>NC_057861.1:544704710-545920960 GCF_019393635.1 Dromiciops gliroides | reverse complement strand
GTCTGGTAAAGCAAATGCAGTCCTTAGAATAATGTCTTCAAATATATGAAATAAAATACACAGGCTTACAAAAGAAACAAAACATATTGGAATAATTATATATACATATATTTATATATGTGCATATATATGTATGTTATGTAAATAGATAGCTATAGATATAATATTTTTTAAGTTCAAGGACTCTAAATTAAGACCCCCCAATTATGGAAGAATCCAATAATCCAGAGAACTCACTCACAGCTCAGTGTGGTGCCCTAGACAACTGACAACCACAGTTATTTGAATAAATGATCAACCTACCCAGCACTTGAGATACTCAGAAATAGGACCCCATGTAGAAACATGACCAGATAGACATTGCAGAGGAAAGAGTTCACAACTTGGAGCTGGGGACCTAAGAGTCAGAAAACCCTCACTAGTATTAAGTGGGAAAATGGAATAAGCAGTACTGGGTTGGAGTCCTGGCTTCTCCACTTTCTAGTTGTGTGACTTTGGACAAGTTATTTAAACTCTCTGGGTCTCATGGCTCTCATTTGTAAAATAGAAATAATAATATTCGCAATTCCTGGCTCAGGAGAGTGTTGTAAAAGTAGCCCCATACCGTGAATGTTCTGGAAACATGTTGCCCTGTATGCACTAGTCCTTCTCTGATGTCTCATCATGGCTTTGAGTGGTGATGTTGGGTTCTAAAAGGCAGGGTTAGCAGAGTGTAAGCTCTGGGAGGTCCTACTGAACTAGAGAGGATTCTGATTTTGGTTAGTGATGAACAGTGTGAATGACATTTGAGGTACAGCCAAGATAATTTTGGAGAAGCTCATTTTCAGGCTAACCATAGGGTGATTAATTTTTCTGCTAAATAAGGAACTAGGGGATAGAAGAGATTTGATGGGAAACATTGATGTTTCCATTGCCAATGGGTGGAATATCTAGACTAGTAAAACCATTGATACTTGAAGTATTGAGATATTAGAGTAGAGAAGTCTATATTGCATCTACATGGGGCACGCGAAGAGTTGTCAGCAAATGGGGCAATTGAGAAGAGGGGAGAAAGGGAGGGAAACAGATGCAGAGAAAGAAGGAAAGGAGGGAGGGAGAGACAGGGAAGAAAAGAGGGAGACAGAAAAAGAGAGAGGAGAAAGAGAGGGAGAGAGGGAAAAGACAGAGACAGAGAGACAGAGATCAAACCCTGTTGCTCTCAAGGTCAGATTTGAGATAGGGGTAGTGTTTGGTGAATGAGAAGCCTTCAGGGAAGGCTAATTCATGGAAGGAACTGGGCCACCAGAATAATTTAATCAGGCAATAGGCTTGGAAGATGTGATACTTGGTCACTCCTCAGCACATGGGCATTTCAAAAGAAAAATCCAGCACAGTCATCCTATCTTTCCCCTTTGAGTCACCCATCTTTCTGTTCCAGATGGACTGACCTTATTGCTTCTCATCATGTCTCTTCTGGTCCTGTGCCTATAGTCATCCATCCCTTCACTTTTTTTTTTTTTTTTTTGCTGGGCAATGGGGGTTAAGTGACTTGCCCAGGGTCACACAGCTAGTAAGTCAAGTGTCTGAGGCCGGATTTGAACTCAGGTACTCCTGAATCCAAGGCCGGTGCTTTATCCACTGCACCACCTAGCCGCCCCATCCCTTCACTTTTGCCATCTGAGCTCCTACCCTCAAGCTTTTGCATGTTTCCCATTCTCTCTGTACCAACACTTCTCAAGATTCAGCAGACCTCACAGACTATTTACCCCATGGATTCCAGCTCATCCCCTACTCCCATCTCATCCAAGAAAATACTCTATGAAATTAATGGGAGAAATGTCATGGCACAATGTACACCAAAGTGTACGTTTTCATAGCATAAGTATGAATTTAAAAAAATATCAAGCACTGATAACCTGGGTCAGATCCATAACTCATAATATGAGAAAATAATAGGTTGAATGAATTCTATTATTCAGTACCTATCACCTTAATCATTGTTTTCCACATCCAGTCCTGTATTTTTCTTAATTTATTCAATTAATCAATCAATTAACTAACAAGCATTTCCTAAGTGCCAGCAGGAAACTAGGTAGCTTAGTAGATAGAGCACTACATTTGGAATCAAGAAGACATGAGTTCAAATCCAAATTCTTGCACTTACTAGCTATGTGATCCTGGGCAAGTCACTTAACCTCTATTTGCCTTAATCCACCGGAGAAGAAAATGACAGATCACTCCAGTATCTTTTCTAAGAAAACCTCATGGACACTATGGTCCATGGGGACACAGAGTAAGACGTGATTGAACAACAACAACAATAGCAGCAGCAGAGTGCCTACTATGTGCTAGGCATTGTACTAGGCAAGAGCAATTGAAGGATAAAAATGAAACAGTTCCCGAGCATGAGGAATTCAGGATAGACATCCTATTGGGGGAGACAAAGTATAAATAAATATATACAAAGCTTATGCAAAATAAAGACAAAGTAAAAAAAATCAAGCAAAAATGATGAACTCTAATGCTCCCTTCAGTATAGGAATATTTTCACATATGAGGGCATGTTTACTTTCTATATCTTGTCTTTAATCAATTTAAAAGACACACCATGATCAACATGCATTTAATTTTCTATGATGTTCCAGGCACTGTGCTAGGTGAGGAAAGCCCAAAGACCAGAACCAAACCAAACCAACCAAAAGTGTCCTTAAGAGCTTAACTTCTTTTGGTCAGAATGAGGTGTGCACATGGGTAGCTGCAATCACAAGAGGATTTGCCTAGAGTTTTTTTGTTTTGTTTTTGCGGGACAGTGTTTCCTCTGAGCTTTAGTATGTTCTAAATGCAAGGGCTTGGAGGGAACCACGATCTATATTCCAAATTCATAGTAGCTTGGAAAGAGGGGAGGCACCAAATATATAAAGGGTTGTTAATTATTGACATTCAGGTGCCTATTATATCAGTAGACCTTTAACAGGTCCATGGAGGGGTACTCCTGTTTCCATTAGGGGTTTTGGATTGGAAGAACATGGAGGGAAGAGGTTTCATTTCTTAGGAGGGGTGGGTGGAAAACCCCTTTCCTGAGTTACAGTTGTGGTGGATAATTAGGGTGAGTGCATTATGTCTGTGTGGAGATTGTGCTTGGAAGTAAGTAAATATATGGGTACTTATGGCAACTTCTAACCATTCACTTTCTTAAGTCAATGTAGGAACCAATTTTTAATTGGGGAGTGTTAGCTAGGTGGCTCGCCGCAATATTGGGGCAAGGAAGGAGACTGACAGCCTCCCTCAATACAGAGCAGGATTTATTTAACAAGAACGAACTTAAAAAAAACAACAAACAAACAAACCACAAACAGGATCAGTAGGATTAAGGGAAAGGAAATAAAATGGGGAAAGGGAAATAATACAACCTGAATAACACCGACACCTAGGAATCAGCTGAGAACACACAGCAGCGTCTTATCGCCTTCCAGCTTCAAGCTAGAATGGTGAAAAACCTCCCTTCTTCCCAGCAGACCCCAGGCTGACCACACACAGCCCCAAGTCAATTGGCTGGCAGCTCCGACTGACAGTCACATGACTGCCTTCACTGGACTTCCAGTCATTATAATTTTGCCAGGCCCATGTAGGCATTGGCACGTGGTGATGATGTGAGGTGCCAGTGCCATGGTGATGGCTACAACCAGTGGGTGGTACTGTTTGTGGAGGCACTGGGGTTTTTTAAAATTCTAGCCGAGGGGCAGTTAGCTGGCGCAGTGGATAAAGCACTGGCCCTGGATTCAGGAGTACCTGAGTTCAAATCCGACCTCAGACACTTAACTCGTACTAGCTGTGTGATCCTGGGCAAGTCACTTAACCCCCATTGCCCCGCAAAAAAACAAAACAAAACAAAACAAAATAAATTCTAGCCAAAAGATGGGGTCATAAAAACCTCAAATAACAATTAATTCTATACATCAACAATACAAATAAATCAACAAAATAATTGTCTCTGATCTTGTTTGAAATACTAAAGCCATGGACTTTGTCACTTCTTTAAAGAGTTATTATTGATGAGACAAAGATCAATGGAAAGAAAAATTCAATTTGGAATCCAAAGATCTGGTTTCAAGCCCTGGCTCTAAACGTCGACTAGCTGTGTGAGCATAAATCATTAACAACCTCATGGAGCCTTAGTTTTTTTCATCTGCAAAATGGGAGTAATCATACTTGCACAACCACAAGATTATTGCTGGGAAAATTCTGCAAAAACTAGAATTCCATTTTATTACTACAAACACCTAGCCCCTGTCTCCTTATTTTATCTTCCTAAAGATTGCATGAAGCATGCTGATGGTACAAATGTTGACAGAAGAAGAAATGAGAAATGGATCCCTGTGGGTCACATATTAACTTCAAAAACCACAAATTAATATTTTGTTGTATTGTATTTTAATTTATTTTGTTAAACATTTTCTAATTATGTTTTAATTTGGTTTGGCAGTTTGGGGAAATTTTGTGGGCCAAATGTGGCAAGCAATTCATGAGTGTGATATCTCTGATGCAAAGTGAGCCATCCAAGGCAAAACAGATGGTAAAGCCAGGACTTAAGCTTAGGTCTAAGAACTTCAGATTCTGACCTCTTTTCGTTCCATAACATTAATTTGAGACAGTATAGCACAGAGGAACTGGAAAGAGGACCGATTCAAGAGTCAGGGGACTTGGGTTCAAATCCTGAGTCTGACATTTAAAGTGGCCATGGGTAAGTCACTCAACCTCCCTCAGCCATGGTTTTTTCATTTATAAAATAAAGGGGTTAGGGTCAGCTAGGTGGCGCAGTGGATAAAGCACTGGCCCTGGATTCAGGAGTATCTGAGTTCAAATCTGGCCTCAGATAATTGACACTTAACTAGCTGTGTGACCCTGGGCAAGTCACTTAGCCCCAATTGCCTCACCAAATAAAATAAAATAAAATAAAGGTGTTAGACCAAATGACCTCTAATGTCCCTTCCAGCTCTGGGTCTATGATCCTATGCTCTCCTGGTCTCAGAGTATCCTATCCAGTGAGGGGCACACAACAAACAAGAGTGGGGAAAAGAACAAGTATTGGGCTTTAGTTCCTCTGTTCCCTAGGTCCCAGCTCCCTTCTTTGCTACTGGGGCTCAGTAATACCATTATGGATTTTCTACTTGAGGACTCTTGGAAGAGCTAATTCCTGATGCTTTTGTTCTATTTAAGGTCTGGCATATGGGCACCCAATAAACAAGAACCTTGCCACCCACTGTGACTTTGATAATATATTCTATTGTCAATGCTCTTGTAGCCATGTGGCTCTCTTGGATCACCTGAGTAGAGCAATGTAGGCTGTGAAATGGGACAGGGAGGTGGAGTTTATAAATAGTTTCCACTGGCATATTTTGTCAAAGTGGCATCTTGTGGTGATGATTATATTCGATTATCCTGCACAGAACTCCTCTTCCTCAGCTTCCTCAGCTTGCTGTAAATAGCTTTAGCAACCCAAACAGACAAACAATCCAGGAACCATTCTCGTGAATGTGGATACACCATCTGTTTTTTTTTCTAACCATGCTTAACGTGTCAGTAATTGGAAATTCTGGAGCCAGAGTTGTTTGTTTGTGTTTCCCATCTCCCCATCCCCCAAATGATGGAAGAACAGTGTGACAGACTAGCTCAAATAAGAGCTGGAAAAGGTTGGATTGGAGATGGAATCTCTATACTAGGATAAATAGTTACCTTATCAACCTGCCATCCTAATTCCAGCCTCCATGTGTTTGTTCATCTTGTATCAGATAAGTCTGGAACCAGACCATGGAGAGGTTTGAATGCCATCGGGACCTTATACAATATTGAATAGGCAATGGGGAGCCACAGAAGATTTTTGAGAAAAGGAGTAACTAGATCAAAGCATCATACTGGAAAATATTACTGAGGCAGTCCTTTAGGGGATGGAACATCACCAATAGACTAGAAGACCACTTATGTTGATTAGGTGAGAAAGAAGAGATGAAGCCTATCACGTATTTCTCATCTATTCTGGTGGTTATTGATCTCCTTTTCGGAATTCCTATTACCCATTTAGGACATATGTATTACTCGTGTATGTGTGTGTGTATGCGTGTGTATGTGTGTGTGTGTGTGTTTAGAGCTAAAAAAGTCCTTAGAAGTTATGTACTCTACCTCTCATCTTACAATTGAGAAAAAAATTGAGAAAAAGGGTGATTTGCTTATATTCCTACTAATTAGTAGAAGGACTGGGATTTAGGATCACAGACAGAGCTGGAAGGGACCTTGAAGGTTCTCTAGTCTACTTCCTTCATTTTACAAATGAGGAAACTGAGGTCCAGGGAGGGGAAGAGACTTGCCAAAGTAGCAAGGTAACCTCAAGCCTATTGAATACTGGTCCTTGGTTTTGTTTTAGTTATTATTTCTTCTTCATTAACCTTGTCTGCCCAAATGAAGCATAAGCCACCTGAAAGCCAGGGAGACCTCAATTTTACATGGTCCATATGTACCCATAATCTCTCTTGTTCTCCCCTCTCTTCACCAGCCACACTGTTTGTATAATCCCTTCTCTTTTTGGGGGGGGGGAATGAGGGTTAAATGACTTGCCCAGGGTCACACAGTGACAGTGTCAAGTGTCTGAGCCCAGATTTGAACTCAGGTACTCCTGAATCCAGGGCCGGTGCTTTATCCACTGCAGTGCCACTTAGCTGTCCCCAATATAATAATCCCTTCTCTTGATGCCTTAGGAGCCCCTATGAAAAACCTGTAGATCTTAGAGAACCTGTGGATTCAACACTAGAATAGAAGAAGCTAAGCTGTAAGAAGTAGGACAGTTAATCAATCAGTCAATATTTATTAAATGTTCATTATGCACCAGTCTTTGTGCTAAGCTCTAGGGATACAAAGAAAGAAAAAAAATCCCTTGTCCTCAAGGAGCTTATATTCTAATGTTGGTGAGATACAACATGTCAATAAAAGGGTAGATAAATAATCAATATGGAGAAAAATGGAAGGTAATCAGAGAGGGGAAGGCACTGGAGAAAGGTTGACCTTGTGACAGTCAAGGAGTCCAAGAAATCATCCAAGAGAACCACAATTTTCCACTTTTAGCAATTAGAGATTCATTTAGGTTAATAATTACCTTTAAAAATGCAAATGCACGGGAGCAACTAAGAGGCACAGTGGATAAAGCACCGGCCCTGGATTCAGGAAGACCTGAGTTCAAATCTGGCCTCAGACACTTGTCACTTACTAGCTGTGTGACCCTGGGCAAGTCATTTAACCCTCATTGCCCCGCAAAAACAAAACAAAACAAAAAATGCAAATAACTGTGGGAGGGTTCTAGGGGGCTACCAGTACACCCCCCCAACTATACCCCCATTCAAATTGGGCAAATCAAAGTATTTGTCAACTAGCCAGGATCCACTGCGCTGGGCCGATGGAAATTCTGATGGGTAGTGGTTTTTGAAGAGTAGGTTAATTTTGGCTATTGGGGTATTTGGGGGATGGGTTAGGCCTAAACCCTACCTAGGCCCATGCTTAAGGCAGCTTTACTCCTACTTCCCAAATGAAAGGCAGCATGGCATAATAGATAGAGAAGTGGACTTATAGTTCTCTGTTCAATTCTTACTTTATACATGCCAGCAATATGAGGCTGGTCAAGTCATTTAACCTTTAGTGTCCCAGGTAACTGTCTAAAAATTATAAATTGCAGTGCAGGTGTTGATCTGTATTAGTAGAGAAAGTTCCTTATGGAGAGCTCTCTATAAAAAACAAACAAATGAATTGATGTACAAAACATAAAACTTATCGGTAGCCTATTAAATATCTGGATTTATTTGCTATAGGTACATCAGAATTCTCCTATTTGGGTGGCTCTTGGCTTGGGTCTCTTGTTTCTATTCACTCTGTTCCTCAGTAATTGGAACTCTCTGGTACTTTGACCCAGCTTGCCAATATCATCAGCTGCAACTCTTAGTACAACTCTTTGTAACTCCCTCTTCTTCTCATATTGATTGAGCCTCCCTGGTACCTCAACCTGGTTTGTTGCTATCATTCTAACTCATTCATATTTTGTGTCCCATGTTGAAGAACAGAAATCATTTGTCTTGGTTTTCTTTGCTACCAATGACTCTTCCATCCTTGAGTTTGGCTTCCCAGTTGCCTTTGTGAGAGGGACTTCATATCTGGCTGGCATTTTGCTTGCCCAAACTACATCTTTTTTCCCATAAAAGTATTTTATTATTTTCCAGTTACATGTAGAGATAGTTTTCAACATTTGTTTTTATAAGATTTCTAGTTTCAAATTTTTCAGACTACATCTTCTTAAAGGGAGACATACTATTCATGGTAGTCAGGTAAGGATGGTAAAAGGGAACTTAACATCTAGTTAGGGGAACCTAGGGGCTAGGAGAAGGATACTAAGGGGTAGGGATCCAAAAATAAAGATTGCTGTTTCAAAACTGTGTTCAAAGCCAACCCTACATCTCACAAAGAAGAAAGAAACATTTTCCTCCAACTCTATTTTTTTCTTTACCAAAATGAGCCCTTTGCTCCAAGCCCTATAAGATGTGCTGGTCATGATCAAGCCCTGATCATCAGCTACATATGGGTTAAATAGATTTCTTTGGGGTAGCTTGGGAACTGGCTATTTACAATATTATTTCTATGGGGAAATTAATACCAAATTCCAAACAACCTGATCACAAACAAATTTTTAACATGAGTTAGGGATTATCTCTGTTTCTTTCAGACCTCTCCCCAAAGTCAAGCATAATGGTGAGCACATAATAGATACTTAACAAATACTTTTTAGGTGGCTGATTGGTTGATGTCTTAACATTCTTATTTATTCCTAGTAAGTACATGAGAAATAAAAGCTGGGAAGGAAGGAAAATAGGCTCAAACTTTAAATGCAGGCAATTCACAGCTGACAACAAGAAGGTACAAATTTTACTTCCATTCTGAGATCATTGGGCTCCATTTTGGAATTTCACATCTGCCATATTGATACAGGTGAGTGAGGCTGAGAGGTAAATTCTGGACCACTTCTGGTTATACTCAAGATTAGATGATCTCAGTTAAAGTTCACTGTCAGATATTCTCCTGCTCCTGTCTTAATAATCTCCCTTCTACATGAAGACAACAGTTAATTTAAGGTAGCAATTAAACTGAACAGAATCACGCTTTAAATACTATAAACCATTTAATGAAATTACTTTCTTCTGCCAAACAGAATTAAACCCCAAAGTCATAAAAATGCTCCAAGTGCAGACTTTTTTTTCTCTTGAATACAAATGGGAGTTTAGAAAGATGGGTCATTGTCATTGTTGAAGGGGAACTTGATGCCCTCTGACACATTCTGTGCTTAAACTGGTTCCCTTTACAAGTCTACTTCCCTTTAGCTTCATATTTTTATTGAGTTGTCAACTTCTAGTAACTCCCCTCATTCAGTCCAGTCTGTCTTGGCTCTTCCCCATTTTTTTCTGAAAGGTAGACATTGTTTTTTGAGTATTTGGAAACTCTGTCTCCCTTTCAGTCTCTCTCTCTCTCATTCACATGTGTACACACATACATACCACACCACACATATATATGTATGTGTATGTATACACACACACATATGTATATACATATGTATGTATATGTGTGTGTATAGTTTGTTCTTCATTCTCAAAGACTGTGACACTGGGGTGATGCCATGACTTGAAGTGCATTGGATTTAAGTAAGGGAGGGCTATGCAAGGTCACCAACCTCACTCTCCTCCAGAGCCTTCTGGGTCCAGTGGCAAGATATATATATATATATGTGTGTGTGTGTGTGTGTGTGTGTGTGTGTGTGTGTGTGTGTGTGTGTGTGTGTATGACTGGAGAGGGCCCCAGATGTTTAAGGCAATTGGGGTTAAGTGACTTGCCCAGGGTCACACAGCTAGTGAATGTCCGAGGTGAGATTTGAACTCAAGTCCTTCTGACTCCAGGGCCAGTGCTTTATCCACTGTACCACCTAGCTGCCCCTTGTATATAATACATGTTTGTATGTATATATGCATATATTTATATGCATTTGTGTGTATGCAGCTTCCAGGAAGATGTGTGGCTTGGTGAGAGAAGAGTCTGATACCCTCCTAGTCAATCAGATCAATTAAATCAACCCTTGTGGTCAATGGAATAACTGATGTCAGGCTGATCTACTTCTGTTCCAGACTGCCAGAAAATAGAAAATTCCAGAGGAATTTCCCAAAGAATCAAATGAATTGGGAATGAACCAAGTCATAGGTCTTTATAATGGTACATTTTGACTAACATGAGGGAACACCCAAGTGAATGCCACTGAATCTTAGCTGTTGGACAGGATGGATACAACTGAGACCTAGTCATAGATAAGATCACTTTCTAGGGACTCAGGCCTTCACATTACAGCAAGAGGGAAGGTGGGTCAATTTTGATCTTTTGGATAGGCTGCTCTCACCATACCTAGCTGATGTGCAAAATCATTCTTAAATGAAGGCAGCTCAATGAAGCAAAGAAAACCACGAGTTTTACATGGGGAGGAGGGAGTTCTCACCTAGTTGCATCTTATTGGTTTCCCATATCTGGTATAATAGTCTAGAGGTTGCTTGGTATTGGTATTGGTATTGGTATTGGTTAGGGGAGGATTGAGAGTTGTAAATAAATGAGAA
The DNA here is from genome assembly GCF_019393635.1 of Dromiciops gliroides. Classification (NCBI taxonomy): domain Eukaryota; kingdom Metazoa; phylum Chordata; class Mammalia; order Microbiotheria; family Microbiotheriidae; genus Dromiciops; species Dromiciops gliroides. Next base: position 545,910,299 of record NC_057861.1, on the reverse strand, counting down.
ATGCAAAACAAGAAGTAGGAAATTTCTAGAAATGGTAAAAAATGAAGGGAATATGCAGAGTAAAAGCAATTGATCTTATAAACTTCAGAGAAGAGCTTCCCTCCTACCTTCCCTCTCCCAAAGTATTTTGTTTTGAGTTTTGGTTATCATACCCTTAGGAGAAGTGTCCTAGAGAGCTGGCTTTGGATCCAGGAAGATCAAGATTCAAGTCCTGCCTTTGACATATACTAACTATGTGATCCTGGGCAAGTCATATGACCTACTCTAGTCAACACTATAGGACTATAAGTTGCAGATTTGCATTAGTAGATAGCATTTCCTCACCACCTTCTATAAGCAAAATTATAAGTCCCTTCCCTATTCCTATCATACCCTCACATCCCATATGTTTTTTATCTCTATCATCTTTCTCCTAAATTCAGCTCAGTCCTAACTTTTATTAGGCACCTACTGGGTGCAGACATTGTTCTTTGATTCAAGGACCTTGTAGCCTAGAAGAGAATTTATGATACATGATGAAAAATAGAATTTGACAAAAGTATAAAAAAATAAATCATGTGGAATGCAAATTCCAAGGAAGAAAAGCCTATTTCTGATGGGAAAGAACAGCGCAGGCTTCGAGGAAGAAAAGGCAGTTTTGAAGGACGGATAAGATTTCTCTAGACCTTGGGAGAAAGGAAAGGCATATCAGATATAGGGACTAACAAGGAAAAAGGCATGGAGGAAGAAAAATGTGGGAAATGTATGGGGGAATAATAGTAATAGCTCCCAATTTTAGGAACTTAGAGGTTTGTAAAATGCTTTAAAATATTATCTCATTTTATGCTCACACCCATCCTGGGAGATTGGAGCTATCATTATTCCCATTTTACAGATGAGGAAAGGACTTGCTCAGGTTCACACATATAGAGAGCATAAGTTTAGCCTTTGTGTAGAGTACATGTTGGATGTTAGTGTGAAATAAGGTTGGAAAGGAAGGGTGGTGGTGGATCACCTATTTTAAGTTAATGTATTTGTAATTAATGTTACCATAGGCTTAGCCCCATCTACATTGTCACTGAGGTTAATTGCTTCTGCTATTCTTTAGAGACTTTAAAACATCAGCCTCTTCTATTCCAGAGCTGGAATGGTTGTTTGGAGATGAATTGACTTTGATCTTGTATGTCTAACTCAATCACTATGGTCTCTTTGAATTCTCTTGCTCATGTTTAGTGAGAAAGTGTTTGGAACTCCATTTGAAATGCCATCCTCCCTCCAGTCTGCCTTCTCTGAAGAAGTCCTTGCCAATGTCACACCTAAATTTCTTTAGCTGTGAGACCACCTGGCTCAAGTTTAGGGCTTGGACCTATGTAACAGTCTGGGTTATTGATGCTTTTTATAGACTTAAATATTTTCATGATATGGTCAGACCATGGGTAAGTCTCTTAATCCTGTTTGCCTCAGTTTCCTCATCTATAAAATGAGCTGGAGAAGGAAATGTCACACCACTGGACCACTCCAGTATCTTTGCCAAAAAAGCCCCAAATGGGGTCATGAAAAGTTGGACACAACTGCAAATGACCGAACAAGAAAAATGGATCTTTAAGCCTGAACAGGGACCATCAGACTAGGCAGAAATAGGTAAATCTGTTTGCCCGTGAGCACATGTGTAACTCCTTATACAGGTCTCCCTTATGTTCATCTAGCAAAACCTGGGCTGAAAACTCCAACCCTTTGAAAAACCAGGCAATTCTCTTTCTGAGCTAGTATGATTGCATAGAGATGAATTTGAGTTTAATCTTGCATGCCTAACTAACTCACTCCGGCCTCTCTGAATTCTCTTGCTTATGTTAGTGAGATAGTATTTGAAGCTTATTCTGACTGACAGGCAGTTTTATCATTATTTTTAAAGCAGAGACCTGCCACAAATAATTCATGTAGGCTCAAAAGAAGAGATAACGAACCACCTGTTGGCATCTTGCTATTTTGGCTGGTTGCTGTGTTTAGCATTTCTGTAGACTTGAGAATATGTTTAAGTGAAAGGTTGGGGCCTGCTGGACATCTAAGAAATAAAAACATCCTCCTGGACCCCTCCTCCCAAACCAGAGGCTAGAAGGTCCCTTCACATATAGAATCACACATCTACAGCTGTAAGGGAGCTAGTGATGACCTAGTCCAATACATTTTTATGGATGAAGAAGCTGAGGCCCAGCCAGGGTAAGTGAATTGCCCAAGGTCACACAGGCAGAATGTGTTAAAGGTGGCATTTGAACCCAAGTAAGATGATTGAGGTCGGTGCTCTTTCCACTATTTCACATTTTTATGCTACTTGCCTCATTTGTTAGGAATTTGCATCTTCCAATTGCCTTCATTATATCTTCCTAGTTGTTATGTCCTGTTATCTTGTTAACTTGGGTAATTTATTTTTTCTTTTCTTTCTCATCTATAAAAAGAGGGAGGTGGACTATACAATTATCCCTTTTACATCCAGGGGCTAAAGGTGCAGTGTCCCCGTGATCCTGGAAAATCAATGTAAATTTTTTTGCCCTCCCTTCATATCAGAGAAGTCTGGATTATTCTCTCTCTCTCTCTCTCTCTCTCTCTCTCTCTCTCTCTCTTTTTTTTTTTTAGTGAGGCAATTGGGGTTAAGTGACATGCCCAGGGTCACACAGCTAGTAAGTGTTAAGTGTCTGAGGCCGGATTTGAACTCAGGTACTCCTGACTCCAGGGCCGATGTTCTATCCACTGCGCCACCTAGCTGCCCCGGATTATTCTCTTTTATGAGGTGTTTACACTACCTTATCGTAAAATTTGCATCAAGTATTTGGTCATAGGCTCTGTGTTGTCTGCTGGCCTGTGAGTGTCATCTGTGACATCTGCAAAACTCCCCCCAAATTCTCATGTAACTTCTTATGCCGACCTGCAATATATAGAAACTGTGATGAGGAAAGTTACGATGTGGAAGGGATAACTGTACCATCTCTAAGACCCCTTTCTTACCATTCCATGATCCTTTTATCTCAAGGTTTAGATTGTATGAGGACGATACCTGTTGGTTTATATCAAAATGCCAAGATCTTAGGAAGGGACCCAACCATGCTTCACTTCACTCTTGCCTCAACTTTCTCTTAACTTCTCTCATTCCTCTTGATTGCCACTTCCCATTCAATCCCCTTTTCTGGTACCTTTTTATATTATTTTCTCCCATTTTAATGAAAGACTCTTGAGATCAAGGACTGTCTTTCATTGCTTGTATCCCCAGTACTTAGCATAGTGCCTGACAGATGGTAAGTGCTTACTAATTGCTTTATCTCTCTGTCTATCTAGACTTGGGGCATGACAACATTAATAATAGTAATAGATACTGTTTATATAATATTTTAAGTTTACTAAGCACTATAAAATATTGTTTCCTTTTATCTTCACAACCATTATGGGAGATAGGGGATATTATTATGCCATTTTATAGATCAGGAACCTGAGGCAGGTAGAAGTTAGGTGTCGAACATGTCCGGGGGAAAAAAAAAGAAGTTAGGTGTCTTGTCCAGGATCACATAGCTATTAAAAAAAGTATTTTTTTAAAATGTGACAACCTTGGTAATACAGGTTGTTCCAAAAGTTTTAGTGTACATTTTTACCTTTTGATAGCTTAAAACTTGGACTAAGACTTTGGGAATATCCTGTAGACAGATACCAAGCTTCCCTTAAGCTTTCTCTTCTCTAGGCTAAATATCCTCAAATTCCTTCAACCAATCCATCTTTGGAATGCCTTTGTAGCCCTTCATCATTCTGTCACTGAAGTTGAGAGGATCTGATTTTTCTCCTAGGTCCCTGAAGGCAAAATTAGTAGCAACTGGTGGAAAGGACAGAGAAGCACATTTAGTCACATTGTATATGAAGTGCCTTATACACATGATCTCATCTGATCCTCATAATAACCCTGCCATGATACCATACTTATTATTATTATTATCCCCATTTTACAGTTGAGAAAAATGAGGCTAAGAGAGGTTAAATGATTTGCCTAGAGTCACGCAGCTGGGAAGCATCAGACTCAGATTTCTCCTGATTCCTAAGTCTGACAAGCTTCCAATATTGGCCCTTCCAACTACCTCACAGAGTTGTTATGCATATCAAATTAAATTATATAGCTATATATGCATATAAACAAATGAATGCACAAATGAACAAATGATGTGTCTGTATAGTGGTCTGTAGCAATAAAGTACTATATAAATATAAGATATAATTATTATGCATTTGATTTCAACCTTATCATCTCTTTTGCATTTCTACCTTCTTAGCCCTCTTTTGTCAGTTCTACCCTCCTTTTAATTGAACATTCTCTATATACAATAACTCAAGAGATAACATTTTGCACACATAAGCATTTAAGGGCCAAATAAATAAATTTCTTCTAAAACTGTCAAATTTATCAGCAATTATTTTTCCAATTATCTCAAACCACTGCAAATATTATAATACTTGAAAAGCAGAACTCTTTCCTATTGTTCCATTGCCCTTTTGAATGAGGAACCCTACTATTTCTGGGAGAGTGGGAGAAAGTCAGAAATGTGGCAGAAAAAATGGGAACAAATGGGCTGCTCTTTATGCCCAAGGCTCATACTAATGACCTCAGTGGGCCCAGGGTGAGTCCTGTCTGTTGTTCAGCCACAGTGGGATCTATGGCACTGATGGATTTACATTCTCATGTGTTTCCCTCTATATCAGTTCATCATGTGCTTATAATCATTGACTAATATTGGGATTAGAAATCTGTGGCTATGGGAGGCAGCTAGGTGGTGCAGTGGATAAAGCACAGGCCCTGGATTCAGGAGGACCTGAGTTCAAATCTGGCCTCAGACACTTGACACCTACTGGCTGTGTGACCCTGGGAAGTCACTTAACCCTCATTGCCCTGCAAAAAAATTAAGTAAAAAAAAGAAATCTATGGCTATGGAATCAATCAATCCACCAAACAAAATTTATTTCTTGGGTAACAACGGACATTTAAAGCACAGTGTGGTAATACAAAGATAAATAAAATACAGTCTGCCTTCATGGGACTTTGGATCTAAATGGGAAAGTAAGACATACTTGCAAAAAAATTTAATATTAGTATAAGGTAACATTTAATAAGGGGTAGGTGGCATTAATAGTGTAGCTTTTAGGAAGAAGGGTGGAGATGATCAAGAAAGGCTTGAAACAAATGAGGGCCCATAAAACTAGGGTTCTAAATTAGGAAACCAGGGGGTTTTTAACCTTTGTTATGATGCAGACCTCTTTGGCAGTCTGCCGATGTCTATAGAACGTTTCCCAGAATAATGTTTTTGGATAAATAAAAGAATATATAAGATTATAAAGGAAATCAAATATGTTGAAGTAGAATTCTCAACATTTTGTAAAATAAGATGTTCATGGACCTCAGGATTAAGAACCTTTGAGCTAAACCAGGTGGTTTACAAACTAAACCCAGGACCAAATTTGGCTTGTTTTTTTGTATAGCCTTGAGTTAATAATGATTTTTACATCTTAGTTTGCTAGCCATACAAAAGCTGGGGGTAGGATTTGGCTGGTGGAACGTAGTTTACCCTTTGTTGCCAGAGGTCAAAAGACTCTCTCAGTCACTGCCTTTTCATCTTCTCCTTTGTTCTATTCTCTGATAAAGAGGTGGGCTTTCTCACCTCGGGAGTTTGACCCCTCAGTCATTCCCTCTCTTTTGCTTGTCTTTATTCTTTCCTCATGACCTTGTTCCTTCCCTGTCACCTACAAACATAGCTGGGTCTTCCTTATCCTTAAAAGACCTTCACTTGACCTTGACATCCTCTCATGTTATCTTTCTAAATCTTATTTCCCTTTCATAGCCATACAAAGGTCAACATAGACTTCTTCCATGCCCTCATATCCCGCTCATTTTTAAATTCCTTGCCATTTGGCTTCTGACCCCAATACTTGTAGAAAACTCTTCTCCCTAAGTCAGAGGGTTTTAATCTCTCTTATTTTAGTGGCCTGGACCCCTCAAGAAATCTGGTGAATTCTAGAGACCCCTTCGTAGAATAATGTTCTTAAATGTGTAAAATAAAATATGTAGGATTACCAAGGAAACAAATAATATTGAAATACAGTATGAAAATAGTTTAAATGAATTCACAGAGAAAACCTGCTCTAAGGTGACCAAGGATCGTTTACCCAGTATATCTAGTGACTCTTCCCCAGTATCATTCTACTGAATGTGGCTCCAGCTTCTGGTACTATTGACTTCTCCTTCTCTAGGATGCTCTCTTTCCCCTTGGGTTCTAGGACAATACTCTTGGCTCTTTTCCTATAGGCCTGACTAAAGCCCAGTAAATGGGCTCTGTCCTGGGGCCTCATAATGGTCTGATTCAATTATTCTGTCTAGGCAGCTATGGGACACAGTTCCATGTTAGCTACTGTGTTGGGTAATTAAAAATAATAGTTAATATTTATGTAGAACTTACTATGTGCCAATTACTATGCTAAGTGCTTTACAATTATTATCTCATTTGATCCTCATAACAATCCTGGGAGATAGGTGCTATTATCATTCATCCTATTTGACAGATGAAGGAATCAAGGTGAATGAAGATTGAATGACTTGTTCAGGGTCACAGAGCTAGCTAGTGTCTGAGGCCAGATTTGAACTCAGATCTTCCTGACTCCAGACCCAGTATTCTATCCACTATACCACTTACCTGCCTCATAATCTTGCTGGTTATCAAATGACCCATCAGAAGAAAGATTTGGATCTAAGTATAGTGAAATTACCTCCCGTCATATCCTTTGGTTGGAGTTTGATGGCCCCTGGACATCCCAAAGAGTATATCTAAAACAATTCATTATATTTCTCCCCCAAACTCTCCTTCTTCTATGCTTTCCTATTTTTGAGGGTATAATTCACTTTCCAGAAACCAGATTTATGAAATTGGAGTCCTCTTTAATTCTTCCCTTTCTCTCAACCCCCATATCCAAATAGCTGACAAATCTTGTCGATTTTACCACAGTGTGTAAATAGTAGACACTTAATAAATGCTTATTGTTTGATTGATTTTACATTCTCTATCTCTTTTACCTGTCCCCTTCTATTCATATTACAACCAATATGGTGGGCTTTCACCATCTCTCAACTGGATAACTGCAATACCTTCTACTATATTGTAGAGTAAGGATTCTTGATATGAGCTTGTTGCCATTATCTTTACCCCAGTATTGAAAATATGCCTGCTACTTGAACCGAAAATGGAGAAAACACTCTTTGGGGTAAACATTGCTGAGTTTGGCTGAATTTGAGCCAAGTCCCCTTCACACTGCATCCTATTCTTAGAGACCCTATTTAAGCCACAGATTCTATGAAAAGCCAAATCTACCAGTTCTAAATGAAGTCCAAACACCTGGCACTGGCTATTCCATCCATCCTTAAAGATAGGAGGACTCTATGACTACCTTAGGCTATTTAGAGCCGTTAACTTCTCTCTCTCTCCTTCAATATCCTTCAACATCTATGTCAGCAAATCAACCCCAGGACCACAACACGGTGTCAGACTATGGGAAACCTTGGAATGCCGTACAAAGACCACAGGTGAGGAGGAATTCAAAAGATGGAGAAAGGGGGACAAGACATTTTAGGCAAGAATAAAATACAGAGGTATGTTTGTGGGACACATAAAAGGCTAGTCTGCCCAGAACAGAATGTTCCCATAGAGAAATAGTGGGAGGTAAGGTCTAATTAGCCTTCAGGGATCAAACCCACAACCTTCAATTTAGTTCAATTCAACAAACATTTAGTTAAGTGTCTACTGTTCAGGGTCCTCTGTTACATTGTGGGGGGAAAGAAATAAAAAACCAGCACTGGCCCTGGAGTTAGGAGATCAGGATTCAAATCTTGGTGTTTTTGGTTTTTTCCCCTCTTACCTCCTTGGGCAGATAACAACCTCCCCGGGCCTCACTTTATGTAATATGAAGAGGTGAATAAAGGTCCCTCTCTACATTTCTCTACAACAGGGTTCCTTCCCTCAAGGAGTTTCAGACTCAATAGAATCATGGCTTAAGTGGCTAAACAAATAATAATAATTAGGGTTTATCTAGCACCTACTATGTGCCAGACATTGTGCTAAGTGCTTTTCTTTTCTTTTCTTTCTTTTTTTTTTTAGGGCAATGAGGGTTAAGTGACTTGCCCAGGGTCACACAGCTAGTGTCAAGTGTCTGAGGCTAGATTTGAACTCAGGTCCTCCTGAATCCAGGGCTGGTGCTTTATCCACTGCGCCACCTAGCTGTCCCCGTGCTAAGTGCTTTTCAAATAATATCTCATTTCATCCTCACAACAACCCTTAGAGATGCGTGCTATTATATCCTCATCATATAGATGAAGAAGCAGAGGCAAACAGAGGTTAAAGTGACTTGCCCAAGGTCACACAGCTAGCATGTGTCTAAGGCTAGATTTGAACTCAGGTCTGACTGATTCCAGGCCTAGTGCTCTATCCACTGCACCATGTAGCTGCCTAACTGACCTTTATCAGATAGAGACACAGACTGGACACATGATTTCATTGATGTGGAGATCTCCCAGATAAGGAAACCCCCTCTAGCAGTGCAGATTGGCACTGGCTATGCACTGTTCCCTCTTGCATAGCTTCCCAGATCACTGAGAGGTTGAGTGATCTGTCCAAGGTCATACAGCCAGTATGTTTTGGAAGAAGAGGACTTGAATCCAGGGGTTCCTGATTCCAAGGCTGGATCTCCATCTGTTATGTCATGCCTTCAAGAACTTAACCGTCAATAAATCTAACACTAGTGTAATTTACCTCCTCTCTCTCATCCCTTGTCAGAGGTTATTGCAGATCCCAAATAATCTCAAAGCCAGAGTTTGCCAGCTCCAGGGAAAGAAAGATAATCATACTTAACCCTTCCTCCTTGTGTGAGGTTAGCTGGCTCTCAAAATTCAGTGCTAATGGCACTTTAAAGGAAATCTCCCCCCCACCCCTGCCCCCAGGCAGGTTGCCCTGTTTCAGGGGTGACAGATGCTGAATTCATCCTGCTGTTTACCTCTAACTGTGCCACCCTCCCTCCTCCCATCCCCAGACACTCACACTCACACGTGGACTTTAATTAGCCAATTTTCTTCCTTGTTGTTTGGCTTTTTAAGAAGTACTCTTTGCCTCAGGCTCCCTGCTGAGTCCCAGACTTCCCTGAATCATTTCCTGGATTTGCATTGATTTGGCTTTTTCAAATTGAGCTCTGAAAAGTGGCATTTGAAAGGATGGTGCCCCCCTTCCAACTTGTTGCCCTGAACACAGAAAGCACAAAAGTGTCATTAGAATTCCAGAATTCCAGGGAGAAGACATGATATTTTCCCCTTTTTTTCAGTTTTCTTTGTGGGTCTCCAGTCGAACATTTTAACAAATGAGACTATGTCTAGTTGTGATCACCACATTTTTCTAGAGAAAGGATGTAGACAAGATGTAGTGCACCTGGAAGATGGCAATCAGAATGATGAGAGGACTAGCGGGTACTCGATGTGAGGGCTGGCTGAAAGAATGGGAGATGTTTAGCCTGAACAAGAGAGGAATTAGCAGGGCCATGATAACTAATTTCAAGCATTTGTAGTGCTGTCATAAAAAAGAATTAGACTTGATATAATTGACCCTGGAAAGCAAAGTTAGAAGCAATGAGTAGAATTTGCGTGGTGAAGTGGATAAAGCCCTGGGACTGCAGTCAGGAAAACCTGAATTCAAATCCTGTCAAAGACATGTAACAAGTTGCATGATCCTGGGCAAGCTACTTAACTTCTTCCAGCCTCAGTTCTTTTCATCTGTAAAATAGGGATACTAATAATAAGACCTACCTACTAGGGTTGTGTTTTTTTTTCAGGTTTTTTTTTTTCTTCCCAGGGCAATGAGGGTTAAGTGACTTGCCTAGGGTCACATGTCTAGTAAGTGTCAAGTGTCCAAGGTCAGATTTGAACTCAGGTGCTCCTGAATCCAGGGTTGGTGCTTTATCTACTGTGTCACCTAGCTGACCCTGCTACTGGGGCTGTTATAAGGATCAAATGAAACAACACATGTAAAATGCTTTGCAAACTTTAAAGTGTTTTATAATTTTAAAAAAGTTCCAAAAGGAAGCTTTTGGTTTGATATATCAAGAAACTTCCTAACAATCATAACTATCCAAGGGAAATTTTAGGAAGTAGGGTATTCCTTTCTTCATTGGAGGTCTTCAAGCTAAATGAGCTTTTTTTTGGTAATTTCATTAAAGGTATTAAAGGTTGTTTGGAGCATTTAATAAGCACAATGTATTTTATTTTATTTTATTTTTTCCTTGCAGGGCAATGAGGGTTAAGTGACTTGCCCAGGCTCACACAACAAGTAAATGTCAAGTATCTGAGGCTGGATTTGAACTCAGGTCTTCCTGAATCCAGGGCCAGTGCCTTATCCACTGTACTACCTAACTGCCCAGCACAATGTATTTTAATAAGTACTATGTACTAATAATCCATCTACCCATCCATCTGTCTGTCTGTCTGTCTGTCTATCTATCTATCTATGACAAGCCTTTGAGATTCATTTTTTTCATCTATGAAATGGGAGCTATAATAATTGCACAATTTCATGAAACCAGGGCAGTTAGGTGGTGCAGAGCACCGGCCCTGGATTCAGGAGGACCTGAGTTCAAATCTGGGCTCAGACACTTGATTATGACTAGCTGTGTGACCCTGGGCAAGTCACTTAACCCCAATTGCCTCACAAAAAACCAAAACAAAACAAAACAAAACAAAAACAATTTCATGAAACCATTTTGAGAAGTTATTTTAGTAAAGTTATTATTGTTATAGTCTAAACTCTTCCATTACTAAGTTAGGTGACTCTAGGCAAGTGACATCTTCCTTTTCAGTCTCATGTTTCTTTCACTTATAGTGAAATTTTTATAAAATTAGGGCTAAGATGTTTTCAAGAATTAAATTATTGCTGGTTCCAACGATTCAAATAAGGAAGAAAAAGGGTAATGGTCTGAAGTTACTCACATGCCTACACTTAAAACACCTCAGATTTTAAAGGACAGGTACAAATGATAAGAGCTAGGACAGGTAACTGACTGAATACAAAAAGTGTGGCATAGTTTTGTAAAAATAATGTCAGGAATATTAAATTCCTGAGTAAGCTAGGACTTGTGACAAATGCTAAAAGCAACAAAAAGGATTATTTAAAAGTTATGTCATAGGTAAGAAGATCACAAGAAAATCATAAACACTTGAGATATATGGCATGACAACAGGTCCCAGAGAGAAATTACTCCTTTCCCGTTTCTATTTTCTCTATCAAGGCAAATTATTTTCCAGGCTGGAAAATATAAAACAAAAATGGTTAACCAGAAATTAAACCCAAGGAAAGTGAGGAGGCAGTAAGAGAGCAACAGATGAGTTATATTCCATAATCCTGAAAGAACTTGTAGAAATGAATTCAGAGCCTCTTTTGACAATTTCTGGAAAATTGCAGACTTGGAAAAGTACCACACAAGGGTGTGCTGGAGCCAGCTCATACCAGCTCATGAGAGTTAATTGTTAACTTTTCAGTTTTAGCATTGATACCTCAGAAATCATCAAACATTACAAGTGTGGTAAAAAATGAAAGTTTTTAACTAAAATTTAAGAGTTGGCTAACATACCACTGAAGGACCACCCTTCTGGGGAGGAGACTGTGACGAACAGCCGTGCACCTGCTGATGTTTGGGAGAGCGTGACCAAGCACTCCACTTCCGGGGTGCAAGCTTAAAAAGGAGAAGAGAACTGAAGTGGTCTCTTGCTCTTCACACACACACACTGGCTCAGGTTTGACAGCGTGTTCCGGTGATTGGCCCTGGTCCTCGGTGGCAGCACGTGCTTGACGCTGGTTCTCAGCCTGACAGGTAGCTTTGGGATTTGGTGAGTTTTAAAAAAGAATATAGACTAAGCTTAGATCTAAGACTATTTATTTGTATTTCTACTTTCCTATTTCCCTAATCAGTATCACCTGTTTGTTGGCTAATTAATTCCCAAACAATAAAAGCTAAGTAATCCATCTCTAATTAAAGCTCAGAGGTTTCTTTCTCTTACTGGTCTGGGAGATATATAAGGGAAAGCTTAAAGGGGAGTTTAATGCTCTTATATCCAATTTTAAATCTCACACAAGTTAGGGATTGATTTATTGTTTTGATTTCCAGACTTGAGAAAGTGATGGAGAAAATGTTAATAATATAGATTATACTTAAAAGTATGTCATTCATGCTTTTAATTTTTTTTTTCTAAAGAACATTTGCCAGCATACCCCTGGTGTCACAGATTTAAAGAGGACTAGTTTCTACTTTTTAAAAGTGACAGATGGGTCCTTTAAACTAAGCCATCTAGCTGGAATTTTATTCTTGGCAAATTTCTAAAGTGTACTATTTTTTCCATTGAAATCTTTTATTTAAACATTTTTAAACTTTATTTTATTCTGAACTTCAGAAATAAAAGCAAACATTTCTATAACATGGTGGAATAAGGGGGAAAGATGATTGTACATGGAACTGCTAATCTATTATGTACAATTTGCTATTCCTTTTAAATATATAATAAAGTTATCATGTAACTCTTTCCCCCCCTTTTTTCTCTCTTCTCCTTGACCTAGAGATGGCTACCAGCACATAGACACAGACACAGACAGACACAGACACAGACACAGACACAGACACAGACACACACACACACACACACACACACACATATATATATTCATTTGAAAACATATGGGGTGCCTATCTCTGTTCTAGGTTTTAGGGGAACTTAGCTGGGATTTCTAATATATTGCTACTTACAAATTAGAGGCTATAGCACCAGTCTTTGGCATTAAGCATTTATTAAAACATATTAAATGTTAGTAAAGGGAGAGCACATGGCTCCGAAAGTTCAGAAGCCCTACATGACCTAGGATATTGGGGAGGGGGGGCTGGCATGGCTGCCTCCTCCAGTGTCCCAGGCCAAGAGAGAGTGTGAAAGAGCGAAAACTTTCTGTGGTCTGGAGGAGAGGTGGCCCTTACACACTGCTCAAAGCTAATTGGCTAGCATCATTCAAATCTATTGGTTTACTGGACTTAAGGGTTGTCCATATTAAAATGAGCAGTATATGCTGAGGTCAGAGTCCAGAGGACAGACATTCTGAAGGGAAAGGCTTTCAGGTAGGTGCGGGTTTTTTTTGTTTTGTTTTGTTTTTGGTGGGGCAGTGGGGGTTAAGTGACTTGCCCAGGGTCACACAGCTAGTAAGTGTCAAGTGTCTGAGGGTGGATTTGACCTCAGGTACTCCTGACTCCAGGGCCCGTGCTTTATCTACTGCACCACCTAGCTGTCCCCTCAGGTAGGTGCGGTTTTAATTTCTATTGTCTCTATTCAGAGTCTTAGCTTCAACTTTATTGACTCTGGGTTGGCTCAGAAAGAGATCAGGCAAGGCTCTGAAGTTAGGGCCTCAAGTGGGGAACCTCTGGGTGATCCCAAACCCATTATTTTATATATATACACACTCACACATATATACATACATATCTATATCTAAAATCAATCTATACAAACTTCTATTTATCAGTTCTTTCTCTAGATACAGATGGTTAACTCAGTGAAAGGAAAGTGGTGGTGATCACTAAAGGCTAGCATAGATTCATAAGGGGGGGGGGGATGAAATGGGTGTGGTATACTTGGATTTTAGCAAAACATTTAAATGGTCTGTCCTAGACTTCCTCAGATTTCCCTGGAGCATTTTTTTCTTGTTTTTTTTTTTCCCTCACGTTCACACTGTAATGTGTATTATATTTACTTGTGTCCATGTACTGTTACCTTGAGTAGACAGGAATTTCCTTGAGGATAGGCACAATGCCATCTTTTATTTTATGCAATCAGCACCTTAAACAGTGTCTTATTATAGGAGGTGCTTACTAAGGATTGAAACTGAAGGAAAGTCTTTAGTGAAGTGCCCCAGGAATCTGTCCTTGTCCTTGTCCTGTTCAAAATTTTGTTTGTTTTTGTGGGGCAATGAAGGTTAAGTGACTTGCCCAGGGCCACACAGCTAGTAAGTATCAAATGTTTGAGGATGGATTTGAACTCAAATTCCTCCTGAATCCAGGGCCAGAGCTTTATCCTCTGCATTACCTAGCTGCTCCCTGTTCAACATTTTTATCAGTGGCTTGGATGAAGGGCCACATGGCACACAAATCAAATCTGTGGATAATGAAAAGCTGGGAAAGATAGTTAATAAGTTGTATGAAATCATCCAAGTCCCACAAGATTTTTTTTTGTTTAGAATTTTATTTTCCAAATTACATGTAAAAACAAATTTTGACATAAATTGTTTAAAGCTTTGTGTTTCAATTTCTCTTCCTCCCTCCCTTCCCACCCCCACCCCAAGAACTCAAGCAATTCGATATAAGTTATACATGAGTAGTCATGGAAAACACCTCCACGTTAGCTATGTTGTGAGAGAAAACAGATAAAAACAAAACTTCAAATTAAGGAATTGTTAAAAAGAAAAGATGTGTTTCAATCTGTTTTCAGATACCATTAGTTCTTTCTCTGTAGATGGATTGCAATTTTCATAAGTCTTTCAGAGTTATATTGGATCATTGCCTTGCTGAAAATAACCACATGCTTTCCAGCAGATCATCTTACACTATTGATGTTATTTTGTATACAGTACATTTCATTCACTCTGCTTCAGTTCATGTAGGTTTTTCCAGGCTTTTCTGATAGCATCCTGTTCATCATAACCTTTTTTTTGGTAGGGCAATGAGGGTTAAGTGACTTGCCCAAGATCACACAGCTAGTAAGTGTCAAGTGTCTGAGGGTGGATTTGAACTCAGGTCCTCCTGAATCCAGGGCTAGTGCTTTATCCACTGTACCACCTAGCTGCCCCCTCATCATAACTTTTATATGGTACCTTAAACTTGACAAAGAATTTTCTTCACAATAGCCCAGCAAAGTAGGTACCATGTGTTTTGCCATTATAGTCAATCATTGTAACTATTTCCCCCATCCTATTCCCTTCCCATGATATTTACTCTATTTTCTTTCTTCTTTTACCCTATTCCTCCTCAAAAGTATTTTATTTCTAACTATCCCCTCCCCTGCTCTGCGCTCTCTTCTTTCACCCTTCCCTCCTTATCCTCTTCCCCTCCTACTTTCCAGTAGGGTTAAATAGATTACTCCTCCCAATTGGGTGTGTATGTTATTCCCTCCTTGAACCCACTCTGATGAGGTTAAGGTCTTTGAGCTAATTCTGTGTTCTAAATTTTTCTTCCTCCCTCCCTCTTCAACTCTCCCTATGAAATTAAGGAATTCAATATAAGTCATACATGTGCAGTTATGCAGAACATCTTCATCTTCCTCAAAAATGTTTTGCCTTTTGCTGCTCCCTCCTCCAATCTGCCCTTCCCTATTTCCCCTCTTCTCTCCTCCCCCCTTCTCTCCTTCCCCTCCCACTTTTCCTCAGGGCAAAAATATATTATTATACCCACTTGAATATGTATGCTATTCCCTCATTGAGGCAATTCTGATGATAGTAAGGTTCACTCACTCCCCCACTCCTTCCCCCTCTTCCCCTCCCCTTCCCTCCATAAGCTTTTTTCTTGTTTCTTCATGTGAGCTACCTCTCCCCTTACCCCTTTCTCAGTGCATTCCTCCTACCCCTCAACCCTATTTTAAAGATGTCATCATGGGTTAGCTAGGTGGCACAATGGACAAAGCACCAGCCCTGGGACCAGGAGGTCCCAAGCCCAAATCTGGCCCTAGACATAAGACATCCCACCCTGCTTGCCTCACAATGAACAACAATAAACAAAAAATAAATGCTTTACAGATATCATTCCTTCATATTCAGTTCAGACCTGTGTCCTCTGTCTAAGTATATTCCTTTCAGCTACTCTAATATAGAGAAAGTTCTTATGCGTTTGAAGTATTCTCTTCCCATGTAGGAATGCAAACCATTTAATATTTTAATATTGCTTGTGATTTCTTTTTCCTGTTTACCTTTTTATGCTTCTATAGGGTCTTGTATTTGAAAGTCAAATTTTCTATTCAGTTCAGGTCTTTTCATCATGAATGCCTAAAATTCCACTTTTGCATTGAAGTCCCATGTTTTCCTCTGAAAGATTATAATCAGTTTTGCTGGGTACGTGATTCTTGGCTGTAGTCCCAGTTCCTTTGCTCTCTGG
The DNA here is from genome assembly GCF_019393635.1 of Dromiciops gliroides. Lineage (NCBI taxonomy): Eukaryota > Metazoa > Chordata > Mammalia > Microbiotheria > Microbiotheriidae > Dromiciops > Dromiciops gliroides. The sequence continues at coordinate 545,894,099 of NC_057861.1, read as the reverse complement.
AATATCATATTCCATGCCCTCTGGTCCTTTAATATTTATGCTGCTAGATCTTGTTTTATCTTTATTGTAGCTCCACAGTATTTGAATTCTTTTTTTCTAGCTGCTCGAAATATTTTCTTCTTGACCTGAGAGCTCTGGAATTTGTCTATAATATTGTTGGAGGTTTTCCTTTTGGGATCTCTTTCTATTTTGGGATCAATTTCTATTTTACCTTCTGCTTCAGAATATCAGGGCAATTTTCCTTGAGAGTCTCTTGGAAGATGCTGTCTAAACTCCTATATTGGTCATGGTTTTCAGGTAGTCTAATGATTTTCAAATTACCTCTCCTGGATTTATTTTCCAGGTCAGCTGTTTTTCCAAGGAAGTATTTCATATTGCCCTCTATTATTTTATTTATTTGGATTTGCTTTACTGTGTCTTGGTTTCTCATAAAGTCACTAGCTTCCATTTGTTCAATCCTAATTCTTAGTCATTAATTTTCTTCAGAGAGCTTTTGTATCTCCTTTTCCATTTGGCTTTTCAAGGTGTTGACTTTTTTTTCATGACCCTTCTGCATCACTCTGATTTCTCTTTCCATTCTTTCATCCATCTCTCTAAATCTTCCTTCTATCTTTCCTACTTTCTCTTCAAAGTCCCTTTTGAGCACTTCCATGGCCTGAGACCAATTGATATTTTTCTTGGAAGCTTTGGATGTAGTGGCCCTGAAGTTGTTATCCTCATCTGAGGGTGTACCACGATCTTCCTTGTCACTAAAGAAACTTTCAATAATTCTCAACTTTCTGTGCTTGCTCATCTTGTTATCTTTTACTTGCCTTTTAACTCCCTCTTACAGTGGGGCTCTACTTCCAAACCCACTGCTCCAAGCTTCAGAGGGTCCCAGGTGTTTTGGTTTGAAGGAGGGCAGGTATTCTCTTGCCTGGCATGTTCCCTGGTCCAAGGATAACTTCAAGCCAACTTGCTAATTAACTAGTCAGCAGAATTTTGTGTGCTGTGGTTCTTAGCTTCCACAAGCTTGAGCCCCTCCCTGACCTGGGCCTCCTGCCTCTTTTGATTTCTTCCTGGTTCCCTGCTGGGGTGAGATAGCCCAATTCCTTCTTAGGTCCCACAGACACCACTGTATTTTCGCCCTCCAGCCCCCTACCCCTACCCCCAGGCCAGCTGTTCAGCCTTCTTACCTGACTGTAAGCTTAGTTCCAGAAGATGCTGGTGCTACAGCTGATTCGAAGACTCGGGGGTAAGTTCCTCTGGCACAACATACCTGGGGTCTGTGTTGGCATGATGGCAGGGTTGGACTCTTCTTGCAGCCCAGCACTGCCTCCTTTAATCTGTCTTTGGCCGTAAATAATCTCAGCCCATCTTTTTGTGGGTTTTTCTGCTCCAGGGGTTCTTTTACTACTGTTTTTGGGGTACTTGTATCAGGAGCAATATGTGTTTAATGTCTTTCCTCCACCATCTTGGCTCTGCCCCCTCTATATAGCCTCATAAGATTTTAATAGGCTAATATGAATCATGTATAATAAAATTTGATTTGTGTAGGGGTAAATTTAAAGGCCTACACTTCTGTTCTAAAAATCCATTGTATAGGCATAGGACAGGGAAGCAGGGCTAGACAAGGGTTTATGTAAAAAGTAACAATAACAGCAATAACTTGAATGGCTTAGTAGGTTGTAAATTCAATCTGAGTCAATAGTGGGACATGAAGCCAAAAAAGGTAGTGAGACCTTTTGTTACATTAAGAGAGGCATCTGAGGAAGGCCTTCCTTGATCAGACCACATTACATGCTAGATGATACATTCTAGGAAGAATATTAACAAGGTAAGGAATTTCTAGGATGTGACAACCAACATAAGAAGGAAACTTGAAAACACACTATAAAATATGGAATGGATGTTATTTAGCTGGAAAAAACAGGAATACAGAGGGAATATGAGAGATGTCTTCAAGTATTTGAAAGGCTATCATGTATTTGTCTTGTTTTGCTTTGGTCTCAGAGGGCAAAAATTGGACTAATGGTTAGAAGTTTCAGAGGAAGACTTACCTGTAAAGGAGACAGTACCTAACCATGAGAGTGATCCAAAAATCAAATGGCTGCCCTGAAAGGTAGTGAGCTCCCACTCACTGGAAGTGTTCAAGTGAAGGCTGGATCAACATTTGTTAGGGATTTTGTAGAGGAAAATTTTGTTCATGTATGTGTTGAATTAAATGACAACTGAAATTGCTTCTAATTTTAAGATGATGGTTCTATAGAATCTAAATATAAATGTTTTAAGGTCTTTAAATATAGTTGGTTCTCTTAAATTAAACATTCTTTCCTATAATCATATGCAATATTTGTGTCTGTTTGGATTTAAGTTCATGCTATCTCCTCTAAACACATAAGGAAACAGTAGTCACAGTAGTTAAGATCCAGTCAATGGGGTTTGGAGTAACTGAGAGTACATTATTGAAATTCACCATAAGGTTGTACTTTACTTGAGCCATTTCCACATAGTCTAGACTGACTGGGATGCCATCTTTCCAAAGACTGAAATATCCCCTCTGGTGACATGAAAGTGGTCCATTCCTAGGGCCAAAGCTCAGGCTTTTTACTTTTCACAAAGCAATTTTTCCCTACACTCATGCTACTGCTGTCCAAGTTTAGAATCTAGGGCTGATTAACAAAATATCAAACTATAGTGTTACAATTATCTTGGCTCAGTCCCCACACCCACTGGAATAATTTCCTCTTTCACTTTTTTTTTCTTGCTATCCCCAAGGGATTCGGATGTCAATCACTGTAGTTCTAATATATGTGAGTTGGAGTAAACTTAAAAAAACAAAAAAACATTCCCCTATGCCCACTGATATGTGTAATGATTATTCTTTCTTTCTTCTTCCTTCCACCCTCTCTTCTGGGCAGAGGACATGAAACTAACATAACAAGGAAAGGAAAGGCAATTTATCCACATTTGTACAGTGGCATTTCTTTGGAGTCCATACTTAGTCCAGACAATACCTTTGATAATCTCTAGGAGATGTAGCTGGATGTGAAGAAGCAATAATTAGTAACAAGTGAGAACCATAGCCAAGTTCTTGTACTGCCTACCCAAAGGCTCTGCTAATAGATAATGTGGCCCTTCTAGAAGCTCTGAAGTGACAAAGTAATTGGTGGAACCACAGGACAAGATATGGCACCACAGAACCGGTCAGGTCTCCAACAGTATCAGCTGTGTTGAACCATAGGGCCCAGAAGATAGGTTAGAAGTCTGGGAAACAGGAGTTCATTACTGAGGTAAAGAATCTGAGTAACAGCCATCAACAGTTCATTTACTCAGACCAGGAATTTTTATGTGATTTATAAACAAGAATAATCCTCAAGCTTTGGTTAATTTAGGGTTTTCTAGTGGAAGCAAATGAAAGAATCTGACTGGAGGGGAGGGGAGAAAGAGAATAGCAGGAAGGAAGGAAGGGAAGGGAAGGAGGGAGGAAGGAAGAAAGGAAGGAAAGAAATAAGCATTTATTAAGTGCTAACTACATGCCAGCCACTGTGCTAAGTGTTAGGGATACAAATATAAGTAAAAAGAAAGTTAATTCCTGTCCTCAAGGAACTTATATTCTAATGGAGAAAAGTGACATGCAACAAAGAGCTGAAAAGGGGGATGGGGCTTGGAAGTATCCAGCTTAGGGGAATGGTTTTAATGTCTAGAGGCTAGGAACAGGGCCAGGGAGAGAAAGAAGGAAAGTTTGGATTCTTCCACAAAATGGAGGACCTAGGAGGGCCTCACCAAGGAGAGCAGGGTGAGGGCTTTATAGAAGAATATTCCAGGTTGAGAAGGCCGCAGGAATGGTTAGATGTCCCTAAGATGGGAAATAATGGTGGAGAACATTTGGGTGAGAATAAATAGGAAAGGGGGCAGCTAGGTGTGGCAGTGGATAAAGTACTGGTCCTTTATTCATGAGGACCTGAGTTCAAATCCAGACTCAGACACTTGACACTTGACTAGCTGTGTGACCCTGGGCAAGTCACTTAACCCTTATTGCCCTGCAAAAAAAAAAATCAGTAGGAAAAAGAGAAGGCAGATTGTTGTTGAGAGATACTACAGACCACCTGCACAGAAGGGTAGCTTTAGGAGTTTTTAGGAAACATTAAAAAACTTGACATGGAAGCATAGGGATAGGAGAGGGAAGGATTTGTCTCAAATAAATACTTAACCTTTCTGTCAAAAACAAAGACACTGGTAAGTTTGTGACTTGCTTTAATAATAATTAAGATAAAGGATAAAGATAAAGGAAATAACAAGTAAAACTATTTTCAGTCTGATTCTGGCCAATAAGGAGAAACTGGTTGCTGATGATTGGGAGTTTTGGGGAAAGGAACTTTCATCATCACAGAGGAAGAGAGAGAAAAGCAAAGCTAGACAGAGTGGGATATTTCCAATAGGTTTGGGGAGGTCGGATATAAAAAGGTGCAGGGTCCAGCTATACATTCCCCTCTACCACTGTCCTTTGAATCACTTACCTCCTTGTCCCATCATCACTCATGGCTTTGCCAAACCCTAGCCCTGGTTTACTGCCACCATCTTCTCTACTCTTACTCACATCTTGCTGAAATCTTCTGGAGGAAGTATATCACTAAACCAACTAGATCTACCACAATTTGATATCTAACTTCAACTGGGCTCTCTTTGCTGCACACAAACCACCAATTCTGCCCTGATTTACTCACTGCTTCACTCCCTTAAATTACTGTTCCATATTTTCAGTTCTTTCCTTAGGCCTCCAGTACCACCTCTCCTTCCTCACCTTTCTGCAGGAGACTTCGCTTCCTATGTTACTGGGAAAATAGAGGCTGTCCACATTTACTCCCTCTTGTATCCTGCACTTCAAGTTATCTTTATCGTCCTCATTTTCTCTTCTTTTGCCCCAGGAAGAAATGACCCTTCTCTGACAAGGTCAGTCTATTGTACTGGGGTTATTGATTTCACCCAATCCTATCTCTGGGAGTTTTCCCCTTCAGTGATCATCTGCCCCCTCTAACCTTTCCTCCACCCCCATCTTCAATCTTTTCTCCTGTGTTCCCCGATGCTTACAAGCATATTCAAGTGTCTTCCTACCCTCATCATTAAAAACAAACTTTCACTTTAATCTCCTGTTGCCTCAAACGATATTTCTCCTCCAATGTCCAGTTAAACTCCAAGAAAAATATTTCTCCATTAATTTCCTTCTCTTCTTCACATTTTATTTGCTTTTTGACACCCCCCTCCACTTTTGTTCACATTGCTTGATGAAAACTTCTCTTTCTGAGGTTACCAACAATCTCTTCATTCTTAAATCTAGTGGCCTCTTCTCAGTCCTCATGCTTCTTGGTCTTTCCTTAGCTTTTTTTGTTTTGTTTTGTTTTTGTTTTTTTGTGGGGCAATGGGAGTTAAGTGACTTGCCCAGGGTCACACAGCTAGTAAGTGTCAAGTGTCTGAGGCCGGATTTGAACTCGGGTACTCCTGAATCCAGGGCCAGTGCTTTATCCACTGCACCACCTAGCTGCCCCCCTTTCCTTAGCTTTTGAGATCTTTCTCCACTGGACATTCTCCTCCCTTGGTTTTCATGATGAACCTTCTCATTCTCCTAACATCGGTGTGACCGTTCCTTTTTAGTCTCTTTTGCTAGATTATCAATCCATACCCTGTCTTCTATCCATAGTTGTCCCTTAAGACTCTGTCCTGGGAGGTTTCTTCTAACTCTATATTTTCACTCTTGATGATGTCTTTACTTAACATAATTCAAATGTCATCTCTATACAGATGTAGGACATCCAAGCTATTCCCAAGGATTTAAAGCCTCCATTTAATTTTCAGGAACCCCCCCGCCCTGAATTTCTCCCTCAAAACACCAAGCTGCTCTACTATCAATTCCATGACAATGCTGAAATTGACAATTCATAGAAAAGAAAGGTAATATTAGTACATTAAGAGCATAAATGCAAAACTCCCATTCCTTCTGTGCCCCACTCCAATTCACCAAACTATCCCTCAACTATCCCTTTCTTCGCTTGGGGAAGAAATTGTAATATCAATTTTATCTCAGCCCCATGACCCAGTCCCAGTTTAGTGTTCTGTGGAGGGAAAAGTGCTGAATTTGGAGTCAGAGGAAGTGAGTTTGTATCCCAGTTCATTGCCCTGCTGCCTGTGTGACTTTGGGTAAGTTGCTTAACTTCTCTGATCTTGAAGTTTATTTTTGTCTTTTCATCAACTTTACTTAGCACAAAGTACCTGGCATATTACAAGTGCAAGTAAATCTGTTGATTCATTAATTGATTGGTGAGTGGATGGGGGCTGGACAAGAGGAAAGGAATGGAGTTAGAGAAATGTGTGACTATAAAGTGAAGAGCTCAGTGTCATGCAGAGCTCCTTAACTGACCCTGCTGATGACTCTCAGTGAGGAGTCTACATTTATCTAAGTAATGGCTGATTATGTATTATACATTAGAATACATTTAACCCACCAAAAGGAGTACTCTAAAGGGACAGAATTTATTGGGATAAATGTATTTTGGGGGGTGGCAATGGGGGTTAAGTGACTTGCGCAGGGTCACACAGCTGGTCACACAGACACTTCAAGTGTCTGAGGCTGGATTTGAACTCAGGTCCTCCTGAATCCAGGGCTGGTACTTTATCCACTGCACCATCTAGCTGCCCCCTGGGATAAATGTCTTTTTAAAAATCAACCACATGATTTTATAGTTAGACCTTTCCCCCCCAAGCCCTCTCCTCTTCCCAACTTTCCTATCACTGCAAAAGGTAACAACCTCCGTTCTGGTCCTGAGGACTCTCAAATTCAGTGTCATTCTTGAGTCCTCATTTGAACTCACCTCATGTCTCCAATCTGTTGTCGAGTCTTGTTATCTCTACCTTGGGAACATCTCCCCTTACATCCCCTTCTATTCACTCATGCAGGTACCACTGTCGTACAGAATGTCATCACCTCATGGCTGGACTATTGCAATAGCCTTCTCATTGGTCCCTCTGTACCTGTGTCCCATGGCTCTTCACAGTTCAATCTATCCTCTACTCAGCTGCCAAAATGATCTTCCTAAAGTAGGTCTGACCATGTCACTCCCTGACTCAATAAACTCCAATAGCTCCCTATTACCTCCAGGATCAAATACAAAATACTCTGTCATTTAAAACCCTTTACAAGTTGGCTCCTTCCTACCCGTCCAGTCTTTTTATACTTCACTCCGCTCCATATTCTCTGTCCAACAATATCGGCCCTCTTGTTCCTCATAAACCACATTCCATTTTCCAACTCTGTTACTTTTCTTTTTCTTTTTTTTTTTTCAGGGCAATGAGGGTTAAGTGACTTGCCCATGGTCTCACAGCTAGTAAGTATCAAGTGTTTGAGGCCGGATTTGAACTCAGGTCCTCCTGAATCCAGGGCTAGTACTTTATCCACTGCACCATCTAGCTGCCCCCTGGGATAAATGTCTTTTTAAAAATCAACCACATGATTTTATAGTTAGACCTTTCCCCCCCAAGCCCTCTCCTCTTCCCAACTTTCCTATCACTGCAAAAGGTAACAACCTCCATTCTGGTCCTGCGGACTCTCAAATTCAGTGTCATTCTTGAGTCCTCATTTGAACTCACCTCATGTCTCCAATCTGTTGTTGAGTCTTGTTATCTCTACCTTGGGAACATCTCCCCTTACATCCCCTTCTATTCACTCATGCAGGTACCACTGTCGTACAGAATGTCATCACCTCATGGCTGGACTATTGCAATAGCCTTCTCATTGGTCCCTCTGTACCTGTGTCCCATGGCTCTTCACAGTTCAATCTATCCTCTACTCAGCTGCCAAAATGATCTTCCTAAAGTAGGTCTGACCATGTCACTCCCTGACTCAATAAACTCCAATAGCTCCCTATTACCTCCAGGATCAAATACAAAATACTCTGTCATTTAAAACCCTTTACAAGTTGGCTCCTTCCTACCCGTCCAGTCTTTTTATACTTCACTCCGCTCCATATTCTCTGTCCAACAATATCGGCCCTCTTGTTCCTCATAAACCACATTCCATTTTCCAACTCTGTTACTTTTCTTTTTCTTTTTTTTTTTTTTCAGGGCAATGAGGGTTAAGTGACTTGCCCATGGTCTCACAGCTAGTAAGTATCAAGTGTTTGAGGCCGGATTTGAACTCAGGTCCTCCTGAATCCAAGGCCAGTACTTTATCCACTGCACCACCTAGCTGCCCCCCATCTCTGATACTTTTCACAGGCTATTTCTCATGTGTGGAGGGCTCTCCCTCCTTATCTCTTCCTCCTGGCTTCCTTCACAACTTACCCAAATCCCACCTTCTGCAGGAGGCTTTTCCTTCCGTCTCCTCCCCGTCCCCTCACTACTAGTGCCTTTCCTCTGAGATTACCTTCCATTGACATTGTATCTACCTTATGAGAACATATTTATTTGTATGTTGCTTTCTCTTTCCTTAAAATATGACCTCCTTGAGGGGCAAGTATTTTTTTTGCCTTTCTTTGTATCTCTAGCCCTTAGCATAGTGACTCTATGTAGTAAACACTTTAAGAATGTGGTTGACTGACCAACTGGCCTTGGAGATCACAGAATTACAGAGCTGGCTCAGAGGCCATCTAGTACATCCTTCACCTGAAGTGTGGATTCATGCTATAGTATCTTTGGCAAATAGCCATCCAGCCTCTATTTAAAGATGATCAGGCCATGGTGAGCTCCCTTGGTGGCTTCCTTGTGACCCATAGCAGTGTCATGGATCAGATAAGAAGAGCAGACATGGAAAGAGGGGTCTTTCTTAGGAGGATATTTACACATTGTGGAATGCAAATCATTAGAAGTAAATTGGGTCTAGTGAGTAAAGATTCATCAGTGACACCCACACTGTCAACATTCCTCAAACTTTGGAGACTCCTACTACACGCAATCAATTTAAAAACTGGGTAGTAATGGGGAACTTAATTAAAAACATAATGTCCTTGCTTCCCTTTACAACATGCAACATAGAGCAATGGAAAGAGTATTAGATTGGAAGTCAATCAATAATTCATTCAACAAATGCTCATTAAGCATCTACTATGTACCAGACACTGTGTTAGATGCTAGGAATAGAAAGACAAAGAATGAAATATTTGCTGCATGCAAGAAACTCATATTCTTATAGAGGAGACAAATACTGATGGCAGAGAGATGATTGACTCAAGATGCAAAATGAGGCATATATTTTTGGAAATGGCCAATGTGGGAATTGGTTTTACTTGACTGTATTTATTTGTTCCAAGGTCTTTTTTTTGTTTGTTTGTTTCAATAGGGAGAGAGGTCTGAGGATGAGAAGGAAGGCAGGAAGGCAGGAAGACAGGAAGGAAGGAAGGAAGGAAGAAAACAAACATTTATTAAATGCCTACTATGTGCCGGGCACTATGCTAAGCATTTTACAATATGATCTCATTTGATCCTCACAACAACCCTGGTAGATAGATGTTATTATCTGCATTTTGAAATTGAGGACATTGGGGCAGACACAGGTTAAGTTATTTGCCCTGGTTCACACAGCTTGAAAGTGTCTGAGGCCACATTTGAACTCAGATCTTCCTGACCCCAGATACAGTACTCTGTGCCACCTAGCTGCCAAAAATAAACAAATGAATTCTTGTTAATTAAAAAAAATTAAATGTATAGGAAAAATATAAAGCCACACAAATATATTTTTATATACAGTGTAGTTAAATACAAGGCTATTTGTGAAGGAGAACACTAGTAGTTGAGGGGATCCAGGAAATACTTCATCACAGAATATGATGTTTAAGTAGCATCTTTTTAAAGTAGCATCTTAAGGGAAGAAAAGGAATCTATGAGATGGAGGTAAGGAAGGAGTACTGCTGTTTCTTATGAGCCTCTTCCAAATTAGCTAGGCTTGTCCTCAGATGAAAGAAATAGTCCATCCTTGGGCACACAATCAAAACCTTTTCAGTTTGGGAGGATCTACTAGAGATTGTATTCCATTGGCATAATCTTCAAATACCCAGGGACATACTTTTGTTAACCTCATAATACACACACACACACGCACACACACACACACACACACACATGCGTATGGATATATGTATTTGTTTCCCTCATTCAAAAAGATAATTTTAAAGCAGCTATAACTTGAGGAGAAAAGAAGGAATAGGAGTTTAATTTGTCCTTTTACCATGCTTACCAATGTCATTTTGATATACTAATAGCACTGAATGAAGAAAATCGCTTTTAGGTTAAAAAAAATAGAATCTTTGCCCAATTATATGCCAGTAAATCTGACAATCTAAGTGAAATAGATGAATATTTACAAAAATATAAATTGCTCAGATTAACAGAAGAGGAAATAGAATACTTAAATAACCCCATCTTAGAAAAAGAAATTGAATAAGCTGTCAATGAGCTCCTCAAGAAAAAAATCCCCAGGACCAGATGGATTCACAAGTGAATTATATTAAACATTTAAAGAATAATTAATTCTGATACTATATAAACTATTTGGAAAAATAGGCAAAGGAGTCCTACCAAATTCCTTTTATGATACAAATATGGTGCTGATACCTAAAGCAGGAAGAGCAAAAATAGAGAAAGAAAACTATAGATCATTTTCCCTAATGAATATTGATGAAAGGAGAAAATGCTAGCAAGGGGATTGCAGTAATATATCTCAAAGATCATACACTATGACCAGATAGGATTTATACCAGGAATGCAGGACTATTGCAACATTAAGAAAACTATAAGCATAATTGACCATGTCAATAACAAAAAACAACAAAAAAAATCATATATCAATATGTATATAATATATAATCAACAGATGTAGAAAAAGCTTTTGACATAATGCAATACTCATTCCTATTAAAACACTAGAAAGCGGAGGAATAAGTGGAGCTTTGCACAAAATAATAAATAGTATTTATTTAAAACCATCCGCAAGCATTATCTGTAATGGGGATAAGCTCAGGGTAAATCAAGGATACCCATTATCAGCACTATTATTCAATATTGTACTACAAATGCCAGCTATAGTTATAAGAGAAGAAAAAGAAATTGAAGGAATTATAATAGGTGAAGAGGAAACAAAACTACCACTCTTTGCAGATGCTATGATGGCATATTTGAAGAATCCTAGAATAGCTACTTAAAAATCTGGTTGAGGGGCAGCTAGGTGGCACAGTGGATAGAGCACTGGCCCTGGAGTCAGGAGTACCTGAGTTCAAATCCAGCCTCAGACACTTAACTCTTACTAGCTGTGTGACCCTGGGCAAGTCACAACCCCAATTGCCTCACTAAAAAAAAAAAAAATCTGGTTGAAATAATTAACTGAGGACAACTGGGTGGTACAGTGGATAAAGCACCGGCCCTGGATTCAGGAGGACCTGAGTTCAAATCCGGCCTCAGATACTTGACACTTACTAAGTGTGTGACTCTGGGCAAGTCACTTAACACTCATTCCCCCCCCCCAATAATAATTAAATGTAATAGAGTTGCAGCAAACAACGACAAAAACAAAAACCAAAAACCAAAAAATACCTCACACAAATCATTAGCATTTCTATATATTACCCAAAAAGTCCAACAGAAAGAGTTAGAGAGAGAAATTTCACTTAAAATTACCATACATTAAATGTTGTTGTGTTTCATCCCTCATGTGCAAAGAGGACATCATGGGTGATATCTTGACTTGCAAGTGAATTGGATTTATGTGAGACGGAGCTGCACGAAGTCATCAGCCTCCCACTCTCTTCCTAAGTCATTGAAGTTCAATGGCAAGACAAAAGTCAAGATGACTGGTGATAGCCCAGGATGCAGTGGGTGACCTTGGCATCTACGATATATGACCAAGCTCTAAGTGCTCCACAGCACCTGCTTCAGCTGCCTTCATGGCCATTGAAACAAACTGTTCTCGTCCACCCATCCCATGGGGAAAATCTTCATGTGAGAGTTAGGTGAAGATAGATACCAAAGACAGACTTCAAAGACAAGATAAAATCCTTGAGGATCTACCTGCCAAGAGAGACCCAAGAACTATATGAACACAATTACAAAAGACTTTTTACACTAATAAAATCATATCTAAGCAATTAGAAAAATTAATTATTCATAAGTAGCCCAAGCCAATATAATAAAATTTACAATTCTGCCTAAATTAATTTACTTATTCAGTTCATATCAATCAAACTACCAAAATATTTTATATAACTAGTAAAAATAATAAACTCATCTGGAAGAACAAAAGGTCAAGGATATTAAGAGAACTGATGGGGAAAAAATGTGAAGGAAGGTACCTAGTCATACCATATCTCAAACTGTATTCTAAAGTGGTAATCATCAAAACAATCTGATACTGGCTAAGAGATAGGGTAGTGGATCAGTGGAATAGATTAGGTACATAATACATAGTAATAAATGACCATAGTAATCTAGTGTCTGATGAATGCAAACATCCCAGCTTTTGCGACAAGAACTCACTATTTGACAAAAACTGTGGGGAAAACTGGAAATCAGTTTGGCATAAAGTAGGTGTAAGTCAACATCTCACACCATATATCAAGATAAGATCAAAATGAGTATATATTTTAAATATAACTGGTGACATCATAAGCAAATTAGGGGAGCATGGAATTACTTACCTGTCAGATCTATGGATAAGGGAAAACTTTTTGACCAAACAAGAGATGTGGTATATGATTGTGATGCAATGCCATTATGTTATAAGAAATGATGAGCAGGATGCTTTCAGAAAAACCTGCAAAGACTTACACAAACTGATGAAATTGAAGTGAGCAGAACCAAGAAAACACTGTACACAGTAATGACAGTATTGTACAATGATTAATTATGAATGACTTAGCTATTCTCAGCAGAACAAATATCCATGACAATTCTGGAGGACTTATGATGAAAAATGCTGTCCACCTTCAGAGAAAGAGCTGATGGAGTCTCAATAAAGATCGAAACATGCTATTTCTTTATTTTTTTCTGTTGCTTTTTCCCCTTTGTTTTATATTTTCTTCCACAACATGACTAATATGGAAATATGTTTTGCATGATTGCACATGTATAACCTATATCAAATTGCTTACTGTGTTGGGGCAGGATGTGGAGGAGGACAGAGGAAAGGAGAGAATTTGGAACTTAAATTTTTTTTTTAAATGAATGTTGAAAATTGTTTTTACATATAATTAGAAAAAAATATTATGAAGCTAAAAACAAACAAACAAAGACTTCAGGGTTACCTCCATACCACTATGAGAAATCAGGGCATGACTATAGTGGAGGAAATCCTATTCCATCAAGTTATCTAGAACAAATCAGTGTTCAGGAACACATAGGCTAGAGAATTGATGCACTAAAAGGAAAGAGATAGAGGAATGCTCTAAGGTTAGCACATTTTACCTGTGCCTACCTTTTTTCCTCTGATTTTGGAGAGATTGCAGGCCTTGGGTCAAGGAGAGACAGAGAGAGAGAGAGACAGAGAGACAGAGAGAGAGAGAGGGAGAGAGAGACAGAGACAGAGACAGAGAGACAGAGAGAGACAGAGAAAGACAGAGAGACAGAGAGACAGAGACAGAGACAGAGAGGGTAGGGAAACAGAGACATAGAGAGAGAGATAGACAGAGACAGAGAAAAGCTCAAAAGAAGACAAGATATGGTAGTCTGGGGAGGGAGTCTTTTCATCAAATCATGTGACAAGAGGTTTGGGGAAGGGAGGCAATATGAGACCTATGAAATGTGTTTCTGAAGTGAAGGGTTTCCTAGAGCTGTGGGAGGTGCCTAGTAGAGCAGTCAGAATTCTCCTAGGCTGTGAGAATGCCTTGGTAGATGATCCCAAAGCTCCAGCAGGCTTTGATATTAAGAGGGCGGTATTTTCCCCCCTCCCCCTAGCAAAGTCAAATTTCATTTATTTATTTGTTTGTTTATTTTTGCAGGGCAATGAGGGTTAAGTGACTTGCTCAGGGTCACATAGGTAGTAAGTGTCAAGTGTCTGAGGCCGGATTTGAACTCTGGTCCTCCTGAATCCAGGGCCAGTGCTTTATCCACTGTGCCACCTAGCTGCCCCATTAGCAAAGCCAAATATTAATGATGGACCATCTAGGTGATTTATCGAATAGAACACTGGCCTTGGAGTTAGGAAGACCTCAGTTCAAATCCACCCTCAGAACCTATTAGCTGTGTGAGCCTGGGCAAGCCACTTAATGGCTTTCTGCCTCAATTTCCTCACTTGTAAATGGGGATAACAAGAGCACCTACCCACTAGGGTTATTGTGATGATTAAAATGAGATAATATTTGTACAATGCTTTATAAACCTTGAAGCTCCACATAAATGTTAGCTGGTATTATTGTTGTTACCTTACATTTGTATATAAATTCATGCCTTTTCAAAATCTTTCCTCTTACATTATTGAGGGACTGTTGCTAATAGGCAGGCATAGCTTTTACTCCAGCAGACCTGGAATAGAGCAGAACAGGTTTTGGGGGGCCAAGACCTTAGACCCCAAAAACCTTATGCAGAGGATCTTGGGAATAAACCTGGAGTTGGGCAGGAGACCTAGAGGGAAAAGTCACATTCTCTGAACACAGAGATCAGAGATGGGAATGAGGACCAGTATGAAGGGATGGTTGGGGAAGTTGATAGGAAATTGTACTCCAGGCCTAAAATATTCTAACTCATTTCTAGGAACCCTCAACTCTTTTATTATTCAAGTGTCACCTACTTTATTATTATTCATTCATTCATTCATATATTATTATTTAAAATTTAACATAAGTAAATTACTTAGTATTTAATTAATGTTGTTTATTGTTATTATTTATTATTAAAGTGTCACATACTTTATTATTCATTCATTTATTATTATGTTTGTAACTTATTATTTAATAAAATTATTATTATTCAAGTGTCACCTACTTTAATAGGTATTTCCTGACCTTCCTCAAGCCTCACTGATGTTAGCGCCCTTACCAAATCACCACATATTTATTTTGTCTATACCTCTGTACTAGCTTATCTGTGAACACATACCCCTCCCCCCCAGCAGAATGCAAGTTCTCTTGGGGCAAGGACTTCCTCCACCTTGTCCTTATATCCCTTGTAGCTAACACAGTATCAGGGACCTTCGGAGATTAATAAATGCTTGTTTGATTGAAACACTGATCCTATCCCAAGATGGCACTCAATGCTTGAATCTCAAAGGGATAGACTAGAAAGTTTGGCATAGGCTAATTCTACTGTTCAGTTAACTATTTAGTATCCAAGTTTCTTCTAGAATTACAGGATTTGCAGCTGCAAGGGACTTTAGCTATTATCTAGTCCAGTTTTATAGATGAGGAAACTGAATTTCAGAGAGATTTGCCCAAGGTTTTTTACTTCTTCTGATTCCAAATCTAGTGCTCCTTTCATTACATTTTGCATGGGCTATAAATATTTACTCTTTCTCCTTTAATTTTAAATTGTTATAGCCCTCACACAGAGCTAGCTTTAGACTGGAAGGGAAAAGGGAAGGTGGGATGCTAAAGGATAGGATATATCCAAGATGATCCTGGGACCTACCTTGCCAGTATGGTGTAGTGGAAAGCAGGTGGGACTTGGAATCAGAAGTCTGGGTCTGAATCCTGGTTCAGATGCTTCCTGGCTGTATGACTTTGGACAAATCATTTAACCAGGGAGCTGTGACAGAGTCCTGGGAGGGGACTGTCACGTTAGTGTTCCTGTTTTAAACCTGAAGAAAATGACTCTCAGAGCATGAGAGTTTGGAACACAAAGTTTTAAAAATCAATGTTGCAATTTGTTTTTACATATAAGGTGGGGGAAAATTCTAAATAAATAAACAAAGAATTAAAAAAAAAAGAAAAAGAAAATGACTCTCAGAGAAATTATTACTTTCTCAAAGCCACATAACTAATTAATAGCAGAATTGGTCTAGAATCTGGGTCTTTTGGTTTCTTAGCCAATATCTTATTAGTTTTGGGCTCACAAGAGTAGAGGCTGGAGAGATTCGAAGCAATAGGAATAGGACTAGAATGGGAGTCAGAGAATCTAGGTTCAAATCCTGACTGCTATATACTACCTCTATGACCTTGGACAAGTCACTTAATTTCTCTGGGCCTTAGTTTTCATATAAGATGAGGGGTTTAGGCTAGATGACCTCTAAAGGACCCTTTGTTGCTCTAAATCTATGAGTCTATGAGAACTTAGCCCAATCCTCTTTATCTTTTTACATATGAGGAAACTGAGACCTAGTTTCCCACTCACCCAGGAAAAATGAAATCCTCAAGGTGAGAGAAACAGTAAGTCACAGAGCTAGGATAAGAATTCAAATTCTTTGATCCAAATCTGGTTTTCTTTCCCCTGCACCAGGAGTCCTGTGACCTCAACACAGTAATGGGGAGGAGATGAAATGTTCCCTCAGTGGTTCTTTGTGGGTGTCGCTATCTACTCAAACCTACTCACTTTTTTCTGGGACCAGCTGCTGCCCTAGGCTTTAATGGATGAGTGTGGAAGTTTCCAAATGAGCTGCCTGACTAGAAAATCCTTATTCCTTCCTAGGGGGTTATTCCCTATGGTGCGTGCACTGGGGTTTAAACAGAAGGAGAACAATGAGACTGAATCAACAGCTGCTCAGTCATTGGAAAGACTGGGGAAGATGAAGCTAATGCCACTCGGCCCACTATGGTGGCCCCACTGACTCAGGGTGGAAACCTTAGCCTCAAAAGAAATGAGACTGTGGATAAACAAAGATCTTCAATAATATCAGGCCCTTGCCTCACCTGCATCCCCCTCCCTCAGTGCTGGTATCATTCCACTAAACCAGGGACATTCTAGAGGAGTAGGAAGATGTGGCTGTCTGTAGATGTCTGTGTGCTATAGTTTAAGGGGGTTTAGGAGCTACCTTCCACCCCCTCAAAAAAACCCTTATCTCCCTTAGATTTGGACAAATATTTAATATTTGTAAAGCATTTACTTTAAGGGGTTCTAGGTTCCTTTTGTTGTTCAGTTGTTTTAGTTGTGTCTGACTCTTTGTGATCCCATTTGGAATTTTCTTGGCGAAGACAGTGGAGTGGTTTGCCATTTCATTCTCTAGCTCATTTTACAGATGAGGAAACTTAGGCAAACAGAGTGAAGTGACTTGCCCAAAATCACACAGCTAGGAAGTGTGTGAGGCCAGATTCGAACTCAGGAAGACTTATCTTCCTGACTCCAGGCTGGCACTCTATCCACTGTACCACTTAGCTCTTCCATTTTAGGTCCCCCCCCAATATATGTCTTGAATTCAGATTACTGAGGTGTTTTCTGGTGTTTTTTTTTGGCAAGGTAATCAGTGTTAAGTGACTTGCTCAGAGTCCCACAGCTAGTGTCAAGTGCCTGAGGTCAAATTTAAACTCATTTCCTCCTGACTCCAGGGCAGCCGCTCTATCCACTGAGTCACCTAGCTGTCCCCAGATTACTGACATTTACAAAGCATATTGATGTTTGCAAAGCACTTAACATGTAAGGTGTCCCCAGAATCTCAGTGCAGTTTAAAGCTACTAAATCTTTGCTACTTTAGTACTCTTAAGGTTTGAATTTTAGAAGCTTAAAACAGCACTAAGACATTTGGTACACCCTGCACATTGTTCCATTTTATCCTCATGCCAGTCCTATAAAGAGGATGTTCCAGATATTAACATCCCCATTTTACAGATGAGGCAACTGAGGGTCAGAGAGATTAAATTACAAATTCACAGTTACACAGTGACTAAGGGCCAGAGGTAGATTCTAGTTTCTCTTGACTTAGCATCATATTCTTCCCACTATCCTGTACTGCCTCTCTCAGATGCCATGGTATAAAAAATATTCTACGCTAGGAGAGGTATCTAGGTGGTATAGTGGATGGATTCTGAGTCATGAATCCTAGCTAATCTTCTCATCTGTAAACTGGGGATAATAATAGCATCTGTCTTACAGAGCTATTTTGAGGATCAAATAAGATTACATATGTAAAGCACTTTACCATCCTTAAAGTGCTATAGAAATGTTTATTCTTTGGGTCAGGTACTGACACTGGATATGAGGAAATTCAGTAAGAGGTTGTTTGTTTGTGTTTTGTTTTTTTTTTAACCACGAGGCATTTTTAAAAGAAATGACCTGGGAGCTTACTGTCTATGCTCTTTGTGTGACTTCTATATTTGTAACAATTGTCAATGGGATGAGTAGTTAGGTGCTTGACCTAATGGTGGCCTGTGGGATAATCCGCATATTCTGCACTTTGCTAAAGTCAGGGAGGCAGCAGCTTTAATGACATGAGCTCCAGGAAAACTGGTGTGCTGGCCTTCTGGGCCCATGCCCGGCTTCTTTGTGTGATCTCTCCAAAAGCCCCTTGCCAGGGGCTGACATTTCCTAGGCCAGACATGTTTCTGGGCATCCTGCCCGCTGTAAAGTTGTCTTTAGCGAAATATCCATGTTACCAGTACCCTGGTCAAGCCCTCCATGCCAAGTATTCAGTAGGTGAACAAAAGGAATTCACACTGAGACAGCAAATGAGAGATGACACTGGAAATGCTGGAGATCCCTGGATTTATAGCTTCTTCCTCTGCCAGCAGTATCTATTTTTATTGGCCGCTGTATTGAGGCATATGCTGGAGTTTACTTTTGTCTGGAGTGAAAAATGAAAAGGCAAATGTTTGGGGCTATTTACAGCTTCATCCATCACTGCAATGTGAACTCACGTATCCAGGCACCATAAGGACCATGGCAGACAGCATGTAAAGAGCTCTTCCAATTTCAATTTATTATCATGCAATGGCACCAATTACCCAAAGTTTTTAAGACCACCTCCTTGGAATTCAGCTGGCGGTGCCTAAAGGAGAGGTGATGCCTGAAAAAGTGCTACTGCTCGTGCCTTAAAATGAGATGGTGGTATGGGAAGATCTCCAGAGTTGCTTCCTAGTATCAATTCAATTCACAGATCACAGAGTTAGAGTTCAAAGGAAAGTCTTTGAGGTCATCTGGTCCAATCAAATTCCCACGTGGTGAAGTAACTTGTCCAAGGTCACACAGATAATAAATAGAAGTACCGGTACCTGAATGGAAGTTAAAAAAGAAAAGAAAAGTCACACAGATAATAAATGGGAGAACTAATACCCAAACCCAGGTCCTTGGAGTGTTAAGCCAGTGTTCTTTCCATTTTACCACACAAAATACAAACATTCATTAAATACATACTATGCATAAGGCATTTTGCTAGATGCTAGACAAAGAGATTCTAAACAGCTTCAGCACTTAGGGGCTTCTTGTCTATTGCCACAACACAACATGTAATAATAGCTTGCATTTATTTATATAGAACTTTAAGATTTACAAAGCACTTCCCAGATATTATTTCACTTGATTCTCACAACAACCTTGGGAGGTAGGTGCTATTATTATCTCCATTTTAGAGATGAGAAAACTGAGGCTACTAATGTTGTATCTATTCTTTCCAGATTTTAAGTCAAGGATATTCGAGATAGGCACAACCTTCTGTGCTTTGGAAGACCAGGAGAATGAGCCACCACCACTTTGGGAGCTGGAGTCCCTGTTGGGATTTGGCAGAAGCCAGACGGTGTGAAGTCCCAAATAATCTACTTGCTCCAAATAATCTACTTGCCCAAGGTCACACAACTAAATTTATTTTTATTTTATAAACACTTATATAACTGAGGTTAGATTTAAATTACTACACCTAGAATCAGGAAGACTCATCTTCAAATCCAGCCTCAGACACTTACTTCACTTAACCCTGTTTGCCTCAGTTTCCTCATCTGTAACATGAGCTAGAGAAGAAAATGGCAAAGAACTCCAGTATCTTTGTGAAGAAAACCCCAAATGGGGTCATGAAAACTTGAACATGGCTGAAATGACTTAACAACTTCCTGACTCTAAGTCCAGTGCTACATCTACTCTACCATCTAACTGCCCCCAAATGAGCAAGTATAACCTCAGTTGTATCTACTTTATAGAATCCGGGTATTAACAGGGGGGAAATGTTATATACCATCTCAAGAACCATTCCGTCTTGCTGAGATGGTTTTGTTTTGTTTGTTTGGGTTTTTTTTGTAATTCTGATTGAATTTCAATTAATAGAGATTTTACTACTAAAGTCACTTTACCTCAGGTTCCTTCTTATCTTTGCTTTTGACTTGGAAACAGGAAACACTGGATTCCAGCTCCATGCCCTTAATTTGACACTTGCTAGCTGTGTAACCAGGAGTAGGTCAGTTGTAACTTCTCTTGATGAGTCATTGTAATCTCTCTGAGGTTCAGTTTATCATCTATAAAATGGGGATTTTAGTACATGCCAGGGGTGTTGTGTGGTTCAAATAAGATAACATACCCAATGCACTTTGTGAGTTTGAAAACACTAGTTTAAATGTCAATTATTATTATTTTTATTAAATACAAAGTCAAATGCTCCAAGTGTCACCAAAGATAGGTTTGTGAACTCTTTCTTTAAAGCAAAGAATCCTTCTGTAATGTAAGGGGTGGGTTGAGGAAGAAGGAGGGCTGGTGAACATGTCCAGTGTGCTTTATTGATGCACTACCTACATGGATTTTTGGATATGCACATACATTCAGTCACTGTTTCTTGTCCACTAATTGCACAGCAAAGAGAAGCCTTTGACTAACTGTGGAGCCAGAATGGGGATACATCCCCAAGGCACTTACCAGCCAAAGTGAGGCTCTCAGTGTAGTTATCCTGTTTGGTTGGCTGCTAATGTTGTGTCTATTCTTTCCAGATTTTTAGCGAAGGATATTTGAGATAGGCACAACCTTCTGTGCTTTGGAAGACCAGGAGAATGAGTCACCACCAGTTTGGGAGCTGGAGTCCGTGGTGGGATTTGGCAGAAACCAGACAGTGTGAAGTCCCAAATAATCTACTTGTTCCATCCTAGAAGTAGCAGAGATATTCATTTATTGGTCATGCCTCATTTTGAGTGAGTTGAATACTGTGCAGAGACTCTTAAGTTTGAGCCCACTCTCCCTAGGGACCAAGTAGTTATATGAGAGAGTATACACTCAGTTTTGGGGAGGAAATACTTGCAACTTTTGATCTTGCTGTGTTATACTAAGTATTTTGTAAAACTTATTGATTTGGTTAAATGAAATTGGACACTAATCAACGGTGGTTAACAGTAGGTGGGATATGACAAAATGAAGACTTGAGTCATTAACATTTGAGAATAATTACCCCTACTCCTTCAGGGCTACCCTAGGACCTTGAGAAGGAAGATGTAGTTGGTCTCTCTCTGGAAGAGTAATTCCAGCATCTTACTCTACTAATGAAATCAATGACTTTTTTTTTTTCCCATTTGTTGCTGTCACATCAGGTCAGCTATTCAGACAGACCTGACTTCTCCCGAATTTTACTTCCAGAGCTGCTGCTTAAATTCCAGCACCCCTCTTTTCATCTCCTTTGTTGCTTCATTCATCTGGTTTTTGACATTGATTCCAAATGGGTCTAGTCAGAGGGATTTGACAAGCATATGAAGTTAGCATGAAGCCCTGCACCTATTAAAAACTCATCTTTGTTTTGTACTATGTCATGAAAAGTTTTCTTTTTCCTAGCCCTTCCTTATGGCATATAGATGCCATGACAATCTGTTTGATGATTCAGGCCCCATGCAAACGTAGTAGTGTAAAAATGAGTCTGTTTTTCTGAAAGTGGAGTCCTGCCTGCGTGAAGAAGCTTCATTCACCTAAGTGTACCAAGCACTGTGCTCTCATTGGCCAGTCCCTCATTACAAACATAATAATTCCCATTTTGGGGATGCGTCAAGGTTTACTAAGAATGCACTTTTCTCACAACCCAGGAAAGATAAATACTATATAAATCATTGATCATCACCCCATCTCTTTTACAGATTCATTTAATCATTCATTCAAGAAACTTTAACTCTAGTACCAAAACCCTTTTGGCATGGGATTCTCTACTTATTGGTAGAGATCAGTGACCTAAGCCTGCATGAAAGGGAAAGGCAATGTAGAGCTAGTGAGAAAGGAGAGTTCACTATCTTTTTGCCCAAATTGTTGGCCACTCTGCTCTCCTTGTAGAGAAATGTACTAGTGGCATATCTATCTGACCCCTTAAACAGCATTAATCTAGGGGATGAGGCTAAGGTTAACTTCTTTTTTTTAATTAATTAATTAATTTTATGTATTTATTATTATTATTATTATTATTATTTTTGCGGGGCAATGGGGGTTAAGTGACTTGCCCAGGGTCACAGAGCTAGTAAGTGTCAAGTGTCTGAGGCCGGATTTGAACTCAGGAACTCCTGAATCCAGGGCCGGTGCTTTATCCACTGCGCCACCCAGCTGCCCCCTCAGGTTAACTTCTAATCACTGTTTCATTAATTAGGTGGGGCAGGGACCCAAACTTTTTATCTAAGGCTTGATTCTTTACCACTAAATACCAGTTACAAATGAACATGCATAGCAGGTAGCGAATAAACCCATTTATCCAAGTCGATTGCAAAACAGAAATCAGAGAGAATATACATAGGGGTGTGTATATACATACACACACATACATACATATGTGTATGTATATATGTATGCATGTGTATATATTTGTATATGTGTGTGTATGTATATGTATGTGTATATATATGTGTATATGTATATATGTATATGTGTGTGTGTGTGTGTATATATATAAATGACATTATAGAGTGAAAGAGCTCTCCCATTGGGAGTGAGGTAATTAAACTCAACCAAGAGAGAGTCCTACATCTCATCGAAGACAGAGTTTCTCAAAGTCTCTGGTGTAGTAAACTGGGGATAGGGACTTGATGGAGACTGCTAGCTCCCTGAGTTTTTTCCTTCTGTAACCTTAAGTGAGTCTGGTCCCACGAAAGTGACTACAAAAGACCAAATAGACTCAAGCAACCCCAGAACACTAAGAGAACAAATCACCACTCCCTTGGCCCTTTGAGGCCCCTAGTGGTGGAGGATTGCTTTCTACCAATGAGAGAGTCCCATAACAAAGGGTTTGGGGATTAAGGTTACCAAACATTTTAAGTACCTACTAAGTGCTAGGATATATCAATCACTGAAAATAGGAGACAAAAGTTAAAGTTATGGGGGCAGCTAGGTGGTGCAGTGGATAAAGCACCAGCCCTGGATTCAGGAGGACCTGAGTTCCAATCCAACCTCAGACACTTGACACTTACTAGCTGTGTGACCCTGGGCAAGTCACTTAACCCTCATTGCCTGGCAAAAAAAAAATAAACAAATAAAGTTACTGTCCTTAAGAAGCTTATATACTGTTGGGTCAAATTGAGATGTCAATCTTCCCCAGAGCCAGGGGCCCTGACTCCCTACCACCTTCCTTGGTGTAGGGGGGAGCTTCCCTGGGAACTCATTTTGCTTTCTTTCATGGAGGTGTGGCTTCTGGCTAAAGTGGCTGCTCTATTTTATATGCTCTTGTGGCTTCTTATCAACTCAAATCTAACTTGGAGTGCCTGGTTTCAAGTTCTTTGCCAGACATACAGAGCATAACCCTAACCCCATTACTTCTTAGGTGTGTCCATCCTTTAGTTTAGCTTCTCAAGGAGAAAGTTTTCTGAGTTCCCCCAGAAATCTTCTGAGGTACCCCAGACCCATATCATTAGAATCTCAGGAGAAATCGAATCCAGCAGCAGGATCCAGGAGGTTGGAATCTTTCTCCAGTTTGAAATCCCCATCCCCCACTCTCTCCACACAACACACATCCCAGTGTGAGAAAGCCACACAGAAGAGAGGCACTTAAACCCCAATCTGTGGCCCAGCAGTTGTAACAGCTAATTACCTGGGTGTTATGGATTCTGCCTGAGCTCTGTCACTCAGAGTAATTTTTCACAAGATTGTAGAAGAGCTGAAATAACATCTGGATGTTATTATTTAGATGGAGCAGTGTATTAGTAAGTAGTACTCCTGGGAGAGAGAAAGACATACTCCTACACCCTCCTCCTTTTTTTCTGGGAAGTTTCTGTTGCCTGTCTTTCTTGGATGTGCTTGACAAAAGATTGAGCTGTTGGTCTCCCCCCACCCCATTGCCCTCCATTTCTTTCTGAAGAAAGTTTCTTGGGCACAGAGTGGGGTAGGAGTCTTCAGATGAATGACCAACATTTCAAAATCTTTCTTTGGACGTGCTGAGTAAACGCAGGATTTATATTGCTGAGTACAATCTGCCAAAGGGTGAATGGGCTTCCTTTGGCTCCTGGTGATCCCAGAAAAATAAATAGAGAGCCCTCCAGCCTCCAGGAACCCTTCATTCCAGCCAGCGAATTAAAGCCAGTGGGGACTTTTTGACTGAGAGAGAGAAATACAAGGGCAAATGAAATCCAGGAACTATTGAGATCACTCTAGGGGCTTTTAGGGTGAAGTGAGGGCCAGGGCAGTGAATAGAGTGTTGGACCTGGAGACAGGAAGACTCATCTTTCTGAGTTCAAATCTGGCCTCAGACACTTACTAGCTGTGTGACCCTGGGCAAGTCACTTAACCCTATTTGCCTCAGTTTCCTCATCTGTCAAATGAGCTGGAGAAGGAATTGGCAAACCACTCCAGTATCTTTGCCAGGAAAACTCCAAATGGGGTCACGGAGAGTTGGACACAACTGAAAATGACTGAAGAACAATAACAAGGAGGGTGGGTTAGATGCCACATTCTCAAAGTCTGAAGTATAGGACAGAGAAAATTGAGAATCCTGAAACTTTTATTCTTTAGAGAATGTGGTATTTTAAATGAATGCAAATTTCTCTTTGGGGTTCTGAGCAACACCTTGAGGGGGTGGGCAGGAGACTGCCTCTCTATTGTCTCTTACCACCTCAGGGAAAGACTGTCAGGGTTATCAAGCTGGATAGTCCTGCCCCAAATTCCAAATTTTCTCTGTCCCATATTTCAGACTTTGAGAGTGTGACATCTGACTGGGTCTCCTTGTTTTTTTCAGTCATGTCCAACTCTTCATGACCCCATTTGGAATTTTCCTGGCAAAGATACTGGAGTGGTTTGTCAGTTCATTCTCCAGGTCATTTTATAGATGAGGGGCAGCTAGGTGGCATAGTGGATAGAGCACTAGCCCTGAAGTTGGGAGGTCCTGAGTTCAAATATCAACTTAGATACTTACTGTGTGACCCTGGGAAAATCACTTAACCTCAATTGCCTTAAATACCTGGGGGCATCTCCAGTCATTCTTATATATATGTTGCCACTGGACCCAGATGGCTCTGGAGGAGAGAGTGAGGCTGGTGACTTTGCACAGCCCTCTTTCACTTAAATCCAATTCACTGCAAGTCATGACATCACCCTGATGTCATGGTCATCTTCAAGGATGAAGGGCAAACAACAACAACGTTAGGGAGTAAGTGTACAGAAGAAAAAAATGTTATGGGCCTAGCTAGTGTACCCCAGAAGTTCTCTAGGGCATATCAAAGAACCTTCTCCTTGAGAAACTAAACCAAAGGACAGACACACCTAAAGAGATAAGTGGCCCAGGATTGGGACTGAATTAGCTCCAAGACCACCACCCTTCATTCCAGTCTCCCCCAACCCTGGGAAGATAAGATTAGGTGTGGCTGCTGCCTTTGTGTTGAGAGGAGGAGAGAGAGATGGCTTGAGAGATCCAGAGCCACCCCTCACCCAATTCCCCCAACCACCACCAGTGGGGGATGATCCTCCCCCAATAAGGGAACTTTCCACAATCAGATGATCACCCCCATCAGTCCTCTATAAAAGTATCTGCCTGTCTCCTGCTCGAGGAGATTGGTATCTCAAAGCCACGCTCTGTGCCATGCCTCCTCCCCATGAGAAGTCCAAGGATTTCTCTCTTGGTTTCCTTTCTCTAGCACCCTAAATAAACTATTATTTTATTTTAATTGGTTTTGTGTGCAAGAGGGTGTAATTCTTTAAAGGGGAATTCCTAAGGATCCCTACCCTTACTTACCCCTATCCCGAACCTCTACCCCTACTTCAAACCCCCATCTATTTCCCCCATAACATAATCAACAAGTCTTTAACCTCAAGGAGAGAACATCTTATTGACAGAAACAGCACGTATGCATAGAAGTGTATTGGGGAATGAGGCGCCATCCATCACTGGGGCATCAGGAAAAGTCTCCTTTGGGTAATGGCATTTTAGCTGAGCTTGGAAGCATTCTAGAGAATCGGGGTGAAATCAGTCAGCTGGCATTTATTCAGCACCTACTAAGTCCCAGGCACAGTTCTAGGTGATAAGGATCCAAAAACCAAAACAGAAACAGGCCCTGCCCTCAAAGGATTTATATTTTATTGGAGAAAAGAATATGTACACATACATTACCAGCACTTAGATGGCACTTTAAGGTTTGCAAAGCACTTCACATATGTAATCTCATTTGATTTAAAAAACAAACAAAAAACACCTCATAACAACCCCATGAGGAAGGTGTTTTTATGATGCCCATCTTACAGATGAGGACACTGAGGCTCAGGGAAGTCGAAGGACTTGCCCAGAGTCACACAGCTAGTAAGTATCTGAGGCAGGATTTGATGACAGGTTTTCCTGATTCCAGGTCTAGCCCTGTCCACTAGCCAATTCTACAAAATAAATACATAATAAATGAAAGGTTATTTCAAGGGCAAGAAAGTCCTGGCAACCAAAAGAATGGAGACTGACCTTGCATTAAAGCTAGCACTTGTGCTGTGTTTTGAAGGAGATTAGGGATTCTACAAGGCATAATGGAAATTGTTCGACTTATCTTAGGAATGTCACCGTGACACTCAACTCTTTATGGAGAATGGACCAGAGAGGAAAAAGAGCGGAATCAGAGGGACGAGCTAATTGAGAAGACTAGCATAATACTCCAGGAAAGAGGTGATGAGGGGCTATGCTAGAGTGGTGGATGTTTGAGGATGGAAGAGGAGGGAGAGGAGCTATATTGTGGGGGGCAGAATCTTTAAGGCTTGAAAACTTATTGGATGTGTGGAAAATGAGAGGATGTGAGGTGTCAAGGTTGTAAAACTGGGTTAGGGGGCAGCTAGGTGGTACAGTGGATAAAAGCACGGGCCCTGGATTCAGAAGGACCTGAGTTCAAATCCGGCCTCAGACACTTGACACTTACTAGCTGTGTGACTCTGGGAAAGTCACTTAACCCTCATTGTCCCACCAAAAAAACCCAAAACAAACAAACAAAAAAATGGGTTATTGGTGGGATGGTGCTACCCCTGAGAGAAACAGAGAATTTCAGAAGAAGGATAGGCTTGGAGGAAGGGATCATGAGAGAGAGGAGAGAGTCAAGAAAGAGTCTTGAGGTATAACCACAATTCCCTAACTGTGTAGTAGGACATAGATAATGATAAAATAAATGAGACTGAGAAAGAGATAGGTTGAAGGAGAACCGAGAGAGAGAAAAGTGTCACGAAGACCCAGAGAAGGGAAAATATCCTGGAAGAGCTGCTAGTCAGCAATGTCAGATGTTACAGAGAGGTCAAGAAGGATTAGAACTCACTCTCATTCAATAGGCTTTCCCTCTCTCCTGATGTTTATGCTGGGAGCAGTTATAGGTTGTAGATTGTATAGATTTAGAGTTGGGATAGCTTTGTCCAACCCAATCATTTTATACTTGAGGAACCGGAAGTCCAGAGGAGTTTGCCCAAAATCTTCATCTATCAAAAGCAGAGATGGCTTCCTGTCATATGGCATTTAGCTGTGAGACCTTTTGACACATTCTTTCCCACTAGAAAGACAATTAGTTCTTAAGTCAGAGGACCTGGGTTCAAATCCCACCTCTCCATTTGCTACTTATACAACCTTGGGCCTCAATTTCCTCATCTATAATGTGGGGGTGGTGTCCCAGTTTATCTCTAAGGTCTCTGCTAGTTCTAAAATTCTGTGATTACATTGATGAGTGTTGATCCACCCAGTTTCCCAGACCCCATGGCACAGAACAGCTATAAAGGGGTTACTTACAGAAAGCAGTGAGGCAGGAAGCACACTCTGAGCAGATTTGTTCCTGCTGAGTCAGGTCAAGAAAGCAGTTGAGGGTGGAGTGACACATCATGCTTGCATATAAAGGAGCAGAAAGTCACTTGGCTTTAGGAGCCCAGAGTGAGGAAAAACTCACTAGTGTTTGATGCTGCAGGTTGGATGCTGAAATTCAAAAGTTTGGAGGCTACCAATATCCAATATATCCAGTAAAAATCGCAGCAGCATCAATATTTCTAGCACACAGAATGGGCACGTAGTAGGTGCTGGAGGAATGTTGGTAGAGTTGTTTGTAGTTGAATCAGTTAGGGATTACATAGACAGACCATTATGGCAGACTGCACACTACAGACCTAGTAGGCTGACCTTGGACTTAAACCCCAGGAATTAGACGCCAGAACTTTTAGGGTGTCCAAATGATTCACTGTCCACTCTACCATTATCTCCTTTAGTGCCTGAAATTCTCCTTATTAGAAATTTCCTTTGTCTGCTCTTGAAGGTTTTGAGTTGCCTATTTTATTTATTTATTTATTTTTTTGGTGGGGCAATGAGGGTTAAGTGACTTGCCCAGGGTCACACAGCTAGAAAGTGTCAAGGGTCTGAGGCCGGATTTGAACTCATGTCCTCCTGAATCCAGGGCTGGTGCTTTATCCACTGTGCCATCTAGCTGTTCCCGTTCTTTCTTTTTTTTTAAGTGAGGCAATTGGGGTTAAGTGACTTGCCCAGCTAGTAAGTTTTAAGTGTCTGAGGCCGGATTTGAACTCAGGTACTCCTGATTGAGTTGCCTATTAATGTACAAATGTCCCTGGGAGAGGATCATAGATCTAGACCTGTAAGAGACTTCAGAGGCCATTTAGTACAAACCCTTCAGTTTTATACGTGTAAAATTGAGAACTAGAGAACGAACAGAAGTGAGACTTGAAGCCAGGTCCTCTGACTCCAAGACTGCCATTCTTTGCATTGAAACTAGTCCTTATCAGCTCTCCTTTTAAGACAGAAATTAGTTGGCAGCCAGTTGAGAGTAATACCGGTATGTATGAGGGAGGAAGGGTAGGTAAATGAGGATGTGTGCATGGTGGTGAGTTGTGAGGGTCCTTGGAGCAGGTAGCTTTGTATACTAGCAAGAGTTTGGAATGAGAAGCCTTGGGTTAGAATCCAGCTCTACTATTCACCAGCTGCGACTATGAGCAAGTCATTTTTCTTTCTGAGGTCATCTAGTACAATCCTCTCATTTTATTAGATGGGAAAAATAAGGTATATGGTGGTTAAGTGACTTGCCCAAGGTCACACAGGTTCTCTGACCTCCAGAATCGTTGGTATTTCCACTGTACTATGTTGTCTCTTTCCTCATCTATAAAATGAAGGGGACAGACTAACTGTCCGATCTCTAAAGCTCCCTTTGGCTCTAAACGTCTGGTGATAAGGGAGAAGCAAACTTTACTTACTTCATAGTTTTGCTGAGGATTGCCTGTGATGATGGTATTGACGGTGGTGATGTTGATGCATTAGCAGCAATGGTTTCCAAGGGATAGGGTGTCTGAGCTGGAAAGGACCAGTTCATGTAGTCCAATACCCTTATTTTACAACCTAGATAACTGAGGACCAAAGAGGTCTTCTCGTCCAGAAATGACTCACCCAAGATCACACAGCTGGTAAGTGGTTGAGCAAAGTTTGAATTTGGGTCCTTTGATTAAATCCAGCACTGTTTCTAGTCTATGCAACCTCAATTACTAAGGTGATCTGTCTTTTTGTTGTTGTTGTTGTTGTTGTTGTTAAACCAATATGCTAAGTTGTTTTTTTTTCTTGTTCAGGATCTCAGCCTTTTATTTTCTGTAGCTTCTTAATCTTAGGTTAGAAATACCACATCCCTTTCTGGTTCATATAATGGCCTAAAATAACAACTTAGTGAACCATCAATACTTACAATTTTTTTTTTACAAGCACCAGAGAAGATGAGAGGAGGTGTCAACTACTCTTGTAGGCATTGAGTTTCCTTTTGATTGGTGACCCTCTATTGGCTCTGCTGTTGGCTCACTTTCATTTTTTAACTTGATGGTGATACAAGCCCTCACATGCCCCCTGTTACAAACGTCCTTTGATATCAATGGAGGCTAAATCCTTAGACAAATCTGTAATCTACCACATGGTGTGGAGGGAAATCTTTTCAGGATAAGATTTGCAAGGAGCTATTGAAATCTGCATTACAGAGTGTAATGTGGGGAAGAGGGAAAAACGACCCTCTTTAGAAATGATCTCTGTGACCCCATCTCTCCTCTGTGTGTCCCCACGCATGGAATGTATTCCTTTCGCTTCTACCTTTCAGACACCCCATGCACAGACAAATTCAAGCTTCCTGAGTCTAAGCTTCAAGACACTGCTCAAGCGCCACCTTTTCCATGAAACCTTTCTTGTTTTTGTCAAAGTCTAGTGCCCTCCCTGGCAAACTACCCTGTTTTAAACTATTTTATGTTTATTGTAAGGATCAAATGGGACAATAATTGTAATGAGTTTAGCACAGTTCTTGGCACATAGTAAGCACTATATAAATATTAGCTATTATTCTTATTTGTATTTACTCTATTTATATACTTACCTATTGTTTTTATCTCCCCTGGTAGAACATAAATGCCTTTTTGTGTGTGTGGGGGGGGCAATGGGGATTAAGTGACTTGCCCAGGGTCACACAGCTAGTAAGTGTCAAGTGTCTAAGGCCAGATTTGAACTCAGGTCCTTCTGACTCCAGGGCCGGTGCTTTATCCACTGTGCCACCTAGCTGCCCCCCATAAGTGCCTTTTGAATAGAAATTACCTCATTCTTTGCCCCCATCCCAATGCATAGCCCATAGCAAAGGCTTAATAAATGTTTGTTAAGCGATTGATCTGTGCATACATATGAGTGCATGTATATGCACACATTTATGTATGTACCTAAAGCATCTGGGTGGTGCATGGAGTCAGGAAGAGCTAAGTTCAAATCCAACCTCAGACACTTACTAATTGTGTAACCCACTTTAGTAGTAAAATGGGGACTTTAATAGCACATCCCAGCGTGATTGTGAGTATTTGATAATATTTGTAAAGTGCTTAGCTCAGAGCCTGCCACATAGTAGGTACTATATAAAGAATAGTTATTATTATTATTATTATTATTATTATTAAAATCTTGGGATTAGGAACTAAAGCTTAGTATAATTTTGATAACTCATATTGGACATGCAAATTTTCTTACTGGGTGAACCATCTGGTTTTGTGTGTGTGTGTGTGTGTGTGTGTGTGTGTATTTTCCAGAAAAAAAAAAATCCAAAGGATAAAGTGAATATTTTATAAAAGAGAAAACATAAGGTTAATGACCAGAAATGTTGAAGACCCAGCTATAGAGCTACATGAAATGTTTAGGGGTAAGAAAAGCTGAGGTTCTACTCAGCAACCCAAGATTTAGCTCAGAGGCATTTAATTAGTTATTTCCCCTTTGGGAGAGTTAGTCTACTTCATCTGTAAAAAAAGAAGTAGTTGGGGCAGCTAGGTGGCGCAGTGGATAAAGCACCAGCCCTGGATTCAGGAGGACCTGACTTCAAATCTGGACTCAGATACGTCATACTTACTAGTTGTGTGACCCTGCGCAAGTCACTTAACCCTCATTGCCCCACAAAAAATTTTTTTTTTAAAAAGTAGTTCGATAAAAATTGATTTATGGTCCTTTCCAGTTAATCTTCTATAATTGTAGCTTCTGATGATTATTAATCCACCTCACCTGCTGGGCTCCATGATGTAGGGAGTCCATGGGAAACTAGACCTTGTGATTCCATTGGTGGAAGGAACTTCCCCCACCAAAGTAGATCAGCACCTTCTCCACAATTTATAATCTTAGAGAGTTGCCTGAAGCACTTAGAGGTTAGGTGATTTGACCAGGGACACATAGTAAATATGTATCAGAAGTTCTATTTGAACCCAGTCTTCCTGGCTTTAAGGGGACAGTGGATAGAGCACCAGATCTGGAATCAGGAAGACCTGAGTTCTAATCTGGCCTAAGACATTTACTAGCTGTGTGACCTTGGGCAAGTCACTTAACGCTAGTTGCCTCAGTTTCCTTGAAACTTGGAGAAAGGAGAAAGCCAGAGAAGGAAATGGCAAACTACTCCATTAACTCTGCCAAGAGAACCCCCAAAAGAGGTCACAAAGAGTCAGATACAACTGAAAACAACTAAACAACAATGACTTCCTGGTTTCCATGCTGACCCTTTATGTTTCTGTCTCTTCTGGTAGAACATAATCTTCTTGTGAATACGTACTGTCTCATTCTTTGTACTCTCATATAGTAGTGGATAGAGTATGGCTTTGAAGTCAGAAAAGGTTCACAAACCACTTACCTGAGTGACCTCATTTTGGATCTCAGTTCCTTCATTCATAGAATGATGGCATTGAATTAGATGATCTCTGAGGTCCCTCACAGCTCTAAGTCTACAATGATGGTGTAGACTCTTTGCCAGTGGGATTTTGCTGAGTCAGAGTAAGAGAGCAGCAAGACGAAGCAGTGAAATGTCCTGTTTGAGTGCAAAGGGGCTGAAAAACCTTTTGGATCAAACAGCCTGAAGTAACTGTAAAGCCCACTGGCATACGGAACTGTGGTTTAAATGCCGAAGTTGAGAGGTTTGGAGGCTATGAGTTTTATGTCCAATAAAACCTTAACAGCACCACATATATTCTAGCTTGCAGAATCCATCACTTAAAGTTGTAATGGTCCCTGAAGCCAGCTTGGAAACACTGGGGATAAAAATGGAAGAATGGTAGAAATGCCATTGTTCAAGGACTCAGGGAAATCGAGGTTCATTTCCACTGAGACCTTTTGCATCTGATGATCTGTTTATGGGAAAGAAAGTATCTTTCTGTCTACACTAAATACCACATAGTTAAAAACTCCAATAGATAATAACTCCATCCGAAGGTTTATTTGTACACAGTTGACAACCTGTGAGGATAACTCTTGGTTTTTCCTTTCAATCAACTTCCAAGCTTAATCTGGATAGCATCCAGAAAACATGCCTAACTTAATTGACTCCTCTCACCTTCTCATTTCTCTTTGTCACCTCCTTTTCATCAGTATCATTACCATCATCAAAAGTTAAAACATTTATAAAAACATCTACTATATGCAAAGTACCATGCTAAGGGCTGAGGATACAAATGCAAGCAAAAAGCAAGATAGGTCCTACCCTTGAGTAGCTTACATTCCAATAAGGGGAGATATCACAAAGAAGGGATCCTAATCCAGGTCCAGAAGGAATTCAAGGGGTCATAAGCTGAATGAGGTTTGGAGTAAGTATACCTGTCATAGATGCTTCCTCAAATGGAGGTTTGGGATGAACTACCAATCAGAGGAGGAAATTGTAGGAGTGGTGGCATTCTGGCTTGACAATGGCTACTAAGGCTTTTTAAGCATTCATTCTGTGCCAGGCCCTCTGCTAAGTCCTGGGAATATAAAGAAAGGCAAAAACATGGCCCTTGACCCCCAAAGAACTCATATCCTAGTGGGAGACAACATGCAAATAACTATGTCCATATAAGAAATACTCAGTGTGAAAGGGAGACATGCCATTTCTGCCCCTTTCTCCCATGGTCCCAACAACAGTAGGTCATCCTGAGAAGACTAACCTGAAGAGAAAGGAGCGATTCCCTCCGTGTGGGAAATACTGCTGCAATGATCATTTTATGTCATTCTGATGCTTGACAAAAGAGCTGGAGCGAGAAAAGATAATGGGGGTGACAGAAATTATGTTGAGAATGACTGTATATCACTTCATTTAGTACATAGGAAAAGCCAAAGTGTTCATAAAAGTCCATTTGGTCTGAAAGCAAATAACTTAAGTCATTTAAACTAGATCTCATTGGAGTGTAAAGCCTTTGGCAATATTCTGTATGAAGGACTCTATAGAAAAATAAATTATATTTATTGAATTGAACTTCAAGTAATAATCCTGGCACCTACTCTCCTTTCTAGTCTTCCACATATGATGGATTCTGATGAATCATAACAAATCATATGCCTGCATAATCACTCAGAGAAGAAGCTATCTTAGTAATGATATGAAGACCTCCTAAACTCTCGGAGACCATTGCCACCTTACCAGCCAGCTTAATGTATCTCCAGACTATTTCCCAATTCAAGATCATGTAAAAAGTAGTAGTAGTAGTAGTAGTAGTAGTAGTAGTAGTAGTAGTCGTAGTAGTGCTACTCCTCCTCCTCCGATGATGACGACAATGATGACGACAGCGACTACTACTACAATTTTGTTCTCATCTTTGTGTTTTGTGGAGTTTTGATAGAAATGGTCCTAGTATGAGTTGCTATCCTCTTGCAAAGTATTGCACCTTTTGCCTATGGATATTCTGTTGCCAAAAGAGGTAGAAAAAGGACAATTATCTTGACTTTTTGCCACTGGACTTCAATGACTGTGGAGGAGTGAGGCTGATGACTTTGTGCAGCTCTGCCTCACTAAAATCCAATTTACAAGCAGTTGTAGACATCACCATCATGATGTCATTGCTCCTGTTTGAGAACAAAGAATGACAAACAACAAGAAAAAGGACATTTGTATAATAAAAGTAGCTTAAGGCAGAGCTGAGGAGCTAGCTGAGAGAAAACTGTTCCCTAAGATAAATATAGTGAGAGGACCTGATTGAAAGCATGGCATTGTCTTTGGTAAAATTGGCTACAGTGAATTTGGGTTCATCATCTCATTTTTATATAGCTGTTATCAGATTTTTGAAGGATAGAACTGAAAAAATATGAATCAAAGAACTGTTTGTTGGCTATGGGATGTGTATGTAAAGACCATTGGGGAAGAATCTTGACAGAAAGGTGGATTTTTAAATTTCTCGTCATTAGGTAGTAATGAGTCACATAGCACAAGGATGCCCTGTTTTTAGTCAGGAAAGTGAGACAGGATCTGAGTACAGGAAGAGTCAGAGAATGAAAATACAGAAGCTACCTGAAAGAAAAAAGTTGGCTATGAAATCAATGATTCATTGCTCTATTTGTACCATTTTTTTTGCATAATCTTTGGTAATAATTATATCTCATCTCCTTAAGGTTAAGCTTTCTGTAATTTCTTTGAGTGACAACTTGGTCCTAAATTACCATTGGGCAGCTAGGTGGCATGGTGGATAGAGCACTGGCCATGAAGTTGGGAGGATCTGAATTAAAATCTCACCTCAGATACTTACTAGCTGTGTGACCTTGGGCAAGTCACTTAACCCCAATTGCCTTAAATATCCAGGGCCATCTCCAGTCATCCAGATGTATATCTTGCCACTGGACCCATATTGCTCCGGAGGAGAGAGTGAGATTGGTAACCTTGCACAGCTCTCCCTCACTTAAATCCAATTCACTGTAAGTCATATCACCCTGATATCATGGTCCTCTTCCTCTTCAAGAATGAAGGACAAGCAACAACAAATTACCATTATGAACTCTATTCTCTGATCCACTGTTGTTTTTTTTTCTCTGATCTACTTTTATAAAGAATTCCACATAACTCAGAAATTTCTGCCATGTTTCTATGTTAATACATCATTGGCTGAATTCATGTATATGTCCCCTGTGGGGAGCCTCTTGATTCCACTCATTGATGTTGGCTATTTAATAGGCTCCCTCCAAAGGCAAATTGTTTTCAGTTACAGCCAACAAATACAGTAGTGTGGACCTATTCTCAGAATTTACTATTACTCGATGAAAGATGGCTATTTGTTCCTAAAGTATTTCTGTGGCATTCAATCTGTTTACCAAGTGCTCTGAGAATGCCTATTAATCCTTTTCAGTCAATAAACATTTAAGCATCTCCTATGTGCCAGACACTATGCTAAGTGCTAGGGATACAAAAAAGAGGCAAAAACAGTCTCTGTCCTCAAGGAGCTCACAATCTAATGGAGGAGAAAATATGCTAACAAATATGTACACAAAAGCTTTATACAAGATAAATAAGAAATAATCAACAGAGAAGGCACTAAAGTTAAGAGGAGTTGAGAAAGGCTTCCTGTAGAAGATGGGATTTTAGGTGGGACTTGCAGGTAGCCAGTAAGTAGAGATGAGGACGGAGAACATTCCAGGCATGGGGGACAACCAGAGAGAATTCCCAGAACTGTGAGATGGAGTGTTTTGATTGTGAAAAAGCAAGGACACCAGTGTCACTGGATTAAAGAATACATCGTGGGGACTAAGGTGAATGAAGACTGGAAAGATAGGAAGGGCTGGATTATAAAGAGCTTTGAACACCCAGTGGAGAATTTTGTATTTGATCTTGGAGCTGATAGAAAGCCACTGGAGTTTTTTGACTGGGGGGGGGGATGAGGTGTTTGGATCTAAACTTTAGCAAAATCACTTTAGTGGTTGAATGGAGGATGAAGTGGAGCAGGAGAGACATGAGGCAGGAAGACATACCAGCATAAATTATACATACACACACACACATACACATATACATACCTAAATATTATAATAGAAGGCCATTATAATAGTCCAGACAGAAAGTGATAAGGATGTGTACCAGCATAATTGCAGTATCTAAGGAGAGAAGGGGGCATATTCAAAAGATATAGCAAAGATAAAATTAGTAGGTCTTGGCAACAGATTAGACAGGGGGAGATTGGAGACCAAAAGAGAGGTTAGGGCATTATAGGTAGATCTGAGAGTTGTCAGAATAGAAGTAATTAAATCCATGTGAATTGATGTGATCAACAAGTAAAGTAGGATGGAGGGAAAAGAGAAGAGGCACCAGAATAGACCCCATTCGGTTGGGACACGTAATGGTTAGAGAGAGAGATCTGGATGAGCATCCAGCAAAGGAGAATGAGAAGGAACAGTCTCATAGGTAGGAAGGAGGAGGAGAACCAGGAGAGAACAGTGTCCCCAAAACTTAGAGAAGATAATATAAAGATAGTCAAAGACTGCAGAGAGGTTGAGAAGAATGAAAATTGAGAAAAATCCACTGGATTTGGCAGTTAAGAAATTATTTGTAACTTTAGAGAGAGCAATTTTGGTGGAATGATGAGATTGGATTCTGGACTGTAAGGACTTAAGAAGAGAGTGAGGAGAATAAAAGGGGAGGTACCTATTATAGAAACTTTTCAAGGAGTTTAGCCATGAAGGACAGGTGAGATATGGGATCATAGCAGGTATAAAAGTATCAAATTAGGGGTCTTCTGAGGATGGAGGAGATATGGCATATTTGAAGATAGTAGAGAAGTAGCCAATAGACAGGGAGAGATTGAAAATAAGTGAAAGAGTGGGGATGACGAAGGGAGCAAAGAGATGAGATCAAATGAGATAGATTGTGTAGATAGAGGGGTTAGCCTTAGCATGGAATAAGGCCATCTCTTCATGTGAGACAAGGCTGAAGGAAGAGGTAGTGGAAAAAAGCATAAGAGTATTATGAGATGAAGAAGAGGGGGAAAGTGGAAACTCAGGGCAAATTGCCTCAATTTTGAGGTAAGATTCTCACCTGAGAGGGTGGGGGTAAGGGGAACCATGGGATATTTGAGAAGGGACAAAAAGGTTTGGAAGAGCCACTATGGAAAGTGGAAGAGTGAGTTGATAAGGGAGGCACAGTAAAATTGCCTAACAGCAGTGAGGACCCAGTTGAGTTTGTGTAATGTAAATTTGTACAGGACTGGATTAGAATGATTATGTAATTTTCTCCACCTTCATTTTCCTCCCTTTTGCCAAGGAGACACTAATTTTTTTTTTTTCTGTAGCTGCCTTGGGGGCGATGGTCCCTGCATTTGTCAATATTGTATGAGATTTTATTTGCATACTTTCCAAATTTATAAATCATTTTAAAGTTCCAAGAGTATGCATTAAAATCAGCATTGCTTAGGATGTTAATTATTCCAAACATATTTATCCCATTGAGTTTATATTTTAGGATGCCAGTAAGTCTCTTAACATAGTGAACTATAGCTTTCTCCTTGATAGTTTTATGTGCAACATATCTTGCCTGGAGGAGACCTAGCTATTTATTAGTTGCATTCATCCATTGATTCAATTTGATATGGGAATTCAAGGTGAAAGCCTTCAATTTCTATTTTTCCTAGGCATTTATTAAGAATTTTATATACTTATTTAGTTCAAATGACATTTTGATGTTATTGGAGAAAGAGCCTATAAGATTGAGTAGCTGCTCAACTTTTTTTTTTGGTGGAGTCATAACTTGATGTCATCCTGTAATTAATAAAATATTTTGGTACAACTCTTTAATTTGGAAGCCATAATTAGTTCTGTTTAGAAGAGGTGATGTATGATTTAAAGCTAGGCAGAGCCATAGCTATTAATATCTTTTTGAAAAATACCACATTTTATATCACTGTTTAGTGATATTGTGTTGATAGTGTGTTTAAGTACAATAGTTTTCCATGTGGACACACAATATTTCAGTGTGCTCTCTCTATTAGGGTCTATTTTATATATTTCTAGTATAAGAGTAAGCTATGAGTGGAGAATTAAGCCAAAGGCCTTGTAATAATTAATAATGGTAAAGTAAATGTTGTGATGCTTTTGGGTAGCTTGTTCAATAATTACAGAATTGAAAATAAGTTCCTGGGAATTTTTGGCACACCCTTTTGTCGCCTTAGCCTTTTTTCCCTTGTAATTATTTATAGAATTTTTTCAAGATACAAGCTGTGAATACTTTGTATAAAGTACACAAACATGTAATTGTCTTATATTTGGAAGTGTCACTATTGTTCTCAGCTTTTAGTGGTGGAAATGTGACGTTTTCAGTTAAGACAGGTGGGATCAGGATTGTATCTGAGAGGAAGCTGGTAAAATGCTTTGTTAGTAATTCATGAGCTACTGTGAAGCATTTGAGGCAATAATAATGGGTTTTATTTGGCTCTACTGCTGGCCAGTTTTGCAGAGTAGCTAGAGTTTCATTAGCTTCCCTTGAGATAGCTGTTCTATTATTCATTTTACTAATAATGAACAAGTTTGCTATTTTTCTTTTGATTCAGTTTATGTTTTCATTGCGTTGGAATTCTTGCTATGTATGTCACCTGAAAATGTCCTTACCTTGCTTCTCTGGTCTATCTCCTGAGCCTGCCTGCCCACCCCCCACCCCCGACTTGCTCCTAAAGCCTTTGTCAAGTTTTTGGTGTATACTGAGTTGCTAATTTTGTACTTTGAGCTGCTTTGACTCACCGTGTCACCCCAACCTTTTAAGTTTTGCTTTCATTTGCTGATAAAGGGAATCAAGAATTACGGATACATTTTTATTTTTCAGATTCCATTCCACACATTTATCTTTTGTTTTTTTATTTTAAAAATTGAGTGTTACGGTATTCAAGTTTTCTACTATGGTAACCAACTAGATATTGATGTAATTTCCAATGTCTTCTAATAGATCTTTAATAGCTCTCTCAAATTGCTTATGCCATGGTGGTGTTTAGTGCCTGACTTTAAGAGATATTTCTTGATAACTCTACTTATCCTCTGTTGAAAATGAAAAATAGTTTTTATCTGCCTGTCTCCTATAAAATAATAAACAGATCAGAGAAATTAATTTTATAATATATCTTACAAAAATAAATAATAATAAACAGAGACATGTCTCCCACAGAACAAAATCAGATCAGAGAACATAATGTCTCCTACAGGATAAACCAGATCAGAGACAGACAGGAAAACATAATACCAATTTATTTTGTCCCAAGAAGAAAGAAACATGATCATTGGAGACCCCTCCTAAGAAAGAAACTCAGAGACTTCCTCTTTCTAAGGGTATTTAAGGTTTCTTTGCTCACTAGTTACAGAGTTATCAGTTTCAGTAGTATGAATTAATCCAGAAGCAAAAGCAGTTTAACAATTTCAGTTATAACAAGTAAGGGGGAAATACAGAACCATCATGATAAGATTACAGGATTCCAAAAAAGAGTTTGGCAAGGATGAGGACACTCAGATGTCCCCATAAGATAGGGACTTACTATTCTGAGGAAAGAAGTCACTGGGTAGGAACCTTTATCTGCTAGCTACCTGGGTTCAGTTTTGAGTTCAGTTGAAGGACATTTTTGCTCCTATGAACTCAGGGTTTCATAAAAATACTTTTAGATAACAAGGCACCTCCATCAAATCCAGGTAATCCATACATTCATATTAACACCTCCTATAGCTCCTACCCTGGCAATAACTGCTTCATGTAGTTTTGAGTGGTGGTCCTGAAATGTTTTTTATACTTTCTGTCAAATATTGTGGAAGATTGCATTTAATCATGATAATTATAGCAAACCAGATGTTGTGAATCATCTTTTTTGGTATAATGGGTTTTAGGTGGCATAGTGGATAGAGCATAGGACTTGGAATAAGGAAGATGTTTGTTCAAATCCTTAATCCATAATCAACTCCTTAAATATCTCAGACATTTATTAGTGGTGTGAACATAGGCAGATTATTAAACTCTTGCTTGCTTCAGTTTCTTAATCTGTAAAATGAGGATAATAGCACCAACCTCACAGGACTGTTGTGAAGATCAAATGAATTAACATGAATAAAGTGCTTTGCAAACCGTAAAGCACCATTTAAGTGCTAGTTATTCTAGATGGATTCATACTAGCAAAAGGGCTTTCCAAAATTCTAGCCTAAGTATGCCTATCTCCTTTTCCTAGTAATTTGAGACATTCATATTGTATTTTTCATCTATTTCATTAACAGATATAATTTCTTTAGTTGGTATTGTGAGAGTTTTCAATGATCCCAAATTCTTCAGATCTTAGTGGCTCCTAAATTTATCTCTTATTTTTTCTAATCAAAATTTAGTAATGAAGTTATTTGTTATGATTTTCCTGCACTGGTCAGCAATATGTTGAGAGAGCTTGGAACTGATTGTATCATTGACAATAACTTTGTATGTAACTGATAAGATCATTTTCCATTTTGTTATTATCTAATGCTGGTGCATAATGAAAACATTCATCACTTCAGTCCATGTAATTATCATGTCAGCTCATGACTCGTCTTCTGCACTAAAGCATTTCTAGCAGAACAAAAATCATCATTATTTAAAGATATCCCTCCACCCCCATCTCTTTTGATGGAGTTCAGATAGAAAGAATCTTGGGACAACTTACTATCTTTAGATTGTTCTTTTTATTTAATTTTTGTCAGAATATTATATAAGTAGATCAAATAACTACTTCCTAGAGTTATATAAAATATTAGAATGTTAGCTCATTTACTCTAGGATAGTAGATAGTATGACAGTGATGATATAAACTTCATGAGGCAGTTAGGTGGAGCAATGGATAGAACACTAGCTCTGCAGTCAAGAAGATCTGAGTTCACATCTAGCGAGACACTTGTTAGCTGTGTGACCTTGGGTGAGTCACTTAATCTTTGCCTCAGTTTTCTCATGTAAAATGGGGCTTCCAGGAGAATCTACCTCCCAGTATTGTTGTGAGGATCAAATGATATAATATTTGTAAAGCATTTTTCACAGTGCTTTACACAGCCTGGCACATGATCAGAACTTAGTAAGTACTTGTTCCCTTCCCTTAATCCTGTTTCCATGTAATTTTGCTAGGTCTCTATTTTGAAAGTTTTGTTTCACACATATTAAAGATTATGGGTATTTGTTATGGAGACATCTAATGAAAACACTATTCTTAATTTTTATGACTCAATGCTGTATCCAGGCAATTGAAAAGCAAGAGTTTGATCATGAGAATGGTCCAATTTAAGTAAAGTGTATTTGCTTAAAATCATCATCATCATCATCATCATCATCATCATCATCTTCTTCTTCTTCTTCTTCTTCTTCTTCTTCTTCTTCTTCTCCTACTCCTCCTCCTTCTCTTCTTCCTCCTCCTCTCATTGTTGTCCCCTCATCTTTTCTATTAGATTTAGATAGAAATAGTCTGAGAACAAGTCACTATCTTGCTATTATTTTTCATATTTAAAGTTTTGTGGACTATTGTGCAAGTGGATAAAATGCTTTTAAAAAACTGAATAAAAGTATTTAGAGGTAAGCTCATCTTCTGTAGACTCAATGAAAGCCTCACTGGAGCAACTTCAGCAGCAGACAAGATGAAAGAGATGACCTGTACCATAGTATTTGTAAGCATCCATTAGTTTGATTTGACCTCCGGATTCAATCTCAAAGCCTCCAGTCTCTTTTCTTCCTTGGGTACATTAAGAATTTTATACTTTTTGAATCCAATGGACATTTTGTTATCAATGGAGAAAGTTTCCACATGGTGAAGTAGTTATTTAATGGGCTTTTCAATAAAGCCATATAAACTTTACCTCAACTAGAATAATGGTTTGTACTGATCAGAGTTGTAAAGTTTTTGAAAGTTGTTTTTCTTTATAATGCTGTCATTTTATAAATTGTTTCTGATTCTCTTCACTTCCACTCTGCATCACTTAATGCAAGTCTTTCCAATTTCCTCTGAAACTATTCACTTTGTTATTTCTTATCATACAATAATATTCCATTATATTCATGTACTATCATTTAAGTCTTCCATAATGAGTCAACAGTGTCTTAGTTTCTATGTTTTGCTTTGCTATTACAAAAGATCTACTGTAAATATTGTTGTAAATATATTCATTCTTTTCCCCTTTCTTTGATCTCTTCCTAGTAGAAGTATCACTGGGTCAAAGGTATGCACAGTTTAGTGAGTTTTGGGGCATGCTTTCAAATTACTTTAAAA
This sequence comes from Dromiciops gliroides, assembly GCF_019393635.1. Classification (NCBI taxonomy): domain Eukaryota; kingdom Metazoa; phylum Chordata; class Mammalia; order Microbiotheria; family Microbiotheriidae; genus Dromiciops; species Dromiciops gliroides. The sequence continues at coordinate 545,851,421 of NC_057861.1, read as the reverse complement.
TGTCTAGATCAATTCACAGTGCTTTAGTGTGCCCTTTTCCCTGAACTTCCAATTTAATTCCCAACTTTCATAAGATAGTCTCCAGACTCCAAAGAACATTGTACATATCATTAAAAGGCTAATATTTAGTAAGGGGCTTTTGTAAGGTGCTTTATACATTGGAGTTTCTTGTATCTTGCCAGTAGGTAACTGCACAGGACTATAATAGGTCCTGACAGTGATTTATTCATGGTCAAACAATAAAAAGCAAAGCATGGACCCTAATCTAGGTCTTTAATGTTTTTTTTTTCCATTGTAATAGGGGTAGTTTGAAAAGGCCCTCTGATCTTCTGGACTAGGGCCTGCTCTGTGTAAGATATATGCATAATCAGAGTGGTGCCCATCCCTAGGTGCTATGTCAGAGATGATTAATGAATGAAAGGAAGAGCTGCTCATTCAGTAGTCTTAAAAAGTGAAATCTCCTATTTCTGTCTCAGTCTCTCTGTCTCTGTCTCTCTTTTTCTCTGTCTCTGTGTCTCTGTCTCTCTGTCGCTCTCTGTCTCTCTGTCTCTCACACACACACACACACACACACACACACACACACACACACACACACACACACACACACGAACATGAATCATCTGTCTCCTGGCTCCAGACCTCTACATTGTGGGGTGGGGATAGGGGGAGTTCCCCTGATCACTCCCATTTCCTGGAATACTCTCCCTCCTCATCTATACAAGTAACATGTTTTATTTTTAAGGTCCCAGGTAGCCTTAATACATTATTCAGAATGACTCAAGACAAAGACAAGAAGAAAAGCAATCCTATTTTAGTTCTGAAAACTCAGAATACCAAATGCCTAAACCCCATTTATTTCCTTATAGGCAGAGAACAATAATCCAACATGTCGTCCCAAGCTCACTTATTCACTAGTAAGTGCTGAAATATTTCTTTCTTGCCTCTGGTTTGCATTGATTTTTTAATTCAAAAAGTGGTGCTGCCATCCTTCTCTTCACTGTCTGTTACTTATGGTGGTATTCCTTTTTTATAAGTCAGGTACCCAAACCCAATAATAAATGACCCTACAAGGCAGCATAAATCCAACTGTCAATCAAGCACCAGGGTTTGTCTCCTGGGGACAGGAATGGAAAATGAAGTACAAGTGCATTTAAATCATAGGCTAAAGGAACTTTTCACCAGGATGCCATTTTAGAACTTATTGCTTTTAGAGAATATATAATTAGGGTGAAGTCTAGGGAAAACATGCCTCCAACTGGAGTCTCAAACTAGATTCAGAAAAGGATGAAACAAACCCACTGGATTCAGGGTTGACAGTGTGGGGAGAGGGAAGACTGTTGGACAGGTACAGGTTACAAGGCCTGGGTTCTAGTATTAGCTCTGTTAACTAAGTGGCTATGGGGATTTAGGCAAGTAATTTCTCCTGCATTGGGCCTCAGTCTCTTCATCTCTATGTAGCCCAAATGCCAGGGCCTGATCTCCAACATACTAGGTTCAAGGGGACTTCTAATAATTCCAATGACATTTGACTCCACTAATAGTTTTCCCTGGGAATGTCAAAATCTGGTTTGTATCTCTCAAAAGTCCTTCTAGCCCCCTGCAAGCCTGAAGGCTAACAAAAGCATTAGCCATAAAATAGGTTTCTTGAAGGTATTAAAGAGAAGGGGTCACTGCCTGAGACCTTTATCAAGGCAATAATTATTACCCACATCCTCCCAAATCAATGAGTTCTATCTCTCTTTCTTAAAAAGAAGAAACACAAGAACCCACAAAAGAACAAGGTGAGATTATTTTCCAGCCAAAGATGGCTTAGAAGGTTGACAAGACTGGGGGCAGCTAGGTGGCACAGTGGATAAAGCACTGGCCCCGGATTCAGGAGGACTTGAGTTCAAATCCAGCCTCAGACACTTGACACTATCTGTGTGACCCTGGGCAAGTTACTTAACCCCAATTGCCTCACCAAAAAAAAAAAAAAGAAGAAGGTTGGCAGGAGGGGTCTGCTATGCTGGTGTGGGAGTGGAGCCCAACCTCAAGGTCGAGCCAACACAGATCCAGCCCCAGCCAGGCTGCACCAGAGAAAGAGACCTCTGGAGCCTCTGAATTGGCTGTAGTGCTGGCATCTTCTGGAACTAAGCTCACGGTCTGGTGAGAAGGCTGAGTGGTTGGTCAGGGGAAGATTACAGGGGTCTCTGGTGATGCTGAGGTAGAACTTGGTTGTTTTACTCCTGGGGAACAGGAAGCAGCTTTGAGTGGTGGCAGCCCAGATGGGAGAGGGGCACAGGTTCACTGGAGCTATCAACCCAAAAAACCAAAAATTCTGTTTTCTAGTTGAAGAGCAAGTAGGCCTGAGTTCATTTTCAGAGCAGAGCAAAGACCAGATGAGTGAAGAACATGCCTGTCCTTAAACTGTATTACCTGGGATCCCCTGAAGCTTGGGACAGTGCAGTCTGGAAGCAGTGCCCTACTTTAAGAAGGAATAAAAATTCAAGTAAAAGACAGGTAAGATGAGCAGACAGAGAAAGATGCAGACCATAGAAAGTTTCTTTAGTGACAAGGAAGATTGAGGTGCACCCTCAGAAGAGGATAGCAACATCAGGGCTCCTACATTCAAAGCTTCCAAGGAAAATATGAATTGGTCTCAGGTCACAGAAGCACTCAAAAAGGAATTTGAAGATAAAGTAAGGGAGGTAGAGGAAAAAATGAGAGTGATGCAGGAAAGTCATGAGAAAAAAGTCAACAGCTTGAAAAGCCAAATGGAAAAGCTCTCTGAAGGAAATAATTGCCTAAGTATTAGGATTGAACAAATGGAAGCTAATGACTTTATAATAAACCAAGACACAAAAAAGGAAATCCAAATGAATAAAAAAATAGAGGGCAAAGTGAAATATCTTCTTTGGAAAACAGCTGACATGAAAAATAGATCCAGGAGAGATAATTTGAAATTTATTGGACTACCTGAAAACCATGATGAAAACAAAATCTTAGACATCATCTTCTAAGAGATTGTCAGGGAAAATTGCCCTGATATTCTAGAAACAGAAAGTAAATAGAAATTGAAAGAATCCACCAATCACCTTTTGAAAGAGATCCCAAAATTAAAACTTCCAGGAATATCATAGCCAAATTCCAGAGCTCCCAGGTCAAGGAGAAAATATTGCAAGCAGCCAGAAAGAAACAATTCAAGTACTGCAAGTACTGTGGAGCCATAGTTAGGATAGCACAAGATCTAGTAGCTTCTACACTAAAGGACCAGAGGGCATGGAATATGATATTCCAGAGGGCAAAGGAACTAGGACTACAGCCAAGAATTACCTACCCAGAAAAACTGAGTATAATCTTTAATGGGAAAAATGGGACTTCAATGAAAAAGAGGACTTTCAGGTATTCATGATGAAAAGATCTGAACTGAATACAAAATTTGACTTTCAAATACAAGACCCTAGAGAAGCATAAAAAGGTAAACAGGAAAAATAAATCAAGAGGGATGTTAAAAGGTTAAACTGTTTACATTCCTACATGGGAAGATTATATGTCAAACCCATAAGAACTTTCTCAGTTTTAGGGCAGATGAGAGGAATAAATTTAGACAGAGTGCATAGGTAGGAACTGATTATGAAGGGATGATATCTGTAAAACATTTATTTGTTGTTTATTTTTTTTGTGGAGTGGTCGGAGTTGAGTGGCATGCCCTGGGTCTAGCAGTGGGTGAGGGTCTTGTGTCTGAGGCTGAATTTGGGCTAAGGTCTTTGTGGGTCCAGGGAAGATGCTTTGTCCATTGTGTCACCTAGCTTCCCCATGATGACATCTTTAGGGTAAAATTGAGGGATAAGAGGATTGCACTGGGGGAGGGGGCAGGGGAGAGGTAGAATGGGGTGAAATTCCACATGAAAAAAGCAGGAAAGGGCTTATGGAGTGGGGCAGTAAATGATCCTTACACTCATCAGCATTGGCTCAAAGACCTTTATCTTATTGGAGTTGGCTCAAGGAGGGAACAACATACACACTCAATTGGGTGGAGTAATCTATCTAACCCTGCAGGAGGATAAGAGGGGAAGGGGATAAGGAGGGAGGGGTGAAAGAAGGGAGGGCAGATTGAGGGAGGGGACAGTCAGAAGCAAAAAACTTTTGAGGAGGGATAGGGTGAAAGACAATAGAAAATAGAGTAAATGTCATAGGGGAGAGGGAATAGGATGGAGGGAAACAGTTAACAATAGTAACTGTAAAAAATTTTGAAGCAGAGGCAAGAGTAATGTAAGATGAAGATGATGATGATGACAATGATAAAGACTGATCGATCTATTGATTGATAATTGGATGAAGATGAGAATTTATTGATGAGGATTGATTGATGAGGAGGAGGATTAATTTATGAAGATGAGGTTTGATTGATGTTGATGAGGATTGGTTGATGATGATTTATGATGATGATGATAAAATGTATGGTACTTTGCTGGGCTACCATGAAGAAAATTCTTTGTCAGGTATAAAGTACTATATAAATGTTATCTATTACTGTTGCAAGAATCAACCTCATGGGTTTATTGTAAGGACATCTCTCTTTAAAGTACTATATAAATTTAATTTACTACAAAAAAATGATGAGCAGGATACTATCAGAAAAACCCAGAAAGACCTGCATGAGCTGATACAATGTGAAATGTACTGTGTACAAAATAACAGCAATACTGCAAGATGATCTGCTGTGAATGACTTGGTTATTTTCAGCAATGCAATGATTCAAGACAACTTTGAAGGTCTTATGAAAAATGCAGTCCATCTACAGAGAGAACTGATGGTGTCTGAATACAGATTGAACCATATTTTTTTGTTAGTTCCTTTATCTGAAGTTTTGTTTTTGTCTGTTTTCTTTCACAACCTGGCTAATGTGGAAATATTTTGCATGACTGATCATGTATAGCTTATATTGAATTGCTTGAGTTCTTCAGGGTAGGGAAGGGAGGGAAGAGAATTTGGAACACAAAGTTTTAAAAAAAATTGATGGGGCAGCTAGGTGGCACAGTGGATAAAGCACTGGCCCTGGATTCAGGAGGACTTGAGTTCAAATCTGGCCTCAGACACTGGACACTTACTAGCTCTGTGACCTTGGGCAAGTCACTTAACCCTCATTGCCCTGAAAAAAAAATTGATGTGAAAATTTGTATTTATATATAATTTTAGGAAAAATAAAATTCTAAATAAATAAAATAAAAAGAAGAAACACAATACCTGAAAAAAACATAGCTCAGCACCTATAGAGGAAAGGAAATAATCACTCATATCGTACTTACTATGTGGCAGGCACTGTATTAAGTGCTTTACAAATATTATTTCATTTGATCCTCATATCAACCCTATGAGGTAAGTGCTGTCATTATCCCTATTTTCATGGTTAAGAAAATTGAGGCAGAGGTTAAGTGACTTTTCCAGAGACACATAGTTAATAAAAATTTGAGACTAGATTTAAATTTAGAACTTCTGGACTCCAGGCCTAGCATTATATCCATTGTGCCACCTAGCTGCCCCTATTAGAGTTAAGTCCCTGCAAGAAATATTACTATCTCAGCTTCTCAGACCTATTTATTATCAGCTCCTCTCCTTCCCTTTGGAGTTTGTGTGCTGTCTCTCCTGAACTTTGAATCACTATATCTTAGCTATGTATGGCACCTCCAATTATTAGAGCTTTTTTTTTTCCTCCCTGCCCCTCAGTGGCCTGATTTCCTGATATCTGGGAAGTCTAAAGGGATAGGTTTGGAAATGCCTGATTTAATGGGGTCTCCAGCCAGACCCAATAATGGTGTTTGAAGAAACTATTATGATAGGGCACATTTTTCAAGTTACTGATCAATGAATGTTAGGCATTACACTAAGTACTCAGATATACAGGCAACAGACAATCTCTGCTCACAAGCAGCTTATGGTCTAATGATGTAGACAACAAGAATACATTAATGTGGGGGCAGCTAGGTGGCACAGTGGATAGAGCACTGGCCCTGGAGTCAGAAGTACCTGAGTTCAAATCTGGCCTCAGACACTTAACACTTACTGGCTGTGTGACCCTGGGCAAGTCACTTAACCCTAATTGCCTCACTTAAAAAAAAAAAAGAATATGTTAATGTACAAACACAAGCTATATACAAAAAAAAGATTGGAAATAATCAACTGTAGCATCAGGAAGTGATGTTTGCTCATGGGTACTGTCTATCAAAGCTATCAGCCAATTACCAACAACCCCAACAAAGGAGCCAGCAAGCTTATACAGGAATTTACACAGGAGAAGGCAGCTTTTCCAAATTCTAACACTAAGTGTTTCTCTCCTTTTGCATGCCTAGAGGCAACGACCCAGCCCTAGAAGGGGTAGAAGGGGACTTTGTGCAGCATTGGATGGTTCCTTTGGTCGCTAGCTCTCTCCTATTTGGATAACTGTGGTATGGTAACCTTTCCATAATTCCAGATGGTTTTGATTTCATAATACAATGTTAATTCTGGGAGTATTGTGCTCCCATATTGTGAGTTGTTTGTTTTTGTTATTTTTTTCTCTCAACTGATTATTTGATCAAACTTTATAAAGATACTCCTCCCATGGCCATGCCCCTTGATCCTCCTGCCAGGGAAGTCAGCCATGGAGGGGTACATATTTTGCAGAAATGTAGAAGTAAGCAGCAAGGTATTAATATGAGTATTGGGGATTTTAGATATACAGATGCACAAGACAAGCCTCATCATCATAGTTCAAGATTCTGCTTCTTTTAGTATAGCTAGAATTTTAGCACCTTACACAACAGAGGAAAGACACTAGTATAACCTGAACCCCAGGGCTCATTGGTATGACACTCTCTTCATTGGTGGAGATCAGTGACCTAAGTCTGCATGAGGGGTGGGGTGGAGTTGGTGAGAGAGGGAGAAAAGAGAGATTTGGTCTCTTCAAGTTCTTTTGTTTCCAGCTTCCAGCTACAAGATAGACAATTCCAATTTCTCTTCAAATCACTGAAGGGAGAGAAAGACTGGGAAGAAGCTGATGTGAGAGGAGATAGCAGTCTGTCATGTTCAGACTTTGGGGAGTTTCCTCTTTGGCAAAATCTGGGACTCTCTCAGTTGAGCTAAGATACCTTGCTCCCAATAGGAGAGTTCCTTTAACCTGTATTGTCTGGCATAGATGCTCATATTTATACTTCCTCTAATTTCTGTTTTGCTGTCTACTTGGAAAAACAGGTTTCTTTATTACTTGCTGTGCATGTTCATTATAGAACTGGTATTTGTTGGGAAGGGAGTTGAGCCTTGGCTAACAAGCTTGGAAACCCTTTTCCCATCAATGAATAGTTATCAGGAGTTTAGCCTGAACCTTAAATTTATCTTCCCTAGACTACAAATATTTAAGGGAGCAGATAGATATAATTCCAGCCTGGTATCTCCTCTTTTGAGGAGAGCAGAGTGACCAGCCTCTGGGTCCAACCTCCTGTTTCTCCTGCTGCGGGGAATTAGTTGGCCATGGAGAAGACTAGGGAGAGGAGATGCTAAAGATGTCTATTCTTGCCTCTCTTTGAACTCCATCAATATAGACATAGTACACTTTAGGGAGGAGCAGGAAAAGCATTTCTAGGATTCAGTTGAGACTTGAAGGAAACCATGGAAGTAGAGAGGAAGAGATAAGGAGAGAGAGTATTCAGGTATGGACAGCCAGTGAAAGTGCCTAGAGTTTAAAATATAGAATAAATTGTTTGGGGAACAAAGGAGGCCAAAGTCAGTGGACCAAAGAGCACATGTTGGGGAGTAGTAAGGGGTAGGAAGACTGGAAAGTTAGGAGGGGAACAAGTTGTGAAGAGCTTTTTTCCTGAGGACTTTATATTTGATCCTGGTGATGAAAAGAGTCAGCCACTGGAGTTTACTGGGTACGGAGTTAACATGAGAAGATCTGCACTTTAGGAAGATTAGTTTGGCAGTTGAGCAGAAGCTGGATGGGAGAATCTCAAGGCAGAGAGATCAAGTGGTAGGCCATTGCAATAGTCCAGGTGTAAGTGGGGTGATGAGCACCTAGCCCAGGGTGGTGGCAGTGTCAGAAGAGAGAAAGGTGCATGTATTAGAGAGGATAGGAGGGTAGAATCAACAGGACTTGGCAAGAGACTGGATACAGGTGGTAAGATGGAATGAGAAATAGAGGATGACACCTAGGTTTCAAGCTCTGTTTCCTACCTGAGTCCTGCAGCCATGAGTGAGTGGAGTAATCACAGTGAATAAGGGACCCACTTCCCTTGCCACCACCAAGAGCTACTACTGACCATCTGCCACCATCAGACAGATAAGCTGAGGAATCTTAGGAGGGACAACACCCCCAACACCATTACTTCCTCTTTCAGCCAAGCCTCTAATAGCCATCATCCTGGAAAGCAACTCCTGTGGAGATGAAGCCTGGCACTTGCTTCCACAGGTGCAGTTATATCTCCAGAAAACCTGAAAATAAAGTTTTTGCCACCAAAGTCCTTGGCACTGTCCAAAGGTTCAACATTGGAGATGAGTATTGTTTTCAGTAAAAATGAAATTAAAAGACATGCATCACTATCTGCTTTGCTGTTGCACCCCAAAAATCATGGGACCTTTCCATCTGATTTCTGAAACCTATATGTGTTATCTCCTATCATCAGAATGTGAGCATCTTGAGTGTAGGGACTTCCTAGATATCCTTAGCTTTAGCAAAGTGCATTGCATATAGTAAGTGCTTAATAAATGCCTCTTTCTTCCTTCCTCCTTTCTTCCTTTCTTCTGTTTTTCTTTTTTCTTTCCTTTTTCTTTTCTTTCTCTTTGTCTTTCTTTATCCTTCCTTTTCCTTCCTTCCTTCTTTCCTTCCTTTATTTCTTTTTTCTACTAAATCATATAGATGTACTATAAACAGTGGGCTGAGACAAATTCACCAGCCAAGAATCTTTCCCTGTGTACACTGGCTGAAAGACAGCCTTAGAAAAGATCTCTAGGGGGGCAGCTAGGTGGCGCAGTGGATAAAGCACTGGCCCTGGAATCAGGAGGACCTGAGTTCAAATCCGGCCTCAGACACTTAACACTTACTAGCTGTGTGACCCTGGGCAAGTCACTTAACCCCAATTGCCTCACTTAAAAAAAGAAAAGAAAAGAAAAGAAAAGAAAAGAAAAGAAAAGAAAAGAAAAGAAAAGAAAAGAAAAGAAAAGAAAAGAAAAGAAAAGAAAAGAAAAGAAAAGAAAAGAAAAGAAAAGAAAAGAAAAGAAAAGAAAAGAAAAGACCTCCAGGAGAAATGAAAAAGAAGGGCCTGTAGTTGTCCTTCACTTTACCCAGCAGTTAATGATCATGACTTAGAAGAAATAATATCTCATTCAAAATATCAAAGATTGAAGATTGAAGGCATGAACCATTAAGTTTTGCTTAAAAGGATAATGGTCAACTCTCAAGTTAATCAATCTCAGTGTGTTAAAGTCTACTTTGTCAGCAACAAGCTTTCCTATTCTAGTACTTGGGGAAAATGAGATCAAGCCACTTCCTGATCCATTGCACCAGTATCTCGAGGTAGGAGAGTAACATGACTCTGATAGGATCTTTTCTGTTCAAGAATGAGGAGTCTTTCTTTCTCTGTCTCTGCCAGGAAACACCTTGACACCCAAGCACAGGGTGACTCAGTTGGATGCAGTGTAGTGCTTATGAAGTCAAGGTGGCAGACCATTCTCCCTTCACCTTTGAACTAATTCAGACTTGCCCAAGGAGAAAAAAAATGAGTATAATTGTTACAGTCTTGGCTGGTGCTACTGGCTTGGACACACTGAAGAATAATGAAGCTCACTGCTACTGGAACTGAGGGTTGCTGTTAAAATCCCACTTCTGATGTTTACTACTGGTATAACTTTGGGCAGGTTGCTTAATCTCCTTAGGCCTCAGTTATCTATTTGTATAAAAAAGATGGGATTGTACTAGTAGGCCTCTGAAGGCTATCCCTGCTCTACCTGTGATCCCAGATTCTTATTAAATATTTATCAGCTTGATAACAAGGACAATTGAGGGAGAATTTGGATGGCTTAGTGAGTTATATCCCATCAACTAGAAAAAACAACTCAATTTGATTCAATCTGGATGGATGAACATGTCAGTAGAATGGCATTAGTATGAAGGTCAATATTTTTAGTGTATTGAGAATGTAAATGCAACATTAACTACTTAGTAGATTTGGGGGTGGGGTGGGGCAATAAGGGTGAAGTGACTTGCCCAGGGTCACACAGCTAGTAAGTGTCAAGTGTCTAAGGTCACATTTGAACTCAGGTCCTCCTGAATCCAGGGCCAGTGCTTTATCCACTGCACCACCTAGCTGCCCCCTTAGTAAATTTGCTTTCACTTTATTCTTTGGAATATACCAGTTACCTCCTCAATCTCTCTCCCACTTCAAGAATAGCAGCACCTAATCCTTTTAGGTCCCTACAAGGACCGAACTCAGTGTATTAAAAGATAGAAGGAAGGAAAGATGGAAGGAAGGACAGAAAAGAGAAAAAATATTTATTAAGCATCAGGCACTGTATTAAGCACTTTACAAATACCTCATTTAATCCTCACAACAACCCTAGGAAGTAGGTACTATTACCATCCTTATTCCACTGTTGAGGAATCTGAAGTAAATAGAGGTTAAGTGACTTGCCTGGGGTCACACAGTTAATAAGAGTCTGAGGCCAGATTTGAACTCAGATCTTCCCAACTCCAGATCCAGCTCTCTATCTTCTGTGTCATGCAGAAATATGAACTACAGGGTCCCTAGTTTCCATTATGGAAAGCACCAGTACAACGGATGAGGTACTATTGTTAGATGAGCAATGAGGAAATGAAGATTTAGAAATGGGACTCCTGGGGGTCTTTCACATGAATTCAAGTCACAAGGCCCTGACAAACCACATCTCAGGGTAGTAAATCACCTGGCAGATATGACTGCTGAACCACTGTTAGTCATCTTTGGAAAATTATGTTGAACTAGAAAGTTTTTGTGGGATCAGAGATTGGTCTAGATCCCCTTTTTTTCCCAAGGAAAGATTAGTTTGAGCTTCAAACTATCAGCCAATGATCTTGACTTCAGTTCTCAGTATGATTAAAGAAGACAATTAGGAAAGAAGATAGTGGTGCACTAAGAGTCAGCTTGTTTTTATCAAGAACAGGTAATTCCAGGGTAACTTCATTTTTTTTTGTTTGTTTGTTTGTTTGTTTGTTTTTTTTTGCAGGGCAATGGGGGTTAAGTGACTTGCCCAGGGTCACACAGCTAGTAAGTGTCAAGTGTCTGAGGCCAGATTTGAACTCAGGAACTCCTGAATCCAGGGCCGGTGCTTTATCCACTGCGCCACCTAGCTGCCCCAGGGTAACTTCATTTTTATTAAGCATTTATTATGGGCCAGGCACTGTGTTAAGAGTTGGGGGGGCAGCTAGGTGGCGCAGTGGATAAAGCACTGGCCCTGGAGTCAGAAGGACCTGAGTTCAAATTTGGCCTCAGACACTTAACACTTACTAGCTGTGTGACCCTGGGCAAGTCACTTAACCCCAATTGCCTCACTAAAAACAAAACAAACAAAACAAACAAACAAACAGAAAGAGTTGGGGCTATAAAGCAAGGTAAAATCCTCAGGTTTGCCCTTAATAGGCTCACATTTTAAAGAATCTGAAACAGTCCCCCATGATAATCTTTTTAAAACATTTTATTGATCATTTTTTTTTTGTTTTCACATTACTTAAATTTTCAATACCCACCCCTTTCCTAGACCACCCCATATAACAAGGAATTTTTTTAAAGAAAAAGAGAAGGGTCAGCTAGATGGCACAAAGGATAGAACACCAACCATGGAGACAGGAGGATCTGAGTTCAAATCCAGCCTCAGACAGTTATTCAGACAGTGAGGCACATTCCAAATTGATTAAATGACCAGACCCAAGAAGTTCATGATATTCTTGTGGGGAGATAGAGATATGATAGCATAGGTAGGCTGATTCCAAATTGATTAAATGACCAGACCCTATGAGTTGTGATTAATGAACTTCTTGGGTCTGGTCGTTTAATCAGCCTACTTATACTGTCATATCGCTGTCTCTGCCAGAATATTATGGAAATGTGGAGATTTCACTACTAGGTACATATCCCAAGGAAGTCATTAATAAAGAGAAAGACTTCACTATTAACACTTGTAATAATTGGAATGATGCCACCTACTGGAGACTTGCTGTGGGAAAGCTCCGCCATGAGGAAAATGCCTCAGAGGGCAAGGCCATGTGGCTTTTCCTTGGCATCAGGAAGTGACGTTTGCTCATGGATGCTGTCTATCAAGGCTACCAGCCAATCAACTTGAGGAGCCTCCTATTTTCTGGGAGGAGACAAGAAGGAGGAAAGAGGGCCTGCATGGAGAGCTCTCGCCCTTTTTTGGGTTCCTGACTTGATGGTGGTGGTGGTGGCAGAGGACTTCACAGGAAATTTGAGGAAAGATAGGAATGCCAGGCTGTTGGAATTCTGTTCTCAATCTTTTTTCTTTCTATTTTTCAATAAACCCTTAAAAACCTAAACTCGTTTTATCAGTGATTTTAGTCCATTTCCCCCAAAACTGGGGGAACAGATTAGAATCCACATTTAGAATCTTAAATTACACACACTGAACAAAAGACTCCATATGCACCAAAATATTGATATAGCAACACTATCTTAACTTGGAAGAAGGTCTTTAGTTCTCAGTCATATCCCCTTGGTCTGGTGCTTTGTAACAATGCTTGAAGAAAGACAGACATGGCACACTTATTACATTTCCAGATGACACAAGAGTGAAAGATATGGCTAATAAAGTGGATGACAGATCTAGAATCCAAAAAGATCTCAACCCACTAGACACCTATACAGAAATAGCGTGGACCACTTTAGGAGGTATTTGGTTTACTATCCTTGGGGGTCTTCAAGCAGAGGCTGAACATTCATTAGAGATAATGGAGAGGAGCTTCCTGCTAAGGTATGTATTTGACATTCGAGATTCCTTTCAACTCCGTTTTCTGCTTCTATGATCAGTCCTTTACCTTCTCAGAGTTCCCATTTTACTCCTCTTTGAAAGAGAAATAATTCTCCTCATGTTCTTTGAAAATATATAAAATTGATACTTCTGAGACAATTGTGATATGAATTATATTTTTGTGATATTTATTATTAAAGATATTTATTTTTGTAGTTATTATCATTCTTAGAACTGTAGGCCATCCCCCGTGTCTGAATTGTGATCCCTTCTCAACATCTCTTCCTGTTCATAGAAATCTCGAGCTTCTTTCAAAACTCTGCTCAAATGCCAACTCTTCTAGGAAACCTGTCTGGATTCCCTAAAATTGCTAGTGTCCTCCTCTTGAAGTTACTTTGTATATTTGCATTTGATTTTCTAGCCCCTACCTCTTCCTCCCATACATAGAATATGAGGTCCTTGAGGGTATATTTTGCTTTGTCTATGTAGCCAGTCCCAGTGTTTAGCACTGTGCCTAGGATGTAGTACCCACCTAGTAGATGATCACTGAACTAAAGTAAATCTAATCACACCTGATGCCATGAATTCCAAACATAATATAGGACCAATGTAGGCAACAGGCATTCCCAGTTGTGTTATCAATTATGGAGTATTCAAAATTTACTTGATTTAGGGTCAAACAACATCATGTCCTCTCCCAGAAGAATCTCATGCAATTTGTGTTTCAAAATTATTCTGGATGTTCACAGTATTTGAAAGGGCTCAGCTATAATTTCCCACTACTGCAAGCTAACTGTGGGAGGGAGCAGTCTTAACATCTTTTTCATAATCCTACTGAAAAATAAAAGGTTTTTGGTTTTGAAGTCAAGCCTGAGATCCCAATTCCTGCCCAGTGACAGTCAGCCAGTGTGTCTGGTACATGCTGGGGACCTGGACACTGAGCTATGCTGCCTGCAGATGTCTGCACCAGCTTTGCATTTGCATATTGACTGTCATTTTGTTTTTCCCTTTAACATTACAGAAAGATGCTTCCAGAATCATTTTTTGTCATTTCTGCTCAGGAGGAATGGATTTATTTCTCAATTTGGTGACAGAGCAGCCATCAGATCAGCTGGGAGAGAGAAAAATGCTGTGGGACAAATCCTTCCCCATCAGCTTGCAGGCTGCCAATCCCATAGTGCAGATCTATGGTGAAACCTAAGAAAGGAAATGAGAGATGATATTCCTTTGCCCTAATAGTTACCCTGGAACCACATGATAAAGGTCTGGGATTCTGGGATTATGAAAAACATACCTAGAAGGGAAGATGATTGACTCAAAATAAGCAAGCCATGTGGAATGGAATTATCACATGAACCTATTCAATCAGACCCTTCAAGTGAAGAAGTCACTGTGGGGAAAAGCAAGAGGGATCAAGACTAAGAAGCTGATCCTGCCCTATATTTGAATGAAATAGGTGCCCACTTACATAGCATAATTTAAAGGGCCTTACTACTCAAAAATCCCTTTATGGGTTATAGGAGGGCACCATATTTGAAATTTGAGAATTAAATATACCTTACTTTGGGTGTGAGGTGACAAAATTCAAACATTCCCAGGAGAAGTAATATGTCGCTTGTTGTTCAGTCACATCCAACTCTTTGTGACCCCATTTGGGTTGGTTTTGTTTGTTTTTTGTTTTGTTTTGTTTTGTTTTTTGGGCAGAGATGCTAAAGTGCATTGCATTTCCTTTCTCCAGCTCATTTTACAGATGAGGCAAATAAGGTTAAGTGACTTGCCCAAGGTAACATAGTTAATAAGTGTCCAAGACCATATTTGAACCCAGGAAGATGAGTCTTCCTGACTCCAGGCCCAGTGCTCTATCCGCTGCTGCCCCAGAGATAACATATTCAGTTCAATCTCACAAATGTTTATTAAGTGCCTACTGTAAGCCAAGAAATAGTCTAAGACTTTCAAAAGAAAGAAGGAAGAGATGAATCAATTCCAAAGAAGGGAAGAAGGAGGTAAACATTTATTAAGGGCTTATTATATGCCCCTCACTGTGCTAAGCTCTGGGGATACAAATGCAAGTAAAAATTAAAGACAGTTCTTGCCTTCAAGGAACTTACATTCTAATGGGGAAAGAACACTTAGAAAGAGCTCATATGATATGATAGTATGATAGATAGCATGATATGATAGTATGATCAAAGATATGAAGAAAGGAGAGGGCATGACTAGAACATGGCATGGAAAATGGTTTAGCTTGGCAGGGGTATCTAGGTTGTGAAATAGAGTAAGGTGAGAGCCACTCTGTGGAGAGTCTTAAATGACCAGATCTTGAATTTGGGCTTTATGCAATAGCAAGAAGTTACTAAAGGCTTTTTGAGTAGAGGAGTAACATGATCAGAGTGGAAGATGCATTACAGAAAGGGCAGATTGGAAGTGGGAGGACCACTTAGGAGAACATTACAATAGTTCAATGCTAGAAGACATAGGGGCTTGAATTAGGGTGGCTGCAGTTGGGGTATAGTGGAGGGAATGAATATAAGAGATGCGTATGTAGAATGAACAAGATTGGGCAAATGTCCTGGATAGCTTTTGTCTGGGGAATTTCAGGTTTGTTGCCTTTCATTAGTGCACCTTTCCACAGCTTCTCTGTGTGTACCATGTTGCCTCTCTCCTGAAAGCCTTGCTCTACTTCTGAGTGGATGCCAGTCCTTCCCCCTTATTGCCTTCAATGCCCCTGCTTCATTACTATATAGTTCTAGTTCACTAGTTCTTCTCCATGGGTCAGATCTCTTCTAGAGGATGATGCTCTACTTGAGTTTTGCTGCTCAGATCTGATCTCTGCTCTTCAAAATTCAGCTACAGAAGTCCAATCTTCAGCAAATGATGCTAATGACTTTTCTGGAGGCACCAAGTAAGCAATCTGGCCTCAGCTGTACAAGTTGATGAAAGTAACTTTCACAGCTGAAAAAATCAAACAAACAACCCTACCTTTGTTAACCTTAAGACTTACTTTTGTATATAGTCTTAAGTTTCACATGGTAATCTTATCAAAGAGTGGGGAGGTGGGTGAATTGGAACTTTTTTCCTACACCTTTAAGTGGGTTTCTAGTTACATCCCTATATAAACTCACAGTGAGTTACTAATGCCCACCTCTCTCTCCTGTGTCTGAGTGGGAACTTCCAACTGAATCTTGGTGTTTGGGTAGCACCAATCCTCTCACCATTATCCTTCCATACCCACCTGGGGGAAGCTGGGTTGGATTACTCAAATTACCCTTGTGATTTTCCCAATAATATCCAAAAAGGGAGGGGAAAGAGAAGGAGTTGACTCTTCTCCATTGCTCCTAGCATTGCAGGAGAGAAATCTATAATCCCTGACACATAAGAGTTTGTCACTATGAAGAGATAATCCCTACCCCACACCTCCCACGGGATGCAAACTCTGTGAGAGTCATGATAAAATGACTGACCTCTAGGGTTCTCCCTTCTCTTTAAACTACCCCCCCACCCCCACCCCCAAAAGTAGACAAAGCTGTCCCAGGGAATTGTTTGGTCCTGGAGGTCTAAGACTCAAGGTATTCTCTCTTTAGGCCCCTTCTTGGAGGCCTTTGGACATACTGACATGTTTTTCCGGTCACCCACATAGAGTTAGGGTCCTTCATACTTTCAGAGGTACCAAGCACAGGAGTTATCATACCCTGCTCTGCTGACCTCCTTACAAAGGATAAGGGGCCCTCCACCCAAGCTTACTGATGGAGTATCTTTGTTGAATGTCCTTTTTATATTTGGCTAAGAAAACCTCTTTTTGTTAACTATTAAATGGCCTACAAGTGTCTCATTGCATTCCAAAATCAAATCTAAACTAAAAAGAGTATTGGCCCAAGTTAGGCCCATCCATTACGAGGGTAGAAGCTGTTTTGTCTTTTTTCTTTGTAACCCCAGAACATAGTACCTGGTACACAATTAAACAATTAAAATATTAAATAAAATTTTAAAATGCTTATTGATAGTTGATTGATTAATCCAGCCAGGTGTTTCCCTATGGTTCTGGTCCAAGGCCTCAGGTCAATGTGGTCATTTTGCTTTTCTTCCAAGAAAGAAGCAAAAGATACCCTGTGAAATTGGTGACTCATAAATAATCTTTTGGCTCTGTTTACATGTGAAACTCTTATTTCTAGACAGAAAACTGAGCTTGGATATATAGACATAATTTTGAACAGCAGTGTTAGACAGTTGTCATTGGTATGAAGTTTTAGCACAGTGAGTTATTACCTTAGTGTAGACTCAAGGTGAATTGAGGGCCAGCTTGTTCTCAGACCCTGCCTCCAGACATGGTGGGGAAAATGGCCCTCAGAAGTGGGTAACCATTGAAGTGGGCAGTGTGAATTTATGGGCAGCTGCCCTGCTCTAGCCACTTATCCAGAAACATTAGGTTTCCTCCCTGGTAGAAAGTAGGGCATTTCGGCTCAAGCAAGCGGGTGTGCATGATCCCACTGAGTTCTAAACGAGGGGAAGCTCTGATGTGCTCCGGGTCATGAAGTGGTCCTTTGAAGGTGGTGCTTTTCTCCTTCCCTGTGGCACTCTTACAGGTTTTTCAGGAGCCAGGCTCTGGGGGCTACTTTAATTAACACAAGAGGACTAACCCCACACAGGGTACATTTTGATTCTTGCCTGGCATTAGAGGTGAGCAGAGTAAACCTCAGGGGGAGGGCTAAGGGTGGGGGCAGCCAGAAGCCCTTCTCTGATATGAAATCAGTAAGCTGAGCTTTTAGGTTTGGGAAGATGAGTGTTAGAGAGAAAGGACAGGGTTCACCCACTGGAATCAATGTTAGAAGGGAGATTGGCCATTTATCTGGGGCAGTGTCCACATGATTGAGAACTCTGCTGCTTGCAATGTGGGGTGAGTGATTTTTTTTCACAGTTTATTTCATTCTGTACAACATAGCCAAGATTCCACTCCTGCAGTTTCCTTCCCATCACACACCTGTGCTCTTCGACTTTCTCACCATTCCACTGATGTCTCTGCCACCTTCTTCATTTCCCCTTTCTTCCTCTGAATTTTAAAGGTGGGGAGTGGGTTGTATTTCTTTTTTTCTCAAAATTTCTTCCTCTTCAAAAATTTCCAGTTTTTCTTATCTCTTTCTTTCAGACATGTGCTTTTTTCCTCATCTTACTCTACTCTCAACAAACTTTTCTTCCATGTTTATCTCCTGTTGGTTCTTCTCTATCTCTCCCATCCAGCCCCAATCCTTATCCTTCATTATTTCTCACATCCCTCCCACCTTCATTCCTTCTCTCTTCTATACATTCTTTTTTAAATTTAATTTTTTCTTTTATTCTTTTTTAATTAAGAACTTTTATTCTGAACTCAAGAAATAAAACAAGCATTTCCACAACATAGTAGAATAGGGGGAAAAAAGATCATTGCACATGAAACTGCAAATCTATTATGTATGACTTGCTATTTCTTTTAAATATATAATAAAGGGGCAGCTAGGTGGCACAGTGGATAGAGTGCTGGCCCTGGAGTCAGGAGTACCTGAGTTCAAATCCAGCCTCAGACACTTAACACTTATTAGCTGTGTGACCCTGGGCAAGTCGCTTAACCCCAATTGCCTCACTAAATATATATATATATATAATATATATATACACATATACATATACATATATATAATAAAGTTATCATGTAACTTTCTTCCCCCACCCCTTTTTCATCTCCCCTCCCTACAGATGGCTACCATTACACACACACACACACACACACATAGTACATATTGTAAATTCTATACATTCTATAAATTTATCAGTTCTTTTTGTAGTGAAATGAACAGAACCAAGAAAATGCTGCATATACTAACAGCAATATTGTTTTTTTATAAAAGTATTTTATTATTTTCCAGTTACATGCAGAAGTAGTTTTCAACATTTGTTTTTATAAGATTTCTAGTTTCAAATCTTTCTCCTTCCCTCCCCCCTCCCCAAGACAGCAAGCAATCTGATATAGCTTATATATGTACAATCACATCAAACATATTTATGCATTAGACATGCTGTGAAAGGAGAATAAGAGCAAAAAGGAAAAACCTCAAAATAGAAAAGCAAAAAAAAAATAGAAATAGTATGGTTCAATCTGTATCTAGGTTCCATAGTTCTTTTTTTCTGGATTTGGATAATCATGAGTCCTTTGGAACTATCTTGGACCGTTGTATTGCTAAGAAAGGTCAAGTCTATCACAGTTGATCAACACACGATGTTGTTGATGCTGTGTACAATGTTCTTCTGGTTCTGCTCATCTTACTCAGCATCATTGCATGTAAGTCCTTCCAGGTTTCTCTGAACTCCTCCTGCTCATCATTTCTTACAGCACAATGCTATTCCATTGCATTCATATGCTATAACATGTTCAGCCATTCACCAATTGATGGGCAACCCCTCAATTTCCAATTCCATGCCACCACAAAAAGAGCAGCTATAAATATTTTTGTACATGTGGTTCTTTTGCCCTTTTTTATGATCTCTTTGGGAAAAACACCTAATAGTGGTATTGCTGAGTCAAACGGTATGCACAGCTTTATAGCCCTTTGGGCATAGCTCCAAATTGCTCTCCAGAATGGTTGGATCAGTTCACAACTCCACCAACAATGCATTAATGTTCCAATTTTTCCACTTCTCCAACATTTATTCTTTTCCTTTTTTGTCATATTAGCCAATCTGATAGGTGTGAGGTGGTACCTCAGAGTTGTTTTAATTTGCATTTCTCTAATCAATAGTGATTTAGAGCATTTTTTTCATATGGTAATAGATAGTTTTGATTTTTTCATCAGAAAACTATCTTTTTATATCCTTTGATCATTTCTCAATTGGGAAATGACTTGGATTCTTATAATTGATTTAGTTCCCAATATATTTAGAAATGAGGCCTTTATTAGAAATACTGGCTATAAAAATTGTTTGTACAAAATCTTTTTAATTTAATATAATCAAAATCTTCCATTTTGCATTTCATAATATTTTCTATCTCTTATTTGGCCATAAACTATTCTTCTTTCCATAAATCTGAGAAGTAAACTATTCCTTCCTCTCCTAATTTGCCTAGGGTATCTATCACCTTTTATGTCTAAATCATGTATTCATTTTGACCTTATTTTAGTATAAGGTATAAGATGTTGGTCTATGCCTAGTTTCTGCCATACTATCTTCCAATTTTCCCAGCAGTTTTTCTCAAATACTGAGTTCCAGGGCAGCTAGGTGGCACAGTGGATAGAGTATGGGCCCTGGATTCAGGAGGAACTGAGTTCAAATCCAACCTCAGACACTTGACACTTAGTAGCTGTGTGACCTTGGGCAAGTCACTTAACCCAAATTGCCTCACCAAAAAAAAAAAAAATACTGAGTTCCTATTCCAAAAGCTGGAGTCTTTGGGTTTATTAAACAGTACATTACTAAAGTAACTTACTACTATGTCTCCTGTGCCTAACCTATTGCATTGATCCACCACTCTTTCTTAGCCAGTACCAAATAGTTTTGATGACTGCCGCTTTGTAGTAAAGTTTCAGATTTGGTACAGCTAACCCACCTTCCTGTGCATTTTTTTTCATTAGTTCCCTTGATATTCTTGACCTTTTGTTTTTCCAGATGAATTTTGTTATTATTTTTTCTAGCTCTATAAAATAATTTTAGGTAGTCTGATTGGTATGGCACTGAATAAGTAAATTAATTTAGGTAGAATTGTCATTTTTTTAATATTAGCTAGGCCTATCCATGAGCAATTGATATTTTTCCAATTATTTAGATCTGATTTGATTTGTGTAAAAAGTATTTTGTAATTGTCTTCATATAGTTCCTGGGTTTTTCTTGGAAAGTAGATTCCCATGTATTTTATATTGTCTACCATTACTTTAAATGAAACTTCATTGCTCATGTAAAGAAATGCTGATGATTTATGTGGATTTATTTTATATTCTGCAACTTTGCAGAAGTTGTTAATTGTTTCGAGTAATTTCTAAGTTGATTCTCTAGGATTCTCTAAGTATACTATCATTTCTTCTCCAAAGAGTGATAGTTTTGTTTCCTCCTTGCCTATTCTACTTCCTTTAATTCCTTTTTCTTCTCTTATTGCTAAAGCTAACATTTCTAGTACAATATTAAATAACAACATTGTTTTAAGAACAATTCTGAGTAACTAAATCATTCTGACAATTATAAATACCTAGATTAACTAGAAAGGATCTGTGAAGGAATTTTGGTTTTTTCCATTACCACAAATCTCTTTTCTTTTCCCCATTACCCCTATTAGAAAAAGAAAAAAACACAAAGAAAAACCAAACTCAAATAACAAATATGAATGGTCAAGCTAAACAAATTTTCACACCAGCAATTTCCAAAAATATGTATCTCTGCACAGTGTCCATCACCCCTCTGTCATGAGGTAATCATAACTAGAATTTATATAGTATTTTAAGGTTTTCAAAGCTTCATGCACATGCTGTTTCATTTGATCCTCACAAGAACCCTGCAAGGTAGGTGTTATATTTGAGGAAACTTAGGCAGAGATTAAGTGATTTATCCAGGAAGTGCAGTGGAGAGCAGATAGAGTGCTACACCTTGAGTCAGTAAGACCTGAGTTATAATCCTGCCTCAAAAATGTACTAACTGTGTGACCACAGGAAAATCATTTAACTTTTATCTGCCTCAATTTCCTTATCTATAAAATGTGGACAATAACAGCATCTGCCTTTCAGGATTGTTGCAAAGATCAAACGAGAAAACATTACAGAGCTTTGCAGACCTTTAAGCACTGTGTATTGTTATTATGAAGTGGATAGCCTGTTTCATCTTTAGTCGTCCGGAATCAAGGTTGGTTATCGCATTGATCAGAGGTCGTAAGTCTTTAAAGTTATTTGTATTTATACTGCTGTATGTTACTAAACTGCGTACTGAATCAAAGAGGGAAAAGGAAAAGGAAACAGGTCTATCTCCACAAAAATATTTATAGCAGCTCTTTTTTGTAGCAGCAAAGAACTGTAAACTAAGGGGGGTACCTGTCAACTGGGGCATAACTGAACAAATCGTTATATGTGAATGTGATGGACTATTGTGTCATAAGAAATGATAAGGGGGATGTTTTAAGAGAAATCTCAGAAGTAATGTTTGAACTGATGAAGAGTGAAATTAATAGAACCAAGAGAAAAACAATTATTCATTCTTTATATTCAAGGTCCTATCTTCTCCTTGTTTCTGGGCCATCCTTTCCTCCCTCTCCCTTAGCTGGTTCCAAGTTCCTCTCCTATGTCAAGTGTACTTCCTCTGGTGCCCATGGAGGCATTAAAGATTTATAAACCCTCTTCAGGGTCCTTGAAAGCAAATTTACCCTGTCCATGTCCCTCGCCTCCTTCCTTTCACCAAATGTTGGATATTGATGCTCAGTAAATGGGGCAAGGATGCTTGTCAGGGTCTACCATCTCTTAATGCCTCCACAGTTAATGAGAATGTCTTCTAATTGAAGAATCGAGCTAAACGTTTTCCCATAAAACTTTTAAACTGAAGGTAAGACCAACTTTGTGACCATGGGCAATGTGACAAGGCAGCATGGAGAATGAACAAATGTCAGGGAGTCCTCAAGGTGTTTGGGACACCAAACAGCAGAGATGGCCTATAGTTTCAGACACAGAGTAAGTTCCAAGCATATTCAGTGAAGATGTGAAATTAAAATTTCCCAGACCATAGGCACAGAATCTCAAGCTCAAAAAAAGTTGCTTTGTCAGAGAGAAAATGTCTATATCTCAGATATAGAGCTGGGACAGGGCAACCTCAAAATTCAGTCAGATATTTTCACTGGTAGCTTATGGGATCACTTGCAATTTGGGGGGAGCATTGAGAACAGCAGTAGGAGTAAAATAAATCCACAGAAAGGTTGGTGTGAGACTCAACTGAACCACATCATTCTAAGAACATTCATTCATTAATGAAACTAATAGGAGAACATCAAATAGACAGAAAATGGAATTCATTTGTTAACAATCAGTTTTCATCATTAAGGAACCACAATGTTTAAACCATAATCCTGGTCACTGATGTGCTCATAATAAGAACCTTGAAACTCCATTTTTCTCTTGTTCCCATTATTCATTTTCTTAAAATTATAAACTTGACAAACCAATAAATATGAAAATTTCCCTATACTAAGAAGAAGAAGAAAAGAAAACTGCAAAGGACATAGATGTCCACTACTTTCAGCAAAATTTTTGTTTGTTTGTATACACTCTTCAGACTTCTTTTTCTCTTCCTCCATGCCACTTGCCTTCCTGCTCTGTAGAAACTTACATGCTGAGACCCCATCTTCCTAGTTGACTGTCTGGACCACTAGAACATTGTTTAAGGAGAGTTTAAGTTATGCTTCATTGCTCTCATGACTATACTCTCTGAACCTCTCCTTGTTTCTAGGACAAGCACCCTTCTATCCAGCTCCTAATATCCATATCTCCTTTATATGTTGTCTACCCACCCCACCCCCATTAGATTATAATCTCCTTGAGGACAAAGGCTGTCTTGTTAGCTTGTATTTGTAGCCCTAATACTTAACACAGTTCCTAGCACATAGCAAACACCTAATAAAGGTACTCTCTCCATCATTTTAGCAGTTTTTATGTACAATATTATATCTTTGCATTCATATATACCATAATTTGTCTAGCCATTCCCAAATTTAATGAGCCACCACTTTGCCCAATCCTGTTACCAAAAATAGTGCCTCTAGGAATTTTTATATTAATATATAATATAGATGTTACATATTATATACATGATATGCAAAAATATATTATATAACTGTTATATGGATCCTTTATTTCATCTTTTTATGTGTGGGAAAGGGGTTGGTATACACTTATAGTGATATTTCTGGATCAAAGGAGCATGCACAATTTTTTTTTTGGTGAGGCAATTGGGGTTAACTGACTTGCCCAGGATCACACAGCCAGTAAGTGTTAAGTGTCTGAGGCTGGATTTGAACTCAGGTCCTCCTGAATCCAGGGCTGGTGCTCTATCCACTGCACCACCTAGCTGCCCCAGCACGCACAATTTAAAGGGCTATGGTTTCAGTGATAATTCCAAATTGCTTTCCAGAATGGTTGAATCAATTCTCAGCTCTACTATCAGTGCATTATGTTTCTGTCATCTAATAGTGCCCTTAATTATTGTAATTTTTCTTTTTTCCGTCTTTGTCTATTTCATGGGTATGAAGTAGAACCTCAGATTTGTTCCAATTTGTATTTCCATTGTTATTAGTGATTTGGATTAGTTTTTTTCTTAAATCTGGTATTGATCGGTTTCCTTTCCTCTTTTGAGAAATGAATATTCTTGGCGTCCCTTGTTTATTTATCTTTTGGCCAAATGGCTCTTGTTCTTATGTATTTGTGTTAATTCCCTATAAATTTTGACTATCAGACCTTTATTAAAGAAATTTGCTGCAAAAGCCTTTTCACTCTGTCATTCATTTAGAATAACATCTGCTATCAAATGGTAGGGAGTAAATGGGTAGGTGAGACCGAGTCATATTTTCCCCCATTTACCTCTACAGACTCTAAAAGTACTAATTCAAACACCAGAGTCTCCAATGAATATGAGACATGGGTTCCCCAAAATATGGTGAGCACAGATAAATAGTAGCATGTTTCCACTGGTGTGCAAAATGTGACATAAGGGATATCATTGAGGAAATGTATGATTAGAAAAGGAGATGGGTCTTTCAAATGGTAAGAGTGAGGGATAATGGATAGATAGCCTGATCCCTGCACTGGTACCCATGAAATGTAAAAAGTCCTAAAAGAAAACTTCTCATACTTTGTGTGGATTGTCTGTCATGTTACCTATGTGGGAAAAGGGATAAGAATCATTCTGGATGAGAAAGGGTGAAGGAATTTGGGTATGTATTAATAGTCAAATACCCTCATGGATCAAATCTTAAGTGACCTCAATGATTCTAAGTGTTCCAATGTTTGCTAGTTTTGACTCTAATAAGGGGGACCCTTATCCCAACACCTGCCCTTTTCATGAATTCTCTCCCTTGGAGAGAATTATCTTCATGGTAGAACGTCCAGAGATGATGCTTCTTAGGACTAGTCCAATGACTGACACTCTTCCCTGTCCACAAGGAAAGGTCTTTCTCATACATTTATAATGCTTATCCCTCATATTTCCAAATTATTTATTGATCTTGTCCTCCCTATAGGAAATCCATCTATTGCCTTATGTAGACCACTTAATTTCTCTGAGCCTCAGTTTCCTCAATTGTAAAATGAAAGTTTGAACTAAATAGACCTTGATGTCTCTTCTGTATCTTTTGCTATGATTTTGAGATCCCTCCCCTTTCTATGAAAATCCTATTCCTCCTTCAAGGGACAAGTCAAATACTTACCTTTTCCTGACTACTTCAATCCACATTGTTCTCCCTCCTCTCGGAACTTCCATAGTGGAAAAGATTGTGGATTTAATATCAAAATACTTAGGTTCTAATCATAGTTTTGCCTCTTATAAGCTGTATGACATTGGGCAAATCATGTTATTTGCTCTGTAAAATGCAAGGGATGGGATTGAAGAGGCAGAATTGATCAGTGGAAAAACTGTAGAATTTGGAGTCATAGGACATGAGTTCAAATCCTGACTTTTTTTTTTTACCTGTAGGCTCTTGACTGTCTTCTCTCTGGGCCTTTTTTTCATAAACTGTTAAATGAGAAGATTGGACTCAATAGCTTTAAAGTCCCTTCTAATGATAAACCTAGGATGCCATCACTGTGTAGCACTAGACTGCAAGAATTATACTTCAGAAATAGTGAGCATCATCTGTTTATTACTAGTCCTAGATAGAATATTTCTTCCTATATTCCTAATACCCCAATATCACTTTCCAAATATCCCCACAATCCCTATAACTACTTAATCATTTTTTTCTAGTTATACTCTCTTTCCAGGGCATCCTATAGTTTGGACTTCAGGTTCTTCTTGGAGACCTTAATGGATTTCCCTATCATTCTTCTCTCACCTTCCTAACCTATTGGACCCCAATAGACCCTCCTACATCATCCAGGGGAACATAATGACTTAGCTATTGTAAGGATTAGCCAGCAGTCAAGGATTGAAATCATAGTTACATATTTATTGACTTTTTCTCCTGCTGGTAATGAACTCAGCTTCCCGGGGAGGGTGGTGGTGGTGGATAGATTTGCTGACAAGGGGCTCTGGGACAGACCCCATGTTTCTCTCTCACATCTGTCTGCCACTATTGACACCCATTGTTAGAATGATACATTAGAATTCAATAAGTGTTGCTTGTCTTTTCCTAGAAAGGAAATGACTGGAGGAGAAAAGTAGGACCCCCTGTCATCAATAAAGAGCAAAGCAGTTCAGATAAATCATTTCATTAACTGGCAGGGGAACCCACTGTGAATAGGAAGCATTATTAATTTTAGCCTAACCCAGGACATTTAACCTTGATTATTCTGGCTATTTCAAAAACCTGTAAACCTGAAATAAATATGAATTAGCCCTGCAAAGAAGTCAGGAAAACCCTTTAGTGTCAAAAATGGGATCTTAGGGCTGAAAGAGAGCTGGTATTGAACATTTGCAGTGAGACCTAGGGACCTGAGTTTGAATTCTTGCTCTATTACTTATTACTCATGTGAACTTGGACTTAATCTCACTTAACCTCAGTTTCCCAATCTGACAAATAATGGGGATGGATTCTTTGCTCTCTAAGGTCCCTTCAAAAGAGATAATATTTGTAATGTGTTTATCAGGGTGCCTGGCACATAATAGGTATTAATAAATGCTTATTTCCAGGGGCAGCTAGGTGGCACAGTAGATAGAGGATGGCCCTACAGTCAGGAGGATCTGAGTTCGAATCTCACCACAGACACTAGCTGTGTGGCCCTGTGCAAGTAACTTAACCTCAATTGCCTCAAAAAAATAAATAAGTGCTTATTTCCCTCCCTTCCCCTTCCAGTTCTCTCAAATGAGGAAACCAGAGCCTAGAGATAGAGAGTGTCTTGCTCATGGTCCCATGTCTGGTAAGTAGTCTACTCAAGACTGGAACCTGGGTCTTTTGACTCCAATTCTAGGTTTGAAAACATTTTCTCCTCCCACCTACATCATTAATTGTCACACTGGGAGCCAACAAAACCATGGAGATATGAGAATGAAGGCACATTGATTCACTCACATCTAATTAACTTTGAAATATATAAAGTACTGACCACTCTGTGAGATGGGTAACACAAGCATTCTTATTCCCACTTTGCATATGGGGAAAACTGAGGTTCATAGGAAGTGAAGTGACTTGCCCCAAACCAAGAAACTAGTTAAAGTCAGGGAAAAGGACCCAGAAACTGAGTCTCAGGACTCTCAGTATGGGATTTCTTTTTTTCCCCCATCAGAAATAATTAAACCACAACCCTTCTCCCACATTAGGAATGAGAAATGCTACCTTTACTTGATATTCTTTCTTACCTACATTTTCCCTGCTCATCTTCTGGTGGGGTGGTGGGGAGGAAGGTAGAGAAAGGCTGCCTCTTTTTATTTTTTTAAAGCAGTTTTATTCTGATGTTTTATTAATGGGCACTGCTGGTGGTTTCAGTCATTTTAATTAGGATTGTATTTTCCTGTACGCCCACCTCAGGGCCCTTGAAAAGGAGCTACTCAGGGCACCTCGGGACCAAATGAAATAAATAAATTAAATATGATTTTCTCGGCAGCCTGGGGTAGGCCTGTGGGGACCGGAGACAGGGGGAGGCAGGGAAGGGAGTCAGAGACAGGCAGACAGGCAGGTGGCCTAAGAAAATGGTGGTTTAGCTCTATCTTCTGTACCCCGAAAAGCTCCCTACTCTGGTATAGACCATAAAATAAGCAGATGTCCAGCAAGGGGGGGCCCTCCCCATGCTTTTTTTATTTCTCCTACTTTCCTGCAGTGTGTTCATCACCTCCCCACCCACTCCCACATGATATAGGGCCTGTCTGACAACACTTTCTCCTTTAGCAGATTCAGGGATGTCTTCCTCTGTGAGCTTAGAAGCCTGGGAATTGGAAGGTCTTTGTAAAGAGACCGCATGTGGCAAATAAATGGTACAGTGGATGGTGGTGGAGTGCTTGTCAGGAAGATCTGAGTTCAAGTCCTGCCTTAGTATTTTTTAGATGGCTTTGTGACCGGGGCAAACTACTTAACTCAGCTTCAGTTTCCTCAACTGTAGAGTGAATATAATAAGAGTATCCTCCCGTATATAGAGTTGTTGTGAGGATCAAATTAGGTATGCAAATTCCTTTGCAAACTAAAAAGTCCTATATAAATGTTAACTATTCTTATTTTACGGGCATTACTCAAATGTCTCCTTGTTCAAAATATTACATGTTATGGGGGAAATTGGTGATGGTAGGGGTCCTTAGGTATTTCTCTTTAAAGAATTACATCCTCTCACACATAAATCCAATTAGAATAAAATAATCTTTTATTTAAGTGCTAGAGAAAGGGGACCAAGAGAGAAGCCAAGGACTTCTCTCAAGAGCAGATGGTTCAGAGACAATTCTCTGAGATACCTATCTCCTCCAACAGGAGGACAGTTATAGGTGGTAGATGGGGTGATCACTTTAGCCCTTGTTGGGGGTGGGCTTTTTTTTGGGGGGGGTCTAGTCCTGCAATTTCATTGGAAGAAGGCGGGTGAGGGGTGGTTGTTCTGACTTCTGGAATTATCTCTGTCCCCTGGCACCAATCAGGCAGCAGCCACACCTAATGGGCTTATCTCCCATACTTCTCAAGGTGTGTCTGTCCTTTAGTTTAGCTTCTCAAGGAGAGTTACCCCAGACCCATGCCCTTTAGTTTAGCTGGACAGTTTGTGTCCCAAACCTGTAACATTACCCATTCTTTCAACTGAGAGCTCAGAAGGGATTTCCGGAACATCTTATATGATAGTTAAATGGGTCAGTTCTTGGTAGAGTCCTTGAGAAGTGGTCATTCAGCTTGTGTTGAGTGACCTCCGGGGATGGAAAAGCCACTACCTCTAAATGCAGTCCATTCTGCTGACAGATCAGACCTTAAGAAAGGTCTCCCTTACAGCCAGAATAACCTGCCCTGCTTCTACCCATTCCTCTAGATCCTGTCCTCCGGTGTCAGGCAAAATAAGTCTAACCCTTTTTTTCTGCATGGTAGGCCTTTAAATCCTCCAAGACAGTTATTATATCCTTCCCAAGTCTGCTCTTCTTTAGGTGAAACTTCCTGACATACTTAGACTGATCTTTATGTGGTGTTATCTCTAGTGTTTGTCAGTATCCTCCCTAAAATGTGTCCCCTAGAACTAAAAACAGTATTCTGGAGGTGGTCTGACCACATTCACTTCTCACATGTTGAACACTAATCCACTATTAATCCAACCTAAGATTATATAAAGAGGTAACTCGCCTCTATTGTTGAATAAGATAGAGGGTTGGTATTGGGTTCAGAAAGATCTGAGATCAAATCTTGCCTGGGACACATACTAAGTATATGATCAATGGGGGGGGGGGGTGAAACTTAATCTCTCAATGTTCCAGGTAATTAACTCCTTTCTTAAACTCTGTTATAGATGAATATCTTAGCTGAATTTATATAAATTTTTTCCACACCATACGGATAAAATCATTGGTTTGGACCGAAAGAATAAGAAATATTGTGTTAGGTTTTGTTTTGTTTTGTTTTTAGCCTGAGTCAGAAGTATTTGAGTTGTTCGGCTCTCTCCTCCATGTCTCAGGAAACTCTCAAAGACTAGAAGTTACTTGCGGATTAACAATAGGCAGAAAGCTGCCAATGAGGGGGCAGCTAGGTGGCGCAGTGGATAAAGCACTGGCCTTGGATTCAGGAGGACCTGAGTTCAAATCCAGCCTCAGACACTTGACACTTAACTAGCTGTGTGACCCTTGGCAAGTCACTTAACCCTCATTGCCCTGCCCCACCCAAAGCTGCCAATGAAATTGCAGGACTAGACACCGCCCCCCCCCCAAAAAAACAAACAAGCCAGAAACTCAAGTTGAGATCATAGTAAACTATCTCCCTCTCCACATCATCATCATTACCACCACCACCATCATCTTTTTCTTATGGTTCCTTTTGATTGGAGAAAGCAGCAGAGGAGAGGGTGGGGAGTAAGGACTGTTGCCCAACAAAGGCAAATCTAGATGCATTGTAAGCTTTTTGGTGTCATCATTAGGATGCTGGATGCTTTGGGTTAGAGTATTTAGGAGTGGGACAGTGCTACAAGATGGAAGGGCCCAGTTGGAGAAAGTGTGAAGGCACCAAAAACTGACTTTTTCTACTCTATAAGTTTGTTCCCAGTCAATCATAATAGCTAATAATAATATTTATATAGTGCTTTAACATTTGCAAAGCATTTTACATAGGTTATCTCATTTGATCCTGAAAACAACCCTAGGAGGGAAATATTATTATCCTCATTTTACATATGATGAAATTGAGGCTGAGAGTTTAAGGGATTTGCCTAGGGTCACACAGCTAGCAAGTGTATGTGGCAGAATTTGAATTCAGGTCTTCCTGACTATAAGTCCAACACTCTACACACTGTACTACCTAGTTGCAGTCAGACCCAGGTAATAAATCAAAAACTGTAAGGGACCTCAGAAGCCTCCTAATCCCACTCTTCCATTCTCCTAACTCCCACTCCCCCTCAATTTTACAGTTTGGACTGGAATGATCAATCAAATCTAAGAATATAAATTGTAATAGAACTAAAATCAGCATCTTACATTTATTTAGGTTAATAGAAATCAACAGCACAACCACAGAATGGGAGGAAAGATATCTAGACCAGAGCTGTCAAACATGTAGGATGAGTGCTGCCCAAATCAGATTAAAATGTAATGGAAAAATATTTAACAAAATAAATAAAAATTCACTAAATCATAGATAATGTAAGTATGTGGTTTCCAAAGTCAGTATGAAGTGCATAGGGATCCTTATGTATAGTTTAATAGCCCCTGTTTTTATTTGAGTTTGACACCCCTGGTCTAGGTAGTCTGCAAAATTGAGGGGCTGGTATTTCAGATAAGACATTAAAAAAAAAGAAGGCAGTAGAGCCTTCAAATAATAGGCTTTTTGCAGGACAATGAGGGTTAAGTGACTTGCCCAGATAGTAAGTGTCAAGTGTCTGAGGTCAGATTTGAATTTAGGTCCTCCTGAATCCAGGGTTGGTGCTTTATCCACTGTGCCACCTAGCTTCCCTGTAAATAATAGGCTTTTGAATTTGGTTTTTATTGGGGCAAAATTCTAGTACATGGTATTGGAGGTATGGTTTGTGAATATTTAGAAAGGGAAGCAGTAATCACTTGGAGTCATCAAGAACAATAACTAATATGTTGGGTGAAAAATGCCTGTAGTTTGAAGGCTCTACCTCCTTCTGTTTTTTGAAATTCTAGACAATATTTGCTCATCTCCAGTACTCTAGCATTTCTCTCGTTCTCCACAATATTTCAGTGCTCACTGTCAGTGGTCCAATGATCTCCTGTCTTAGTTCTTTGGGTATTATGTTGTAGTGCTTGGAGACTTGAACTAGCTAAGGCTGGTAATATCTTCTTTCCCCTGTACCCTCCTACCAAAGTAGCTGTTGGAACAGCCGATAAAGAGTTGAGCCAGGAGTCAGGAAGGCCTGAGTTCAAGTCTGGCCTCAAATACTTATTAGTTATGAGACAGTGAGCAAGTCATTTAACCTCTTACCATCTCCTCATTTACCTTGAGTTTCATTTCCATGTTAACCATTTTTTTTCTATCTTCAACCTGAAGGTTTTTCTTCTTGGAAGAGAAAACAAACAATACTAATAACAAAGAAGTTCTTATTACTTATTCTCTGACACACATCTAGCATATTGACCTTCTTTTTGCACCCAACATGGATTTGTTGTTCCTAGCATTTATCATCAGTCTTAGCTTGATTCTAAGCTTCAATACTCTGGCCATTATTACCATGATTATTATGATTATACACCACCATTCTCCTGTATTCATCCTGTTATCTTTTATGTAACTAACAAATTATATTTTTAGAAATCTGAGTTGGATAACAAATTCTTTGTGCCTCCACTTTCAATTTCTTTAGAAATCTCTACACTTTAATCTTTCTTTAGACATCTCTATACTTCTTTTTCATCGAAATCATTTGTATCTTACTCTGGTCCCTGAAATCCCACCAGTAGAGATCCCTTGGGTGGACCCATTCCCTTAGGTCAAGGTGCTTCAAACTACAATGCAAATAACTTTTTCATACACATTAAGACATTTTTGGGGAGGTGAGGTTGATATTGTAGTGGACTCTTCTCAGTTAGAGAAGCATGCCCATATAAGGAACAGTAAGGCAATATTATCTAATAAATTACATCAACTCAAGAAAGAGAGAAAGGTAAGTTTTTCAGGCTTAGAGATAAAAAATAGTTTGAGCTGGCTCTTGCTGGTGTCCTAGTAAAAGAAGGTAAAAGTTCAACCCTAGTCCCTACTTGCTTAATGGGTTTATTAGTATTAAATTCTCCACCCTTGCCTAAAATCTCCACCCAATTTTTAATCATGGGTCTTATGAAGGTGTATGTGGATGGGAGAATTTAGTTAGAACTCTTCTGAGAAGATTGTGAACCTGAGCCTAGCAACCTATAGTGGCTCAGGGGAGGGACTTATCTTGGCAGGACATAGGATAAATACAGGTTGCATGCTTTCAGCACTCACACACACTTACTGTTTTCCTGTGGATGCCCATCCTCTCGAGAATGCAATAAAGGCTTTTTGTTATACCAAAGCTGCCTCTGAAAGAACTTATTTTGAGAAGGTGGTCTGCACCTGTTTCTCACAGAGAACATTAATACTTTTTTATTCTGAATCAGACTCATAGACCATAAGAGCCATGAGGTAATCTCACCCAAATGATCTAGTTTTACAGAAGAAAAAAACTGAGGCTCCAGGGGAGAAGTGATTTCTGCCTCAGATTCAAGCAATTGGTAGTATAGAGAAGAGTGAAAGCCAGGTCTCCCAACACCTTGAAAGTCATGGGAAAGCAATAAGCATTTATTATGCACCTATAATATTCCAGGCATTGTGCTAAGTGTTTTTTTTTTACAAATATCTTATTTTGAGACTCACAGCAACAACTGTGGGAGGTAGGTGCACGTGAGCAAACTGAAGTTAAATGACTTCCCCAGAGTCACATAGGTAGTAAGTATCTAAGGTTGAATTTGAATTCCAGTCTTGGTTTGCTATCCACTGCACCACCAGCTGCCTGCTTGCTTGTTTGATTGATTCTTAGCTCACAGCTCTTTCTAATATTAGGTTTTGACATTGTTACTGTCTGCAAGACAGTCTTTGGGGGTCAGTTTGTCCCTGCCCTAACCATATACCCTTCTGCTGCCTGGTGTTCCCTCCCTTTTCTGGATGTTGCCAGGCTAAAAATTTTCTTCTCTAATGGAATATCATTGATTAGAGATTTTCTATGTCTTTGATATTAGAGGTGGGAAACCAATCATATGTGCCTGTTTGGGACCCTGCTTGGCCCTTAATCAACATCTCTGAGGTGCTCTGATGCATGGAATGACACAAACGGAGGAGTCCCACCCCTTGAACTCAGAAAGAAGGGAGTGTTTGGTGTAATCATGCACCAGGTTCAAGGGATAGCCATTCTTAGGACCACTGGGGACTTTTTCCTTGAGCTTGAAGCTCTGGTTAACATGCCTGGTTATATCCCTCCCCTATCCTTCCCAATCTTGTTTTGGACATTTCTGCTGCTGCCCAGGGTTAGGTGACCCAGAGTCTTTGCCTTGTTGCCCCTGATCTCCCCTTTCCTCATGTCCTCAGTCTTGTTTTTGTCCAGTTAACCCTTTCTTGAAATGGATAAAATAAAGGGGCCAATTTGTTTTCAACACTGAATGAGGGGGCAGTTAGGTGGCACAGTGGATAAAAGCACTGGCCTTGGATTCAGGAGGACCTGAGTTCAAATCCAACCTCAAATACTTGACACTTACTAGCTGTGTGACCCTGAGCAAGTCACTTAACCCTCATTGCCCCACAAAACAAACAACAACAGCAACAAAAAAACACAACCCCGCCCCTCCCCCCCCCCCCCCCCGCAAAACAAAACAAAACCCAAAACACTGAGTGAATGGTCTTAACCCTGCCTATCAGTTCCAGTAGTGGACCACTTCATATACTTAAACTTGCCTTAAGGGAAAAAAATTGGAGGCAATCAGGGTTAAGTGACTTGACCAGAGTCCCACAGTTAGTGCGTGGCTGAGGCTAAATTTGAATTCAAGGCCTCCTGATATCAGGGATGGTGCTCTATCCACTGCACCCTCTAGCTGCCCCAGAATTTAGATTTAGATTCCCTTTACATATGTCCTTTGTCATTTGTTGTTGTCCCATCATTTCAGTCACATCTGACTCTTCATGGCTCCATTTGGTTTTTTTTTTTGGCAGAGATACTGTTTTGTCATTTCCTTCTTCAGATCATTTTACAAATGAGTAACTAAAGCTAACAGGGTTGAGTGACTTGCCCAGAGTCACTCAGCTAGTAAGTGTCTGAGGCCAGATTTGAACTCAGGTCTTACTGACTTTGGGCCAGGGAATGGGGCTCAGGTGAATTTTTTATGCAGATCAGCAGAGAAGATGGGGGATAAGGATCTCTGCCTAGAAAAGGCAGACCCAGGTATGTTGTTTGGCTCTGGAATTAAATAGAAATGGGTATAAAAAAAAATAATAATAATAAAAATAGAAATGGGTAGGGGGGCAGCTAGGTGGTGCAGTGGATAGAGCACTGACCCTGGATTCAGGAGGACCCGAGTTCAAATCCAGCCTCAGACACTTAACACTTACTAGCTGTGTGACCCTGGGAAAGTCACTTAACCCCAATTGCCTCACAAAGAAAAAAAAAGAAATGGGTAGGAAGCCTTGCCTCATCATCGTAATGGATGTGTGTGTGGGAGACTAAACAACCACTTTCTCAATTTCACAGTCTTGCCCAAGTCAGGCCTCTATTGTTCCACCTAGAGTCACAGAATATTAGAGATCTAACAGTGGAAGAAACTGAATCTCAGAGAAGTTAAACAACTTGCCTAGAGTCACACAGCTGATAATCAGGATGTGAATCCAGGTCTTCCTGACTCCAGCTCCAGAACTATGTAAGACTCCATGCTTCTTCTAACAGTGCCTCTAACTCTGGAACTGGGACTCTTTCTCCCATATCAGGCTGCCATTGAAATGGCCAAGTGATAGATTCTGCCACCTGCTAATACCTTCCCCTTTATTTAACAACCTTGTATTTAACAGCTTTGCATATTTTTGTTATTTATTCAGTTTATATTTGCACTGTATATATATATATATACATACATATATATGTATATATATAAAACTTTTTTTTTTTTTTTTTTTTTTTGCGGGGCAGTGAGGGTTAAGTGACTTGCCCAGGGTTACTCAGCTAGTAATTGTCAAATGTCTGAGGCCGAGATTTTGAACTTAGGTCCTTCTGAATCCAGGGCCGGTGCTTTTTCCACTGCACCACCTAGCTGCCCCCATGCACTGTATATATTTACATGCCCTTGTTGCCTCCCTCTTTAGAATGTAAGTTTGTTCTAAGTAGGCTTTTTTTTTTCATTCTTCTTACTTGTATCTTCAGTGCCTAGCACAATGCCTGACACATAGTCGGAGTTTAATAATACCTGTGGATTTATTGATAGGGAAACTACTAAATCAACAGAGGACAAATCTCATTGAAAGTTCGCTGTCCATGGTGTCAGTGTTCTGCGCTGAGCTAGGCACTGAGTGTGCTTCTTGCAATCTAGTCTGAACCAATCTTTTAGCATTGGGCCATAAATTGCCCCTTTCAGGCTCCAGGGCCAGAGAGACTCAGACTGCAGACCCATTCCATTCCCTCTGAAAGGACAAAGGGAAGGTAGCTCATTGCCTGCACAGAGAAGTGGGTCATTAAATTAATTTCAGCCATTTTCAATTATGGAATTTCCCTGTTTAAAAAGGAGCTCTTTATGAGAAGCCATCATTCTTGCTCATAAGGAGAAAATGAACATTATCATTATTACTTAATGGGGGTCCACTAAGGAGTCAGGCAGAGAGGCCTTCTCCTAAGGAAACACTGCCCTGTTCTTTCTAATCCTCATCACCCCCACAGGAGGGAAGATGACCCAAAGGGCTTGGCTTCTCCAATTCCTGGGCAGACTTGTGAAGCAGCTGGAATTTGTGTTCACAATTACACCTACCTCTCTGTAAGTATCACCCTTTCATATAAATTACTTGCTTTTGTATAAGCCTTTTAAGGTTGACAAGTGCTTTATGCATATTTATAAATTTTGTCATCACAAAAACCCTGGGAGGCAGGGGCAGCCAGGTGGTGCAGTGGATAAAGCACCAGCCCTGGATTCAGGAGGACCTGAGTTCAAATCTGACCTCAGACACTTGACACTTACTAGCTGTGTGACCCTAGGCAAGTCACTTAACCCCCAATTACCCTGCAAAACAAAACCAAACAGAAACAAAACCAAAACCAACCAAACAACAACAACAACAAAAAAAAAAACACTGGGAGGAAGGGGTTATGATTATCTCCATTCCACTGTTGAGGAAACTGAAGTAAGTAGAGGTAAAGTGACTTGACCAGGATCCCCCAGCTAGCAAGTGTCTAAGGTTGAATTTGGACTCTGATTTTATTGACTCCAGACCTGGCGCTCTATTCACTGGGCCACCTCTTTGCCCCATGCCTAGATAGACTGCAATGGCCATGTTTAGCTGCAAGAGTTTCTCTTTTGAAGTCTGGGGATAAGGAAATGGGGTCATTTAGTGATGATGTGGGGGCAAAAAAAGAAGACAACAGGGAAGTCTCTTCTTCTCTGCCAGAGTGATGGGCAATCTAGTATGGGAAGCCCTTGACTAATAGTTGCCCAAAAGAAAGTCCCTTTTCCTTAGGTCTCAAGGTGGCATAGTGGCCAAAGCACTGGAGTGCAAATTCTGTCTCACTTACTAGCTGTGTGACCCTGGACAAGTCATTTGACTTTTCTCTGCCTTAGTTTCCTGATCTGGAAAATGTAATAGCACCTACCTTACAAGGTTGTAGTGAGAATTGAAAGAGATAACATATATAAAGTGCTTCACAAACCTTAAAGTGCTATATAAATGATATCTATTGTTATTATAATCTTGTCTCCCTTATTATGTTGGATTCACCCATATTGGCAATTTTGCTGAAAGTGGGTAAAAGATCTAAGCTAACCCCAGTGGGAATGTCTATGCTACCATGTCATACAGCTTCTCCAGCATAAGTGAGCCTTTTGTCCTCAACACAAGAATTTGTTTCTGCCTTGCCATACCTCTCACCGATGAAGAAAAATAAAATAATGGAAATCCTCTGAAAATTCTATTTTTTAGATACTAATTCCAAGTCCAATCAAAATCAACAAATAATTATTGATCACATATTATACTCAAAGGGATACAAAGATGATGAAGATGCAAGCTCTGCCCCCGTGTAGCATATAGTCTAGTTGGAAAGACAAGAACGGTTAAATATTATGTAGTGGTAAGGATATTTGAATTGGAGTCAACAGACCCAAGGTTTGAATTCCAATCTTGGATACTTCATAGGTGAGCTTAGGCAGACAAATCCTTGAATCTCTCTGAGTCTCAGTTTTTTCATCTGACACCTGGGAATACTTATACAGTCTCATTAAGTAATTATAGGGGAAAGTATGTATAAACTTACCGTGCTATCACAAGGTGATGAGCAGCTATATTAGTATAGATATGGAAAGGTTGAAAAACAATCTATGACAGGATATGCTAAACAACAAATGATGGCACAGACACTAAATGCTACAGGCATTCAAAGTAGAAAAATATCACTGTGGAAACAACATGATCCTGTGGGATATCACTACACATGCTTTTAAAAAAAAATCTCTGGGGGTGGCTAGGTGGCACAGTGGATAAAGCACCAGCCCTGGATTCAGGAGTACCCGAGTTCCAATCTGGCTTCAGACACTTAACACTTACTAGCTGTGTGACCCTGGGCAAGTCACTTGACCCCAATTGCCTGACTTAAAAAAAATCTCTGGTTATTCAGAAATTGCTTTGAGGACCTTTTAAATGTTGAACACCTATTAAGCCCCATGTGAAAAAAAAAAGAAGGGGAAAAACAACTACAGTTCTTGCCCTCCATGATGCTATATCCAATTAAGAAGATGCCTACCTACATGATGAGATAAACAGGTAGATAGCTAAGTAGAAGATATAGGTGGGTAGATAGAGAAATGATAAATAAATAGATAGATGAAGCAAAATGTCAATGATAGCAAATGAATATTTTAGAAATTGAGTACTTATAAGCTGAGGTGTAAATAGGAGTGAAGAGAGTCAGGTGAGGTCAACCATGGAATTCTACTAAGACATTTCGATCTGAGATCCAGCCAGCATTCTAATCATCTGGATATTTGCCAGAGATGCTGGTGTATTTTTTTCCCCTCTGTGTGTGTTGCCTTATATTTGACCTTTTAGAAAAATCTAGAGGGGGCAGCTAGGTAGTGCAGTGGATAAAGCACCAGCCCTGGATTCAGGAGAACCTGAGTTCAAATCTGGCCTCAGACACTTGACACTTACTAGGTGTGTGACCCTGGGCAAATCACTTAACCCTCATTGCCCTGCAAAAAAAAAATCAAGAGTACCAGAATATCCCAACCCAACTTGTCACTTTTCTTTTGCACATATGCTGAAGATGAAGGAGGTGATGTTTGTAATTAACTCAGCAAGCCAAGTCTTGATGACCTCAAAGGTACTTTGCAATTCTGTGTCTAGAGTTCTATCTACTGGACATAATTTAAAGACTATTGGTGAGAAACAGGACAAGGGAGTAGAGGCAGATGTGATTATTAATAAGAATAGCTGACATTTATATACATACCACTTTACTGTTTACAAAGGGCTGGTATAAATTATTTTGTTTCTTCCTCATCCTCACCAAAATCTTCTGAGGTATACTAGGGAGAGCAGGATGGATATTATGGACCCCATTTCACAGATAAGGAAACTGTGGTTCAAAGAACCACAAATAACTTGCCCAGGGTAACATAACTCAGTGGGCATTGGCAAAGCTAGGATTCAAATCTAGGTTTCCTTACTCCAAATCTGATGCTTTCTATAATACCTGGTCAAGACAAAGTTTGCTAATCCACATCACAGGTTAATTAATAATTAACAAATTCAATGTTTCATTACCTGGGGACTGAGATACATTAGTAATGCCAATTGGATGTGAATAGAAGCATGGGGATCTGAGGGAAAGCTAGAAAGGAAGAGAGAACCAAGCAGCAGAAATCAGAACAGACCACCATCTTCTGATATCTTTTCAGGGCTTGATACTTTTCCATCTAGTATATCAGAGCAACCCCATGAAGAGGTCAGGGCTGATTACTCAACACAAGATGCTCAATGCTGCCAGGATCTGTGAATTGCAATGACTGAAATAAAAATTACCCACCATCCAGTTTGGTGGTGGTGGTCCCTCTGGTCTTCAGGGGCAAGTTGGTCCTTAGATAATAGACTCATGGTTTGTTACTTTATTTTGTTACTCAGAGCCTTTCAAGAAGGACCTGTCAGAATTTATGGTTCCTTGTCATAACCTTCAAGGTTCCAAGGTCACCTCCATCTCACAACAAAACATCATCAGCATGGAATTTTGGTGAAGAAAGACCAGCCTAACTATCTTCATCATATGAGTGAAGAAACTGAGATTTATCAAGGTTAAGGGACTTGTCTAAGATCACACAGCTACCTTTTTATGGGATCATAGATTTAAAGCTGGGAATGACCTTGGAAGCTAAGTTGACCCCTCCTTTTTTTTTTTACAGATAAAGAAGTTGAGGAACAGAGAGGCTAGGCTATTAGTCCAGGGTGACACAGTTACTATGCATCTAAGTCAGAATTTGAACTCAGTTCTTCCTGACTCCAAGTCTAGCATTATATCTACTACCCAAAGGTGTCAAACTCAAGGCTAGTAGGCTCAAAGGGACCTAGCAAAACTTTCCAGTGAAGCCCAAACCAGATAATTGGAAAGGTTTAACAAAAATAAACCAAAATACAATACAACAAACAATGTTAATTTATGGTTTTCTAAGTCAACATGCAGAAACAGGAATCTGTTGGTAATTGAGTTTGACACCATAGCACTATACCATGCTGTGTCTTGTAATGGATATAGAACTAGAATCCCAACTTCCCAGACTACTTACTTATCCTGAGCTGTTTTTTTTACTGTGGTTTGAGGAAGAAAAGTGACCATACCAAAGCCCTAAGCCACCGGCCTCTCATTTACCACCCAGCTGCACTCCTCTGAACTTCTCCATCAGCCCCAGAACCCTCCCTCTGATTGGAGGATGGAGAACTTCTCCCCAAAGCTCCATTCAATGAGGGTACCTAGCTGCACTTTTCCATCAGCCCACACCCACACCCAACCACCACCAAACTGGACAATGGACAATTTTTATTTCGGCCATAGCTATTCATAGATCCTGGCAGCACTGAAGTAGTAATCAGCTCCCACTTCTTCATGGGGTTAGTCTGAGGTACTAGATGGAAAAGTATCAAGCCTTGTAAAGATGTCAGAAGATGGTGAAAGGTCTGTTTGGATTTCTGCTCCTCTGTTTTCTTTTCCTTTCTAGCTTTTCTTCTGATCTCCACACCTTTGTTCACATCCCATTGGTAACAAAACACTGAATTGGTTAGAGATTCTAAATCAGAGAGAGAGCGAGAGAGTGAGAGAACTTACTCTAATGGGTTTTGCTTTTGTCTTGTGTTCTTTTTCCTCTTCATCCTTCAGTTGAAAAAGCACTTGGCTGAGAATCAGACCTTGGATGCAAATCCTGGCTCAACTTTATCCTAGCCAGCTGTGTGACCTTTGGAAAATCTTCGGTCCCCAGTTTATTCATCTGTAAAAGGGGGGGGGGGTATTGGATTGAATGATTCAATTCAAGTGCTAGCTTTGTAGCCAAGGGACCCGAGTTCAAATCCCCCTTCTGACATTTATCTATGACTTTGCTGTCCCATAAGCTCTCTTGGCCCCAGTTTTCTCACCTGTAAAGTGAGAGGGTTAGGACTATGTGGTCCTTTCTAGCTCTGGGTCAATGATTCCATGAGTGAGCATTTACTAGGCACCTATGACATACAGGGCACTGCAGAAGCTACAAAGACAAAGGAAAAAGTTTCTGCCCTCAAGGTGCTAACAATCTATTATCTCAAACATTTTATCCTACTTTTCTTTGGGATGAGAGATGCCTGAGATACCATGTTTGATGACTTTTTAAATACAATTCAAGCCTGAGAGATCCTTCTCTACTCCTAGCTCTCAAGGCTCTAATTATTTTGCCAACTTCTTGCTCTGCATATCAATTTCCTTTCCAATGCAATTTGTATTCTATACATTTTGCTGGCAAGGAGAATGTCTGGGGAAATTACATGGCTTTGCACATGAGATTTGTTAGAAGTTGGAACAGAGACTCTCTTATTTCACTTGATAATCTCTTATTTATGGGCCTCTTCTTTTCATAATATTAATGAAACAAACTATCTCCACAGTTCCTTGACAGCTTTATCAACACCTCTATGACTCCATTTTCATCCGGGTAAAAGAAGAGACACGGCAAACTGAATCAGCATAAATAGTTGGTTAGGAACCTTGGCAGAATCCGGCGGTTGTCCCTCCTCAAAATGTCATTGTCTGGCTGGGAAGGAGGGCCCCAGGTGGTATGGACGGGATTAGACAGACAACCTAAGAGGTGAGTTCTAGCCCCAGTTCAACCCCCAACTCATAATGTGACCTTGGGCAACCTCCCTGTGCCTCGGTTTCTTCATTCATTAGATTGTTAACTTCTGCCTGTAAGGATACTGTTAAATTGATAATGCTAATGATAGACGCTAGCATTTAAATTATATTTTAAAATTTGTAAAGTATTTTACAAGCATTACCTCATTTTATTTTCACAATAACCCTGAGAGGCAGGTGCTATTATTATCCTCATTAGAAAAATTCTTTTTTTTTTTTTTTAAGACAAGATCTCCCTATTTTGCCTAGGAAGGAAATTCAGGGGTTACTCAATCAAGTCTCATTCTGACAGGACTGGTAATGTGGTAGCTTCCATGCCTCCTCATTTCAGGGGCTCACTGTATTAATGTCAGATAATAGAGAGCCCCAATCAACAGCACCCTGAACCTCAGGATTCCCAGGCTTAAAAGATCTATAAGCCTCAGCTTCACCATCAGATACCATTTATTATTCCCATTTTACAGAGGAGGAAATTGAGGCAGATGGAGGTTGAGTGATTTCCGCAAGGTAGCACAGCTGATATGTGTCTGAGGATGGATTTGAACCATTGTGCCATAACAAGAGTCACTATGACATCATGGAAAGAGAATTGAATTTGGAGTCAGGAAATCTAGGTTCAAATCCCAGCTCTGACAGTTATAAAAACTGCATGACCTTGGGCAAGAAATGAGACTCTTAAAGTCTCAATTTCTTCATCTTAACATGGGGAAATGATAATTTGCACTATCTGTCTCACAGGGTTGTTGCGATGAAAGTGCTTTGTAAACTTTAAAGTGCTATAGAAAATGGAGCTGGCATTATTAGGACTTAAAAAATAAGAACACTAGTAATAACAAATTTCTATAGGACTTCTGTAAGGTACTGTATTACCAAAGCTCTTTGAGTGAAAAATGTGGCATAAATCCAAGTAGCTGCAAAATATCTGGATAGATATACGCATTTTTTGATCCTGCTACTGTCCCTGTTTTCACTTTCTTCTTAAGAAAGTTGCCTTGTTGAGATTCTTTTTAAGAATTATTAAGAGGCAATATGACATGGTGCATAGGGTGCTGGGCTAAGAATTAAGAATAC
The DNA here is from genome assembly GCF_019393635.1 of Dromiciops gliroides. Classification (NCBI taxonomy): domain Eukaryota; kingdom Metazoa; phylum Chordata; class Mammalia; order Microbiotheria; family Microbiotheriidae; genus Dromiciops; species Dromiciops gliroides. The sequence continues at coordinate 545,808,507 of NC_057861.1, read as the reverse complement.
CTAAGGTCAAAACCCACATATGACCCTTATTACCTGATTGACTCTAGGAAAGTCATTTTGCATCTGGAAGATGCATTTTGATCAACTCCTTAAGACCTCTGTGCTAAGTTGTAAATGGGTTGCAATCTGCATTGGTGGAGAGAGTTGGCACACCAGGAGTTCCTGAGGCTGACGAAATCTCTGATTCTTTGAGTAGTCTTATAACACGCTTTAATTTATTTATACCTGTTGTTTTGACAAAATACTCAAACAGACCTCATTGAATATATTTCTGGAAACAGTATATCGATTAATAGAACAAGGGACACACCCACTAACTTTGACAGTTTGACAGGATTCATACCAGGCACTGTGATTTTCTCTGGGGATAAAAAGTCAGAGAAGGAAATAATTCCTAATAACAATAGCAGTTCATGTTTATATGGTACTTACTATGTACCAGATATTGAGCTAAATGCTTTATAATTATTGGTTCATTTGCTCCTCATGACAACCCTAGGAGGTAGGTGCTATGATTATCCCCACTTTACAGGGATGGAAACTGAGGTAAACAGGGTTAAAGTGACTTTACTCAGGGTCATTAATATGATGAAAAGAACAGGTCCCCAAGTGAAATAAGAGAGTCTCTGTTCCAATTTCTAACAAATCTCAAAGTCTCTGAAGCAGGATTTGAACTCGGGTCTTCCTGACTCCAGGCACAGTGCTTTGTCTATTTATTGAGCAATCTAGTTGCCCCCATTCTCAAGGAGGTTATGAAATTGACCAGAATCTTGTTGCTTCTTTGCCGCTGACCACATTTATATTGTTATAGTCATTGTATACATTGTTCTTGGGGCTGTGTTCTTGTTAAGGTAATTTTAGTGATTGGTTTCTTCAAAGAACATTTTAATAAGGTTTTGCCACATCCATTCATCTTTCCTTTATTACCTTTAGAAAATTGGAATGAGTGCCTTATTCGCATTGTTTTAACAAGAAATATTTTGTAGTGTGTCAGAAAGAGATGGAAGGGACCTTTGTAATCACCTGGTTCACCCCCCTCGTTTTCAGGTCATATATATATATACATATATATACACACAACCAGAATCCTTTGCCTACCTGGAGTGACTCTTTCTGGGCCACACTGAAGCCCATGTTCTGCTCTCTTGGCTTTTGCTCAGGGGTCACTCTCAGGCTCCCCCAGACATGCCTGCCAGCCAGCCCTGACTCTGAGCCAGCACATCTAGTTGCATGGGAGCTGGCTGTCACAGAATGTTTCCAAAGCTGAACACGTTCAGCTAAAGGCACTCTAGAGATCCTGCACCCACTGGGGTTGATGGAGTGGGGAAAGTATACTGTGTGCTACTTAGGAGCTGCTTAACAAATGCTTACTGATCAACTGTTTGGGCTTGAAGTCAGAAGACCTTGTAATTATTAAGTGACCCTGGGCAAGTCACTTGCCTTCTTTATTATTTATTGTTCCTATCTCATTAATATGGACAAAATATCCCCCCCAAATAGGTGCATCTAACAATAATAATAGCTATCATTTATATAACTCTTTAAGGTTTGCAAAGAGTTTTATAAATATTAACTCATATACTTTGGTGCTCTTATAACCCCCATTTTATAGATAAGGAAACTGAGGTGGCTAGAGGTAAAGGGATTCACAAAGCTAAGTAAGTGTCTGAGGTCAAATTTGAACTCAGGTCTTACTAACTCAAAGTTCAGCTCTCTAGCCACTGTACTACTTAGTTATTCAACAACTAATTAATTAATAAATGAAAAGGGTAATTGCAGCAAAACGCAGTTAAGTTGCACAGTGGATAAGAGCTTGGGAACTGAAGTCAGGAAGATGAATCTTCCCAAATTCAAATCTAGCCTCAGATACGTACTAAGCTGCGTAACCCTGGGCAAATCACTTAACCCTATTTGACTCAGTTTCCTCCTCTGTAAAATGAGCTGAAGAAGGAAATGGCAAACTACTCAAGAAAAAAAGAAAAATTTCATATGAGTTCTCAAAGAGTCTAACATGACTGAACAGCAACTACACAATGCCCTTGTCCTGTCATTACCACAGAGCACATTCACTGATTGCAAGGTAGCCAAAAGGAATTATCTCAAACCTTTGTCCAAATCATGGACCCCTTTCCAAAAGACTGTTGGGGGATGGTGAACTGATGAAGCTGCCCGAAGGGATTCTGTTCTGCTCTTTCTCCAGGACACAGACGTTACCACTGACCTCCAATATCCCAAGCAGATTCTACCATTTGTAATCTAGTCAGGGCTGTCCTCTCTCCTCCTGCTGTCTCTGTCTGGATTTCTCCCAGACTTTTTCACGCATCATTTATTCCAGGGCTCAAGTTTGGGGAAGGGGAGTGAGAGGGGAAGCTGTAGCCTGATGATGGTGGCAACTTTCATTCTCTTCTCCCCTGTTTCTAAGAGGTGACACAACACCTGAGGGCCCCCATCTATCTCTTCCTTGTAGGACCATAGATAATGGTGGAAGGACCCTGGGGTGTTCAAAGTCAGGGGGAAGGGAAGAGTACAGAGCAGAATCACACCTGAACTACAGCCTCAGAGACCCAGAGGAAGCAGGGACTTGCCCAAGGTCATACAGGTAATAAGTGGAAGAGCTGGAGTTCAAACTCAGTTCCTTTGACTCAAAAATTAGTGCAACTGCTACTGTATCATGCTGGCCTGCTCATCCATTTTCTTCCATTAGCCCCTTGCCATTATCTTGGATATTGAGCTGTAAGGGTTGTAATCTTTTTTTTTTTCTGGGCAATTGGGGTTAAGTGACTTGCCCAGGGTCACACAGCTAGTAAGTGTTAAGAGTCTGAGGTTGGATTTGAACTCAGGTCCTCCTGAATCTGGGACCGGTGCTCTATCCACTGCTCCAAGGGTTGTAATCTTAGAAGTCTTTAACTCAGTTTCCTCATTTCACACAGCGGCAGTTAGGTGGTATAGTAGATATAGCTCTGGGTCTGTAGTCAGGATAGAACTGAGTTCAAATCCAGCCTTACACACTAGCAGTGTGGCCTTGGGCAAGTCATTTAACTTCAGTTTCCTCATCTATGAAATGGGGATAGCAATAGCACCTACTTCCTAGAGTTGTTATGACAGTCACATGAGATAATAATTATAAAAAGTGCCTGGTACATAGTAAGGGCTATATATTCAATAGCTTTTATTGTAACATATGAGGAGTCCTGGCTAGGCTTTTCTGGAGAGACTTTCCCAGGGTCACAGTCAGTAAATTGAAGAACTCAGATCTTCTGACTTTCAGTGTGATTTCCATTGATCCATGCTGATTTCTTTATCCTACAAGTTCCTCTTCCCTGGTGGTTGGGCCCCTCCCCCCCCCCTTTAGCTCCCAGCCTAAGCAGCAGATTTTGGGGATGGGGATATAGGGAAGTAGAAAACCATTTGGAATGGGGGAAGGGATTTTCCCAGTTCTTTTCCATTCCCCCAGGCTCTGGTTTGGCTCTGCTCTGTTCGTCATACACCTTGAGCAATTTGACCTTGGAGATCTCACTCCCCGTCTCCAAATCACTCTCTAGGTTGACACCTGTCATCTGTGGTCCTGTCCTCTGGGGAGCTGAGAGGCAGCACCTCCGAGCAAGTGCTCACCATTCTAATTTAAAGCCTGTTGTCTTCCACACTCTCTGGGAAGAAAGGCATGTGGGAGGAGGACATGACTTGGGTAGATTTTTTTCCAGCCCTCCCTGAGAGCTGTTCCATCTGAGCCCTTATCAACATTGCCCATAATTACATTCCCTTTCCTTATCCCATCTCTTTCCTTTGCTCAGGGTTTGGTACTTCAGTCGGGTCTCATTGTTCTCTGAAATTACCTCCATGAAATTTTAAATAAAAATGAGAAATGATTTTTTTACAGTCTCTGTTGACTCAATGCATTATTTTATCCCCTCCCTCCTACCCATCTTCCATCCCCCACTAAAATCCATAATTTTCAGCCACACCAAATTGGGAACACTCCCTGTCGCACATGCTTCTCTCAGAGGAGTCTGCTGACATTGGGGCAACTTAGATTATCTAGATGACAAGGGGAACTCTCTGAAATTGGGGTTGATCACGGTATGGGACATGGAGAGGAGATTTTTTTTAAATGAAAAGGACTTAAAAGCAGCCAAGGAGAAATCTTGTATAATTTACCTTGGGTTCTGCTAAGCAAATTGGTACTTTTGTGATCTTTGTTCATAAGGATCATAGGATTGGAGATTTCAAACTGGAAGAGATTTCAAAGGTCATCTAGTCTAATCCATCATTTTCCACATGAAGAAAGCATGAAAGTTATCATGGGGGTCGTAAATGTGGTGCTGGATTGGGGTGAAGAAAATCTGGGTTCAAATCCTGCCTTAGACACTTATCAACTGTGTGACCCTTGGCAAGACACTTAACCCCTTAGACCTCCCATTCTTCACTTGTAAAACAAGGGAGCAGGATGGTCTTAGAGCTGATGTTCAGAAACACTGAGAATAGCTAAATTCTGGGCAGCTAGGTGGCACAGTGGATAGAGCACTGTCCCTGGAGTCAGGAGTACCTGAGTTCAAATCTGGTCTCAGACACTTAATACTTACTAGCTGTGTGACCCTGGGCAAGTCACTTAACCCCAATTGCCTCACTTAAAAAAAAAAAAAAGAATAGCTAAGTTCTTATGGACTATGGATGCTAATTGAACCATACTATTTCTTTTGTTTTAGGTGCTGTTGTTTTTCTTTTTTGAGGTTTTTTCCTTTTTTGCTCTGATTCTTCTCTTATAACATGACTAATGCAGAAATATGTTTAATGTTTTATATATATATATATATATATATATATATATAAAACCTGTATCGGATTACCAGCTGTCTAGGGGAGGGGGAAGGGAGGGGAGGGAGGGAGAAAAATTGGAAATTGGAAATCTTATATAAAACAAAAGTTGAAAACTATCTTTACATATAACTGGAAAATAATAAAATACTTTTATCAGAAAAAAAGTAACTGTAGACAATATAAAAAAAATAAATGGCAAAAAAAAAAAAAAAGAGAAAGAATAGCTAAGTTCTGATAGCCTGGGATCCTCCAGAGGAAACTGGCCCCAGAGGATGGAATATTGATCATATTAGTGACAGCTGACATTTATGCAGCACTTTAAGGTTTGGAAATTGCTTTGTCTGAGTTGAGTATCACATCCACTCTGTAAATGGGATGCTATTATTATCCTCCATTTTACAGATGAAATAAGCTGAGGCTCAGAGAGGTTAAATTACTTGCCCAGGGTCACACAGCTACTATAGTAAATATCTGAGTCAGGGATTTTAACCCAGGGCTTCTAATTCCAAGTCAGGCTGCCTAGCTACCATATCATGCTGCCTCTCCAATGAATCAAACACAAATATTTCATAGGATCATATACTATTTTTTTTATTATTTTTTTTTTAGTGAGGCAATTGGGATTAAGTGACTTGCCCAGGGTCACACAGCTAGTAAGTGTTAAGTATCTGAGGCTGGATTTGAACTCAGGTATTCCTGACTCCAGGGACGGTGCTCTATCCACTGCGCCACCTAGCTGCCCCAGGATCATATACTATTAACCTTAGAATAATAATAGCTAGGGTTTACACAGCATTTTACAGTTTTCAAGGTGTTTTACAAATATTGTCTCATTTGATGCTCACAACAAACCCATTTTACAGATGTGGAAATGGAGCAGAGTGTAATGATTGGAATGATGCCACCTGCTGGAGACTTACTGTAGAAGAGCTCCGCCCATGAAGTGAAGGTCTTTGAGGGCAAGACCAGGAGTCTCTTCTTTGGCATCAGGAAGTGACGTTTGCTTGTGGGAGGAAGAAGGGGGGGAGCCTGGCGCTCTGATTCTGCCTTTTTTCCTGAGGACGCTGGTGGAGAAGGGAGCTAGAAATGCGCTCTCCCTTTAATAGATAGGAATGTAGGCCTTTCTCTCTCTCTTTACCAAATTCTTATTCTCCTTAATAAATGTTTAAAAGTCTAACTCTTGCTAAAGCTTATAATTTATTGGCGACCACTCATTAGATATTTTAGACAGACTAGATAAAATTTTAGCCTTAACAAGAGAAAGATTCAGTGAATTGCCATAGGTCACACAGCTAGTAAGTGTCAGAGGCAAGGTTTGAACCTGGTCTTCCTGGCTCTGTGTCCAGTGCTCTAATCCTATGTGCCCCCTAACTGCAAGGGACCTTAGAGATCATTTAGTGCAACTTGCCCATTTTATAGATGAGGACACTGAGGAATTACCTTCCTTAGAATATTGAGTTTTGGTGTAAAATGGGGCAAGGGGGACAGAGGCAAAGGGAATTGGATCTGTTGTACCACCCAAGCTCACTCCATATGAGAGGGGAAAGACTACCTTGGGGGTAAAATCCCCAAACCTACTGTTGAGTGGAAGGTTAAAAAAATACTTGATATATTAGGTTTGTTGTGAAAGGATTTATTTGTATTTCCCCCAGGGGCTATGCTGGTTTCCTGTGTATAGTTTAGACTGCACTAGTTTTCTAGGGCTAAGAAAATTGGGCTGTATTATCACACACTTGGTTGGAGTGTCCCCTTAGCATTAACCAGAGTAGGAATGGCAAGGGAAAGAGGAAATGTCCAGTCCTACCAGCTTAGCATCCTTAGGGATGGGGGAGGACCTAGAATCCAGGACAGGGGCATCAAAAGTGGGGTTTTAGCCTGCATTAATGGCTAGAGTGTTGAACACTAGAAAGACCTGGATTCAAATCCCACACTAGCTATGTGATCCTGGGCTCTTTGAGCCTCAGTTTCCTCATTTGTAAAATTAGGATAATGATAATTAAAACAGTTCCCAGGGATGTTGGATCAAATGAGATGATATTATGGAAAAGTGATTTGCAAATCATAAAGTACTTATTATTAGGTTATCGTTATTTGCTCTGATCACTGACAACGCCATCATTATGTACCATCTTCTCCGCAGTCATTCTGGCTGCTGTGGTGGTCAAAGCGCTCTCTAGGGTGGAGTCCAGTAAGAAGCCAAGACATCTAGGGGAACCAAGAACAGGAGTAGAGGGAAGCCATCCTGCTTAGCCCCTCCGACCCCTCAGTATGAATTAGAAAGAGAGCTGGCTCCAGCTTACCTTTCAAGTAAGCTTATTATACATTACTCCCCTTTACACACCTTTTGGTTTAGCCAGACTGGCCTTTTCTCTGTTATTTACATACATTCCATTTCTCATCTCCCTCCCTTTGCACAGGCTGTGCCCCATGCCTAGAATTCACTTCCTCCTCACCTCTGTCTCTTTGAATCCTTAACTTCCTTCAAAGATCAGCTTAAGTCCATCTCTACATGAACATTTCCCTGCTCTCTTTCAGCTGAGTGTCTTCCCTGATTCCAAATGACCTGATATTTACTTTGTACATATTTCATATATAATTATATGTATAGGTTATTTCCCCTTATAGAAAATAGGCTCCTTGGGGCAGCTAGATGGCGCAATGGATAGAGCACCGGCCCTGGAGTCAGGAGTACCTGAGTTCAAATCCGGCCTCAGACACTTAACACTTACTAGCTGTGTGACCCTGCGCAAGTCACTTAACCCCAATTGCCTCACTAAAAAAAAAAAAAAATAGGCTCCTTTAGGGCAAGAATTATTTCTTCTTTTTGCTCTTTTGTATCGATGGCCCTTAATAAATGTTGGTTGATCTTACCAGACCTGAAGGAGACAGCTCAGTGTCTGCCATTGTAACTGTCAGACTGCTTGGTTCAGGCCATTTTGGAATAAATGGTCTACTCGGTTCCAGTCCTTGACAAAATGGTGAAGTGGGTGAGCTTTATCTCTAGCATCTCCTTCCTCATTTCTTTTTTTTTTTTTTTGGTGGGACAATGAAGATTAAGTGACTTGCCCAGGGTCACACAACTAGTAAGTATCAAGTGTCTGAGGCTACATTTGAACTCAGGTACTCCTGAATCCTGGGCTGGTGCTTTATCTACTGTGCCACCTAGCTGTCCCAATTTCTATTTCTTTTTCAAATTTTTAAAAAATGTCTTATTTTTTCCCCATTTATATTCTTTCCAAACCCTTTTTCAGGAACCCTTTGGCCCAGGATCCTCAGTGTTATCATGCTGCTTCCTTCTTTACCCTGGTTGGACCCTGACCTTCCCCAGCCTTCAAAATTCTCCCACCTACTCTTTTTCTCTTATTCTCTATCAAATTTTCCATTCCCACAGTGTCTTGGTCTTAGCCATCAAGGAGGACATCTGACAAAGAGTCTACATAAGGTATGGATGATGAATATTAGCTTGCTGTGTTACCTTTCCCCAGGGGTACTTGTATTCTCAATGAATTAACACAGATACCTCAGACCCATGCTTCACATCCCATCCGGTCATTGCCAGGACACCTGAGCCTACCTATCAGGACATCTTGCTATCTTCCTCTTCATTTATACCATCGTTTGCCCTTATTCTGAAAAAAAAAAATCAAATCAAATCAATGCTTCCATCTCAACTGAACTGGAAAATGTGGGACAATCTATAGCCCTAGGGGTCTCCTCACAATCCTTTTGATGGCTCACATTTTCTTTTCTTGAGGACAGTTAGGTGGCTCAGTGGATAGAACATTTGCCCTGGAGTCAGGAGGACCTGAATTCAAATCTGGCCTCAGACACTTGACACTTACTAGCTGTGTGACCCTGGGCAGGTTACTTAATCCCAATTGCCTCACCAAAAAAAAAAACCAAAACAACACATTTTCTTTTCTTGGATACCACTCTGCTTTATGTGTGCTCTTTTCCTATTAGAATGGATGTTCCTTGAGGGCAGGCACCGTCTTATTTTTTGTAAATGTATCCCCAGAGCTTAGTACAGTGCCCAGCATGTAATAAGCACTTAATCAAACCCCTTTTAAAATGCTTGTTTATTCATCCAAGAAAACCCAGATGTGAGTTGACTTACTCAAAGCCACATTTCTAGTTAGTAGTTCAATGGAGACTAGCACCCCTGAGTGGTAGCTCTTCTATATCATATTCTCTTTAGGCAGAGGCCTATACCAAGTCAGTCATACAGAAATCCCCCTGAGTAATTTGCTTTTCTTGTCCCCTCAGTCCTATCCCATAGTAGTAGACCTGAGCAACTCTGTCCCCCTCATTAAGTCGTACCTCTAACCCCAGAGGTGTTGGGGTCTCCACTGTTCTTTCCTCCAACAATATTGAATCCCACATGGTCTGACTACCACTAGAGCATTCTTTCTCCCTATGGAAAAGGCATTTGGGGAGCCATATTTCAAATACATTTATAGAACAGTAGGAAAATGCTTTTATGCTCAGCGATGAAGCAGGATTAGGGAGCACCTGAGCAAAAGCAAAAATGGCCTCTTCTCCCCATTTGTTTCCCCCTCCCACCAGAAAATTTCTTAATGAATTCCACAAAAATCATTACCCATAATGAAAAGAGTGCATGCTGTGGCTAGGTAATTATTATTATTTACCATCGGTACATAATTAGACATAATTTCAATAATTGCTTGAATGGCAAATACATGAATAAATATTCCTTAGGAAAACAAAAATTATCAAAAAGAGAATTGAAGTTGGTGGAGAGATCCATAGTTAGTTATCAAGATGGGCAAGTTCCTCCTTGTTGGGTTTAAGCTAGGATAGAAGGCAAGAAACAGAAGGTCACCCAGCCTCATGGACCAGATTGCTTGGACCAGCAGCCATAGGTAGCATGTCACAGCCTCTCTCCAGTCATCTACTCGTAGAAATTGCCAATTCCCAGGAGGAGCATCAGTTTCTGTCCTAAATGAACCTTCCACTTCTGTCAGATGGGGTATGTTGTTCCCAATAGTTTGCCTCATGTATTTTGACCACCATAATTTTTCTCTTTTCCTACCACTCCTTACCCCTGCTCCTTCAGGTATGTGAATCCTAATCACTCTTCGAGGCTCAGCTCACCTTATTTCTTCCATGAAACTTTCCTGGGAAAAGTAGTTTCTCCTTCCTCTGAACCCAGCTCTTCCTGAGCCACACCAGGCCTGTGCTAGAAACAGTTTGAACCAGCCCAGTGAATTGTTAAATCTTTGGTGAGCATTTAGATCTTAGAAATAAGCAAATGCTACAAATCAGGGCTTAATTGATTGTTTTGTTGATTTAAGTGATGAAGAAAATGCTAACAGTACAGATTAAACTTAAAAGTATGTCATTGGGAGAGGGGAAGGGGGAGTTTGTGGCTAGGTGGCATAGTGGATAGAATACTAGCCCTGGAATCAGAGGGACCTAAGTTCAAATCTGGCCTCAGATACTTACTAGCTATTTGACCCTGGACAAGTAGTTCAACCCTGATTGCCTCCAACAACAACAACAAAATGTGTCATGGACACTCCCCCCTCCCCCGCCATATTTACTAGCATACTCTGCCAAACATGTTTTCTTTGCTGTCATTGGCTGTGTGGTCATGGGTGAGTCACTTAACTTTTCTGGCCTCAATTTTCTCTGTGAAATGAGAGGGATGAGCTAAATTACCTCTAAGGCTCCTTTGAGTTTTTCATCTATGATGATGTTGTTACCTCTTCCTCGGTGTTTCCTGTGAACTGATGTTCAATTCAATAAATATTTGGTCACCTCAGCTACATTGTAAATTCATAGGATCATAGAATGTTTGAGCTGGAAGAGATCTTAGAGATCATAAGCCAGCTCTCTCATTTTACAGATAAGGAAACTGAGGCATTTAAGAGTAAAATGACTTGCCCACAGTTACACAATTAGCATGTAACCTGTGATTCAGAGCACTTCTAGACCCTAGGCTCACTAGGTATAATCCTGTGGAGGGGTAACCCAAGAGAAAATAATTCTCTCTCTTTGGTTCAGTTACTCGAGGGAAATCTAATATACTTAGGGAATAGTTTTTGTCTAGGTTTCCCCAAGAACTCTCAAACATGCATTCAACATACAATACTGAAGTTGGAGTTGCTATAGGAGCAATCTTTTGACCTTCTAAGCAAAGGTTCTTTTCCAAACAGAATCCTTTTTTAATTTTTTTGTGGGGCAATGAGGGTTAAGTGACTTGCCCAGGGTCACACGGCTAGTAAATGTCAAATGTCTGAGGCTGGATTTGAACTCAGGTCCTCCTGAATCCTGGGCTGGTGCTCTATTCACTGCTCCATCTAGCTGCCCTGCACAATGTATTTTCTTTCTTTTTTTTCCCCCACAGAATCCTACAGAGTCTCTCCACCCCTCAACTCCAACCACACACAACACAAATATACACAGGCCTCCAGAAGGTAAACATTTGGGATCTCTTGAAGAAAAATCATACATTTCCCATTAGGCTATTTCCCATTGTTCTGTCATAGTGGGAGACCATGGCCTTTTGAGGCCCTCTCCAATCATCCTGATGTATATCTTGCTACTGGACCCAGATGGTGAGGTTGGTGACTTTGTATAGCCCTTGTTCACTTAAATCCAATTCACTGCAAGCCATGACATCACCTTCCAATGTCATGGTCCTCTTTGGGAATGAAGGATAAACAAGCTCTTTCCTAGTGACTCACTGGACTTCTTCTATAAAGAGAACACAGCATAGGAACCAAGTAGACAATCTTCTTTCTCCAAAGAGCATTTTTGTATAAGGAAATCTCCTTCCTTTTCCACATAGTCCAATGCCTGAAATGTTCAACTTGGGGTTGCCCATGAGGTAAACCCTGAGGCCAGTGTTGCCCAGAAAATCTCCTTTCTCTGGTTAGATTCCAAGATCATGCTGGTTAAGGAATTTAAAATCCCCTCTCCTTTACTAAGGAATTTGCAGTTAAGGAATATTGAATAGGCTATAACTGATTTGCCCAGTCACACAGTTAGCAAGTAAGGCAGTAAGGCAAGATTTGAACTCAGGCCTTCCTGACTCCAGGCCCAGCACTTTATCCACTGTTCCATTTAACTGACTGAGAGAGAGAGAGAGGATCCTCTGACAAGAGTCTTTCCTTTAGAGTCATGAAGAGCTAATTGTCTTGGAGGCAACTCTATCCTCTGAAACCCATTCAAGAAGTGTTCGGTGGGTCCACCTATATACCCAAAGTGGTGTCACTCTTTCCACACAAAGACTCAAGGCCTATAGTGATCAGACTGATTAGGTAAGCTCATTAGATTGATTAGGAACTCCCTTGTTTAAACACCCCTTACAAGTAGCAGATACTCTGAGAGAATCTCCTAATAGAGATATACTAATATAGATATACTCCTAATACTAATATAGAATACTAATATATATGTGCATATATATAATACTAATATAGAATACTCCTGATATAAATGTGTCTGGGTTTCCCCAAATGAAGGAAATAGGGTCTTCAGCTCCCATGTGAGTACTCAAGGTACAATATGTGTTGGTCATTGAATGACCTTTATTTTACACAAAGTAAATGCATGAGATACAGAAAACTCACAGAAGCCTTTATTTAGATATGGAAAGCACAGAAAGCCCTCAAACAACCATGCAGCTCCCCTTTGAAAGGAGCCGCCATTGGGATTTCAAGAATCCTAGTCTCATCTCTAAGCTCAGTGTTCTGTTTTGTTTTTTTTTCACATTCCTGGAGTGCAGAATTAGGTTTTATTCCTCATTTTCTTTTCCCATAATGGCTGGTATAGTACCTCGCCCATAGTAGGGACTCACTTTGCTGATGGATTATAACCAGCAAATAGCAAAGGCTGCTGGATTTGTTTATCTTCCAGCTAATGTCATTCCTGGGCTGATTTGGTAGGAAGGAACTGCGCTGCTTATGTAGAAGGCTGAATTAGCTGGCTAGTCACCTCTTTCCTCATTAAAAAAGAAAGCTAACACATATGTGTTATCATATTAAAAACCACTGTATAGGATCTTTACCCTGAGTTAATCCTAATGATGCCCTTCTTCCTTCTTCTATGGAGGAGAAATGAGACTAATCATAGGACTTTCTTCAGCTCCACTTGTATGTGTGAGAAGCACAGCACTGCCAGTAATTACAGAAGGGAAAGGAAATGTAATAAATACCGAAGGAAGAATTAGCCGTACTCAACCTAATTAAAATCCTGTATAAAGAATTCTTTTTTTTTTTCTGATTTGGCAAGGTAAGCTTAAATGACCTTGGATTCCTAGTATTAACCACAGTGCCTTCAGTTAAAAAGGAAAAAAAAGAAGAAAAAGATGATCATTTAGAAAACCAACCCTTCATTTTCTTTTCAGAAAATAAATGACCTTGATTTTTGATCCAATTCCTTGCAATGAAATTAAATTGCATTCAACCCTGTCACTTAAGAAGTGGAAGCGAACCAAGCCAAAGGAAGACATAGGGTTTATACTCTGGAAAGAAGAGACAGATTGAGGGGGAAGGTTGAGAGGAGCTAAGAAGTAGCCTCAAAGGGAAAATTGGGAAGTCGATTCTTGGTCATTGGTTAAGTTTCTTCACTTTAAAAATGATGAAAAAAATGTAACTTGTCTTTCTAAATAATATTTATGTTTCTAAACACATATATTTGTCAGCTGCTTCGTGATTATTTTTATAAGGAGTTCCAATTTTATTGCACTTTACACTTTACTAAGCATTTTCCTTTCAGCAACCCTGTGGAGGTACAAATAATATATCCCCATTTTGTAGCTGAGGAAAATGAGGTTAGGAGGCATTCAATGACTAATGATTGTCAAGGTTGGGTATTCTGACTTTATACCCAGTGCCTTTCCCACAACAGAACTCAGCTAGAATTTTTATTAAAGCTCTAATGAATGATTAAAACCACAAAGTCTGGATTAGCTGGAATATTTGGAGAGGAAAAAAACAGTTGGAATTCATGTAACATGATTTGTTCCTGTGTTACTGAATTTGAGCCTCACAGCAACCCTGTAGAGAGGGCAGGTATTAGAATTCCTATTTTACAGTTGAGGAAACTGAGGCTCAATCAATCTCCAGACTTTTTTTGCCTTTACACTGTTCCTTATCCCTAGTATCCTCTGACCCCTCATCTCTACCATTTAGCTCCTCTGGCTTTCTTCAAGGTTCTGTTCAGAGTTCACCTTCCACAGGATACCTTTATTAGTCAGTCACCCCCCCCCTCCCTGCAGTCGCTGGTGCCTCTCCCTTTTCTATAGTGTATATATCTTTTATGTACCTACTTCTTTTTTCTACGTGTTGTCTGCCTTAAGGCAAGGATTATTTTTGCCTTTCTCTCTATCCCTGGTGCCTAGCAGAGTGCCTGCCTCATAGCAAATGACAATAAATGGTTGTTGACTGAATGACTGACTAGAAGGGGTTAGGGGATTTATCTGAGGTCATGTGGGTAGTAAATGGCAGAGGGAGACCTTCTGACTCCAAAACCACTATATTCCATCATGACAGGGTTTGCTAAATCACTCCATGGATTAATTAGAAAGTCCAGCTGAATTTAATATTTCATGACCTGAGGACTGAGCTGTGCTTATAATAAAAATTGGATGTGAGTGGAGTGTGGTAGTCCACAGATGGATCTAAAAAGAAAGAGAAACAGAATAAAAATCAGAATAAACATCACTATCACATTACATCTGTACAAAGTTTTGTGCTTCCCAATCTAACATCTCATCCGAGCCTCTCAACAGCCCTGTGAGTTTAGTAGAGCAAGAATTATTTCAATTCGGCAAGGATCTGTGTAAATGGTGGTATATAACAGAAGTAGTGAGGTCAGAAGAGAAAAGATAATAATATTAGTTATGGACATTGTTGCAGAATCCCAGAACTTCAGAATTGAAAAGTATCTCACTGCTACTTACTCCAACTCATATTTTAAAAATAGAACAAAATGGGGCAGCTAGGTGGTGCAGTGGATAAAGCACTGGCCCTGGATTCAGGAGGACCTGAGTTCAAATCCGGCCTCAGACACTTGACACTTACTAGCTCTGTGACCCTGGGCAAGTCACTTAACCCCCATTGCCCCGCAAAAAAAAAAAAAAATAGAACAAAACAAGAAAACCTACCACAACACATCCAAGAAGCAGTCATCAAGTCTTTGCTTGAAGACCTCCGATGAGGAGCAACCCATTACTCTTCAAATCAGCCTCTTTTACTCTTGGATAGCTCTATTGATGAAGTTTGTTCTCATGTAAAGTCTAAATTTGCCCAAGTTCTGCTCTCTTCAGTCAAGTAAAGCAATCATCATCCATCTTCCCACATGGACAACTTTGAAATATTTAAAGATGTAGGAGAGCAAGAGGGTATCGTTGTCTTGGAAGCCAATGGAGGAAAGGGTTTCCAGAAGAAGGGGAATACTTGATGGTTCCAAATGGTGTACAGAGGTCAAGGAGAGTGAGGGCAGAAAGAAGTGTTTTGGGTTTGGGGATTAACAAACTATGAGGGACTTTTAGAAGAACAATTTTAGTAGTATTGAGTAAAGAAGCCAGATTGCAAGGGATTGAGGAGAGAGTGGGTGAGGAGGTTGCTTAATAATCTATTATAAACAACCTTTTCAAGAAACTTGGCAGTGAAAACAAGGAGATGGTAGCTGCCAAAATTATCTTCCTAATGTGCCAATCTGATCATGTCACTCCCTTTTGCAAAACTCTTCAATTACTCCATTTTGCCTTTAGGATAAAATACAAACTTTTTTGCCTGAAATTTAGAGCCTTCCATAGTCTGGTTCCACTTTATCTCCCTATGCCTTATTTCATATTACTTCCTTTTGAGTTCTTTCCTTTCTAACAAGGAGTAACTGAATTACTCCTTAATCTGGTCCTGCCATCTATCACCTCCATTCATCCAGGCAGGTAATGTCCATTGCTTAGAATATGTTCTATCCTCCCCCTTTCCCACTGAAATCCTCTTTCTTTAAAGCTCATTTTAGATGCCACCTACTCCATGAAGTCATCTCCAAAATCTCTATTTTTTCCAAGAACATTTTGTCTAGATCTTTCCTTTGCCTCTCTCATCTTCCATGTTGTATCTTGTTTATTTGTGCCTATGCTGTATTTTCCTCTCTCCCATGAGGCTATATAATTTTTGAGGACACGGATAATGTCAAGATGTTTTTATAACCTCATATATGTGTTTAAGAGAAACAGAGAAAGAGTAAAAAAAGACAGTTATAGACAAAGATGTGAGAGACAAAGACAAAGAGAGACAGAGATAGAAATGTGAGAGGGAGGTAAGAGACTCAGAGAAGAGAGACAGAGAGACAGAGACAGAGACAGAGAGAGAGAGAGAGAGAGAGAGGGAGGGAGGGAGGCAGGGAGGAAGAAAAACTTTTAGTATGTAGAGTCTAAGTAACTTGCCCTAGGTCACACAACTTGAACTCAAGTACTTTCGTTGTAGAACAAGTGCTCTTTCCCCTATTGAACAAAATCAGTTCAGTACAAACTGGGAACTAGCAAGAGACCTGTTATTCCAGTAACCAGAAGAGTATGGGATTTTAAGTTGAAAAAAGGGACCTTGGAGATCAATTTCAATCTCTTTTGCTTAAGCTCAATCATCAAAAATCTAAGAGATGATTGATTATTAGGAAGAAATAAAGTCCAGTGTAAAGATGAAGATCTGAGGTCTACTCAGTTTCTGATACTCCACACTTTTTTTCAACACCTTCAATGGCCTCTCCTCTCTAATTGAAAGGCTGGAGGGTAGAGCACTACACCCCTCCCAAAGCCTTGCTTTATAGAGTCCTCAGATCAGAACTTTCCAGGTAACTCTTGATTTTCCATCTTCAGGTCTGATTTTAGCTCTCTTGAGAAGAACCTAGAGAGACCAGTATTGTGAAAACCTAGAAAAGGGAGGATCCTGGATGAGAGTGTATTCAACACTGTTTAATTCTGCTGCTGCTGTTGTTGATGTCACAATTTAATGGGTGATATCTTGACTTTGGAGTGAATTGGATTTAAGTGAGGCAGGGCTGTGCAAAGTCATCAGCCTCACTCTCTCTTCCAGAGTTATCAAAGTCCAGAGGCAGTACAAAAGTCAAGATGACTGACATGGCCCAGAGTTTCAGTGGATAACCATGGTATCTTCAATGTTTGACCAGGCTCTAAGTACTCCATAATACCTGCTTCATACACCTTCAAATCCATTGGAACAAATTGTTCTCATCTGCCCACTCTGCCTGGGGGGAAGTCTTCACATACTTGGGGTAGACACCCCACAACTCACCAATGGGCTTAAGGCCTGTTGGTTACCCTCAACCTGGTTTAGCCCATCTACCAAAATAATTA
Organism: Dromiciops gliroides; assembly: GCF_019393635.1. Lineage (NCBI taxonomy): Eukaryota > Metazoa > Chordata > Mammalia > Microbiotheria > Microbiotheriidae > Dromiciops > Dromiciops gliroides. The sequence goes on along the minus strand of NC_057861.1, from coordinate 545,791,340 downwards.
AAATAAAATTAATACAAAGTAATATTTGGATTATTTGTGGTGGTGTTTGGGCACTGGAGAAATACAGTGCAAGAAATGGGAGATGGAATATTGTGTGCAAGGAAAAGCAGGCAGGACAGATTAACCAGAATGTAAAATGTATAAAGGGAAATAATATTGAATAAGCCTGAGTAGAAGAAGATTGATACCAGATTGGAAAAGGCTTAAAATCTCAAAGAGAAGAGTTTATATTAGATCCTAGAGGCAAAAGGGAGATATTGGGCTATTTTGAACATGGGAGTCAGGTGGCTAGACCCTTTCTTTAGGACTATTATGCTAGTAGCTGCATAAGGATGGATGAATTGGAGAGGATTAACTGGATGCAGGGAGGCTAATTAGAAGATTATTGTAATAATCCAGGTAAGAAATGAACTAGGGTGTTGGCTGTGAGAATAGAAAGCAGATAGATGCAAGACATATTCTAGAACTAAAATTGACAAGACCTTGAAAATGTGATTGAATATGGTTTATGATTTTGTCACATCCTCACATCTCTGGAAGAATGGCTTGGATTTTGTCACATCCTCACATCTCTGGAAGAATGGCTTGGGTTGTATTTAAGTAGGTTGGTCCTGGAGCAGAGTCTCTTAATCTTTTTTGTGTCCTAGACCCCTTTGGTATTTGGGTGAATCCAATGGATTCCCTTTGGGGAAGCTAGGTGAAAAGTGGAGAAAACCCTGGGCCTAGAGTCAGGAAGACCTGAGTTCAAACCCAAGTTCAGACATTTACTAGCTGTGTGACCCCTGGGCAAGTCACTTAGCCCTGTTTGCCTCAATTTCCTCATCTGTACAATTAGCTGCAGAACCAAATGGCAAACCACTCTAGTATCTTTGCCAAAAAAATCCCAAATAGGTTCATGAAAAGTCAGATGTGACTGAAACAACTGAACAACAAATATGGACCCTTTTTCAGAAGAATGTTCTTAAATGCACAAAAAGAAAATACATTGGGTCACAAAGGAAAGCAATTATATTGAAATAGTTATCAAAATATTTGAACATACAAAATCACAGGCTTCCTGAATTCTTTCTGCAGACACCAGACCCTTGCCTAGGATACTTTGCTTTGCAGGATTTACCGGGAGGAGAAATATCTAGAATACATGGATTGGGGTGGATGAGTAGTACAAAGAAGGGGGGAAGGAATTCTTACAGATTGATGGAGTGGAGAGAATACTATTTCCACCAATAGTTCTGGAGTCACATCCTGCATCTGACACTTTCTTCCTGAATGATCCTAGGTAAGTCACCTATCTTCCTTGGATTTCAGGTTTCTCATCTGTATAAGGAATTAGTCTCAATGGACTCTAGAGTCATTTTCACATACATATTCGCAATCTTATGAACCTATCAGTTGTTGCTCATTCATTTTAGTCATGTCTAGATCTTCATGACCCCATGCAGGTTTTTCTTGGCAAAGATATTGCAATGGCTTGCCATTTCCTTCTTGAACTCATTTTATAGATGAAGAAACTGAAGCAAACAGGGTTAAGTGACTTGCCCAGGGACAGACAACTAGTGTCTGAGGTCAGATTTGAATTCAGGGACTTGAGTCTTCTTGACTCCCGGGTCCAGCTCTCTATCCACTGTGCCACCTAGCTGCCCTTTACAGAGGGACTCTAAACAGAAAAAAAGCTGTTGTTGTTGCTGCTATTGCTGCTGCTGATGTTTTATTAATGTTTTGGGGTGAAGGGGAGGAGGAGAGCAGGTTAATACAGGCCCAGAGATATCTTCCTGAGAAGGGCCTTCTCACCTGACATGGAGGTCTAAAGGTTTTAGTAGTATTGGATTCTCTTAGCTCTGCTTTCCTACCACCATTTTGACAAAGAATTTTCAATTGCTCTTTGTTACAAATGTGTCCTTACAAAAAAAGGGTGCTATAGATGCAACTTTTTCCTAATGTGCCTTAAAATTAGTGAAGTTTTACAAATAAGCCTTATTTATATCCTACCAAAAGAGGAAAAAAAAGGAAGATAATTAGGCATACGTGCAGCAATCAAGCATATCAGGTTCTCTTGAATCATTAAACTTAATTACTTTCACTTGTTATTCCTGGGGGCTGTAATATCAGTATTAAATGCCAACTGAATCTGCAGTGTGTTTGATTTAGCTGAAACATGGATTTGGTGATTTACTACCTCTCTTCAAGATTTTCATCCAAAGTCAGGAATGTGCTGAATGGCTATTCTCACTTTTCACGTATCCTGCTGGCAAAGTATTTCCCCAGCCAATCTCCCTAGCTCCCTATTAATTAACAAATTGTCTGACTCCAAATTCAGTGTTCTTTTCACTGGCACTCTGTTACAGAGGATTCAAATGACTTTGGAGTCAGAGGATTTGGTTTGAAATCCCTCTTCTGTCATTTACCTGTGCAATGACCCTGGGCAAGTCATTTAACATTTGCACACCTCACTTCCTCACTGGCCTCTGAGGTCCCTTACAATCCTCAATGGATGATCCTATGATCTCATGAACTCATTGACTCACCATACATTTTTAAGTGTCTACTGTGTGCAAGGCACTCTAGGTGTCATGGAAATATCTACACATGTCTACATCCTAACCAGTCTACACTATCATCCTGTGTGATTTTTTTTGTCCATTGTCTTTCCCAAAATTAATCACAAAGGATCCATGCAATGCACTAGAGGCCTTGATCTGGCTTGTTTAATGCCTCAAGAGTATCAATGTAAAACATCACCATATTTGTCACCTAATGAAAGAATGTGAAAAATAGCATGCTTCAGTCTGTTCCATCAATATCAGTTATAACCCATATTGGATTGCTTACTGCCTTGGGAAGAGGGGAGAGGAAGGAGGGAAGGAGGGATAGAGATTGGAACAGAAAAATATAAATTAAAATATTTAACCTGAAAAAAAGGTGGGGGAAGGGTATGCTGGGAAGGGTACAGGATCTATATATGTATATATACCCATAAATATATATGTTGTGCATATATGAGTTATTTAGGTCTTATTTATATAGTAATTATATTTAAACAAATTTGGCATATATATAATTTAGATAAATTGGTATGTATAGGTTATTTATAAAACAGCTATTTACCTGTATAAAAAAAGAAAACTCCCTGTTTATAAAAAAAAGGAAGAATAAGGATTTAAAGTACTAAGTTATATATACTAGAATACATCTAGGTATATCTAAATGTAATGTAGAAAATATACATTATATATCATATATGTGTATATGCATATATTATATCTATGTTTGATATATGTATGAAATTTAAGTATATATCACAAATAAAATAATTTTTTTAAAGAGTATCAATGTACCACTTCAGTTGGCCACCAGCTATCTCTCATTCCCACTATATGACTGACCCATTTTATTTTCAGTCCTACATGCCCTTGTATGTAAGGACTTCTCTGTTACTTCTCTAGCGAAAGTCATCACTAATGATAGGGTGCAGCCTATTTATATTGACCATGCGAGTTTCTTTTTTGTTCCTTGTAAGTCTGGTTTGTCTAAGATTATGAGGTTCCAAATGGAATCAATGGGAAATATTGGTACTAAAGAGATGACAATAACATCCATTTAAAAGACTACACAATTTTCCAAATGCAACTGAGCCAAATTTCCTCCTCCTCTTCCTCAATTCTAGGTACAAATAATTTTCCATCCAAAGTGCCTGTCCATAGTCATGGCACCAAAGTGCCTGTCCATGATACATAGGGATGGGATAGGTCAATGGGTTGCTCTTCAATTTTCATAATCTATGGAATATGCATTATTCTGCATTATTCATACACTTTGTTTTCACAATGTAGATGGTCAAATCAATTTCTTTTGCAACGCTATGTTTCAGAAAGGTAGTTACGGTGTTTCAGGGCTCAACACAATTAGTGTAGTTTCATCAAAAAATAGGGGTACTTGGAGAAGCTTGCCCATCAGGTTTGAATCCTTTCATTTGGACTTTCTCTATAGAACATTTTTTTTACTAGTGAATACCTTAGGAGAATTCACGTCTCCCTTATTTACAGCTCTCTGGGTATCACAATTAAGCAGATTACTGAACAAAATTATCTCCAGAATTGCATTTGTCATAGAGGTTTGTATAATTTTAACATATGTGTGGGAGACATATTGTTTGAGGAAAGCCTTGGGGGCTGTGTTTTGTTCTACCAAGTGAAAAGCTTTGTAAAAAATCAATAAACAATAGACACCACAGGATTTTGTCTTCTTTACAATTCTTAGCCAGTTGTATAACCTTAAAGATGTGCTCTGCTCTAGAAAATTTTCTGTGAGGTCCTGCCTCTTCCCTTCTTATGTTTTGATCAAAACCTCAGAGTATACATAGGACATTCTCATAAATATGGACTTATTGTCTTTGTGGTTAATTTTTTTTTTCATAAAAAGCATCCTGCTGGGTGTGGTGGCACATGCCAGTAATTCCTGATAACTAGGGGGATGAAGCTAGTGGACTGTTTGAACTATGGAGTTATGGGTATAGTAAGGCTAAAACTGATTGGGTGTCTAAGGTACCAAGATGGTAAGCACCTAGGAGCGACAGTCCTCAGGCTGCTGTCCAAAGAGGGGCAAACTAGCCTAGGTCAGAAATGGAGCAGATCAAATCTTGTGTGCTAATCAATCCAGTGATTGACTACTGTGTTCTCAGTCTGGACAAAATAGGAAGAGGCAGTCTCAAAAAAAAAAAAAGAAAGAAAGAAAGAAAGAAAAAGAAAAGGAAAAGCTTTTATGAACTTTTATATTCCTTAAGAATCTTTCCCTTTGAAATATCTTGAAAATCAGTCCCTGAATGCCTTTTAACATTGCACTGGTTTCAATGTGTATTTCTTCTCTGTGAATCTCTCACAGACCAATCTTCCTGGGTTCACATTTGGCCCCAGATGCTTAGTATCTATGTGACCCTGGGAAAAATATTTAATCTCTGACTGCCTCAATTTCCTCATTTATAAAATAGGTATAATAGTAGCACTTTCCTCCCAGGATTGTTGGGAAGATAAAGTTTGTAAAGCTTAGCACAGTTCCTGGCACTTAATAAAATTCTTACTAAAATCATTTTAAAAATATGATAGTTTCACAATAGAACAAATGAATTCTATAATGAAAATAGAGAAGCATAAAAATGCAAAAGAACTGTTCCTTTTCATACCTGGTTGTTGTTCTTTCATTTTCATCTAGAAATGCTGATCCGGGCTTAGCTGGATCTCAAAACAAGTTCTCTGCAGGTCTATTATCTTTTTAATTGCTTTTTAATATTTCATGAAATGATAGTTTGAAGTCTTTTATCATTCTCTTCAGAAATGTTTTGCAAACATACTCTATTTTGGTGTTTCCAATGTCCCCTTGCTTAGCAAGGAAATTATGTTAAATAACTTTTTTGGTTTCCTTGTGGCGATTATTTTAAATCAGTTGAATTTCCCTAAAAATAGTGATTATTGGAGCCTATGTCTTTATTTTTTCCATAGGGTAAGTTTGAGTTTTTGAAACCATACATAACGGCTTTTTATCATCTCTGTTCTTCCATCTAGTTTGGCTTTACTTTAACCTTTGCCCTAATCAATTGATGATCTGATGGCACATAGATAATTTCAAAATGGCTACTGTGTGTATAACCAGTTATTTCCCATCCATTAAGATATAGTCAGTTTCATTTTTATGATATCATTTGGTGTTTACCACAACCATACCTTGCAGTCTTCTTCCTAAAGAATAAATTCATCAGGTAAATATGCTAGACCTCTGAGCAGTCTAATTAACAGCCTTTGGACTCTTTTGTTTCCTGAGCCTGAACCATATTTTTATTTCTTTTTCGATTAAAATTGGGGTTGTAGAGTGTGTTTGTGGAAGACTAGTACTTCTGATGTGAGGACTTTTCAAGGTTGATTTCCATCTTTGGTATCTACCTGATTCACCCAACTTACACTTGTAGCTTCAAGAAGCTGTAGCATATACAGCAGCTACATACTGGTAAATAGTTTGGGCAGATGGGTTAAACCAGGCTCATGGTAACCAAGGGCTCTCAAACTCTTCAGTGAGTTAGGGGAGTGTCTACCCCAAGCATATAAAGACTTCCCCCAGTGGAATGGGCAAATGAGAACAATTTATTCCAATGGCCATGAAGGTACCTGAAGCAGGTGCCGAGAAGGATTTAGAGCTTGGTCAGACATTGAAGCCATCAAGGTCATCCATTGCATCTTCAGCCATAACTAATCATCTTGACTTTTGTTATGCCACTGAACCTCAATGATTGTAAGTGGTGCTGACAACTTCATACAACTCTCTCTCACTTAAATCCAATTTATGATGAATCAAAAGATATCACCCATACCATTTTACCATTCTTAGCTACCTCGGAGTGCTGTGGGGAGAGACAAGTAATGAAGCAGTAAGTGTAGATGCACTGGAAGCTATAGTCATCACCCTGCACACAGGCTGCCCAGGCCATATGGTAGCTTCTCACTGAACTGAAGAAACAGTATGCTTCAGCAGCCCCCTGGGTGTCTGAACAGTCTTTTAAAGAACCACACTACTGGGGGCAGCTAGGTGGTGCAGTGGATTCAGGAGGACCTGAGTTCCAATCTAGCCTCAGACACTTGACACTTACTTTAAACTATTCACTTGGTTCTGTTTACTTTCTATCACAGAATTCTCCTACATTTCCTCTGAAATTGTCTGTTTCTTCAATAGGAGCCAGGTTTAATCTGGGCCACTGAGAAACATGATTTCTTTTTTAAAAAACATTTTTTAATGTTTAAAGATTTTAAAAATAATAAACATTTTTATTTATAATTTTGGGTTTCAATTTTTGCATTGCTGAGAATAGTTAAGCCATTCACAGTTGCTCATAGAACAATAATGCTGTCACTGTGCACAATGTTCTCCTGGTTCTGCTCATTTCACTATACATAAGTTCATATAAGTCTTTCCACGTTTTTCTGAAATCATCCTGCTTGTCATTTCTTATAGCACAATAATATTCCATTACAACCATATACCACAGCTTGTCCAGTCATTCCCCAATTGATGGACATCTCTTTGGTTTCCAATTCTTAGCCACCACAAAGAGTTGCTATAAATATTTTTGGTACATTTTTTTCCTTTCCTCTTTTTCACAGTTATTATTGTTAACTGTTTCCCTTCATCCTATTCCCTTCCTGATGATATTTACTCTGTTTTCTATCTTGTCACCCTATCCCTTCTCAAAAGAGATTTGCTTCTGATTGCCCCCTCCCTCAATCTGCCTTCCTTTCTTTTACCCCTCCATCCTTATCCCCTTCCCCTCCTACTTTCCTGCAGGGTTAGATAGATTACTCCACCCAATTGAGTGTGTATGTTATTCCCTCCCTGAGCCAACTCTGATGAGATTAAGGTCTTTGAGCCTATTCTGATGAGTGTAAGGTTAATTTACTGCCCTGCTCCTCCCCCATCTCAAACCCACTCCATAAGCCCTTTCTTGTTTCTTTCATGTGGGATTTCACCCCATTCTAACTTTCCCCTTCCCCCTCTCCCAATGCAATCCTTTCACCCCTCAATTTTACCCTAAAAATGTCATCATGGGGCAGCTAGGTGACACAGGGCACAAAGCACCCACCTTGGGCCCAGGAGGACCCAAGCCCAAATCTGGCCTCAAACACAAGACACTCACCCACTGCACAACCCTTGGCATGACACCCAAATCCAACCACCCCACAAAAAAAAAGATAAACAAAAAATAAATACTTTACATATATCATCCCTTCATAATCAACTGTCTAAATTTATTTCTATCATCTGCCCTAATACTGAGAAAGTTCTTATGAGTTAGACATATCATCTTCCCATGTAGGAATACCAAACAGTTTAACCTTTTAACATCCCTCTTAATCTCTTTTTCTGGTTTACCTTTTTATGCTTCTCTAGAGGCTTGTATTTGAAAGTCAAATTTTCTATTCAGTTCAGGTCTTTTTATTATGAATACCTGAAAGTCCTCTTTTTCATTGAAGTCCCATTTTTTCTCTTGAAAGATTATACACAGTTCTTCTGGGTAGGTGATTCTTAGTTCTAATCCCAATTCCTTTGCCCTCTGGAATATCATATTCCATTCCCTCTGATCCTTTAATGTAGAAGTTGCTAGATCTTGTGCTATCTTGACTGTGGCTCCACAGTACCTGAATTGTATCTTTTTGGCAGCTTGCAATATTTTCTCTTTGACCTGGGAGCTTTGGAATTTGGCTATAATATTCCTGGGAGTTTTCATTTTGGGATCTTTTTCAGGTGATTGAGGGATTCTTTCAATTTCCCTTTTACCTTTTGCTTCTAGAATGTCAGGGCAATATTCCATAACTATTTCCTCGAAGATGATGTCTAAGCTTTCAGGTATTCCAATAATTTTCAAATGATCTTTCTTGGATCTATTTTCCAGGTCAGCTGTTTTTCCAAGGAGATATTTCATGTTGCCCTATATTTTTTTATTCACTTGGATTTCTTTATTGTGTCTCGATTTCTTATAAAGTCATTAGCTTCTATTTGCTCAATCCTGATTTTTAAGCAATGAGTTTCTTCAGAAAGCTTTTGTACCTCTTTTTCCATTTTGCCAATTTGGCTTTTCAAGCTGTTGACCTTTTTTTCATGACCCTCCTGCATCACTCTCATTTCTCTTTCCATTTTTCCTGTACCTCTCTTACTTTATCTTCAAAGTCCTTTTTGAGTACTTCTATGGCCTGAGACCAAGTCATATTTTTCTTGGAAGCTTTGGATATAGGAGCCCTGCTGCTGCTATCCTCTTCTGAGGGTGCACCTCAATCTTCCTTGTCACTAAAGAAACTGTGATCCTCACCTTTCTCTGTCTGCTCATCTTACCTATCCTTTACCTGACTTTTAGCTTCTTCTTTAAGTGCAACAGTTTCCAGGCTGCACTGTCCCAAGCTTCAGGGAGTCCCAGGTGGTATGATTTAAGGAGGGCAGGTTCTTCACTCACCTGGCCTGTTCTCTGGTCCATAGATAGCCCCAGGCCAACTTGCTAATTAATCAGACAGAAAAATTTTGTGTGCTGCGGTTGTTAGCTCTGACAAGCCTGCTCCCCTCCCCCACCTGGGCCACTGTTATTCAAGCCTACTTCCTGGTTCCCAGCAGGGGTGAAAAACCTAAGTTCTGCCTCAGCACCAGCAGAGACCCCTGTAATCTCCCCCCTGCCAACCACTCAGCCCTCTCACCAGACTGTGAACTTAGTTCCAGATGATGCTGGTGCCGCAACTGATTCAGAGGCTCTGGAGGTCTCTTTCCCTGGCTCAGAATGCTTGGAATTGGATCTGTGTCAATGTGACTGTGGGGTTGGGCTCCTCCATTCCTGCCTCAGCACAGAAGCCCTATCATGTCAAACTTCTAAGCTGTCTTTGTCTGGAAAATGATCTTAGCTCATTCTTTTATGGGTTTTGCTTCTCCAGGAATTATCCTATGCCGTTATTAGGAAGTTTTTTGGAGTGATTGTGTCATGGGTTCTGAGAACTTACTGCCTTTCCTCTGCCATCTTGGTTCCGCCCCAGAAAATTGACACTTACTAGCTGTGTGACCCTGGTCAAGTCACTTAATCCTCATTGCCTTGGAAAAAAAGAACCACACTACTCACCACCTGTCATAAGGGTCAAGAAAACATGCCTGACAGAAATTAGGCATAGACCAACATCTTACACCTTATACTAAAATAAGGTCAAAATGGATACATGATTTAGACATAAGAGGTGATACCATAGGTAAATTAGGAGAGAAAGGAATAGTCTACCTATCAGATCTTTGGAAAGGAAAGCAGTTTATGACCAAACAAGAGATAGAAAATATTATAAAATGCAAAATGGATGATTTTGATTACATTAAATTAAAAAGTTTTTGTATAAACAGAAGCAATGCATCCAAAATTAGAAGGGAGGCAGAAAGCTGGGAAACAATTTTTATGGCCAGTACTTCTGATAAAGGCCTCATTTCTAAAATATATAGGGAACTAAATCAAATTCATAAGAACCCAAGTCATTCCCCAATTGAGAAATGGTCAAAGGATATGAACAGGCAGTTTTCTGATGAAGAAACCAAAGCTATCTATTCCCATATGAAAAAATGCTCTAAATCTCTAATGATCAGAGAGATGCAAATTAAAACAACTCTGAGGTACCACCTATAAGATTGGCTAAAATTACAAAAAAGGAAAATAATAGATGTTGGAGAAGCTGTGGAAAAATTGGAACACTAATGCATTGTCGGTGGAGCTGTGAACTGATCCAACCATTCTGGAGAGCAATTTGGAATTATGCCCAAAGGGCGATAAAGCTGTGCATACCCTTTGACCCAGCAATACCACTTTTGGGTCTTTTTCCCAAAGAGATCATGGAAAGGGGAGAGGGACCCACATGTACAAAAATATTTATAGCTGCTATATATGTGGTGGCAAAGAATTGGAAGTTATGGGGATGCCCATCAATTGGGGAATGGCTGGACAAGTTGTGGTATATGAATGTAATGGAATACTATTGTGCTGTAAGAAGCGATGAGCAGGAGGAGTTCAGAGAAACCTGGAGAGTCTTGCATGGGCTGATGATGAGTGAGATAAGCAGAACCAGAAGAACATTGTACACAGTATCATCAACATTGTGTGTTGGTCTACTGTGATGGACTATATTCTTCTCACCAACACAATGGTACAGAAGAGTTCCAGGGAACTCATGATAGAAGAGGATCTCCAAATCCAGGGGAAAAAAAGAACTGTGGAGTATAGATGCTGAATGAACCATACTATTTCTTTTGTTTTTGGTGCCGTTGTTTTTTCTATTTTGAGGTTTATCATCATTGCTCTGATTTTTCTCTTATAACATGACTAATGCAGAAATATGTTTAATGTTATTATGTATGTGTATATATATATAAAACCTGTATCAGATTACCTGCTGTCTAGGGGAGGGAGGGAGAAAAATCTGAAATTGGATAGCTTGTATAAACAAAAGTTGAGAACTATGTAACTATGTAACAGGAAAAAATACTTTATTAATAAAAAGTTTTTTAAAAAGAAAGATATTGAAAAAAAAGAAAAGGTGCCTGAAAAGTTGACTGCTTCCCTCAACACTGGCCTGTTTACTATGGCAGACAGGGATCCCACTTTGCCATCAAAACCAAAAAAAATGTAGAACCATTGCAAAGATGATTCTACTTACTATCAGTTCATGGAATGTGAACATGCTTATGGACAACATGAAATTCAGTAGACTCAAAAGATGAACAACTCTTGTTGTGAGAGAACTCCGAGGGTATCACATCTAAATAGCAGTTCTGAGTCAAAAAATGCTGTCAAACAAAGGCCAACTTACAAAAGTTGGAGTGGTATACACATTTTTCTGGAGTGTCTACAGTGAAGGGGAGTACCATGAAGCTAGCACAGGTTTTGCATTCAAAACTAATTTAGTCAACAAACTCATATGACTCCCAAAAAGAGTGAATGATAGTCTCATGACAATGCAACTGTCACTTTTAGGAAAGCACCATGCCATCATTATCAGTGTGTATGCTCCCAACATGATAAACCCTGATGAGGTCAAAGAAAAATTTATGAAACCCTCATAATCATCATCATTATCATCATTATGGAGACCCTGATAATTCTGGGTGATTTTAACACCAGAGCAGGCATACACTACCAGACATGGCAGGGAGTCCTTGGGAGGAATGGAACTGGAAACAGCAATAGTCACTTGCTACTGAAGACTTGTGCATCTCATAACCTCATAAACAATATTGTCATCTATTTAACTAAATGAAATAAAACTTTGTGGATGCACCCTCACAGGAGATAATGGCATTTAATAGATTATGTTATTTTAAGGCAAAGAGACAAACAGGATGTGAGCGTAATGAAGATGATTTGTGGTAAAAAGTGCTGGACCAATCATAGACTTATCCTCTCCAAGATAAGAATTGATATTCAACAGAAGTGGTGGTCCCCAAGGCAAGTCTACTACCAGAAGAATTAATGTTAAGAGATTAGAGTGCTTTTACAAGTGGGAACAGTTCATTGCTAACTTGGAGGGAAAGCTGAACCAATACATGATTAGCCACAGTGGAGCAGAAAAGCAGTGGGCAGCTTTCAGAGATTTGGCATATAGTACTTCATTTACTCATCTGGGCCAGAACACTCGCAGACATCAAGATTTGTTTGATGAAATTGGTGGGGAAATTCAGAAACTATTAAATGAAAAAAATGAGAACTCCATGGGGTTTACTAACAGGCTAATTCATGTGTATCTAAGGATTTAATTCCATCAAAAGTAAAGTGCAAGCAAAACTTAGATGCAGGATTCTTGGCTCAGTAAGAAGGCAGATGAAATTCAGTTTTATGCTGATAGTAACACTACAAACCACTTTTATGATGCCCTGAAAGGCATTTATGGGCCAAAGGCATATGGTGCATCTCAACTTCTCATTGCTGCTGGAGCCACATTAATTAGCAATGAGAACACGATCCTGGAGAGATGGGCTGAACACTTCCATGGTGTTCTCCACAGACCATTATCCATCAATGCTGAAGCCATTGACTATACACCTCAGGTTGAAGTCAGTCCCTCTTTAGCTGAACTTACAACAGAAGAGAAGGTTTGAATGCTATCAGGCTCCTCTTGTGTGGCAAAGTACCTAGTGCTGATTCTAGTCCAGGTGAGACTGACAAGGCAAGGGATTCATCACTCATATAAAAGTTGACTGAAAATTTCCAGGTTATATGGCAAGAGGAGGTTATCCCCCAGAAGATCAAAGATGACTCCACTGTATGTCTCTATAAATAAAAAGGAAATAGCTCGTCCTGTGATTGTCACAAGGGGATGGGGTTCTCAGTCATTGTTGGCAATATTCTTGCTAGAGTCCTCATTAATAGGCCAATCTTTCACCCAGAAGATGACCATGTACTAGAGAGCCAGTGTGGCTTCATAAAGGGCTGGGGAAGTCAATATGCTGTTTGCTGCCCAACAATTCCAGGAGAAATGCCAGGAACAGAACTCTTCTCCCGAAGAGAGCACAATGCTGATTTGCTGTCCACATTGTTTAAATGGCAAATATGTTTGCCTAAACAACTATTTTTATGAAGAACTCACACCAGGCAAGTGTTTACATAGACGTCAGAAGGAACAATACAAGTATACTCTTATGGTCCCTCTGAAGAATTTTGAAATTGATTGTGTGATATGTGCCAATGCACAGGACCACCCAGGATGGAATGTCCACATCAAAGAAAGCACTGGACTCTATGAGCAAAGCAGGATTATAATAGCTTAAAGGAAATGTGAAATGAACAAATATAGAGACATCTCCACTCCAAATGCTCGTGTGGTCTATTTGTTCCCAACCTATGGTAGAGCCTTCTGATCTTGTATTGGTCTGATCAACCACAGTCAGACACACTGTACCTTAACTCCAACATAGCGATGTCATTTTGGTCCTCTTTGAGAATGAAGGATAGCAACCACTGAACCAGATTAAAATTGAATATTCATATATTTTATTGTTACATCACTAATTTCCAAAGATATCTCTCTCCCCTCCCATTCCCAAAGAGTCAGGAAGACCTAAGTCCCCAGAGACTTATCTCTTGTAACAAAGAATGAAAAAAGAAAGAAGAAAAAAAGAGCTTTTGAACTAATGCAAACATCCACCAGTTCTGGTAATAGATATAATGATCCCCACCCACAGCCTCACACCTCTTATCTCCTTCAGGGTAAGGCTGGCCATTATGATTATATATAGTATTGTGTGTACACTACACTGCACATAGTACTTTCCTTTGTAAAACACACTTTTCAAACATAACTTTAATCATTCTCTTCCATATTTACTTTTACATCAAACTCAGAGTATCAAGATATATGAGGTGACATAGTTTGGAAGCTTGTAAAGTTCTTGGAATTTCACTCCATATTCATTTTCTTCAATGAATATTGGTATTAAACTATAATTAACATCATAGTGGTTTATTTCTTATATTCCTCATGAACATTTGTCCCACGAAAAATATTTCCCATTGCATTTTGGCAATATTTTGAAACCAATTCCATCAACTCCTTTATTTTCTCCTATGAGGAGAGTTCTCAAGAGGTTATTGCAATAAGCTGTAACCTCTTAAGGATAGCAATCATTGGACAAAACTTGAGTATTAACATCAGCAACCATTAAATTGTATGTATAAAAAGTGGGATTTTGATCACCTTCTAGGCCCTTTTATGCCACTTAGCTATGGTCATCTTAGAAGCAAAAAGAAACTATAGGATTGCAAAAAAATGTATTTTTATTCATTTCATGAATCACTATGTGGTTACCCCAAATCATCATCTAGTGACCAACCTCCTGGTGTTATGTCTTTCTATAATTACCTAGAAGATAATAGAAATATAGTCATTCACAATGAGTCACACAATCACAGGAGTCTTATATTTGGAAAGGTTCTCATTGACCATCTGGTTTTAACCAGATGTGAACAAGACATGAACAAGAATCCCTTCTATAATATACCTAATAAATGGTCATCCAGGGGGCAGCTAGGTGGTGCAGTGGATAAAGCACCAGCCCTGGATTCAGGAGTACCTGAGTTCAACTCCGGCCTCGGACACTTGACACTTACTAGCTGTGTGACCCTGGGCAAGTCACTTAACCCCCATTGCCCTGCCAAAAAACAAAAACAAAAAAATGGTCATCCAGTCTCTGCTTGAAGATATCTAGTGAAAGGGTACCCATTGCCTCCCAAGACAGCCCTTCCTACTTTTGTATAGCTCTAATTGTTAGGAAGTATTGTTGTGGGTTGTTTTTCTATTATTGCATCTGATAATAACAGAAAATAATGAGAAGATAGAATTGTTATCATTTAGTTATTTTAATCATGTCCAACTCTTAGTCACCACATTTGGGGGTAATCTTGGCAGAGATACTTCTCCAGCTCATTTTACAGATGAAGAAACTGAGGCAAACAGGTTGAAGTGACTTGCTCAGGGTCACCTAACTAATAAGTATCTGAGGCCAGATTTGAACTTAGGAAGATGAGTATTCCTGATTCCAAGGCTAGCACTGTATCCACTGTACCACCTAGCTGCCCTATTATAATGGGATATTGATTGCAATGATATGGCAAAAGCATAGGTTCTAAAAAAATTTTCCCTGTAACACATGGGAAACATTGTCCTCTATATACCACATAAATACCACATCATTTGGGGGTTGGGAGAGAGTGGGCTTAAACTTAAAGTAACTACCATGAACAATCATTCCACCAAATTAACTTCTGAATTTACTGTAGCTAAGGTTCAGTTATTCATTCCCTTACTTGTAGGGCCTGGAATGTTGGCTATGGGGGCCAATTGTTTGCTATGCTGGGTATCAGGGCTTTTTAGGCAGATGTTGCTTATTCAGCATGGACTACAGCTCTGGCACCTCTGGTATATCACTATTTAAACCTTTTTAAGGCTAACAAAGTCATTGCTATCTGTAATACTCCACCTAAAAGCAAGAAAAAGGGAATTCAGAGGGAATTTCTAGAAGCCTGTATTCCCTGGCCATGTGTTGGCTCCACATGGGGAGGACATGATGACCCTCCCTCTTCAAAGGTTTCCATCATGTCTCTCATTATAACAGCCAGAAAGGAAAAGAAGAAGGAGCTTGCTTTGGTCATTAGTGCTTTTTGAATGCACCCCAAATTTGGCTCAGTAGTTAATCAACTGTCCTTCTCTTTACCATATGGTTAGTGGACTGGAACCAGTTACAGAATATCCTTGCACGCTCCAACGTCAGTATGGAGATCGACTGTGTTAGCTGCATACTACTCAACTACTCTGAGGCCAGACACACATGTAAGGGCTGGGCTTGGCAAGTCCCCTATTGCAAATGTGTGTACCTATATGTTTATATGTTGTTGTCCCTCCCTCTCCCACTCCTTTAGTATATAAGTTCCTTGAGAACAAGGACTGTTTTTGTGGTTTTGCCTTTTAAAAATAATTAACCTGGGGGCAGCTAGGTGGCGCAGTGGATAGAGCACCAGCCCTGGAGTCAGGAGTACTGAGTTCAAATCTGGCCTCAGACACTTGACACTTACTAGCTGTGTGACCCTGGGCAAGTCACTTAACCCCAACTGCCTCACTAAAAAAAATAATAATAATAATTAACCTGGTACATAGTAAAGATTTAATAAGTATTTATTAATTGATAGATGAATTGATTGATCTGCTGATTTCCAATACAGTACTCTACTATATCCTTCTAACTTTTTAATGGAAGAATTTGGCACCTCACATCAGACCAACAATTTATAGCTATAGAGCTATCTAATTTGCCTTTAAATAACACCATGGGATTGGTTACCTACTTAACAATGATGGTGGGGAATGAAAGGATGGATGAAAAAAGCACTCAGTATGTATGTATGAAGCATTGTACTAAGTACTGAGGATACAATGTGGTGTGAAAGATTTGGAGAGGGTCAATGTTGGAAAGAACCACTATTCTTTTTGCTCAAGGGGAGCTGTTATGGCGGAGAATCAAAACACCTGGGTTTGAATTTCAGCTTCACTATTAACTTTCTGTACCCTGGGGCTTGATGAAGATGATAAAGCATATATATATACATATACATATATATGTGTGTGTGTATACACACATTCACACACATGCATATATACATTTTATATGTTATATACATATAGATGTGTGCGCGTATACATACATACATGTATACATGCATGAAGTACTTTCAGGTATGCAGAGTACTTTCTCCACAACAAACATACCTATGAAGTTGGTAGTGCAACAATTATAATCCCTACATTACAGATAAGGAAAGTGAGTCTATAAATGTTACACAGCTACATGAAATTAAGTCACTGCTGGCTAACTATAGCAGCAAGTTCTTTCCTAGTCACCTGCAGTACTGAACATGACATTCCTAGTGGAGAAGAGAAGTTTAGTATAGCTATTGACTATAAGCAGATTAACCTTTTTTCTAGGCAGGCCCAAATAAAAGATAATTGACACCTGTTTTCATTATAACTTTTCTCATAGGTTCTGTCACAAATGTTCAAGGATATTCCAAATCTTATGAGGCATGGCATTTAAATCTAAAGTGATTGACTTTGCAATGAATTGTAATCACAATTGTAAGGAGGGTGGGTGGGAAGATCAGGGCTATGCCCTGGGGCATTGATTGATATAAACTGGGAAGTGGGGGGAAGGACTTCTTCCCCTTGGCAGTCTTCTAGCCCTACAGCCTTGTGGTCCTCAGCACAATTGTACTGATTCATCCCATCTAGCTCTAGGCCATTATATCACAGTGAAGGTCTCATTGCTTTGTTTTTCTCTCTCCTCCCAGAGTTGACTTCCCCAACTGCCACACTCTCACTACTTTCACCAACCATTCTCTTCATTCTATCTCCTCCCCAGCATTTCTGGGGCAGGTGGGGGCGGGGGGAGGAGGGAAGGAAGACTATGTCTTAGTAGAGAGGTTTGGGGTCTCTAGGGGATGTATGTACACCCACTCCCCCTATCAATTCTATACCTGACTGGAGTGGAGATCTCTCCATTCCAATGTCCAGGTCCATTCCAATTCCCTCATGAATTTTCTCCAGGTAATAGAATTCCTAGTTACATTTCTGATTCTAACCTCTCTCTGCCACCAACATGAGCAGCAGTTGTCGTCCATCTGTAGTTTGAACTGGATGTTTTTCATCTGGCCATATGGCCCAAAGCACTGCCCAGAACACATGTAGAGACTTAGGCCAAGGAATACCATAAGCAGCAACCAGAGTAACAATCTTTTTCCCCCAGATCTCTCCCCCACCTTCCCTTCTCACACCGCTGAGAGTATCCTTTGGTTCATTTGGAGTCCAGGCTAACTTCAGCATTGACTGTAAAAAAACAGCAAGATTGGTCAAGGTCAATCCACCTCCACTGCCAACCTAGGGTTGAATTGTTTTCATTCAAATATCTCAATTTTTCTTCTCCTCTTCCTCCTGGAATGGAATCAATCCCTGCCAAGTCAGTTCCCTCCAGCTTCACCCTCTAATCACTCCCAGTGATCCCCTTTCAAGGAGTTTATTCAACACTTAGTACCAAAAGGTAGTTGTAAGATGTATCTCCAAGGGTCATAGCTAATTAAACAAAGAAACCCAGGAGCTGGGTTAATGTACAAACAAACGCTCAACCTGACTTCCAGTCAACAAATGGGGAGTTGGCAAATGAACAGTGCAGTATGGGTAGTGTCAAGGGAAGAGATAGGGGCTGGGTTGGGATTTCATTTTGCCATTATCCAGTCTCAGAGTCAAACCTTTCAACTGATTCCTGTTTAATCTGTCCCTGCCAGTGTATCACCCTCAGCTGGTGCTGGCACCCTACACAGATCACTGCCAAGTTGCTATAGAGATTCTACTCACATCCTGTAGTGATGGGGGATTCCCTCTGCCAGGGGGGTCTGAATGACACTCAAACCTGCTAATGCCAAGTGTACTCTCCGAGCCTACTATCTACTTTTTATGAAGTTATGGTGAGGAAAATGCTTTATAAACTACAGAGTGCTATTTAAAGGCAAGCTCTTTTTATTGTTGGGCAGCTAGGTAAAGTAAGAAAGCTAGGTGAAGTAAGGAAGACCCATCTTCCTGAGTTCAAATCCAGTCTCAGACTTACTTATTTACACTGACCCTGGGCAAGTCACTTAACCCTGTTTGCCTCAGTTTCCTTATATGTAAAATGAGCTGGGGAAGGAAATGGCAAACCATTCCAGTATTTTGTCAAGAAAACCCCCTAAAAGTGGTCACAAAGAGTCAGACAGGACTGAAATGACTCAACAACAAAAATTATCATTGTGATTTTTAATCTTACCATGGTCATTTAGAGACAATGGAGGCAGCCAAGGATGGGGGGGACAGGGAGGCAGTGTAAAGCTGGCTAACCAGATGTGTGTGTACATGATTATGTGTGTATGTGCATATAAAGCTCTGGGTTCACAGGAGAAATAGCAATAGGCTTTTTAAAGTGACCTATAAGAAATCTGAAACCAAAAGAGGGATAAAGTGAAATAGCTTGCTGTTGACCACCGGACCTGGCCTTTTCAGTGCCATGATGATGTGCATGTGGGCAAAGAGGAGAAGGAAGAGGAGGAGGAGGAGGAGGAGGAAGAGGAGGAAGAGGATGACAGGCTTATGGTCAGAGTCTCCATTAGTCCATGAAATGCAGCTTGTGACCACATAGCCATCTCATAGGATTTATAAATTGTATGATGATTGCTTTATTTTTAAACAATAATAAGCATCTCTATTTAAAGTTTTGAATTCCAATTTTTATCCCTCCTCCCCTCCCTCCCCTTCCCCTTCCCCTTCCCTGAGGCAGTAAGCCATCAGATATAGGTTATACATGTACAATTATGTAAAACATTACCATATTAGTCATTTTCTATAAGAAAATTTGAATAAAAGAAAAAAATGAAAGAATGAAAGTGAAACATAGCATGCTTCAGTCTGTATTCAATCACTATCAGCTCTTTCTTTGAAGGTGAATGGTATGCTTCATCATTAATCTTTTGGGATTGTCTTGGATCATTATATTGCTGAGAACAGCTAACTCATTCACAGTTGTTCCTCAAAAAGTATTTCTGTCACTGTGCACAATGTTCTCTTGGTTCTGCTCACTTCACTATATATCAGTTCATAAAAATCTTTCCAGGCCTTTATGAAATCATCCTGCTTGTCATTTCTTATTTTTTCTTTTTTGGCCAGGCAATGGGGGTTAAATGACTTGCCCAGGGGTCACACAGCTAGTAAGTGTCAAATGTCTGAGGTCGAATTTGAACTCAGGTCCTCCTGAATCCAGGGCTGGTGCTTTATCCGCTGCACCACCTAGCTGCCCCTATGTCATTTCTTATATGACAATAATATTCTATCACCCATGGTGATGACTTTAGAACAGGGATTCTTAACCACTTCTGTGGCATGAACCCTTTTTGCAATCTGGGGGATGACCCTTTCTTAGAATAACATTATTTTTAAAAAACACTTGTATTTGAAAGAAATGTTCAATTCCAGTTAGAGGTTAGTGAAAAAAGGTATAATTTTTCCCCATTTAAGTTCATAGACACCTCTGAAACTTATCTATGGGTCCTTTAGGGGTTTGTGAATCCTGGGTTAAGATCATAGGATTTAGAGCTGGTAAGGATCTTAGAGATTATTTAGCCCAGTCCCTTCATTTTACAGATGGGAAAATTGAGGCTCAGAGAAACTTGCCTAGTATCAGGTACATAGGTAATAACATAGCTGGAATTTGAACTTATAACTTTGATTCCAAAGTCATCCTCTTTACCCTATACCACAACTGTCTGTTAGGAAATGGGAGCACTTTCTTCCTGTGCCACCCACTTAAGCTTTTAAGAGGGTCTCCTGAGAGTCATTAAAAGAGCTAATAGATCATATTACATCATAGATTCTGGATATTAGAACCTTCAAGGTTCAAGTAAACTTCTAAGGTTCATTTGGACAAGTGTCTATCACCTCACATTTGGGCCATTGCAGTAGTTTCTTAGCCAGCTTCCCCTCTTCAGATTTCTTTTCCATCCAAATTTTACTTCATATTGGTACAAGACAAATCTTCCTAATGTGCAGCTCTTATCCTGTGCAGATCCTTAGCTCAAAAACCTCCTATAGCTCCCCGCTGTATACTGAATTGTCTAGTATCCTCAGATTGAATTCAAGACTCTTCCCAACCTAAGTTCAATCTGTTTCCAGCCTTATTTTTTTATTTTTGGGGGAGAGGGGTCAGGGCAGTAGGGGTTAAGTGACTTACCCAAGGTCACACAGCTAGTAAATGTCAAGTGTCTGAGGTCAGATTTGAATTCAGATCCTCTTGAATCCAGGGCTGGTACTCTATCCACTGCGCCACCTAGCTGCCCCCCTCCAGGCTTATTTTCTAATTCTATTTTCTATTACTCTGAAGATGTTTTTCCCATCCAAGTTCAAAGACTCTTATGAAATGTGGATGTCAGTTTAAGAACCTTTGTTCTATCCAAACATGTTGTTTCCTAAACATAATGACAGTAATAACAGCTAGCATTTACATAGTGATTTCAGGTTTGCAATATGCTCTACAAATAACGTCTCATTAAATCCTCTCAACAACCTTTGAAGGTAATTGCTATTATTAATCCCCATTTTACAGATGATGAAACTGAGGCAGACAGAGGCTCAAGTGACTGAAATATACCATGAAGTTCCCTGACTTGGTATCTCTAATCATACTTTCATCAAAAACCTTTCCCATCCTTCAAGACCCATCTTAAATGCTATCTCTCTCATGAAGTTTTTCTGGATGTGATTTCTCCTACATACTTTATCTGTAACTCCTTTATAGTATTTATCATGATTTCCCATATACTATGCTAATTTGTACATGTGCCTTAGCCTCCTAATAGTTTTTAATCTCATTTAGGGGAAAGGATCATTTCTCATTCTTCTTTGAATCCCCTCAGCACATGACAGTTGATTGATGTTTTTGTTTCATAGCATTGCATTCCTGAACATGTGATTGACATAAGCCAGCAAAAAAGGACACGTAATGCTGAAATTAGTCAAAGTTTAGCCCATAACTGTGATGTTTACAATAAATTTCAAGAAAGGGACAGTCATCTTACCTTTGATTTGGCAAGAGTTTAATGAATGTGACCTTTGGGATTTGCAAAACTTTATCTATCATTATATTTTTATAAACTCTCCAAGCTCAACAAATGCATTTCCCATTTTCTATCCTCCATTTTCCATAAGAAGGATCATATAATCACATATTTAGTGCTAGAAAAGACCCCAGAAGCCCTTTAGTCTGTTTCTCATTTTACAAATGAGGAAAATGAGTCTCTGGGAATCTGTGACATACTCGAGGTCACAAAAGTGTCAGAGGTAGAGTTGAAATCCCAGTCCTTTGACTCCTTTTTGACAGTCCCATGGCTATTGAATCATAGCAATAAAAAATAAAGAACTGCAGATATAAGATAAGAAAGTACAGGTTGGAGGATAATGTAGAGTGAGTCAGCCTTGCTAAATGCAACTTACCTCCTTGAATGGCTTGAATGGCCATGAAGTAGTTTTAGTGTCAGAATTAACTTGACATGCAAAATGGGGCAATAATATTGATAAAATCACAGAACCTTAGAAGTATGTTGAGAGGGCATCTAATCCAACCAAGACCCAGACAATAAACCCCATTCCAAAATGGTCATTCCGTTTTTGCTTGAAGTCTTCCAATGGGGTAAAACTTATTATCTTCTAAGGTGGCTCATTCCCCTGTTACATGACTCTGACTGCTAAGGGTATTTCTTCTTTACATCAAGCCAAAATGTTCATCATCAACAACATCACCACCACCATCACTATCATTGTCATTGTCATTGTCATTGTCATCGTTATCACTACGTCCATGTTTGCAGAGTGCTTTAATACATACAAAATGCTTTTCACACCCCTGTAAGAGACACAGTACAAGCATTTTTGACACCAGATCCATATTTCATGACATAGGAAACCTCTACTAATGAAGATTAGCAACTGCCTGAGAGGTTTAAGTGTCTTTCTTACACTCACCCAGCCAGGCGATGTGAGAGGTGAATTTTAAAATCAGATCCCTGACTCTGAGACCTATTCTCCAGCCAGTATGTCACACAGTTCATTATATAAACTTTGGGGGCAGCTAGGTGGCTCAGGGGATAGAGCACTGGGCCTGGAATCAAGAAGACCTAAGTTCAAATCCAGCCTCAGATATTTTCTAGCTGTGTGACCACCTTAGGCAAGTCACTCAATTGCCTTAAACATCTGGGGCCATCTCCAGTTATCCTGATTGATATATACCTTGCCATTGGACTCAGATGTCACTGGAGGAGTGAGTGTTTGGTGACCTTGCACAGCTCTCCCTCACTTAAAAAAAAAAATCCAACTCAGTGCAAATCATGACATCACCCCAACGCCATGGTCCTCTTTGGGAATGAAGGACAAACAACAACAACATATGTAAGCTTTATTATGCCAATTTTATACATGAAGAAACTGAGGTAGCTCCCAAAGATTCCCTCCCAAGTCCCTCTTGACTCTGAATCCAGCAGTGCCTCTCTAGACCTCAGTCTTCTTATGTGTAAAGTAAGGGCATTGCTCCACTGGTTGGATTAGATGATTTCTAAAAATCCTTTCCACAGCTGAGAGCCAATAATTGTGATTGTGAGGATAATCTTTGGCAAAAACCACTGCAGAGACACTTATGAAGTTGTGGAAACAGTGCCTTCTCTCCTTTCAGTATTCCTCTACTCTATTTCAGCAGCCCCTACTCCCAGTGCTTAACATGGTATCTGACTCAAAGTATAAATGGACATTGACTTGGGTTGCCTTACATGTCCAGAATCACCCATTATGAAACTTGAACCAACACTAGAAAGAATTCTATGCTTGTTTTTAAACCTACTCTGTGTGATATAGTGAATAAGACCTTGAACTAGGAGTCAGTTAAAGCAGGGTTCAAATCTTGCCTCAAATATTTTCTACCAAGATCACTATCTGTGTGACCCTTAAGAAAGTCTTTAACCTCTATTTGTCTCAGCTTCCTCCACCAAAAAAAAAAATGAAGATAATAATAGCACCTACCTTCCAAGGGTTGTCGTGAGGATCAAATGAGATAATATTTCTAAAGCACTTAGCACACTGCCCGGCACAAAGTAAGCATTATATAAATGCTAGCTATTATAACTCTGTCTATCGATGCAAAGAAGAAATCTGTGCCAAGTGCTATAAAACTATGAGGAGAGAGGGATCTCTTTCAGCTGGGACACAGAAAGCTTCGTTGAAAAATAACATGAATTGGCCCTTGAAGGAAGGAACAGGGATTTTAACAAGCAGAGAGGGGCTCAGGGGAGTTAGTTCCAGGAATGGATGGCAGTCGGTAAGTGAGTCAACAAGCAACAGTCACTGAAGGGTTTTTGAGGAGAATGGCAAGATCAGAGACGCACATTAGGAAGACGACTAGGAAGAATGAAAAAGGGGACAAATCAAAATCAGGGAGGTCAATTAGGGGCCTATTACAACATCTCACTAGCAGTGTAAGCTCCCCCGGCATGAATGTGGCTTTCATCCTTGCTTAGGTGGCTGATGGGTGACATTTTTCCAGACCAGACACTAAGATGTTTGAATTCAAGTTTAGAAACAGGCATCTGCCAATGCAGGGAACTATTGCCTTGTAGCATTTAGTGGAACATTTTCAAAGGGATACACTTGGGGTTTAGGTAAATGGTTTCCAATTATGTTAATGAATCACCCAGCTAAATCCTTGATCATCGTGCTGAAAACTTACCCCACTGGGGTCTAATTTAGACGCACAAGATAAAAGGAGTGCTTTGTTAAAGGATACTATTTATGGACACAACTGGTCTTGAAATACCCTTAGTTATCACAGACCACATACTTCTGAAGCTCCTGAAGCTCCTGTATTAACTGGACTCAAAATGCTGACGTCAAACTTAGCCTTAGTGTTCCTCATTGACTGCTCTCTCAAGAATCTCATTGTTGTTCTGTGATGTCCAACTCTTCATGACCCCATCTGGGGTTTTCTTGGCAAAGATACAGAAGAGGTTTTCCATTTTCTTCTCCAGGTCATTTTACACATGAGGAAACTGAGGCAAACAGACATAAAAGATTTGCCCAGCGTCGCACAGCTAGGAAGTGTCTGAGGCCTTTGAACTCAGGAAGGGGAGTCTTCCTGACTCCATACCTGGCATTCTATCCACTGCACCAGGTAGCTGTCCTCTCAAGAATCTTAGTGCCCCAGCATGGAGGTAGGCATTGTGTTCCTGTGTGTTTGGTGTGGGGTAAATTTGAATAATTAGAGGGTTCTAATAGTTGAAGGCACTGCGGTATTGTGGAAAGAGCTCAGGCTTTGGAGTCAGGAGGATCTGAGTTCAACTCCTGCCTTCTGTTACTTACTAGGTGTATGACCTTGGGAAAATCACTTCACATTTCTTCTTTACTTCAATTTTCCTAATCTATAAAATGAGGGGAGTAGACTAGATGGCTTCTAAGGTCCTCTCCAGCTCTAAATCTGTTATTATCCTGTGATCTCAGCAGTATGGGTCTGCTTTTCATCAGTACAGACCACAGACCTTCCGAGTCTTGTAGATCATTTTTTCATGAGTTGATGTTGCTGGAAAAAAAAATCCTCATCCAGTTATCACATTTCAGCCAATGAGCTTCTCTGAATTGAAGCCATTCCTGCACAGACAAAATATACTCCATCCTTCAGCCTACACTTGAAGCTTTTCCGGTCTAAAAGTGCCAGATATTTCCCCCTGTTGGCATGGCCTTTGAAAACTCAAGATCACCTGCATACCAATGGCACTGAGACTTGGGGGGAAGGGAACAAATATTTAAAAGTACCTACTATGCATCAACCACTCTGATAAGTATAAATATGATTTGATGTGGGGGCAGTTAGGTGGCGCAGTGGATAGAGCACTGGCCCTCAGGAGGACCTGAGTTCAAATCCAGCCTCAGACACTTAACACTTACTAGCTGTGTGACCCTGGGCAAGTCACTTAACCCCAATTGCCTCACTGAAAACAAAACAAAACAAAACAAATATGATATGTTGACAAGAACACACCCACCCTGTGAGGTAATTTATATTATCCTCATTTTACACATATAGAAACTGGGGCAGACAGAGCTTAAGTGATTTGTTCAGGGTCAGTCAGTTGATAAACATATCTTAAGGACCTTAATTAATCAATCAATCAATCAATTAATCAATTAATTAATTATTTTTGCAGGGCAATGAGGGTTAAGTGACTTGCCCAGGGTCACACAGCTAGTTAAGTGTCAAGTGTCTGAGGCTGGATTTGAACTCAGGTCCTCCTGAATCCAAGGCTGGTGCTTTACCTACTGCACCACCTAGCCGCCCCCCTTAATTTATTTATTAAGCATGTATTAAGTACTATATGCCAGACAACTGTGCTAAACATTGAGGAAGTAAAAAAAGTCAAAAGACAGTCCCTGCCCTCAAGGAGCTATGGGGAGAAACAAGCAAACAAGGATGTACAAACAAGCTCTATACAGGGTAAACAGGAAGTAAATAAAAGAGGGAAGGCCATAAAATTAAGAGGGGTTGGTAAAGGTTTCCTGTGGAAGATGAGATTTTAGTTGGAACTTAAAGGAAGCCATGGAAGATGGTAGGCAGAGATGAGGAGGGAGAGAATTCCAGGCATCAGGGACAGTTAGAGGAAATGCCTGGAGCCAAGAAATGAAGTATCCTGTTCATGAGACAACGAGGAAGCCAATGTCACAGGACTGAGGGGGACATAGTATGTAGTAATGTGTAAGAAGACTAGAAAGGTAGGAGGGGGCTGGGTTAGGAAAGGCTTTGAGTGTCAGCAGATTTTGTATTTGATCGTGGAAGCAGTAGGGAGCCTTGGAGTTGATTGAGTAGGAGGGTGACATGGTCACACCTGTGCTTCAGGAAAATCACCTTAGAGTCTGAATGAAGAATGGATCAGATTGGGGAGAGACTTGAGGCAAAACATCAGGCTAATGCAGTATTCAAGGTGTGAGGTGATGAGAGCCTGTGCCAGAATGGGGGCAGTGTCAGAGGACAGGAGGAATATTTGAGAGATCTTTCAAAGGGACAAAGGGATAGAAAACTTCAGTGTCTGAGGTCAAATCTGAACTCAGGCCTTCCTGAATCCGGGTCCAGAGCTCTATTAACTTGAGCCACCTGGCTGTCTAGCATATCTTAATAAAGGTGGGTGGGTAGAGGGTATAAAAAAACAGATGGTATAGTGTCTATCCTTGAGTCCCTGCCCTACGGTATATATTTAGTATATGCTTGATATATTAAGTCACTTTTTCATGATAAGCATTCATTACTTTGATTGCTGAAGATTGTAGGAAGCTGGAGATCCAGATTAGTGGAAACTAAAACATGAGATTTATGCCACAAAGTGTGGCAAGTTCCCCACACATGGAGTGAGTAATGCATATGGTGAAGGCTACATATGGCAAGGAGGCCTGTCATTGTGTGGCTCAAAGAAAGGTAGAATAGACATCTCTAGCCTCTTCTCACCCTTCTCTGAGGGAGACTTTTGTTCCTTTGAGGAAGGGAAGGAGGAAGTTGGGGCTGGAGGCCACCACTCTCCACTGTCCCACCTAGATGCACAAAAGGATTATTTTTAGCTGGTTCCATCCCATACTTTACATCTACAAGGTTACCAGGAATTACCCAGCATAACCATTTTCTCATCCTCCCTGCTGCCCTGTGACATGTCCCTCTCTCCCCAAGCCCTGCTCTACACTTTTCCCTTCTTAGTCTGAATCCCATAATCAGATCAGTGCTACCTTTTTCTGGATGTAGAGAGCATTTTCCATCATGAGTCCTTTGGAATTATCTTGGATCACTGTATTGCTGAGAAGAGTTAAGTCTATCACAGTTGATCATCACACAATGTTGTTGATACTGTGTACAATGTTCTCCTGGTTCTATTAGTTTCACTCAGCATCAGTTTATGCAAGTCTTTCCAGGTTTTTCTGAAATCTGCCTGTTTCTTATGGAACAATAGTATTCACATGCCACAACCTGTTCAGCCATTCCCCAGTTGATGATCCTCAATTTCCAATTCTTTGTCACCACAAAAAGAGCTGCTATAAATATTTTTGTACATGTAGGTCCTTTTCCCTTTTACATGATCTCTTTGGGATAAAGTTTGTGAGTCAGTCCATGAACACTTATTGAGAACCTACTCTGTTCCAAGCACTGTGCTAAGTGTTAGGAATACAAAGAAAAACAATAAACAGACTCTACCCTAAAGGAACTTACATTCTAATAGGGAAGCCAGAAGGCAAACCACTATGTAGAAACAAGAGAAGCTAGGTTGCAGAGTGGATAGAATGCCAGTCCTAGAGTTAGGAAGACTCATCTTCCTGAGTTCAAATCTGGCTTACTGGCAGACACTAGCAGTGTGTAACTTCACCCTGTTTACCTCCATTTCCTCATCTGTAAAATGAGCTGGAGAAGGAAATGGCAAACTCGTTGCCAAGAAAATAGGGTCATTAAGAGTCAGAAACAAGTGAACAAAATATAGAAACAAACTATAAACTGGATAAATGGGAAATAATAATGGGAAGGTACTAGAATTAAGAGGGAACAGGAAAGTCTTCCTGTAAAAGGTGAGACTAGAAGGAAGCCAGGGAAATGAACAGGGAGAGGGTCTGATAATCTCTTGCCCTATGGTTCCATTCTGAATCCATTTGATTGCCTCTAGACCAATCTCTTTCCTCTGTATGTTGTAACTTTCTATTAGAATATACACCTATTGAGGGCAAGGGCTATCTCACTTTTGTGTCTATATCCCCAGGACCAAGCACCATGCTTGGTATATTATAGGTACTTAGTAAATGCTTGTTGACTGGTTAATTGGGTGGGATTTACTGCAGAAGGAGAGACTAGGGGCATAGAAGTTAGCTCAGAGGCTATTGCTATTATCTAGGCATGAAATGATGAGGGCCTAGATTAAGGTCATGTCAATAAATATGGAAGGGATGAAGTAGATTTATAAGATAATGGTGGCTTGGCGGCTTTTTTCCTGAGTCTACAAGAAAAGAATCAGTGACTTGAACTTTTATTTCTCCCAGTAATATAGAATGCTTAGCGGGCAATGATATTTCCAGATTTTAAGCTTGGCCAAGGTAATTACATAGACTTAGGAGGGAATTACTAGTGTTGGGAAATGTACTAATGAGTCAGTGGTCTTTCAGTGAGGCTAGGAAATCTGGGTACCAGTGGCATCTATCCAAGTAAAAAGCTCAGAAAGAGTTGTCTTAATCGCAAAATAAGCAGATATCCTACACTCCCAGAGCAGAGGGGCTATTTGATAGGTATTTATACCTATGAAAGCAAAAAAAAAAAAAAAAAGCAACATCTTCCAGGAGCTGTTTGCCTTGTTCTGATGCTTTCTTACTCTGTATTACCTCTCGTACTCTCCCCATAGAGACCAGAGCCACTGTGAGGAATTAATTAGCCTACAGAAAGCTGAGCAATTGATTTGCAGCAAGCTACTACCTTCTGCATGGTTCAAAGGCTTTTCCAAAGAGAATATCACATGGAAATCCAGTGTTTTATGGCACCTTGGTGAGATCTGATAACATTTGGGCAAGTCTATTTACCTCTCTGGGTGTTAGGTTCTACTATCCTCTCCCCAGTTTGAAAATGAGAGAGCTAGGCTACAAAATCTTGACCTCCCATCCAATTGTAACATTATATGATTCTATGATTTCATAAACATTCCAAAAATTAGCAGAATGTAAGACATGGTAGAAGGGGGAGGAGGGGAGATGATTGCCCCAGGCCCCACGCTATGACTTTCAGGTTATTCTTCCAGGATCTTTTAGATAAAGTTGTGTGAGTTTGGGCAAGTCCCTTTAACTGTCTCATCTTTCTTTGGTTCACTGAGCAGATTGTAGGGTCTCTCTAAAGTCTCTTATATATATGAAGTTCTACTATGCTAAGGTGGGCAGCTAGTTGGCACAGTGGATAGAGCACCTGTTCTGGACTCAGGAAGTTCAAATCTCACCTCAGACACTTACTAGCTGTGTGACCCTGGGCAAGTCATTTCACCCTGTTTATCTCAGTTTACTCATCTGTAACATGAACTGTGGAAGGAAATGGCAAACCATTACAGTGTCTTTCCCAAGAAAACCCTAAATAAGGTCACAGAGAGTCACACATGACTGAAACACAAACAACAACACTATAAAAGACTGAGCCCATCATCTTTTTATCATAAAAACATTTTATTATTTTCCACTTACATGCAGAGATAGTTGTCAACTTTTGTTTCTGTAAGATTTCTAGTTCCAAATTTTTCTCCCTCCCTCCCCACCTCCCCAAGACAGCAAGCAAGCAATCTGATATAGGTTATATATGTAAAATCACATTAAACATATTTCTGCATTTGTTGTGCTGTGAAAGAAGAATCAGAACAAAAAGGTAAAACCTCAAGAAAGAAAAAACAAAAACAAAAAAGTAGAAACAGTATGGTTCAATCTGTATCCTGATTCCACAGTTCCTATTTCTGGATGTGAAGAGTATTTTCCATCATGAGACCTTTGGAACTATCTTGGATCACTGTATTGCTGAGAAGAGAAGTCTATCACAGTTGATCATCACACAATGTTGTTGATACTGTGTGCAATGTTCTCCTGGTTCTGCTCATTTCAGTCAGCATCAGTTCATGTAACTCCTTCCAGGTTTCTCTGAAATCCACCTGTTCATCGTTTCTTATAGCACAATAGTATTCCATTACATTCATATACCACAACTTCTTCAGCCATTCCCCGATTGATGGGCATCCCCTCAATTTCCAATTCTTTGCTACCACAAAAAGATCAGCTATAAATATTTTTGTACAAATGGGTCCTTTTCCCTTTTTTATGATCTCTTTGGGATAAAGACCTAATAGTGGTATCACTGGATCAAAGGGTATGCAAAGTTTAAAGCCCTTTTGCCATAGTTCCAAATTGCTCTCCAGAATGGTTGGATCAGTTCACAGCTCCACCAACAATGCATTAATTGAACCCATCATCTTGCATATTGACTTCAGGTCATGGTCATGTCTCCTTCAAGCCACCAACTTTCTATGCATCCATGACTTTAAAGATGGTCCTTGAATTATTCAAACTTGTTGCCCTGGGACAAGGTTTCTTAACTTTTTTGTGTGTCATAGAACCCATTGGTAACTTGGTAAAACCTATGAATGCCTCAGAATTATGTTTTCAAGGACATAAAAGAAAATATATAAGTTTGCAAAGAAAACCAATTATATTGAAATATATTTTTAAAAACCAAACTCAAGGACTCCAGGTTAAAAACCCCTACTTAGTGGTCCGTATACTGTAACTTTCCTTCAAGTTACTCTCTTGACCTCCAAAGTCCCTTCCACTCCCACCATGATAGGCTTTTAAATCAAGAGAAGAGAATGGAGGAATAAAGAAGAGGAAAAAGAGAAAAAAATAAACAAGGTAAATCAGGAGAGTATACGAGGGAAAAACAACCTTTTTGATCATTTCTCAGGCAGCTGGCATAAATAATGCCAAAAAGCTCTCAAAATGATGGTGACTTTAAGAACCTTCTGACTTATATAAAAAGATGTTGTTTAATCATTTCTGATTCTTTGTGACACAATTTGGGGTTTTCTTGGCAAAGATACTGGAGTGGTTCGCCATTTCCTTCTCCAGATCATTTCACAGATGAGAAAACTAAGGCAAACAGGATGAAGTGACTTTCCCAGGGTCACACAGCTACTAAGTGTCTTAGGCCAGATGTGAACTCAGGACAATGAGTCTTCTTGACTCTAGTCCCAACACTCTATCCACTGGGACACCTAGCTGTCCCTAAAATAATGCATAATATAGAATGAAGTGAGCAGAACCAGAACAATTTATAAAACAACATTGTAAAAAAAAAACACAAAGTACTTTGGAAGACTTGAGAATTCTGATTAATGAAATGACTAACTACAATTCCAAAGGAATGATGATCACACATGTTACTTACCTTCTGACAGACGATGGATTCAAAATGCACAATGAGTTACAAGGGTTTTGTTTTTCTTTCTTTTCTTCTAAATTATAAGTTGAAGTGAGAGGAAGAGAAAATAAATGACTGTTAATTGAAAAGGGGAAAGGACAGAAAAAGGAAAGAAGGAGAAGAGAAGTGAAGGGAAAAGGGGATGGGAGGGAAGGGAAGAGGTAGAGAGCATAGGGAAAAAGAGAGAGAGTAGAAGAAGAGTAAAGGGGAGGGGATAGAAGAAGAGGAGAGAGAAGGGGAGGCAGTACAGGGGAGGAACCAGAGGGGAAGGGAAAGGAGGAGAGAAGAGGGGAGAAGGGAAGAAAAAGGGAGAGGGAAAGGAGATAAGGGGGGGAGGGGGAGAATACAAGGGGAGAGGGGGAAATGAGAAAAGAGGGGAGGCTAAGGAGAGGAGGGGAGGAGAAAGAAGGGAGAGAAGGGGAGGGAAGGAAGAGAAGAGGAGGGAAAGGGAAGGGAGAGAAGCATAAGGGAGGGAAGAGGAGGGAAAGGAAGAGGAGAGGAAGGAAAAGCAGGGGAGAGGAGGGGAAAAGAGAAGAAAGGAGTGGAGGGGAAGGGAGGAGAGGGGAGAGGAAAGGAAAAGAGAAGAGAGGAAGGGAGGGGAAAGATGGAAGGAAAGAAAAAAGAAAGGAAAGGAAAAAGAAAAGAGAAATAAACTTCTGGTCTAGTGAAGAGTGTTGGCCACTCTGATTTTATTTGGGTAGCTTTACTGGGAACCTGGGGAAATGCTGACATTTATGCCTTTATCATTCAGCTGTAACAGGCAATCAGCCCTGACGCCTCCTGCACTTTCCTGGCGGCCAGGGAGAAGAGCTCCGGCCCTCTCAGGCCAGCCAAGCCTAGCCATACCCAGTCTGGAAAAGTACACTGGGCTTGTCTGAGTCCCAAAAAGCTCTCCGGGAAGAACCACACTCAGTTCTCGGTAACATGGTGGGGGTTTCAGAGTTCCAGTGCCCAGGCAACAGGATCCAGCTGCAGCACACACAACCTTTCTTCCATCATGAATGGATCCCAGGGAAACAATTCACTCTTAGGCTCCTTAGAATTCCAGCGCCATTTTCTCCATTGCAGTTTCTTCCTCCTCCGGAGGGCTCCGAACCTGCTTTGACAGTGGTGGCAGCTGCCTTCACGTGGAGGGTTTGGACAGAGATTCCTTTGGAAGATTGATGGCTGCCAAGTTTTGGAACGGTGAGAGGGGCTGGACCCTCACCAGCCCCTCTCTGAGATGCGAGATGAGGGAGCCTCCAATTTGCTTATTCTCTTGGCATCTGTGAAACTGAAGCAGCATATTGATGAGCTCCCACAAATGAGAAATAGATGAGAGCTGTTTAGCACTTCAATAACAAAACAGGTGTTGGTTTTAGCATTTGAATAGTGGAGCTGCAACTTTCTTTCTCTTCAGTGACAGGGGAGTCTGGGGGAAGCTCCAGCCTTCTACCTATCCCTCACAGGGACTTCTCAGGAGATGCTCAGGCACCTTGTTCCCTGCCCCCACTGGCCTCCCCCAAGATCAAGGAAGAAATATTTATTGAGTTCCTAGTTGCAGAAATGCTTGGGATACACTAACTCACTTGACCTCCCATAACAACCCTGCAAGGAAAGTGATGCAAATACAATTATTCCCATTTTGCAGATGAGAAAATTGAAGTCCACAACAGTGAAATGATGGGTAGGACAGTGCATCAATTGCTGATCCTGGAGGCATGAAGACCTGAGTTCAAATCAACACTCAGACACTAACTAGCTTTGTGACCTCTGTTACAGTCACTTAATCTGTTTGCCTCAATTTTCTCAACTGTAAAGTGGGAATAATAATAGCACTTACCTCTCAGGGTTCGTGTGAGAATCAAATGAGATGTTTTTAATGTGCTTGACACATAGGAGGTACTATGGAAATGCTTCTTTCTTTTCCCTGAGTGACTTGCACAAGTCTACACAGCCATTAGATGGCAAAGACAGGACTTAAACCCAGGTGTCTTATAATGCCTAGACTACACTGCACCACAAGAGTTAATGAACATTTCAAGGTAGCCAGAAAAGACATAAAATAGTGCATGAAGATTTACTACAGAAATGGTACAAGGAATGCTGTTGTTCAGTCTTTTCAGGTGTGTCTGACTCTCCTTGACCCCATTTAGGGTTTTCTTGGCAAAGATACTGACTGGGAGCAGCTAGTGGGTAAAGCATCAGCCCTGGATTCAGGAGGAACTGAGTTCAAATCTGGCCTCAGACACTTGACACTTACTAATTGTGTGACCTTGGGCAAGTCACTTAATCCTCATTGCCCCACCCAAAAACAAAACAAAGATACTGCAGTGGTTTGCCATTTCTTTCTCTAATTCATTTGACAGATGAGGAAATTGGGGCAAACAGGATGAAGTGACTTGCTCAGGGTCACACAGCTAGTAAGTGTCTTAGGCCAGATTTGAACTCAGGAAGATGAGTCTTCCTGACTTTAGGCACAATATCCACTGTGACACCTAGAAGCCCTATCAAAATTTAAAGGAGAGATAGAAACAGAGGGAAAGAGAGAGAAGAGAGCCAGAGACAACAGACACAGACAGAAACAGAGAGACAAAGAGATAGAAAGAAACAGAGAAAGGGAAGAGATAAGGAGGGAGAGAAAGAAAGAGAGAAGAGAGAGAAGAAAGATGAGAAGGGAGAGAAACAGAGAAAAAGGGAAGGGAGAGGGAGAGTAACAAGAGAGAGGAAAGAGAGGACAGACAGAGAAACACAGACACAGAGACAGAGAAAGAAACAGGGAGAGGAAGAAAAAGAAGAGAGGGGAGAGAGAAGACAGAAGAAAAAGGAGCGACAAAGAGACAGAGGGAGACAGAGAGAAAGGGGTAGGGACAGAAAGAAGAGAGAGGGGAGAGAGAGAAGAGAGAGAGAGAGAGAGAGAGAGAGAGAGAGAGAGAGAGAGAGAGAGAGAGAGAGACACTCTGTCGATCATTGGGACTTTGAGGGCCATAGAAGGCTCTTCATGTGGGAGTTAAGATATTGACAATCTTGAAAGGTGTACATGATTTGGATGGGAAGGAACTGAGGTATTCTAAAAATTCTTTGCTGTTAATCTCCTCGAATTTCATTACATAAGGAAAGGACAGACAGGCAATAGTGGCCATTTCTTTTTTTGTCCTTGTACTCTTTTTTTTTTTTTTGTCCCTTGTACTCTTAATGTGTAACATGGTGCACACAGTAGGTGCTTGATTAATGTTCACT
This sequence comes from Dromiciops gliroides, assembly GCF_019393635.1. NCBI lineage: Eukaryota > Metazoa > Chordata > Mammalia > Microbiotheria > Microbiotheriidae > Dromiciops > Dromiciops gliroides. The sequence continues at coordinate 545,756,471 of NC_057861.1, read as the reverse complement.
GAATCGTATAGCTATGCAGCTTTGAGAGTTCGCCCGCTAGTCTACTCCTTTCAGCCGCCACCTCCACCCCGCTCCAGCCTTGATCACAAATAGAATCCCTAAGAAAGGTTACTAATGGTTGCAGAACCGCCCCCCCCCCATTATTCTCTGGCAGGTGACACGATTCTAATCCCTTTCTATCCCACACAATAAGAATCCTGGAATTAATTAACATTTGTTTATTTTATAGACTCTTCTAGGTTTATGACTTTCTATTGCTCAGTCGATTTTCTGTTTTGGGGAAAGCACAGAGTGAATTTTGCATTCCCTGGAACTCACAGGACCATCCGCCAGAGCAAATGCATTGCTATCAGTGCTGGAGGGGCAACTGTTTTATTGTACATAAGTGCTGAAAAGGCCCGCAGAGGTCATTTAGTGAAAATACCCACTTGACAGAGAAAAAAGCTGAAATCCAGGGAGTTGAAATTCTTATCCAAAGTCCCTCAGCTATTAAGTGAAAGTGGCGTGCATTGAGTGTCCACCCACTGAGTCTTAGCTCACTATGTGAAGGTAAGGGATGGTTTTCTGAGATGCTAGGATGGACAGATTGGTAGGTCTTGAGTATGGTTGATAATAACAGAGAATGGGAGAGTGGGAGGCAGAAAAAGAAAGAGAAAGAAAGAAAAGCAGGGAAGGAGGAGAGAGAGAGAGAGAGAGAGAGAGAGAGAGAGAGAGAGAGAGAGAGAGAGAGAGAGAGAGAGAGAGAGAAGGGGAGAGACAGGGAAAGAGAGAGGAGGGAGACAGAGACACACACGGTGATAGAGACACAGAGAGTGAAAGAGAAAGACTAAGACAGAGAGAGAGAGAGAGAGAGTAGAAAATTTGTTGGACCCCATTAAATATGTAAGGAACTCCCTCTGTCAATGCAGACCAACAGTTGCTTTGCAACATAGTTTTATAGCCTTGTCTGGGGGCAAGATTGAAAAGTTAAATGTCTACAGGGTCATACAACTAGCAAATATCAGAGGCAGGATGTCAATTCAGGTCTTCCTGACTCTGAGAAGGGATCTCTACTACATGAAATTATACTTTAATTTTTTAAAAAAAGACCATCATCTACTTTTGCCATAATGCTTCAGAAGTGATGAGTCAGAACTTAGATGGCTGTAGAAGGCCAGTTTTATGGCCATGGGTACAGGTTACAGATTTCTCCCACTTCTGCCTCTTTTTTACTACCTGTTTACAAGGGGCACAGGCTCTGAAGCTGACTGGATTTCATAGTCCTTGACCTTGCACCAATACTTTAAGGATTCATGATTTTTCTGAGTGGATCCAATCCCTCCACTGAATCAGATTGCAACTCCCTTACAATCTAGTAGGTAGTCTTCAAAAGCTACTATTCCTGCAAAATTCATCACCCTGCAGCCTCTCAGAACCCAGATAAGCCAGTTCTTAAATAACAAAGTGTCTAGTACTGGGCCTGTGCTTAAAGATTTTCCCATGTAATAGGACGCTCCAGAGCCAGTATAGACTTTTAAGATCCCAGGATCACCTGTATCCCAAGATAAAGCCCTACCAAAAGTCCTAATAGAGGTCATTGGCCTATAAAAAGAATTTCTTCAGTGCTACATTCAGGTTTCCTCCCTGCAAATGGGCTGGCACTGGAGTGCACAGTGGGACTTTCTATGAGAAAGGAAACTTTTCTTTAAAGGCCCAAATTTGGAGTATCAAGTTCCAGCAGACCAAAATAGGAGATTTTAGTCCTAGATATGGTGTTGGACTAGGAGGTAAGAAGAGCCAAGTTCAAATCCTGTTCTTGACACTTACTAGTTATGTAATCCTGGGCAATTCATTTAACCTCTTTCATTTGTAAAGTGTGGATAATAATATCATAGGACTGTTGAGGGTAACGGCTTTAGTCAAATGATAATTATAAGAAGAATACCCCATATCTCCACCTCGATAATTATGAAGAGCTTGGACTTCTCCCGCCCTCCCCCCAATTAATCACAGGGTTTTTGTTTTTTTTTTAATTAGGTGTTGGGGTGGGGGGAGTTCCAATTTGGAAGGAGTGAAAACATCAGATGAAGTTAAATGAGGCTACACAAGAAGAGTGTTGGGATTGGTTGAAGCCACTTGTTATGTTCTGTAACTTCCCAGACTAAAACACCATTTTCTGGCCACTAGGTCCTAATATGTGTTTTCTTGCCTTATTGGAATGTAAGCAACCTCTAACATGGATAGCGTTTCACTTATGTATTTCCCTTCCTAGTACAGAGTTTGATACATTTTTTTGTTGTTGAGTCATTTCAGTCACATCAACTCTTCATTCATTCATTCATTCGTTCGTTCATTCATTCATTGTCAGAGAAAGAGTGGTGTTCGGACTAGTTCTTAAAGGTTAAGTAGAGTTTCAACAGACAGAGGTAGAATTAGAGGAAATTTTTGGTGGAGGAATGGCATGGGGAAAGGCACAAAGGCAGGAAGTCACTTCACATTCAGGGGATAATTAAAAATTATCCAGCTTAGTTGGAGCAAAGACAATACAGAGAGAGACAGAGGGGTATAATATTGGAAAGGTCCATTGGGGGAAAGGTTGTGGAGGACCTTGAACCATGATAAAAATAGCTCACATTTCCATGGTGCTCTTAAAGTTTATAAAATATTTTCCTCACAATAATGCTATGAGGCAGACAGTGTATTTATTATCCCCATTTTACAGATAAGGAAACTGAAGCTTAGAGAGATTAAATAACTTGTCCATGATTAAATATCTAGTAAGTATCAGTGCCATGATTCAAAGCCAGGTCTCCTTATTCCAAATTTAGTACTTTGCACTGTACTGACTTGCAGATAAGTTTAATTGCTTCTTCTTGTTTGTTCATTTCAGTTATATACAAATCTTGGTGAGCCCATTTGGAGTTTTCTTGGCAAAGATACTGGAATGGTTTTCCATTTCCTTCTCCAGCTCCTTTTACAGATGAAGAAACTAAGGCACACAGGGTTAGATGACTTGCACAAGATCATACAGTAAATGTCTGAGGCCAGATTTGAACTCAAGTCTTCCTGATTCCAGGCCGGGTGCTCTATCTACTATGTCAATTAGCTGCTTAATTACTACCAAATAACCATTTGGAGTTCTACAATTGTATTTTCTCTCTTGGAATCACAATAGATCTTAAAGATTATTAGGGCTTTGGTTTAGTTAAAGAGGGGAAACAAGTCATCCCACCTTATTCATATAAACCACATTGCTGCCCAAGAACAGGAGAACAGGTTGTGTGTAGACATCATCTGGGATATACATTTAAGCACTGGACATTCCTTTCATTTCGTTGTCAGACAATTAATTTTTTTCGTTTTTTGATCTGTTAGAAATGTCTGAAAGGCAGAGAATGCCCCAAATAAAACACTATTGCTTCTTAGAAAGGCAGTGGCACAGAATAAAGAGTCTAGAATTGTTAAGTCAGAGGACCTGGGTTTAAACCCACTAGAGATACTTACTATCTATGTTCCTTTGGGCAAGTCACACTCATACTCTCGGAGTGTTGATTTGTTCATTTGCGGTTAGACTAGATATCTTCAAAGATCCCTTTCAGCTAGAATTCTATGATCTTAGGATTCGCACAATCTAATTAGGACTTTTCTGATCTCTTTGCTTATTCCCTTGAGAGGAAATGATCTCATCCAGTTAAGTGTTAATCTATGTAAATGAAATCGGATACTTCTTATCGGAGGAAATCTCTCCTGCCACATTAATCTATTTTGCCATATGCCGTGAATTCTCTGGTGCCCATGGCAGAGAGATGTTTCTTTCCTGACGTGAAGTTACCTTTGGTTTTTGTTGGTGGTATCTAATATTGAAAAGACCCCCAGCTGGCCTTGGGGCTCCCCCAGGTCATAAACAAAGAAAAGATTTACTGGAGAGAACACTTCCCGAGACAGATGTTCACACATTAATGCATGAAATTTCAGAATAGGGATTTTCTGTTCTCTCTCACTCCAAGAACCATTCCTCAAGTTCCCAAAATACTCCATGGACTCAAGATGGATCGGAGAAAAACCCAGGGTCCAGAATTAACCATTTACCTTGGGCTGGCAACCAGGGCAGAGAATAGCATTTGTCTTAGAAATGGGTTCGAGATTCTAGCTCCTGAATTTTAGGGAACAAAAATATGGATTTTCCCCACCTGACACTTGTGGGAAGCAATGTGAATAAAATGGGTCAGGGTGTGATTCTCAACTCATGACCCCTGCTTTGGCTTCACTTTCCTCTCTTCCCAATCTTAACCGATCCTCCCCATTCAATAAATTCCACTGGTTTTCTATTACCTCTATTAAAAGCTTTCTTAATCTGGCTGTGTTCTACCTTTCTAGTCTTTACACCTCATTTCCCTCCATGTATTCTCTGATCTAATGACACTGGTCTCTTATCTATGTCTTGATCAAGACACCCCATATCCTGGGGCAGCTAGGTGGCGCAGTGGATAGAGCACTGGCCCTCAGGAGGACCTGAGTTCAAATCCAGCCTCAGACACTTGACACTTACTAGCTGTGTGACCCTGGGCAAGTCACTTAACCCCAATTGCCTCACCAAAAAAAATAAATAAATAAAAGACAACCCATATCCTGACTCCAGGCATTTTCACTGGTTGTCTCTCATACCTGGAATTCTCTCCCTCCTCATATTCATCTCCTAAATTCTTATTTTCTTTCAAGTCTCAACTAAAATAGTACCTTCGGCAAGAAGCCTTTCCCTATCTCCCTGAATTCTAGTGCCTCCCTTCTGCTGATTATTTCCAATTTATTCTGTATAGAAGGTTGGGGATTTTTTGTACATAGTTGTTTGCATATTGTCTCCTCCATTAGAGTATGAACTCCTTGAAGTCAGGGCTGTTGCTTTGCTTTTCTTTGTACCTCCATTGTTTGGAACAGTACTTGGTAAATAGTAGGCAATTAATAAATGCTTGTTGACTTGTCTTGAGGAGTTAACCAATTCCATATTACATTGCCCTCTACTCCCCAGTCCCTTGTCCCCTTGCCCTATCACAGCTCAGGTCTTTCTAAGCCCCAATGCTGGTTTCTCCCCGGCCCCCCCCCCCATCATCTATCTGCCTCCATCATTCCTATTCATATGTTGTTGAACAGTGCTGGAAGAAGTCATACAATTTTGCTGACTGGGCCTGCCAGATTCATATTGTCTAATCTCAACTGGGCCCTCAATGCTTCAAAACGATCCTTTTACTCTTTCCTAATTGCCCCTCTATCACAGCTGTTCTGAACTTTTTATCATTTCCCCAAATTATCTTCCTCAAATGTATAACACCCCCATACCCTCATTGGAGGACCTCATCTCATACTTATCAAGAAAAGAGAACTTTTCACTCTTCATCACTCCCCATAGGCAGCCAGTTGCAGAGGTTTATTGATAACATCTTTTACATTGACACCCATCTCTTAGAAGACTTATCTGGAGACATGCAGGTGATGCAGTGAATACAGAGTGGAACTAGGAGTCAGGGAGATCTGAATTCAAATCTAGCCCCAGAGATTTACTAGCTATATGGCCCTGGGCAAGTCACTTCACTTATATGCCTCAGTTTTCTCGTCTGTAAAATGGGGATGATAATAATAGTGCCTGCCTTTCAGGGTTGTTGTGAGAATCAAAGGAGATAATTTTCATAAAGCACTTTATAAACCATTAAGTTCTGTATAAAAGTTAGCTATTGTCATTCTCCCTACTAACACAGTCACCATGCTAGATCAAGCCTTCATTACTCTGCGCAAAAGATTGCCATCCCCTCCTAATTAGATTCCTTACCTTGACTGACCCCCCTCCTTTTTGTCCTTGCCACATGGCTGCCAAAGGTCTGACTCTGACACGCCCTCCATCAAAAAGTTTCAGAGACTATTGCCTTGAGGATAAAATAAAAATCCTTCTGCTATTGAAATTTCTTCACAATCTAGTTGCTTTTTTGTTTATTTTCTTTAATTTTTAAAAATTGTTTTTTTCATAATCTAGCTTCAACTTATATTTCTAATCAGAAATCACCTAGGCAGCTGGAAATAAGAGCAGTGGATAGACAGCAGGTGGCTAGAGTACTGGGCCTGAAGTCAGGAAGACTCCTCTTTCTGAGTTTGAATCTGACCTCAGACACTTACTAGCTGTGTGACCCTGGGCAAGTCACTTCACCCTATTTGCCTCAGTTTCCTTATCTGTAAAATGATCTGGAGAAGGAAAGGGCAAGCCATTCCAATATCTTTGTCAGGGAAACCCCAAATAGGGTTACAGTCAAACATGAGTGAAAAAAAAATGAGTGGGCAGCTAGGTGGCGCAGTGGATAAAGCACAGGCCCTGGATTCAGGAGGACCTGAGTTCAAATTTGACCTCAGACACTTGACACTTACTAGCTGTGTGACCCTGGACAAGTCACTTAACCTCCATTGCCCCACCAAAAAAAACCAACCACCACCACCACCACAACAAAAATGAGCAACCACCCCCACTTACTCTATATTCTAGTTAAACTGGCTTATCTTTACTGTGTAAAATGTGTGTGTGTGTGTGTGTGTGTGTATGTGTGTGTGTTGAACTTATACCACATCATAGTTCCCACCTCCATCCTTCTGTGTAGGCCATCACAGAATCACAGTTTCCATCCAAACCAAACTCTACCTCTCACTCCCTATGAAAGTCACCTTGACAAGTAGTCCTCGATCTTTGCTTGACAATTTCCAATAAAGGGAAATCTATCACCTCCCTCCTGAGGCTGCCCATTGCATTTGTGGACAGCTCAAAGTATTAAGAAATTGTCCTTAGATAAAGTCTAAAGTTTGCTCTTTGACATTTCCACTTCTTGTTTGTGGTTCTGTTCTTTCAGACAAGGCAAAACACATCTTGTCCCTCTGCCAGATCATAGCCTTTCACGTTTATGAACACAGCTGTTCCATCACTTCCCAACCTTCTCTTCTTCAGGCAAAACAGCTTGGATTCCTTCATCTGATTCTCATGTCACATCGATTCAAGAATCCTGGTTACCCTCCTCCAGATATTCTTCATCTCCTCTAAGTTCTTCCTAAAAGATGGCACCCAGAATTGAACACATTTATGTTTTACTACAGCATGGTGCTTAGTGTAGTATGGTTCCTGGCACATAGTAGGTGCTTAATAAATGCTAGTGGGGGGGCAGCTAGGTGGCACAGTGGATAGAGCACCAGCCCTAGATTCAGGAGGACCTGAGTTCAAATTTGACCTCAAACACTTAACACTTACTAGCTGTGTGACCCTGGGCAAGTCGCTTAACCCCAATTGCCTCACCAAAAAAAAAAAATAATAATAATAAATGCTAGTTGTTTAGTTGGTTGACAGTTTGCAGCTATGTGGCACAGTGGACAGAGAAGCCAGACCTTGAGTTAGGAAGACCTGAACTCAAATCTGGACATAGACTCCTACAAGTATGTGGCAAGTCACTTAACCTCTACTTGCCTCAGTTTCCCCATTTGTAAAATGGGGATGATGACGGTGGTGGTGGTGGTGGTGATGATGATGATGAAGAAGAAGAAGGAGAAGGAGATGATGATGATGATGATGATAGTAGGGCCTAGTTCCCAGTGGTTGTTGTTGTGAGGATCAAAGGAGATAATGTTTGCAAGGTGCTTAGTACACTGGATCATAGTAAACACTAATAAATGTTAGCTATTATCAGAGGGACTAGGACTTGCTAATTCTTGTAAACTATGTCTGTCAGCTCAAATGCCACCTCCTACAGGAGGTCTTCCCTAATGTCCCAAGTTGTAAATGCTTTCAACATCTGCACATCGAATTAACTTTGTAAGTTACGTTTATATATCTTTATACATGTTTCCCCAAATAGAACGTTAGCTCCCTGAAGGCAGGAACTGTTTTGCTTCTATCCTTGTCTAGCACCATCTAACCTTCGGGGTCCTCCTGCGTCCTTTTCCAGTGTCTTGTGTCAAAAAAGCTTAAAATAATCCAAGAGACACAGATGTAACACAGTCCCAAACTTTCAGGCAGAGATCACAATTACCCTCAAATCCCAAGTGATGCCGATTCAACGAACAAACAACATTTTGCACAGTACATCAGAGAATACTGCATGCTTAATACTTAATAAGGGCCTGCCCTTGCAAATACAGAAAAGAAGAAAAATGAAAATAATCATCCAACAAAAGGGGAAAAAATAAATAGCAACAATGAAAAGCTAAGCTTCTATTAATGAAGAAATCCCAATCCTGAACTAGTTCCCTAAACATGTGGCGCTCTCCCCACAGGGAATTGGGATCTAGAATTGACTGTTGCCCCCTCTCTCTAAGGTGAGAAAAGAAACAGTTCTGGGTGAAAACTTTTTCATGATGCTCTCAGAGCATAGGACATCCCAGCTGAGGTGTGAACAAAAATCTCTGACTGTCCCTTTCCCACAGGGTAGACTCAGGGTTACAATTAATCAGTGTTTTACTGGAATTGCATCTTTTGCTCAGCAATTAATCTGCGGTCAGTTCCTTTGTCATTAGACCATTTTAGAGATTTAGTAAAGAATCGATTTAATTGATATGGCATGGAATCCAAGACTTCCGGGTTTATGTGGTAGGAGAAGAGAGAAGAGAAAGGGCATAATGCTGGCTGATAGAAAATACATTGGTCTGACAATAAGATTAGCAGGATTCTATATTTACTTACGTCATTAAATCGTTCTATGGGTATGTTGGGCATGTTGTTTCACTTGCGGGGGTCTCAGTTTTTTCATGTGTAAAATGGGGAGAGACAGCTTGGTGGTGTGGATCACGACACTGGTGGGATGGGGGCAGCTTCAATTAACCTTAACACTCCCATAATACTAACTGGTACCACTGTGAGTAGACCTGGAGCAGTTTGAGTTCACTTTATCCCCAGAGGCAATGATCTCTGACCTATCTGTGGGCCTTTGTGGGCAATGAATAGATAAAGAAAGCAATAAGGACTTTGGTAAGGAAGGACTGAGATCTCTGGGAACTTCCTTGTGACAGCTTTTAATTTCCTTGCAGGATGTTAAACTGTTTTTGTCTTTTTAGGATTCTTTTTTTTTAGCACCCTGTAGAATGCTTTTAACTGAAAGCTATTGAATATGTTTTTTAAATAAAGAAATTGCATCTCTCAATCCATATGCTCTGAGTAGTCTAGGGTACTGAATGTCAACCTGAGACAGGTGGGCTAAGTGATGTATAAGAGCTTCTATCAGTGTGATGTCCTGAAACTCTTTGAAGTCAGTCTGCCAGGTAAATTGGGGATGCTCTTCTCTCCAATTAGGCCGAGAACTCCGGGGCTGGCTCCCTGCCTTTTATCTCTTTTATGGGCCTCATTCCCTATTTCCCATCAGTACCTAAAAGACAATTTGATTCTCCATTTAAATACTAGAGCAAAGCACCATGGGAGGAAGAGGAAGACGATATGGCCCTTGGTCACATAGAACTTATTTTTATTTATTTCATTTTATTTACATTTATTTTATTTTAAATTTATGGAATAAAATAAACATTTCCATAACATAGTACAATAAAAAATATGATTGTACATGAAACTGCAAATTTACTATGTATAACTTGTTATTCAAATATACAACAAAATTATCATATCATATAAATTTATTTTTTTTCTTTTTTTCTTTCCTCCCCTATCCTCTGCCCTAGAGATGACTACCATTAGACACAACAGGAATAGATGGGTAGGGAGAGAGAGAAAAAGAGAGAGAGAGAGAGAGAGAGAGAGAGAGAGAGAGAGAGAGAGAGAGAGAGAGAGAGAGAGAGATGATAGAGAGATATAGATAGATGATAGAAAGATATATAAAATTTCTCTATACATCTTTTTATCAGTTCTTTCTCTGGATGCAGATAGTGTCTTTCTTCATATATCCTTTAGAGTTAAATTGGATATTTATAACAGACAAAATAACTTATTCACACAAAGTCACTCTTAAAACAATATTGCTGGGGGCAGCTAGGTGGTGCACTGGCTAAAGCACTGGCCCTGGATTCAGGAGGACCTGAGTTCAAATCTGGCCTCAGACACTTGACACTTACTAGCTGTGTGACCTTGGGCAAGTCACTTAACCCTCACTGCCCTGCCCTCCCCCCAAAACCCACAAAAATCCCCAACAATATTGCTACTACTGTATACAATGGTCTCGATTCTCATTTCACTCTTCACTATTTATGATAATGAATTTATGACATAATAAAGAAAGTGAACACAGATTGAATGCAAATAACTCCTGCACAAAAGAGGAATGGAATGTCAGCGCTTAACACAATTCCTGGAATATAATAGGAGCAAATTCCCTTCTCACCCCGCCCCCCCCCCCAAAGCATGCCAGTCTCTCTGCTGTGCTGGATGTCTGACCCAGTAAGCTTTATTCCAGTGGCATCCCTTAGAGGGACTTTGAACATTTTTTAGCACTTAAGATAAAGCTAAAGTTATAAACCATGTTGTGCTGCTCTTCTTTCTCAAAGAATCCACCTTAACAAATCATTGTCCAACAGTGTCTACTTGTCATTGGTAGTGAATTTTCTCATGGCAGAGAGAACCAACTTCCAGTAAATGTTTGGGAAAAGCAGCTCTTAGTGTTGTGTCCCTATTTGATACTTTCAGACTTTGCAAGGGAAAGGCAGAAGACAGATGCCAAACTTGGCATGTTGGTTGCTATAACCTTGACTGCTAAATTACATTAGAAAGTCTATGGGGGGGGGGGCTCCATCCAACTTCACCATAAATATTTAAAGCAGAAAATATAGATTATGTCAAAATGAAAACCAACAAAGTAAACCGAGGATGTCTAAGCATCCAAGGGGAGAGAGATGAGACACTGATAGGGAAAGGTCACTAGGAACAGTCCCAGAGAACCACAGTGGTGGTGTTGTGTGGAGAAGGAATAGATTCTCAAAGCAGAGTTAGGCAGATGACTGTGAGTGCCGATTCTTTAACCAGAAGCAAGGAATGAAAAGATTCAAAAGCAGTAGAGGGTCACTGAAAATGTAGAATCAGAATGAGAACGTTAAGCATGTGGGCAGAGAGTCCATTGAGGCGCAAAGAGAGAGCAAGGATAGACAATTGCCTGGTAGATATAAAGCATTTCTTTTTTTCAGAAATTATGTTCTGAGGCTTCTTAGGACAAGACACTGTCACAATGTGAATGTGTTTAGTGCTATGAAAGTATGGGATTTGGAGTCAGGGGACCTGGGTTCTAACCTTAGTTTTACTTCTTGGCAACATTGGGTAAGTTATAGAATTAGGAGTGATGAGCAAAAGTTGAAGAAAGACTTGTCTGTTGTAAAAGAACGCTTCTTGCATAATTGTATCCAAATGACCACATGTATAATTCTATCTAATGGTGCAGCTGGTGGCATAGTAGATCGAGGGAACTGGACCTGGAATCAGGAAGACCTGAGTCCGGATCCACCCTCCACAAAAATAAACCATCATAGGATGGTTTAAAGAATCAAATGACACAACATTTGTTTAACAAAAAAAGGAGGGGGAGGAGGTGAAGAAGGGAGTGGAGGGGGAAGGATGAGGGGAAGGAGAAGAAAAAATTTAGCACATAGTAGGTACTATATAAACCCCATCTAAATGGCACAATGGATAGAACTCTGGAACTGTAGTCAGGATGTTCTGAGTTCAAAGCAACTTCAGATACTTTACCGGTTGTGTGACTCCGTGTCTGACAAGTGACAATGTCTATTTGCTTTGGTTTCCTCATCTGTAAAATGAAGAATAACATCTACCTTGTACCCTGGGGAATGCTTTACCTGGGAGTTATGAGGCAGCACCTACAGCCTACAAAGGGATTATCAACAACTCCCCAAATCTGTCCCAGCCATCTTGATCAATAAGACACTCACCCACAGGGGCAGCTAGGTGGCACAGTGGATAGAGCACTGGCCCTGGATTCAGGAGGATCTGAGTTCAAATCCAGCCTCAGACACTTAACGTTTACTAGCTGTGTGACCCTGGGCAAGTCACTGAACCCCAATTGCCCCGCAAAAAAATTAAAAATTAAAAAAAGTTAAAAAAAAAATTAGACACTCACCCAGGTTTCTCTGCCAGATGCTCTAGGAGTCTCCTGGAATCCCCATGAATGCTTTTAATTCCCAGGCATGACAATTCTTCTCACAACTGATGCTAGGACGTTGGGAGGGGAAGGGCAACACCTGGACCACCCAAACATTGCTTACTCATGACCAGAGTACTTCAGCTCTCAGTCAAAATGAAACAAATATAGATGATAGAAAAGGGAAACCAAGCAGATTTGCAGGGCTATGAGGGCAAAGCACTCCTGGCTCCCATGATTTGTGCTCATCCACCTTTTCCCATCACCCAGTCCTGGCCAGTTCCTCAGGCATTCTGCTGAGTTACTTCACAGAATAAGCACTATGGGGTTTCATTTACTGAGGCATCTCAGCTCAATAAAATTGAAAACGTTCTAACAATTGGAGCTGTCCAGTAATGGAATGGGCTTCCTGTTGGGGATACTGGGAGCCGGATAACAAATCTTCCATCTTTGTACATACATTTACAAGGAGGCTAGATTTTACACAGAAGCTTGATGACCATCCATTAGAAGGTTCTGAACCAGGGGATCATGAACTTGTGACCTGCATGGAATGGAAGGTTCTTAACCTTTCTGTTTGTTATGGACTCCTCTGGCAGTCTAGTGAAACCTATGGACCCTTTCTTAGAATAATGTTCTTAAATACATAAAATAAAATACACAGGAGTATAAAGGCAAGCAATTATATTGAAATAGTTATCCAAAAATTTTGTTTTAAGTTCATGAACTTTAGGTGAAGAACCCCTGGATTAGATGAGAGTTAAAGTCCCTTCTGAGCTTGAATCTATGATTCTCTAAATGCCAAGTAACTTTAACTGAGAGGTTCCAGCCTTAGACCAATATAATCTTTGTTTTTTGTGGGGTGGGGTGGTGTAAAAGGGTGAAATTTTCACCTTACTGGGTGAAGAAAAAAAGCCATCCAGCCCAGAGCAATGTCAGGTGCCCAAATAAACATCTAACATGATTGAACAAGGGATTGATATTTAACTTCAGAGCCCATAAAAAATTTAAAGAATTGCTAAACACTAAGCAAAAATACAAAAGAGTTCTCTGCACTCAGGGAAATTATTGAAGTCATAAAGAATCTGTTCTTGCAGATGAGGCTGCAGTGTGAGCAGAGCAGAGCAAATCAATAATGTCATACTTCTCGCCAAGATCAAAATACTGGAGGAAGTAGCTGCAAAGTAAAGGAGACCAGGTTCGTTTCAGTCAATCACTAGGCTGGGTAATGTAATATCGGAGCACAGAGTAATAGTCTTGCCTAAGAATTTAAAAGCCAGCAAAGTGTTTAATCAAAGTTGGGAGCCATTGTATGTTTTGAAGGATAATTGCCCAGCACCCCGGGACTGGAGGATTCTGGGAAAAGGACATGACAGAAGGTTTAACGAGTTTAACTGAAAAGTGGTTTCCTAATCAAAAGAAGCACTTGACTCCATTCTGCATTTTACAGATAATAATAATAACTCACATTTACATAGGGCTTTGTAAGGCACTTTCCTCACAGTGAACTGATGAGGTAGGCAAGGACAGATATTCTTATTCCCATCTTGCAAATTAAAAAAACAAAAAAACAAAAAAACCCTGAGTCTCAGAGAGGCAAAATGATATGACTTTGGGACAAGGGGTCTGATTCCAAAAATAGTACACTTCCTATACCACCCAAGGTGTGTCTGCAGAAGGGGCAACTAAGATGGTGAGGGGGAATTATTTCCATATGCCATATGAGGCCTGGTTGAAGGAACTGGGAATTCTTAGCCAGGAGAAGGAGAGACTTAAAAGGAGATGTGATAGCTGCTTTCAAAAATTTGATGGGTTGTCATATGAAAGAAGAATTAAATGTTTGAACCAAAAGAACAGAATTATGAGTGACAAATAGAGGTTAAAGAGAAGTAGATTTAGGCCATCTGTATTTATTTTTTTGGCAGGGCAATGAGGGTTAAGTGATTTGCCCAAGGTCACACACTAAGTGTCAAGTGTCAGAGACTGGATTTAAACTCAGGTCCTCCTGAATCCAGGGCCAGTGTTTTAGCCACTGTACCACCTAGCTGCCCCAGATTTAGGCCCAATGTAAAGAAAAAATTTTTTACATGATTGTTTGAAATGATTGCATCTATAATTCTATCCAAAGGTGGATTGAACTGCCTCATGAAGTTAGATAGTTCTCTCTCATTTAAAGTCTCTGAGAAAAAAAGGCTGGCTATCACTTATAGAAGTTGTTGTGGTATGGAGATGGGGAGTTTCTATATCACTGACCTATATTACCTCTGAGGGCCCCATATTTTGTAATTCTGTGACTCATTATCTTCCTTTTTACAGATCAGGAAATTGAGGCCAATATTTAGGAAACAACTTGGTCATGGTGATAGAGTCAGTTAGTGGCAGAACCAGGATAGAAACCCATGTATCTCTTGAGTCCAAGTTGTAGGTTCTTGTCATGAATCCACAATGCACAGAAAGGCAAGATGTCATGATAGAAAGAGCAGAAGATTTCCTGGAATTGGAGGACCTGAGTATAAAATCTTGGCAGTGCGATTTGCTATCTACCTGACCTTGGGCATGTCAGTTCCTGAGCTATAAAATGAGGGGACTGGACTAGATAGCATTGAAGGTCACTTTCAGCTTCAATTCTATCATCCTCTAGTCCTATCCCCCTTGGAAGAGACTGGGATAGTAGGTGGGTATCAACTCAGAAAAATATCTTTAAATGATTAGAGAAAACGCTAAGTTTCAGTTAGTGGCTAGCCAAAATAAAGATGTAATTTTTTTCCATCCAAGGTCACAACCCCCTGCTGTAAATTCATTGTACCAGTTAGCAACTTCTATGCTTTGTCTGGGCAGCTAGATGGTACAATGGATAGTGCACTGGAAGATGAGTTAGACTCCTCTTCCTGAGTTCAAATCCAGCCTCAGACAATTTGCTAGCTGTATGACCCTGGGCAAGTCACTTAACCTTATTTGCCTCAGTTTCCTCATCTTTAAAATGATCTGGAAAAGGATATGCCAAACCACTCCAGTATCTTTGCCAAGAAAATCCTGAAGAAGAAGAGTCAGACATGACTGGACAATGATGCCTTGTCAACTGAATTTCAGGTCCCAAGGCTGGTTTATGGTTAGTGGGTTCTGCATGCCTCATTGTCCATGACCAGTTTTCATATTCTTGTCATCACTCCCATAATCCCTCTTGGTATGCCTCCCCATATCTTTTTTTTTTTTTTTTTGGTGAGGCAGTTGGGGTTAAGTGACTTGCCCAGGGTCACACAGCTAGTAAGTGTCAAGTGTTTGACGCCAGATTTGAACTCAGGTCCTCCTGAATCCACTGCACCACCTAGCTGCCCCGCCTCCCCATATCTTAACATCATTCTGTAGCTCTTTTGTGCTACAGAATACCAGTGCAAGCTGCCAAAGTTTCCTTCTTGGTCTTGAACTCCTGGGTATTCACCCAATAGCATGGTGACTATGCCCAGCTGATTACACATTCCTTGTAGCCAACAAATTCTATCTTCACCAACAAATTCTATCTTCTCTCTATATTGGGCATGTGTATCTGACCTTCTTCAGTGATGTAGAGAGGAGAAGCCCAAACTGCACCCTCTTGGAATGGGTCGAATCTTTTCAATATGAGTCCTTTTGGTTCAAGCCCACTCTAGTTTTGTGACTGATGTGTTCCCTTAATGGCAACATAATATAGTGGGTAGAGAATGGCCTCCACTTAACATCTGTGAGCTTCAGGTTACCTCCTTAAAACTAAGTCATAGGTTGGCTGACATTTGGAGGATTTGGAGATAATCTCAGGTCTTTGGTATAGTCAAGTTCTCTTGAAAAGCTTTTGTAAATCAAACTTTAGAATATAGGCTCCTTGAGAAGAATGACCATATTTTTCTTTTTGCTTTTCTTTGTATCCACAGGGCTTACCATAGTCTCTGCACATAGTAAACACTTAACAAGTGTTTGTTGACCAATTGGCCAAGTCAAACCATATTTCAAGTATAGGAGAGATCACAATTTCTTTTCTTTTTTGGGGGGTGGGGCAGGGCAATGAGGATTAAGTGATTTGCCCAGGGTCACACAGCTAATAAGTGTCAAGTGTCTGAGGCCAGATTTGAAGTCAGGTCCTCCTGAATCCAGGGCTGGTGCTTTATCCATTGTGCCACCTAGCTGCCCCAGGAGAGATCAAAATTTAAAGATACTCAGCTGTAAGCAGAACAATTACCCTTAGTTTCTTTTGTACAAATTCATATTTTTTCAAGTATTGACATTTAAGAGGGTAGCTTTATTCTTTAGTACCCCATATTATGGACATATCACTGGGCTGTGATCATTTGTGTTGATTGAGCACCTTTACACCTATGCACACCTTGGAGATGGATCCAGTAGCTAGTTCATAATTCCGCGATTTGAAAGGAAGACTGGGAGAAATTGTTCATCATACAATTTTCGAAGAAACCAACAACCAAAGAGCTGGACTAGGTGCAATGGTGTTAGAGGTGACTTTGACTATATTTGACAGATTCTTGTATTAAGAATCAAGAAACCATGATTCTGGTTCAGTTTTTCCCCTTAACTAGCTATTTGTCCTTGGGCGAATCAAATGTCCTGAGTTTCTGTATCTGCAAAATAGCTCATCTCTCATCTCCATGCTGAGTTTTCTTGAGCATAAAATTGGATGATAGATTTATTTGGACCATTGATGTATGTATTTTAAAAGCAAATGCTTTATATGGTGCAAAATATTCATAAATCTGGTTAAAAATTGTTCTTGTTTTCAGAAAGCTTACAAATTTAGTGTGAAATTAAGTTGGATAAATACTGTCATGATTTAATGTAAAAAGATAACTAGATTATCTACAGAACAGGGTGTAAAACATCCTTTGATACATCCATCCATCCATCTATCTATCTATCTATCTATCTATCTATCTATCTATCTATCTATCTATCTATCTATCTATCATCTACCATCTTTCTCCATTTATGCCCAAATGAAGATCCACAGAAATTGGGGAGGAGAGTTGGGTAATTGAGTTATTAAGTAAAATCTACATCTTTTATTAAGTAATTTCTGAAGAATTAGAAAGCTGGAGCTTTTTAACAAAATGAAAAGGGTACTCACCTGGGATTCAGGATACCTGGGTCCTTGTCTCAGTTTTGCCAAGAACTGACTATAGTACTTTAGGTGAGTTATATCAGCTTTCCAGGTCCTGGTTTTCTCACCCATAAAAGAAGTGAGTGGGACTGAAGATGTCTAAGGTTCTTTCTAACACAGTCATTCTAAAAGTCTATGATTGGAGAAACATAGATGAGTTGATGTTATTCAATTGTGTCTGATGCTTCGTGACCCCATTTGGGGTTTTCTTGGCAACAATACTGGAATGGTTTGCCATTTCCTTCTTCAGCTCATTTTACAGATGAGGAAACTGAGGCAAACAGGGTGAAGTGACTTGCCCAGTGTCACACAGCTAATAAGTTATCTGAGGCCAGATTTGAACTCAGAAAGATGAATCTTCCTAACTCCAGGCCTGGCACTCTATCCACTGTATCACCTAGCTGCTACACAGATGAATATCCAGAGACAAATAGCCTGAGTTGCCCCAGAAGGCCTGAGTTTCCTTTCTTTCTTTTTTTTGATTTACATAGCCTTATTAAAACAGCTGTTACTATAGCTATATACAGGATAAATAAGATATAATCAACAGAGAGAAGACACTATAATTAAGAGAAAAATTCCCTTCCGGCTCTAAATCTACGATCGATGAATCCAGAGGACACCTTAGAAGAAGGATGCTCTTTATCTAAAGTCCTTACCAGGAAAGAAAAAGGATTCGCTTGTGTCTTTCCCCACCCCCATTTCCAGGAACCTTTTCTGTGTAAAATTATCTCTTCCACAATCTGCCCATTTTGCTGCAGTCCTGTCCATGTCATATCCCTTCACAGGAAGGTGGCTGCACATCAGAAAGAATATTTACCCAAAGCTTATTGAACCTCCAGTCTCAGACTGGTCCTTTCAAATGGGTATTGTTCAGCAGGGAACATGAGCGATTGACTTTTAAAGCACAAAATTATATCCTTGAACCAACTCTGATTTTATGGTACAAAAGATCTCTCAGCAGAGCTGCAGGAACAGACCAGCGATTCGTTCCTTCATCGGGTTTGGGGCGGGGGGAGGGGGGGCGGGGGAGGGAGGGAGGGAGGACGTATCTCCCAGAACTACCCCTGAAGGTCATTTCTTCCTCAGCCAAAGCCTTGGAAGCAAACTAAAAGGAAATTTCTATGAGAGGGCAAATGCTGATGGTTTTGTTTCTTAAAAGTAGCCACGAGCAAGAGAGAGAGAGAGAGAGAGAGAGAGAGAGAGAGAGAGAGAGAGAGAGAGAGAGAGAGAGAGAGAGAGAGAGAGAGAGAGAATGCAAGAACACAATCTAAAAATTAAAATACAGATTTCTCAATTTCTCAGTGCACTGGGACCCTGCTCGAAGAAACCTGAAGGGTTCAGGTTCAGGGGCTTATCACTTTGCAACGGTCCAAGATGGAGCGGGGAAGGTTGCCAACTAAGTGCCTAAAACGTCAAGGGTGCGGGGGTGGGGGTGGGGGGAGATGAAGAAGAAGCAGGAATCACCTGGATTTTGTTTCCTTTATGCTCCTCTCAACTTTTGTCTGTTTCTCCAAACTGCAGAAAACGGGTCTTTTCCTCACATCATTTCCTGACGGTCTCATCCAGTTCATCACTAAGCCCCACCCCCAAAAGTAAGCCTGGTCATTAGCTTGAAGGAGATGCCAAATCTAACTTGTTTCCTTGCCGACATTCAGCCCAAAGGATCATAAGAACAGAGATCTAGGACTGGAAGAGACTGAAGAGGCCACCTGGTCCAATCCTCTGTTTTATAGATAAGGAAGCTGAGACCCGTGGAGGTTAAGTGAGCGATCAAAGAAAGCCAATAAAGCTGCCTTCCAAAGGGCGGTCCTTCCCTGAGGATGTGTACCCCCGTTTAAGTCTCAAGAGGAGCTTTTAGCTGTTTGCTTGTCTCCCGCGTCTGGAATTTACACTCAGAAGCCATGGGGGTGTGTCTTTTGCAGGGAATTCCTGTAGTCAGTGTTTGCAGGAGAGACAAAAGAATCAGAAATAAAACCAATCCATTTATAAGTATTTATTAAGCAACTACTATATGCCAGACAGGGCAGCTAGGTGGCGCTGTGGATAAAGCACCGGCCCTGGATTCAGGAGGACCTGAGTTCAAATTCGGCCTCAGACACTTAACACTTACTGGCTGTGTGACCCTGGGCAAGTCACTTAACCCCAATTGCCTCACCAAAAAAAAAAAAAAAGAACTACTATATGCCAGGCACTGGGCTAGAGAGACAACAGTAAAACGGTCCATTCTCTGACCTCAGAGTTCTTTTTTTTTTTTTTTTCAGGAGGGGAAGCTTGGCCTTGTTTAGCAGTTATGTGTAATATTATTCTTCTTTCAAATCACTTTCCCATCTATAATCCCATTTGATTTTCGTGAAGTAGGTGAGAAAGATATAATCATTCTTGTTTTACAGATGACAAAACTGAGGCTCAGAGAGGTCAAGTCCAAGGTTAAACAGGTCCAAGGTAGCCCAGGGGTGATTAACACCCAAGTGTTCTGATTTCTATTGTGTATCCATGTGATAAGACCAAGAATCCCACCATAGAAATCCTATTCCCAGTCCTTGGGAGGTAGAGATAGAAAATATATACACCTTCTCTAGGGTAAATTATCAAATAGTACAAGCACCCCGAACCCAGAATGAAAAAAAAGGATTAGGGCAAGAAGAAACCTTAGAAATTATGTGGTCCAATCTCCTTATTATACATTTTAGGAAGCTGAGTCTGTTAAGGGCTAAAATTCTAGCTAAACTGTCTAAAATATCTAATGAGTGGTCGCCAATAAATTATAAGCTTTAGCAAGAGTTAGACTTTTAAGCATTTATTAAGGAGAATAAGAATTTGGTAAAGAGAGAGAGAAAGGCCTAGATTCCTATCTATTAAAGGGAGAGCACATTTCTAGCTCCCTTCTCCGCCAGAGTCCAGAGGAAAGAGAGCGAGCCTGAGCGCCAGTCTCTTCCTTTCTCCTCCCACTAGCCCGCGTCACTTCCTGACTCCTGGTCTTGCCCTCAAAGACCTTCCCTTCATGGGCAGAACTCTTCTACAGTAAGTATCCAGCAGGTGGCGTTATTCCAATCGTTACAGTCCCCCCTGTTGTTCCTCAAGAAACAAAATGTTTCCTTGACGGAACAGTAAAAAGAATATAATAACTATTGCTAACTAATAATATGTGAACAACAATATAGAAAAGGAAGAGAGGAAAGTTTTGTCCAGAGGGGCGATTTTTTTTTGTCCTCATGAACCGACGCTTTGACATTAGTCTTGCAAAGGGAGGGCCTCCGCAGAGAATACATGTTACAGATGGTGTATATTATAACAGAAAGAGAAAAAAACAACAAAAACAACAAATCAAAACTGTTCATTTAAAGTCTCTGAAAGTCTTTTCTCAGATGTCCTCTAGGTGTAGTCGTAGAATGGAAGTCTTTTCAGGGGTTGATGTGTGGATGCTGGTAATCAGCCAGGAAAATTTCCTACAAAATTGAGCTTAACACAACTTTAAAATAGCTTTGTCAATAATCAAATCAAACAATGAAAGTTCTCAAAAACATGTCTAAGGGAATTCAGAATCTTAGTTGTTACACATGAAACATATAATAAAACAAAAATTGAACCATTCTTTAAAATTATAATATTACTATAGTCCCCCCCCTTATGGAGGGTAATTGAGAAGACAATTGCTGCGATATTAATTAATAAAAATAATTTTTATCTTTGTTTCATCACTTTTTGCATCATCTGCCTAATTATCCTCATGCCATTATGAGAAATTAGAAAATCTAATATAATTTGTAACAGGTGTCAAGGCCAAATTCAACACTGTATTTATCATGACACCTGAGATAATTATGGGGGTTACCATAAAAGAACAGAGAAATGATGGGATATGAGCATTCCCACACTTGAGCAATATGTACTGCCCATACAGTATGCCAGGCTTAAAATAGGTGGATGGAATATATGTCCATGCCACCGAACATATTGGAAGAAACTGAGTCAGACTTAATCAGATGCATGGGATTGAGATGGTCCATGGCATCAGGCATATAGGAGGGAGCATAGAAGCCAGGTGTAGAAGTGAGATGGGTGGGATCAATACTTCCAGCCATCTGTACAATATTGTGGGGAAAAATAAAATAAAATATTAAACCAAGAGAATCCAACCTCAACATTAGTCAAAAGCCGTTCCCTCAGCCATACCTTGACTTCATGCATGTCTCCCCTCATGTGACAGTTCAGTGTCTGCTCTTGCATGTATTCCTCTTGTGATTGGATGGCATCTTGGCCAACTGGCATCTGATAACTCAGAATAAAGGCAATTAATGTCTTAAATGATAAGTTCCCATAATTTAAAAATTGAGGATAATAAATGATTGCAAAAAATGTGAATACATCTTGACTCAGAACACAATATATAATTATGCAACAATTTCAAATAATACCCCTTTTTTAAAAACTTAGTATACAATTACTTTTGTGAAAAATCTGAATATATTTAAATACAAGTTAAAGCATAACAGAATCTCAAAGAACTTTTTTTTTTGAAAAAAGAAAACTTTTACAAATGTTCCCCTCTTTTTTTTTTTTTTTGGAATATGCTTATCAAAAATAATACTTCTAGAATCAATTTACACTTGCCATGGCAAACAATTTGCTAGGGAAATGCTTTAAAGAGTTTGATCAAATAATCAGTTGAGAAAAAATAACAAAAACAAACAACTCAGAATATGGGAGCACAATACTCCTAGAATTAACATTGTATAATAAAATCAAAACCATCTTGCAATGTTTCAAAATTAGATAGACAAATGAATAGAAGAAAATACACATGGAACAATAAAAGACAGTGAAATTCAAACTAAGGAAATCTAAATGAATATGAACTTAATATCAATAAGAGTATTATAAAATATAAACTTGATCACATGACTATAAAAAGCTTTTACAAATATTCTCCTTGTTTTAGAAACTAGGTATAAGACACAATCTCAAAAGCCTGAAAATCTCTATGAAAATAAACCCATACCATTAATTTCAAAATGTATATGTAATAGCATAGAAATCCTATGTAACCTCTGAACTGATACTATCACTCTGAGTGAATTCAGAACACTTTTGATTCCGATATCTAAAATCCCCAATACTCATATCAATACCTTGCTGCTTACTTCTACATTTCTGTAAAATATATACCCTTCCATGGCAAAAGAAGCAGAGTCTTGAACTATGTTGATTGTCATTCTTATTCAGCTTAAGTTTTTCTTCTTTAACCCCTCTATATTGTCTGTCAGTCTTTTCACCATACAAATGCTTTATAAGATTACTAATTAAAGACAAAAGCAGGTTAGCAAAATTATGAACAAAACGAGCATATCTGGAATTTAAAGAGTTTTCTAAGATTGTCTCAAAAGCACAGCCAGGCCAGGGAAGGGCTGAGCCTGAAGCTGCAAATGCAGGTAGAAAAAGTTGAGCATGCGCATCAGATCTCTGGACTTCCCAGGCAGGGGAAGCTATGGGCTTGGCCATAGGAGGAGTAGAGGGTGGGGTCTGGAGAGGAGGGGAGGGACCAGAGCAATTTGAATCAGACTTGATTTTGAACTCAGGCCTGGATTCCTCTTCTCCCACTTTGCCTCCAGGTGCTAGGGGATTAAAAACTTCTAGAGGGTGGGTCATTGCCTCCAGGCATGCAAAATTAGAGCAACAATTAGTGTTAGAATTGGGAAAAGCTGCAGGAATCTCTTCAGGTTTCTCTGAAAAAGCATGGTTGGGAGAGGGAGTGATATTTCCTTGTGTGAGTAAGTTGCTGGCTCTTTTAACAAAAATAAAAAGAAAAATAGAAAATCCACAAAAACAAAGCATTAACATGATCTTATCTCCCATTTGTCTGGTTAAACAGACTAAAATCAAAAATAGGATAATTAGGGAGTTTAAAAGGTCCATTTGAAAAAATTTAAAGGGAAAACACCGCCAGTACACCAGTACTTAGCAGTTTAAAGGGAGAGGGAGGGGAAATTTCTTACCCAACCAGAAGATCAGAAGAAGACTGAGGGTTAGCTTTCCTCTTCGTGGTCAGCCATCTGTTAAGGGCTAAAATTCTAGCTAAACTGTCTAAAATATCTAATGAGTGGTCGCCAATAAATTATAAGCTTTAGCAAGAGTTAGACTTTTAAGCATTTATTAAGGAGAATAAGAATTTGGTAAAGAGAGAGAGAAAGGCCTAGATTCCTATCTATTAAAGGGAGAGCACATTTCTAGCTCCCTTCTCCGCCAGAGTCCAGAGGAAAGAGAGCGAGCCTGAGCGCCAGTCTCTTCCTTTCTCCTCCCACTAGCCCGCGTCACTTCCTGACTCCTGGTCTTGCCCTCAAAGACCTTCCCTTCATGGGCAGAACTCTTCTACAGTAAGTATCCAGCAGGTGGCGTTATTCCAATCGTTACAAGTCCCAGGAAGATCAAGTGATTTGTCCAAGGTCACATAGTTAAAAACAGAGCTAGAATTTGAACCCATGTCCTTTCACACTAAATCTAATGCCTTTTCCCACTATATTACATGAAGGATAACCCACTTTCTGTCCCCTGAGCCATCTATAACACATCTGGCCACATGTGGCTACCCAATAGCATGCTGCCCTTCAAAGAAAAAAAAAAAAAGATGACAAGATAGCCCTGCCCCTAGTTATTTACAAAGACTATCGTTCGACCCTGGAGTCAGGAGGATCTGAGTTCAAATCTAGCCTCAGATACTCAGTAGCTGTGTGACCCTGAGCAAGTCACTTAACCCTATTGGCTTCATCTTTCTCATCTGTAAAATAAGCTGGATGAGAAAATGGCAAACCACTCCAGTATTTTTGCCAAGAAAACCCCAAATGGGGTTATGGAGAGTCAGACAACTGAAACAATTTAACAACTAATGGGCTCTGGAAAAGGTACCTGAACCACTACAGATAAAAGGAAAAAGTCCCTTGTGGACATGTGAGGTCATATTCATGGAGAAAATCATAGGCCAAAGACACACTGCTCTGGAGACCCTGAATGAGTGAAGATGGCTCAATAAATAGATATGATAACCAGCTGTTGTTAGGACCCATCTGCTGTTTCTTATATTCCAGGTCTTGCTTCCTTTCAACTTGGCCTCAAAAATTTTTCTACATCCTGAATGAGGGCTTTTCATCTCTCCTCCTAGAATTAGTGTTGTTTGTGAGAGCAAACCAAAAACCCAAAGAAGTTTACAAAGAAATTTATTAGGTCATTTGGGGGGGAGAGAGAGAGAGAGAGAGAGAGAGAGAGAGAGAGAGAGAGAGAGAGAGAGAGAGAGAGAGAGAGAGAGAGAGAGAGAGAGAGAGAGAGAGAGAGAGAGAGAGAGAGAGAGAGAGAGAGAGAGAGAGAGTCATAAAGAAGGGGTGGCTTGGGGCAGCAAGGTGGCTCAGTGGATAAAATACCGGCCCTGGATTCAGGAGTACCTGAGTTCAAATCCAGCCTCAGACACTTGACACTTACTAGCTATGTGACCTTGGGCAAGTCACTTAACCCCCATTGCCCCACAAAAGCAAAAACAAACAAAAAAAGAAGGGGTGGCTTCCTCTCCCAGGTTCTGAAAATTTTACATTATATTGGATTTAGACAAAGAGGTCTGCATATGAATCACATGAATGGAACCCAAAACACAAGCCTGGATGTACCCAAAACAAATCCTGGGTGTGGAGACCCCAAACTGGAATGCTTTGGGTGGATCTAGGAGCTGGGGGAACCTCAAATTCCTTGTCATCTTCAGCATTCCTGAGGTCAGGATGACATTCTGGGAGCAAACCATATCTAAGCACATAAAGTTAGATTCAAACAATATTGATAAGTATTAAATGATAATCCAAATCATGGAATGTTAAGCTACAAGGGACTTTACTATAACCCCTCATTTTATAGATGAGGAAGCTGAGGCCTAGGAGAAGTGACTTGCCCAAGGTCCCACAGCTACAAACTAGGAGTAGACCCATAATCGTTTTCTGATTGACTGCTTTCCTTATCACCCCCACCCCCGTCCTTGACCTCAGTGATTTGTCCTTCCTTAGGCCCCAACCAGGCCCTAAGCCTGAGGAATCTCCACTACACTATGTTTCAAGGAACAATCCAATAGTTTCTTTCTCCTTTGGCATGCAAGTGCGTGTAAGTAATGTCATTTCTATCCTCCTTAAGCATAAACTTTCCCTTTAGAAACCTCGAGCTCTTAAACTTACTCTTATTTTATTTATTTTAAAAAGACAGCAAAAAGTTGGCATCAACGAGCCTGTTAAACATCTCTTGTCATATTTTCTTCAGCAGCACAGACACAACTCCCCCTTCCTAGCAAGGTTGCATCCCACCCACAAGCTCTTCCGAACCCACAGGATGCTCTAGACTGGATGACTTGGGAGCTGCTGTCTGTCTTTTGGCAACTTTTACTTTCTGGAAATCTTTTACCAACTTGTGAAGTGTATGTGGTTCATTTTCTTTACTCATTAGCCCTCACAAAATGTCATATGCCTTCTTCAGCACTGTCCTGACACCCTCCCCCACCAAGAAGGGAAAAAAAACAAACCAAAACAACCTGTCAGCTTAGTTGATTTTATTTTCAGGCCAACGTTTTCTTTTTCCTGACTGGGAACTGTGAAGCAGGGGAAACAATACTGGCTTTAGAGTCAAAGGACCTGAGTTAAAATTCTGACACTGAGACCTTGAATAAAATCATTGAACTTCCCTGGGCTTCAGATTCCTCTATTGTAAAATGGAGGTGTTGGACTAGCTGGTCCCTGAGGTCTGTTCCAGTTCTAGATGGATGATCCTGTGTTGGATCTGCCCTAAAGTGAAAGCTTTGGGGGTCTGATATTATAGCATGTTATTATAGGCACAGTTCTGACCCATGACTCTCTGTGGCAGGGAGATAGGACTTTGTCTCTGTGGACCTCCAGGACTGAGGAGGTCTTGATTCCCTTCTGGTCAGCTCCCTGGTGAAACGGTGGACAGCTTTGCTTCCTCACTTGCAGTAATTCTCTTCTGCTCCAGCCTGGAGCCTCTACATCTTTCTTTCCCAGAGCCAAGTACAGGGTCCACCTTGGGGCCAATTGGAAAATCAGGAAAGTTGATTTTGACGCTTTGAAGACACTTTCTAGTCTCCCTGTCCCAGGACTCTTCCCCACTCCCCACACTGTAAAACTATCTCCTTCTTTTCCCCTTCTTCATCAACACTCCCTTTACCAGAATGACCATCAAATCTGATGACCTAATTCACAAACATTTAAATCAATAAATATTTATTAAGTGACTGCTGTGTGCAAGTGGCTGACAACTCAGCACAGTGGATAGGGAGCTTGCCTCTGAGCCTAGGAAGGTCTTGAAATCACCCTCCACTGATCACTTTCCAGCTTAGCAAAGTCTTTTCTAAACAGTAACAGGGCAGCTAAGTGGCTCAGTGGATAAAGGAACTGGTCTAGAGTCAAGAAGACTCATCTTTTTGAGTTCAAATCCAGCTTCAGACACTTACTAGCTGTGTGACCCTGGGCAAGTCACTTAACCCTGCTTACCTCAGTTTCCTCATGTGTAAAATGAGCTGGAGGAAGAAATAGTAAACAACTCTAGTATCTCTGCCAAGAAAACCCCCAAATGGGTCTCATTTTGAACTTAGGGGTATTTTTCCTATTAGATCAGATTATGAGCTCTTAGGGGACAGGTGCTGTTTTTGTCTTTTCTCATATCTAAGAGCCTAGCATACCACACTGTCCCTGGCATATTGTAAATGCTTAATAAAGAGCTTGTTGACTGACTTAGAGTACACTAAAACTTTAGTATCTTTTTTTTTTTGGTGAGGTAGTTGGGGTTAAGTGACTTGCCCAGGGTCACACAGCTAGTAAGTGTTAAGTGTCTGAGGTCAGATTTGAATTCAGGTCCTCCTGAATCCAGGGCCAGTGCTTTATCCACTGTGCCACCTAGATGCTCCATAACTTTAGTATCTTTTTAAGGAAATTTGCTGTCCAGCCACATTTCTACAACCCTGTACTTTCGAAATGAATGTTTTGAGCTCATTTCTCTCTGACCTTTGCCCCTGGAGCCGTGGAGCCATAGAATGCACTACCTTGGGATTCAGATAAGTTCTAGGAGTCAATAAAACTCCCTGAATAAATGGGGGGGGGGAACTCCATCATAGACACCGATGGATCAGAGACCAAGTGCTGTCAGAAACCTCAAAGGTCATCTCGTCCAATTCTGTAATTTTCCAGATGAGGTTATGTGAGGACAAGGGAAGGTTCAATCACTTGTTCAGGTCACCTGGGTGGTAAGTACCAGAGACAGGATTTGAATCTGCCTCCTCTGACTCCAGAGGCCAGCACCCTTTCTACTATGCTTCAGTACCTCCCATGGCTACATACAAGCTTCTAGGCTACTGTGCTTCGGGGGTATAGTCTTCAGGAGCCCTCTGGACAAGGGAATCCCTCATCACCAATTACTCTTGGGAGCTCTGGGGAGAGGGGATTGGAGCAGGGTCTTCCCCCTCACAACGGAGAAGAGAAGGTCAGGGGAGGTAGCTGGCAGTGATTTACTTCCCTAGCCAAAGCCCAGCATCGATTTCACTCTCTGTGTTGCCATGGTAACCCCTCTCCTATACTCTGCTCTGAGAGATCAGCTCTTGTCTGAGAGCCCTCCCCCCATCCTTAGAATCACTCCTCTCCCTTCCCCCTGCCTTTCTCTTCTCTCTCACTCCTCCTTAATCACTCTTTCCATCTTTTTCTTCTTCCCTTCTTTCCATCACACCTTCCCTTCTATTCTCCCATTTTTATCACCTCACACTCACCCCTACATAACTGTGTCTCCTTGAACCACCCAAACCGTGGTATTTTTCATTGGTGAAACGAGGGTGTTAGACTACATGACCTCTGAATTCCCTTTTAACTCTAAACTTCTGATCCATCACCTACTGTACCCTCATTCTCTCCTCATTTCTATCATTAATGCCTACTCCCCTCACCACATAGAAATCCATCCCCAATCCCCTTCTCCCTCCCACATCACTGTTGCCATGGCCCTTCCTCCCATCTCTCCCACAATCACTCTTTTCCCCATTATCATTTTACAAATGAGGAAATTGAGGCACCAGGAGTTAAACGATGTATTTAGGTCAGTGGTTCCCAAGGAGTTAAAGACAATAGTCCAAAGGGTTCAAGCTAAAAATTATTTAAAGGTGCCTTTAGCAGAAAATAATTGCAGAATATTGAGTAGTATATTATGGGCAGCTAGGTGGCACAGGGGATAAAGCACTGGCCCTGGAGTCAGGAGGACCTAGGTTCAAATTTGGCCTCAGACACTTCCTCGCTGGGTGATCCTGGCAAGTCACTTAACCCTTCCTGTTTGCTTCAGTTTCCTCATCTATAAAATGAGTTGAAGAAGGAAATGGCACACCACTCCAGTTTCTTTGCCAGGAAGACCCCAAATGGGGTCACAAAGAGTCAGACACAACGGAAACAACACAATGACAAATATTAAATTACCCCTGCAGTTCACATCAGTTTCTGTTGTTGAACTGGACTAACAGAACAAAACAAGTTGGGAATCATTTAGGGTGAGTAGCTATTTGGAATTAAATTCTGGTTTCTTGTCACCAAATGTTATTTTCTTTCCTCTCCAGACTAAATCCCTACCCTTGAACTCACGCCTCCTCTGCACACTCTGCAGTTTATCAGTGTCCTCCCTCCCCTGTAACACCCCAAACTGAACCCAATAGACCAGATGCAGTCTGACTAGATGAAGCACAGTAGGCTTATCACCTTATTGGTCCTGAATAGTTTATCTTTCTTAATCCAGTCAAACCACATTAAGGCTTATTTGGGGGGTTGGGGGTAGGACAATGATATCACATTATTAACTCACTCTGAGCTTATGGTCCACTGAAACTTCAATGTCTTTTTTTCAGGAAAGCCGATATCTGGCCCATTTGGGAATTGTTTTTAGTCCAAATGTTAATCCTTTCTGTTTATTCCTACTCAATTTTATATTCTTAAATAGAGCCCAATATTCCAGCCTGTCAAGATCTTTTTGGATCCTGAGGCATCCTTCAGTGTGTTGGCTGTAGTTGCCAGTTTTGTGGCATTTGCAAATTTGAAAAGCATACCATCAACACTAGTGCTTGGCAAACGATAGCCCAGGGGCCAAATCTGGTCAGCTGCCTATTTTTGTTTGGCCTGTGAGCTAAGGATGGTTTTTCCATTTAATTTTTTTTTCAAACATTGGTATTTTGTATTTAAAAGATATATTTTTGTATTCATTTTTAGATACAGACAGTACAAAAAATAGGTGGCTTGGCCAGATTTAGCCCTTGAGTTGTGGTTTGCCAACCCTCGTTCTATGCTTTTATCTGAGTCATTAATAAAATTTACCCAGAGGCAGGGGACTAGTCTCCATCACCTTTCAATTGTCTTGAAATTCCTCTGCCTTCTGTGTCTTTCATTCCTATTATTCCAATCTAGCAACAAGAATTTATTAAGTACCTAACATATGCCAGGCAGTGTGCTAAACACTGGGCGTATAAAGAAAGGCAAGGGGCAGCTACATGGTGCAGTGGATAGAGCACCAGCCCTGGATTCAGGAGGACCTGAGTTCAAATGTGGCCTCAGACACTTGACACTTACTAGCTGTGTGACCCTGGGCAAGTCACTTAACCCTCACTGACCCACCAAAAAGAAAAAAAGAAAAAAAGAAAAAGAAAAGAAAAGAAAAAAGAAAGTAAAAAACAATAAACAATCCCTGCTCTGCAGAAGCTTACTTTTCACAGGGTTGGGGAAAACCACATGGACCTAAGTAGATATATACAAGATACTTTCAGAGTAGGTACAAAGTGATATCAGAAGGAGAATTACTAGAAATTCCAATATTGTGATTTACAAAGTGATACGGAAGGAAACTGGTTTCAGGACATAGGAATATCCTAAAAAATCAATAATCAGATGGTCAATGTGAGTCAAAGTTAGTAAAACCTAACCATCACTCTGCCATCACTGACAGAGAGCCACGTTTCCTTTTCCCATTGCTGCCTTCATTTCCAGGACTGTAAGAGACAGGTAAATGCACAAGCCAGTGATACAGCTGGAAAAAAAACAACCAACATTTCCAAATGAATGTACCCTTCCTATTGAAACAATCATCTTGTGTTCCACTGGGGTTGTCTGCTCATCCAGTGTGGCTGTTGTTAGTCTTTTGTTCTTGAAGAGGACCAATGACATCAGGAGGGGGATGACTTGACTTGCAAGTGAATTAGACTTAAATGAGGCAGGATGGTGCAAAGTCACCAGTCTCACTCTCTCCTCCAGAGGCATCTGAGTCCAGTGGCAAGAAACAGGTCGGGATGACTGGAGATGGCTGAGGATGAAGTGGGAGACTGGCCTTTTTGAGCTAAGGTCTTTCCCAGGGATCAGTTTGTTGGAGGCAACACCCATTCCACAATTAAAGGCTAGGTAAGAAAGAAGGCAAAAGATGGCCTAGTCTGCCTTCACAAAAGAATCCCTCTGGGAGGGGAAGACCCTCAGAGTTTCTGGCCAGAGCAATATTCTGAACAGGGAGCACAATGTGGTTTAAACAATACTTCCACTTTGCAGGCATTGCCTCTCCCTCTTTCTAGGTGTTACCCAGTGCTAGGAAATTGCTCTCACTAATGTGGAGTCTTATACTATATAGTCTTAGGACACACAGCCTCCATGATATTTCTTCCAGAATGAATTGCCAAGGAAAGAATTAACTGGTCACCTGGTCAAAACTGTAGAGGGAAGGAGAAGGGAAGGAACTAAGCATTGATATAGTACCTACTGTATACCAAACACTATGCTAAATGCTTAAAAATATTATCTCATTTGATCCTCACAACTTTGCAAGGTGGGTGCTATTTTTATACTCATTTTAAAATTTAGGAAACTGAAGCAAACAGAGATTATGCATCTTGTCCAAGGTCACCCAGCTAGAAAATAGCTGAGACCAGATTTGAATTCAAGTCTTCCTTGACTTCAGGTCCAGCATTTATCAACAGTACCACCATCTGCTTTTAATGGTAGCTGGAGTGTCAAGATTGCTCATGGGTTCCTGAAGATCTAGGACATCTTAGGGTACTAAAATTTTAGAAAACTAAAATAACTCATTATCATTCTTAAGAACTTGACCAGTTTAAGGAGCTTAGTTAAATGTGAATAGAGGGATCCCTGCTCAGAGAGATAATCTCTGGACAGCACAAAAGTCTCTGTGGTATCAGTATGTATGTTGATTTGATTTGGAGGGTCTTATCAAGTACGAGATTCTTCATAGGTGGCAGTGGTGGGCATCAGAGTAGGCTTTGGGATGGTAAGATGATATTCAAACTAGGCCTTGAATGACAGGAAGGCTCTCTACAGGTGGAGATGTAAAAGGAGGCTATACCAGGTTCAGGGACAATTTATACAAGGAAAACATGTGGGAAAGGGAAGGATAGAGGTAAGAAATATAGCAAGCGATCCAATTAATGTAGCTAATACTTCAGAGATAGCACAATAGGCTGGCTAGAAGATTAACCTATGAGTCTAAAAGACTTGGGTTCAATTCTTTACTCTAAGATATACTCATTGTGTGACCATGTGCAAATCAATCAACCTTTCAGTGCCTGAGACATACTTTCAAAAGCTGCAATTTACAGATAGATGATCTGTTCTTTGAGGACAAGGTTTGTTTTCACTGGAAAAAAAAACCTGGGTGCTTAACATTATATCAGGTGCATATTGAAGTGCTTATGAATGTTGATGGATTGTTCTGTGGAGAGAGTTTCCACAATGGGAATTCTCTACATCAATGACATCACAGTTTGGGGGGGGGGTGTTAATAACTGACAATAGCTTACACTTCTATAACACTTTAAAGTTTTCAAAATGTTTTATTCACAACTCTATAGGGAAGATAGTGCAAGTACAGTGCAAGCAAATCAAGATTTGGAATGAGTAAATGACTACCTAAAGTCACATAGTTCCTATTTACCAGCTTTTGATACTCAGTCCTTGCTCTACTGGGCCATAGCTGCTTCTTATGTGCAGCCAAGGAACAGAAGGGAGGATCCTGAGCAGGGGGCTCTTTCCATAGCTTCCTATTATTATGTAGTCTTATATGTTTATTACATTTGCCAATTATCTCCTAGGAAGTTGAAGAGAGGCTGGACTGAGGGAATGATGTAGGGAAGAGGCAGGAGTGTGCTGGAGCTATCTAGAACTGGAGTCAGTTGTTAAATTTTCAGTGTGAGCATTTATACCTCAGAAACCAGTAAATGCTACAAATCAAGGTTTGATTTATTGTTTTGATAATTATCTAGGCATTAAAATGTGTAACATATTGTAGATTAAACTTGAAAATGTGCCATGTGTACATCCTCCCCCCAGATCTGGTTGTTAAGCATTTACTAGCATGCGCCTGTTGGAAAGGGATGGAAGGATAAAAAGGGAAGCACGACAGTCACAAATCCTGAGAACAGGGTGACAACAAAAGGCAGAAAGCCAAAACAGAGACTGAACTTCGAACAATGGTGTCAGGGAGGAAGGAAGGGTAGAGCAAGCACTCTAGGTCACAGCTTTATTCAGCTCTAAGGCTAGTGAATCACTGTCTAGATTTTGTGTAGGCAAATGACTTGAGTCAATGTGCAGATACAGTTTCACTACTTGAAAGACCAACATTTACCTCTAACAAATAAGGAAATCAGGAATAGAAAAGTAAATTGACTTGCCCAATGTCACACCATCAGTTAGTCACAGAGCCAGAGCTAGTAACCCAGTCTTCTATTTCCCAGGGTTCTTTCTTCTCTGTTATTATTCTGTACTTTCTGATGCTCAGACGGGTGTCTCTTTGCTGAGTGGGTCCTAATATTTAGCTGGGACGCATGGGGGAAAGCAACAAAGAGGACAAAGCACAATGAATATCGCCAAATTTATCTTGGGATATAAAAAGCCAAACAGATCTCACAAAGAAGACAAACCCAGCAGAATCAGATCTTTTTTCTTTAATCTACTGTTGGTAGTTTATTTTTTATGTTTTGATGAACAAGCCTCCTTCTTGGCTGTGTTGTTGTTGTTGTTGTTGTTGTTGTTGTTTGACCTTCATTCTCAAAAAGGACCATGTCATTGGGGTGATATCATGACTTGCAGTGAATTGGATTTAAGTGAAGGAGGGCTGTGCAAAGTCACCAATGTCACTCTCTCCTCCAGAGTCATCTGGGTCCAGTGGCAAGATATCAGGATGACTGAAGATGACCCCAGATGTTTAAGGCAATTAGGGTTAAGTGACTTGTCCAGAGTCACACAGCTAGAAAGTGTCTGAGGTGAGATTTTAACTCAGATCCTCAAAATTTCAGGGCTAGTGCTTTAACCACTGTGCCACCTAGCTGCAGCCTTGGAAGTATCATATGGCTATGCAATCACACTTGGGATTTCTTTGGTCAAAATCTAATGCTTATTAATGAGAAAGGAGGAATTTGCTTATCCCCTCCTAGGTATAACAATAAATGGCTAAAAAAAAAAGTCTCCCAAATCTCCTGAGCCATTAGTTTTGAGGATCAGAGATGGTCAAAAATTCACCCTAACTTGGTCCTCTTGCTTCATTCTATGTATTAGATACAAACCAGAAAGTTTAAAAATTAATTCTTAGGCTTATAAGACTGATAGCTAACATTTATATAGCACTTACTATGTGGCTAACACATAAGGGCTTTATAATTATTATCTCATTTCATCATTACAACAACCCTGCAGGGTAAGTGTTATTATTATCCCCATTTCGCAGATGAGGAAACTGAGGCAAACATAGATGAAGTGACTTGCCCAGGGTCACACATCTAGTAAGTAACTGAGGCTAGATTTTAACTTCTGTCTTTTTAATAGGGGCACCTAGGTGGTGCAGTGAATAGAGAATAGGGCCTGAAGTCAGGAAGACCTGAGTTCAAATCTAGATTCAGACACTTAATAGCTCGACAATTCACTGTTTACCTTAGTTTCCTCATATGCAAAATGAGCTGGAGAAGGAAATGGCAAACTACTCCAGTATCTTTGCCAAGAAAACCCCAAAAAGGGGTCACAAAAAGCTGGACATGATTGAAACGACTAAACAACAACAAACTTCTTGACTCCAGGACCAGCACTATATCCTCTGTACCACCACAAATAGTATAGATTTTCTCTTAGAAGAGAACTCTAAAACTCTATAAACAATCAATGCTCCATAGATGCAACTTACTATCATCTCTTTACCTTCACCAGTTTTTGTAAGGAATGTGCTTTATAATAATCCTTAAAGTGCAATATAAATATAATTTGTCATTATGAAACTATAGAACCTCCTTCTATTCAAAAGAGATTTGCCTAACAATCTAAATGGGAAAAATTAAATGGATAAAGAATGCTTATTGTCTGGTCTATGGTATTAAATTGATGGCTAGTGCATTGAGTTGGTACATCAGTTTTTGCACATGTGTGTGTCTGTGTGTGAGTGTGTAATACAAATATACATACAGACACATACATATAGAAACTCATATAAATAAGTAAATTTGGGTGATATAGATATATTAGGCAGATGCTACAGACAGACAATGAGGTGGGCCTAGAATTTAATAGGAGGAAAAAACTGGCTGATTTGAATTTGGCAAACTCTGCAGTATTTTCTACAATTCCAATCTTTTGCTTGACACAAAGCTTTATGTTCTCCATAGATTAGGGTCATAGTTTGGACCTTGCTATTAACAGGCTATATGACTTTAGGAAAGTAATTTTACTTTTCTGGGACTTTTTTCTCATTTGTTAAAGGAAGAGGTTATTTTTTTTTTAAGTAATGGGACTATGCCTATGTATCGATAAGTTACTAACCTACCACAAAAGCTTAACAAAAATGATTCAATAGCCTTGGAGTTGAGATCATGAAACACCACAATCTCTGAACAATCAGGTAATGCAAAGGGCAATGAGGAGGATAAGTTTCTTCATCTTGAAAATGGAAGGGTTGATGGTGCAGCTAGATGGTGCAGTGGATAAAGCACTGGCCCTGGATTCAGGAGGACCTGAGTTCAAATCTGACCTCAGACACTTGACACTTACTAGCTGTGTGACCCTGGGCAAGTCACTTAACCCTCAGTGCCCTGCAAAAAAAAATTGGAAGGGTTGGCCTAGATGCCCTCTCAGTTCCCTTCTAGCTCTAAATCTATGATCTTGTAGTCCTCTGAAATTTGTGGTGAGCATAGTTTATCAGCAAATTATTTTATGTAATAATTATTATAAAATATATCATCCAGTGGATGCATGATAAGAAATAGATGTGGGCCAACAGTTTCATGAGGTTGAAAAAGAGATGGATATCCCAAATGCTGCGCTGGTACCCATAGAATGTTAAAACACTGGGGAGGAAGGTCTTCTGCTCATTGGCTATTGAGCCCCTATGGAGAATTTTTGGGAAGATATGGGAAAAGGATATGGAGGCAGCTAGGTGGTGCGGTAGATAGAGCACCAGGACTGGAGTCAGGAAGACTCATCTTTCTGAGTTCAAATCTGGCCTCAGACACTTACTGCTTGTGTGACCCTGGGCAAGTCATTTTACCCTATTTGCCTCAGTTTCCTCAACTGTACAGTGAGCTAGAGAAGGAAATGGCAAACCAATCCAATATCTTTGTGAAGAAAACACAAAATGGGGTCATGAAAACTTGAAAACAACTGAAAAGAATCAAATGGAATAAGAAAATTTGCATGTGTTATAATCTGCATTATTCAAGGGAGTGTCTGTGAAAGTGGACTTGAATCCCCCATCCAATATTTTGTCACTGTGTGACCTTGGGCAAGTCATTCAACCTTTAAGGACCCCAGTTTCCTCATCAGTAAAATGAGAAGGTAGGAATTGATGACCGGTAAGGTTTTAAATCTGTGCTCTTATGTTCTTGTGATACATCAAATCATAGTTCGTGCCATTGAACAAAAGGATTTTGGAATAATTTCAAGCAATGTTCTTGCGCCCTTTCATTTCTAGTAACCTGGAGTTTATTTCTGAAGTGGTCCTTCCTGTCCTAGTACTTTAACAAAGGTTAACCTAATTACCCAAATACCCTAGAAAGGGACCAAAAGAAGCTGAAGAAGGCAGGTATAGATTTAAGACAAACAAAAAGAACAGCTCTATACACTGGGTAGCAAATGTGTGGAAGGCATTACTGGATAAAAATAGAATTAGTCTCAAGAAGGATTAAATAATTTCATGGATGATAGCTCCATAATGGGTTATTAGGGGAGGCTAACAAGTTGTCCCCACTGGCCCCCTCCAGGAACTCAATCCATCGATCATTCCCCCTTTCTCTTGTATCTTTAAGGTTTAGTGAAAAATGTGTTGAACTTAGGAAAACCCTACTTTTTTGTGGGGCAATGAGGGTTAAGTGACTTGCCCAGGGTCACACTGCTAGTCAGTGTCAAGTGTCTGAGGCTGGATTTGAACTCAGGTCCTCCTGAATCCAGGGTCAGTGCTTTATCCACTGCACCACCTAGCTGCCCTGTAAAATATACTTCTATTGTTTACTTGTTCTTTGATCCTAAGCAAGGTACTAAACCTCTCTAGGTCACAGTTTCTTTATCTATAGAATGGGAATAATAATATCTTTAGTATTTACCTCAGACTTGTCATAAGGATCAAACAAAATTATATACATAATACTATGTAAATGTCAGCTGTAAATGTCAGAGGTCTTCAACCTCTTCCATTCTTGCTGCTGAGATCTCATCTTGTGATGGTGGATGTCACTTGTGATCAATAAGCAAGGCAGTAAGTTAAAAGTTAACAACAACCCCCCCCCCAAAAAAAGAATTAACAACAGACTACAATAGTTAGGTCCAGGGAAGGCAGGACTTCCCCAAGGAAAGATGATTGTGAGGAAGGATGATTGAGAGATGCCGGCAGTCAGAGAGACAGAGAGCGAGTGCGAGAGAGCGAGAGAGAGCGACAGAGAGAGAGAGAGAGAGAGAGACCGAGAGAGAGAGAGAGAGAGAGAACTTGAATTTCTACTGTAAACCAACATAACAATGCAAACCATCGAGACAAACAAGTCAGAGTTAGATATATGAATGAGCATGGAGGACATCAGAACAAAAGAATATTGCTTTTCTTCCCAAAATTTATTACTTATTTATTTTTAACATTCTTTTCTTTTTAAATTGAATTCCAAATTATCTCCCTGTCCCCCACTCCTACCCTACCCACTGTGAAGTCAAATAAAATTATACAGTTACACATGTGAAATCATGCAAAACATATTTTCATATTAGCCATACTGCAAAAATAAAACATTGTGAGAAAATTATATTTCAATTTGCACTCAGAGTTTATCAGTCCTCTCTCTCTGGAGGTGGACAGCATCATATTCAACTCACATCCATCCTCTCTGTCTAAGTCTACTCCTTCTAACTGCCCTATTAAATATAACATTCTGGGGGAGTTACATGTATCATCTTCTCATTTAGGAATGTAAACAATTTAACTTGATTGAGTCTCTTATGATTACTCTTTCATGTTTACATTTTTATGCTTCTCTTGAGTTTTGTGTTTGAGAGTCAAATTTTCTATTTTGCTCTGTTCTTTTCATCAGGAAGATTGGAAGTCCTCTATTTCATTAAATATCCATTTCCCCCTGAAGGATTATACTCACTTCTGTTGGATAGGTTATTCTTTGTTGTGATCCTAGCTCCTTTGCTTTCTGGAATATCATATTCCAAGCCCTCTGCTTCTTTAACATGTGGAAGCTGCTAAACCTTGCATTATCCTGATGATGGCTCAATGATATTTGAATTGTTTCTTTCTGGGTGCTTGCAATATTTTCTCCTTGACATGGGAGTGCTGGAATTTGGCTAAAATATTCCTGGGAGTTTTCATTTTGGGATTTCTTTCAGGAGGTGATGCATGGATTCTTTTTTATTTCTATTTTGCTTTCTGCATCTAAGATATAGGGAAAGTGCTCCTTGATATTTAGGCTTTTTTTTACCATGGCTTTCAGATGGTCCAATAATTCTTATATGATCTCCCCTTAATCTATTTTTCAGGTCAGTTTTTTTCCAGTGAGATATTTCACACTTTCTTCTATTTTCTCATTCTTTTGATCTTGTTTTATTATTTCTTGATGTCTAATTAACTCATTAGCTTCCAATTACCCAATTCTAATTTTTAAGGAATTTTTTCCTTCAGTGAGCTTTTTTACCTTTTTTTTCCATTTGACCAATTCTGTTTTTAAGGAGTTCTTTTCTTCAGTAATTTTTGTGCTTCTTTTACCAAGATATCACTTCTCTTTCATAATTTTCTTGCATCACTCTCATTTCTTTTCCTAGTTTTTCCTTTACCACTCATCTCTTTCTTTTACTCTTTTGCGAATTCTTGTTTGGTTCATGTCTAATTAGTAATTCTTATTTAAGGCTTTGGTTTTAGCTTTTTTCACATTATTGTTGTCTTCTGAGTTTATGTCTTGGTCTTCCCTACCACTGTAGCAGCTTTTTATGGTCAAATTCTCTTTTCTTGTTGTTTGCTCATTTTTCCAGCCTATTTCTTGACTTTGAACTTTATGAGTTCTGTCGATGGGGAGGCACTGTCCTACACTTCAGTCTTTTTCATACTGTTGTTTTCAGAACTAGTACTGCAGGCATAAAAGTTTATGTTGCTTCCAAAGTGGTATTGTTATTACTCTCTTGGTCTGTACTGTGGTCTCTGCCCAGGAAGGGCTCCTGCTGCCCTGAAGCCGCAAGTGCTAGCACTCCTCTTGGCCCTGAAATTGCAACCAGGGCCCTATTCCTTTGTAACCAATCACAAGTGCTCTTTTTCACCCTGGAACTGATACATAAAACTACATATGAACAATAGAGTTGCCAATCAGCACCAACTATAAACAGTGCCAGAAGGGTCCCACATAATCTCTTTCTGACCAGTTGTCCAACTCCTTGCTGGCACCCACTGTAATATCACAGACACTGAGGCTTAATGAGTTTAAATGACTTGCCTAAGGTCACACAGAATCAAAGATAGAATTTGGACTGAGGTTCTCTGACTCCAGAGACAGGCATCTTTCTATTGTACTACTCTGATTCCCTAATATATAGTAAAATAATGTATGTTGCTCCACACTGGTAGCTGCCTGAATCCTGAATGTGGCTTTCTTTTAATGGTGAGCAAGCTATACCAGGGGCAGCTAGGTGGCACAGTGTTTAGGACTCTGGGACTGGAGACAGGAAAATCTAAGTTCAAATCTGGCTTCAGACATTTACTAATTGTGTGATTCTGGGTAAGTCCTTTAACCTTATTTGTCTCAGTTTCTTCATCTGTAAAATTAGTTGGAGAATGGAATGGCAATCCACTCCAATATCTTTGCCAAGAAAACCAAAACAAAGGGGATCACGAAGAGTCTGACATTACTGAAAAAATGATTAAACAACAAAACCAAGGGCTATACCAGACAATTCTCCTATTGTTAAAAATGAAAATATGGATAGCTCATGCTTTCCTCACTAAAAAAAAATCAAAGCAGGTGGCACCAAAATTATTATTCCCATTTTACAGGTTAAGAAACTGAGATGTAAAGAAGATAAGTGAATTATCCAAAGTTACCCAGCAAATAGGATCATAGATTTATAATTGAAGTCATCTAGTTTAACTCTCTCACTTTAGGAATGACTTGCTATAAGTTAAGTGATTTGCCCAAGTTTCTACAACTAGTAAAGGGTATTGTTCCTTTAAAAGATAGGCTTGTCAAGAGTTGAGAAATGGAATGTGTGTGAGAGAGAGGGGGGGATAAAGGCTGAATCATAAGATTTGAGGATCATATTGAAATTTGGAATGTAATCAAGTCCAACTCCTTCATTTTATAGATTAGGAAACAGAAGCTGAGAGAGATTAAGTAATTTATCCAGGGTAACTAAACTTGTGTCTTCCTGACTCAAACCCCTATCACAGTGTCCTGGACTTTAACAGTGGAATCATTGCATCCATCCATCCATCCATCCATCCATCAACAAGCATTTATTACATGCCTGTTAAAGCTAGGCACTGGAGATACAAAAACCAAAAATGAAACCCAGGGCTGTCCACCAGGGAAACCTGCTCCTAAATCATGAAAAAAAAAAAACAAGAAGAAAAGAAGAAAGAAATATCTTATTTCCTGGTGTTAGAGTATATATGCTGAACCGTAGCTGACTCATAGATGAAGGGACTGGGATTGGAGAGCACCTGGCCCAACACTTCCAGTCAATTGACTGGAGGATGCTAACACAACAAATTCTTTAACATTTCTTCTACATTATGATGGTCTTTAGATGTGAGTATTGCTTCATTTGTACTTTTTGACTAGGAGATTGTGCTGTAAAGATCTATAACATGAGTAATTATGTTAGAATAAGAATAATACATAGACCTTTTCCACCTAAGTCTTACAATGGACTTATTTCAAAAGTTACTTAGAGGGGGCAACTAGGTGGTGTAGTGGATAAAGCACCAGCCCTGGATTCAGGAGGACCTGAGTTCAGTTCCAGCCTCAGACACTTGATACTTACTAGCTGTGTGACCCTGGGCAAGTCACTTAACCTTCATTGTCCTGCCTCCACCCCCCCCAAAAAAAAGTTGCTTAGAGTGACACACTAGTTGGAGACTAAAGAACAGGGGGTTTTATGTGTTTATTTCATTTGGAGGGGGAAGAGTAGATGGTTGTATTTTGCTAAGAGTTTCAGGTTAACAGATATATGTGATTTTTCTAAGTTATTTTTTAAGTTAAATTGAAGCTTTGATTTTAAAACCCTTTTGGGAGGATGGTGGAAAAGGAAAAAAGAATGTATATTTCGCTATCCTGATACATGTAGTCACCATTGTTTTGATCCCTTTCTTCCCCCTGCATTATCAGACTTTTCTCCTTGACTTCTACATCTCCATTTATTCTTTTTTTCTCAGCCAACAAGAATAAGGTCTCCTCTGGGGCAACTAGGTGGTGCAGTGGATAAAGCAC
This sequence comes from Dromiciops gliroides, assembly GCF_019393635.1. NCBI lineage: Eukaryota > Metazoa > Chordata > Mammalia > Microbiotheria > Microbiotheriidae > Dromiciops > Dromiciops gliroides. The sequence goes on along the minus strand of NC_057861.1, from coordinate 545,715,265 downwards.
TGGCCCTGGATTCAGGAGGACCTGAGTTCAAATCTGTCCTCAGACACTTGACACTAGCTGTGTGACCCTGAGCAAGTCACTTAACCCTCATTGCCCCACAAAAGAAAAACAACAACAAAGAATAAGGTCTCCCCTTTTAAAAAAGTCCTTCCTCAATTAGCAGAACCAGCCTTGTTCAATGATCAACTATGATAGACAGCTCTTCTCAGCAATACAATGATCCAAGACAATTCCAAAGGGCTCATGATGGGAAATTCTATCCACATGCAGAGGAAGAAGTATGGAGTCTGAATGCAGACTGAGGCATACTATTTTCTCTATTTTTGTTTGTTTGTTTGTTTTTTCTTTCTCATAGTTTTCCCCTTTTGTTTTGATTTTTCTTTGACAAGATGACTAATGTGAAAATATGTATAACATGATTGTATTGTATAACCTATATCAGGTTGCTTGCTATCTTTGGGAGGGGGAGGGAAGGGAAGGGAAGGAGGGAGGAAAATTTGGAATTCAAAATCTTACAATAATGAATGTTGAAAACTATCTTTACATATAATTGGGGAAAAATAAAATAACATTAATTGAAAATAAAATCAAGTGCTAAAAAAAAAGTCCTCCCTCTAGTCCCTTCTGCTCCTGCAATTGCTTCAAGTTACCTCCCTATTTATATATCCCCCTCTTCTTCCACCATCAAATTTATCAGTTATCTCAATTTCCTCAATATCTATCCCTACATCAAACCCATGTAATCTGGTTTCTACCCCTTGCCACTCTGCTGAAATTGCTCTCTCCAAAGTCACCAAAGTCCTACTCAACAAATCCAATGGACTTTTTCCAGTCGTCCTCCTTGACACTTCAGCAGTATTTGACATGGATGACTACTCCCTCATTCTGGAAACTTTATTCTTTCTTAACTAATACTATAATGTCCTAAGTTTTCCTACTCCTCTGCTTGCTTCTTCTCTGTATATTTCAATAGCTTTGAGAAATCACTTAGTCATGTTAAATCTTCCTTCACAATGTACCTTCACATTCTTCCCTTCCTGCTGCTACCACATTAGTCCTAGCCCTCATAATTTATCACCTGTACTGTCTCCATAGCTTCCTAATTGGTCTTCTTTAACTTTCACATGACATTGTTGTAAAATTGTGTGGACTATTTTAATAGTAGGTGTGATTTCATTGTTTTAGTGAAGAAAATTCCTCTGCTAATGTAAGTGATCATGGCCTCTGTAACTTATAGTAAGAAAGAATTGCATGGAGCCAAGAAGGAGAAAATGTTTTGCCCCAGGTCACAGTCACTAATTGTCAGAGTTGGGATTTGAACCTAGGTTCTTCCTGATGTTAAAGCAGATCTCTGTGATGCCTCTCACTACAAAATTAATCTTTTGAAAACAAAAACTTCTCTCATGTCATTCCTGTGCACAAAGACTTTCAATATCTCTTCTTTATCTATAGACCTTGGAATGATTCTATTCTCTCTGTAATAAGCCTGTTGGTCAGTGGTCAATGATTTCACATTAGAATATCAAGAAATGAGTTCAAGCGTATAGATGTTTTTAAAAGTGTAATTATCAGCCCCTACTCCCACCACTTTCCACTACTTCCACTGTCACTGCTGAAATGGAAGGGAGCCACATAGAACCAAAAGTCATTTTGTATTTTCCTTTGTTTTATGAGTTGTCATGGCCAAAGAATGTGTCACCAAATGATCAGCCTACTGGTGATGAACCTCTCTGTACTTATTTAGGATAGTTCTTGTAAAGAAGACTTGGTCTGTTGCTATGACCATACCCAAAAACTTTTCTAGCATGGTAGAACTTGCTGAAATTTATACTCTATTGGTAAACTTATGAGAACATAGGGTGAACTTTGTGTCATCATAAGGCATAATCTCCATTTTATATATAATGCAACTGAGACCCATACAAGTTAGATAATTTGCTAAAGGCCACTCAGCTAATAAGGTGCATCTTATATAAAAATGAACCAGCATCAGTAGGGTGTGTGTTTTAGTGGGCTTATTTACAATAGAAGAAATGGGTTTCCACACTCTCTTATCTGATTTCCTTGTGATCAAAGGCATGGATTTGTGAGATGGCTGGCCAAGGGCAGGTTAATCTGGTTGATGGGAAATAGAGTGTAACTAACTCTAGCACCTGAAGAAAGAAACTTAAGAGTATAGAATTCCACCTAAGTGATCTCCCAGCCACAAATGATACTTTGGCTTGGTCATCTTCTGACAGTAGCAGCTGATGAGTACCTTTCCTTTTTTCTTATTCTTGACAGAGTTAATTCTTTTACTAAGCATCACAATATGTTCAATATTATATCCCATGACAGTATTTATGAGGAGGGTGGAACTGACTCCAGTGTTTATGGAGCCCTCATTCAGTCATCCCTAAATCATGAAACACCTCCAAAGCCAATTAAGCTGTGAGTAGTGAGGGCAGCATCCCTTGCCATTTTGTAACATTTCACTCCTGTTTTGCTCCCCTGTTGTTTTCATTTTCCCCTATTCCCAATGATGCCTTGACTTAAAAGTTCTCCCTAGCAGATAATCATTCTTTGGACTTTGGGCATCTTTTGGACTTTGGATATTGAAGAACAGGGCTTCAAAATATTTTACTGTAGCAGTTTCAACATCTGAGTAGTGATGACTGCCTTTGTCTTCATAAAGGAAGAAGAAATTTGTTGAGAGAATAACCATTATGGTGGAAGTAATATCCTAAGACTTCATTCAAGTAGGGTAGGGTTTTATTAAAGCTCCTGAAACTGTCTATTAGTTGGCTAAGGGTATTAATGCCCAGACTATTGGCATATTTTCTTGGTTAACTGAAAACAAAGACAGCCAAGACACAAAGGACTCCATTTCCTTCCTCAGGTTTCTTACCACAGATTAACAACAAAAGAGCAGTGCCCCCCTGAATCAATACTATCTTTCCTTGATTTTTAGTGTTCATCCCCTGCCATGGTTAAGTAAGCCTTCTTCTGTTAGCTGGTCTACAAACATGTAATTTCATTCCAATTTTAAACCTGGAGTATCAGCCTGGTTTACTACAGTTATTGAAGGAAGAATGTGGAGGAAGAGAAAGAGAAAGAGGAGGAGGAGAAGGAAAAAAGAAGAGGAGGAGGAAGACAAAGGAGGAGAAAGATGAAGAGAAAGAAGACAAGGAAGAAGAGAAGGAAAAATCAAATGGAGAAATATAGGGGAAATGAATAATGAATAAAAGAAAGAAATGGAGAAAAAAGAAGGGAGGGAAGGACAGAAGGAAGGAAAGAAAGAAGAAAGGAAGGAAGGGAAGGAGGGAGGGAGGAAGGGAGGGAGAGGTGGAAGGAAGGGAGGAAGGAGGGAAGAAAGAGAAAGAAAGAAAGAAAGGAAGGAAGGAAGGAAGGAAGGAAGGAAGGAAGGAAGGAAGGAAGGAAGGAAGGAAGGAAGAAAGAAAGGAAGAAAGAAAGAAAGAAAGAAAGAAAGAAAGAAAGAAAGAAAGAAAGAAAGAAAGAAAGAAAGAAAGAAAGAAAGTAAAAGAAAGAAAGTAAAAGAAAGAAAGTAAAAGAGAAAGAAAAGAAGGGAGGGAGGAGGGAGGGGAAGGGAAGAGGGAAGGAAGAAAGAAAGAGGAAGAGAGAGGAAAAGAAAAGGAAGGAAGGAAGGAAGGAAGGAAGGAAGAACTCAGGATTTCTGCCTAAATTGTATTACTTTCTGGATTTGGAAATACACTTCAGGAAAGAAAATAGAGAGAGGGAAGGAAAGGAAATCCAAGAAAGGAAAAAGGAAAAATTCTTCTTTGGATTTGGGAATTTTTATTTTTTTTATTACCATGACATATTAATTGCTACCAACTTCTTTATCAGAAAACAGGAATCTGTGCTACTCCTTTCTTCCTAAATTGCATAGCTTTCTTTCACTAAATAGAATGGAGGAGTACACTTCAGGATAGCAATTGGGACATGAATTCTAGAAGAGGCACATTCTTCATTAGCTTCATGTTCTGTGTGGGCATGTTCCCACAGTGCCCTCTACTGCCAGGCCAGTGCTGAACCAGTATTGAACAGTCATGTAATGGAAGTTAGTAATTACAAATTACGGGGGTCTGGTAAAAATAAGCCACATTGGAAAAGGGGGATCCTAGGGAAGAATTCTTCTTTGTTAGACCCTTTCACCACCTTAGTGTGTTCAAAGGGCACCTGGAACTGAGTGGCAGGAGATATGTTCCTAGTTTTGTCATTATCTAAATGCCCATGCAAGTTACAGAATCACAGAATCCTAGAAGTTAGAGCCAGAAAGGACATAGGAGATCCTCTCGTCCTGCCCTTCAACATATAGATGAACAAATTGAAGCCTAGGTGGGTAAATTGATTTATCCAAAATTATACAGTTAGTACCAGAATCTGAACTAGAGAATGTGAACTGACTCCCAATCCAATGCTCTCCCCATTAAACTATGCTGCCAGAAACAAATGTCCTCATTTTAAAAATTGGGACTATGATCTCTGCTTTATCTGCTTCATGGAATTTTTGTGAAGAGAAAATGAAAGGTCTCATAGGTGCAGTGAACAGAATGTAGACATGGAGTTAGAAAGACCATAGTTTAAATGCCACCTCCATCACAGCTCTGGGTGCTTAAACTGATCCCCATTTTACATATGAGGAAAATGAGGTAAAGAGAGGTTAGGTAACTTGCTGAGGGAAAGACAGGTAGTATGTGTTTGAGCCAGGATAACAGTAAGTGAATTTAAAAGATTAATATTACAAAGGCTATTCTAAAGACAAAATCTTGGATATTTCTCTTCTTAAAGGGGGAGAGAGGGGAGTACCCATGTAGTCAGTTCAGGAGAAAATCCCTAAAGCACAAACAGGAAGGAGAAATAATCTATTTGGAGGCAGTGTGACATTAAGTGAAAAAACCCTACATGCTCTAGAGTTAGGGGTTCTAGGTTCAATTCCTATCTCTGCCTTTTATCAGCTGTCTGACCCAAGACAAATCACTGACTACATCACAGCCTCATCTTTATCATGTGCATAAAGAGTTAATAAAAATTGTATTGCCTCACAGTAGTGTTGTGAGGACAGTGGTTTGTAAACCTTTAAATATTACAGAAATTTGAGTAGGTACTATTATTATAACTCCTCTTTGGAGATACATCCTGTTTAGTTATTTTAGAGAATAAATATGACCTTTAAGTTTGTACTCTGGGTTCCATTGCTTAGTGACTGGGAAACAGACAAGCTTGATATAGTGGAAAGAACACTGGATTTAGTCAGAGAGCCACACTGCTCTATCTGTATGACCTTGGGCCAGTCCTTTGAACTCTTTGAACCTCAGTTTCCTCAACTGTAAAATTATAGTATTGGACTACATGATCTTTAATGTCCTTTCCATCCCTAGAATCTATGAAAGTGTGTTCTTGTTCCTCATAGAGAAACAATAAAGGGATGGCAGGAGTGCTCTTTTAGTGTGTTTTCCTAAGCAGTGTGTAGCCATATACAAAATGGGGGAGCTCTCCACGGTGCTAGAAATACCAGTTCAGGGATACACTTCAGAACTATAATTTAAAATCATAAATCTAAAGCTGGAAAAAACCCTTAGAGGCCATCTAATCCAACCCCTTGGTTTTGAAGCTGAAGAAACTGAGGCCTGGCAAGGTTAAATGACTTGCACAGGGTCACATAGCTAATAATTTTCTGAGACAGGATTTGAGCTCATGTCTTGTGGGCTACAAATCTAGCATTTCATATACTTTATTGTTGGTGGGACTGGGGGTGGGGTGAGGATGGGGAAGAGAAGGGAATTTCTCAGCTCCTAACAGTTTAAAGATCTCTTCACCTAAGCTTGTCTGGGAACCTATTTATACACATAAGCATCACCCTTTATCTTCAGGAATGATATCAAAGGGAGATTTTTTTCTGGACCCTGAAAATGATTTGCAGAAGACATGCTAGCATCCATGCTGTGACTATGATATTCATTCATCTTTTGTAAGGGAAAGGCTTCCAGGCTCCTATAATAATTCCAGTGTGGGAGAAACATTTTAAATCCAAGCTCTTATATACTGGAAAAAGCCCATGACTAAAAAGGCAGAATTCCAGATTCTGGGACCACATCATTGGCCCTTAATTGCCTTATCTGGACAGTGGGGATAATAGTATCCTCCTAAAGAAGCGGATTCTTAAAGTATGTTCAGTCTTCAGTGTCAGATGTTATGATCAACACAGATGGTTTTTGGACTGATCCCCAAGCCTCAGATTAATCCTATTCTCCCAAGGAAAACAATTCCTTTTTACCCTACTGGCTTTCAAAGAATGAAGCAGGACAAATTGGGGGTACAAAATCCTGTCTCAGAAAGTTATTAGCTATGTGATCCTGCACAAGTCTTGTAACATCTCTGAACCTCAGTTTCCTCATCAGAAAGTGAAAGTGTTGGGCTAGAAGTCTTCAAAATCCAAGATCCTATAACTCAGAGATTCAGAATGGCATGGAAGTCATGGAACTGAAAGTAAGAAGATCTGTATTTTCTTCATCTGAAAAATGAGGTTACTAATATTTAAGCTTCCTACCTCAAAGGGCCATTACCAGGCAAATGCTTTGTAAACTGTAAACTATAAAATAAATCTGGCTATTATTCTCTGCCACTATCTATGTTACCTTGAGTAAGTGAATTCCCTTCTCTGAATATGTTTGCCTCCTTCAGAATGATAGGGTTGTACTATATCATGCCTGAAGTCTTATCCAGCTCTACAATTTCAGGAGCCTGTGTTGATGTCAAGCGTTAAGAAGTGGAAACATCTATCATGTCTAGGGAAGAATCTTTCCAATGCAAGCCAGTAGGTGGCATTGAGAGAGCAGATAACAACACACTGGGTTTATACCTCACACTGCCAGGAATTTGTCCAGTTAAGATTGGTGGGGGGGAGTTTCTATGGCAGAGTAGGAAGGAACCCACTTTTGTTGCATCCAGGAAAACTAATTTTTCATCTATTCCCTTCAAGCTTTAGCTTTGGAAATCACAAGGTACCAAAAGAAAAAAGAAACAACTCTTCCTAGGTGCCAGTGCAAAAAAGTGAAGAGAGAAAGCAGAGGAGGAAAAATATAGTAGAGTTCAATTCAAAATTACTGGATTTGGATCATACTTCTGTGTGACCTCGGACAAATCATTTAATCTCTCTGAAGCTCAGTTTCCTTATCTATAATAAGAGGGCATGAAACTAGATGAGTTAAAAAGTCTCTTCCCACTCTAAATCATATGATACATAATGAAAATGCATAAAAGAAACTGAATTCATGGTACTTTTTATCATTACTACAAACCATTGTTATTATTAGCTTTATTAGGAATAAAACCAACAACAATAATGACTAGATTGGTAGGAGGTATTCTATTAATCATCCTACCCCTGTGGCATTCATCTTTTGTAAGAGGAGCCAATGGCCTCCTGAAACAATTCTACTGTGGGAGAAATAATAATAATAATAATAATAATAATAATAATAATAATAATATGACATTATATTTGTAGAGTGTTTTAAACTTTTCAAAGCCCTTTTTGTAGGAATTTTCTCACTTGATCTTTTCAACAGCGTTGTAAGGTAAGATAGGCAGGCACTATCCAAATTTTACAGAGGAGGAAACTGAAGCAAACATGAAAAAGATAACATGCCTCAAGTTGGACCCCCATTTGGTAATGGAAGCTTTTATCCCTTCACCTTCTTTGGAGGGAAAAGGTGAATTTAATAATAAAAGCTAGCACAACCCTGGGATAGAGATGTTATTATTATCTTCATTTTACAGATGAAAAAACTGAGACAGAGGTTAAGTGACATCCGGAGTCAAACAGCCAGTTAAGTGTTGAGGCAGGATTTGAACTCATGTCTTCCTGACTCCACATCCTACATTCTATCCACTGTACCACCTAGCTTCCTGTCCAGAAATCTTTTCCCCATGGAAAGATGACATAAAAAGACTATCCATGTTGGAAGGATAGGGATAGAGAAAAAAGAGGAAGGATATCTAGTGGTTTGGAATGTAACTAGGAACACAACCATCACAAAAGACACCATTCCAGCCAATTCTTCCTTTAGACCAGTGTGGTATGGTCAGAAGAACATTGAACTTGAAGTTTAAAGAAGGGATTTCCATTCCAGTCTTTCCACCAACTGTGTGAACCCTGAGCCTCAGTTTACTTATCTTTAAAATGAATCTTATTAAACTTGTATTACATACCCAATTAGGCTATTTTGAGATTCAAATGAGTTTCTTTGTAATAAACATGTATTCTTAATACTGTTATTATAAACCATGTGGTGGCAGGAGGTGATATTGTAGTGAGTCATTTCTACCCCTACTCCCCACCATTAGATCTCTGCTTTTAAGCAGTTATTTTCAGATATCTTCTCCCACCATAGAAACAGGGTTTGTGTCCAGGAGTCTCACATTGATTTGTATCAACCTTTTCTGGGATCAGGAAAGTTCTTGGTAGAAAAAATTGGGATACCGCATATGTAACATAAGATTCAGAGCAGGACTGGGCCTTATAATCATATAGTTTCGTGTCCTCATTTGATAGATAAGGAAACTGAGACATGAAGAGATTAAATTATTTTCCCAAGGTCAAACAGAGTAAAAATTCAAATCTAATAACTTCAAATATAACTGTACTACATTCTATTTCTGTTTCACCTCTTTTTCAGGGTTTGAGAACAATGAACACTGCCCATCCAGGTCACCTGGGTCACATGCTTTGATGAATGTTTATTAAAGCTTTTCCTAGAACCAGGCTGGATTCCACTTTGGTAGCTGCTTATTATTCTATAATTTTGTTACCCAGAATCAGAGGTTGGGGGTAGTGGTGGTGAGGGCATAGGAGGGATTAATTAACTTCCTTAGCTCTAGCCTAGGTCACCACTTAACACCTCAGGTCATTTCATAATGTGAGGTAGATGGGGATGCATCATGGGGAACTGTCCCATTAATTTACACTTAGATCTCTGTATCCATGACCAAGCAGCTCCAATCAAAAAGTCTGATATCATAGGACCTTTGTGTCATTCCTGGATTCAGGACTAGGTAGAGATAAAACCTTGGTCTAACATACAGATTCTTCATACCATGCCAGGCACCTAGAGGGCTCTCCTAAAAGGTTCTTCCATACTGCTGAATGAGGCACAGGTCAGAATAGATATATAAAGCTCCTAGTTGAAAGCTATTCCTCTGAAAGAGAAATAAGATAAAGGCACTGACTACTGCTATTATTTTTTTTAAAAGAGAGATACTACACACTTGTCCGTACTTCATAATTATTACTAAACCATATCCTCTATGTTCTTCAGAGAGTTAAAAGGCGATGTCCAGGATGAGCAAACTTCATTCAATAGAAGAAGGTACCATTTCTATAGCCAAGAACATGATAGCCAGCTATATTAATGGAACAGAAAAATCCCAAGGACAGACAACAGCAGTCCTGGCCAGATCATTAGGAACCCTGAAACATAAAAGTGAAATTATCAAGTTATCTTCCTCTGATCTCATGTTTTGGTGAGGGCTGTCAGCAAACCTGGCTGCATTCCTGTTCACTGCACTGAGGTAGAAGAGAAAGAACTTATCTCCTGAATAGACTTCGAGATACAACGATGCATCCAGCTAGTGTGGCTGCAGCCACTGAGGACTACATGAAGCCTCCTCTCATATGCACATCGCCTTTATTTGTATATCTTATACTTACTAGCCTTGTAATTTGCAACGCTGTATGATAAGGTGCAGCTGGGTGGTACAGTGGATAGAGCGCTGCTCCTGAGTTCAAATCCAGGCCTTGGTGATTTTTATTGTATTGTAATTGTATGGCTTATGGTTGGGGTGGTCCTGGCCTTCCTTATATCATATAGTTAACTATAATAAAGAAGGCAAAAGTAATAACTTACCTAAAGGGCTGGTGGCTCCACTTGTGACAGGGACAGATGGGGAATCTACTAACAAGAACATAAAGGTGAGTGTCCTATCAGCCAAGCTCTTTGAGTCCTATGAGTCATCCTACTTCTGAAGAGTAATAATATGAAAAATGATGGGGTAATGAATGACTTATCACATTTATATCTCCACAGGAGTACAGGACAGCTCAAATCTTTAAAGCAGAACCTACTCAGAGAGACTGCCTGTTGCTTCCTTCCTTTCCCAACCCCCAAGTGTTCTTTCTGCTATGTGGTAACGAAAGACCATTCTCACTCACCCCTTGTCGCCAGTCAGTTGCGAGATCTTACCATCTCAACAACATTCCTTGTATCCTTCACTTTCTTTCTTCTCATATCCTAGTTCAGATCCTAATTTTCCACCTGGACTATGGCAATAGCCTCCTAATTGATTTCCCTTCCCCAAGTCTCTCCCCTTCTCCAATCCATTCTCCTCCACACAGCCAACAAAGCCATCTTCCTAAAGTGTTAAAATGCAAGTCTGACCATGTTGCCCTTGGTTGAATAAAGTCCAATGGCTCCCTGTTATTTCAAGGACCAAATATAGACCCTTTTGTTGATCTTCAGCTTACTTTTCCAGCCATGGAAAAGTTTATTGTGCAATAAATACATTACTTTCTTTTATATACACTATAGCTGAACCAAATTGGACTTCTTACTGTTCTTCATACAGAATACTCCATTCCCATCTCTGCCTTTGGACAGACTGTCTGCTATGCTTGGAATGCGCTCCTTACCTCTGCCTCTTAGAATCCTTAGTATTCTTCAAGGCCCACCTCAGAAAATACCTCCTGTATTCCTGATTCGCCAACTATACTTTAACTGCTAGTACTTTCACCACTCCCCACCCCCATTATAAAATCGACTTGTATCTATTTTGTATGTAACTCTCTATGTACACATTGTTTCCCCCAACTAGATTGTAAACTCCTTGAGGGTAGGGACTATTGAACTTTTGTCATTATATCCCCAGTGCCTAGCAAAATGTCTTGCACACAGAAGAGGCTGAACAAATGTCTGTTGGTTGATTAACAAGTAAAGGAGGCTATGAGGCATGGAACATGGGAAGATAAGCTAATACATATATATGTTTTAATTTTAAAAATTAAAACCCATAAGCTCAACCAATAAGAATATTAATGTAAAAAGTGATTGGACTGTATCCCCCCTCACCTACCCCCTCAATATGTAATATGCTTATTTCCTTTTTTAAAACTTCTTTCACATTTAAAGCTGTCCTTTTTGCTTCAGGCTGTGTTCTATCAACCAACCCTTCTCTCTAATTCTCACTTCTTCCTCTCCACTCAATAACATGCTGTGTTTGCTTGGTTGCTTCTATCCTTCTTTTGACCCTGATGCCCATTCGAACTGATTCCCATCTCTCTTCTCTCTTTCAATGACTTATTTCCTCACCACCTACTCATTCCCCAAACCCTTACCATGTAGTCCCCACCCCCTCCACCTTACTACTGAAAGTGCTCTTATCAAGGTCACCAATAATGTCCTAACCACCAAATCCATTAACCAAATAGAAAGTTAATTGGATCTTATTCCAAGGATGTTATGAATGACCCCACACTCTCATCATTGTTAAGTTCTTTTTACCTCTCCGGGCAATAGGTCCCAAATCCAGAACATGAGCTGTGTTGATAGTAACTTCACTGCGGTGTTGAATTCCAGAGCAAGACTGTTGGAGTGGAAAATTCCTATCAGATGAGCTTCTAATTGGAGATTTCCAACTGACACATGCCCCTGAACCCAGAAGCACTAACTTTGGAATCAGTCATGCTTTCCATATGTCTTCCATCATCCAGAATACTATAAGTTTCTCTTTATTAGCCTTTCCACTTTTCCTTTTTCCTAATCCAAATATCCCCAATAATCCAAATATGTTGTTCATATGCTGTTCAGTGTATTTGTCAGAAATATTATCTTTATCAGTTCCCAAAGTGACCTCAATTGGGTCCCCATAATTTTGTATCAGATTTAGAATTGTATATCCTCCAGACCACTCCTCCAATCCACATGATGATATATGACCTCCTTTACCTCCTTACCTTTCCTATCCACTTTCTTCCAGTAAGCAAACTTTGATTACCATCTACCATATCCAGAATTTTCCCCTTGACTTGACACTTTCTTTTTAGATGTCTAAAACCCTAATGGTGCCTTTTTACAGACAGTGTCCTTGAGTTAGTGGATTGGGGTAAGGTAACTTCTCCTTTGCTCCTCAGTAATTTCTTCTAAAAAAAGGGAATCCCAATCTGAAGTGGAGTGGAAAATACCCAAAGAAAATGATTATTCTAAGCTATTTTATACTTAGCAAAGCTCCTAAAGGCAAGGACCCCATCACTCTAGTATGATTTGGAGAACTTATAAATGAACACTGATTTGGGGCACTGCAGAAGAATTCAATCATATTTAAGATGCACTTACTGGACGACATTGTTCTTTGGCACCGCCACAGAGATGAACTTCACAGTGCAGGTAGACAAGGTCATGATTTCCAGCAAACATAAACACTTGAACTGAAAAGCGACCTTCTGCAGATATCCCGTTCTCCTCCACTCTGATGGTTGAATCATGTAAGTTTGGGCAGCTGTGAGGATGATAGTGGTAAGGTTATCCTATAAGGACCCAGATGACCTATGGCTGAAATTTCATTTTGCCCCCAGGTAACCATTAAGTGGCAAATACCTGTTCCTAATGATGAAATACTTTATGGGGTCAGTTGGATCTTTAGTGGGTGTGGCATAGCAGTTCTTCATCAGTAGCTTGAACTGGGAGGTATCCCCTTGATATAAAATGGCACCCACATAGAGTATGGATTCAACAGATAATACAGCAGTGGAACCTTCATAAGGGGAGGTGTAATTCTGGTCTTGGAAGAGAGCCATTCTCACTAGGAATTTTCCTGAGCCAGCGGCACTAATGTTCAGAGCACTAGAACAAGACCAATAATGATAGAAACATCAGCCTTTTACCTTTCATTCTTTCATTCAACAAATATTTATTAAAAGCCAACTGTGGGCAAAGCGCTGTGATGAATGATAAGGAAGACACATCCATTAGACAATACAATAGCAGTGCCTTAGAGCTGAGAGCTTATAGTCAATGGGGTTGAGGCACAAAGACAACTATAACATGCAACATCGTATGACAAGGGCATTAGAGATAACCAACAAAATTCATGTGAGAGGTGGAGGGAAGGGGGTCATTACCAACCAGAGGGGAGTAACAATGAACTGTACTCAGGGTTTACAAAATGGAAGCAGTTGCCTCCAATGGTAAAAAACACATTTGAAGTCAATGTTTTAGGAAGTCAGTGTTTTATGAGTTTGATCTCCTTATGGGCTATGGAGCCTTCACCTACCCCACCCCCACCTTTCCAGTCTTCTAACACCTTATACACTCTACACACACATATTCTTTCTTGTTTGTTTGTTTTTGTTTTGTTTTGTTTTTGTGGGACAATGAGGGTTAAGTGACTTGCTCAGGGTCACACAGCTAGTAAGTGTCAAGTGTCTGAGATTGGATTTGAACTCAGGTCCTCCTGAATCCAGGACCAGTGCTTTATCCACTGAAGTGCCACCTAGCTGACCAACACAGACAGTGACACTGGCCTACTTGCTGTCCCATAGACACTGTCTCATAGTTCTGACCATTTTCACTGACTGTCCCCCATGCTCTCCCTCCTCATCTCTACTTCCTGGTTTTCCTGGCTTCTTTCAAGTCCCAACTAAAATCCCACCTTCCATAGGAAACCTTTTTCAACCCTCATAATTCCAGTGCATTCCTTCAATTGATTATTTTCTATTTATCCTATATATTGTTGGTTTGTCCATACTTGTTGGCATATTGCCACCCCATTAGACTATGAGCTCCTCAAGTGCAGGAATTATCTTTTGCCTTCCTTTGTATTCCTAGCACTTAGCACTGTGCATGGAACATGATGGGCACTGAATAAATGCCTATTGACTTATGATTTGTTCCATAACTTCATGCTGTTTCTCCACTCCTAGCCAAGATAAAATGGGCACCATTGGTCACAAGTAAAACAAAAAATGACATGACAATTATAAAAACAAATGAGCCCTAACTCATACTCTCTTGACATTGGGTCAGTGGTAATATTCTTGTAACCAGAGCAGATGAGGATATACGGTGAGTGCCATCCATGCTACATACGTGCTCTAGACTGTAAATTGCAACTACATATATTGATAGATTGCACCATTCACCAAGGCAGCTCTTCCAGTGTCATACCTGACAATAGGCTTCGTGGCTGTATGGAGACTGACTTTCATATCCAGGGGGTAGGCACACTGAAAGTCAATGCCGAAAACTTTTTCTCTGATGATGAACTCGTTGGCCAAGGTCAGGGTGTTTTTATAAATGGCATGAGTTGCATTTCTCTTGGGGGGAAAAAATATTCCATGTTACTACCCTTACTTTTAGACACATAAGTAGCTTCAGCATTTCTTCAGATACCTTCACTGATAATCTCAGTAGTGGTTTCTCACTTTTAAAATGGCATAGATTAACTTTTATGTTTCTATCTTGAAAGAGTAACACCTAACCATACCCCCTATCACCACCATCATATACACACATATGGATGCATGTATATGTGTATTTAAACATGTATATGTAAATATATATTCATTTACCCAAAGGGGAAACAGTAAATTCTCAAAACATTTTAAGGCAAAATTCAGTTTGCTTGATTTTAATTTTTTAAAATACTATTTAATTTTTAAAATGCATCTATAATATTTTGTACTTTTAGGGGGCATTACAAAATTCAACCAATAAAGAGACATCATAGTTCCTCGAAGGTCTTAGAATCACTGTATTGTTTTTACTACCACCATCATTTTCATCATCACTCAATGGTGATGACGAATTTTAGAATTAGAGACCACCTTTTAAATCATCTGGTTCCTTCATTTAATAAATAATGAAACCAAGGCATAGCTAGAACTAGAACTCATGTCTTCTGACTCATTCAGTTGTTTTCAACTCTTCATGACCCCATTTGGGGTTTTCTTGGCAGATACTGGAGTGGTTTGCTATTTCCTTTTTCAACTCATTTGACAGATGAGAAAACTGAGGCAAAAAGGGTTAAGCAACTTGCTTAGGGTCACACAACTAGTAAATGTCTGAAGTCAGATTTGAACTCCAGAAGAGGAGTCATCTTGACTTCAGGCCTGGCACTGTATCCACTGTACTACCTAGCTCATTCATTACCACTTCCATAATTTGGATTTTTCCACGAGTATATTCTGAGCCTATTGCTTTTCATTGAAATGTCCCCTCTCAGGAATTCAACTTTGAAGGGCATCAATGTTGTTTGTGGAGATGAAATGAATTTAATTCTAGATGTAGTAGACATATCCCTTACAGCTCTGTAAGGGATAAATGTGGGGCGACAATTAGCACATTTTTGATCACCACATGGTAAAGTCTTTATTAAATGAGATCATCAATGTAAAGCACTTTGCCAACATTAAAGTATTATAGAAATATTAGCAATTTAGAGGTACACTGGAGACAGCTCAACCAGTTGGAAATCCAGTTGTTAAATTTTGAGTATGAGCATTATATTTCTGAAATTCCAAACATTACAAGTCAAGACTTGATTTATTATTTTGTTTTGTTGTTATTGTTTTGTTGATTGTCTAGACTTAAGAAAGAAATAGAAAATATTAGTAATGCAGATTCAACCTCGCAGTGTGTCAAGTATGCTTTCCCCACTGCAAGATCTGAGTGTAAAACATTTACCAGCACATATTATTATCATCATCCTAGTGCAAGATAATGATTTCAGCAACCCAACCGAAGTTGGATGTCAAGCTTTGGAATGTCCCAAGAAACACTCTGTTGACAAGAAGTGGGTTAAATTAAGCTCATAAAGACCTCATTCATGAAGGGACTGACAAAGGAAGGATTATTTACTCTTTCCCCATGATAGAGAATTGACATCACTATCTGATGTGGCAAATCCAAGCCCTGGATTGTCATAGAATATGCTTTTAATGGGTAGTGGAGGGTGGGAGGTAGTTGCTGTTGTTGCTGCAAAATTTAAAAAAATAGAATATTGTTGTTTTGGGGAAGATGGGAAACATCAGTCTTGGACTTCTGATCTCTTTCTATCTCCTAGAAAAGAAAGAGTTAATTCTAATCCTACCTCCAGAGTTGTTCCACATGCTCCAACGCGTGCTGGGTTCACCACTGACAGTTTGTTTTTCTCATCTATCTCCAAAAACCCACTGCAGTTCCTATCTCTGAGGTGGGCAAATATCTCGCCAGTATACCCCAAACTCTCCACTTGGCATTTGTCCAGAGACACTGTGATTTCTTCAGTTCCACATTTCAGTAGAGGGCGCAAGTTGGCAACATCTGAAAAATCACCAGACATTCTAGTCAATAAAGTCAGTCAATGAACATTTGTTAAGCACATACCAAATTCTGCAAAATGTGCTAAGCAATGGGGATACAAAGAAAGGCAAAAGACATCCACTGTTCTCCAGGAGCTTCACAGTCTAATGGGGTGGACAACAACCAGTTACAAACAAGCTATATCCAGGATAAATTGGAAAGAATCCACAAAGAAAAAACACTTGAAATAAGAAAGAGTGGGAAAGGCTTCATGCAGAAGGTAAGATTTTTGCTGGGCTTTGAAGAAAGTCAGGGAGGGCAAGAGATGGACATGTGAAGTAAGAAATTTCCAGGCGTGGGACATATCCAGTGAAAATTCCAATGCCCAGGGGCAGGAGTTTGAGTGTCTGGTGAGAGAAATGTGATTGTCCTCCATTGGAGTCTGAAATCAGGAAGCGGGCAAAAAGACACAGAATCTTAGGAATATAGAGCTAGATCTAGAAGGGGCCTTTTAGGTCATCTAGTGCAACCTCCCCATTTTGCAGATGAGAAAACTGAGGCTGAGTAGTTTGTCCAACACCATCACACAGGTGGTTAAGATTCCAACCCACATCCTCCAACTCCAAACTCTTTCTGCTTCTCTGTGCTTTGTAATAAGGTCATTGACAACAGCAATAAAAATGAACACTTGTATCACCTCCTTTGTATTGGGAAACATGGAACAAAGAGTATATTCAATAATACCTATTTCCTTTCTTGCTACAAAATGAAAAGGGGCAACTGCATGGTATATACAGTGATAGGCCTGGATTCAAGAAGACTGAATTCAAATCTAGCCTTGGAAACTTACTACCTGTGTGACCCTGAGTAAGTTGTTTTAACCCCATTTGCCTCAGTTTCCTCATCTATCAGGTGAGCTGGAGAAGGAAATGGCAAAACCCTCCAGTATCTTTGCCAAGAAAACCCTAGTACCCCATATATAGGAGGTACTTAATAAATGCTCATTTAAATGAAGTGCTTTTGTCAATATAGAGCAAGTGATGATGGGAGCTGTAAAATAGGATTTGGTCTAGTATAGCTTCCCTGAATTGTGGGAATGGCTGAATTTGCCTCTGGATTTCTCTTCCTGAAGGTTTCAGGTAGGAGTACAACTAGGCAACCTTACCCACCTGAACTGCTGATAATATACTTGCCTGTCCATACCTCACTCAGCCACCAAAGAATTACCTAAAAACACAGGTCTAACCATGTCACTCCCACTATTTAACATTTTTTTTAATTTAAAGTTTTGAGTTCCAAATTCTTTTTTTTTTCTTTTTTTTGGTGAGGCAATTGGGGTTAAGTGACTTGCCCAGGGTCACACAGCTAGTAAGTGTTAAGTGTCTGAGGCTGTATTTGAACTCAGGTACTCCTGACTCCAGGGCCGGTGCTCTATCCACTGCGCCATCTAGCTGCCCCTCACCCCCACTATTTAATAAACTTCAGTGGCTCCCTATTACCTCTGGAATAAAGTACAAAATGCTCTGTTTGTCATTTAAGGCCAATCACAACTTGATATTTCTTATTTTCCTAACTTGCTATATTTTACTCCCTCCATGTTCTCTGATTCAGCTAATCTCCCTGCCAAATGAGAATCTTTGTACTGGTTTCTCTCTCTCTCTCTCTCTCTCTCTCTCTCTCTCTCTCTCTCTCTCTCTCTCTCTCTCTCTCTCTCTCATATATCTCTCTTCACTCTCCTCTTCTTCTCTCTTCTCTTTGTCTCTTCCCTCTTCTGTCTGTCTGTCTCTGTCTCTGTCTGTCTCTGTCTCTTTCTCTCTCTCCCTCTGCCTCTTGGCTTCCCTGGTTTTCTTCAAAAGAACTCAAATGCCACCTCCTAGGAGAAACCTTTCTGAGTCATCTTTTCTTCCTTCCCAAGCACTGCCCCCACCCCCACCAGTGCATTCTCTCTGAGATTACCTTCTGTCTACTCTGGAAATGGTATAGTAGCTAGAAAGTTCAAATCTGGCCTTAGATACTTACTAGCTGTGTGAGCCTGGGCAAGTCACTTAACCTTGTTTATCTCACTTTCTTCACCTCTAAAATGATCCGGAAAGGCAAATCACTCCAGTATCTTTGCCAAGAAAAATGTGATCCTGGGCAAGTCTGTCACATAACCTTTTTCTTTTTTCTTTTTTTTTTTTTTCGTGGGGCAATGAGGATTAAGTGACTTGCCCAGGGTCACACAGCTAGTAAGTATCTAACGTCTGAGGTCAGATTTGAACTCAGGTCCTCCTGAATCCAGGGCTAGTGCTTTATCTACTGCGCCACCTAGCTGCCCCCCACCTAACCTTTTAACCTCAGTTTCTTCATCTTTAAAATAGAGATAATAGGGGCAGCTAGGTGGCACAGTGGATAAAGCATGGGCCCTGGAGTCAGGAGGACCTGAGTTTAAAATCGGCCTCAGACACTAGACACTTACTAGCTGTGTAACCCTGGGCAAGTCACTTAACCCCAATTGCCTCACACACAAAAAAGAGATAATAATAGTACCTACCTCACAGAGTTGTGAGACTCAGATAATATAATATACATATATATATATATATGTGCTATGTAAATATTACTATTTGTATACTATAACATAATGTGTATAGTACAATAATATAATTTGTCTAACAATATAATTTATATAATACAATATAATATGTCTAGGTGCTATATAAATATTACTATGTCTTTGCCCTTTTTTCAGCTCTTAGTCTAGAACCAGGCACATAGAATAAACTTAACAATTAATAATCCATCAGTTGGATTAGTCTATCTTGCTTTGACCCCTAGCTATACTAAGTATTGTCTCACCCCCACTCCTTTACTACTTGTAGTCTACAGCTTCTGCCTATGCCCAGCATGACCAAAGAGTTTTGGTTCCCCACCAGCCTTCACATACTTGCACCTACCAGAAATGTTGAGGTCTTGTCTACAGTGACAGCCCCAGGTACCATTGACAAGTCGACATTCCTCTTGGTGGGAACAGTTGAGATCACATTTTGGCTCAACTGGATCAATCGTGTTGGGGTCTACAGTGGGTAAGGAGGAGAAGATGAGGGCAAACAGACAGAGGGGTTGGTGAGCCACACACTAGCAAGAGCCCCAGAGTAACCCAATTTCCAACTGCTCACCTGTACAGTATGCCAGATCACATTCAGGAGTTCCATTTAACTTGTAGACATAGAATCCACCTGGACAAGCCTTCACCTTCACCACTGTGTTCCAAAGGCAGCAATTATTGCTCCAGTGGGCACAGGCTGTGCGAATAACAATACCTTCCTCTTTCAATGGGTGGCTCCCATTCAGCCACAGTGGGGCATCTGTGCCACATCTATTGACTGGCACACACTTCTCTGGTAACCGTACCCCACCCGGACCTGAAAACCGATACCAGCCTTCTTTATCGTCATCACATGTCTTCACATTAGTGCTTTGGGTCGAGCTTCTCCAGGCCTCCACAAGTGTGGTATAATTATCACAAGGATCAGAACACACATGGGCCCCATTTATCCCTGGTACTCCACAGTCTAAGCCCAGTTGATAGGAACTACGTAAGAGAGTGTTTGCTGAACCTAATAGAGTGAAGAAAAAAAAAAAAAACAGGCTCATTTTAACTGTTTTGTTATCGTGGATTGGCATAAGGCTAGTTGGCTAGCCTTTTTTGATTCACCTTCTCCCCAACTGCTAGTACCCTTCCTTCCATACTCTCTTGTGTTTTGATTTTGTTTGCATTTTTCTCTTTATATTTATTCTGTAAGTACTTATATGTGTACTGGCTATCTTTGCCACCTCCCCTCCCCCCATGGAAATTTTGTGAGTAGGTTTTGTTCTACTCTTTGTATTTTTATACTCAGTGTCTAGCACAGTGCCTAGCACAGAGTAGCTGCTGTGGATAGAGTCTACTGTTTATTTGTTGTATGTTTACCCTCTTTTTTTTTTATTTTGGTGAGGCAATTAGGGTTAAGTGACTTGCCCAGGGTCACACAGCTAGTAAGTGTTAAGTGTCTGAGACCAGATTTGAACTCAGGTCCTCCTGACTCCAGGGGTGATGTTCTATCCACTGTGCCACCTAACTTCCCTTGTTTACCCTCTTTTTGATGTAATATCCATCAGCTAAGTAAATATAGGGCTGAGGACAAAATTGTCAAGACAGCCAGGACAAACTGACTTTCTGACCTTTGAGAGAAGGTTTCCATGGCAATGAAATCACTACAAAAGCTTGAACAAAGTGGAGTGGAGGAGAGAAAAAGGGGGGAAAAACCCTAATTGATTTTGGAGTCTAGAAATCTGGATTTGAATCCTGGCTTTGTCCCTACTTTCTTGAGGCAGCCACACCTGAATTTCATTGGTATAGTAAATTCCTTTGACTAATATGGATTGGCATCTTTTTTTTCTGCAGCTTCTTAGGGGGTCCCCTGGGGTCATTAAGAAGTTGTGATTTGCTCTGGGTTACACTGCTCAGTGCTGTCAAAGGTGAGGCTTCAACCAAGGTCTTCTTGTTCCAAGCTGTGCCCTCTAACTGCTATGCCGTGTTGCCTTACTTTTTTACTATATCTGTGTGATATTGGGAAAGTCACTTCGCCTCTATGCATCTCAGTTTCTGTGTATATAAAATGATGGATTTGCAGAAGGGTAGGAGGAAGGGAGCAAGCACTTTTCCATTGTCTGTGATGTGCCAGACACTCTTACGAGTGCTTTACAAATATAATCGTTCAGCTCTAAATCCTACGATTCCTCTTTTTAGTTTGTTGGGCAGTATCAACATATCTTTAGTACACAGAGACTGTGTAGGAAGAAGTAGAGACTGAGACCCTTAGAGCTGGAAGGGCCATTAGTGGATCTAATACAATCCCCTGTTTTAAAGGAGAGCAAACTGAAACTCAAGGTGTGAGAGTGACTTGCCCAAAAAGTTAGCAACAAAACTAGGACAGAGCCCAGGAATCCTGAGTTCCAGTCTACTGTTCTTTCTAATGTGACCTACTCTCTCCTACTATACATAAAAAGAAGTACTTTGCAGAGGGAGTACTAAAATGATTGAACTCATTACCACCATCCTGAATTTACCCTGCCCTTACCCCCACAGAGAATACAGGATGAAAACATGAATGAGTGAAAGAAAGATTTAGGTAAACTAATGGATGATGGAATCATTAGGGAGATATTCATGAGAGTTAGACATCATAGAATTATAGAGTCAAAAGAAACCTTCATAAGTCATTAATTCTTATTATCTTATCCCCAGAAGAGAGGGGGACTTGGCACCCCAAGATTAAAACCCAGGCCTTCTGACTCCCTAATCATTGTTCTTCTTACTGCACCATTCAAAGACTATCATTACCTATCTTTTCTTTTGGGGCTTTCCCCACCCCTCCAACCCAAGTTAAACCCTCCTACCTCCTGTTTTTTAAATTTATTCCTCCTTTTAGAAGCCTTCTTTAAAGACCTATCCATAAAGTTAAAAAGCTATGCTCTCAATTGATGTCCATAAGTGAACTTTAGTCTGCAGTTCTTTACTATTCAAAGTCATACTCTGCTGCCCCTGGTATCCCCATGCCCATTTCCTCCTCCCACCCTAACCAACCTTGCCAGATTGTCATATTGAACTAGAGAAAACCCAAGACACCAAGTAACACTCACCCTTCTGGGTAGCAAGTGCCAAAGTGAAAAAGTAGTAGATGCAAGCTGCAAAGAGGAGGTAGACCCGCTTCATCCTGACCTCTGGGGTGGCTTCTTATGCCACAGTGCTGGAAGTTTTTGTATGGCTGTGGGGAGAAAAAAGCACCAGGTTAAAGTGAAAACTAAGAAAGTAACATATCATTGCTGATCATGTGACAGGCACTGCAAATTGGCTTCCTCTAGAAATTGAATTCCTTCCAAACCCAACCCTTTTACTCTTCCTCCTGCTCTTTATGATCTAGTTAAACTCACCTTCTATCTGTTTCGTACACATGACACTATATCTCATGTCTCCATGTCTTACCATTAACCATTTCCTTTGCCTGAAATGCACTCCCTCCTTTTTGGTGCCCTATAGAGTCCTTCTCTTTAAGACACAGACAAAAAACTAAGTAGAAGTATGTATAGAATTATTTTACATATTCACACACATATTTATGTATAATGGTAACCATCTCTAGGGAGAGGGGCATAGGAAGGGAATAAAAAAGGAAAAAAAGAAATTTACATGGTAACTTTATTATATATTTAAAAGGAACAGCAAGTTGTACATGACAGATTGACAGTTTCATGTGAAAACATCTTTTAAATTATGCTATGTTATGCAAATGCTTGTTTTATTTTGTGAATTAAAGATAAAATAAGTATATTTTTTAAAAAGACAGCTCAAGAGGGCCGCTAGAGGGCGCAGTGGATAAAGCACTGGCCCAGGATTCAGGAGGACCTGAGTTCAAATCCAGCCTCAGACACTTGACACTTACTAGCTGTGTGACCCTGGGCAAGTCACTTAACCCTCTCTGCCCCACCAAAAACTAAAAGAAAAAAAGAAAAAGACAATTCAAGCATTATCATCACATAAGGCATTTCCTGATCCCCCAAATTCTACCAAAGTATTTCATTACTTTGCAAATATGTGTATATTTATTACTTTATACTGTGCTGTGTGTCCTGATTTACATCCTTGATTTCCACAGTAAACATAAACTCCTTGCAAATAGGGATGGTTTCATTCATTATATGTGTATCCCCAATGTCTACCACAGTACCTGGCACACAGTATGTTATTAATAAATACTCAATGATGTATTGATTGATATCATAACTGTGTCCCAGACAGTTGAGTAAATGTAAGACTTGTCTGTCAAATTCCATTTTACTGTTGACTATCATTTCATTTCTAATTAATCTTCATTTGGCAATGGCTTCAAAAACTGTAGCTTTAAGTTTTTGACACTTTTACCTCCATAACCTACCAAGTTGTTCGTAGTATATAAACAAACCCTCAAAAGTATTGAGAGCTCAAAGGAACTCTGAAGTGAACCTTTTGGTGGTAGGACTTAGCACCCCCTCCTATGTCACAAGGTCCTAGTATAGCTACCTCATTTTATAGATGAGGAAATTGAGGCCCACAACAATGAAATGACTTGAAAAAATGTCACACGGGTAATAAATGACAGGGGAATGATTTGAACCCAAGTCTTCTTATTTCAAAGTCAGAGGAATAAATGTATGAACAAAGGGTAATCAAAGAATTTAAAGGAAAACAAAATTGGAAGATATTAGAACTATCACAAATGCACTTACCAATCAGCTTCAGAGAACCGATGGTGCAACATACCTCCCTCATCTTGGAAGAGAGATGGTGGATTGCAGATGCAGAATGAGGCATATGTTGTCAGACATAACATCTTGGATTATTTTGCTTAGTTATACAAATACTCTCAACATCCTTTAAATCGCAAAGCCCTGGGACAAAGACTCTATCCACCTGTCCTAGCCATGGCTCCACTTCAGAAGCACAACAATAAAGTCAGTACTCTGAAAATGAGAGATCAGACTCGGCAAAATTTCCTTGAAGCACATTAGAACACTAACTACTAACATAGTTAGAATTGATATTCCTGCAACTGGCAGGGCAAGATTCCAGACATTAACAAATTTCAAGGTACGGAAAATGTCTGCCTCTTATTTTACATAGTAGCCACAGTACTGCTGATATAGAGGTACACTGGGATTCTGAAAATTTTCTAGGAAAGAGTTAAGCTGAAATAATATGGATCTGTATGAGAAGGAATGGACTAGAGACCAACAAGTTCAGGCCAGACTATGCCATTGGACTTACCTTGCAGTTGAAAGCAGTGGCTTTAAAGGCTTTAAGTCTTTAAACTGCGGCCTCTCTGAGAAAGCAACTTTTGTTAAACTATTTGGTTTTATTGGCATTCATAGAAGGACTTGACCTCCCAAACTGCCACGGGGCTTTCCTTGATTGGTGGCCCAGGTCAGAAAAAAGATGGAAATAAGAAGTGTATCTTACTGGTTTGTATACATTGAGATAAGAATTTCATGGTTAGGAAGTGACCATGAAAGCAATGCCAAGAGGCCTCAGTAAACCCCAGGCAAAATAGTCATGCCTGAAAGAACTGAGTGAAGTGGATTCTTTAAGTTTGGAGTTGGGAGATACTTTTTCAAGTTTTTAGTAAAGTCTAGTGCAACAACTGACAATTTCCAGGCTGTACATAGTGAGTATGTGATGCTCATTTCCCTTATCTGTGTAAAGTTATAGCTTAATCCCCAAATTAAGATTCTAATTCCTTTATCAAGAAGAGAGAAGGTCCTGGCATTTTTAGTATATTAGAAGCCAAAAGAAAATATTGCAACCCAATATAGTGTGAGGGCCAAAATTTGATATACGGAGCATTAATTGGGTGACTCGCCAAAATATTGGGGTCCCAGAAATATGAGGGACCTTTAGGTTCACCTTCCCCTCTGAACTACCCTTTTAGATATTTCTCTCAGGCCAATAAGAAAGGAGCCTTACAGCTTTAATTCACAAAAGGATCAGATTTTATTACTTGGGAATTAATTAAACAACAAAAGTGAAACTAATAAAAATCAAAGATAAGAAAATAGTAAAAAGAAATACAGATAAATTCTCTTAACTCTAAACTTAACCTATGCAATCCCCAGATCATTTCCAATTAAGCTAATTCAAAGGAATTTAGGGTTTTCTGTGTTCACTCACCAAAACCTGGAAAGTCTACAGTTGCTTGCACCACCAGAAGGGGAGAAGCCAGAGAGAGAGAGCTCGAATTCTGAGCCTCAGCCTACCCTCATGGAGTGTTCAATCTTCCTCCCCCAAAAGGGGAGGTCCTTTAAAAACTGCCTATGGAGAGTTCTCCTTCTGACCTCAGTAGCATATGTAACTTCAGGGTGGGACAGGTATGGCCCCTTCCAAATGAGTCAGCTAAAATTCCAATAATTTTTTACCACAAATAATTTTTACCACAATAGCTAGGACATATAGCTATGGTAGATGACCCATTTGGAACACATGCTGAGGAAACAGCAAAGGAATAAAAAACTTGGGGAATATATCCAGTGAGGGAAGAAGGGTTAAGGGGGGAGAGAGGGAGCTGTGAAAAATGAGGATTAATTTAACCTCACCATGGAAGGAAAGATATTATTGAACACTCATCTCCTCTTGTCTATCATATTGTTAATATTAATATTAGGATTGGAATTGAAGGAATTGAAGGAACAAGCTGTATTGATTGATACATTGGGGTTTTTTTAAATCTATAAAGCAAAGAATATAGAGATAGTAAGATGAAAATTTTTATTTCAGAGTAAAATTATATATGTGTATATATACATATGCATATAAATATATGTGTGTATACAAACACACATACACACTTTTTTCATTAGTTGACATTTTGACATTCCTGGACCTTCTCTTGTTAACTAATAATGAGAGAAAAGTAGAAAAGAAGTCCACTGATAAGACCTCCTCTGTTCCTTTTTCAGGCACATAGAGTTATTTCAAGAGTTGGGCTTTGTAAGGGATATAATCCAAGAAGGATTAGATTAAGGAAATTATGAGAGCATTAGCCTGTGTTCCATTAGAATTGGCACTAATAAACCAATGTCATGGAATTATTGATTCTTAATCTAGGGCCTGTAGACAGATTTCATGGGGTCCATGGACTTGGATAAGGGAAAAAATTACCTCTTTATATCAATATAATTATTTTCCTTTGTAATCCTATGTATTTTATCCTTTTAAAACAATCATCTGAGAAGGGGTCCACATGCTTGATCAGACTGGCCAAGAAGTCTATCATACATAAAAAACATTAGGAACCTCTGTCTTAGATTAAATTTCTATAAAGGAAAACCCAACATCCCAGTCTGCTTACTTATGTCTATTCAAATGAATTGCACATGTGTTTTTACAAGAAAGACCAGATGAGTGAATATGGATGGTTTAATACATTATGTCCCTGTTACTGGAAACCCCAAACAAAGCAAATTCTGGAAGGTAAATAACATCAACTTTGTCTATGAAGGTCGGAACATTATTACGGGTATGTATGTGATATTAAGAAGCTGTTTTATAGAAAATATTTTACTTAGGCCTAACTTGTTGATATACACATGTGTTTTCCCATGGGAAACAGTAAGCTCAGCCAATGAAATGTGACCTTGGGCTTTTCCCAGAAGGGTAGTTGGAGCTTCCAACAACAGCTGAAGCCAAAGAAGCCTTTTCCCATTAGTATTAAACCTTACAAATCTATTCTCTGGAAAATGTGCCTTTTCTCTGGGGGCATCTCATAAAAAATAGTTTTAGCGCTAGGAGGTACCTCACAGGTGATAGAGATCAATCCCACTCCTTTAACAGATGAGGAACTTAGAACTAAAGGGAGTCTTAGAAATAGTATCCACAATTTGAACCCAAGTCTTCTGACCGATTAACACCTTAGTCAGTGATAGATTTATTTTTAGAGAGATCTTTGGAGGGCTCTGGACTTATTGTCCTCTAGCCCAAGAATGCTAGCTTTAATATAGAATCCCTTCCAGATATATTTATGAGTTTTAACAAGACTTAAAATGAAAAAAAAAATAAGAAAATCAAGACAGACAAACACAGAGAAAGATGGAGACAGATATGGGAGTGAGGGGAGATAGAGAAAGGCAGAGAGAGAAGAAACCAAGAGGCAGAAACAGAGGCAGACATGGGAGAAATAGGAGGGGAGACAGAGACAAAGGAAGACACAAGGGGAGGGAGGGGGAGAGACAGAGACACAGAGAGACAGAGAGGGAGGTAGACAGAAGAAATGGGAGGAGAAAGAGAGAAACAGAAAAGGAGAGAGACAGAGACAGAGAGAGAGAGAAGAGGGAGGGGGGAAGGGAAAGACTGAGACACAGGGAGAGAAGGAGAGAAGAGAGAGGGAGTGAGAGACAGAGAAAGAGGGAGGGAGAGAAAGAGAGAGCAGGAAAGAGAGAGTAACTCAATGCTCCTCCCCTGATTTCTCCTCTATAAAGGGGGACTTGACACCTCAGTGATATAAGAAGTACTGAGGAAAAGGAATTCCCTATATCAATGTAGTTCAGCACCTTCTTTGCAAATTTTAGTTTCAGAAAGTTGGTTGGGGGCATGAGAAGTAAAATTCCTTCCCCAGGTGTACACAGCTAGTACATATCAGAGGCAGAGCTTGAAACCAGGTTTTCCTGGCTTTGAGGCCAGACTTCTATCCATTATGTCATGATGGCTCTCTTCTTATTTCAAAATAAATGAGGACAGGGCACGCTGTTGTATAAAGACCTCTTTCTTATTACCCTCTATGAAGTTTGCTTCCATCCATTTTATTATAGCAATCTAAGAAACAGCTATGATATTTACTTACATAAATTCTCCTCTCACTTTCCCTAATATTTTCACTCCAAAAAATGAATGAGCAATGGGAAACCATGCAGGTATCTAAATCCAATCCAAAGAAGAAAGCAAAGAAACAAGAGAGAAAGTGAGAGAACCAGTTGGTCAGGGAATGCTAGGGGGGATGTGTACTGACTCCATCTTCCTTCTTCCCACACCCAATCTATAACAAATGTTCTGTTTTTTTTTTAATTTGAAGTTTTATGGGAATGAACCTCAGATGTGGGAATCAAGAGCTTGGGATCCAAGTCTTTGCTCTGCTCCTTACGAGTCATATGATCTCAGCATGGTCTTTTAACTTCCTTGAAGCTCAATCTCATGGGTAAAGGAGATGGCAGGATCATAGATCTAGAGGTGGAACCATCTAGACCAATCCCTTAATTTTACAGATCAGGAATCTATGAGACCCAGAGATGTACAGAGCGACTTGCCCAAAGTCACACAGGTAAGCATCAGAGGTGGGATTTGAACCCAGCCTCTCTGATTCCAGAATCATCACTTTTGTTGTGGTGTCAGTAGACTCAAATGAAATAATGGATAAAAATGTAGTTTGTAAATTGTAAAATGATATACACACAGAAAGGATTCTTTATTATTTCTCATCATCATCATATTATTCCTGTTGCTATTTCCATTTCACAGATGAGGGAATTGAGATGCTGAGAGTTTAGCTGACTGAGGAGGCAAGGCTAAAATTTAGGTTTTCCTAAATCCAGTGCTCTTTCTATAACATATCTGAGTGGCTAGAAATCTCCCCTTGCAAAAATAATTGAGAGGGACTTCAGAAATTCTGTGGTGAGTGAAAACAAGGAGTTAAAGGTATCCATTTTTAAGTACCATTATTAAAAAGGAAAAGGAAAAAAAAAGAGCAAACAATGGGCACCCCATCTTGCCACTAATCTCCAGTGCTGGGTATTCTTCTCCCTCTGCAGTGAATGAAGTCTATAGGTTGCAGATTCTTGGCTCTGAAGCTTCTTTCCTCCTCGGCTATAGGCAGCCGCTGTTTGCAAACCCAGCATTTCCCTCAGTTGGATCACTGGGCTGCCAGAAGCACGAGGATTGGCAGGGGCAAACCTAGCCCTGGTGTCAGGAACCCTGAAACAAAAAGTGTGAAATACTCTGGGAGAAGTCCTTACAGTCACTTCTCAATTGCTATGGGGCTCACATAGGGATTGGAGGGGGCAGGAGAGGAAAAAATATTATTGGGTGTTACCATGGCAGTACCAAACACCTGAGGGACTCCCTTACCACTATCACCTGGCCACTATACAGATGCTGGGCATCAGACAGACCAAGCAGCTGGATGATCAATTCCCCTGTCCCACCATCAGTGCAACTTTTTTTTTTCATCATGGGGTCGTGTCCTAATGTACAAATCATGGATCCATGAAGTCTACCAATTAATTGCTGACCTTCAAAGGCAGAGGAAGAGAAGAGCTGAGGAACATTATGTTTAGTTTAAGAGGAGTTACATTCTGTCAGACCTGTAATGTGGAAGCTCTGGAAAATGGAAGAAGCATTGGCTTTGCAATCAGACGGATTGAGATTGAGTTCCAGCTCTGCCACTTGCTATGTGACCTTGGACAAATTGATTAATCTCTCTGAACTCCAATTTCCTTATGGGTAAAAGGGAGATAATACTCGCTCTCACCATGGAGGTAATGAAATGATGTTCTATGTAACAAGTGCTTTAGGACAATGCTCCACAAAAGCAAGCCATTATTCATTTCTCTAAATCTTCCATTGCATTAGTTTCCTCAATTGAAATGAGGATAATAATGGCACCTACTTCACAATTTTTGTGAGGATCAAATTAGACTATAATATTTGTAAATAAAAAGCATTTAGCACAGTGTTTGAAACACAGTAGGCACTCTATAAATGCTTATTCCCTCCCTCCACCAATGAATATGGGCAGCTCTCTGCAACTTATCATCTTGTAGAATTGCCTTGACCATTGAGAGGTTAAATGGCTCACCCAGGGTAGCACAGTGTGTGTCAGGGGTAGGATTTGAACCCAGGCTGTCCAAACTCTAAAGCAGGTCCTTTATCCCCTATGCCTCTTTGTTGTTATTATTAGGTGTCATTATGCAATTTGGTCTCTCTCCCTAAGTGACCCTGGGTTCTTATTGCTATTGTAGCTCCTTCAGAGTCAGACACAGGGAACTATTGTACTAGGACTGTGGTTCCTCATTCCATTTTGCCTTTTACTATGCCCTGAGGGCCTCTGATTTAATGCTGCTTGGCTAAGCCTGCAGGTAGAATCACATGGATCCTAAGAAGATAGATTTGGAGCTGAAAGGGAAGGATCTTAGAAACCATTTAGTCCAAACCCCATGAAGAAACTGAGTTGAAAGGAGTTGACAGGTGGTGGTGTTTGTCCTTCATGCTCAAAGAGGACCAAAATGACACCACAATGTCAGAGTCAATGTACAGCATGTCCAGCTGGGAATCAGACCAATATGAGTTTGGAAGGCTCTGTGACAGGTCAGGCACAGAGTCCGTATGACAATTTGGGTGGGAGATGTCTCTAAATTTGCACATCTCTCATTTCTTTTGAGCTACTGAAATTCTGCTTTGTTCAAAGACTGGCTGTGACCTAGATCAGCATGGAGAAAACCACATACCTGCATGGCTAGGGATGTCACTCACTATACCCGCTTGAGCATCTGTGAGGAAAAAGACATGCATTAATCTCTTGAGTTGCCTTGGAAGACACAAGACTAAGGAGTGGCTTGGATCCAATTTTCCAATAGGTAAGGGGTTTTATAGGAGGAATTCTAACAGTGCTTGATAGCCAGAGGAGATGCAAGAAGAGTTGTTGAAAAGGGTTTGAGTTCTAAGAAGTATCTCACTTCTCCGTGATGCTTTCAGGTTTATATTACTCAAAAGATTTAGTTGATTCTGGATGCATCTCAGATGGACATAATTCCTCTTTTTATTCCCTTCCTGAAGTAATCTCCCCCCTTCCTTTCCACTTCTCTAATTCCTGGCAGGTAGTAAGTATTATGTGGTGGTTAGGGTTATGTAGTAGTTACGAAAACTGGGTCCCTGCCTCAAATCATGGATCCATGATTTGAGCTCTATTAACTCATTATCTTTATGATCTTAGACAACTTGCACCCTCTCTGACCTTCAACTTCCTTCTAGGTAGAATGAGAGGATTGTTCTTCAGGTCTCCTCTATCATTTTTTTTTTCTCCAGTATTATTCGTTTGTTTTGTTTTTACAGGGCAAGAATTTACAGATTACTCTCACTTCACAAGATGTCTCTTGTAATAAAGTAAAATGTTAAGTATAATTAATAATTCAGTGATCTCCTCTGACACTTTGTACATTTCACATCTGTAGTACCCCTCCCAGCTCTCTATTTTTTAAAAAATGAACAGAAATCTATTTATTTTCTCTCCTCCCCACCTCCTACCCCATTAAAAAAAGAAAAAGGAAAAAAGAAAATTTCTTATGGCAAATATCCATTATCAAGCAAAACAAATTTCCCAAATGGTTGGATACAAATATTTGAAGGTAAAATATATGTACATTCTCATGTACATATACTATATATACTATATATATATATATACACACATGCATCTCATATTCATGTCTCATATAAGAAATACATATATATACATATAGATCTATAATATGCACATGTATGTAGATGTCACAGATACATAGCTATAATATGGACATACATGTATATACATGTTTCTCATATGCGTACATATAGTATAGGTACATGTCTATTTGTAGATATATAATATGTGTATGTATATAAATATATACATACATCTCATTCTTATATCTATATTTTATATGTTTATTATTGTTGTTCAGTTGTTTCAGTCATGTCCAACTCTTCATGACTCTTTTTGGCATTTCTTGGCAGAGATGCTGAAATGGTTTGCCATTTCCTTCTCTAGCTCATTTTACAGATGAGGAAACTGAGGCAAATAGGGTAAAGCAACTTGCCCAGGGTCACACAACTATTAAGTATCTGACACCAGATTTGAATTCAGGAAGAGGAGTCTTCCTGAATATACATATACATATACATATACATATACATATACATATACATATACATATACATATACATACACATACACATACACATACACATACACATACACATACACATACACATACACATACACATACACATATACATATACATGTGTGTGAATGTACATGTATTTGTGTTTATAGTGTCAATAAAGCTATATAATATATACATGTATATATGTATGATACATATAAAGATATATAATATAAACACATATATAGATATAATATATCTTATTCTTTTATATATGTCTCACATATACATACATAGATATAGAATAGATATATGATATATAAAGATATATAGATAGCTATGATAGATATTTTAATAGTATATACTATATGATGATATAATAAATATGTAGAAACATGTGTATGTGTATGTATATGTGTATGTGTATGTGTATGTGTATGTGTATGTATATGTGTATGTATATGTGTATGTATATGTATATGTATATGTATATGTATATGTATATGTATATGTATATGTATATGTATATGTATATGTATATGTATATGTATATGTATATGTATATGTGTGTGTCACTCTGGACTCTAAATCCATCACTTTTTTGTAATAGGTAGAATTTTTCATCCTCATTCCTCTGGATTCAGGAATGGTCATGGTATCAATCAGAGCTTTCAAAGTTGTTTATTTTGTAGCTTAGTTTCCTTATCATCAAAGTGGGGATTGTAACATTAGCACTGTTTACCTTATAGTGTCCTTATGAAACTCAAATAAGATAATGAATATAAAAACTTTGTGACCATTAATCATTATATAAATGACAGCTATCATCACTCTCAGGTGTATCACCCATCCTCCAACCACCCTAGATTCAAATATTACTTCTGCCACCTACTAACTGTGATCTTTTGGTAAGTCACTTAACCTCCTTGGTCCTCAGTTTCCTCAACTGTACAATAAAGGGTGGAACTAGATGGCCCCTGATGTTTCTTCTAGCTCTAGTTTTATGATCATCTGACTGTGGAGCCCCTTTCTCCAGGAAACCAACCCTGAACATTCTACCTCACACTGATCTTTCCTTTCTCTGAACTTGTTGTCTAGAGTAGACAATTTAGCATTTAATTTTATACCTTATTGTATTATTCTCTAATTGTTTTATCTTCTTTAGTCTTGTCTTCCCCAAAGAAACTATACTATACTTGATGGCAGGGGCCATGCTTTCTACTTCTAACAAGCCCTCTTTTTCCCTGGTGTCTGGTCCTAGGAAGGCATCCCATAAGTGCCCAACAAGCTTGACTTATTTTGGATGATAAGATTGATCACTCAAATGGACAACTAAAGCAATGGAGTCTCTGTCTTGAGCCATTTTCAAAAAGGGTCCAGAGAACATTTCTTGAGCCGGCTTACTTATTAACTAGGCTGGAGGCAAGGAGATAAATCGATTTGTGGCTTCAGCTCTCCTCCAGCTCTAAGTGTCTATAACTCCTTATAATACCTAGAGAGTATGCATGGCTACCTGGTGCTCCCATTTCCTACTGCTACAGCTGGACAGGACTGATGCTCATTCTACCATCAAACTTCCCACCTAGTATAGTGAGATAGAGCTCTTTGCTTACAACTTTGTGGTTGAGGGAAGTTGTGTGTTGGCTATTCCCTTTGGTTTGAGTAACACTTCCAGACTTCTAGGATTTGTGATCCAATCCTTATGGTTTCAATACTTTCGCTTCACCTGGGCAATAATATCCAGTGTGAATGTTAAAAAAGAGAATCATTATTAATGGAGCATCCCTATAAAAGAAAAAAAATCTGGCTCCTGACAAGCCAGCATCTAGAAGTCCAGAGTCTTCTAACCATGAACAAAAAATATCATATGTGTCCCTGGGCTCTGATGCCTGAGTGGCTATATCCCCACTCCACTTCCTCCCCTACCAAGGAGGGCATGGATGCAAGAGTCAATTAGCTTGGGCAGCTAGGTGGCACAGTGGATAAAGCACCAGCCCTGGATTCAGGAGGACCTGAGTTCAAATCTGGCCTCAGATACTTGACACTTACTAGCTGTGTGACCCTGAACAAGCCACTTAACCCTCATTGCCTAGGAAAAAAGAAAAGAGTCAATTACCTCTACGAGTGATGGGTCCTAAATTCAGAACTTGAGCTGGGTTGATGGCACCTCCACTACGGAGTCTGGTGCCTGAGCAAGACTGTTGTGAAGAGAAAATGACAGAAGGAAACTCTTATTAGGTAAGATCCCATAACTGAATTGTTCCATGTGGAATAATCCACAGCTCTTGACAATCAACCTCTCATTGTAAAACCAAGGGTCTCAAAAAAAATCCACTCTTCCTGATTTCAGAAATGCAAAAGGGAATTTTAAAATATAAAGAACACAAAAAATGTGGGAAGACATATGAAGTGGTACAGATGGAAGATGGCAGATTTCAAACAGCATATATACCTATACTGTATAAAAATAATAGCAAAGAAATATGACGGTAAAGAAGAAAAGATCAGGACTAAACATATGAACAGTAAAGATGTCACTGAAATTCTCAATGGATCTGTAATCTCATTGATTGGGATATTACGTGGAACAATGTAGATCATAATCAATTCTTGCCAGTCCATCCTGTGCTATTCGTGTCTGTGTTTCCCCTAGGCTCACAACACCGTCCAATATGCTGAGAGCCTTCCTCACTTTTGGGGGGGGAGGATAGCAATGAAGCAGGTGGGCTGACCCATCATCTATGTATCCAACAAATTATTCTTATTTTCTTGTTGAAATCTGAACCAGAGAACAAACTCTGGTGGATCTTGACCAGTTAGAAAAGATTTTACTATGGGCCTGTATGTCTGCAGTCCGAGGACAAAAATTTTCACCAGCTTGACTGAAGGGTGTTGAATTTTTTGGCCACAGCAACTCTCAAAGAGAATCTACTAAACTGTGGAGGGATTACAATCTGCATCAGCAGAGGGAGTACCAACACTGACAAAAATAACAAATCCATGAAATCCCCAAATAAGAAGTTCTAGGAGCAGAGGTTGCATTGGTTTCTAGAGGGGTCATCCCATGGGCCATAGTCCAATTAGCCATTCCTGCTTCCAGGTTCCAGCCTGTTTCCTGCCACATGTGAGTCAGGGCTAAATGGCTGACATTTTGAGATGACAAAGAGTCCCCCAGTTGGCTGCAGAGACAGAAGAGCTAATAACTCAATGGATGTTTAAAACAGAGTGACCCCTCTCTGAGCTCCCTCTTCCTTTTTGGCTGCAAATTGTGTCAGGACTATTTCTAGTTGCCTTGAGATACCCTTGCTATACTATTTCATTAAAATTTTTATATTTTTTCTTTTAAATCAACTATGAATAGGAGTTCAGAGTTTTAGATGTGATTTTGTGTTTTATCGTGTTTGGTTTTTCAAGTATTTGCTGTTGCCCATGGTCACTAAATTGATAATAAAATTAAATATTGAGGCAATGCTGCATACAAGGCCAGACCTTATCCAAATTTCCACCAAGTTCATTGTATTTCTTAATAATCCTATTCTTTTGCCTCAACATGCCAATCCTCTCTTTCTGCTCCCTGTATTCTTAGACCAGGGGCTCTTAACCTGGCATCTGTGAACTTGATTTTTTATTAAGATTTTAATAATGGTATTTTGATATAATTGATTTCCTTTGCAATTTTATACATTTTATTTTATTCATTTAAAGATGTTATTTGGAGAAGGGATTCATAGGTTTCGCTAGACTCCTGAAGGGATCCAAAAACCACAACAACAAGAAGGTTAAAAACCCCTACCTTAGATTAAGAGAATATAAGCAAAGATACCCAGAACTCCCCTATCTAAAACCCAAATCCCTGAACCCTCATGAGTAAGGGCATAGAGAGAAGAATACAGTTTATTTGGCTTTTTTGCATTGCCTTATCTCTTTTAGGTTCAACAATGCATGGGGAAATGTGAATCTGCTGTTGTCTGAGGTGG
Source organism: Dromiciops gliroides (assembly GCF_019393635.1). NCBI lineage: Eukaryota > Metazoa > Chordata > Mammalia > Microbiotheria > Microbiotheriidae > Dromiciops > Dromiciops gliroides. The sequence goes on along the minus strand of NC_057861.1, from coordinate 545,679,494 downwards.
GAGGGCTGAGCTAGGAGAAAGATGGAAAGAGAGGGGATGACTCACAGGCTCGCACTGCTCATTCCAGGTGTCACAGAGAGAAACTTCACAGTGTAGGTAGACTAGGTCATGGTTCCCAGCAAACCTGAACATCTGCACTGAAAATCGACCCTGGAAGGATATCCCATTCTCCACCACCTGAATCGTTGGGTCCTGAGTTCGTGGACACCTGTAAAAATGTGTTCACATAGTTCTCCTCCCTGGGAGGTAGAGAGTACTAGTACCAAAATGGAATTTCAGCGATCCAGTAGAATAATGGACATTTTAAAGGTCTAGAGAGATCTTGGTCAAAAGAGGCAAATGCCAGGGGCAGCTAGATGGCGCAGTAGATAAAGCACCGGCGCTGGAGTCAGGAGTACCTGAGTTCAAATCCAGCCTCAGACACTTAATACTTAACTAGCTGTGTGACCCTGGGCAAGTCACTTAACCCCAATTGCCTCACTAAAAAAAAAAAAAAAAAAGAGGCGAATACCAAGAGGTAGTTGTCAGGGAAAGGGCAAGGGAGAGAGGTCCTTATCTTTCTACCAGAAAAGAAGTGCATTAAGTGTTGCCTGCCTAGGAATAGTTCCTTGTTTCCCCTGGGACTCAGAGGTTATCTGGGGTCAGAGGGTCTTGCCTCTCTTCCTTCTGTTTCTTGGCCCTCTCCCACTTCACAATACTACTTGGTATTAGTCTATGCTCCCTCCTTATTTCCCCCTAATTCTTCTTCCCCTCTGAAGAACCATGCACTTCTCTAAGAACATCCAACTACCTGTCTCTTATGATGAAGTATTTCAAGGGGTCCGTGGCGTTGCTGCTGGGGGTAGCGTAGCAATTCGTCATCAACAGAACAAACTGGGTCGAATCTCCCCTTTCTAATATGGTGCCCACGTAGAGTATGGCTTCGGTGGAGAGGGCCACAGAAGAGCCTTCATAAGGCAGTGTGTAGGTTGGGCTTCTGAACAGAGCCATCCTCACTGTAAACATCCCTGTCCCACCAACACTGATGTTCAGGGAACTGTAGCAGGAGAGAGCATGTGGTGTTAGAGGCCATATCATGGAGTTGAGGGTTGATGTGGTAGGGTAGAAAGAGCACTGGGTTTGGAATCAAAAGACCTGGGTTCAAGTCCTTGGTCCTGTTACTACTTCTTAGTGGTGTCATCCTGGACCAGTCCCTTCACTTCATGAGGCCCGAATTTCCTCATCTGTAAAATGAGGGCATTGGATGACAAGATCTCTAACACCCCATCCTGCTGTAAAGACCAAGCTTCTTACTGAAGATTTGACTTTGAATACCATCACTGTGTGACCTTGACCAACTCATTTGACTTTCTTGGGCCAAGTTTCCTCATCTTTAAAACATGAGAGGACTGTACTAAGAAGGGACCTGAGGTCCCTTTCAGGGTTAAGATTCTGGGATTTGAGTACAATATCCACAATGGACTCAGGTGTTCCTATCCCATAGACTCCTCAGAACAAACGGGAAGGACAGGTCTCTGCATAGAAGAACCACATTCTTATCCCTAAGCCACTAGGTGGCACAATGGGTAGAATGCTGGGCTTGAGGGATCCCCCCAAAAGCATTTAGTAACTTTGTGACCCTGAACAAGTCATTCATGCCTCAGTTTCCTCATTTGTAAAATGGAGATAATGATGGCACCTAGCTCACAGGGTTGTATTAAGATCAGAGGAGGGCTGGGGGGGAGGGAGGGAGAACAATTTGAAATTGGAAATCTTATATAAACAAATGTTGAGGGGCAGCTAGATGGCGCAGTGGATGAAGCACTGGCCCTGGAGTCAGGAGTACCTGAGTTCAAAACTGGCCTCTGACACTTAACACTTACTAGCTGTGTGACCCTGGGTAAGTCACTTAACCCCAATTGCCTCACCAAAAAAAAAAAAATAATTAAAAAAAATAAACAAATGTTGAAAACTGTTTCTACGTGTAACTGGAAAATAATAAATTACTTTTATTTTTTAAAAAAGATCAGGGGGAGCTAGGTGTCGCAGTGGATAGAGCACTGGCCCTGGATTCAGGAGGACCTGAGTTCAAATCCAGCCTCAAACACTTGACACTTACTGGCTGTGTGACCCTGGGCAAGTTACTTAACCCCAATTGCCTCACCAAAAAAAAAAAAAAAATCAGAGGAGGGCTTTGCAAACCTGGCAGCCTCTGTAGATGCAGACGATCATACCTGATAAGGGGTTGGGCTGCCGTTTGGAGGCTGACTTCCATGTCCAGAGGATAGGCACACTGAAAGTTGATGTTGATGTTGGTATCCCGAATGATGATGTCATCAGACAAGTAGAGAGTGTTACTATAGATGGCATGAGTTTGGTTTTTCTAGATGAAGGGAGCAGAGAGAAGAGACTGCTAGACTATAGTCACTGTGTAGGATAGCCCCAGGGAAACTGGGAAGTCAGTGAAGTTCACCTTTGGTGCTTTTCCCCCACCCCTCTCAGTGCCCCTGAACTCCTGGGCTTTTAGGACACCTGACACTGTATCATAAGGTCAAAGGATCAAGAGTTAAAAAAGTTTCAGTCCCTTTCATTTTGCAGATAAGAAGCTGAAGTCAAGTGCCATGAAGTGACTTGTCCAAGATCTCCTAACTAGTAAGAAGAGGCTTAATTTGAACTGAGGGTCTCCACCTCCAAATTCAAGGTTTTTTCTACAAAGTCATGGTCTCCCTCCCTTCTCCCAGGACTTCTGTCTCTTCCCAGCTGTCAGATTCAGATATGGAATGATAACAGATAAATTTGTGACCTTTTCTGGAGGGATTTCCAGTTTAAGATAGGACTCTTGAAGATGGAAAAGTCTTTAAGATAAAAAAGGAATAAAATATTAATGGAGTAATTCCAGGTACCATATGGGTAAAGGCAAAAATATTTTGCTGCAATGAGCCTTCCCAGGGTCCTCTAAACTTATGCCATGAGTTGAGTTATAACTGCCCTCTCTGTCTTCTCTGCTCATATTACATGTACATGGGCAGCTGGATGGTGCAGTGGATAGAGGGCACAGCCTGGAGTCAGGAAGACCTAAGTTCATATCTGGGCTCAGATACTTGCTAACTGTGTGACCCAGGGCAAGTCACTTAACCTCTGTTTGCCTCATTTTCCTTATCTGCAAAATGAGGATAATAATAGCTGCTACCTCCCAGATTTGTTGTGAGGATCAAATGAGATAATAATTCTCAAGTACTTAGCACAGTACCTGACACATAGTAAGTGCTGTATAAATATTAGCTAGTATTGTTATGTAAGACCAAACCTGGGTCTTATGCAGTAATGCTCCCTAAAGTTGGATTTTTCAGAGTATTATAGAAATTATCTGATCTAGCTCACTGCCTCCAGCAGTGGGGTTGTCTTGAAAATTTAATATGGCTTCAGTCTTCCCATATCTAGGTTCAAAATTGAATTCCAACTCTTACTGTGAAATTGTATGCAAATCACCCTCATTAAGCCTCAGTCTCTTCATCTACGAAATGGAGATAATAATACCTACATTGCTTGTCTCTTGGGGATATTGTGAGGGACATGCTTTATGAACCTGAAAAGCCTTTAAGAAATGTGAGTTTTTATGGCTAATATGGAAATATTTTGCATGACTGCACATATATAATCTATATCAAATTGCCTTCTTAAGGCGGAGGAAGAGAGAGACGGAGAGAGAATATGGAACTCAAATTTTCTTTAAATGCTAAAAATTTTTGTTTACATATAATTGAGAAAAATAAAATAAGAATTAAATGTAAGAAAAAAGAAATGTGAGTTGTCTGTTATTGTCGTTATTATTATTAGCCCCGATCTGTTCCTTCTATGACCCTTTATACAAGAAGTTTTTCAAAGCATCTCTTTGTTGCTAGGCTGCCAGTTAACTTCTTAACAGGAACTAAGATTTCAAAGGAAACAAAAATTTCCTTAAATTTCTCAGGTCTAATCTTACAAATAGGCACAGCAGGTAGACATTCTAGTGGCATGGTTTTGGAGGTAACAACAAAGCCTTCCTCCATTCCAGAACATTATCTCCCCAACATCACTGTTACTCTACCTAGAATTTCACTATTAGAGTCTATTCTCTGAGTTAAGGCACTATTGTCATTTGCAGAGAGGTGGCACATTAAGCCATCTCCAATTTGGATCATATGCTTTCTACAGTCTCTTCCCACTCTAGAGTCCTATGAAATTGTGTTCCAGTACAATACTTGACTAAATGGGAAGGGGACACAGAACATTAAAGTTTGAATAGAGAAAAGAGAAAGGGAGGTGTCCAGATCTCAAGGCACTATTTATATGGATCACCTAGTTGGCAGGAAACGAGAGGTGAAGACAGGCATGTGTTGGGAAGACAGTGTAGAATGAAGCTACTAGGCAGATTTAAGGCAAGGAGGAGGTGCTAATGCTAGGGGGTGGGAGCTGGAGGACACTGAACATAGACCAAACAGTGTTACTGGGGCAAGACCTCATTCCTGGACCCAACCATGTTGCAGCAACATGAACAATTAGGCTTGATAAAATCCCAGGGGAAAATCCAGTTGTGTGAAGCCATATATGTGGGGTGAGGGTTTCTTAGCATACAGAAGCCAAGATAAATTACACTGTGTGACTTCACCCACACACTCTCCCACCAATATTTTAAGTGGTCTAGAATGAAACTCAAAAAGGAAAATGTCATTAAGAGAAGTCCTGAGACTTAGAAGGGATGGGGGCTTTGCTGAGCTACTTGGGGAAGGAAGGGAAATAAGGTACAGATTTGGGGATAGATGGATGGATAGATAGATAGATGATAGAAATACACATATAATGCCTATACACACACACACATACACACATACACACGTGTGTGTGTGTGTGTGTGTAAACCTCAGGTCATTAAACAAGACAGCTAGATGGCACAGTAGATAGAATGCTAGGCCTGGAGTCAAGAAGACTTATCTTCCTGAATTCAAATTTAACTTCAGACACTTACTAGTTGTGTGACCCTGGGCAAGTCACTTTACCCTGTTTGTTTCAGTTCCTTATTTATAGGATGAACTGGAGAAGAAAATGGCAAAGCACTCTAATATCTCTGCCAAGGAAACCCCAAATCAGATCACAGAGAGTTGGACATGACTGAAAAACAACCTAACAGGTCATTCAAATCACCTTTTCCCAACTGGTCTACCAACTGCCATGCTGAGTCACTGCCCAACCACTTTGTTCCCACAGTAGGACACCACATCTGCTTTGTCCCACCTCACTCCTAAATTGTAAGACCTCGACCCTTGCCCTAGGGAGACTTCTACCCTGAAGACCTACCGTTAGCAGGGTTCCACATGGCCCATCCCGAGCTGGAGTCACCACTGACACCCAACTCTGGTTGTCCTTCTCTTCAAAGCCAGCACAGGAGCTATCTTTCAAATATGTAAATATCTGCTCAAACCCCAAGTTTTTCAACAGGCACTTATTCAAAGACACCTTGATGTGATTGGCTTCACAAGACAGATTAGGTTTCAGGTTGGCAATATCTGAAAGAGCCAAATGAGGTATAGAACAATAAAATTCTAGAAGCTGAGTTGGGATGGAGACTTTGGAAGTCAATCAGTCGGTTAAAAAACATTTATTAAATATCTACTATATGCTAGGCATGGCGCTAAACATTGAAGATACAAAGGAAGGTAAAAGATAGTCCCTGAATCCAGGGAGTCCATAGTTTAACAGAGGAGACAACACACAAAGAAAAATATGTTCAAACAAGCCATGTATGAGATAAATAGGAAATAATCCATGGAGGGAAGACAGAATCAAGAGGGATTAGGAAAGGTCATCTGTCAAAGGTGGGATTTTAGCTGAAACTTTAAGGTCACCTAGTCTAGCCCAAACCTGGAACTTCACTCAGCAACTGAGGGCTCTCTCATCCTAGGACACTCCTCTTCCATGCTGGCCCCCTTTTCTCATTGGGAAGTTCCTTCTGGGGGGGCCTCTCTTTTGGGGAGGAGCTCAGGTTGTCCAGGCTTCATTCACTTCCCAGATTTTCTTGTGACTTTTCTGGACCACCATACCCTGTGCAGGTACCTTTCCTTCCACCTCCACCTTCCTTTCATTCATTGCTTTTTCCTATTAGCATGGAAACTCCTTGATGGCAAAGGATATCTTTTTGCTTGTATTTTTAACCCTAGTGCTTAGTATAATGCCTGGCAAATAATAGGTATTTAATAAATGCTCATTGTCCTGCCTTACCCTACCTGAGACACAAGTGTCCTCCAGTAATAGGGAAGGCATTCTCTCACAAGGCAGTCAGCTCTGTTTTGGGGCACCTCTAATTGTCTGATCTGAAATTTGTCTCTTGTATCTTTCATGCATTGATTCTAGCTCTGATGTTTTAGGGGGGTGGGGTGGGGCAATGAGGGTTAAGTGACTTGTCCAGGGTCACACAGCTAGTAAGTGTCAAGTGTCTGAGGACAGATTTGAACTCAGGTTCTCCTGAATCCAGGGCCAGTGCTTTATCCACTGAACCACCTAGCTGCCCCCTTAGCTCTGATTTCCTGACCCACAATAATAAATTTTAACCCCCTTCCACACAATAAAAGCCTTGAACTCAGATATTCCGTGTTCTAGGCCAGGAATCTTTCCATTGGTTGGAAATCTGAATATTAGAATCCTCATAATCTAAATAGCTAACCCTAGCAGTGAAGGAGCATCTGAACTCTCTCTAAATCATCAGAGTTCAAGGCAAACTCTATCAATTAGCAGCAGAAAACACTTTGTTCCTGCCTGTGAGCTGTTCTGTGCAAACTCTGAGAGTTGTTTATGAAGTGTTTATATCACAAGCAGGCTGTGACTAAGGGGGAGTAGTTTGGCAATCAATCTATCAATAAGCAGTTATTAAGCACCTCAGGCATTGTGCTAAGTTCTGAGGATATAAAAAGAGGCAAAAGAGAGTCACTACCCTTGAGGAACCTACCATCTAATAGGAAGACAACACCCAAATAAATGTGTGCAAAGCAAGCTATATATAAGATAAATAGGGAATAATTAACAGAGAGAAGGCACTAGAATTAAGAAGTGTTGGGGGGGACAGCTAGGTGGCACAGTGGATAAAGCACCGTCCCTAGATTCAGGACTCCCTGAGTTCAAATCTGGCCTCAGACACTTGACACTTAATTAGCTGTGCGACCCTGGGCAAGTCACTTAACCCTCATTGCTCTGGAAAAAAAAAAAAAACCAACAACAAAAAAGTGTTGGGGAAGACTTCTGGAAGAAGGTGGGATTTTAGCTGGGACTTAAAGGAAATCATATGTGACTAAATATCTTTTAGCCCATACCCACAGATAGCTTCCTATTGAAAACATCTTAGCCTAGAGCTCCTCTTTTGCCTTAAGCTTACAGATTCACAGAAATCCACATGAGCCTCAAAATTGTTAGGGTATTTCATGTGCCTGGTTGGTTTATTGCTTGACCTTCTTCCTTATACTCCAAAGAGGGCGTATGTATGTACCAATGGGGAAAGAGGTATCCTTTAGAGCTTCTTAATGAATAGAAAGAACTCTGGGCCAGGAGAATGGAAACATAGATTCTTGCTTTAGCTCTGTCATTAACTGGCTATGTTACCTTGGGTAAGTTATTTAACTTCTCTGAGCTGCCATTTCTTTATTATTTCTCCCTCATTAGACTGTGAGCTTACTGAGAGCAGGGACTATTGTTTGTTGGGTTTTTTTTAATTTCTTTGTATCCTCAATGCTTACTTAGCACAGTGACTGGGACATAGAAGATGTTCAAGAAATGCTTGTTAACTTGACTTTTTTAGAAATGGAAGGGGCTTTATGAGATGATCTCTAAGGTCCCTTCCAGTTCCTACCTAAAACTCTATTGTTAAGGGCTAAAATTCTAGCTAAACTGTCTAAAATATCCAATGAATGGTCACCAATAAATTATAAGCTTTAGCAAGAGTTAGACTTTTAAGCATTTATTAAGGAGAATAAGAATTTGGTAAAGAGAGAGAAAGGCCTAGATTCCTATCTATTAAAGGGAGAGCACATTTCTAGCTCCGCTCTCCACCAGCGTCCTCAGGAAAGAGAGTGAGATCGAGCGCCAGTCTCTTCCTTCCTCCACCCACTAGCCCGCGTCACTTCCTGACGCCAAAGAAAAGACTCCTGGTCTTGCCCTCAAAGACCTTCGCTTCATGGGTGGAACTCTTCTACAGTAAGTCTCCAGCAGGTGGTGTCATTCCAATCGTTACACTATGATTCTATGATCTCCAAGGTCCCTTTTAGGGCAAACTCTCTGTTTAGGGGGGCAGTATGGTACAGGGGAAAAGAACATTGAATCTAAAGTCAGAGTTTTGGGGTTTAAATCCTGCCTCTGACATTCAATACTTATGTATTCCTAAGAAAGTAATTTAACCTCAATCTTCATTTGTTAAACGAAAGGTTTGGCTTAGATGCCCTCTGAGGTCTCTCTTTGCTCTGATTCTAGGATTCTATGAACCTACAAGAATCTTGAAGTTATACACATTAACTATATTTAATACCAAAGGAAAATGTCCCCTTTGTGTACATACATACATACATACATACACCCTCTTTATCTACTGTCCTTGCGTGGTCCAGTTGGAATCCCCTCCAACCCCCCCCCCCACGCCCCAGGAACTTACCAGTAATATCAGAGACCTGTTTGCATTGGCAGGTCCAGTTTCCATTCACTGAATTGCAATCCTCATCTAAGCCACAGGCATTGCAGGTTCCTTCCACAGAGCTTGGGTCTATAGGTTCACAGGAAAAGACAGATTAAAAAGCCTAGTAAGCTCATACCCTAAGTCATACATGGTTTTGGGGTGGGGGTGGAGATAGAACAGGGCAAGGAGGACCCCTTGAAGGTCCATCACTTTGAAGTTTTTAGGTCTCAAGAAAGAAGATGGCTCCAAATACCTGCCCTTGCCCCAATCCTTCAGCCCCTCCCCTAAGCAGACACTAGGTGCCTCCTCACCTGTGCAGTAGGCCAAGTTGCATTCTGGTGTTGGGGCCAGGTTGTACACATAGAATCCACCGGTACAAGCCTTCACCTGCACCTCAGACTTCCAGAGGCAGCAGTTGCCACTCCAGTGGGCACAGGCAGTCCGGTTGACGATGCCCTCATCGCTGGATGGGTGGGTTCCGTTTAACCACATTGGAGCAGCCGTGTTGCATCTATTAATTGGGATACACATCTCTGGCATGCGCACACCTCCCCTGCCCACAAAACGATACCAACCTTGAGTGATGGCATCACAATAATAACCAGCCCTGTAGTTGGTGCTTCTCCAATACTCATCCAGCAGGGTGTATTCCTGGCACGGATCCACACAGATCCCGCTTCCATCAGAGTCAGCGATGCAGTCTAAGCCAGGTCCACAGGAGCCTGGGGAGCAGTGACATTGATGTCCATCCCCGAAGTAGCCAGGAAGACAGGTACAGGAATAGTTGCCAGGTGAGTTAATGCAGAGGGCCAGTGGGTGGCAGTCCAGGTTCGGGTCGCTGCACTCATCTACATCTTCACAGCTGTTTTGGGGAGTCAGCCGGAAGCCATCAGGACAGCTGCAGTAGTAGGAACCCACTGTGTTGACACAGTTGCTGGCCGAGCAGTTGTGGCCCCCCTGGGAGGCACATTCGTCCACATCTGAGCAAACGAAGCCATCCCCAGAGAAGCCATTCAGGCAGGAGCAGATCACAGAACCATTGGTCTCCACACAGGATGCATTGATGTGGCACTTGGAACAGCTCTCTCCTGAAAGTGAGAGAGGAACAGGTGACAAGGGAAGGCCAGATGGAGGGATCCAGGATCAAACCCTCAAGACTAAAGCAGGTCAAACCAGGCCAGTTAGAGACAATATCATAGGATCGTAGAGCTGGAAAGACACTTATGATTCGAGTACAAACCCCCATTTTACAGGCGAGTAAATTGAGGCCAGGAAGCACAGCATGATGCCCAAGGTTGCATAGTTAGTGGCACAGCTGTGATTTGAACCCAAATTTCCTGATTCTAAATCCAAGGTTCTTTCCAACCTAGATCGTGGAATTCCAGACACTATAACATTCCATGACCAACCAAGAACAGTGTTCCCTACCACACATCATCAGCCTCTTTTCAGGACAACATTACAGGAAGGAAGGGAAAGCAAATACACATTGTCCAGGCACCAGCGGGGCAAACAGAGCATTCATCATACACAGATGGAGCATGCAATGGGTAAATACCTTGTAGGCCCCCCAAGAAGAAATAAGCCCCTTTGTCCCATTGGAACAGGAAAGTAGACTCTAGTGAATGGAGCACTGAATCCAGAGCAGGAGAACCCAGGGTGTGGGCCCAGCTCTGCCATTAAACTAGATGCATAAGTTCTTTCAGTGAGCTCCAGCTCTTGACTCTTCTGCAAAAATCAGAGGAGGTACTAAAGGATCTCAAAGCTTCTCTCAACAAAAATGATTCTTTGATTGCAAGTGTCTAGTTTAGAATAAAGAACCTGTGAGGGGGCAGCCTGGATTCAGGAGGACCTGAGTTCAAATTTGGCCTCAGATACTTGACACCTATTAGCTGTATGACCCTGGGCAAGTAACTTAACTTTTCTCAGCCTCTGTTTCCTTGTCTATAGAATGAAGATTTTAAAATAGCATTTACCTCACAAGATTGCCATGAGAATCAAATGAAATAATATCACATAGCACAGTGCCTAGCACAAAGTAGGTGCAAGTGAAAAGTCAACCATCATGACTGCTATTGTTTTATTACTATTTAGAAGCAGAATATTCAGAGGCAGTATCTCTGGAGAGGTGTCTGGAAGAAGTGGGCAGGGGCAGGTGGAGTGATCCAAGACTCTCACTTACTCTCTGCAAAACCATCAGAAGCTACTGGGCTCCAGTGTTGAAAAGCTACCACCAGCAGGATCAGATAGAAAAGTTGTGTCATCCTTTGTGCCACCTTCTCCACTGCTGGTGTCCTGCCTGCAGACAAGGGACTAGAATAGTTGCCCCTTTGAGATTTCTTCCAGCTCTGATTTCTGTGACCCTTTCACCTGCACAAGGGAAGGAACACGTTTATGGTGATTCATTTTATCTCTACTACAACCTCCAAGCTCATCCTCTGACCCCCAAATATACACAATCAGCCAAAACAGATTCCCCTTTAAAAGGAGGAAGCAACAGATCTTTGGAGAATGCTGGTCTGACTAATTTTTTGAAACATCAGGCTCATTGTTCAGGTCTTTATCATGGAAAAGCACCTGGCTTTCCAAAGGACCGACTTTGTTTCCCTGCACTGGCAAAGTGAGCTCATTCCTCCCTTTCCCCCACACCATCCCCTAACACATACCCATTTTTGTGGTTATAGATATTTGGAGCAAACAGTTTAGGATGTGGATCATGGGCAACAGACTAAGGCCCATCCAGGAACCCACTGATTTCAGGCAAAGGCTCTGACTGAATGGAGATAATTAGGGACATGCTGTCCTGAGTCCTGAATGAAATTCATCTTACCTGAGATTGAACTGATGAGTGACTCAGTTCCCAAGCATTTTCCCTCTATATAATATATGTATAGCACCAACGGGGCAGGAGGCCACACCTCCATTCAGTTTGTTTCTTGGGGTTTGGGTTTGTTTTAAATGGAGGCATTTCACACTTTGTTTTCCTTTTCTCACCAGGCTGATTTTGCTCCTTTGCTTTGACCTGCACTAAATTAACTCATAGTGGGTTATGCCCTTGTCTGGAAATAAAAACGTCCTTGACTTTGTACCTTTGAGCAGCAAGTGATTGCTGTTAGAGATTAACCAAGGAGGTAGTGCCCAGGGTGTTGTCCATCTTCTCTCAGTCACCAACAAGGGCACAATGGGCACAGTACCCTAACCCCTCATGCAGCCCTGAGGCATAAGCAGGTGAGCTTTGAATGTGCCTTGAATAAAAACCACTCTGGCATCCAGCATTCTGCCTAGACTGAGCAAATTCCTTAGCCTGAGGCTATTTCTCTGCTTCAATCAGAGGTGGTGGACCCAAACTCAACTAAGGACCAGGGGGAGCTAGGACATAGTGACTTGCCCGTGTTAACTTTTAGCTGGAATCTGGGGCTGGCTTTTCCCAGAAAGCTCATTCTTCTCATCACATTGCCCCCTGAGATGAGTACCACCCCCTATTAGTTCCACACCATAGCATCTAAGGTGCCAGGAACACTCACACATAATCACAGGTTCCAATGGGCAAGAACAGTTCTGGCATGCAAACAAAGGCTCAGCCCTCCACCAGCTGCCATGACCTCCGAAGTCTTTAGACTTCCTGCCATGGAGTAATCCTGGCCAAGAAGCAGTTGGCTAACTAGAGTCAATGTAAGGGGCAACTCGTGATGAATGCGATTAACCAGAAGGCTCCGGTGTGAGAACAATCCCCAAGTGGAGGCCAGGGTTCCACAAAGAGGTGTTCACTACCTCCAAAGATTATGCCAAAAATTTTGGAAAAGGTTGCCATGAAAATAAAAAAATTAAATTAAAAAAAATTTTAAATAGATATTTTTTTTAAAAAAGGTTGCCGTGTTGGATTTTGCAATACTTAGAGAAAGACTTTACTTCATTTTCAGCTCCAAAGGATCATGAGAGCACAGACTTAGAGCTGGAAGGGTCTTTGAGACCTTTAAGTCTGATCCCATTTTATAGATGAAACACTGAGGCAATTACCTTAAACATCCAGGGTCATATCTAGTCATCCTGATGTATAACTTGCCACTGGACCCAGATGGCTCTGGAGGAGAGAGTGAGGTTGGTGACCTTGAACACCCCTCCCTCACTTAAATCCAATTCAGTGCAAGTCATGACATCACCACCTTTCAAAAGATAAGTGATCAACTGACATGGGGGTACAATGCTCTAGAGTCAGAGAGCCTGGGTTCAGATCTCACCTCTTATGTTTATTACCTGTGTGACTATGGGCAAGTCACTTAACCCAGACTCCCAGTTTTCTCATCCATAAGATGAAGGCATTGGACTTGATGGTCATAGAGATGCCTTTCAGATATAGATCTAAGATCCTAGGAATAAGCAGTCCAGGGATCACTTTCTATTTGCCATTCATTTCCTTAACCCTGGGGCCATCTGAGACCAGCTAGGTAGTACAATGGATAGAGTGCAGTGTCTGGGGTCCAGAAGATGAGTTAAAATCCAGCCTTAGACACTTAATAACTGTGTGGCCATGAACAAGTCACTTAACTTCTCTTTGCCTCAGCTTCCACAGCTGTAAAATGGAGACAAAATAGCACCTATTTCTCGGGGGTTTGTGAGGATAAAATAAGATAAAATTTTAAAAGGGCTTTGTGCTTTTTAAGCACTCGATAGATGAGAATTATATCATCATTATCTTATGCATAATCTAAAAATGGCTGTTTTAGAGAGACCTAACCTAAACCAGATCTGAAAGTGATACAAACTGATATCACCTTACTTGGCCAATATTGGTAGAAACATTTACTTGCCATTGTATATTAAACACCTCCCTCAAAAAGGAGATACTTAACTTTTGGAGTTTAAGAGTGGAATAATGGGGGCAGCTAGATGGTGCAGTGAGTGGATAGAGCACCGGCCCTGGAGTCAGGAGTACCTGAGTTCAAATCCGGCCTCAGACACTTAACACACACTTACTAGCTGTGTGACCCTGGGCAAGTCACTTAACCCCAATTGCCTCACTAAAAAAAAAAACAAAAACAAAAACAAAAAGAGTGGAATAATGGAGAGGATAAAAAACTTCAATTTAATTCCCTTTGGGAAAAAAGAACCCCATGACTTGTGATAAAACGTGTCCATTTCTTTTGCAAACCCATTGCAGGGGTATTAAAGACTTCATTAGGTATTACTGGCTATATGCTTTGAAGAGGTCAAAGAAAGAAGGATTCCACATATACCATAATATTAATAGCAGGACTTCTTGTAGTAGCAAAAAAGTAAACCAAATGGCTGCTGAATAAAATGGGAATTGGTTGAGGAAATTTCAATACATGAATGTAATATTCTTCTAAGGGAAGATTCAGTGGTGAATGGATAGATGCAGTATAACTGTGGTGTAAAAAATGAAAGGTAGCATTAACACTTATTAAAAAAGACTACAGGGGCAGCTAGGTGACACAGTGGATAGAGTACTGGCCCTGGAATCAGGAGGACCCGAGTTCAAATCTGACCTCAGACACTTAACACTTACTAGCTGTGTGACCCTGGGCAAGTCACTTAACCCCAATTGCCTCATAAAAAAAAAAAAAGACTACATTGGTGACCAAATGATCCACCTTTTGGCCATGAAGTGTCCAGAGTTCTAAGAGAGGCACAGGTGAGTTGTTCTCACCAGAAAGCATCATCAAAGTCCTTAGTAATTGTGAAACCATCTCAGCAGCCAAGCTCCTCTTACCCATTTCATGACCTTGGCCTGAGAGGCCACGGCCCTGGTGTTGTGGCAGCTCTCTACCAGTGTCTCTGCAAGGAAGATGGGCCTGAATTTGAAGAACAAAAGTTGGGATAAACTGGAGAGTGATTTCCAGACCAGGATGACAACTATAGAGGAGACAAGGTCAAGTAGAGATTTTGAATTCTGGGACTTTATTATTTTCTCTTAGAATATTTTCACTCAGAATAAAGAAATCGTATGTGTGCTGTGGCTTATAAATGATGCATATCTTCTTTCCTTCCTGGAATTATGGGGGTTACAATTCTTCCTTGGTTTTTCCCCAATCTTGAACAGAAAGGTCCTCTTGTTCATCAGATTCTTCTTCCTCAAAAGACCACTAAATTAAGGGAAAGAGAGCATGGGTGTACGAGGAGAAGAAGGAAGGAAAGAAGGAATTAAGGGAAAAAGGAAGGAAGGATGGAAGGAAGAATGGAAGGAAGGAAAGAAGGGAGGGAGGAAGGAAGGAAGGAAGGAAGGGAGGGAGGCAGGGAGGGAAGGAGGAAGGAAGAGAAAAAAGAGAAACTGGTTATTCTTGCATGTTTTGTCCTATTGCTAAAGTCCCTTTATTAGCACAGCAACAAAAGTTTAAAAATGGATTAGAGGGAGGAAAGGCAGTGAGCTCTCAAACGCTTGACAGGATTGCTCTATAAAACATCACAATAATGCCATAGGATAATGCCTGAAGCAGCAAAACCCACAGAAGAATGTGCTGAAATCATCTTCTAACCAAGAACCTCTTGGAAGGTTGGAAAGAGGGAGCTGCTGTGCTGAGACAGGAGTGGAGCCCAACCCCACAGTCACCCTGACACAGATCCAGTCCCAGGAAGGCCTCACCAGAGAAGGAGACCCCCAGAGCCTCTGAATCAGCTGAAGCACCAGTGTCATCTGGAACTAAGCTCATAGTCTGTTGAGAGGGCTAAGCCCTGGGCAGCGGGGAGACTACAGGGGTCTATGCTGGTGCTGAGACAGAACTTAGGTTTTTCACCCCTGCTGGGAACCAGGAGGTAGGCTTGAGTAGCAGTGGCCCAGGTAGGCGAGGGGCACAGGCTCATCAGAGCTGACAACCACAACGCACAAAGCTGGTTGATTAGCAAGTTGGTCTGGGGTCATCTATGGACCAGGAAACAGGCCAGGAGAGTGAAGAACCTGATTCTCCTTAAATCATACCACCTGGGACTTCTGAAGCTTGGGATACTGCAGCCTGGAAACAGTGCCCCACTTTAAGGAGCTAAAAGGCAAGTCAAAGAAAGGCAAGATGAGCAGACAGAGAAAGGTGAGGACCATAGAAAGTTTCTTTAGTGACAAGGAAGATCGAGGTGCACCCTCAGAGGAAGATGTCAACATCAGGGTCCCTACATCTAAAGCTTCCAAGTAAAATATGAATTGGTATCAGGCCACAGAGGAGCTCAAAAAGGACTTTGAAGATAAAGTTAGAGAGGTAGAATAAAAAATGGAAAGAGAAATGAGAGTGATGCAGGAAAGACATGAGAAAAAAAGTTAACAGCTTGAAAAGCCAAATTGACCAAACGGAAAAGGAGGTACAAAAGCTCTCTGACAAAAAAAAATTGTCTAAGAATTATGATTGACTAAATGGAAGCTAGTGACTTTATGAGAAATCAAGACACAATAAAGCAAATCCAAATGAATAAAAAATAGAGGGCAATGTGAAATATCTTCTGGGAAAAGCTTCTGACCTGGAAAATAGGTCCAGGAGAGATAATTTGAAAATTATTGGCCTACCTGAAAACCATGATCAAGGAAAGAGCTTAGATATCATCTTCCAAGAAATTGTCAGAGAAAATTGCCCTGACATTTTAGAAGCAAAAGGTAAAATGGAAATTGAAAGAATCTATCAATCACCTCCAGAAAAAGGAAAAAAAGGAAAACTCCTAGGAATATTATAGCCAAATTCCAGAGCTCTCAGATCAAAGAGAAAATATTGCAAGCTGCCAAAAAGAATGAATTCAAGTACTGTGGAGCCCCAGTCAGGATAGCACAAGATCTAGAAGCTCCTATATTAAAGGGCTAGAGGGCTTGGAATATGATATTCCAGAGGGCAAAAGAATTGGAATTACAACCAAGAATCACCTACCCAGAAAAAACTCAGCATAATCTTTCAGAGGAAAAAAATGGAACTTTAATGAAAAAGAGGACTTTCAGGTATTCATGATGAAAAGACCTAAACTGAATGGCAAATTTGACTTTCAAATACAAGACCTTAGAGAACCAGAAAAAATTGGAGTTGGGGGACATACTTGAGGCCATGAAGTGGGTGACTGTCTTGTGTCTGAGGCCAGGTTTTGGCTGGGATCCCCATGGGTCTAGGGAGGATACTTTGTCCACTGTGTCACCTAGCTGCCCCATGATGACATCTTTAGGGTTAAATTGAGGGTTGATGGGGAATACTGTGGGGGGGGGGAAGGGCAGAGGTGAAATCCTACATGAAAGAAACAGGTAAAGGCTTATGGAGTGGGGGAAGGGATAGGGGAGGAACAGGGCAGTAAATGAATTTTACACTCATCAGAAAAGACTCAAAAACCTTAAACTCATCAGAGTTGACTCAAGGAGGGATTAACACACACACCCAAGTGGGTGGAGTAATCTATTTAATCTGGGCAGTAAATAAGCCTAACATTCATCAGAATTGGCTCAAGGAGGGAACAAGATATATACTCAATTGGGTGGAGTAATCTCGCTAACCCTGCAGGAAAATAGGAGGGGAAGGGGATAAAAAGAAAGGGGCAAAAGAAGGAAGGCCAGAGTAGGGGAGGGGACAGACAGAAGCAAATCCCTTTTGAAGAGGGATAGGATGAAAGAAGATGGATAATAGAAAAAATATCATGGGAAAGGGAAGAGGATGGAAGGGAAACAGTTAACAATAGTAATCATGAAAAAGAGAAAAGGGGGGAAAATGTACAGAATATATTTATAGCAACTCTTGGTGGAGGCTAAGAATTGAGAATCAAAGGAATGTTCATCAATTGAGGAATAACTGAAGAAGCTGTGGTATATGATTGTAGTGGAATGGTATTGTGCTATAGGAAATGACAACCAGGATGATCCCAGAAAAACCTGGAAAGACTCAGGAACTGATGTATAGTGAAGTGAGCAGAGCTGGGAGGACATTGTGCATAGTGATAGCAGTATTGTTCAATGAGCAATTGTGAATGACTTAACTATTCTCAGCAATGCAATGATCCAAGACAATCCCAAGGGACTAATGACAAAGCTTACTATCCACCCCTATAGAAAGAACAGATAAAAAGAGCACTTGTGGATTGTACATATATAATCTGGTTGCTGTCCTGTGGAGGGGGGAGGAAATGGAGGGAGGGAGGGAAAAAATTTGGAACTCTAAATTTTATGAAAATGAATGTTGAAAACTACCCTTACATGTAACTGGAAAAAATAAAATGTTTGTTGCAAATAATAATAATAATAATAATAATAATAATAATAATAATAAATGTATTAGAAATGATAGATTTATTTAGGCAAACATATGAGAAATTCTAGATTCCATTAATTAGCAATTGAAATTAAGAGTCAAAAAGTTAAAATGATAGGAGTCAAAGCAGCAGAAAAAAAAATCTCTTTAATTTAAACCTTTATTAGAGAAGCTTGAGAGCAATAAAAATCTAAGGAGATACAGAGCCCCTGAAGAAGGAAAACTTCCGGTAATCTATATGGTTTTCAGAAGTCCAACACAAGCAAAATATAAGTTGGACCAATTACAAAAGTTTGAGCCCATTAACATATTGCAGGAGAAGAATCAGGTCAAGAGAGGTGACTGAAATTTTAGCTTCTCTGCAAAAATGGACAATGGTAGGACTGGATAAGAATCAATAGTTATTGCTTCAAATGTTCCAAAGCACAGCAAGAATTACAAGCAAGACAAAACTTTCTTTCAGATGCAAGCCTGATCCCACCCTTTTTAAAGAGAAACCATCACATATCTATATCCAAAAGGCAGCTATCTGGATGAATTTTTTTGTTATTATTTTTTCTAACTCTATAAAATAATTTTAGGTAGTCTGATTGGTATAGCACTGAATAAGTAAATTAATTTAAGTAGAATTATTATTTTTATTATATTAGCTCAGCCTATCCATGAGCAATTGATATTTTATCCAATTACACAGATCTGATTTTATTTGTATCAAAAGTGTTTTGTAATTGTGTTCATAGAATTCCTAGGTTTGTCTTGGAAGGTATATGCTCAAGTATTTCATATTGTCTAGCGTTATTTATTTGTTTGTTTGTTTGTTTATTTATTTATTTTTATTGGTACAGGGCAATGAGGGTTAAGTGACTTGCCCAGGGTCACACAGCTAGTAAGTGTCAAGTGTTTGAGGCCAGATTTGAACTCATGTCCTCCTGAATCCAAGGCTGATGCTTTATCCACTGCACCACCTAGCTGCCCCCTCTACTGTTGCTTTAAATGGAATTTCTCTTTCTATCTCTTGCTGCTGAGCTTTATTGATTATATATAGAAATACTGATGATTTATGTGGGTTTATTTTCTATCCTTCAATTTTGCTAAAGTTGTTAATTGTTTCAAGTAGTTTTTTAGTTGATTCTTTAGGATTCTCTAAGTATACCATCATATCATCTGCAAAGAGTGAAAGTTTTGTTTCCTCCTTGCCTATTCTAATTCCTTTTTCTTCTCTTATTGCTGTAGCTAACATTTCTTTTTTTTTTTTTTGGTGAGGCAATTGGGGTTAAGTGACTTGCCCAGGGTCACACAGCTAGTAAGTGTCAAGTGTCTGAGGCCGGATTTGAACTCAGGTCCTCCTGAATCCAGGGCCGGTGCTCTATCCACTGCACCACCTAGCTGCCCTGTAGCTAACATTTCTAATACAATGTTAAATAATAGAGGTGATAATGGGCATTCCTATTTTACCCCTGATCTTATTGGGAATGCCTCTAACTTATCCCCATTACTTATAATGTTTGCTGATGGTTTTAGGTAGATACTGCTTATTATTTTAAGGAAAGTTCCACCTATTCCTATGCTCTCTAGTGTTTTTAATAGTGTGTTGTATTGTGTCAAAAGCTTTCTCTGCATTTATTGAAATAATCATATGATTTTGGTTAGTTTTGTTATTGATATGATTGATTATGTTGATAGTTTTTCTAATGTTGAACCAGCCTTGCATTGCTGGTATAAATCCCACGTGGTCATAGTATATTATCCTGGTGATCACTTGCTGTAACTCTATTTTAGAGATAAAGAAACTTGGGGCAGCTAGGTGGCGCAGTGGATAAAGCACCAGCCCTGAATTTAGGACCTGAGTTCAAATCCGACCTCAGACACTTGACACTTATTAGCTGTGTGACTCTGGACAAGTCACTTAACCCTCATTACCCCGCCAAAAAAAAAAAAAATTAGGTCTTTGAGAGATAAAGAAACTGAGGATTAAAGAAATTAAGTGACTTGCTCAGGGTCACTTAGCTAGTAAGTGTCTGTTGCAGGTTTCAAACCTAGATTTTTCTGACACCAATACCAGAACATACTATCACTCTTAAGGTCATCTGGTTGACTTCAACAGGAGAACAACTACAAGAGCTTTCTTCCTAAATACATAGGAGAGGAGAGATTTGAGCAGTGCTCTCCAGAAGCTTGCTTTAAAGGTACTGTCATTTGATCTAAGAGTTGGGAGGAAGAGGAGAAGGAGGAGGAGGAGGAGGAGGAGGAGGAGGAGGAGGAGGAGGAGGAGGAGGAGGAGGAGGAGGAGGAGAAAGCTCCCTATGTCTTTCCTGATCCCAAGACAGAGATTTGGATCTAGTATCATCACTAGGCGAGTTTTGTTTTTTCCTTTTGTCTTATTTTCAACAGGTCAGGACAAAAGATGAATATAGATAGATGTATATACCTAAAAAGCATAGTATAGCATATATACATACACATACATACAAACACACACAGATATGTGTGTGTGCATGCGTGTGTGTGTGTGTGTGTGTGTGTGTGTGTGTGCAAGTATAACATC
The DNA here is from genome assembly GCF_019393635.1 of Dromiciops gliroides. Lineage (NCBI taxonomy): Eukaryota > Metazoa > Chordata > Mammalia > Microbiotheria > Microbiotheriidae > Dromiciops > Dromiciops gliroides. The sequence continues at coordinate 545,659,066 of NC_057861.1, read as the reverse complement.
CTAAATCCTTGAGCTGGATAAGACCACCTCTTGTCTTTACCTAGTCCATTCCCCTGCTTAAACCTAAACCAGTCCTTGATTTTAAGCAGGAAGAGACCATCATACTAACTGGAGGTCTATCCTAGTGTGTTTTAATTACCTAGTTCCTGATGTCCCTAAATTGGGCATCATAATTAAGGATAAACTGAGACAGTCTTTACCTCCTCTGATTCCATTTGGGACTTGATTTCTTTTTCCACAAAGTCAATAAAGGCATCCAGGGTATATTCACCATTATATGGTACAACCTAGGAAGAAAGAAAGGCAAAACACAAGACAGTGGTTCAAATTCTCTTGCAATTATGGAAGGAAAGCAAACTGTGGCTGCCTAAGTCTCACAGGGAGGTAAGAGTTGGAAAAGGCTTTAAATATCATTTCATCAAAAGAGGGAACTGAGGGGGCAGCTAGAGGGTGCAGTGGATAGAGTATTCAGGAGGACCTGAGTTCAAATCCAGCCTCAGACACTTAACACTTACTAGCTGTGTGACCCTAGGCAAGTCACTCAACCCCAATTGCCTAAAAAAAAAAGGGAACTGAGGCCCAGAAAAGTCAAGCAATTTGTCTAAGGTCACATAGCTGGTAAAAAGCTGGGTCAGAATCTGAAACACTATCTCCTGACTCCAAATCCAAATCCAGTTCCTTTCCAAGATGCCATATTCCTTGGCACAAGGATTCCATGTGTGGTAATAACTGATATGTTGTTACTGAAGTCTTAAGCTTTAATAACTTCAGAAGTATGGGCAGCTAGGTGGTGCAATGGATAGAGCGCTGGCCCTCGATTCAGGAGGACCTGAGTTCAAATGTGACCTCAGACACTTGACACTTACTAGCTGTGTGACCTTGGGCAAGTCACTTAACCCTTGCTGCCTCACCGCCCCCAAATAACTTCAGAAGTATAAATCCTATAAACTTATAAAAATCATTTGAAAGAGTCATTATTTAAAAATTTTTAATGTTGATATATCTCTTATTAAAATTTGAAATAACTACCATTCCATGCTACACATTGCTCTTGTCAATTTTCAAACTTTTAAAGAACATCAGCTCCTGCTCAGTGACTCAAAGGATTGCATTTCTTTCCCTAGCCTTAAGATCATTCAGAGAATGAGGTTTTATTGCATACATGACAGTTTTGACATGACCCCCACCAGAAAAAGTCTATTGCAGATAGATTAAATGATCCAGGTGGCCAAGTAAGAGGGCTCCTACTATCAATCCAATGGTCTAAGAAAGCATCATCCAGAAACTGTTGAACACGCAAAACATAATGAAAGAGTGTTTCACCTTGTCAAAATTAAAAATTTATTATTCAAAATTCACAAAAGTAAGTAAGGAGAGGGGCAGGTAGGTGGCGCAGTGGATAGAGCACCGGCCCTGGAGTCAGGAGTACCTGAGTTCAAATCCGGCCTCAGACACTTAACACTTACTAGCTATCTGTCCCTGGGAAAGTCACTTAACCCCAATTGCCTCACTGAAAAAAAAAATTTAAGTTAGGAGAGAAGAAATGTAAATAATTAAATTTTCAACTGATATTTTTTCTAAGTTTATAGTATTTATACTTCTGAAGTTACTAAAGCTTTTACATGTCCTAAGACCTTTTTTGGTTTTTTTTGGTGAGGCAAGTGGGGTTAAGTGACTTGCCCAGGGTCATGCAGCTAGTAAGTGTTAAGGGTCTGAGGTCGGATTTGAACTCATGTCCTCCTGACTCCAGGGCTGGTGCTCTATCCACTGTGCCACCTAGCTGCACCATGTCCTAAGACTTTTGGGATACTTTGTATATATCATGCTTGAAAGTTTTCAAAGCCTTTTGCATACCTTTTCTTTTTCTTTTCTCATTTGCTACAACTAGTATTATTCCCATTTCACAGGTAAGAGAACTGACAGTCAGGAAGGTTAAGTGACTTGTGCATAGTCACACAGCTAATGAGAATCAGAGTAAGGATTTGAATCAGGTCTTTCCTGAGTCGCTTTTGTTTCTTCCAGTATGTGGCTTTTAAAATCTTCCTGAAATGACTATTGCCCCTGGGATAATTTCTAAATGCCTCCACCTGGCATTCAAGGTCCTTTTAATTCCCACTCTTTCCCAGCAAGCAGCCTTGCTCTCCAATTACATCAGATTCCCGAATACCCCACTGGTTCGCCTTCCTTTTCCTTGGCTCTAGTATTTTAACCTGCTCGGAAGGGCCCATCCTCACCCCCACCCCCACCCCCATCCATTTAAATCCTATCCATCCTTCAACTCCCCATCCAAGTATCTCCTCTGTGAAGGCCGTTTGTATACCCACCACTCCAGTTCACACTGATCTCTCCTTTTTCTGAAATCGACATACTGCATTGCGTAACACTTTGTTTCCTAATTGTTTTCATGTACTAGTCTTGTCTCCTCAGCTAAACCAGTAGTGTCAAACAATGATTTAAGAAACCACATATGGATGTTATCTGTGTTTTATTATATTTTAATTTATCTTGTTAAATATTTCCCAATTACAGTTTTTGTGGTAGGGCAATGAGGGTTAAATGACTTGCCCAGGGTCACACAGCTAGTAAGTGTCAAGAGTCTGAGGCCGGATTTGAACTCAGGTCTTCCTGAATCTAGGGCCGGTGCTTTATCCAACCCAGTTACATTTTAATCTGATTCTGGAAGTACTTGTAAGTATTGTGGACCCCATGTGAACCCCTGGCTAAGTGCTTGATACCCGTGAGCTAAACGCTGGGTTCCTGGGAGGAAGGGACCATACACTGTGCTTTGGGCTTACACCCAAATCCCTACAGTCGCCCCATATCAGCACAAAATAAGTATTTGGGGGGGGGTACTAGTTTATAACTGAGAGGCAGTGGGGTTCAATGGAGGGAGTACTGGGCTTGGAAGCAGGCAGGATCATGGAATCTCATCTTTAGGGCTAAAAGGAACCACAGAGATCCTCTAATGAAGAGGTGTCAAACCCAACTAGAAATAGAAATTATACATAAGTGAATGCTGAGTCAATTAAAAAAAACCCACAATACCTGTTCCCTTACTGCAAAGATCAGAAATGATGAAACTTTTATCTCCCCAGTCATTTTCAGGATCATTCTGTTGCTGAACCTATTTCCCATTCTCTATTGTTTTGTTGTCTGTTTGCTTTTTGTATTGGTCAAGTCTTCTCAAAAAGAGGCTAGTTTCTGTAAGATATGGTTCACTGAGAGAGAGACAGAGAGAATGTGTGTGTGTGTGTGTGTGTGTGTGTGTGTGTGTGTGTGTGTGTGTGTGTGTGTGACACCTTGGGAGGAGTAACAGAAGTATAGCAAGAAGTTACTCACCCTGAGAATGCCTAGAAAGACAAAGGGAAAAGTTTCCAAATCTAGGATGGAGTTTCCCCAGTTGAGGAACTGAGAGTAATAAATGAGATATTACTGATTCATTGTTATTTAGTTCCCTCAAAGCAGAGAAACCTAAGGGAATCTGGATGAGATCCCAAACTGATTCAGTAATGCAATATTGTTAGGTTGAGAAGGAGGCTTGGGAAAGAGAAACTTTCTCTTAGAAAACTTTCTCTTAGCCCTTGAGTGGTTGGGGAAAGTTGCCCACCCCCCTTGCTCTTTCTCCAGCAGATTAAAATCCTCTTTCTTATCCCACACCAAGGGAAAAATCATACCCAGGACACAGAGAGGGAAGAGCTGGGGGAAGTTGGTTCCGCCCATGTGAGAGAGGGAATCTCCAGAGTACCTCTCCTCTTCAGCTAAACTCCAATCCCTGCCATTATTAGAATGAAATCAGGGATCCATCAAAATGTTGAAACATTGATCATTATCACTCAGTTCAGAAAAGGACAGAAAGCAAGCCTAGAATGAAATCATAGGGAAGATTCTGAAAATTCCCTCACCAAATCCGATTTAGCTGGAAAGAATTTGAAGAATGGGTACTTTTCCAGGAACATTTGATGAATGTCATTGGCTGTGATGTCAATTTTTGCGATGGTGACAGACTCATGGTACTGGTATTTCTTGCCTAGCTCCTCTAATACTGGGAGTAAAGACTTGCATTCATAAGACCATGGAGCATCTGTAAGACAAGGACCATAGGAAAAGATAGTCAAGGAAAAGGAACAAACTTAACCTTGGAAAAAAACCTAACTTTTGAAAAACTCATGAGCCCCTTTCTCACTGCTAATAAGGTCACTGGCATTTCCCTTCCTGAGCATCATTATACTTTAAAAATCATGTTTTTCTTGCTCTTGAATTTTTAAAATCACATTTTCAGAAGAAATTGCCTAAGAACTGCTATGTCCAGCAAGAAGAAATGCCAGAGTGGCCATTGTTTCTGGTATTTAGTCCAACATCTAAACACCTTCATGGCAAAAAGACACAGTCATTTCCAGGGGTGTGGGCAAGGACATTTCTTAAGGCTTTGGAAAGTGTCTTGGCAAAGGAAACTTGAATGGCTGCTGTTCTTTCCCCTTCCTTCCTTCCCTTGCTGCCCTGTCCCTGGGTCTAACCCCAGAGCCTCTGAATTAGTGTAATTCTTTAACTAACCCCTATTACCCATGAACCTCCATTTACTTGTTCTTAGAGATATACCAAACCTCCAAAGCATTAGCAAGCTTTGCCTGCTGGTTTCAGGAAAGAGAAGGACCTAATGGAGCTACCCAGGGAGCCCATTCTACCATGGCTTTGCTTAAAAGAAAATGATACCAATTTTGTATTTTATCATTACCACGACTTTCAGTAGAGCTGAATAAGCATTCTAACAACTTGAGGCTTCTGGTCAGGACAGAAAAGGGATTGGAGGGAGCCCACAATGTTCCATGTGAAAGGCTATGGATTTCCATTATTTCATCACTTGGACCTTATCTGATCCACTAGTGAAATGGAGAACCAAGCATGTCTTCTTCCATTCCCCACCCCCATACACATGAAGCTCACCCCTGGCACAGCCTTGCTTTGTCTTCCAGATAATTAAACATTCTTTATATGTAAAACATAGGGTAGGGACAGAACCTGTGAATTCACTGGTATAGGGAATTCTTGGTTAAGGAGGCTCCTACCATTGTTGGTTTGCATTTGTGCCACTTATAGGCCTAGAGAGTTGTTTGGGGGAGGTGGTATTTAAAGGTTAAATGACTTGCACGAGTTCACATAGCCAGAATTTGTCAGAGGCAGGATTTGAACCCAGTTCTTCCAAGCTCCAAGGACAAATCTTTATGTGCTACATACACGGCTCTCGTGATAGCTAATCCCAGCGTTTCATGCCTTCCATTTCTTCCTCCTCTGGCTGCCAAATTCTGAATGCTTCCTTAATAGAAATCCTTGCACCATGGCTGTCATTCTTAAAGACTCCTCATCATTCAAGGATCTTTTTATTTTCTCAGTGTGAAATTTCCTGTGTAGATAGCCTCAATAATATAGGGGCTTTCAAAGAAGAAATTGGCATTCTCCTTGGGACCCGCCTCCCAAAAAAAAATATCAATTCACATTTCAGCCTCAGAGATCCAGCTGAAATCAGGATGGACAATTAAAGGTGCTGTATAAAGCTAAGATTAGAGAAGACTGGCAAAGGTGTGATGTTGTACAACTCAAATCACCCCACTGGAGCTTGGCTCTTGTCCTGGTGGGGTCCATGACACAAGACTATGCTTTTTTTAAAAAATTTATTTATTTTAGTGAGGCAATTGGGATTAAGTGACTTGCCCAGGGTCACACAGCTAATAAGTGTTAAGTATCTGAGGCCAGATTTGAACTCAGGTACTCCTGACTCCAGGGCCGGTGCTCTATCCACTGCGCCATCTAGCTGCCCCAAGACTATGCTTTTTAATGGGGGAAAAAAGTGCTAAACAAGCTCCTTCAGCTATTTGCATTAATTAACTGTCTTGGACACACCTAACATTGAATTCTGAACTAGAGTAATAGTATTATACAAGGTTCCCATGGAATAACATTCAGACAAGTATATTTCATGGCTACATCCTGCTTTGCATCAGGCACTATGCTACCTTCTGGGGATACAAAGAAAGGTAAATACAGTCCCTGCTGTCAGGGAGTTTGTAGTCTAATGAGGGAGATAACAGGCAAAATGCTATGTATGAATGAGATACATACTGGATAAACTGGAGATAATCTCAGGGGGAAGGTGCTAGCATTAAGGGGGATCAGGAAGGTTTAGGAACTTCCTCTGCCAAAATGTAAGTCCTCTGTAAAGTGGTAGATAAATCTTAGGGAGATGCCTCTGATTTTTAGTAGTGGCATATTCAGAGCGACATCGCTATTGTGACAAGTACAATTTTTAACTCCAGTCTTCCTGGATCCAAATCTAGCATTGTATCCATTATGCCATGGGATCTTCCATGTTGACAAATAGCCTCTTATTCCTTGAAAGACTGTTAGCTATTTATGAAATAGGGCTTTGAGCATAGCAAGTAATTAAGAGGCATTATTCTGAATTTTATTAGTGCATTGGTTTGGATGCAGTCTCTTCAGGAATAAGGGAATAAATATTTATATAGCACCTACTATGTGCCAGGCCCTTTGTTAAAACACTTTACAAATATTATCTCATTTGACAACAACTCTTCTAGGTAGGTGCTGTTATCATCTTCATTTTACAGTTGAGGAAACTGAGGCAAACAGAGGTCAAGTTATTATTAAATAACATTTAGGTAGTCCTTACTTTGCCCTAGGCACTTTTCAAATGTCCCATTCCATCCTTATAACAAACCTGGGAGGTAGGTGATATTATTATGTCCAATTTACAGTTGAGGAAACTGAGGATAACAGAAGGTTGAATGACTTGCCCCAGGTCTTATAACTACAAGTGTCAGAGGCTGGATTTGAACTCAGGTTTTTCCTGACTGCAGGCCCAGATCTCTTTCCCCTGAGCCAGATAGCTGCCTTGTGAATGATAATACTTTAGGTGATATTACACTCTCATATACTCATTCTTCCCGAGCAATACTTACAAAACATTACAAATGCATTCCTTTTGTGGCTGAAGGCAACCTCCTTGAAGTTCTTTCCAACAAGCACCTTGACAGGCTTGGTATCCCAGTCTTTAGGAATATTCTCACTGGGTAATTGTTGCTGAAAAGAGAAATTTAAAAGCTCAAGGAGATTGTAAGGTGGGGAAGCACCCAGACACCTGGCCCCAGTGAGCACGGACAAGGTTGATGGGGGCTTTTTGACCCTGGCTAGAAATGATGACATATGGGACCCATGCTGAAACCTATCAATATGCCATAGGTCATGGGATTATGGATTGAGTGCTAGAAGGAACTCTGGTCAAGTAGGATCATAGATTTGGAACAGAAAGTGACGACAGGGATGAATCCAAATCTGATTTTTCAGCTGGAAAGGCCATCTAGCACTGCCTTCCCATTTTACAGAATAGGAAGATGAGGCCCAAGGAAATTATGACAGTTAATAAGTGACAGAACTGAGATATGAACACATTTCCTTTTGATTTCAAGTACAGTAGTCTTTTTACCACACCATACTATATCATGTAGAGAGCCAGCTAGGTGATACAGTGTATAGAATGCTAAATTTGAAGGAAGGGTATTCTGAGTTCAAATCCTGCCTCAGACACTAGGTTTGTGACCTTGGATAAATCACTTAAGCTCCACCTGGTTCAGTTTCCTCATCTGTAAAGTGGGCATAATCATACCACATACCTCCCAAGGTTGTGAGGATTAAATGAAATAACCTATATAAAGCTCTTTGCAAGCTTTAAAAGTACTAGATGGAGAGAGAGACAGAGAAAGACAGAATTAGAAAGAGGGGAAGGGAGAGGGGAAAGGGGAAGGAGGAGGGGAGAAGGAGGTGGGGAAGAGAGAGAGGAGGAGAGGGAGGGGAAGGCAAGGGTGAGCCATCGGGAGAGCACTTGCATGTGGTGGGGGGAGGGAGAGACAAAGACAGAGATAGAGACAGAAACAGAAACAGAGACACAGAGACACAGAGACGGAAACAGAGAGAGAGAGAGACAGAGAGTGACAGAGACTGAGATGAGAGGCACAGGAAGACAGAGAGAGACACTGACAGAAACAAAGTGACTATTACTATTATGTGTACTTTTGGACTGACCATTGAATTTAATAGTTGTTGGTCTTGTCTGCTTAACCATACTGTAAGTTTTTAAACAAAAATTCTCATATATTTTCTTTTTTTAATTTATTTATTGAGAATTTTCCTGATTACATGTAAAAAAATTTGTTTTCACATTGATTTTTTTTTAATTTTGTGTTCTAAATTTTCTTCCTCCCTCCCTCCTCACCCCTCCCTAAGAAATTAAGCAATTCAATATAAGTCATACATAAGCAGTTATGCAAAACATCTTCACATTAGTCAGGTTGTGAAAGAAAACAGACAAAATAACTTTAGGAAGAGGAACTAACAAAAAAAATTATACTCGATCTGTATTCAGATACCATCAGTTCTTTCTCTGTTGATGGTTTGCCTTTTTCATACATCCTTCTGATATCATCCTGCTCATCATTTCTTTCACAGTTACTATTGCTAACTGTATTACCCTCCATCCTATTCCCTCCCCTTGATATTTACTCTATTTTCTATCTTCTTTCACCCTATACCTCCTTCCCCATCTTCCTCTCCATTCCATAAGCTTTTTCTTGTTTCTTTTATGTGAGCTACTTTAACACATTCCACCTCTCCCTTTCCCTTTCTTTCAGTATATTCCTCTTACCCCTTAACTTTATTTTAAACATGTCATCATGGGTCAACTAGGTGACATAGTGGACAAAGAACCAGCCCTGAACCCAGAAGGCCCCAAGCCTGAATGTGGCCCCAGATATAAGCCACACCACCTTGCCTGCTCCACACCAAAAAAAAAAAAGGATAAACAAAAAAAATGCTTTACAGATATCATCCCTTCATATTCAGTTCACACTTGTGCCCTCTGTCTAAGTATATTCCTTTCAGCTGCCCTAATACAGAGAAAGTTCTTATGAGTTAGAAGTATTATATTCCCATGTAGGAATGTAAACAGTTTAATGTTTTAATATCCCTCATGATTTCTTTTTCCTGTCTACCTTTTTATGCTTCTCTAGAGTCTTATATTTTGAAAGTCAAATTTTCCATTCAGTTCAGGTCTTTTCATCACAAATGCCTGAAAGTCCTCTTTTTCATTGAAGTCCCATTTTTCCCCCTGAAAGATTATACTTAGTTTTATTGGGTAGGTGATTCTTGGTTGTAATCCCAGTTCCGTTGCCCTCTGGAATATCACATTCCATGCCCTCCAGTCCTTTAACGTAGAAGCTGCTAAATCTTGTGTTATCCTGACTGTAGTTCCACAGTATTTGAATTCCTTTTTTTTAACTTCTTGTAATATTTTCTCCTTGACCTGGGATCTCTGCAATTTGGCTATAATATTCCTGGAAGTTTTCCTTTTGGGATCTGTGGAAATTTATTTTGATTTGGGGACCCTACCTTTGGGCTGAGATTGGAAAGCCTTAGGTCCTCAGGGTCAGCTGAGCCAGAAAGCCCCGTGGGCCGTACAAGATGCCAGGTCAGACAGTTGGGGAAAAAAAAAAGGCCCCCAGCTCCCTCCGACCTGAGCGGAGCTATCCGAAAGATCCCGGATAGCCTGTGCTGAAGCATGTGAAAGCTGGAGCATGCACCTCCCCCCCACCACCAGCCACAGCCCTGGCTGGCAGATTAGCTTGGTCTGTGGGAGTGCAGGAAGCCCCGAGATTTGAGTGGAGAGAAGAAAAGGTATATATAGACCTGGGAGTGAGACAGAGGGGAGGACGGACTAGATAGAGAGACAAGATTGAAGGGGGCTCGGACAAGGACGGAGCTGTTCGGTTCGGACAAGGAGACAGAGGGCTGAGAAGAGGTCAAGACTGCAGCTGACAAGATTAGAAAGAAGAGACGGGGGCGGGGGGGGGGGGGATGAACAGCAACGCAGGACTAGGAGCAAAGGCGGCAGAAAACAGACTGACCAGGAGGCAGCTGAGAGCATAGAAGCAGTCAGCACAGGGTACAGGTTGGAGAAAGTGAAGATTAAGAGGAGTTAGAAGAAAATAGCTGACCAGGGAAACTGTAACATGCCCTGAGGCCGGAGGCGGCTAAGGCCCTTATTGTATTCAAGAAGTTCAAGCGCAGCAGGTGGGAAAGAGACAGTGGAAAGAGAACACAGGAAAGCAGTCAGGTTGTACATTTTATTTCCCTGTATTCTTAATTTTCAATAGTATCTCATAAATAAACTCTGATTTGATTATTTAGTTAAGAGGTTTTTAAATCTTTAGTTTATCAATTTTGGGAGTGGAGCAGCATGGTGGTACTTTATAAACAGCCCATATTAAATTAAACTCAGTCAGATAGCCAAATAGTCAAAAGTCCCAGATTACTCTTCCATAGATCAGTCCCCCCAAAATTATCCCTAGTTAACAAAATATTTCCACATTTGAATGGCGACCGTGGCAGGACTTACGGCCCAATTATAATTTTTCTAAACTTATCATTTTTCATATAATCATAATTTTTCATAAATCCAATTATATATAATTTTTCCAGGTTAGTTATAGTTATAATAATTAAAAATTTTTTACAGATCTCTTTCTGGAGGTGATCAGTGGATTTCTATTTTACCTTGCCTACCCTTTGATTCTCCTCATTTTGCTCCATCTTTCAGCTGAATCACCTCTATCACCTTACTGTAGATGACTCTGCAAATACAGGGGCCATAATTCTATAAATGTCTGATAAAGTCCTAAAATATTACTTTTTTGTTATTATTAGGACAGAGAAATAAAAGCAAGAGGGTTTTTTTTTCCCTACAAATACCTGATAAGTGGACTATCCTGGACAAATTAAGGAGTGTGGGGGAGAAGAAGAGAACATGAATTTATAAAGCTCCTACTATGTGTCAGGCACTGTGTTAAGCACTTGACAAATCTTATCCCATTTGATCCTCACAACAACCTTGAGATGGTAGATGACATGAGGATCCCTATTTTACATTGAAGTAGAAGCAGACAGAAGTTAAGTAACTTGCCCAGGGTCATAAAGTTGCTAAGTGTCTGAGGATAGATTTGAACACAGATCTTCCTGACTCCAAAAAGGGGTTCTGGCCATTGCCCCACCTAGCTACCTCTAGCAGGGGGAGGCATACTCTGAGAGCTGAGATTAAAACTTACCATAGAATTCTTGGTAATACAGGGTGAGTCAAAAGTCACAATGTTTTAATAACTTTTTGAAAATAATTTTTCTTTATTTTTCACCCTTTTCAAGATTTGATTTTTCACATGTAATATAAATTCATTTCATATATATACTGTATATGATGCTATGGTATTGTAAATAAAAAATAAAGGAGTTATTAAATATTTAAACCCCTTCTTGTCCCACCCTGTATTAATTCATAAAATATAAGATGGGATTGGGGGGGAGGGTGGAATGTGACTTCTTATGCCCCATACAGAAAAGTCTCATGAATATAGACTAATTAGAAGGAAAAGTCAAAGTGAATTAGTGAAAATTCTGAATTTTGTTGTAAATTTCTTACTTTCAAGTATACATAAACTCAATTAGCTTAACCAGAGAGTTCCTTGAAATTCTAAAGGGACTTGCTTAATGAATAACAGAATTATTTATAATTAGAATAACAGTTGATTGCATGCAAAGGGCTTCTGAAGAGTTGGCAATTAGTGTTTGTGGAGAACTCCTGAATTCAGAGTCATTGGATCAGAATTTTGGATGCTGATTCTACCATTTACTTCTATATGATCTTGGATCACCTAAATGGGTGCTCTGGAATAAGCTTGTTCATCGTTTTACCATCCCAAACTCATTCTCAGCCAATTAAGAAACTCTCTGGTTGCTGGCAGGTATTGGATATTCTACCCATATTGTTATACACTCATTGAAATAACTAGATCTATCCAAAAAAAAAGGAATTTTTCAAAAAGCTATCAGATAAAATTAAAATGTTTTCCTATCACCCAACGAAATGCAATATTTTAAATTCAAGCCAATATCCTATTCCTCCCCCATCCCACAAACTTGACCCAAAGTTGATCCTTTTTTACCTTGCAGGTAATATCTATTATGTCTATGCATAAGGCTGGTCCTGACCAATAGAGCTGTGGAAAATTAAGAGAGTATTCTACTCATCCCCTGCCCAAAAAGTGAAACAAAACCAAACCTAAACCTTTGCAAGCCCATCCAAGAAGTTCCCACAGAATTTTTTCACATTTTTGAAGGTTATCTCCTCAGCAGGCATTCGGTATCTCATGTTTTTAGTCAGGTTTAGGATTCGGACACCAGGGATGTCCCAGGAAGTGATCTGGAAATATTCTAAAACATGAATGTTGTCGACTTCATCTGTATTCACAATGAGAAAGATGAGCTGCCAAAATAAAACAAAACAAAACAAAAATTATATCTGAGTTCTTTGCCAAAGTGGAAGAACTTTGCTAGATCAAATATCACATGATGCCAAGCTTCATTTCTTTTCCTAGGTTGTCTAAACCAATGGAGTCAAACTCAAATAGAAATGGAGGCCACTAACCCAAACATAAGGATTCCTACAGGCCACATAGTGACTCAAAATGTAATGTTATCAATGTTTTAGTGTATTTTTGTTTATTTTAAAATATTTCCCAATTAAATTTGGCAGGTATCATTACGCCTCTGTCTCAACCAATTCTCAATTATTCTTATTGTTGGAAGACATAGATGAATCAAAACAACAAAAAATTGAACCATTTCCTCCTCTTCCTTTTCTCCCTCTTCTTCCTCTTTCTCCTCCTCCTCTTCCTCCTCCCCCTCTTTCTCTACCTCCTCTCTTTTCTCCCCCTTCCTGCTCCCTCTCCTTTCCTTCCTCCTCTTTTCACTCCCCATACCCCACCAACTAGTTTCTGCAGCCATGATCAAATCAACTGTTCCTGGAGGGAGTGTGTAAATCTTTCCCTCAAAGGCCCTGTTCACTATCCCCTATTACTTTCAGGACAATTACTGGCCACTTCTGGGACTTTGCTCTGAGACATCAGAGTTTAGAAGACACTGACCATATCCTCCTGTGGCACATTCACTCCTGCCACATACCCCCATCACAGAATCCTCACTCTAACGCCTTACTTAGCACCACCGTTGGCAACTATGAACTAATGCAATAGTGGGGGTGAAGATATCTCCAGCCCCAGCTTCCTTCATGCCCTTCAGTCTGTCCTTCAGCAGCACAGAAAGCTCATGGTGTCCTTGGATACGCTTCCTCCTCATGGTTGTCTGCACCCTAGGTGAGAATTGCCTGCTTCCTGCTCAGTCCTGTCTGCTTTTGCCAACAAGTGAAAAAATTCCAAGTTATAGGTATGCTAATAAGAAATCATAGCCGCTTGCAGCCCAGTTGCTTGCTGGGAAGAATAGAGTAAAAGTTTTACTATGCATAACTCACCAAGTGGATAATCCATCCATTGGTAATTGAGAAATGCTTGTAAAGAAATCTCTCTACAATACAGATTCTATAGCAAGGTATCTTTTCTCCTCCTTTGCCAGGGCATTTGCATCAAGTTACAGCCAAAGGAATACATATATTAAATTTCATTATCTTGGCACAAAGTTCCCATTGGCCAATTTGGTTACGGCTCCACTCAGGAGACCTGGCTTTCAGTCCTAGCTCCCAACCTACTGGGTATGTGATCTTAAACAAGTCTTTTGCCTGGCGTGATGGTACATTCCTATAACTGCTTCTGGGGAAATTGAAACTGGTAGTTTGAGTCTGGATGTACCGAGCTGCAGTAGGACTAAAGCTGATCAGGTATCCATACTAAGTACTACAACAAAAGCGTGAGGCCCTGCGCATGGAGAGCCACGAGGCTGTCTCAGGAGGGGTGAACTGGCTCAGGTCAGAAATGAAGGTTGAGGCAGCTAGGTGGCGCAGTGGATAAAGCACTGGCCCTGCATTCAGGAGGACCTGAGTTCAAATCTGGCTTCAGACACTTGACATGTACTAGCTGTGTGACCCTGGGCAAGTCACTTAACCCCCATAGTCCCACAAAAAAAAAAAAAGAAAAGAAAAGAAAAGAAATGAAGGTTAAAGCTTTCATGCCGATCAGTATTGGGTTCCTGATGGTCATTGAACTTTCACCCTGGGCAAGACCCAGACTCCCTGCTACTCCCCCCACCAAAAAAAAGTAACACTCTCCTAAATCCTCAATTTCCACATCTATAGAATTAAAACAATAACACTTATACTACTTGTCATTTTTCAGGCTAGGCCAAACCAACAAGGTCCAGCAGAAGGCAGAAAGGATAAACCTTTCCCCCAAAAAAGGAACATGAATAGCAAAGAAATGAGTTAAGTAGAAAAGGAAGAAACATACAGGAAAGTCTGGGAAGTGAGAAATATGGATTTTGTATATTTTTATTTTGAATAAAAAGTATGACAATCATCTATAAACTACTGAGAAAATTGGGACTTCTTTTAAATCTATACTTTGAGTACTTATGGAAATAATTCTAAGTAGTTCCTTGTCCTACTCATAAAAGAGCAGCCGCTAGTGAATTGATACTTTTTAGTGTAAATAGCTAGCTTGGGACAGATAAACAGCTACCCCAAAGAACAGCTTGTGCTTAATGATCAATGGTCCCTTTCACAGACCTTGTTCTTGAACTCCTGTGCCACAGACTCAAAAACTTTAACCAAGGCACCAAATTGTGTAGAATTCTTAGAGATGAAGAGGAGGATGTGATTCCTAATGTGCATATCATAAATTTGGTCCATGGTCTGAAATAGCAAAAAGAAATGGGTCAGCCATCTATCTATTCAGAACCAAGACCTTTCCTCTCCTTCATCTTTCTACCTTTGCACACTGACCTCTATACTGTACTCTATAACCAAGTCCATGGTGAAGAATTTGACAATTTTGCTGAGGTCCCTCAAGATGTGCCCATCTTCTTCACATTCTTCAAAATGCACAATTGTTCCCTTGAGCCAAAGAACAAAAACATTTTAGGCCAGTGTCTATACAGGACACACATAGCAGAATTACAACAAATATTCATTGCCTAATAGATTGTTGATGGCCTGAAATGGTTTACATCTTTTTAACCTTTTTTGGAGCCTCACACCCTTTGGGCAATCTGGTAAAACCTATAGACTCCTTCTCAAAATGAAATTTTTAAATGTATAAAATAAAACACCTATGATTACAAAGAAAACCAAAGCTCAGTGAAAATAAACATGTAATGTAATTTTTTCATGGACTGTCCCTCCCCCCCCTGAAATCTATCCATGCAGGTCTGTGGACCTCAGGTTAAAAAACCTGGTTTAGATATAGGTCAGCTTAGAAGGAAAAAAACTGACTTGATGACCTCTCAAGGTCCCTTTTAGGCCAAGAGTCCATGCTTAAGGGACAGTTAGGTGGCACAGTGGATAAAGCACAGACCTTGGATTCAGGAGGACGTGAGTTCAAATCTGGCTTCAGACACTTGACATTTACCAGCTGTATGACCCTGGGCAAGTCACTTAACCCTCATTGCCCAAAAAACAAAAACAAAAATAAAAAACAACCCCCCCCCAAAAAAAAAGAGTTCATTCTTAAGAGATGGTGAGGAGCAACTCCAAGGAGAAATAATCCTGTTCTCCTGTAACTCAGTCCCATGACTTTCTTTTTCACCTTCTTTCCTTTTCCTTTTCTTTCCCCTATACTTCTTTTCATGCCTTAAGTGACTAATGGACAGGATTCAGATTAGAGACCAGTCAGGGAATTATATATTTTCCCTCTGTCTCAAGGATTGTCTTGGGTCCTCAGATTTTCAATACTGCATATGAAGAGAGGTCTTTATGACCAGTCAGCTCTAGGTACAGTCAATATCCCTAAACTAGTTTTCCTTGATGATTGATTACATGAATTGGATTTGTCAATTTCAACTCAAATGTTTAAGTACCCACTGTGTGAATTATATAGAACTGTATGCCAGGTGCTAGGAGATAGATAAAACAAATGAGTCCCCTGCCTTCATGGAGTTTGGTAGGACTAGAAAATTGGTAGGACTACCAAGTCCTTGGTTGGGGTTAGTATCCAGGAAGCTGAACCCTCTAAGGAGCAGATTAGGAAATGCCATCTAAAGTTGTACTCCATTCCAAATATTCCCTATAAGACAATAACTGCATGAATACCTATTCTAATATGGGAAGTTCAAGGAGGATTACTCTTGTAAGGACGTGGTGAGTCCTTTTCAGGGCTTCTCACCTGCCACCCAACTCTTACCTGTGGCTCCAAGAAGCTGGAGCAAGCACAGCAGCCACACCCTGGTAAAACTGTTTTGGCAGATGGGCCAAACCAGGTTGAGGTGAACCAATGGACTTCAAACCTATTGGTGAGTTAGGGGGTGCCTACCCCAAGCATATGAACTACCACGAAGAATGGGTGGATGAAAACAATTTGTTCCAATGGCCATGAAGGCAGCTGAAACAGGTGCTGTAGAGTATTTATGTGTTTTGCCACTGGACTTTGATGATTCTGGAAGAGAAAGTGAGGCTGATAACTTTGTGCGACTCTACCTCACTTAAATTCAAGTCATGCACAAGTCAAGAAACTGGTTCTTTTTGAAAACAAAGGACAAACTACACCTGTTCCAATAGGGCTGTCATTTTTGAAAACATTTTAAATGACTATTGCTGACTGTAATCTATTGTAGTTTAGGGTCATTACTCATATACACTTGGCAAATAGTCATCTTAAATCAACAAAACAGACTTTTCAACCAATAGCACTGAGTTTCTTCAACTAACCTATTACATAATTCTCTTGCTTTGCTATACAACATCTACCATTGATGATGCTCCCAACCCAGCATCTGTACTCTAATCATTTGCAATTATTAGCAGAGATGGGTTTGCATGCACAATCTGAAAGCATCATCAGGGTCAGGGGCACAAGAAGTATGCATAGATAATTTTTCAATGTGTGAAGCTAATTCATCTACATGAAGATCAAACCTATGGCCTGGCCTTATTTTTGCTTTAAAAAACTTAGCCATTTAAAAAATTCCTTACATAAAGGTTCAAAATCATACCTGTTGGAATACTACCATGGTGTCAATGGTGATGCCATATCGAATCCAAATATCTCTTTTTTCTGTCACCCCAAAAGGAACCTCCGGAAAGTCTTTTACTAGTTCATAGAAGAGTTCCACTGTTCCCTCATGGAGATCCTATTACCCACACCAAAAAAATAAAATTGGAAGGATAGCTTAAAAAAGGAAATATTCTACAAGGAACTAAGCGTCTTACTAGCTAGGAGCTAATAAATTGTTTAAATATTATTTTTTCACTTAAACACTAAAGGCGTCTCCCTAGCTGCTCCCTAGTCTTCCTTTCCACACAGTCTCCTGCCGATGACCTCAGAAACTTGAGTATATAGTAACCTGATTACATAGTTCCTCAATCCCTGAATCCAAAGATCTCCTTTATCTCTCATCAGCTATCTGGAAAATAGCCATCCCCTCCTTGGAATTATGCCAATTTCAAGGTTCTGAACTTTCAAATTCACTCTTCAACCATAACTTAATTTCTCCTGTTTTCTCACTCACACTAATCCTGTTATTCACTGTTATGACTTTTAGTGCCTGCATCCAAACCTTTTCATCTCATCTACCTCCCCTAATCCAGTTTCACTTGCCTACATATTCAGTCTTAATTCCATAGTCTGTCATTTTAATGAATCCCTAGCAATTAGCCTAGAATTTGTTGCCTCCTCAACATGTACCATGCAATTTTTCTGCCTCTGCTCCAAGGCTGTTGAGTATCTCTGGAGAAATTAAGCTGATTTTACCCATATGGCATCATGGATAGAGACAAGGACTTAGAGTCAAGACTATCTGGGTACAAGGGCATAGTGTCAGCCATTCTTTATTTTACAAAGAATTTGACTGTGTGATCCTGGGCAAGTCACTAAACCTCTCACTGCTTTATGCAACTCTCTAAGACTATGTTCCAGAGAAGGTATGGATCTCCATTGGTAGAGTGAATTTCCTCTTCCAAGAGTTCCTTATATCAGCAAAACAATAGTTCTAATCCCTATCCCCATCCTAACTCACTGTACACTTATGGTATACAACCTTAGTTGGGTTCTCCTGTCTACTTGACAATCTGACTCTACTTTTATGAATGCCATAGTTCATTCCCCACAGCAACTGCATGATAATTTTCTTTCTACTTAATCCAAAGGGTTACCAACATCTCACCCACCACCACCACTACCCATGCACCACATAAAGCTTACTATTTTAATTTACTGATGAGAGTTCCATGAGATCTCCACCTCCAGCTAGGTTAGGTTATACTGTCCACATCACCCACTCTCCCCTCCTGGTGTTAGAAGAAAAGATATCTCAACTTCTTACCGGGTATAATCCCTCTATCTATACCCTCAATCTTATTCCCTCCTTCTACTAGGACCCTGCTCCAACAAATATTTTCTCTTTGATGATTTTTTAAAAACATTTTATCAGTATCTTTTGCTTTCACATCACCAGAATCTCCAAGCATCCATTCTCTTCCCAGAGAATCATCCCATATACCAAATAATATTTTAAGAAAAAAGATGAAGAGATTAAAAAAATAAGCAAAACTATTTGATACATCAAAAATGTCTGGGGGGCAGCTAGGTGGCACAGTGGGTAAAGCACCAGCCCTGGAATCAGGAGGACCTGAGTTCAAATGCAGCCTCAGACACTTGACACTTATTAGCTGTGTGACCCTGGACAAGTCACTTAGACCTCATTGCCCTGAAAAAAAAAAAAAGTCTGAAAATATATGCGATACACCACACTCCTGAACCTCCCTGCTCTGCAAAGGAGCAGAGTGCATGAATCATCTCATATCTCTTCTGAGGAGTCATGTTCGTTCTTTGCAATTTTTCAACATTTTTTTGTTTTGTGGTTGTTCTTTCCATTCATACTGTAATTATTGCATATATTTTCCTACTTCACTCTATATCAGAGCATGTAAATCTTTCCATATTTCTCTGTATTTCTCTTATACATTGTTTATTACAACATACTGGAATGCAATCCCATTACATTCATGTATCACAATTTGTTTAGCCATTCCCCAGCCAATACAGATCTACTTTGTTTCCAATTCTTTCCTACCACAAAAAAAAGGTCTGCTATAAATGTTTCAGTGAATGTGAGGACTTCTTAACAATAGCCTCCTTGATATATAAGCATGATAGTAGAATCTCTTAACCAAAAGGTAGGGACATTTTGTCACTTTATTTGTATAATTCCATTTCATTATTTCTTTTCTTATTTGGTTGCATTTATTTTGTTTGTGTAGGAGCTTTTCAGCTTCTTGTAATCAAAATTATCTGTTTTTTTCTTTTGTAATTGCCTATATCCTTTGTTTGGTTAAGAATACATTTCCTAGCTGTGAAAAGTATTTACACATTTTCAATATCTCCTCCAATGGTTTCCTTCCATATGTCTACTGAGAATACTGAATTGACATTGTATTATTTTCTTATTGATCCTATTTACAAGTAATTTATTTTGTCCTGTAATTGTTTTTTTCCTGTAACTATTTAAGTCATGATTTTTGTTTCTGAACTTGGCTCAGAGATTCAGCTAGCCTGAAATGGGCTGTTTAAAAATCCAGATCCCCTGATAATTACTGATCTATTCTTGCCTCAGGGAATTTAACCAACCTTGGGGGATGTGTGTGAACAAAAGGGAGTTGGGCCTAATATCTTTACACCACCAAGCTATCCTTTAAGGATGTCTGGTTGGCCATCCAAAAGTCTGGGCCACCATCTTAAACCTCCATTCAAATAATGAGTACCTCTTTTTATGAGAGAAGAAGGGGTAGGGAGCTATTGCTAGCTTTCATTAGCAAACCAATTCCAACCAATCATGTTGTTCCCTTTGCCTCAGCTTTGTAACCAATCATGTTACCCTCACTCCCATAATGTCATCTACTCTGTTCTGTTGTTTGTCCTGTACTTCCCAAACCCTATATAAAGAGAAATGTCCTTTTGCTCTGGGTCTTTAGCATAAATGGAGGCAAACCATTGACCCATTTATTGACAGGCAGCATGATTTTGCTAATAAATGTTATCTTGCTTCAAGATTGGCTTTAGTTTACCTTTTTGTTAAATTTCAAATGCAGCACTACTAACATGCTCAGGTCTTGACAGTCATAAGAAAGCTTTCCCTGGATGCTTTTAGCCATCTAAATGCCATCTTCCTCTTCCCCTCCCTTGCTAGACTTTTGTAATAAGTTAATTATACCCAATGCTTCAACTTATTACTCATTCTTTCTATAGCCCCTTTAAATGTAGCTTTCCCCCAACAATTCTACTGCTGCTGTTTATTAAAGGTTACTGGTATTGGGGGCAGCTAGGTGGTGCAGTAAATAAAGCACCGACCCTGGATTCAGGAGGACCTGAGTTCAAATCTGACCTCAGACACTTGACACTTACGAGTTGTGTGACCCTGGGCAGGTCACTTAACCCTCATTGACACACTGAAAAAAAAAAGTTACCAGTCTTTATCCACTTTGATCTGACATTTTGGACACTGTTGACCATTCCTTCCTACTGGATATTCTCTCATCCCTTAGTCTCTTAGATCTCTCACTTTAGCTTCTTCTCTAGGCTCTCTAACCTTTTATTTAATCCTTATCTTTGTTCTGACTCTTTATATGGATTTCCCACAACAATGTGTCCTTGGTCCTCTTTTCTTCGTACTCTCCTCCTTGGCAATCTCTTTCATTCCTATAGCCTCAGCAAGCCACTTCTATGCAAAAGACTCTCACATCTATATCTCCAGTCTTTCTTGGACTTTTAAATCCATATCCCCAACTACCTAAAAGACATCTCTACCTAGCTATCTGACTGGGACCCTCATGTTTCACATGTCAAAAACTGATTATTTTGCCTTCCCCTAAAACTAGCTTTTCTGTTGGTGGTACTAACCATCACCCTTCTCCCACATCTGTAACTTTGGACCTACCTCTTACTCCTCTTTCCCCCTCCCCTCCCATTTCCAGTTACCAAGTTTTTGTTTGGTTGTAACATATCCAACATGTGTCCCCTGGTCTTTGTCACCATCCTAGTAGAGGTCTGACATACTGCTTGCCCAGACTATCTTCCCATATTTCTTCTTCCCACCACTCACCCACAAATACTCTGCACTCCCTTGCCTTTGTGCTTTTGCTCATGTTATTGACATGAGCATGAGCATGACATAGTAGATGAAAGGATGGAATTGGAGTAAAAAAGACAAAGGCAAGATTCTAACTGTGAAACCTTGGGACAATCACTTAACCTCTAAGTGCTCCAAGTAATGCCCTAAGGCTGAAACACAAAAGAGATGCTCTTTTGTTCTGATAAAGGTGGCTTGCTTCCTCACTGGAAGTTTTTTTTTTTTTTTTTAATGCCAATGATATCACAAATGTTGGAGGAGAGGAGAATTGGAATAATAAATCAATAGTAGGTACTTCACAAGGTTGCAGTGAGGTTAAAGTGATCTAGTATTTGCAAAGGTGCATGTCGAATCTTAAAGCATTATATAAATGTCATCTGTTATTATTCTACTGTTGTTAAACTTGCTTTTTCTTATACATAGGATGGATCATGGAATTCCCTTGCTCCACAGTTTTCAGTGGCTCCCTATTACCTATCAAGTATTCAAATTTCTTTGCCTAGCAGCCAAGGTTCTCCATCTGGCAACAAGTTATATTCCCAGCCTTATCTATATTGTCTTCTTCATATTTTCTATGCTCCAGCAAAATTATACTACTATTTTATCTCTGGCTCTATCCCCAGCACATATTTTACACTCTCTGACCTCCATGCTTTGGTTCATGTTGTTTTTCATGTCTAGAATACCATCTATTACCCTCTTTGTCTTTTGTATCCTTATTCTTTAAAGCTCAGACAGTCTCTTCCATAAAAGTGTTCTCTGAACTCCTTGTCCAGTTCCTCCTTGGAATTCACAGAGCATCTCACATTAATAGCTCTCTAAAGAACTAAATTTCATAGTTATCTATTTGTTGACTTGGCCCAAGATTAGACTAAAGACTCCATGAGGGTAAGAATTGTGTCTTACCCAAACTTGAGAATTCAACATTTGACACATGGCAGTTGTTGTTTTTGTTCAGTTGTTCAACCATGTCCGGCTCTTCATGACCCTGTGGACCATACTGTGAATGTGGTTTTCTTGGTAAAAATACTGGAGTGGTTTGCCATTTCCTTCTCTAGTGAATTAAGTCAAACACAAGTTAAATGACTTGCCCAGAGTCTTCCCGCTAATGAGTGTCTGAGGCCAGATTTGAACTCAGGTTTTCCTGACGCCAGGCCCAGGGCTCTATTCACTCACATGCCACAGTGGCTACATACTATTTGCCACTCAGATTTCTCACTTTATTTAGGCTTTCTTTGGCCCCTACATGTAAGGCCTCTTTTCTTTATTTTTCATCCCCAGATTGCTTCTCTAACTAGGAAATACTAGAACTCAGAGAACAGAGCATTCACTGAATTCAAATGAGACAGCAGAGAAATGGCCTTGTTCATCCAGTAAATTGTAGTCTCTGTTTCAATCCAACTGCTCATCATTCCTTATTTTTCCATTTGTTGTACAGTAAAGCTCAGAACTTATTTTGGCCCAATTTGGCCCAACATCAAAGGGTATCAGAACTGTATAGGAAGTATAAATTTCTGTTCAGTCTGTTGCCTTGAAAGCATAGGCTTGTTTGGAAGGATTGTTCTTCTGATCTCTGAGGTCATGTAATTCAATGTGACTGCCCCCTTTCCCCCTTACAAACATAAAAGAACAATGCTCAGAGAAGCAGAAACTTAGGTAACTCTAGCAGTGACAGAGCAACAAACTTGGAGTCAGGAAGACCTGAATTCAAATGTGGCCTAGGACACTTACTAGCTGTGTGACTCTAGGCAAGTTACCTAACCTCTGCCTTAGTTTCCTTATCTGTAAAAATAGGGATAATGATAATAGCAGCTACTATATATAGGGTGGTTGTGAAGATTACATGGGATAATGATTATAAATTGCTTAGCACAGTCCCTAGCATATAGTAAAAACTATATAAATGTTGCTATTATTATTAGAAATTATGCTGTTTGACTCCAAATTCAGGGGCCTTTCTTCTGTGCCACAATGAATTTGAAAACAAGATGAAAGCCAACGACTTTAGAACTTACATTGGCTTTGAAGCTGGATGACCTGGATTCAAATTCTGCTTTTGATGTTTACTATCTGCAGGATTTTGGGTCAATCACTTATCTCTGTGGGCCTCAGTCCCTTTTTTGCTCTATGATCTGTGATCCTCTGATTCTTGTGTAATTTTCAGTGGAATTGAATGAAATCTGATCTATGAACCAAGATGTATAATTGCTCTAAGTGAGGAATAGAGTCTACCTAGCTCTTGGTAGCAATGAGTTGCCAACATGGGATTAAAGACCCTGCAGATACCTGTTGGAATTTGAAAGTAGAGCTCCTAGACTCTATACAGCCTCATTTCGTGGCCTTTCCACAGTGCCATCTTGCTCCCCAGCTCCACTCTAACCAATAGGAAGGTTCATAGCACGAGATCTAGAGTTAATAATGTTGCACTCAGCACCAGGATGGGGTCCCCCATTCCTCTTACCTCAAAGAAGCCAATGACACTCAGTTTCCTGGAGTTGATAAAGACCCTTGTCTGCTCTCGGCCAGTGAGCAACACAATACTGAGTCTAATTTGATTCCGCAACCATGCAACAAGGGCTGCAGCTTCAATGACCCCTGGAATAAGAAAGAGAAGGGCCAGCCAGGTACATTGTGTCTGTGAGTGATGGTAGGCCTTGGCAAAACTGTACAATCAGAGTAACATGTCTTTAGCACTGTGCAAGGTTTATACACATTTTATATCATCCCAACTCTTACCTCATTAGACCCTTGTCTCCATTACTGTGCCTCCCTGGACTTGTCTTCTTCCAACAGTGATAATAATGACAACATTCCAAAACACTTTAAGTTTGGCAAAACACCTTACAAATATCTCATTTGATCCTCAAAACAACCCCAGGAAGTAGGTGCTATTATTATATTTTATAGGTAGAAACTGAGGCAAAATAGGTTAAGTAACTTTCTAGGGTCGTATAGCTAGTAAGTGTCTGAGTTAGAATTCAAACTCAGGACCTCTTGGAGTCAAATGTCATGCTCAATCCACTCATCCTTGAGGCACTATGTGGCATGACAAAGAACTGAGCCAGTGATTAGAAGACCCGAGTTCAAATGTGCTAATAGAGAGATGAGACTGTATAGAGTCTAGGAGCTCAAAATGAGGCTGTATAGAGTCTAGGAGCTTTGTGACTCTGAGTAAATCTCTTAACCTCCGTTTGACTGTTCCTTCAACTGTAAGGTGAGGACAACAAAGCAACTACCTCACAGAGTTGTTGTGAGGGTTGGTACTGAGTATACACTATCTGAACATTTATTCCCATCCCTCATACTCCCTTTCCAGATTCTTCTTTTTTCTACCAGACTTTCTCTACATCCAAGGAATAGTCTGCACTTTTAAAAAAATTATAACATGGCCTTAAATTAATGTGGTTCTGTGAGATTTTTTTATACCAACCCCAACTGTGATAATTAGAGATAGTTTTGATATTCCTGGGCACAGATGGGTATCAAAGCATCAGTTATGCAAAAGAATAAGAAAACATCCATTTAACAGGCCCAACAAATTTCAAGGATACCACATCAGTGAACAGAGATTCAGGGGTTGGCTGGCCACTGCTGATTGCCAAGAAAAAAGTCATTACCTGAAAAAAGTAATTGGTGATCCAAGTCAGCCTCATAGAGCCCCTGGAACATCCATTTCCTTCTCTCCTTTAAGCTCTGTGTGAGAACCAGATTATAAATTCCTCGAGGGCAGAGAGGCTACCTTCTAATTCTATCATAGCAGTGCAAAAGGCTGTTTAACAAATATGTGTTTAATTAATTTATTCAAGAGGAATTAGGTTCTTTGTGGTCCATTGCTTTGCATTTCATTTCTAAGAATATTTAAAAAAAAAAAAAAAAGGTTTCGGGGGCAGCTAGGTGGCTCAGTGGATAAAGCACTGGCCTTGGATTCAGGAGGACCTGAGTTCAAATCCAGCCTCAGACCCTTGACACTTACTGCCTGTGTGACCCTGGGCAAGTCACTTAACCCTCATTGATATATAGATGATAGATAGATAGAGAGAGAGATGACAGAGAGATAAAAAACAGATAGAGAGACAGATAGATAGACAGAAATATAGATACCTAGATATAGATATGACCAAATACAAGATAATTTGAGGAGGAAGCAAATACCAATAATGAGGTCAGACAAAGCTCCTCAGATAGTACCTGATCTGAGTCTTGAAGGAAGGGAGAGAAAAGAAAACTATTTTTAGGCAAGGGGATAGCTTATCCCTTGCAGAGGGCAATGTTTTCATTGGCTTGGAATCAGCCTATGCAAAGGCATGGAGGTAGGAAGTAGAAGGTCAAGTTTAGGGGATAGTTAGGAGACTGCTTTGAATGCACCATAGAATAATTAAGGGGGGTATTACAAAATACATCTGCAAAGGTAGGTGAAAGCCAGAGTGTGAAAATCTTAAACACCAGGGAGGGGAGTTTGTGTTTTATCATACACAATACGGAGCCACTGAAGCATTTTGAGGAAATGACTGGTCAAATTTGTGTCTTAGAAAGATTAACTTTATACTTCCATGGACGATGGATTGGAGATAGGAGAGAATAGAAGCACTGAGATCAATTAGGAGGCTATTATAATAGTTTAGGCAAGGGTAGTGAGGACCTGGACTACAGTGATGGCTAGGTATATGGAGAGAAGGGAAAACATGAGAATGATGGGGAGGGAGGGAAGATAAACAGTACTTGACAAGTGATTGGCTATGGGGGACAGGAAAGAATCAATGATGATTTCATGATTGCAAACCTGGGTGAATTGGAGATGGAAGGCTGGTAAGGGCCTCAAAAGAAGGAGGAAATTCTGATGGAGTGATATGATGGAGGCCTTAGGGAGAAATATGAAATGTCATTTTGGACATGTTGACCTTGAGATGACAGCCAGAGATCTGAGTATAGATGTCTAGCAAATAGTTGATGTTATGAGATTATAGTTTAGGTAAGAGACTAGAGATGGATATATAAACTTGGGAGTCATCTGTATAAAAATGACAAATCTTTTATATATATATAACCCATTTTGGGTTGTTTGCTGCAGCGGGAAGGGGGAAGGGGAGGGAGGGAAGGAGGGATAGAGATTGAAACAAAAAATTATATTTAACCTGGAAAAAAGACAACTCTATGGGAGTTGATGAGATCATTAGTAAGGATGATCTTTGCACAGCTCTGCCTCACTTAAATCTAATTCACCTGCAAGTCAAGACCTTCCTGATGTCACTGATCCTCTTTGAGAACAAACGATGAACAACAACATACAAGAGTAAGAACATAGAGAAAGAACAGAAGAGGGCCCTGGACATAGCCTTGCAAAATATACTTAGTAGACAGAAGATGGTTGAAGATCCAACAAAAGAGAATGAGCAAGAAAAGCTAGCTGGGAGGGAGGAAAAGCAGGGAATGTGCAGGTAGATGGGGTGGTTGACTGTGTCAAAAGCTGCAAAGAGGCTGAGTGGGATAAGAAATGAGAAAATGCCGGCAACAAAAGAGATAGCTGTTAACTTGGAGATCTGTTGTTGTTTGTCCTCCATTCTCGAAGAGGACCACAACATCGGAAGGTGACTTGTGGTGAAATGGATTTAAGTGAGGGAGGGCTGTGCAAGGCCACCAACCTCACTCTCTCCTCCAGAGCCATCTGGGTCCAGTGGCAAGATATATATCAGGATGACTGGAGATGGCCCCAGATGTTTTAAGCCAATTGGGGTTAAGTGGCTTGCTCAGGGTCACACAAGTAGTAAGTGTCGTGTCTGAGGCCAAATTTGAACTCAGGTCCTACCAACTTCAGGGCCAGTGCTCTATCCACTTCACCATGTAGCTGCCCCTATTTGGAGAGCAATTTCAGTATGAAGAGGTGGGAGGCAAGGGAATTGGTTGGGGTGGAGAGAAAGATTCAAATCTAGTTAGTGAATGGAGGCATAATGCTGACCAATGATTGTAACAAGTATCTAGGAATGTCATATAGATAGACTGAACCTCAAAGGAAGAGACACTGCTAAATGATAGTGGCAAATGTCAAGAAGAAAGTGGCAGGAAGAAAGTGGCAGTGAGGATTAAAGAAGTCGGTTTATTCTACCTCCTGGCACAGTATAGGTGAAGTCTAATTTAATTATAATAAAATGGAGGTTCTATGAGACATAAATGAACTGGAGGGAAGAAGTTTTGGAGGATTATGGAGGAAGAGGAGTGCTATGTGATGGTACAGCTAAAATGGAAGGAAATGAGAGCTAAAAGGAGAAGTATCAGGGACAAAGAATTTTCCCCTGAGCAGAGAGTGGATATGAATCACAAGAATAAGGGGCCAAGCCAGGTGGTAGTTTGTCAGACACAAAACTGAGAAAAAATACCCTACTGATTAGGACTCCCACCCTCCAGGGTCCTGTGATGATTAAGCAGGGTGTGGGTGCGTACACTTTGATCTCCATGGCTTGTCAGCTGTGGAGGGTATGTGTTTGAGGGATGAAGGGGGAGGGGAGTGTGTCCAGCTGTCTGTGACTCATGGAAACCAGAATAAATTTATGCATAACAAAGCCATAATAGCTAATCAATGGAAACTAAGAATGTGTGAGGCACATCTCTTATCTGTGTGTGTTACATTCAGCAGGTCTTCAATAAATAATTGGAGAATAAATGGATCCCTACTCTCTGCAAAGCAGTGGCATTCAATGTATGTCCCACATCTCCCCAGGAAGCAGAATAATGCTGAGGACAGAATGCTTGGCTTGGAATCAGGAAAACTTGGACTCAAACTCCACCTCTGGTATAAGCTACATGACCTTGGATAAGTCACCTAACCCCTCCCACCTCAGGTTCCCTGTTTGTAAAATAGCAATAATAATAATTTTAGTGACTAACTTCATTGAGTTGTTCAGTAAAGCTCAAAGGAGATAAAATAGGTGAAATGTTTGGTTCACATTTAAGCACTATGTAAATGCCAATTCTTTTTTTCTTTAATCCCTTACTTCCATTAGCATTACAATGTAGTCCTCATTTGTGAATTTGCCTTGCTCTATTTCCAGCCTATACCACATCTCAGGGTAGCATTAACACTATTTGATCTGACTCAGAAACTAGGTGACCTTTGACTATTCTTCTCAAGAAAGGAAAGAATGGTAGTTTCATTGATACCTCTAAACCTCACAGGTCTGAGGGGCCCCCATGCCTGGCAAGATGTGCTGTTCCTATAAGGTCACCATAAACATGCCGTTCATCCACACACAGCTGGAGCCACAAAATCAGAGCATCAGGCACTGCTTGATTCAGCCCATTTCCTGGCAAATAGCTTAATGGAGTCAATGTCTTTCAAAAGTCAGATGATGCCGTAATGACCAAGCCAGAAACTCATTGTGAATGATTTACAGAGATCTCATGTAGGGCTGCATAGTTCCTAGACTCAATGCTGTTTCTTTCTCTCATTTATTCATTGATGCCTCTGCAATTCACTACAGGAGTAAGCACTGTTTTGATGGGCCTTTTAAATAAGTAGTACAAAACTCCATCTCCCTATTATATTTTAATGATAATTCCCTTTTAAATTGTTCATAGCATATTCACACAATCCTGTGAAGAATGTAGGATAGATATTGTGATAACCATTTGGTTAGAACAGGCAATATTATTCCCATTTGGTAAAGGTCAAAACTGAGGGTGAGAGAAATTAAGAGATTTACTCATTGCCATACAGCTGTTTAATGACGTAGCTGAGCCTAGAACCCAGGTCTTTCAATTCCCAGCTTATTCCTATCATCTTCCTTGGTTCTAGTTGTATTCCAGAGAGGACCCCAAATGAAAGAGGATTGGGAATCTTTAACATGCCTCTAACATTGCATAGCCTACAGATAAATTCCAAGTCACTCTACCTCATGGAGGGGGCCCGGATATGAAACATTCCCAGATTCCCCCAGCCCTTAGCCTCACAGATCCTGTCCAGGTCCACCTGCCTTCCCAAAGTTGCAACATCCTTGCTGTGTGGTTTCCAGACAAGTTTAGACATGCCCAAAAGAAAGTGGATCCATGGTTCATACCCTTCCCTGCAGACAGAAGGAATGGAGGGCCAAAGGCTGCCCAACCTAGTTGAGAGGAGTACCTTTGGCCCTGGCAGGGAGGCCTCAGTTCAGTTCCCTCTTCTGTCCTCCCACATAGCCCCCACCCCCCCACCCCCCCCACCCCCATCATTGGAAAGAGTTTGTGGGAAGATGGAGGTGCAGCTGCCCACTCTGGGCAATGGCTTTTATTCCCTATTTGATCCCTCCTCACCAAGAGCTCTCTTGATTTAAATCCCAAGCCCAGAAGCAAACATTTTAGAATGAGATTCTCTAGTCTTTAATTGTAAAACAGGGGCAGCTAGGTGGTGCAGTGGATAGAGCACCAGCCCTGGATTCAGGAGGACCTGAGTTTAAATCCGGCCTCACACACTTAACACTTACTAGCTTAGCTGTGTGACCCTGGGCAAGTCACTTGACCCCAGTTGCCTCACACACACACACACACACACACATACACAAAAGTAAGGCAGACAGCCTCCAGAAGGACAAGTTCCCTCAATTAAGTACCGATCTCTCTCCCTTCTAATCATTGTTCCTCTCCCACACTTCACTCCCCAGCAGCCCCACAACTCTGCTGTTCATGCAGATCACAGTGTCTGCTCTGTCTCTTACATAACCTAGCCAAATATTAGTTTTTGACTGGGAGTTGTGCTGGCAAATTTGGAACATGAAACGATTGCCCTCTGCTGGCCACCCAGAGAATTGCAATGAACCGAAGACAGTCGGAGACACACTACTTGCTCCATTCTCCCTAGTGTGTTCATTTTCCCAGAGCAAGGCTGTGGAAACATACCTGGCAATCTGATTCCTAAGACAAAGAGAGTAGCTGAGGCCCACAAATTCTTCCCTGACAATCCTCACCCTTCAGCATAAAATGATCTTTTTCTATTCTCCAAGATCCTGTGGCAATTTCTGTCTCTCCCATACATTGGACACTAAATGAATGATGTCTTATAATGTTATAAAAGGAGGGAAGATGGGGGTGAAGGCTGTTCTAGTCTTCTCACTTCTGCAATCTGAGAGGCCTGGTATGTGGTAGGTGTTCTATGAATGTTTGATGAGGTTGGTGCCTTGACTTGAGAATTTTCAACAAGGCGTGGAATAGTCAGACAACAATGCTTATTGAGAACAGATCCAGCATACCATGCATACAGAGGGGAGGATTTGGAGAATTATACAGGGAAAATCCAGAGAGAGAATTCTTTACCCTGTTTTTGTTTTCTGGATGTCTCCTTTGCTCTGAAGTGTCTGGGAAGCAAGTTGAGGTGGGGTGGAATCTAGCTTAAAACCAGGACAAGCTCAGAAGATGCCAGAAGGGTGACTCAGGAAGCAAGATCAGGCTTCCCATTGGATCCAGAGTTTCCCCACACTTCCCCACTGCAACCCCCAGCAATTGAATAATTATCTGTCAGTCTCAAGGGAAGTTGCACTGTTTCTCTTTCCCAGATGGAAGATGTAATAGAAAAAATAATACATTTATAGTCAAAGGACCTGAGTTCAAATCCTGCATGACACTTACTACCGGTGTGATCTTCAGTAAGCCAGGCCATTAAAACTATCTAAGCCTCAGTTTCCTCTTTTGCAAAATGAAGGAGAGGGAGTAAACTGGATGACCACTGAAACACCTTCTGGCTCTAATGATTCTGTAAATGGTGCCTGATGTGAAAGGAGCCTGAGCCAGCTAAACTCTGGCCTAGTGACTGAACTCTGTGGCATTTGCCCCTTGTCTTCCTGGGAGAAAGTTCTACCCTGAACAGCTAGCTCTATCACAATAACAACAAGCCTTTCACAAAGCTTTATCTCTTAATCCTCACAATAATACCCTGAAGGTTCAAATGAGGTAGGTAGGGCACATGACATTGTTACTACTTCATAGAGCTGGAAACAAACTCAGAGAATGTGTGAGATTTGCTAACAAGCACACAGTTCATTTGTGTCAATGATGAGACTATAAACCAGGAAAAACCTAAGGTTCTTTCCACTACACCAAGCTGTGTCCCCTGCTTCTGGTCTGTACTTGTGCTATTTTATGAGCTGCTCTCTTTGGCCATGTATTAGATCATAAATTAGGATCATAGATTATTTGATTAATTATCCACAGGTCATTAGGATCATAGAGTAAGAGCTTGGGAGGACCGAAGAAGTCAATTTCAGTCACTTCATTTTACAAATGAGGAAAATGAGATTCAGAGAGGGCAAATTATTTGCCCAAGGTTGCACAGCTAGTCAACTGCAGGGGTGAGATTCCAAAAGAGCCCCAGCTGAATCCAAATCTGGGCCTCTTTCTACTGACTCATGCTGCCTCCCAAATGTCAGCTGGGGAGTCCAAATAGCCACTAATCAAATCTCCCCACCTTGATTTTCATCCCCTTCAAAAACTATCAGTATGGCAGGGCAGCTACATGGCACAGTGGATAAAGCACCAGACCTAGATTCAGGAGGACCTGAGTTAAAATCTGGCCTCAGACACTTGACACTTACTAGCTGTATGATCCTGGGCAAGTCACTTAACCCTCATTGCCCTACAAAAAACCAAAAACAAACAAAAACTGTCAGTGCCTCAGGAGGATCCCTCTTTACAACCTACCTTACCCCAACAAAGCAGCCTCTTCCTCCTGTGGACCCCACTGATAACTTCGCCCAACCCTAGCTTCCCACTACCATATTTCCTTACATATTACCATACAGACCATGAAATCTGGTCTCCAAAAGCCCAGGCTCAATACAAGAAGATTAAGAACGTCCTCATAACTAACCCAGACCTAGAACGTGCACCTACGAAGGAGATCCAGAGCCAATATATTCAAACTTCCCCTCATCCACTCCCCTTGGGAAGCTTAGTTCTCATCATTGGAAGCTTGAGAAAGAAAAAGGTTCTCTCTCATAGGATAACATTTATTAACCATAAGGGGCTTCTCTATGTTATTCCATTTGATCCCCACATCAATCCTGTGAGGTAAGTACAACACATATCATTAGCCCCCTTTTTACAGGGCATTAAACTGATGTTCAGAGGTTTGATTCAAAGGCAGGCATACCCTTACTCCAAATCCAGCATTCCTTCCACCACCTCAAAAAAAGATCAAGTTAAAAAGGACAGGACAGTAGAAATCATCTAGTCCCACCCTCTCCTTTTACAGAAGAGAAAATGAAATCTGGGAGGTGGAATAGGGTAAAATGACACCAAAGTAATTCAGGTGGTTACTCTCATGCCAAGTTGGGACTACAGCCCAGGTGTTCTCAGACCCAGCTTGGTGTTCTTCCCACAGGGCTACATTCAGATTCAGCTGAGTATGCCCCAGACTTTCTGGGAATCTCTCTATTCTCTTCATCCCTCTTCTGTGAACTCAGTGCCCCTTTGGCTAACCAAGAAGTCCTGGAACCACAATGAACTCTGAGTGTCATCACAAACTACAAAACAAAAGGTGCTAAAAGGAGGTCAGCATAATAACAGAGGCTTGGGATGCAGGAAGAAAACAGACTCTAAGGGGGAAAAATCCATCCTTTCTCTTCCCTTCCACTCCATGCCCTCCCTTCCCTCTCCTCTGCCTCCAGCACTGCATGGGTAGGTGGCGTCCTTAGCCTGCTGAAGAACAGAGAAAGCTTTGATGAGACTTGGTAGCAAGAGATTGGACCCAAAGTATAGTTTGGAGGCCTGCCTAAAGGGCTGAAAGATCTCTCCTTCCTTCAGCCCAGCTATTATTTCCCCCAGCCCAGTTCTCAGGGAGGACAGGGCTCCATCCAGAGTGAGGATCTGCAAGGGAGAGACTGGGGGCAGTTACCTCTGCAATCGATGGGTTGTTGTCTTTGACCTTCGACAAAAAGCTTCACTGTGGGGACTTCTTTGATAGCAAACTCTTGTTCTAACAATTTCTCAGAGGTGATGTTCACTTTGCCAAACAGGACTCCAGTATTTTCTTTTCCCATTATATCCACCGCTTTGCCCATTTCCTTTATCAGATTTTGGGATTGTTTTGATAGAGGATTATCTGTAAGAGAAACAAGGCAAGAAAGATGGCAATGAAGGAGAGGAATGCATTTAGAGGTGGGAGAGATGAAAAGAATAAGAAATAATTTTCTTTGTTGTCCCTAAACAAAAGAGGGGGCATATAGGGACAAATGGACAAGTATATCTACTGCTTAGGTCTGGTTTAGAGCAGCTAGGTGGCACAGTGGATAGAGTGCCGGGTCTGGAGTCAAGAAGATTCATCTTCCCAAGTTCAAATCTGGTCCCAGGTACTGACTAGCTGCATGACCCTGGACAAGTCACTTAACCTTGTTTGCCTCAGTCTTTCATATGTAAAATGAGTCCTGAGAAAGAAATGGCAAACCACTTCAGGATCTTTGCAAAGAAAACCCCAAATGGGGTCACAAAGAGTTGGATACACTGGCTGGTTTTATGGGTAGATGAAGTAGGTGATTGCTTATCAATCAATTAATGTTTATTAAGATCCTACTATGGGGCAGCTAGGTGGCGCAGTGGATAGAGAACCAGCCATGGAGTCAGGAGTACCTGAGTTCAAATCCGGCCTCAGACACTTAATACTTACTAGCTGTGTGACCCTGGGCAAGTCACTTAACCTCAATTGCCTCACTTAAAAAAAAAAAAAAAAACAACACACACACACAAAAAAAAAGATCCTACTATGTGCTAGTCACTGTGTCAAGTGCTGAGAATACAAAAAGAAACAAAAGACAGCCCTTGGCCTCAAGAGGCTTACAATCTAATAAGAGAGACAACATGCAAACAAATATATACAAACAGAGCACACATAGGATAAATAGGATGTAATTAACTGAAGGAAGGCGCTAGAATTAAGGGGGTTGGGAAAGGCTTCCTGTAAAATATGGGACTTAAGTTGGGACTCAAAGGAAGCCAGGAAAGTCAGGGGACAAAGTTGAAGAGGGAGAGCATTACAGGCTTGGAATACAGACAAAGAAAATGCCAGAAGTTGAAGGTGAAGTCTTCATAGAACAGCAAGGAGGCCAGTGTCCCTGGATTAAAGGGAACATGGTGCAAAATAATGTGTAAAAAGACTGGAAAGGGAGGAGGGGGCTAGGTTGTGAAGAGCTTTAAATGCTGAGCAGAACATTTTGCATTTGATACAAGAGATGATAGGGAGACCTTGGAATTTATTGAGGCATCACATGATAGAAACTACACTTTGGAAAATCCCTTTGGTTGATGGTTGGAGGGTGGGTTGGGTTAGGGAGAGACTGGGAGCAGGTCAACCCACCACAGGTTGGGGGGAATTACACTATTGTAATAGTCCAGGCATGGGGCAGCTAGGTGGCGCAGTGGATAGAGCACCGGCCCTGGAGTCAGGAGGACCTGAGTTCAAATCCGGCCTCAGACACTTAACACACACTTACTAGCTGTGTGACCCTGGGCAAGTCACTTAACCCCAATTGCCTCACTAAAAAAAAAAAAATTTAAAAAAATAAATAAATAAATAAATAGTCCAGGCATGAGGTAATGAGGGTCTGCACCACAGTGGTGGCAGCATCAGAGGAGAGAAGGGGGCATATTCTAGAGATGTTGAAAAGGTGAAATCGACAAGCCTTGGCAACAGATTGGATGTGGGGATAGTGAGAAATCCAGGATGACTCCTAAGTTTTTATCCTGAGGGATGGGGAGGATGGCAATTTCCCCTTCAGTGACAGGAATGTAAGGGGGGTGGTGAAGAAGGGTTTAGGGGAAAGATTTGGACTTAATGAGTTTAAGATGTTTGGGACATAATGAGTTTAAGATGTTTACTGGACATCCGGTTCACGATGTCGGAAAGAAAGGCAGTTGGAGACACAAGGCTAGAAATCAGCAGAGTCTGGCACAGGATAGGTAGACTTAAGAATCATCAGTATAACTAGGTCTGTATCCCAAAGAGATTATAAAAAAAGGGGTAAGGACCCACATGTACAAAAATATTTATAGCAGCTCTCTTTGTGGTGGCGAAGAATTGGAAATCAAGGGAATGCCCACCAATTGAGGAATGGCTGAACAAGCTGTGGTATATGAATGTAATGGAATACTATTGTGCTATAAGAAATGATGAGCAGGCAGATTTCAGAAAAACCTGGAAAGACTTAAGTGGACTGATGCTGAGTGAAGTGAGCAGAACTAGAAGAACATTGTACACAGTAACAGCAATATTGTGTGATAATCAACTTGATAGACTTAGCTCTACTCAGCATTTACAATGATCCAAGACAGTTCCAAAGAACTCATGATGGAAAATGTTCTCCACATCCAGAAAAAAAGAATTGTGGATTCTGAAAGAAGATTGAAGCAGGTTTCTACTTTTTTTTTTTTGAGGTTTTTCCCTTTTGTTCTGATTCTTCTTTCACAACATGACTAATGTAGAAATAGGTTTAATGTGATTATATATATATATATTTTATTTATTATATATATAAATATATATTTTATATATATATAAAATCTATATTGGATTGTTTTCTGTCTTGGGGAGGGTGGAGGGAAGGGAGGGAAGGAGAAAAATTTGAAACTAAAAATCTTACAAAAACAAATGTCGAAAACTATCTTTACTTGTAACTGGAAAATAATAAAATACTTTTACGATTTAAAAAAACAAGACAAAAGAATCATCATTATAGAGATAGTAATCAAATCCATGGGCGATGATGAGATTACCAAGTGAAGCAGTAGAGAGGGAGAAGAAAAGAGGACCCAGCACAGAACCCTGAGGAACACTCTATAGTTAGAACATCTGATCTAGGTGAGCATCCAGCAAAGGAAATGGAGGAGCAGTCAAGTGTGATTTGAAGAGCAAAGGCCTTTCATACTTTCTCAAATGCAGAGATTGATGGCTTAGATTGCTAACAATCAAAAGTTTGTGTTGAGATTAGGTGACAGACACCTGAGAACCAGGTAGGCCCCTGGGGTATAGACTGGAGATAAAGTGAAAGACCACTCTCATGGCCTCTCACTTCAGTGCCCTTTGTGGAAGGATACAAAAAACAATTTTCTTCCTTCGAAACTCTGTCAACAATCACCTGAGTCTCTGATTTTTCCCTCCCTGAAATGGAAAGTGGTGATATACTGATGTGACCTTCCCAGACCTGAGTCATTAGGGAGGGGAAGGTTTGCTGGATGCTGACTCTAGTATGATCTAGTCCTGAACTCTCAGCTACATCCAGCTCTTGATAAAACTGTCCAGTTTGTGGTTATTCTCTCTTTTTTCCATGATTTTTCAAAGACCACTGATATTCAACCAGCAATCACACCCATCAGTTCTCTTGGTTTGAGAGGAAGCAGTTCTTAGGGGATGGGTGACTTGAATTCAGTGTCAAGACCATGCTCTCTGAGACAAATGCATCTTTGGCCATTCAAGCCCCACCTTTGGGGAATGACAAGCAACTCCCTCTCAAGTGTATATTTGAGTGAAATCAGCAGTAGCCTGGAAAGTGGAGAGACATTCTTGCAACATGTTCGTTTGTGCAAAGCAAGGAAGGAATATGTGGCCAGGCAGCCATTGTCTTAATCCCTGCCCCTTCACCCCACTCCCTTACATGCTTTTTAGCTCAGGCCCCAGGTCTTTAAAACAAAAAACATCTGAGAGAGCAACCTACCTCTCCTCCTACATGGTACCTTGTCGCAATTGCACCTTTCTGCTCCCTGCAACAGCACAAAGCTGAGGCCCAGGGTTTAGAGCAATCCACCCAATTTGTGCAACCCCAGGGAGAGTTCTGTTAACCTCCATCATGAAGATGAATGTTGATAACTGGAGCTGTAAGTTGGACTACAGACTGCTCAGTCCTGAATAGAATCACAATTTGGGAGGATGGATATATGAGCAGAAAGAGAAGGGATAGAGGGCATAAAGGAGGACCAACCCCCAACCCCAATGACAGTCTGCCCTAGAGTGAAGTCTAGCAAGTTATAACCTGCTAAATGACAATTTCCGATGCTCCCTGGACACCATCAATACTCTGGTGGGGAAAACCAAGACCTAGAACCCCCAGATATGAGGGAGAAGGGTCTGGGAAACACTGTAACTGTCACACTCGACCTGCTCCCCCCCTCCCATGATAGCCTTTGGGAATCATGTCATCATTGTTAGCTTGAAAAGGAAAAAAGAGTTTCTCTTGCATCTGATAGCATGGTCATTCAGTATGTATATTATTAGGTACCCTGGTTTATTTCCCTCTTAGACCCAAGTGTCCACAAAATAGCACCAAGGTTGGGGATGGGGGCAGTAAAGAGGGAAGGAGAATAGTATTGATTCTCTTTGAAACCAGAACACTTTATCAATTTCCTTTTCATTTGGGGACAGAGAGAAAAATGTACAAATTGCCTCAGTTACTGGGTACAAATTGTAAGTCCAATAGAAAGCCAGTTTCTATAAGATCTTTTTGTTCTGTGGCAGAAATAATAGTCAAATGGTGGAAGGAACAATATGGTGGAGGGCACTGGGGTCTCGAATCAGGATGGCTGCTTACATAACAGCATCAGAAAGTGAATAATCATTTTCATTACATTGCCAATCAATGCATAAAAAATGAAACTTTCCCCTTACTCTGGGATCGATTTCAGTCCTCTACCTGCTTTATCATCATCATTGCTTTCGATACCTCCCATCCATCACATTGAGCCAACCACTACCTCCTTACCGGCTGCCCTGCTCTGCAATCACCTCTCAAGGTTTCCTTTTCAAGACCGATCTCTCCAGATTCAGATAGGTAAGAGTTGTCCAAACAGAATGATCCTGGTAGATGAGGGAAAAGAGGCCATGCACACCCAAGACACAAAATAAGTCACAAAACAGGAAGATGAATGAGAGTGTGAAAGGTATTGGCTACTTTTATGGAGTCTGTTTAGTGAAGAGTACAGATAGAATCAGGATTCCCTGTGGATGGTGAGGTTACCAAGATGTACCTATTTGCAGAAGACATAGTGCTGATTACCATCAAGTCCCAGAATAATGCAAAAACTTCCTAAATGAAATCTCAAAAATATTTGCTCTAACCCTCCACATTGGAATAACTAAATAAATGAAGTATGACTGTTGTCTAGATCATGATTTAGTTGTCAGGACAAGCTGTAGAACTGGTCTGTTCAGCTGAGAAAATTTTGAACAAACAAAGGATTGAAAAGGAAGAAGAAAATGACCTGTATTGCTTTGGGGACTTTACACAGTGTTTTGAATTATGCCCACCTTCTCTGTAAAACTTTTTATATATTTTTATCCTCAATCTTTTTATTGTCATTATTCTTCTGATGATTCTGTATAGTTGGAATGCCACAGTGCTTGAAGAAGTGAAGTTTGCAATGAAGAAGCCTATAGTGGCTGTGAATAGGTTGCAATATATTATAGTGTAGGAAAAAAGTAGCATAAAATATGCCATCAGAGATATATGGCTGGATAAGGAGATAGGCTAGTCATGTAGCAAGAGGAAGAGATAACCAAAGGATAATCTTCATGTTCTATTTGTATTCATAAAATTCCAAGAGATCTAAAGGAAGGACTCCAAATACATTGGTTGGGTAGAACTGTGCAGGATTTGTGGAAAGACATAAACAAGTGTTGGTACAACTAAATAACACAGTGGAAAGAGCACCAGGCCTGGAGATTGAAAGACTCCTCTTCCCAAGTCCAAATCTGGCCTCAGACATTTACTAGCTGTGTCAACCTGGGCAAGTCACTTCACCCTGTTTGCCTCAGTCTCCTCATCTGTAAAATGAGCTGGAGAAGCAAATGACACATGAGTAAAGTATATCTTTGCCAACAAATCCTCCACATGGGGTCATGAGAGTGGGACACCACTGAAAAGATGACTGCATCTGAACAACAACTACATAGATAAGCATTGCATAGAAAGAAGTATATAGATTGACTAAAATTTGCACTTCTGAAAGGAACACTCATATTATTGAGATCTCAGATCCATTGAAGTTATCAAGTAAGTCCAAGGCATTGCTTAGACACTGGGTATACAAAGAAACCCCAAACTGTTGAAGGAACACAGTCACATTATCAAGGAGCTTATATTTGATTGGAGGGGATATAAATACAATATGAAATAAGGTGTCATAGGGGAAAGGAAAGAACCAAAGAAGCATTCTTGGAAAACACTAAGCTAGAACAGAGGCAGCTTCAGCAAGGGGTGGCATCTGAGTTGGGTCTTAAAGGAAGATAAGGATTCTGCAAGGTCAGGATAATAAATGAGTGCAATCCAGACATGAGGTCTGTGTGAATCTATAGGGCATGGAAGCAATGTGTAGAGCTCAAAAACAAATAGGAGTCTGTAGGGTTAAGGGCATGAAGGGAAGTAATGTGCAATAAGGCTGGAAAAGGTAGTTTGGAGCCAGATTGTGAAGGGCCTTAAATGCTAGCTGGTTAGTTGGCATTTATATTTTATCCATAGGTAGTAGGGAGTCAGTCAATTAATAAGCATTTATTAAGCACCTAGTATGTGCCAGGCACTGTACTATCTGTTGTTGTTGTTGTTTCAGTCATGTCTGATTCTTCATGACTCATTTGGGGTTTTCTTGGCAAAGGTACTGGAGGAGTTTGCCATTTCCTTCTCTAGCTCATTTTTTAGAGGAAGAAACTGAGGCAAACTTTTCCCAGGGTCACATGGCCAGTACAAAGCACTTTACAAATATTATCTCATTTGATTCTCACAACAACCCTGGGAGGTAGGTGCTATTATGATGCCTTTTTATAGAGGAGGAAACTGGGGCAAACAGAGTTAATCAACTATCCCAAGGTGACACAGCTAGTAAGTGTCTGAGGTCAGATTTGAACTCAGGTCTTCCTGACTCCAGGTTCAGTGCTCTATCTGCTTGCACCACCTAGCTGCCTAAACAAATAGTTTCTGTTTCCGAAGCACTTGCATCCTATCAGAGAAAGTACACATGCATATTGGTGAATATAAAAATCAATATAAATAAAAGATAATTTGGGGAGGGCTCTGGCATCCGGGGCCTTGGGAATGGTTGTATGTAAGATGACATTTGAGCTGAGCTCTGAAGGAAGGTAGGGATGCTCCGAAGCAGAAACGAATAATTTGGTAAATAGAGATGGATAGAGATCTGTTTGAAGGCACAATAATCATACTGTTAAGGGCTAAAATTCTAGCTAAACTGTCTAAAATATCTAATGAGTGGTTGCCAATAAAGAGTTAGATTTTAAGCATTTATTAAGGAGAATAAGAATTTGGTAAAGAGAGAGAAAGGCCTAGATTCCTATCTATTAAAGGGAGAGCACATTTCTAGCTCCGCTCTCCACCAGAGTCCAGAGGAAAGAGAGTGAGACCAAGTGCCAGTCTCTTCCTTCCTCCTCCCACTAGCCCGTGTCACTTCCTGATGCCAAAGAAAAGACTCCTGGTCTTGCCCTCAAAGACCTTCGCTTCATGGGCGGAACTCTTCTACAGTAAGTCTCCAGCAGGTGGCGTCATTCCAATCGTTACAATACTGTACTGTGGGGAAAGGATTAATTGTTTCAGAGGCCCCAGGCTCAGGTCCCATCTTTGTCACATATGATTTGTGTCACCACAGGCAAATGACAAACCTCCCTAGGCCTTAGTTTCCTTATCTGTAAAATATGGTCATTATCCTCAATGATCTCCGATGTCTCTCCCAGCTCTAGATTTATGATCCTGCAGACATAGGAGATTGAATGTTGTGCACAAGTTATAACAAGTAGGTCAGTTTGGTTGGAACATAGAGTATATGAAAGAGATTAATGGATAATAAGTCTGGAAAGGTAGATTGGAGATAGACTGTTGAAGCTTTAAAATCCAAAGAGGAGTTTGCATCTTTTCCTAGAGGCAAGAGTGAACCAATAGTGCTTCTTGAACAGGGGAACGACATGATAAGACCTACGCTTTAGGAATACCTAAAGCACAGGCAGCTGTGTGGAGTATGGACTAGAGAGAGAGAAAAAGGAAGTAGAAAGCAATTAGGATTTTACAATCGTCCAGACAAGAGGTGATGAGAACCTGAACTAGGATAGTGGCCAAGTGAGTTAAAAGAAGCAGGGTGTATAGGAGAGATGTTGAGGAGAGAGCATTGACAATACTTAGCAACCCATTAGATATGTAAGGTGGGGGAGAGTGAGAAGACTGGAATGACTCAGGTTGTAAACCCGGATAACTGGAAAGATGGCTGTAACTCAACAGAGATAAGGATGTTAGGGGCTGCTAGGTGGCACAATGGATAAAGCACCAGCCTTGGATTCAGGAGGACCTGAGTTCAAAAAATCTGACCTTGGATACTTGACACTTACTAGCTGTGTGACCCTGGGCAAGTCACTTAACCCTTATTGCCCCACAAAAAATAAAAAACAAAAACAAAATAATTAAAAAGGATGTTAGGGAAAGGGATGGAAAAATAGTGAGATGTTTTGGACATGTTAAATTTGAGGTAGCAGAGGGATATCCAGTTGGAAGTGTACAATAAATTCTTGGTGATGTGGG
Organism: Dromiciops gliroides; assembly: GCF_019393635.1. NCBI lineage: Eukaryota > Metazoa > Chordata > Mammalia > Microbiotheria > Microbiotheriidae > Dromiciops > Dromiciops gliroides. The sequence continues at coordinate 545,617,379 of NC_057861.1, read as the reverse complement.
ATTAAAGAGAAGATGGGGCTAGATAGGTGGATGTGGGCACCATCAGCATGGATGTTATATCTGAATCTATGGGAGTTGATGTATTTGAGAGAGAGAGAGAGAGAGAGAGAGAGAGAGAGAGAGAGAGAGAGAGAGAGGAGAAGGGGAGATGGAAAGAGTGAGAAGGGAGAAAAGGAAAGAGAGAGTTAATGAGAGAGGAGAAAGATAAAGGAAAAGAGAGGGAGAGAGAAGGAGAGAGGAAGTGAAGGAGAGAGAAAGAAGGAGAGAAAGGAGAGAAAAGGAGGGAAAGGGAAAGAGAGTGAAAACAGATGGAGAAAGGCCTTGGGGTACCACCATAGTTAAGGTGCATCATATGGTTGATGCAGCAAAGGATACTAAAAAGGAATGGCCTGATGTACAAGGGGAAAACCAAGAGAAAGCTCTGTTATGAAAACCCAAACAGGAGCAAGTATTCCAGAGAAGATGATAATCAACAATGTTAAATACTGCAGAAAGATCAATAAGAATTGAGACATTTGAAAAAGACCATTGGATTTGGCAATTGTGTATATGGAGGATTGATCTGGGGACAGTCCGTTTTATGAAATTACAGAATTTAAAAGTCAGAGTATGTCAAACCTGTTGGTCTTCCTAGTAGAATTAACACATGTGTACAAATTGGAGTGGAGGGGCAGCTCAGAGGCGGCAATGCACAGTAGGAGTTTCTCTGGGATATTTTGGGAGTGTTCTATGTATCTGCAAGGACTCATCACAGACATTTGGTATTTTTGTTTTATTTTCAGACTGTGAGTGGATAGTTTTTCCAATGTGTTTCCTCAAATCACACACATTTCTTTAACTTCCTCATGATTGAATGCTGAAGTACTGTTATACATTACTGTGTTGATTTGTTGGTAAATGCAAATGTTTAAGGAAGAGAGTGCAATATGAGGGAAAAGAGAGGAACTTGTATGAACAGTGTGGATGTTGAAGCCCCAGAATACTGATGTCCACCAATGCTCCTAAGCATAAGGATTCATCCATGTTATTTTTTTCCCCCTTTTGAGCTTATCTAAACTATTTGCTCCTTGTGGATTTCAGTTTATCTGCACTCCTTATGAACTGCAAGTCCTTAGGTTAGGTTCACCTGAGAGTCTAGAAGCTCTGAGTAATCAATATCATGTGCTTAATCCCTTTTGGGGAGCCCAACACCTCTTTGGGGGAACTTGTGAGCCTGTTTAATTTTTTTTAAAGACAGCCATTCCTTTCTTCCCTTCTGCCATCCTTTCTTCCCTTTCTTTTCTAAGGGATGTGACACGACAGAGAAAATGGATGTGCTAAATAAGTGGGAGTAGGGCACATGATGCTACAAAGAGGACAGGTTCAAATTGAATTTGGGGATTTAGTTGTTTTTTAGGGCAAGGTTGTGATTGGCTTTGGGGAGTTGAGGCTGAGTGGCTCCTGAGAAAATGGTGGTGACTGCAGTCAGTGTTTTTAAAAACTTCAAAACATTGTACAACTCTAGACAGCATTTAAAAACAACATCAAAGCACTAGAATCATAGGAATAAGGATAGATGAATTAAAAAATAATGAAGAACTTCTGAGAAAATAGAAGAGTTCTGATATCAAACTGACAATAAGAACATCTGTTATATGTAGTATTCATACAGATCACAACAAGCTAAAGTTAGTCTTTAAGCTTTTCTTAGGGCTTCTTAGGAAAAACTTCTTAGAGAAAATGTGCATTACTGAGATACATCCAGAAGCCATGAGTCATCTAGGACAAATTCGAGTCTTTACACATTAATTTTTCCATTCTTTTAAGTTGCTAAAATTATTACAACACTTTATGCCTATGAAAAGATTCATAATTCATTAAGCTAATACTTCATATTTAGAGCTAGAAGGAAGTCAGCATCTATTTAGTCTAATTCCCTCAATTTACAGATAAGGAAACCAAGGCCTGGAGAGATCAAGTGATTTGCCAAAGGTCACAGGGGGATCGATCAACAGAGCTGGGGATTTGAACCTATATCCTTTATCTCCAGAACATTGCTCTTTAACCTGCTTTTCCTAGTGAAGGGTGAGTTTGGACCTACATTTGGACCATCCTATGCATTGCAAAGAAGAGTTGGAAACATTTTAGTTGTCCTAATGTGTACCTTTTTAGCCAGGACAGTGATTTCTCACCTAAAGGTGAGGGGGTTGTGTCCCACATTGCATCTTTCTCTCTGATAATAGAATCACCATGCATGCCCATGCTTCTTACTGACACTTTGTATATTTGGGAGAGTGTGTCCCAGGTTTAAAGGGGCAATGTTTTGTTATTACTGACCATGCTTTGCCATTTCTCTAAACACCTTTGCTTTGAGCAGATGTGTCAAATGGCTGGTTATTGAAGGCAGTTCACTCGATATTTACATCATTTCAAAACATTGCACATGCCAGGAACTGGGTTGGATGGATTGAAGGACCTGTGAGCTATAATTTTAGGAATACAAATCAACAGAGTATCATAAAGCTGGGGTGATCATTCCTTAGGGAACTCAACCTTCTAATACAGTTTGGGAGAGGGATTGCCAGGAGGGAATGCTACATAAGAGTTTATTGGTAAGTTTGGAGAGAGTTTTCAGTTAAGTAATGATGTTGGAATGATGTTGGAAGATTCCAAAAGGTTCAGAGGGGAATGAGTGGAGGAAAAATGAAATCAAAGAGCTTAGACAACTTTTTCCTAGGAATTTTATTATGAATGGTAGTCATTGAGAGTTTGTGAGCAGTGGTGTAGCTTGAAAGATTATTTTGGAAACCACGTGAAGGGATGGTTGCACTTGGATGTGTGGTTTGGTGTCAGCTGGAACTGAGGAAGAGAGGAGAAGTCATATAGTAAAAGGGAAAAGAAAAATGCCTGGGCTCAGTATTCAGGTAGACCTAGGTTATTTCTGAGCAAATATGATAGAAAGTGAGAATGATATAGGAGGTTTTTTAAATAAAGGAGGGTTTCCAGGACCATGGGAGTGAGCAGACACACGGAGAAGATCAGGGAAATCCTGATAAGCCTAGAGATAAGCCAAGATATTTTCACTGATTCTTTTTTTTTTTTTTTTTTTGGTGAGGCAATTAGGGTTAAGTGACTTGCCCAGGGTCACACAGCTAGTAAGTGTTAACTGTCTGAGGCCGGATTTGAACTCAGGTCCTTCTGAATCCAGGGCCGGTGCTCTATCCACTGCACCACCTAGCTACCCCATTTTCACTGATTCTAAAGTATACCACTCTCCCAGGAAGTTATCTAATCTCCTTGCTGACCCCTGAGACTGTGCTGAGAAGAGACAGAGTGGGAGAGAAGCAATGGACAGTTTCTTCAATCTGTCCCACAATACACTGGATGTCAGAGTTCCCTACTCCTTTTAAAATTTTCCCAGGAGAATTTTGCCCTATTCTCCTATCTAGGGAGGCACAAGAAATGGTCCTTCTGTGTGAATAGTGCAGAGAAGGACTACATGATTCCTTTCTTGTTTCTAACATGTCTCTTACATTTTAATTAAATGCTCTTATTACTGGATATAAGCGGTGTCTTTTGATGATGTGACAATAGAGAGTTGTACCAGATATGGGGATTCAGGAATTGGGTTTCAGAATTGATTACTCCAAACAGTCACACTGAACCTGGGAGGTAGCAGGGGATTTCAGTGTTATTTATTCACTCATTCATTCATTTTGGATCAGACTTTTGGTTACAACTTAAACAATGAGGGGCAGCTAGGTGTCACAGTAGATAAGGAAATTGAGGCTGACAGAAGTGACTTGCCCAGGGTCACACAGCTAGTAAGTGTCAAGTGTCTGAGGCCGAATCTGAACTCAGGTCCTCTTGACTCCAGGGCCATTGCTCTATCCACTGCACAACCTAGCTGCCCCTCATTGTTTAAGCTGTAACCAAAAGTCTGATCCAAAATGAATGAATGAGTGAATGACAGAAGTGACTTGCCCAGGGTCACACAGCTAGTGTCAAGTGTCTGAGGCTGGATTTGAACTCAGGTCAGCCTCAATTTCCTTATCTGTAAAATGGGAATAATAATAGCACCATCTCATAGGGCTGTTGTGAGGATCAAGTGTGATAACATATGTAAAAGCGCTTTGCGAATCTTGAAGCGCTATATAAATGCTAGCTTCTAATATTATTGGCTAATTAATAAACTAGACAATAGTACAATTAGGTAATTTTGAAACTAGTTTAATAATCTGATGTCAACAAAAAAAAGATAGCCTCTGGTGGAGTGTTCCAGAGATTTGTTCTTGGCCTAGTACCTTTTTCTTTTTGTCTTTTCATTTTTATTACTTGGAGCAAGGCACAGATGTCATGTTTTTCAAACTTGCAAATGATACAATGGATAGATAAAATATTAGATGACACAGTCGGAATCTAAAAAGGTCTTTGACAGGCTGTTTGTACTAAATGAAAATTAATTGGAGTAAAGGTCGAGTATTAGATGTGTTCACAAATTCCACTTCAGGAGCAGCTAGGTGGTACAGCGGAGAAAGCACCGGCCCTGGATTCAGGAGGACCTGAGTTCAAATCTGGACTCAAATACTAGCTGTGTAACCCTGGGCAAGTCGCTTAACCCTTATTGCCCCACAAAACAAAACAAAAATTCAATTTCAAAATTACAAGATGAGATAAGCATGACTGAAAGGCAAATTCACACAGCTGCCAATATGATATTCCTTAAAGCATAAGATTGACTGCATCACTGTCTTTCTCATTGGCTCCCTATTGCCTCCAGGATAAAAGACAAACTTCTCTGTTGGGGATTTCAAGAACTCCAAGGTCTAGCTAAGTCTACCATCTGCTTTCTTTTCACTCTTCAGCCCAGTCAAACTAACCCACTTGTCAATCCCTTTACACAATACTTTGTTACCTTTGTCTTTGCCTTGGCACAGGATTTCTTCCTCATCTCTGCCTCTTGTAATCTGAAGTTCATTTATGTCAAAGCTTAGCTAGGTCCACCTCCTTCAAAAGGTGATATTTGTCCCCTGTTCCAAATATGTTTGATTGAAGCTTAGCTTAAAAATCAGAACTCACAAGGCATTTTCTCCATGACAGAAGGCTCCAAGACCTAATGCATATTATTTTATAGCCCTTATTGAACACGAATGTCCTTGGAAAAGTTTGACTGGCTCCTCCTCAACAACTTAAGACTCATGTGGAATCTGTAAGTGGGAAGGAATTGGGAATTAGAGGATTAACATTCAGCTTCTCCCACTGCTACTTATCATCTGTGTAACTTGAAACTCTCTTGGCCTTATTTACCACATCCTTAAAATGAGGAAGTTGGAGTAGATGACCTCTGAAGTCCCTTTCAATTCTAAATCAATCACACACTCTATAATCTGATGTTATTGGCTGACTGAAAGCTCATTTTATTTATTTATTTATTTATTTTTTGGTGGGGCAATGAAAGTTAAGTGACTTGCCCAAGGTGTGACTATAACCAACTGTAATCAACCACACACAAAACAGTCAAGTCAGGCCACATTTCTGAATTCAAAACCAGCTACTATTCCAGGTTTAGAATCCTAAAAGGAGTCAGAGAATTCGAGCTTTAGAACTGGAGGTCATCTTGTCTGAACCCCCATATTTGAAAGGTGAGGAAACTGAGGACCTGAAAGGGGGAATGAATCAATCGTCTAGCTTGTTTAAGGGTAAAAGAATTCCAGAATGTAGTGGTTAAGCTCAAACCACTGGAAACTCCTCATTAAAATGAGTGGCCATTGAGTAACACACTGTACCTTCAATACAGATAACATAGCTATCCTTCACTCACTGTTCTCTTAAGGCATCTCTGCCCAATGGGCCACTGCAGCCAGAAGTGCTATCCCAGTGCCAAGAAAAGGATTTGTCTAATTCCATAATGTCCTTGCCCCAGGAACATCATAACACAGATAGAGAAGGGCTATGGAATGATGCCGAGAATGATCAATGGCTCTCTGAGCAGCTACCATCTGAGGACAGACTGAAAACAGAAAAGGAGAGGATCCAACTCTTATAAGCTCATGAAGTCTATTAAGAAAGGGGCTGGGTCAGAGGAGTGAATTGAGTAAGGAGCTGAATGCAAAGTAGTAAAAGAAGAAAGAAGAGAAGGGGTAAGAAAGCATTTGCTCTACTTGGCTTTTAAAATAGATTTGGGATTTTCTGCCTCAGAACTCTGTAGGAGCGGCAGCCTAGGGACAGCAGTGGTATCAGGACCATTTACTCACAAGCAGCTCAGTGGAGTTACTTTGGGACAATGATGACATTGAGCTGAAACCCAAGAATGCTGTAAGTGTGGAACACCAGACCAGCTTTTTCAATCATAGCAACAGGGAAAGAAGGGACGAATGGCTGTTGGTGTTGTTATTCTTGTTGTTGTTTGTCCTTTGTTCTAGAAGAGGACCAATGATGTCATGAGGGTGATGTCTCAACATGGGTGTGAATTGGATTTAAGTGAGGCAGTGACATGATACAGCAGGAAAAAAGCACTGTCGTTGTTTCTCAGTTGCATCTGACTCTTTGTAACCCCATTTAGCATTGTCTTATCAAAGGAACTAGAGGGGTTTGCCATTTCCTTCTCCAGTTCAGATGAGGTAACTGAAGCAAACAGGGTTAAGTGACTTGCTCAGGATCACACAGCTAGTAAATGTCTGAGGCAAGATTTGAACTCTGGAAAATGAGTCTTTCTGACTCCAGGCCCAGTGCTTTATCTACTGTACCATCTAAACCTGCATTCAGATTTTAACTCTGATATTTGCTAGTTCTGAGACCTTAGACTAACCTCTTTTCTGTGCCTCCATTTCTTCATCTGTCAAATCAAAGATCTCCTCTGGCTCTAAAATCTATAATCCTGTGAATGCTTTGGAAAAGGAATATTCTGATTTGGAGAGTATTTAAGGTAAAGTTTTTATGACAAAAAGGCAGGAGTGCTAGAATTTATTTTCCTCCTTATGGAATAGAGAAAAGAACATGTTCCTTCCAAATTCTGGCAACACAACAGAAGGATAGCTTGCTTTTTCCTAGCCCCTATATCATCCCCATGAAATACAGTTGGATGGAACAAAATATTTCTTTGCTATAAAGACAAAACTAGAGAGCAGCCTCATGCTAGCTAATGTAAAACAAAAGAAAAAAAGAAAAAAAAAAGAAATTTATTCCCCCATCCCCCAACTCCCATCATAACTGCCATAATTCATTGTCTAAGTAATTTTTAAATAAATCTTCATTTGTTGTTGTTGTTCTATCCTTCATTCTTTTTTTTGTGGGGCAATGAGGATTAAGCGACTTTCCCAGGGTCACACAGCTAATAAGTGTCAAATGTCTAAGGCTGGATTTGAATTCAGGTCCTCCTGAAACCAAGGCAAGGTGCTTTATCCACTGTGCCACCTAGCTGCCCTTATCTTTCATTCTTTTTGTGTGTGTGTGTGTGTGAGGCAATTGGGGTTAAGTGACTTGCCCAGAGTCACACAGTTAGTAAGTGTCAAGTGTCTGGGGCCGGACTTGAACTCAGGTCTTCCTGAATCTAGGACCGGTGCTCCATCCACTGTGCCACCTAGCTGCCCCTCCTCTTAATCCTTCATTCTCAAAGAGGACCATGATATTGGGGTGATACAATGAATTGAATTTAAGTAAGGGAGGGTTGTGCAAGGTCATCAGCTTCACTCTCTCCTCCAGAGCCATCTGGGTTCAGTGGCAAGATATACATAGGGATGACTAGAGATGGCCCTAGATGTTTAAGGTAACTGGGGTTAAGTGATTTGCATAGCTAGTAAGTACCTGAGGTGAGATTTTAACTCAGGTCCTTCTGACTCCAGAATCAGTTCTCTATCCACTGTGCTACCTAGCTGCCCCAAATCTTCATTTATGATAGTAACAGTATAGGGACCTCTGGAGTGAAAAAATTCCTTCTACCAATACAAATCAATAACTGTCTTACAACATAAAGTCTTAGAGAGTTACTTGGGAAGGCTGAGAGATGCACTGATATGCCCAAAGTCACATAGCCAGTGCGTGTCAGAGGTAGGATTTGAATCTGGGTCTTCCTGATTCCAAAAATAGTTAACTACTAACCCTGCCTCTCTATGTTGGTGATACAATTTGGTAAACGTTGTTAGAAATTATCAGTTTAAAGCGCAGCTAGGTGGCACAGTGGATAAAGCACGGGCCCCGGAGTCAGGACAACCTGAGTTCAAATCTGGCCTCAGACACTTAACACTTACTAGCTATGTGACTCTGGGCAAGCCACTTAACCTTCATTGCTTCACAAAAAAAAAAAAAAGTATTGGTTAAAATACTAAAAGCTGAGGCAGCAAGGTGGAGCAATGGATAGAGCACTGGCCCTGGATTCAGGAGGACCTGAGTTCAAATCCGGCCTCAGACACTTAACACTTACTAGCTGTGTGACCCTGGGCAAGTCACTTAACCCCAATTGCCTCACTTAAAAAAAAAAAGCCTATGGGGGAGGGGGAAGGGGGAAGTCTATGTGAATGTTATACCCATGATCTAATTCAACTCAATTCATCTCTGTCTTCTTGTCTTTCTCCATTTTCAACTTTCTGCTTTACTGAGAAGGGGAGAGACTGCCTGTAATAGAGTTGCAGGCACCAGAAGATCAAAGGTCAAAACTAGGTCGGCTTGCAAACTAGGAAAGAAGTTGAACTGACCAAGCTGAATCATCACCTCAAGTATCTCTAGGGTAACCATGAACATGATCACCAAATTACCCAACTCCAAAAGAAGGGATATTGCTCTGAAATTTAAAAGCAGTCATTTTAGGCCAAATAAAATAAAGTGCCATAAAACTTGGTTTAAACAGAATATTTGGCCCAGGAAGAGACTAGCAGATGCTGTTTTAATTTTAAAATTTAGTCAAAGGAGGCTCAACTAGAAAATTCTTTATGTTTCCACCCTTACTGATAAAAATTTACCTAAAAGACCTTAATGTGCTCTTAATGTGCTGTATGATTTTTTGCAGTCTAAAAAATGAATTTTTCTTTACTTATGAGGCCTCGGAATATTCATGCTAAATTTGGATTTCTATTCAGTGCAGAAAATCACACTGTAGTAGTAGATTTCAGCTATTTATTGAATTATGATTACAAAGCACTTTAGACATCATATCTCCTTTGACTCTCCTAACAACCCTGTGAGGTGGAAAATGCAAATATTATAGTCTCAGTTTTACTGAAGGGCTCCTAGCTAATAAATGGTAGAGAAGGGTCCTCAAACAATGGTCTTCTGACTCCAAGCCTATTATAGACAGGTCCATATCCTCCATTATATAAAAGTTGTTAAAGAATAAACCACTGGTGCTTTTGGAGAAAAGCTCTTAACAGGCTAGATTAAGAATTAGTTTGAATCTAATAAGATGAAATTCAATAAAGATCAACCAATGTAAGGTCTTATATATTTGGATAGAAATATCCTACTCCACAAGTACAAGATGAGGAAATATATTTAGACAGCAATTGTTTTGGAAAAAAAGATCAAAGGTTTTGATTGATACAAGCCCAACATAAGTCAACAATGTGATATGGCAGCCAGAAAAACACTAATACAATGTTGGGATGAAGTAAAAGAGGCATAGCTTCCAGGCACAGGAAAAATAATAGTCCCATGTACTGTGTTCTTGTCAGACCTCATTTCTAGTATTGTTTACATTGGAGCTGGGTGGTTTAAGAAGGGTATTCATAAACTGGGAAGGGCAAGGAAAAGGACAACTAGAAATGGTGAAGGGCATGGGGCAATGTCATATGAGAATGGATAATACAGGGTAAGCCAAAAGTTGAGAGGGGTCTGATATTTTAATAACTTTTTGAAAATTATATTTTCCTTTTTTTTTTTTTTTAGTGAGGCAATTGGGGTTAAGTGACTTGCCCAGGGTCACACAGCTAGTAAGTGTTAAGTGTCTGAGGCCGGATTTGAACTCAGGTACTCCTGACTCCAGGGCCGGTGCTCTATCCACTGCGCCACCTAGCCGCCCCTTATTTTCCTTTATTTTTCACCATTTAAATGATTTTATTTTTTACATGTAATATAAATTGATTTCCTATATATGCTGTATATGATGCTATGGTGTTATAAATTAAAAACAAAAAATAAAGGAGTTATTAAATATTTGTGAATTTGGGCCTACCCTGTATAAAGATAGAACTGGATTATGTGTACCTAGAAGAAGATAATATTAGGGTAGGGGTATGTAAGAGCTGTTCAAATATTTGAAGGGCTAGTTTGAGGAGGGATTTGACTACCTCTATTTTGACCCCAGAGGGCAAAACTAAGAACAGTGGAGACAAATTTGGGCTTCATGTCAAGATAAACTTTCTAAATATTTAAGAGTTGTCCAAAGGTGAAAAGGGCCATGTTGAAAAGTGATGGGTTCCCCACCTTTAGAGGTCTTCAAGTAGAGACTGAATGACCACTAGCCAGGTAGGTTATAGTGGGTATTTCTTTAGTGTATCACTTGGTTGAAATGGCCACTGATATTCCTTCCGATTCTCAAATTCTGTGGTTCTGTAAGTCATGTAATTTGCCTATACCTAACATTTCACAAGTAATATTAGATACCTCACACAGTTGTCGTGAGAAAAGCAAAACCCTTGTTACTCAACCTTGAAGGTTCTATGACCCTCAAAATGCTGCAGAAAGGTGAGCTATAATTAAACTCTCCCTTTGCCCTACCCCAACTTCTGAGCTCATTTCTTTGGGGAAGGCCAGATTACTCACAGAACTCCACCATCAGGAACCGAGTCTCATTCAGCACTCTGGCCAATGTTGTTGCTGTGAGCACCAACAAGTTCTTTTCCTCTTGGATCCCTAGGGCTTTAAGTCTCTGGACCCTGTCATTCTGGAAATCCCATCCTCCCCATGCCTGGGACACTGAGAGGCAAGAGGAAAGCAGTAAAGTAACCCAGAGCAGCAACATCTTCCTCCTGCATGAGAAGGAAATAAAAATTGTTCCTTTATCAATGCCTAGTGGTAAAGTCCCCCACCGTCACACTAATAATCAGCCCTGCCTGGTGAGGTAAGGGGCTTCAAAGCAATACTCTAAGTACTTATAATGTATCTAGAATGGACTAGGCATTTGGGAATACAAAGTAAATAATGAAACAGCTCCTACTTTCGTGAATTTTATATTCTACCAAGAGTGGGAAGAGAAGGTGAGGATATATACACAGACGATCCAATACAAAATAAATACAAAATAGCCTAGGAGGGGAGGGAGGGGAGAGAATACTAGAGGAAATCATCAAAGTCCCCTTCTAGGGAGTGCTGTTTTCAGTGGGAAATTTTAACTTTTCTCCCTTTGGGGAGTCTTACTTGATTTCTCTTCTGATAATTTTTTTTACTCTATTTTAATTACAATAGATTTTTCAACACTCAGTGAAGAAAAGAAAATATAAAATCCAGCTGATATGTGTTATTATCAGGCAATGGGGTGTCAGTGCCCAGATTTAGTGAATAGAATAGGTAGCCAGGGGTTCAAGGCCCAGTTACTTTGGGGGAATCACTGTACCTCTCTTGGGACTGCAGTCTTCCTCTCTATAAAATGCAGAGGTTATATGAAACATTCTTGAAGATTCTTTCTCATCTCTAAAATTCTATGGTTCTAGGTAACAGAGATAACAAACATCCATGGGGAGTGCCCAGCCTAGGCACCAACCCAGGACACAAAACAAACTTTAAGGTGAATTTACCCAGGACTTGCTAATGCTCATCCCCACCACTGGATGTTGGAAAGTATACACTCCAGAACAAAGCTTCTTAAACTGTGGATCGCCAGCCCATGTGGGGTTGTGTAACTGAATGTGGGGATTGTGAAAAATTTAGCAACAGAAAAAGGTTGTGCATACCTATTTTATATACCTCTATACCTGAGGTCGCATAAAAATTTCTTGGGTGAAAAGAGGTTGCAAGTGGAAAAAGTTAAAGAAGTCCTGCTCTAGAAAAGTAAAAAGTCTTTGTACTAATGTTGGGGACACCTGGGTGGCACAGTGGATAGAGTGCTGGGCCTGAAGTTAGGAAGACTCTTCTTCCTGAGTTCAAATCTGGCTTCAGACACTGACACACTGACTAGCTGTGTGACCCAGGGCAAGTCATTTAACCCTGTTTACCTTGGTTCCCTTATCTGTAAAATCATCTGGAGAAGAAAATGGAAAGCCACTTCAGTATCCTTGCGAAGAAAATCCCAAATAGGGTCATGAAAAGTCAGACAAGACTAAAAAAAGGCTGAACAACAAAAACAGTAACTACCAAGGTGAGGCAGTGGTATTTATGGATTAGAGCTGGTATTCCCCCAGCCACACATTAGACTAGGATCTAAGATGGATCCAGAATGGCTACTTTTAACCTTCTTGGTTATTCGCATTTGCCCCATTATAGTTTGAAGCCAACAGGTAGCAACAAATAAGCATATCCACATGGTAAGATAGAAAGAACTTACCAAGAGTTAGGAGACCTAGGTTCTAGTCCTGGCTCTTCTAGTATGAAGAGTCTGAGAAAGTCACTAAAAATTTCCTTCAGTCTCAATTTCCCTATGGTTAAAATAGGAATAAGAATAAAAATAAAAACACTAAGAGGTAACCATCACATAGTGGATACAGAGTTCACCTCAAAGTCTAGAAGACCTGAGTTTTAAGTTCTGACTCTGGAACATACTAGTCCTGTAACCTTGGGCAATTTACTTAACCTCTCAGTGTCCCCAGGAAACTTTGTAAAACTACAAGTTTTAGAGAAGGTGTATATCTGCATTATTAGAGAAAAGTTTCTGACCCTGGGCTCCATAGACTGGTGAGATCCAAAATAATGAGAGTAGTGATGAAGATGATAATAATATTCCTAATTCTCAATACCACCACAGGATTTGGGGGGAGATCAAGTAACAGTGTATGGTTATGTATTGTGAAAACTGTAAAGAACCATGCAAATTCAAGGTGGTATAATGTAAGTCACATGGTTAGAAGTTAAAGCTGGGTTTTTTTTTTTAATACAAACTGATACTAATACAAACATTTGGGACAAAAAAAAATGCATCTCTGTTGCCTCAGATCATGGGATTTATTTCTACAGAGGGCTCAATTGCCAAAATCTAGTGGTAGGGATGAGTTGACTTTGAGCATGAGTATGTACAATAAGCTTAAAGTTTACACTCTCTCCCTATTTATTAATGCTTCTGTGCTCCTCTGCTTGAGCTCTGAAACTTGTATACAAACTCACTGCATCAACCTGTTCTCATCAGCAGAATACCACTTATTTTATGTTTGATTCATAGACCATCTTTTACTGTTGTAATTATTTTTTATTTCTTGGGGGGGGGGCGGAGCAATGACTTGCCCAGGGTCACACAGCTAGTGTCAAGTGTCTGAGGCTGGATTTGAACTCAGGTCCTCCCGAATTCAGGGCTGCTGCTCTATCCACTGTGCCACCTAGCTGCCCCTATTTTTTTATTTCTTTACTCAACCTGATATCTCACTCTAAGTACTGCTTGCTTCTTGTCTCTCTTAGGCTTGATTTGCCTGGTTTTGGTTTCACTCTCTCCTCTTCTTTCCTTCTCTCTCTTTTTCCTTTTTTTCTCTCTCTTCTCCACTTTCTTTTCTTTCTTCTCTTTATACATTCTTCATTTTTCCTTCTTTTCTCTCTCCCACTTCTCTCTTCTTCTCCTTCTTTTCTCTTCTCCCTATTTTCTCCCTCCTTCTATTTTCTTCTTCCTAATCTCTCCATCTCTCTACTTTCTCTTTCTACTCTTTTCTTTCCCTACCTCTTCCCTCCTTCTTTTCCTTCTCCCTATTTCTTCTTCTCCATCTCCTTTTTCCTTCTATTCTCTTTTCTATTTTCTCTACTCTTCCTCTTTTCACTTTTTTCTCACCCCTTCTCTCTCTGCCCCTCCCCCAATCTCAACTGCCATAGAATATTCTCTGTTATTATTCTGAGAAAGGCTGGTTATTTAACATATTTCCTCTGACTTTGGTCTCTTCAACAAATCAAACTAAGTGAAATTGGCTCTTTGTTCAAGGCTAGATCATCATTATGCTTTATGGATTCAATATGAGAAATGCACCTTGTAATCCCTACTCCTACCTTTACATGAGGTGATGAACCCTTAAAGCATTTACAAACATCTTTTACCTACCTATTCATAAGTACAAACTATCAAAGTCTCACTGTGATGCCTCATTATGGCTGGAAGGAAACCTTGGACTCTTGAAGACAGACTATTGATGTGATACCAAGAATTGAATGCAATCATTACTGGAGAATTAAAAAATTATCATCCTGCAGAGGATAATTAGAGGGGGTGCATGGCAAGTGTGAGCAGGCTGCGGCATATAATTGACAAGAAACTTTAAAGAATAGGAGGAAAAGATATCACCAAGGAAATGTATGGCAAGAAGAAAAGATTGCTGGTCATGTGGCAAGGATGAAGGATGGAAAAAGAAAAGCAAGGAAGTCCTCCAGCCTACAGCAAATTGAGGCAAGTGTTGACAAGAGTCAAACAGGATAGTCTGGCATGGATGAACTGAGATCGGACTCACTGGAGGGAATGCCCAGATCAAGGATATCACAGATCTATTTGAGACTTTGAGTCAAAAACAATGATTATGACACATTCAAAGAAACCTGGGATTACTTTTATAAAATGATGCAGAGCAAAGTAAGCAGGAACTGCAGAAAGTGTTCATTATGACCACAATTACAACACTGAAAGACTTCAGAATACTGAACAATGAAGAAACCAATTGTGACTTCAGAGGACAATAATAAAGCATGCTTTATACCCCATGGCATAGAAAGGATAGACTGTAGAGGAAGTATATATTTTCAGAGACAGTCAGCAATTGTGTTTTATTTAACCAAATTCATTCATAATAAAGAGAGACTCTGTGGGTTGCTGTCATTGGAAAGTGACAGTAATTTTTTTTTCAGAACAGCTACAATGAAACATTCTTTAAAGAGAGGCACAGAACAATCACATAGTTTTCTTAGAGCAGCTATACCTATTAATTTAATTCTTGAGATTCTAAGCATGAGATCCTTATCCAAAAACTTATGAGTTGACTAGTTTTGCTTGAGGATTTTTTGTTTTTGTTTTTTTTTTTTCATTTTGTCTAACTATGAAAAGAGATGGTAAAAAAGGAAAGAAAAAAGAGAAAGAGAGAGAGAAAATAAAACAAAGAATATGTAATGGATAGACAAGAATAGAAGGAAGACAAAAAGAATCATAAATAAGCAGAACTACTTTTAAAGTTACATGCTGAGTTTTAAAAGAAAAGCAAATAGGGGTCAGCTAGGTGGCACAGTGGATAGAGCACCGGCCCTGGAGTCAGGAGTACCTGAGTTCAAATCCAGCCTCAGATACTTAACACTTACTAGCTGTGTGACCTTGGGCAAGTCACTTAACCCCAATTGCCTCACTTTAAAAAAAAAGAAAAGAAAAGAAAAGAATACAAAACAGTGATAAGCAGTTTCAAACATAATAGTTTTTTTATTCTACTAGTTATATGGAAATGCTAACTTTATTTGGTGTTTGACAGATTCAAAATTATAAAAAATTAAAAATATTTCAACTGTTGGCATGTTATTAGAGAAACTGAACCATATCGGTGTCAGCTTTCTTGCTATATATGAAACCAAAAGCCCTAAGAAAAAGTCAGTTAAATGAAAAGATGGTTTTCAGAGTCTCATACAGGCAAATAAATAAACTGGCAGTGTTAGTTGCATCCAAAGGCAATGAAAAACATCAATTTGAGGTGAAATTGGTTTTCTCACTATGCAGGACACATTAGAAGTATTTGTAAAAAGACCACCATAAAAATAATTGTAGTTTATGCACCAATAGCTGCTCCAGAGGATGAATCAATATATGTATGTATACATCAAGACTTCCTTACTCCAATGCAAAGTTGGGAACAAGAATTGTAAAAAAAAAAAAAATCTATGATGGAAAATATTGTTCAGTATTCAAGAAATCAAAGATTTGACAACTACATAGAAGCTTCATAACTTTATGATGAATAATTTCTTCAAGAAATGAGTAAGAAGGCACTGAACAGGGTGAGTACCAAATACCACCACAGAAAATGAAACTGGCTATAATATTAATTAATGAATAAGAAATTTCTAGTTACCACTGTACTAGTCATTTCCAAATTTGCTATTTGAAAAGAAAAAATAAATAGAATAGAAAAGATAAAAATGAGCATTAAGTTAGTTAGAAAGAAAAAGATGAAAATGAGATATGAGAGATAATTGAAAGGACTCCATCCTGATCATTTAAACAAGCTGTTGATGACCAAAAAAAAGAAAAGAAAATGAATTAAAGAACAAATATTCACATGGATTACCATCATTATTTACAAAAATGTAGCTGTGAGGATGCAACTACCACAATGAGGAAGACGCAAGAGCCTCTCCTTGGTGAGCTGAGATACATGACACCCCAGGGCAAAACTGATTTAGACTATGTAAACTCATCTGCAAATTCTTCTAGAGGAGAATGCTGAAAGATAATGGGAAGTATCCCTTCATAAAATATCAAAGATGAGAATTAGCACAAAGTTAGAAAAAAAAGAATAGAAATGAGAAAAAGATGAATACAGTTGAAAAAACTCAGTCCTGACTTATTCAAACAAATATGTCAGTAATGAAAAAGTTATTAATTTAATAAAAAATATTAACATGGATCATAATAATTCCATACATATATTTCAATAAATACCAAAACAAGGACAACAAATGAGACTTAAAAGGCCATTCATTAGTCAGCAAACATTTGACTAATGAGATACAGAAAAATGGCAAAGGCAAAATCAATCTAAAATAAAAATCATTCGTAAACTCTTAAGGAAAAGGATGATGAAAGATTATGAGCATGGCCTCATAGAAGAAAGAATAGCAGAAGAGGATAAAGAAGGTAAAAGAAAGCTTGGTGGAAGACACAAGCAAAGTCTTCCCAGGGTCATTCAAAGATGAAAGTGGAAGGACATAGAAAAAAGAAAATAGAAAGATTCGCAAAGATTGTTTTATTTTTTAATTGCCATAAAGAACATTTGAACCACCACATTTGGATTCTAATGTCACAACTTCAGATATACAAATAGAAAAGGTAAAAATTACAGTAGCAAAAATGAAGATGGGGAAAGTAGCTATATTAGAATAAGTGCACATAGAGAAAAATCCATGTCAGAAGTGATAAAATTATGAGGATGGTAAGGCATCAACTCACAAGGAATATGAGGAAGGGAATGATAGAATGGGCATTGAAAAATATGAAACTCAATTAATACTGAAGAAGAGTGACCAGAAGAATCTCAAGAAGCACCAAACAATATGCTTACTTTCTCATCAATAGAAAATATTTATGGGAATCATTTACATGTATAGCATCTTCAATGAAAATATTAGAAGAGGGGGAAGCTAGGTGGAGCAGTGGATAAAGCACAGGCCCTGGATTCAGGAGAACCTGAGTTCAAATTCGGCCTCAGACACTTCACACTTACTAGCTGTGTGACCCTGGGCAAGTCACTTAACCCTCATTGCCCCACAAAAAACAAAAAACAAACCCAAAAAAACCCCCCATAAAATATTAGAAGAGGATAGGCCAGCTTTTTCAAGTGATATTCCACAAGACACCACATCTTTACCATTACAATTTGACCACAGATTACACAGTTTGTATTATTAGTTGATTTTTAAAAGCAATTGATTTGTTGGAACAAAAAGGCTATCTTAAAGGTTTTCTTCAATCAAAGTGTACTCTATTCATGTTTTTAAATCATTCAAGATTCCTTGAAAGAAATAACAAAAAACAACCCTGTAAAATGACCTTCCACCCACAAGCATCGAGCAAAGTATAAATCAACTCATGATTTCCATTAGCTGATTTTTAAAAAGCAGCTGATTTGTTGGAACAAAATACCACTTTAAAGGTTCTCTTCCAACAAGGTATATCTCATCCATGTGTTAAAATCATTCAAGATTCGTTGAAAGAAATAACAAAAATAACCCAGTGTATGGTTTCCATTAATTGATTAAAGGAAAAAAAAACCACACAATTGATTTCTTGGAACAAAAGTCCTTTTTAAAGGCTCTCTTCTGGGGGCAATTATGTAGCGCAGTCAATAAAGCACCCGCCCTGGATTCAAGAGGACCTGAGTTCAAATTTGGACTCAGACACTTGACACTTACTAGCTGTGTGACCCTGGGCAAGTCACTTAACCTTCATTGCCACACAAACAAACAAGCAAAAAGATATGGCATCTCAGTTGAGCATTGAAAGAATTAAGTATTCTAAAAAATAAGGGAGGATGGGAGAGAGGTGGAGTTGATCAAAATAGCCCCAATAAAGTGATTTCCTCTAAATCCAAATAATGAGATTATAGATAGTAAGAGACTTGCAACATAAACAATGAATTGTAAAGGTCTTAATGTGCAAAAAAATGTCTACACTGTTTCCCCATTACAAAATTGGAAGTTCTTTTGTCAAGCTTCATCGAACTGGAGAGTATCTAACCATTGGCCTTAGTGTCTCTTTTTATTTATTTATTTTTTTATTCTGAAATCAAGAAGCTCCCTACCCCCCCACAATGGGCATTTCCATCTACAAAGTAGGACATAAAAGAGAATTTTATAATAAACCATGAGCCTCTATTTCATACTGTTTGCTTTTTTTAAAAGCATATACTAAATTTTAAGCATTACTTTCAAAACTATACTGCTTGTCTGTGTTTCTTTCTGAACTTCCTTCTGTTTTCCTGTGGGTAGTTTTTAAAATGTTTCAAAAACTTTTTATTTCTTGTCTTCATTTTTTTTTTCAGTATTACCACCTTACCTCTGACCTCCACCCCTTGAAAAACAGAGGTGGGTAGAATCTTGTAACAAATAAGTAACTAAGGGGCAGCTAGGTGGCACAGTAGATAAAACACCGGCCCTGGATTCAGGAGGACCTGAGTTCAAATCCAACCTCAGACACTTGACACTTACTAGCTGTGTGGGCAAGTCACTTAACCTTCATTGCCACCCCCCACACACACACACACACACAAAATAAGCAAACAGGTCAAGCAAAACAAAATCAACATACAGGCCATGGTCTGATAAGGTTTAATACCATGTATTCTCTGCTGATATACATTATCATCTTTCTACACCTACGTGCATGCTATGCCATGTCATGAGAGCTTAGTTCTTCACTGCAAAAAAAAGTATTTGTCATTCTGTAACTTGAGTCCATCTCTCCCCTGACAAGAACATGATTTTTTTGCTTGTGAACTATAGCTATACATATATGGAAATGCTTCTCTATGATAAATAAGCAAAAAATTCTGCACAGCAGTAAAATCAGTGGCTAGGTCTAATATGACCCACACATAATATGGACACTTGTTAATTGAAGCAGCTTGTCAAGTAGTGCATTGCATTATGTCTACTGCACGTAATATTAATGACACTCTTATGTAAGTGGGATAATTACCTGTGATACTGGCTTAACCATTCATGCTATATTGAGTTCTGATGTTCATCATGATTTTAGGAAAGCAAAAAATTTTGGCCACAGGGAGAGATACAGCCTCTCCCTCAAATATATTGTCATGGAGCTTTGCCAAAACAGGAATTCTGTCATACAGGCTTGTTCAAAAGTTCTCCAAGTTTCTCGGTCTTTTGACCTTGGATGGAATTTCCTTCTGAAAAAGAAGCCAAGTGACTGAAACAGAAGAGAGGGAGGACTATAAGCCACATTGTGCCACATACATCCCCTTTTCCTGAGCTTGCAGGGAAGAGGGGCATTGTCCATTTCCCATGCAGAAGAAAACAGGGAAAGCAAGAAGCACTAAAACCTCATGGCATATGGCATACATGCATGTGGGCACAGATAACAGTGAATGTTAGTAGAGCATATGGTGTCAAACCAACAGACCATGGTTGGTGAGATGACTGAAGAAAATCTCACAACTTTCTGTTTCACTGAAATCCATGCTGGGAAGTTTACTTTTAGTGTCTGAACACTTTACTTTCTTTTACCCCTCTGACTAGAGGGGAGATGTAGAGGAATGTGAATTCACACCAGCTTTTCCACTGCCATTCCTATTGCATCCTGATAGGTTTTAATTAATGCTCTTTATGTTCTGAGCTTTTTGAAATGGCTTTTTAAGCACATGGCCTTCATAATGATTTTTGCCCAAACCAGATTGAGAGAAGGAAAACTAATGGAATAGACAGAAGAGATTCTCCTTCATCTCAGGCTAGGGTGGTGGCAAGCTAATTAGAACATGAACATCTACAATTTTAGTATTCTATGAGATATACAAACCCCAAGTGACTTTTTTTTTTACCTAAAAATAGACAATGAGGAAATGAGCCACTGTAACAGTTAAAAGTAAAGACAGACTGAGGCACAAAGTTCCAAGCATGATAAATTTATTGGTAAAGCATGAATTTACCAATATAGGATCTTAACTTCTCCATCAAAGTTAAAACCCAGCTATGGAGTTAACAAAAAGTTTTATACTTTTGTGGAGTACAAAAAATAAGGCTAGCATCATAAATAGAAAAATATGATTGGATGGAAATTAGGAATGAAGGCTAGCAACAACCCCCTCCTTCCCTCCTGTGACTAAAAATGTTCATCATTTTAGTCCAGTTATATGTGCAAGGACAGAGATACCAAACCAGACTTTTTTGAATAACAAACCAGACATCCTTGAAGGATAGATTGGTGGTGTAAAGATACTAGACCATACTTCCTGATGTCAGCCTGCTTACTTCAAGGGTAACAGATTTCCTTGAAACAATAATGGAACAGTGATTAACAGGAGAACTGGATTTCTAAACTTAACTCATTAAAGGGCATATACATTTATTAATTCAGTTCAGAAACAAAAAGTCATGACTTGGTCACTTAATCTTATTTTATTTTATTTTATTTTTTTTGGTGAGGCAATTGGGGTTAAGTGTCTGAGGCTGCATTTGAACTCAGGTCCTCCTGACTCCAGGGCCAGTGCTCTATCTACTGTGCCACCTAGCTGCCCCCAGTCACTTAATTTTATAAATAGGATCAATTAAAAAATACAGAATTGGGCAGCTACATGAAAGAAACAGGAAAAGAAAGGGCTTATGGAGTGGGGGAAGGGATAGGGGAGGATCAGGGCAGTAAATGAATTTTACACTCATCAGAAAAGACTCAAAAACCTTAAACTCATCAGAGTTGACTCAAGGAGGGATTAACACACACACCCAAGTGGGTGAAGTAATCTATTTAATCTGGGCAGTAAATGAGCCTAACATTCATCAGAATTGGCTCAAAGACCTCAATCTCATCAGAATTGGATCAAGGAGGGAATAACATACACAATCAAATGGAGTAATCTCTTTAACCCTGCAGGAAAATAGATGGGGAAGGGGATAAAGAGAAAGGGGCAAAAGAAGGGAGGGCAGATTAGGGGAGGGGACAGACAGAAGCAAATCTCTTTTGAAGAGGAATAGGATGAAAGAAGATGTATAATAAAATGAATATCATGGGGAAGGGAATAAGATAGAGGGAAACAGTTAACAATAGTAATTGTGAAAAAGAGAAGGGGGAAAAATTGTACAAAAAATACTTATAGCAACTCTTTATGGTGGCTAAGAATTGTGAGTTAAGGGAATGTCCATCAATTGAGAAATGACTGAAGAAGCTGTGGTATATGATTGTAGTGGAATGATATTGTGCTATAGGAAATGACAAACAGGATGATCCCAGAAAAACCTGGAAAGACTCATGAACTGATGAATAGTGAAGTGAGCAGAACTGGGAGGACATTGTGCATAGTGACAGCAGTATTATTCAATGAGCAATTGTGAATGACTTAACTACTCTCAGCAATACAAAGATCCAAGACAATCCCAAGGGACTGATGATGAAGCATACTATCCACCCCTATAGAAAGAACTGATAAAAAAAGAGTACTTGTGGATTGTACATATATAACCTGGTTGCTGTCTTGTGGAGGAGGGAGGAAAGGGAGGGAGGGAGAAAAAGTCAGAACTCTAGATCTTATGAAAATGAATGTTGAAAACTACCCTTACATGTAACTGAAAAAAATAAAATAAATATTTGTTGCAAAAAATAAATTAATTAATAGATCTTCTTGAAGCTGTTGCAATCATACGCAGGGTCTTCTTCAAATCATTAAATTTACTTATCAGTTCATGCTAACTGACTGTTACTTTAACTAAGTCAATTGTCAAACTGGACATAGTATGCTCATTCCAGTATGTCTCATATCAGTAACCAGAAGTATCTTGTAAAGATCAGATGACATAACTAATGCTTGCAAATTTTAAAATGCTACACAAATGCTAGGTGGTGATGGTTGTAGTAGTAGTAGCAGCAGCAAATACGACTAGTAATATCTAAGTATTTAAACTGGAATAATCTTCACAGTCATCTTTTGCTCATGCTCACAATCACTACAAAATGAAATGACCAATTGTTCCCAGAAGACATTTTTCTTAATTGCTTTGGGGCAACTCTGCCAAGTTCTTTGTTTAATAATCCATATAAAATCTGCAAGACAAGCAGCTATTTAGCATAATTTCCTTTTGTCTTCTGCTTTTACTTATCATTGGAATATCAATATTGATATGGTTTGGATCTTGTGAATGTCAATTCACTGGTCAGTGAGTGAAGATCACATTTAGAGTAAGAGCAGCCAACTTAAAGTTTATAGTTGGTTTTAAAGCTGCAATTGATTCTCAGGACCCTCTTTCCCTTTTTCTACCACTCCACCTTTATTGTTGGAGAAGCAGAGGGGTGCCATTCAAGACAGAGTCATTCCTTTTTTTTCTTGGGTTGCCATAACCAAAGAATTCATTACCTAATGGCAACAAATCTCTCCATAGTTAGGTTGGTAATGAGACAATGATCTGTTGCTGGGACTTTACTTGCAGACTTTACCTCTTATTAGAGCCTGAAGGAGTTAACACTCTCCAGACATGGTTTCTAGGAACCTAGGGTTACTTCATGCCATAATAGAATGTCACAGTAGGACCCTGTAAGACTATTAATCTTGTGTCTATTAAAAGCCCAGATCATTTTCACCTAAACCCTTGTTTAGCCATGTCCTTTCCATCCTTTAACTGGGTAGTTAACTATTTTGAAACTCAAGTGTAGAATTTTTTACTTATCTCTGTTGACTTTTATCTTTGGCTCCAGTTTCTTATTTACCAATTTTTCTACCCTTTAAATTCTGGAACACATTTGCATAACTCTATTTTCTCTTATCTATGCTTCTCACACAGAGGCTAGATGCAATGCATGCTAGGACTTAGAAGGGTTCAGATTGCCAACCTCTCCAACCTCTGTACCCAGCCATGTGGTTCTGTAGCAGGTCTATTGCTCTAGGGTTGCCTAACTTCTCAATGGTGAAAGTAGCTTCCCTGATTCTCACATTCTCTGATTCATGATTCCCACCCTGGGTACTCCAAGGGAAGTTACTGCTTTAGAGATTATAGAAATGATAGAAATGATTATGAGCTCAAAGTGTAAGATTGTCTCCATCAAGGTGTGTGGGGAGTAGAAAATAAAAAAGGTATCTAATGTATAAATATGAATCAGGTATGGAACAGATTATTCCCACACACAAAAAAAGAATGTTCGGGGCAGCTAGGTGGTGCAATGGATAAAGCACCGGCCCTGGATTCAGGAGGACCTGAGTTCAAATCAGCCTCAGACACTTGATACTAGCTTTGTGACCCTGGGCAAATCACTTAACCCCAATTGCCTCAAAAAAAAGGAATGTTAAGCAAAAAAGAATCATAAACTGATTAAAACAGAATCCAATGATTTATCACTACTAATACAATCCATTGGAAGGCTAACTTCACTACTAGGATAATCAGTTGGAGGCTAATAGTTATGGGTCCATAGAAAACAGTGTTTACTAGGCTGCTAGTTAGTCATTTTATCTTTCTCCTCTACACTGGCATTATCCAATCAAATAACCAAGTGGTATCCAAGGAGGCACTTCTTTTCTGGGAGCCTATACCTCTGATGCCAATACTGTCCATGACCAATCCTGCTACCACTGCTGCCATAAACACAATTGTATTGATAAAGCCTACCCTTTTCACCAGTACTTGCAGATTTCCCAGGATTTTTTGATGTTTGGAAGACCTATGTTAGAGGAAAGGATCCAGGAGTTTTATGTACAAGTTGAGTGAGTCTATGCTCCATATGGACACTGGGTCCACTGGTCCATTGACTCACCATGATGCTACTGCAGGAAAGAACCCTTCCTTCTTGCACCTCCCCACTGGAATCTCTTCTTATCTCCTCAAAAGCTGTCCCCCAAGAGACCAGCAAGCCAGAGCCACCTCTTTAACCGGGTATATCATGCCCACATCATCCCCTTTTCAAGTTTAGCAATCAATAGGAGATGGGGATTGAGGGAGGGGCATTCAATCTAGCAATGAGACATACATAGCTGAAGCTGACTGAGAGAGGATAAATGTGTATGCCCAAGTTTCTGTGTAGTCCCTTGCTGGGTGGCAGAGGACATCTCTACTTGTTCCAAAGGAGGGGTGTCTATATGCTTGACTAGAATGCTGACTTAGCATTTCTTCAGGAGAATAGCAGTAAGGGGAGAAGTGATGATAAGATGTATATTACCCAGGAGATAAAGTGAACCATGTGCTAAACTTGGAATCAGGAATAAGTGGCTTCAAATTCTAACTCTGACACAGTAGCTATGAGACCCTGGGCACTAGACCTCCCCCAGCCTCAGCTTCCTCATCTATAAAATGGGGATAATAATGCCCACAGCACTCATTTCAAAGAGTTGTTGTGAGACTCAAGAAAAATAATGTATATAATGTGATTACCCAACATTAAAGCCCTCTATACCTAACCTGTTGCTTCCTGCCTATCACTTTCATATTTTTGCTTGGTCTGAACATAACTTTTTTTTTTTTTAGTGAGGCAATTGGGGTTAAGTGACTTGCCCAAGGTCACACAGCTAGTAAGTATTAAGTGTCTGAGGCCGGATTTGAACTCAGGTACTCCTGACTCCATGGCCAGTGCTTTATCCACTACGCCACCTAGCTGCCCCCATGAACATAACTTTTTAAAAGCTTTTTTTTGATTATGCTTATCACTTCTCCTCTTCCCACCCTCCTGCCTCAGAGACTTCCTAGAACTCATTCTGGGTTTTAGCCCAAGATTCAGTTGGCAGTGAGTCCTTTTTTTTTTTTTTTTGCGTTTTGCTTTGAATAGAATTTTATTTTCCAAAATATATGTAAAAACAAATTTTAACATCAATTTTTTAAAACTTTGTGTTCCGACTTCTCTTTCTCCCTCCATTCCCACCCCCACCCACAAAAACTCAAGCAATTCAAAATAAGTTATACATGAGTAGTCATGGAAAAATTCCCATATTAGCTAATTGTGAGAGAAAACAGTCAAAAAAACCCAAAGCTTCAGATTAAGGAATTGTCAAAGAGGAAAAGAAAAAAAAATTAAATATGTTTCTATCTGTTTTCAGATACTATCAGTTCTTTCTCTGCAGATGGGCTGCAATCTTCCTAAGTCCTTCAGGGTTATATTGGATCATTGCCTTGCTGAAAATAACCACATGCTTCCCAGCGGATCATCCCCCGCTATTGCTGTTATTTTGTATACAGTTCATTTCACTCTGCTTCAATTCATGTAGGTCTTTCCAGGTTTTTCTGGTAGTATCCTGTTCATCATAACCTGTATATAGTACCTTAAGCTTGACAGAGAATTTTCTTCATAAAAGCCCAGCAAAGTAGGTACCATAATCTTAGTGAGTTCAGATACCCCATTGGATATGTCCTCTTGACATTGGAAAAAGAACACTTCTTTACTCCTCCTCCCTCTCATTGCTGCAGGCAAGGTCCAAAGTTCTCCTGTACTGAACTTTCTGGTGAATTATTGTTAATTTGTTCAGTCACCTTGGGGAGTTTGAATGGACACAAGCACTGGGGACTCTTCCTAGTTTGAGTCAAAATAAGGATACCTTCTATATTTCACTGGCTGAGAGGTAGGTATTGAGAAGAATAGACACTTGCTTGGTGTACTTTTGAGTGATATCTCTGGTCAAGAGGTTACCTTTCAGATGATTTATGTTGTGACTTTGACTATATATGCTAATGATCAGAGCTAATTGCTTTGAGGTAAATGGGTCATGATTATGTAAGAGATGCCTCTGCAATGTTTGCTGGGAAAAAAACTCCAAAAGACTCTAACACTCTACTCTCTCCCTGCTCCCTTCCTTACCCTTTCTCCTACTTTGTCCCTTCCCTGCTCCTTCTAATTTCCTTCCTTCACTTTTTACCCTGCCCTGCTCTAGGACTATGGGATACAGTATTTAGCTTTTCTGGAGCTTATCTTTCTTCAACCTTGACCCACACAGATGGAAGGGGAAAAAGGAAGACTTCTTGGTAGCCCCCCTCCCCCATCAGGGTAAGAGAATGTGGCTGTTCTCTATAAGATCATAGAATCAAAGATTTCAAATTGAAAAGAACCTTAGAATCTCTCTAGTGTTATCTTCTCATTTTGCGGATAAAAAACTGAAATTCAGAAAGACTGAATGATTTGCCCAAGAAACAGAGGCAGCAAGGGGCAGAGCCAGGATTTTTGATTCAAAATTCCACTTTTCCACAGTATATCATACTGTTCTGTCATAGTCTTCAGAAAATTATGAATGTACTCCAAAACATCTCTAATTTAATCATTTCTCATATTAATTTACCTAAACTTTTCTGCACCCTTTTTATGATTTTTTGGCCTGTGTCTAGTCTTGGCATGATGAATTTCTGAATTTACTAGCCATTTTTGTGAAACATTAACTTTTTGTTAAATGACCTCCTGCTAGGTTTAAAAATTAATATATTTGGGGCAGCTAGATGGCACAGGGGCAGCTAGATGGTGCAGTGGATAGAGCACCGGCCCTGAATTCAGGAGGACCTGAATTCAAATCCGGCCTCAGACACTTAATACTTACTAGCTGTGTGACCCTGGGCAAGTCACTTAACCCCAACTGCCTCACCAAAATAATAATAATAATAATAATAATAATAATAATAATAATAATAATAATAATAATAATAATAATAATATATTACACTTTCCTATTGACTATAATACTTGATATGACAGTGTCACAATCTGTAAAGTAGGTGGGATAAAAGCTCAGATATTCAAAGGGAAACGTAATTTCTTTGATTTACATATTCCTTCCAGTGATGTAGATTGCAATTCACCCATGTCTACACATTGTATGGAGCCTTTGTCTATATCTTCTCATAAATTCACTACTCAACATGTTAGAGGCCATCTTCATTTTCCTCTGACTGTACTTATATCTCCTCAGGATACACTGAAGGATTCAGGGTGTCCATCTGTTATTCCTCACCCTTATCACATAACCGGCCCATCCTCTCTTCCTATCATACACTCACTCAATCACATCCCTTACTCGTGTTCTTCAAAGTCCTTCACTGATTATATCTTTCAGTCTGCTCACAACCACCTATATGCCTCTCCATTGTCCTTTGTGTGATAATCATTTTCAATTTTTCAGAGACTGCTGTGTTCCATGACTTGAGGCCATATGGAAATACTGGTAGAATGTTGATATTAAAAAGATGGTCCTTTGTTTGTAGGGATATTTCAGGGTTATTGAAGGAATTTTATAGTTTCTTGAAGGTAATCTTCCCTGCTTTCCTCATACTGTTTTACAATAGCCCAACTCACTGTATTTTTGTATTAACTTTCCTAGATGTATTGTAATTGCTGCTGGTCATGCTCTAGAGGTTTTCCATCAAAGTGCATGTCATCATCTAGGCAGCAGATCCACTTGGTATTTCCTGTGTGGATTGCCAATGGTCAGACCACCCCGTTATGAGTGCTTATCTCTCTTCCAGAAGCCTCTGCAATAATCTAGGAAGTGGTGCAACCAGAACATAATTAACTATAAATACAGTAGGATCATCTGAAGGACCTCACTATCTGCATGGAATCCCTTTTAAGTTGGAATCTGTGCTGGACTTCCTTCATCACAGTGGCAAAAAGCTTTGGCAAGCATACATCTCTCTGGTTTATGCCTTTTCTGATTCATGAACAGAGAGTCATTGAACTCGGTTATTTCTGTTGTTTCATCTTACAAGAAATCACCAATGATTTTTGGTTTTTTTGTGCGTTTTTTGGGGGGGGGTTTTTGCGGGGCAATGGGGGTTAAGTGACTTGCCCAGGGTCATACAGCTAGTAAGTGTCAAGTGTCTGAGGCCGGATTTGAACTCAGGAACTCCTGAATCCAGGGCCAGTACTTTATCCACTGCGCCACCTAGCCGCCCCCATCACCAATGATTTTGATACCTGAATTAGAGACACCTCATTGGAAGAAAGACTTCAAGTGAGCATTTCATTCTACAAATGAAATGGGTTGTTTTTTTCCTTATCAACAAATAATAGGCATTAGGAATATGAATCATCAGTATTATGTGGTAGTCAAAAAAACTAATGTGATCTTGGCCTGCATTAAGAGGAGCATAGCTTTTAGAAATAGGGAAGCGATAGTGGCATTGTACACTGCCTTTGTCAGACCTCATCTGGAAAATTGTGTTCAGTTCTGGGTACTGCAGTCAATAGTGTCAGATACTGTAGAGAGGTCAAGGGGAATAAAGAAAGAAAAGACTGTCACATTTGGTTGTTAATAGATCACTGGTACTCTTGGAGAGGTTTTAGTTTCAGTTAAATGATGAGGTTGAAAGTCAGTTTGCAAAGTTAATGGGAAACGAAGAAAAGAGGCAACAAACATAAATAGCTAAATACTTGTCTGTGAAAGAGAAGAAAGACATAAGACAATATCTTGAGGTGATGGTAGGGTCTAGTTAAGAATGTGAGAGAACTGGGCATGTTTGATTAGTAGGGAAGAGATGAGAGGATAGAACGAGATAGAAAATTAGGGAAAGATAGGGGGTGATTGACAGTGTAGTCTGCCAGATAAAAGGGAAGGGAAGAAGACTGGGGCAAAAGTAGAGGGGCTAGTGGTTATAAGGAGAAGGGTGGCCTCTTTGAGATGAGAGTAAAGGAGGAGAAAATGGGGATGCTGTTGAGGTGGTGTAGAGGTGGGGAGAAAAGAGCCTTTGCCACAGATGATTTTTTTTTCAGTGAAATATGTGTCAAGGTCCCCCACTGAGATGGAGGGACAAGATGGGGCAAAGGTGACTTGAGAAGAGAAAAAAATTAACAAATTATGAAAATCGATTAAAAATATCCTTGATCTCTCCCATGTTGTTGCCCCCCCTACACACACACACACACACACACAAATGCCTAGTGGTATCAGTGTAATGGAATCCTCTGCCACTGAATTTCCACAACCACAGAATTAAAGGAAAGTGCCAGAGAAAAATCCTATTGCTTGAATTCAATGCCACCTGCACCCTCTTCTACAGTACCTGAAGTTTCTCTAAGTTCTGGTTTAAAGTTGATGTCCTTGCTGGCCTCTTCAACCAACTTTCTAGGTCAATAATGTTAGTAGTGGGGCAGCTAGGTGGCGCAGTGTATAGAGCACCAGCCCTATAGTCAGGAGTACCTGAGTTCAAATCGGGCCTCAGACACTTAACACTTGCTAGCCGTGTGACCCTGGACAAGTCACTTAACTCCAATTGCCTCACTAAAAAAAAAATAATAATAATGTTAGTAGTTATATGTTAATCACATTAAGTGAAGCTCCTCTTTGGTGAACCTCCCCAAGTAAAAACTAACCCAAAGTCCTGGGAAAATGATTATACATGTTACATATACAGTTATAGGCAGATACAGTCACCAGTCACCATAAGAGAAGGATCATTACTCAACAAGGAAGATAAACGTGATGATCATGATAGCTAGCATTTACATAGTGCTTGAAGGTTTGCAAAGTACTCATTTGATCCTCACAGTGACCTCTCATTGTAGATATTATTATTTCCATTTTATAGATTAAGAAACTGAGGCAGATGGTTTTGATGACTCACTCAGTGTCAGACACTTTGGAAGTATTTGAACTCAGATCTTCCTTACTTCAAGACCAGTGCTCTATGCACTACATCCCCTCCCTATAATAACTTAACTTTGCTTCCTTTTGTTGACATTAGGTACAAAGATCCTGTATTTCCCCTGCTGCCTGTCAAGACAAGTCTGTGGGACCATGAGGCTGAGGTTAGCTTGTCGGCTCCTTCAGTCACTGTGGGACTCTCCAGCCTTCTATAGGCCTCTCCGCTATGTGAGCACAGGGCTGCTGAGGCTTCAGAAGACCTTCCCCGACTTTGAAGCCATTCACCAAGGAAAGCAGGCAATGCCAGAGTATTTTAATTTTGCCAGTGACGTGCTAGACGTGTGGAGTCAGATGGAGAAGGTAAAGTTGGGGGATTTTGACAGATACCACCCTAATGGTGTTTGCCTTAGACCCTAAGCCCTAAGGACAAGGGAAGAACTGTGCTGAGAAGATCATTTTCTTTTGCTACCTTGAGCTGTTCACAGATAGTAGGGGGCCAGAAAAGGAAATTGTCCTTGACCTTCAAAGCATTAAAATCATCCATCCTACTTAGTATTCAAGGTTTGTGCACTGGTGATGTCAATCTGCTCTTTGGATAAGACCTAGCAGAGAACATAGGCCCTTTCTTCTCTGACATTGAGGGACCAAGTGTTAGATGCCATGACACAGATAATTGTAGGCAAGGGCAGTTTTCTTAAGCAGTGGAAGAATTGTCAGTTTTCATCACTGCTTACTCCTCTAATTCTTGTGGGAGGGGTCAATATGCATGACACACAACTTCCAAAGGACTCAAACCCATCTGGCCTTGGGCCCACTCTCTCCTCCCTTCAGTTATATACCTCTTCCCTCTTCTTCACCATGACCATGCCCTTCCTTCTTCAAGCTCCTTTGAAGGCATTATTTGGAGGCAATGGAAAATAGATTTTGAACTCAAAGGGTCCTTAGCGGCTCTCTAGTCTAACTCCTTCATTTTATAGAGGAAGAACGTGAGTCCCAAACAGGCTATGTAATTGGTAGTTAGTATTGGAGCCAGGATTCAAACCCAGGACTTCCAACCCAAATAAACACCTACCCATATATCCTACCCAGTATATTGTGTGGTGCTGTGGGGAGAGGAAACAAAACTAATAGGATCAAGTCACCAAGAAGTTATTAAGCATCTACCATGTACCAGGCATAGTGCTAAGTATCAGAGAAACAAAGGCAAAGAAGAGTCCCTGCTCTCAAGAAGATCACAGTCTAAAGGGGAACACAACTTGCAAATAGCTATGTACAAACAAGCTATAGACAGGATAAATCAGAGATAATTAGTAGAGCAAAGACACTGGAAATAAGTGGAATTGGGAGAGATTTCCTCTAGAAGGCGAGATTTTAGCCAGAAGGAACCAGGGAGGCCAAGAGATGGCTATGAGGGGGAAGAGAATTCCAAGCATGGGGGACCACCAATGAAAATGTTTGGAGACAGGGGGCAGCTAGGTGGCACAGTGGATAAAGCACCAGCCCTGGATTCAGAAGGACCTGACTTCAAATCTGGCCTCAGACACTTGACACTTACTAGCTGTGTGACCCTGGGCAAGTCACTTAATCCTCATTGCCCTGCAAAAAAGAAAGAAAGAAAGAAAGAAAGAAAGAAAGAAAGAAAGAAAGAAAGAAAGAAAGAAAGAAAGAAAGAAAGAAAGAAAGAAAGGAAGGAAGGAAGGAAGAAAGGAAGAAAGAAAGGAAGAAAGAAAGGAAGGAAGGAAGGAAGGAAGGAAGGAAGGAAGGAAGGAAGGAAGGAAGGAAGGAAGGAAGGAAGGAAGGAAGGAAGGAAGGAAGGAAGGAAGGAAGGAAGGAAGGAAATGTTTGGAGTCAGGAGATAGAGAATCTTGTTAGAACATCAAGGAGGTGAGCATAGTCAGACCACAGATTGGGGAGGGTGGGAATTAAGGTAAAAGAAGGCAGGAAAGGTATGAGGGGATCAAGGCTTTGAATGATAAACAGAGGGTTTTGTATTTGATTCCAGAGGCAGTAGGGAGTCACTGGAGTTCACTGGATTAGGGAGGCACATGGTCAAATCTGTTCTTTAGGAAGATTAGTCTGACAGTAAGAGACTAGGAGTCTGATTAATTTTATTAACGTCGAGTTGGGTGGAAAGGGGAAAGGAAGAGAATTGATTTCCCCCCCCAGGATTTCGATCTATACATTTAAGGGACCAGAGGAAGACAACTCTTAGTACTCCAATGAAGCATAGAATTACTAGCTGATGTCATAGTTTGGGCCTTAGGATGTGGTCGATTTCCTTTGCAGTCCACTTATCTGCTGGTGGGAAGAGGAGGAAGGCCCACAGAAGGCCACAGTTTACTAGTGTGAGATTCAAAATTGGATATACGAGCATTAAACTCCCCCTTTTAACTTTTCCCATATATATATATATATCCCAGACCACTAAGAAAAAGAAGCCTCTGAACTTTAATCTGTGAGGGATTAGTTTTTATTGCTTGGGAATTAATTAGATAACAAAAGGTGATGCCAATTATGGAAATAGGGAAGTAGAAATACAAATGAATAATCTTAGATCTAAGCTTAGTCTATTTTCCTTTATAAAACTCACCAAAGGGGCAGCCCCTCACTAGACACAAAAGGGATAAAACTTGAGCAAAAGTATAGTGATCACCCAAGCAATTCCTACAGTATCTGGGGCCCCACGAAGCAAGTCCTCAAATCTATGGTGCATTAATGAGGGCATTTCTAAGGGCTAGTTGCTGAGTGGGCCTCAATACCTCTTGGTAAAGTTTTACCTAGGGTTCCCAACTTAAACCTGACACCACAAGATAAAGGCTACTTTTGGCTAATAGATGGTGTTATCTTTCTATCCCTTGTCATTACCCAGGCTGGAAAACGGTCCCCAAATCCTGCTCTCTGGTGGGTTGATGGTCAGGGAGATGAGGTAAAATGGAATTATGAAGAGCTGGGCATCCAATCCAGGAAAGCAGCCAATGTTTTGTCCAGAGTATGCAACCTGCGGCCAGGGGATCGATTGCTGGTAATTCTCCCCAGGATACCTGAATGGTGGTTGGTGAACGTGGCTTGTATGAGAACAGGTCAGTGGCTGGTTCCCTCTAACTTGTGACAGATTGAAGGACTAGTCATCCTAAGTATGCTACAAGGTGGGGAGTTAGGGGAAAAGTAGAATGTGTTAGATTAGAGCAGGAGAAGTAATTCGTTGTACTCACTCCCTTATCCTGAGCAATGACTGAGACTTTCTAGAAAACGAGGATGTGTATATACACATGCATATAGTATATATACACATAAATGTATGTGTGAATATGTATGTATGGCATTGATAATGATAAATATCATAATAAAGTCTTACTCTGACTTCATTGGGTTTGCACTTTCCCTGGGCTTCTTCTTTTAGGATGGTGAAGCTACAACTGGGATTATTACCCACACTAATATTCAATATGCTTCTCAGTAATAATCCTCTTTGTATATATACATGTTCATTTTCTTGAGGTTGATGCTCTTTTCTTTTGTTCACTTCATTATCTCTTCCCAAGGATTCCCACTTCCCCAAAAGAACCTTCCCTTATAGCAATAAATAAGGTGAAGAAAAATAAATCAACACATTGACCATGCAGTGCTACCATGCATGGTCAGGTTCAGGAATACTAGAAGTCTAGTGAAAGGAAATGGAGAGCTCACAAGACAGTAAAGAAAGCTGACTTTATTGAATGCAGATATTAACAAAATGAAGGAGCAGTCAGAGAGAAGAGAAATGGAACAGTCCACTGGGATCCTGGATGGAATTGGGCACTTTATTAGGGTCCAAGACTGAATGGAGAACCCTCACTACAAAACAATAAAGCCTGGTGGATTTTTATAGGGTTCTTATCTAGGTCTAGCAGGACTAAGCATTGTGGGGAGGAAATGGAGAGTCTTGTTTAGTAATATCAGTAAGGAGAATAAAATACAAAACCAGGTTCTCTATTTATACAGCCTTGTAGCTGTTTCCTTGGTTCCTTTTCTGTGGAGCAGATGTTCCTCCCAAACTCACAGTGCTCAAGTTTATCTAAATCCTCTGTGATAGCTAGTTCACTGGGCTGACACTCCCAAATTATAGAAATCTGGGACTTTCTGAGTGTAATAAAATGTAGTTTTTCCCTATCCCTGCATTGTTGATTGTATGGTTGGCAGTAGTACTTACCAATGTATCCTCAGATAGTTTTTGTTACAATCTTCACAACAACCCTGGGAGGTAGATGCCATTATCATCCCTATATTCAGGGAACTGAAATAGATTGAGATTAAGTGACTTGCTCAGGATCATGTGGCTAGTAAATGTCTGGGGCTGTATTTGACCTCAGATTTTACTGACTCTAGGCACAGTGCTCTATCCACTGCTTCTTCTAGCATAATCTGGGTGAACAAATAGATAGACAAACAGACAGATATATGTATGGGTTTGCTATCTTTGATCTCTCCAAATGTAGAAGAGAATTTTCATCTTTTAATTCAGAAATAAAAAAGTATGAGTGCAATTACTCCAGTCCTCTAAACAGTGACCTACAATTATTTTATGTATTCTGCAGCTATTTATCTGGCTTGATAGTTTCACACTAACAATATCTAAGGACTATAGTGTATAATAACCCGGTAACATTTAATGATTTATTTGGTTCACCCCAATTGTCAGTTCATAATTAATCATTCCACACATATTAATTGCTTTCCTTTTGTGCGTGTCACCTGAAGAATACAACATGAATATATGTTTCACCCAAAAGACACTGAAATCTCCCACAGTGTTCAGAAAAATTCTCTTAACATAGATCTCACTGAATGAACAAAATGGCCATTCTACTCTTCAGAGCAGATACTCAGAGAGGTGAGTTGATCACTTCCTAAACAATAATGTGATTTGGAAGGGGAAGAAAAGTTTCAGGCCCAGGACAGGAAAAAAAATGGTTTATGGTAAATTATACTTTAAGAAATGAAGGAGACCCCCTCCCCCCCCAAAAAAAAAGAAAGAAATGAGAGAGAACTCAGCAGGCAGAGTCTCTGAAGGCTTAAACAAAATAACTAAACTGTATCAACCCCTCAATTTTCAACAAATGCAATATCTCTGCAAGGAAGATTAAGTTAGATTGCACACAGTTTGCAGACCAGGAAACTGATAGAGCCACAACTTAGTGCAAAATTAGATCTGACTTCTCCACTGCTCATAAAGGAATCTTTGTTGTTGTTGTTGTTTTCATAAAGGAATTTTGAAGCTAATTGTCATTGTCTTTGATACTGACACTTCTTTGGATATTCTGGCCAAATCTTCAAGAGGCTTTCTATTTCCCCACATAAGGAGGATGAGGAGAAATAGAGAGCAGATTTTATGCAGAAAGAGGCAAAAAATCACATATTTCTTCTTCCACAAGAAAGAAGAAATATATACATTCAGGAGGACCTGAGTTCAAATCCAGCCTCAGACACTTGACACTTACTAGCTGTGTGACCCTGAGCAAGTCTTTTAACCCTCATTGCCCCACCAAAGAGAGAGAGAGAGAGAGAGAGAGAGAGGAGATTGAGCAGTGTTACCAAGAGTCAACTATGGTTTCTCATAGACAAAATTAAAGGGATAGTAACTCTTAACCCCTTTGAAGTCAGAGTAAACCAATAACCACAGGAGGCTACCACAGTTAAGTAAAAGCTTATCTTGTACACATGCTAGCTTTCTTGAGTTATGGTAATCTCAGTCATTTTTCTGGGGATTCCTAGTCATCCCACTGCTGCCACCATATTGTCATGGGAGTTTTTCATCTTAGATTCCATGAGACCCCAAGAAGAATCTCACCCATCATAAAGTCTGTATGATTTAAAGGAAGGAGCCAGATTGCAAGGAAAAGAACTTTATTGGTATGATAAGGAAACTCACTTAGACTAGTAGTGGTTTAAACTAGGAGTATAGATTGAGTTTTTGTTATTTTTTACTTTTACTTAGAGTACATAGATAATCAGTAACATTCTGCAACAAAACAGAAATAGGGAATATGTGTTCTCAGTGGTCTCAATAATTGCCAAAGATCTGGTTTGTTCCAGTGGAATAATAATTTCTCTGTAGTTAATCTTATCAGATTAATATCTTATCATAGTATCCTGTGTTAGTAGGAAATCTCTAAGATAGTGGAGACCTCCTTCAAGATAGGATCAGCCAGCTTCATCCTTTTACTGAAAGTAAGGAGAATAAAATACAAACCCAGGTTCTCTATTTATACAACCTTGTGGCTGTTTCCTTGGTTCCTTTCTTGTGGAGCAGATGTTCCTCCCAAACTCACAGTGCTCAAGTTCATCTAAATCCTCCATAATAGCTAGCTCACTGGGCTGACACCCTCAAATCCTAGAAATCTGGGATTTTCTTAGATTCCATTGTTATCATATCTGATCTGGGCACAGATCCTAATTTAGGACCAAGACAGTTTGTGAAGACTTTGACAGCCCAGCATG
This sequence comes from Dromiciops gliroides, assembly GCF_019393635.1. Classification (NCBI taxonomy): domain Eukaryota; kingdom Metazoa; phylum Chordata; class Mammalia; order Microbiotheria; family Microbiotheriidae; genus Dromiciops; species Dromiciops gliroides. The sequence goes on along the minus strand of NC_057861.1, from coordinate 545,580,861 downwards.
AGTTCTTGCAAGTCCTATCAAAATGGAAAAGTTTCAAGTAGATGCCTATAACCAATAGGCCTGGGTATGGGTATCCTCCAAAACCCAGCCTAACTTAGTTTAGAAAGTTCCCTGAGTGCTTAACTGTTTTATTATATTAGCTATAACAACTTCCCAGGACCATATATAAAGGTAGAAGGCATTGCAGGGTTTATTTCAATTGATCCATCCATCAAAAAAGCATTTATTGAGCGTGTGATATGTGCCAGTCACTATGCTAGTCACTTTGTATCCAAAAACAAAAGTGAAATGAGCCTAACCCATGAGGAGTTTACAATCTAGACAGAGGAGACTATATGTGTGCATGTGTGTATGTGTGTTTGTATGTGTAAATTCATATGTGCATGTGTGTGCATTGTGTGTTTTTATGTATTGAACACTATATATGTGTACATGTCTATGTATGTATGTCTGTGTGCATTTGTATGTATGTGTGTATACCCACACATTTATATACATATATACACAAATATATGCATATGTGTGTGTATATATGTTGTGTCTACAAGAATAAAGAACACAATTCCAAAAACAATATGCATGTATGCATGTATAGTCACTTTGTGTGCGATAGTATGTATAGTAGAGAGTAGCTAGGTGACCCAGTGGGTATAGTGCCAGGTCTAGAGTTAGGAAGACTCATCTTCCTGAGTTCAAATCTGTCCTCAGACACTTAACTTGCTATGTGACTCTGGGAGAGTGACAGTCCTGTTTGTCTCAGTTTCCTCATCTGTAAAATAAGCTAGAGAAGGAAATGGCAAACCACTCCAGTATCTCTACCAAGAAAACCCCAAATGGGGTCATGAAGAAATGGATGCAACTGAACAAAAACAATGAAATGTATGTATAGTATATATATGTGTGTGTGTGTGTGTGTGTGTGTGTGTGTACATAGATATGTATATAGAGAGAAAATGTCCCCAAAGTTACCATTACATAAAATAGTTCAAGTTCCACCTTCTATATAAATTCTTTCCTGATCCTCCCAGACATTAGCACCATTAGAAATAGAATGGTCCTACCACCTAGGGAGATCAAGCAAAAGTTTATATAGAAAGGGTCACGATAAGAGTCTTGATGGAAAAGAGTGATACTGAGACACAGGTCGGGTGAGTCTGAATTTCAGGCAGTGCAAATGCACAGAGATGGAGTCCTGTTTATAATGAACAGTATGCAGGCCAGTTTGGGTGGAGAGTCAAATGTATCAAAGTATTTTGTGTATCAAAGGATGAGCTAGATAATAAGGCTGGAAAGAAAAGGTGAAATCAGGCTGTTAATGGTTTCAGATGTCAAAACAGAGGAGTTTGCTTTTTGTTCCTGGAATTAATGGGAAGACACTAAAAACTTATTGAGGAGGGAGTGACAAAGCCAGAGGTATGATTTGGTAGCTGCTCGGAGGGTAGATTAGAGCTGAGATTTGCACCAGCAGAATATGTACATTAATGAAATCTTGAGTCTGTGATTTATGATTAGTATGGGTGTGGTGTCAACTGAATTCTGAACAAAGCCACTTTCTAGGAAGGAGGGAGTGTTGATGGAAGGTTGCTGATATTTTGGTACTCTTAGCACTCAACATTATTCAAAATGGGAAAATAAGAGTATAATTGTTTTAGTTATTGTTCAGTCATGTCCAATTCTTCATGACCCCTTTTGGGTTTTGGGTTTTTTTGGTTTGAGCTTTTTTTTCTGTTTTTTGTTTTGGGGATTTTGCGGTGGGGTTGGACAAAGTAGTTTGCCATTTCCTTCTCTAGCTCATTTTACAGAGGCAAACAGGGTTAAGTGACTTACCTGAGGTCACGTAGCTAGGAAGTGTTTGAGGAGAGATTTGAACTCATGAAAAGGAGTCTCCCTGACCATTTTCTAACCATTTGGGCACCTAGCTGCCCCAAGAATTTATATGGTCTGTATTATGTGTCAGGCACTGTGCTATAAGCATTTTACAATTATTGTCTCATTTGATCCTTAAAACAACATTAGGGGAAGCTAGATGGCACAGTGGATAGAGCATCAGTCCTGGATTCAGGAGGTCCTGAGTTCAAATCCAGCCTCAGACACTTGACACTTACTAGCTGTGTGACCCTAAGCAAGTCACTTAACCCCAATTGCCTCACCAAAAAACAAACAAACAAACAACATTAAGGGGTGGGTGGTATCATTATCCCAATGTCATAGATGAGGAAACTGGGACAAGTATAGCGGTTACCTGACTTGCCTAGGATCACATAGCTAGTCAATGTCTGAGGCTGGATTTGAACTCAGATCTTCCTTACTTCCAGGCCAGTTGTTCTATCTACCATGTTGCCCAGCTACCTCAAATGAAAATATAAATTCCTATAGAGGTTTGATATCATGCCAAGTGTTAGAATGCACCAGAATGTCTTCCAAATCTCTATTGGCATTTAGGAACATAAGAATTAGATCTAGAAACAAATTTAGGGATGATTTAGTACAACTATTTCATTCTATAGAAGAGAAAATTGGATCTTAGAAAAGGGGAAATAACTTGATCAATATCACTCAGTAAATCACAGAATTAGGATTTAGACTCAAGTCTTCTGACTTCAAACCCAGTGCTGTCCAAACTACACCATGATGCTCTTTTGGTTCACTGTGGATTAAGATGATTAGTTTTCTAAATTATCATTGTTTTCTTCCATTTTTTTCAGGGGTTGTCATCATTCCTGGAGTTTCTCAGCTAACAGTAAAGGACGTTCAGTATCGACTGCAGGCATCTGGTGCCAAGGCCATCATTACTAATGACTCCTTAGCACCTCAGGTGGACACCATTGGTACTGACTGTCCTTCCCTCCGAACAAAAGTTCTTGTCTCCAGCAGTAGCCGGCCTGGCTGGCTGAACTTCAGAGAACTATGCCGGTGAGTTGTGACCCTTTGTGGAGAGTAATCTGACCCCCTAATGAAAACAACCAAGAAAAAAAGGAAGGAAGGAAGGAAGGAAGGAAGGAAGGAAGGAAGGAAGGAAGGAAGGAAGGAAGGAAGGAAGGAAGGAAGGAAGGAAGGGTAAGGGGCTAAAATTCTAGCTGGTCTGTCTAAAATATCTAATGAGTGGTCGCCAATAAATTATAAGCTTTAGCAAGAGTTAGACTTTTAAGCATTTATTAAGGAGAATAAGAATTTGGTGAAGAGAGAGAAAAGCCTAGATTCATCTATCAAAGGGAGAGCGCATTTCTAGCTCCACTCTCCACCAGCCTCCTAAAGAAAGAGAGCGAGAGCACCACCCTCACCCCCTCTTCCTCCCACAAGGAAACGTCACTTCCTGATGCCAAAGAGCCTCATGTCTTGCCCTCAGACACCTTCTCCTCATGGTGGAGCGTCCTGCAGTAAGTCTCCAGCAGGTGGCGTCATTCCAATCATTACAGAAGGAAGGAGGGAAGGAAGGAGGAAAGGACAGGGGGAGGGGAGGAGAGGAAAAGAAAATGAGGACAAGATAAGGACTATCTTTTATAGCTTAGAATGTTAAAACCAGAAAGGATTTTAGAGACCATTTAGTCCAAACATCTTTCTCCAAACCCTCCCCTCACCATGCTCACCTGTATTGTAGATAGAAAGCACAGAGAGAAGAAATTCTAATCGGGCAAGTAGACTTGTCCAAGGCCATAGGACTACTTCTCAGCAGAACTAAATCCCTCAATGAAAACTGTTGTTTAAGCTTGCTAAAACTGAGAAAGATGTGATATGTATGGGCATAGCCAACAATTCAATTTAATTCAATAATCTGTTGTCAATTGTCAATTATGTGCCAACCACTAAGTATTCAGAGACACACCTCACCCACACCCCCATAAAAAGTGTCCCTGACCTCAGGATTCTTATATTCTACTGGAGGAAAAGTCTCTTCAAAGATGTGACCTTTGCCTTGAAGGAAGCTAGGTTTTCTAAGAGGTAGGGGTGAAAAGGGAGAGTAGTTCATGCTTGGCAGTCTATGCACAGACCCAGAGATGGGTAATGGGATGCCTTCCATGAGGAACATGGAAGCATGAACAAGCAGGATTTTATAGATATATTGAGAATCTGCAAGAGAATAATGCATAATTGGCCTCACAAATGTTTTTAAAAGTGCCATCTGTCAAATATACAAAAACTCAGGCCAACTAGGTTTGTAAATCACAATGGATCATTTTACTCAGGGTCATGGAATTGCAATTTAGGGCATCACCACAATCTTTCCAGACAGGGATGCCCAGAGAGGGGAATTACAATAAAGGTTATATAAACTCAGGAGGGATGGATAGGTAGGTAGATGGAATAGTAGGTAAAACCACAGAATTGGTTTAAGCCACCTCTAACCAGCAGAGGCAAACCATAGGCAAGGCCCCAAGCCAAGGCCCCCTGTAGCATCAACAGAGCAGCAGAACTGTAGGAAGGGCATCTTGATAAGAGATTAAAAGAACCAAGTTGCAGCCTTGGATCTATCTCTGCCCAGGGGCAGGGGCAGTTAGAAACAGCAGGGTAGGGAGCCAGAGTTTCCCAGGGGTTGACACATCCAGTATTTCCTAGTCTTTTCCATAATTAGCCTTTTCTTAATTATAATTACCTCTACTTGGAAGGATATCAGAAGCCTAAAGAAATAGAAAGTAAGTTTCCTGAAAGCAAGGACTATTTCTTTTTTTTTTTACTTATAGGCTTTCTGTCCCTCCTTTCTAGCATAGTATTTTGCATACAATAGGCACTTAATAAATATTTTTAACTGAATTGAGATACCATGGCAGTGCTGTTTTCAAATTTCTATAAAATGCTGTACTGGGAGGGAGGAGTCAGGGAGAGGAATTTGGTTTAGGTCCCATTTTTTTTATTTTTTATTTCTTAGAGGCTTTTTGTTTTTATAGCACAGCTAATTCCTAATACACCTCTCACCCACTGAACCCTCTCTGGTAACAAAGGAAAACAGTTTAAGCCAAATGAACCAGCAATGACTATTGTCTGACAGTATATACAATGTTCCACACCTGTAGTCTCCCTCTCTACTGAAAGGAGGAAGATATAATTTCCTTATCTGTTCTTGGAAATCAAGATTCGTCCTTACAATTAGTCAGGGTTCAGTTGCTTTCAGCATTACTTTTATTTGCATTATTGTAGTCATTGTATATATTGTTTTCCTGGTTCTATTTATTCAGAAGACTTCCCATGTTTTTTTCTAAATTCCACATATTAAGTTACATTTGCATCATAATATTTCATTAGATTCATATACTACATGATAAAATGGGACAAATGGAGAAAATATTGATACAGTGTTTTGAGAACCTTAAAGCACTACATAATGCTATTAATTATTGTTGTTGTTGTTGTTGTTATTGGTTTAGTCATTCCCTAATTTATAGGCATCTACTTTATTTTTAATCTTTTGTTACCACAAAAAGTGTTTATATACACATATATAATTATGCATGCACACAGATAATATATACACACATATATAATATATGCACATATAATATAGCTACATTCTTTTATCCAAAGATTACACTACTAGTCATATACGTCAAAGAAGTTAAAGATAGAAATAAATACCTAAAATGTTTTAATATATGTTTTATATATAAAATATATTTATATTGTTATACAAAATTTAATAATCTAGATACAAATGAAATTGTTAGTGAATATATAAACCACTTGGATTTGATGGAGCTGCCTTATTATACAAAAAAATCCTATGAAAACTTGGATTAGCAAGATCAAAATGCTCTTTAACTGAACCCAGACAATATTAAAGTGGGTGTCAAGCAAACCCCGGAGTTATTTGGGTTGTTGCATACCATTTGCCTCTCCAAATATCTGGGAGTTTATAGCTAGCAGATAAGCTCCTATTTAATGTGACTTCTTTCCCCAGAATAATTGGTAGTTTTTATGGCTCTCTAATGAACACCTTCATCTGCTGGAGCCATTCTGTTTTCCTCCACAATACTTATAAAAACATCTGAGTTATCTGTGACAACCCCTTTTGAATTATATACTCTTGTCATATTGTTTTCAAGTTTGAACTATTAAACTGATTTGTATGTCATATACTTTTGTCATATTGTTTGCTTTTCAATTGAACTGTCAAACTGATTGTATCATGCTAATGGAACTGAGGAAATCCTGTACTAACAAGCCAGGAAAAACTGAAAGTTAATCAATCTGGATCTGATTTACCAATAAAGATTTAAAACTTTGGATGACCAAGGTCTGTAACCAATGAACAAAGAAGGTTTAAAAACTTTCACTCATAAAGTAATCTTGAGCTCTTTCTTTGGAAGGAGTATCCACATATACATGCCTACCTACTAATGGGAGAAATAAACTGGAGCTGTTTTTCCTAATTGTTCTTTACTGTTTTGTAAATTTCTCACTGTTTTCTATAGAGAGCAGTTATGAGAAATAGTTTTCAACAATATCATAAAATTTCTATTTTATGGGAAAATATAACCTATATATACCAAAATATTTATAGCACCACTTTATATGATAGAAAAGAGTTAGAACCAAATTTTGTGCCCATCAACTGGGGAATGGCAAAACAAATTGTGGTCCATAAATATAAAGGAATATCTCAATGCCATAAGAAATGATGAATAGGAAGAATTTGGAGAAGCATGCAAATACTCATATGAACTGATACAGAATAAAGTAAGCAGACCCAAGAAAACAACAAATACCATGATGAAAATAATGTACATGGAAAGAACAAAACCCCAAGAATGAATATCATGACATTGTAATGACCAAACTAGCCTCCAGAAAAGAGATGAGAAAATATATCTCCCCCCTTTGCTTGCACAGAGTTGTAGACCATGGTTGTGAAATATTATAACATATAATGTCAGACTTAATTGATGTGGTAGTTAATTTCACTAAACTGCTTTTTTCCCCCTATTTTCTTTTTATTCTTTACTACAAGGGATGAATTACTGGGTAGAGAATGGACAAAGGATATATTTGAAAATGAAGATGATAGTAAAACAAAATATACCAACACAAACTAAAACTTTATGAAAGAAAAATATTGGATGGAGTAATGAATAGTAAGAAAGAAGATTGGCGTGAAATTGTCAGCATTCCCTGAAAAATAATTTAATCTATCTATCCAGAGAGTCAATATGTCCCCTCTACAGCCAAAATTAAACTTGGAGATTTTTTTTTCAATACTAAGAATTTATGAATTTATCCTACTTTGGGAGCAAATATAAATCTTGTCAAATTTTCACTTTTAAGATACAGTTCAGTCTATTGTTGACTGGATGCTCAAGGCTCTTCTGGTAACAGCAACCTCTAGTCAAAAGAGGGATGGAATTTCTACATCTGGCCTGTTCACATGAAAAGCTGGGGGTGGAAACTTCTACCTAAAGGGAGGGTCTTAGGGTTGAACAGAAATCTGATCTAGCCTTAGGAAATTAAGTGACCTTTCAGGGAAAACATGGTTATGTTTTAGGTTTATATTACAAAGCACCCAGAGCTAAAATTCTCCAATGTTTGTGTGACATACTTTTAAATGAACCAAGAGAAGAGGGGAGGATTAGGGTGATTTGCAAAAATATATGTGTATGGGGGGCAGCAAGGTGGTGTAGTGGATAAAGCACCGGCCCTGGATTCAGGAAGACCTGAGTTCAAATCCGACCTTAGACACTTGACACTTAACTAGCTGTGTGAGCCTGGGCAAGTCACTTAACCCCCATTGCCTAGAAAAAAAAAACAACAAAAAAGAAAACAAACAAACAAAAATATATGTGTATGTTCTTGTTTTTAGAGTGGCACCTGAAGAACACAACTGTGTGAGGACTAGGAGTCAAGACCCATTGGTTATTTTCTTCACTAGTGGTACCACAGGTTCACCCAAGATGCTGGAACACACCCAAGTCAGCTATGGATTGGGCTTTTCAACCTGTGCAAGGTATAGAGGGGGATGTATTGGCAGCTGAATATCAGGGTAGCAATAATACCATTGATAATTGAATATATTGACAGTTGAAATAATCAGTTTTTTGGTAGGTCAACAATTTTGTGGTAGAATGGGGAAAAAAGAAAAACAAAACAAAGCATAGACTTGGAAGTGGGGAAACCTGGGTTTATATCTTATCTCTGATTCTTGCTACCTATATAACCTTGGGCAATTCACTTAATCTCCCCTGGGTATCAGTTTTCTTATCTTTAAAAATAAGGGAGTTGGACAAGATGGTTTCTGAGGTACTTTCCAGGGGTAGATCTGTGACACTATTTTTTTTTAAATTAAGTCTCCAGGTCTGAGAAAGACAATAGAGTTGGGAGAAGGACTCACTTGAAAGGACCAAAGGGAAGACTTATATGAACCATTGTTAGGTAGATATTGACATCAGTGTGACAGTGGTGCTTTTGTGTTGTTGGTCGCCTGTCCACAGCCTGCCCACTGGATTAACTGTGGAAGACAATGATCAGTCTGAAGACTATATTATTCTCATACTGACTACTGGTTATACATTACCGTATGCTAGTAGGATTGATGAAACAATAAAGTTATAGAATGGAAACTCAGGAAGGGACTTCAGAAATAACCAGGTCCAGCCCCCTTATAGGAGTGTCATTAATCACAAGGCTTTTTGTTCTATCTTGCTCCTTACCTATTTCCACCCACATGCATATATGTTGGGGGGGTGGGGGTGGAGTTGCCTCCTTGGCACATAATGAACACAATAAATGCTTTTCATTTGTTCATTTATTCGTTCCCCACATCCCTCCCTCATGACTTTTTTTTCTCATTTTCAAGTAACTATCAGAAAAGTCATTTCTAAGAGAAACATATTTTGTTCTTGCCAGAGAAGTCAAAGGGCAAATTCTTTTTTTCTTTTTCTTTCTTTCTTTCTTTCTTTCTTTCTTTCTTTCTTTCTTTCTTTCTTTCTTTCTTTCTTTCTTTCTTTCTTTCTTTCTTTCTTTCTTTCCTTCTTCTTCTTCTTCTTCTTCTTCTTCTTCTTCTTCTTCTTCTTCTTCTTCTTCTTCTTCTTCTTCTTCTTCTTCTTCTTCTTCTTCTTCTTCTTCTTCTTCTTCTTCTTCTTCTTCTTCTTCTTCTTCTTCTTCTGGTAAGGCAATTGGGGTTAAGTGACTTGCCCAGGGTCAGCTAGTAAGTGTTAAGTGTCTGAGGCCAGATTTGAACTCAGGTTCTCTTGAATCCAGGGCTGGTGCTCTATCTACTGCACCACTTAGCTGCCCCTCAAAGGGCGAATTCTTCTGCCTCCTCTTTCATCCTTAAATGTATATGAATTTTAACCTCTTCATATTTCTATCCTGTACCATATCTAATTGTAATGAACTACAAACTTTTGAACCTCTAAAAAATACATTTACTCTTGCTTTTTCTTTGTCCTAAGATAACATCTTCTAGTTCTCCTGAGGCATTATTTCAATTTAGTCTATCTATAAATCAGTCAACCAATAGACATTTATTAAATGACATGACTGTATCAGCTCAGTGGTGGGAATACAAATAGAAGATAGAAATAATCCCTACCCTAAAGGATCTTACATTCTAATAGAGGAGACAGCAGCACATATATAAATACATATAAAATGAATATAAGGTAGTTTTAGGAGGAAAAGTTCTAGACATATGAGGAAAACCTTCATTGAGAAATAATGTTTGAGCTTAATTTTGGAGTAAAACAAGAGATCATTTTTTTTTTTTTTAGTGAGGCAATTGGGGTTAAGTGACTTGCCCAGGGTCACACAGCTAGTAAGTGTTAAGTGTCTGAGGCTGGATTTGAATTCAGGTACTCCTGACTCCAGGGCCAGTGCTCTATCCACTGCGCCACCTAGCTGCCCCAAGAGATCATTTTTTTAACCACCCATGCCTTGTGGTCAAATGGTCTGTAGCCACTAGGATGTTGCTCCTATTCTTCCAATGTATTTTCAGAAATAAAGCCTATAGACACAAGCTCCAAAGACTTGCTGGTAGTTGTAGACAATAAGTCAGTAGGACTTTTCTTTGTACACATTGAATATTGGTCTCTCTTTTCCTACAGGTAAATCTTGAGCTGCCATCTTGAGCCAGTAGAATCTATTTTGTGTCAGCCTCAAAGTTCTCTCTTTAACCAAACTTCAAAATTATCATGTAGAGCTTTTATGGCCATAGAGTTAGAAGGACTTGGGTAGTACCACAGATTCCCACACCTTGTATGGAGTCAGTTGTGGCCTATTCAAGTGTACCATTTTCTGACACTCTCTCAATAATGGGATACCTTCTAGGGAGGGAAGCTTAAATAGCCAAGGGTTACACTGCCATTTCTTAGACTGTATTGTTTCTCATAGCTCTTTATCATTCAACTGCTCTTACTTCCAGTTGTCACAAGGGCAAGCAAGACAGAGATGATTGATCCAATCCAACCAAATTTACAGGTACTGTTGAACTTGCAGCTGTGCTTTCAAGTGACAATGATTCAGATTCTTCCAATATTATAGACTGGCATATAGTAAACACAATATTTATTGACTGACTGACCATGGGTAGCTCTAATATATGGGGCCCATGGGATACAGCATCTGAGAATGCATCAGTTCTCAGACAATCCTTTGATTCCTCCAGTACTGGAAACTCTTCCAAGTTGAACTCCTCTTGATGGAGGATTCAATGCTTCTTCGATGCTCTCTATGATCATTTTCTTGTAAGACTCTATCTTCTTGTGAGCTGATGAACAGGAAGCCTACAGCAATATATATATATATTTTTTTTTGGCTGGGCAATGAGGGTTAAGTGACTTGCCCAGGGTCACACAGCTAGTAAGTGTCAAGCGTCTGAGGTCAGATTTGAACTCAGGTTCTCCTGAATCCAGGGCCACTGCTTTATCTGCTGCGCCACCTAGCTGTCCCCCCCACACCCACCCCAGCAATATTTTGACAGTAGTTTGAACAAACTGGAGTTGTCCTCAAGCAGTGCTGACACTCTAATGGTGTTGGCCAAGTATTAAGGTAGAGTCACATTATCCACCCTCTTGCTAACTCCCACAAATTTTCTAAGGAATTTCAAGTTCATGCTGCTATAACCCAAATACTCATACTCCTCATTCTAATCTTAGCCTCTACATAGGCTGTAGAGACAAATAAATAAATATAGTCATAAAATGACTATAATATAATTGTCACTTACTGTCCAACACAACAAAACATGTTTAAGTTTCACTGTTATTGCTGAATAAGGGTCAATAAAGCCCAGTAATGAGGACATAGGAATGGTTAATGGAGAAAGGATTAGGTCCTTCAGAGCCTGGCTCCCCTGCTCAAATTTTGTCTCTATTTGTCTTAACAAATAGTGTCTGGTGACACTTTGGTTTCAGTCCCCATCCCTAACTATTTTTACTCCATCCAGTATTACTGAAGGTGATGCTATCACTACACCATGTTTCTGAAGACATCGTCCTAGCTGTTGTTCCAAGTGATACTCTGCTTGCCAACCTGCTCCTTTTCCTTCAGTCCCTCCATCTCTTACCAGGAGGGCCTCAAACTTTCTCACTAATTCTAGTCATTCCCAAACAGCTGGCTTGTTTAGAACACATTACTGCTCTTTCAGGAAATAGATTGGCCAATACTTTACTTGCCCAAAAGCATGCTTTCATCACAGCATGTGTAATAGCTTTCTCAGAACTATCAAGGATATTCCTATGACCAACTGTCTGTAGTCTGAATCTATTCTTGTGGGGGGAAAGAGGGAGGAATATCAGAGTACTTGAAAAGATATTGAAGGGGCAGCTAGGTGGCGCAGTGGATAGAGCACTGGCCCTGGAGTCAGGAGTACCTGGGTTCAAATCCAGCCTCAGACACTTAACACTTACTAGCTGTATGAACCTGGGCAAGTCACTTAACCCCAATTGCCTCACTAAAGAATTAAAAAAAAAAAGAAAAGATATTGAAGCTATTCAATCCAACCCTCCAGAACAATGTTACCATAGAATAATAGGATTACAGACTTGGACTGGGAAGGACCCTAAAGAGCCATCAAGGCCAACTTCCTCATTTTACAAATTAGGAAACTGTGACATCTTAGAGGGGTTAAGTGACCTATCCAACTTCAAACAGGTACTAAGTGTCAGAGTCAGGATTTGAACACAGTGCAGTGCCTTACACCATTTAAGCAACACTTTAGTGAAGCTTACATATAATAATGTGACAGTTATAACCAACCACTTGATATCTCCTCTAAAAGTCACATCAGAAAAATCCAGCTACCCATTCATAGTCTATGAAAGAATGGATGAGATGGGAAGTGGCAAATCCTCAATGGAGGCCTGCAGTGCTTGATTGCCACCCCCCAAACCCAGAAATCCTATATGAGCTCCTTCAAAACTGAGCCCAGGGGCAGCTAGGTGGTGCAGTGGATAAAGCACTGGCCCTGGATTCAGGAGTACCTGAGTTCAAATCCGGCCTCAGACACTTGACATGTACTAGCTGTGTGACCCTGGGCAAGTCACTTAACCCCCATAGTCCAGCAAAAAAAAAAAAAAAAAGAAAAGAAAAAAAAATGAGCCCAGTCCCACCCCCTCAATAATAGCCCCCTAAAAGCTATCTAGTTTCATGGGTATTGCCTCAGAAAGTTTGTTTAGCATAACTGAGAGGCAGGGTGAAGCCGGCCAATTTTTATTCTGCATTTCTGCCAAATACACAATCCTTATGATAATTGTGCCCAAGTTGGTTTCTCTGTGTGGAGCTCAGTTTTCTCTTTTGGGGGGAAGGAGGGAGAGAGGGAATTAAATAGCATTTGAAGCCCCTTTCTAGTTAAATGTGATATAACTTCAGAGTCCACCAACTTTTAAATAAAGTTTAAGTTATTTTCCTCCTCAAGATGGTATTAAGGGGGCAGCTAGGTAGCGCAGTGGATAGAGCACTGGCCCTGGAGTCAGGAGGAAGAGTTCAAATCTGGCCTCAGACACTTGACACTTACTAGCTGTGTAACCCTGGGCAAGCCACTTCCCCAATTGACTCACCAAAAAAGAAAGAAAGAAAGATGGTATTAAGTATGGCATGTGTGACATCTGATGAGTCATGATGGGTCATGGGTCTATATGTTTGATGATATGACATTTCTGGCACTTGAGGGTCCCTTTACTTGTATGATTATTCCACAAGCATTTACTATGCTCCTGGCCCTTTTCTAGTTTCTGAATCTCCTTCTGATAGGTGGAAGGAAAGAAATAATCATTTATTAAGTTCCTACTATGTAACCAGGCACTGTTCTAAGCACTTTACAAATATTACCTCATTTGATGTTCCTCTTCCTCCCTTCTTCCTCTTCCTCCTCCTTCTCTCCTCCTCCTCCTCATCTCCTCTTCCTCTTCCCCTCCTCCTCCCTTCCTCCTCTTCTTCTTCTTCTTTTCTTCTTCTTCTTCTTCTTCTTCTTCTTCTTCTTCTTCACCAGCTCTATTGTTCAAGATAGAAATTCTGGAAAATAGGTGCTATTATTATCCCCATCTTACAGTACAGGAAACCAAGACAAACCAAAGCTAAGTGCCTTGCTCAGGGTTACACAGAAATTAAATAATGGTCTCTGCAGCTGTGCTGCCATACAGCAAATACTCTCTTCTTCTGTGTCACCAGGAAGTGGAAAGACTTAACAGTTTCTGACGTCTTCTGGAACACATCTGACACAGGCTGGGTCAAAGCTTCCTGGTCATTCTACTCTACTTGGATAACAGGAGCCTGCCTTTTCATCCACCACCTGCCAAAAGCCGACACCAATGTTATCCTGAATGTAAGGACATAAATCACTCTACTTGTTGACTGCATTGAAATTGGATGGAAAAAGGGGTGAAAGTAATCACCACACAAAGTAATCAGTTCATTTAATGCCCATATGAGCCAGATTGTATTGAGCTGCAGGAGACAAGGAAGAAAGGCAAATATAAAAGTAAATGTAAACTGAGTCCTTGATCTCCACAGAGAATTAGATAGAATACTGAATATTCATGGAGACAGGAAGACCTAGATTTGAATTCTATCTCAGATGCTTGCTAATCTATAAGATGGTGATAATAATATCTCCAGCAGCTGCTTCACAGAGTTAGTGTAAGACTCAATTGAGATAATAAACCTAGATCCCTGTACAAATATTAAAAGACTATGTAAAAGTGAATTATGCCCATCCTTAGTCAACAAAGATTTCAAATGCCTTTGTAATAATGATGATCTCTGGGGGTAGCTTGGTGGCACTGGCCTAGGATTCAGGAGGACCTGAGTTCAAATCCAGCCTCAGACAACTGACACTAGCAGTGTGACCCTGGGCAAGTCACTTAACCCTCATTTCCCTGCCAAACACACACACACACACACACACACACACACGCACATAAAACAGTAATGGTAATCTCTAGTGCTTCTAGGATTCTTGATTTATACAGACCCGACTAATGCAAATTCACTCCCTTCCACACCTCAAGAAATGAGATGCTGATGAAAAACAATACCATCATCAGTGGTGACCCCTCAGGTACTGAGCCTTGCTAAGCTAAGCCAGCCCTACAACAGCAAGCACATTTCTCTACCATGAGACCTTGACATCAGACTTGCAGCAAAAACCTTCCATATGCATCACCTCCTCCCATTAGAAAGTGAACTTCTTGAGAACAAGAATTCTCTTAGATTCCTATCTGTATCTCCTGTGCTTAGCCCATAGTAAGCACTTGATGCTTCATTCACTTATTCATTCATTCCTTCATTCTTGACCTACTCTGAAACCTTTATAACTGGCTAGGATCTTCTGGAGTTTATTCCCTGCTTTTGAGAATGAAGAGTCTCCCCAGCACTTCTGTGAGACATCAGAGTAGTAATTCAGTGGAGGAATAATCATAATGGGCCACATTATTAGAAGGTTTCACTGTTACAAAGCATTTGACACATATGATCTCATTTGATGCTCACGCAAGTGTCTCCATTTTTGGAGGAGGGGAATAAAGGGAAGGGAATAAGCGCTATGTGCCAGACACTGTGCTAAGTCCTTTTTACAAAATCTTATTGGATCCTCACAACAATCCTATTATTATCCCCATTTTGTAGTTGTGGAGGCTAAAGCAAATAGTGACTTACCCAGGGTCACACAGTAAGTAAGTATCTGAGGTCCAATTTGAATTTAGGTCTTTCTGATTCCTTGCCTGGAGCTTTATACACCATGCCACTCAATTTCCTCCAGTTGTACAGATGAGAAAACTGAATTATACAAACCACCAAGTGTCAGAGAGGAGGCTAGAATTCTACTTTTCACTCTCTGAAACTAGTGGGGTGTTGTTTTTTTTTTCCTTTGTGTGAAATTGTTTCTTCAGGTAGCCTTCCTAAGGCTACCTAAGGCATTATTGAAAAATAATGAATATGTATTAACAGAGAGGAAAGGGACCTAGGTGAGAGCCAAGATGATATTAGCTTTGAAGAGAACTATAACATCTAGAAACCTTATTCAATTCAGTGCAGAGTCCTGAGTACTATTAAGGTTGGGCCTTAAGGGACAAAGGAAAATGTTGATAATTCAGTTCAGTTACTCAAACATTTATTAAGTGCCTACTATGTGCCAGGCATTCTGCAGGGTATTGGGAATACACAGAGAGGGATACACATGAGTCATTGCTCTCAAACATCTTCCAAGATCCTTGAGGTTAGGAACTGGTTTTTATTTTTATTCATTGCCTGGCATTCCAGAACCTACAACAGTGTTGGAACACAGTAGATATTTAATAAAGTTTGTTGAATTGAATTACTAGATGGGCAGAAAACAGAACATCCACAGGAAGAATGGAATTAAAGTATAATGATGTGTGTGTATGTATATGTATATGTATATGTATATGTATATGTATATGTATATGTATATGTATATGTATATGTATATGTATATGTATATGTATATGTATATGTATGTATGTTTTTTTTCCTTGCTGAATTCCATTTTTTGTCATTCCATAAATCAAATAAGCAATTCAAGTAAATTTGCTTCAACAAGCATTTATTAAGCACCTACTATATGCAAAGCAATGTAAGATCTGAGAGATATATAGAAAAATAGGGTTCTGGGTCTGAAGCTTACTGGAAAGTACCTTAGATACTTTAGTCTTGCTAGAAAGCACTTTAGAGATCTAGCCCAATCAGAACATAAGAAAACTGAAGCCTAGAGGGTGAAATTGACTCACCAAGGTTGCACAGATGGCTAGAGACAAATGGAACCAGAACACAGGTATCATGTATTCCAGAACAGGGTTCTTTCATTAAACCTCCCCACCAAAGGAGTTTCCAGCAAGGAAAAAGCAGGTTCGATATCTATCTGCAATAATCAGAACCCCAAATGACAAGTCTCAATTGTCTAAGATTAAAGTCTCCAGTGTGTGAATTTTACTGCTACACCTTCTCTTTTCTGCTCTTATGCCTTCTACCCTCCTTAGAACCTCTCTTCAAAAAGTGTAGGAAATAAAAACAAAAGCCAACTACGTTACTCCTAGCTTAGCAACCCAGAGGTTTGTACAGAAAAGTTGGTACCCACATGGACTGGATACAAGAGAAGGGACCTATTCCAACCATCCCTGCCTCTGGCACCCTGATGAAAAAAACCTAGCCAACTCTTCCTTTGGACCAAAGGTTTGGTGACCTTTCAACATTTCCTTCCAATTCAGACACTGTGCCAAATTCCAATCACCGTTTTCTGTTGTGTTCCAACCATGTTCCAGATGCTTGTACAACATGACCTAACCAGGTACCTCTTTTCTGTTCCATATTTACTTGTACGAGAGAGAGAGAGAGAGAGAGAGAGAGAGAGAGAGACAGAGAGAGAGAGAGAGAGAGAGAGACAGAGAGACAGAGAGAGAGAGAGACAGAGAGAGAGAGAGAGAACGCATGAACCAGGCACTCAGAACACCCTGAAGATATAGAGCTCAGTTTCCTCAGAGGACTGACCTGTATTCTGTCCATTATTTAGTGGCTCAGAGAGGTTTGAAAGGATTCCTATAGACTGAGGCTTTTTGGTATGTTCCATTGACTCTGATGTTGCTAATGAGGCTAAAGTTGTGAGTTCATTTAATTTTCATATAAGCCATATGGTTTTGCCCAGAGAGATCTGTTCTTCAACTACAGCCAGTGAATGCATTAAACACCGGCATAAGCCATTGTAGTGTTATTCGGGTATATGAAAGTCATTGTTCCCCCTGGTGGCCACATAGAGGGTTCTTCCTCTTTGGTTTCTGGAGGGAATGGAGTCTTTTTGTGTTTCATAAAATTCCTAACCTTCTCAACCCTTAATGAGGTGTCACTTCCCTTTCCTTATGTGTCATTTATAATGTGCTATTTATTATAATGTACTATTATGTGCTATTTATAGTGAGACTTTTATGAAGGCTCCACAAACATATGGGGGTATATGGTATTTAAAGAATTCCTGTAGCAAAGTCTTCTGTGGAACAAATTATCTCTCCTTCATTCGTCTTATGTGTAAATCATATCTTCACGTATTTATTTTGACTTAAGGTCCACTTACAATGCATTAGAGTTGGAAGTGTTTTCCCCTGAAGGTAGAGGGTCCCTCCCCCCAATATATCTAAGAAGTTGTATAATCACTAGCTGGAGCACAGAGGATCATAGAAATATCATAGGAAGGATCATAGATCAAGACTTAGAAGGGAGTTAGAGAATGTTCAGTCCAACCCCTTCATTTTATAGGCAAGGAAATTGAGGTCCAGCACATTATTTGTCCAAGTCTCAAATTAGTAAGCCATAGAAGACATTCCTGGTCAGATACACATTGAATTAGATGGCCTTGGAATTCCTTTAGAACTCTGTGATTGTGTGATTCCTATTTTTAATATGACATGTTGTTGTGTTGTTGAGTCGTTTCAGTCATGTCTGACTCTTTATGACCCTATTTGGGGTTTTCTTGGCAAAGATATTGAAGTGTTTTGCCATTTCCTTCTCCAGCTCATTTTACAGATGAGGAACTGGCAAACAGGGTGAAGTGACTTGCTCAGGTCATACAGCTAGTAAGTATCTAAGGTCAAATTTGAATTCAGGTCTTTCTGACTCTAGGACCATTGCTCTATCCACTGTAACACCTAGCTGCCCCACATTTAAAAATTAGGGTTTTGGGGGGCAGCTACATAGCACAGTAGATAGAGCACTGGCCCTGGATTCAGGAGTACGTGAGTTCAAATCCAGCCTCAGACACTTGACATTTACTAGCTGTGTGATCTTGGGCAAGTCACTTAACCCTCATTGCCCAAACAAAAAAAAATAGGGTTTTAAAAAAAAGCATCATATTTTGGCTTTTTATTATTCATAAAACTGTTTCTTTCCATAAGCAACAGTTGTCTTGACCTATTCCTTAGGCATCTATCTTACAGGTTATTAAGATGGAGAATCAAGAGTCCCTAAAGCTCAGCAGATGGGGGGCTGGAGGAGGGTTACATCCTTTGAAGTGTGGGCAGGGTCCCAGTGTCCATTTCTGTGAATGGCATGCACCACATGCTAAGTCTCTAACTAGAGCCACCTTCTCTTCCTCCTCAACAAAGGTACAAGTTTAAGAGCCTGAGGCACTGTGTAACAGGAGGAGAAACCCTGAACGTTGATGTGAGAAAAAAATGGAGAAGTCAGACAGGTCTGGAGTTGCATGAAGGCTATGGCCAGTCTGAAACTGTAAGTTGCCCCTGAATCTTTGATCCTCAAACAATGATTGTTGCACTGGCTCCCTTGGATTCTGAATGAACATTTCTGGAAGTCTCCACAGCCTTTCCTATCCTGAGCACTGATAGATCTGATCAGTACTGGTCTTATACTATGGTCTCTTGAACCCCTAATCTTTTTTTCCATCTCTTCACTGCACCCTAAAATGTCATCATTAAGATTCCATTATTTTATCTTCATAATAGCTTACATCCACATAGTACTAACCCTATACCTAACCTTCACCCCTTTCCAGCTATCCTATTTCCATCAGTGATACCATTATTCACCCAATCTCCTAGATTAGAAATTTTGACACCATCTTTAGCTCCATTTCCCTTCACCTCCTATATCCAGTATATCATCAAATCTTATTTCTTTCTTTGAAATGTTTCTCATTCACTCTTTCATTTTCCTACCCATTACCATCCACCTAGTCAAGGTCTTCTTCATTTCATGCCTACATTATTGTCCCATTCTTCCTTCTACTAGTGTTATAGTGTTTCTGGTCGAATTGCCCCCATCCCTCATTACTCCAATCCATCCTGTGCACTACTGTCAGACTAATCTTCCCAAGTCATTGCTTTCATTTTGTCACTTTCCTGGTCAAGAGCCAAAATTAGTTCTGTATTGCTCCCACACATTAAATCTAAACTCCTTTATCTTGAGCTCAATGATCCATAATTTGGTCATCTTTTACCAATCCAACCTAATCTATTACTTCTCAATGTGACACCAGTGGGGACACTGCCACTTGACTATACCATACTATTTCCTACATCTCTGTTTTCTCATGCTGTTTTCACTTGGAATATCTTTCCTCTCCCTCACCACCAAACCAAATCCTACCTATCCATTGAGGCCCAGCTTAAATGCCACTTCCCCCATTAAGTCTTCTCCAACTATTCCAGCCTACACTCACCTCTCCCTTCCCTGAACTCCCAGTGACTGGCACATTGTAGGCACTTAATAAATGCTTCTTGCCTTAATGAAGGCTACTTGACCAAGTAAAGACTTGACTCACTTCTTGATAATTTAGCATCAGTTCCTTCTCCAGCTGGTTGATGCTAATGCATCAACAAGTATTTATTGACGTCAACCCTGTCTCCCAAATTCTAGGCTGTGTAAGATACAAAAAAAACACATGAGCATATGCCTTGAAGGTATCTGCAATCTATTTTGTCACATATATTTTCTTTTTTCCTTGACAACAGAATCTTACTGGGACCATATAATACTGATAGAATGCAAAAATTACATTTAATTCCTATGCAATGTACATGTAACAACCAGATTTTGATCTCCAACTAATCTTTGAAGGGGAGAACAATTAGAAATCCAGGATTTTGTTTCTATTTAGATTTTTATTTCCTAAGATAAATATATAAATAAGAACATCTATATGGATTAGAGTAACTGTCAAATGAAAATGTGTTTTTAGAGACTAGTTTCCTGACTTATGGAAATACACACGTATCATTATGTATTGACAGTCCTTATCGAGTATCCCCTTGACAACAATGTCAATATGTCTGAAATTCTACCATTAGAAATCCATTTATGGGGTTAAGCATTATTCTTTCCTATTTTAAAATGCAAATGCCCTTGAAAGAGTAATATATTACATTTCTGGCATGTTTCCCTAGCATGAATGAGTTTATCAAATAACTTTCGAGATATGAAGGACCTGTGGCTTCAAAAAGACATTGCAGGGGGGCAGCTAGGTGGTGCAGTGAATAAAGTACTGGCCCTGGATTCAGGAGTACCTGAGTTCAAATTCTACCTCAGACACTTGACATTTACTAGCTGTGTGACCCTGGGCAAGTCACTTAACCCTCATTGCCCCACATAAAACAAAACAAAACAAAACAAAAACAAAAGACATTGGAGAAGAGGAAGAGTGATGAGAGTTGCTACAAGAGTAGAGGTGAGCTCAAAAAGTAAGATGGGATACTTCAAAAAGAGAGTAGGAGACATACTTTACTCAGAAGGCTGACAAGCATATCTAAATATATCAGTGTTACCAATGATCTCTGATAGCAACAGAATACACCATATGTGGCAAGTACTCTTACCTGGCATTAATTTCTCTCCAGGCTGTAATCTGTGCCAATCAAAAAGGCATGAAAATCAAGTCAGGTTCCATGGGAAAAGCTTTTCCACCTTATGATGTCCAGGTAAGAAACTCCTGTCCCAACTGTATAGAGGTTAGTTTGAGAGGGAACTAGATATAGAAGTCTTAGACTACAGCATAAAAAGCACCCCATATTTGAGTGTCAAAATATCTAAGTTTGGGTACTGACTCTCACATTTACTAACTCTGTGACCATATCATTTAATATCTCTTAGATTCAATGTAAAATGGAGACAATAAGCTATTGAAATCTTTGGCTATTTAAAGAGAGGCATGTTGAGAACTAGGAAAAGTATACTCTCATTGTACTCAGCCCTGGTCAGACCACATCTAAAGCATTGTTCTGAAAGCCATTATAGGAAGGAAATTGATAAATTGAAGATCATTGGGGGTAGCCAGGATGGTGAAGGGCATAATAATTATGGTCTTGTGAATTTATTTTAAAAAATGCTTAATAAAGAGAAGATTTAGAGGGAGACATCATAGCTGTCTTCAAGAGTTTGAAAAGCTGTGGCTTAGAAGAGGTATTTGACTGTTTAGGCCCAGAGGGCTAAACATAGAATAATAAATGGAAGCTTCAGAGTCAGCTTTAGGTTTATAGTTCAGGAATTAGAGTTATCCAAAAGCAAAAAGGAGGCTCCCTAGGAGAAGTTCTGGACTACCTGTCACTACAACTCTTCAAGCAAAAACTGGATATCCATTTGTTGGGTAATTTGTATGGAAAATTCTTTTTTGAGGTAGTCTAGATGGCTTCACAGGGCAGCAAGGTTGCACATTGGATAGAGTGCTAGGCCTGGAATCAGGAAGATTCATCTTCCCGAGTTCAAAAGTGACCTCAGACATTTACTAGTTGCATGACCCTGGGCAAGTCACTTAACCCTCTTTTCCTCAGTGTCTTCATCTGTAAAATGAACTGGAGAAAGAGATGGCAAACCACTCTTCTGCCAAGTACCTTTGCCAAGAAAACTCCAAATAGGGTGACAAAGAGTCAGACATGATTGAAATGACTGAACAAAAAGTTGGTTTTGCATGTCCCTGCTGTAGAGAAAACACTTTGTAAACCATCACACACAATAGACATGTAAGTTGTTGTTATTGTTGTTGCTGTTGTTAAAAGCAGGTTGTATGTTGGGTGCTCCTGTGTTGCGTCTGCTAGAGCTTCTGTTTCTCCCAAGCCCACTAGGTGCCTTTGTGTCTCATTCTTTACCCCAGATTGTAGATGATGAAGGGAACATCCTTCCTCCAGGAAAAGAGGGTAACATTGGTGTCAGGATCAAACCAAAGCAGCCCATCTCTTTCTTCACAGGCTACTTGGTAAGTAAACTTGTATATAAATAAGCAGTGTTAGGAGCAATCAAAAAAACTTTATTTACATCTTTTGCTTTTGAAACAACTTCATGTAAATATATTCCTCCCCTCTCCCCTTCCCCAAGAGTCACCCTTCATAACAAAGGGGAAAAGGGGGAGGAAGTAGTTTAGCAAAACTAATACCTCAACACATGAAATAACCTACATCCATAGTAGTTTCCCCACCTCTTTAAAGGGAAGGAGGTGCCTTTTCTCCTCTTCTCTTCAGGGCCAAGTTTGATCATTATAATTACAAAGTGTTCATTTTCTTTTTTTTAATTGTTCTTTCCATTTTCATTGTGTTTCCTAGTTCTGATTGCTTCCCTTTTGCATCAGTTCATATAAATCTTCCCATGTATCTATGCATTTTTCATATTCATTATTTCTTACTGCACAATAATATTTCATTGCATTCATATGCCATAATTTGTTTGGTTATTTCCCAATCAATGGGCATGTAACTTTGTTTCCAGTTCTTTACTACTATAAAAAAAAGTGTTATGATGAATATTTTAGTGAATGTGGGACCTTTCTTTCTCTCTTCTTTCGACCTTCTTGGGGTATATGCCTGGCAGTGTGATCTATGGGTGTAAGGTTATGGCCATTTTAGCCATTTGGGGTATAATTTCAATTGCTTTCTAGAATGATTGGACCACAGTAGTGTGCTTGTTTCCCACAACCCTTCTGACATTGACCATTCCTATCTTTTATTATTCTTCACCAAGTTTGCTGCATTTGAAATGAAACCATTTAGAGTGATTTTTCACAAGGTTGTTTACATTTTGAATTTTTTTTTTTAGAACTGATAATATAGGATTACATTTTTATGAATTATGTGTACATGGGGGCATCTAGGTGGTGCAGTGGATAAAGCACCAGCCCTGGATTCAGGAAGACCTGAGTTCAAATCCGGCCTCAGACACTTGACACTTACTAGCTGTGTGACCCTGGGCAAGTCACTTAACCCTCATTGCCCCACCCACACCCCACACCCCCAAAAAAGAATTATGTGTACATGCTCAAAGGAGCTGGAATTGCTCTGTTTGACCCCAGAATTCTTTGGGGAGATTTTAGATTTATAGCTTAAAGAGACTACCCCCTTCCCTATAGGATTCACTAATTCACATAGGATCACCTAGTCCAACTCCTTCATTTTACAAATAAAGAAACTGAATGCCAGAGAAGTTATGTGACTTGACCAAGATTACTCAGATAATAAGAGACAGAGGTGAGATTTGAATCCAGATTCTCTGAGTTCAATATCAACTTCTGATTTCCATTGTACCAGACTTCCTCCCTTGAAAAGACAAACCATACATGCTAGAGACATAGGGCTAGACTAAATGATCTCTCAAAGCTCATTCTATTTTATGATGCTCTGGTTTCAAGGGATAACTATCCCCTACTAAGTATCTCTTATTGTGGGACTAGATATTCACACAGCAGCAATTTCAATTCTAGGTCTTGGTTACCCTTTGTTAATTATTAAAACAAGCAGATAACCAGCATAGAGGGACAACTGTCCTGCTCAAACTTAATTGAACACTAACCTATATAGAACTAATCATGACAGCACAAAAAATATGCCAAGGATGTCCTTTCTTGAATTTTCATTATGTATGATCAGGGCAATGCTGAGAAAACAGTGTCTTGCAAACGAGGGGACTTTTACATCACTGGGGACCGTGCCCATATGGATGAAGATGGTTACTTCTGGTTTAAGGGAAGAGCTGATGATGTGATCAATTCTTCAAGGTAAAGATGTTGGTTGGTATTTTTCATTTCCTGGGTCTCTGGATTTTAGGTATGATAATGGGCTGTGGGTAGAACATTTGGACAGTGTCAGTTTAAAAGGTCCATTTTCCTCTTCCAGTTACCGGATTGGACCCTTTGAAGTGGAAAGTGCCCTGTCAGAACATCCTGCTATTGTCGAGTCAGCTGTGGTCAGCAGTCCAGACCCCATCAGGGGGGAGGTAATATGGCATGTTCCAGACTGAGTCTTCATCAGGGACTTCCATAGGTAGAATATATGAATTGCTTGTGTCAAATAATGCATCAAGATCTCTACTTGTCCCTAAATACCTCTGCTCCAATCCCAAATCTCTAGAGTGTCAGTATCTGAAATTCCATCATTAGAGGTTCTTTCCTTTGTATGAAATCTGCCCTTTTTAGTATCCAAGTTTCAAAAGCAAATACCTCTCCCCCCCCAAAAAAAACCCCTTTTCTATGTTTCTTACAATGATTATGCAAAAGGCATTTATGTAATCAACATTTTTGTGGCCTCCTTTAACTTATGATTATGAATTTTCCTTAAAACCAAAGATGTAAAAAAATACTTCTCTAGTATTTTGAATAATTTAGCCCTTTACCTTAAAGTTCCTTATCAATTTGCAGCTTATTTTGATAGATAATATGTCAGCTTAACCTCTCTACCAATGCTCATTTAAAATGTAGTTTTAAAGCCAAAAAAAATAATAAAAGTAACATTAAATTCCTGGCACTTTCAATTCAATTCAAAATATATTTATTTAATACCTACTTTCTGCGATGGGCCAGTTTAACACTGGAAAACTTAGATAAGACAATCCCTGTCTTCATTAAGATTACAGTCTAGTGGGGCAGCTAGGTGGAGCAGTGGATAAAGCACCAGCCCCAGATTCAGAAGGACCTGAGTTCAAATCCAGCCTCAGACACTTGACACTAGCCTATGTGACCCTGGGCAAGTCACTTAACCCTCATTGCCCAGAAAAAAAAAGATTACAGTCTAGTAAGGGGATATGAAGCATATGCTATACAAACAGAATTATACATAAGTTAATAAATAAGATACACACAAAGGGCTGTGAGATTGAATAGAAAACATTCATAATTGACTGGGGGAACTGTGGAAAGCTTCATGGAGGAGTTAACATGAATTGGGTTATGTATAGTCAGTCAGTCAATAAGCATTTAATAAAGATTCCCATGTGATAGGCACCATGCTAGGCACTAGGGATATAAGAGAGTTAAAAACTTTCTAGGAGCTCATATTCTAAAGGAATACAAGTGTGACTTTTCATGGAGAATAGCAGGGAGTAAAGGGAATGAAGCCTGTAAGTGAATGCCAATACAGTTATTCACCCTTTAGTGTGAATTATTTCATTATATGAGGAAAAGCTTTCAGAGATGATTGTTAAGAGAGCAAGAACTCTGAGAAAGAGGAAAGAAATGTATCCACAGAAGACTGAGCACTAGGAAGAGAGTTCTGTTGTACTCTGGTTGCCCAATAACCCCCAGAAAGTTTTATCTTCCAACTGGTGCCCCATAATCCCCTTTAGCTAATTATCTCATTTGAAACTAATCTAGCTCTGAGGTCTTTTGACTAATGCTATGACTCAGTGTGTTTCCCTCCCAGAGGTATATGTATCTTAACAGAGATGTGGGGACTCCAATAGAGAATTCTTAAGCATTAATTGCACCCCCCCAAAAAAAAAGTGGAGAGATATGGCAACAAGGGGGTCTTCCAATATCTTTCAAGTCTTACTCATAAGCAGCCACTGACTCCATCAATATAGGCTCAAACAGAATAGAATATTGGTTCTATTCATCATGCTAAGGGTGAACAGGATGGGATGAGGCAAAGGGATGGGAAAGATCTTTCTACATGGTCTGGAGATTATTTGGACATTTTTAAAAGGCTGACTGAAGGGGCAAAGATCACAGGTTTCATTTTCTTGGTGAAATAAGTGGTGACCTTATGAATTTCCCCATACAGGTGGTAAAAGCTTTTGTAGTTTTGAAACCAGATTTTATCAACCAAGACCCAGGGGAACTGACTCGAGAAATCCAAGAGCATGTCAAAAGGTTGACAGCACCGTACAAGTACCCCAGGAAGGTGAGTGTCATGGAGAACTAGTTTTTGGAGGTTGAGGAAGGGGAGTTGGTTAGAGGCAAGGCTTACCTACCCCAACAGCTAATGAAAAAGTGAGGGATTTTTTTTATGGGAAAGAGAAAGAGAAGGGGAGGGGAAAGAAAAGGGGAAGAAAACAGAAAACCCCCTCTCTGACCAAATCCAAGCAAAGATAATACTTATCAGCAAAAACAATAAACGTGGCACCATGTTTATTGAGAACTAGGCCTTCTCAAAGAAATAGATAGCAGTACTTGCTCTCAAAGCCAACAATTTATATAGGGAGACAAGAAATAAACATTTAAATGTAAATAACAATATGCTTTCAAGACAAACACAGAATTGTAACAAAATAGATGTGAACTGTCACAAGGCAAATTCATGGCCAGATGAAATACAGAAATATGTTGTGGAGAGAGTCATTTCAATCATATATGACTCTAGATGATCCAATTTGGGGGTTTCTTGGCAAAGATACCAGAGTGGTTTGCCTTTTCTTTCTCCAGCTCACTTTATAGATGAGGAAATTGAGTCAAACAGGGTTAAGTGACTCACTCAGGGTCACAAAGCTAGGAAATGTCTGAGGATGGATTTGAACTCACAAAAATGAGTCTTCCTAACTCCAAGCCCAGCATTCTAACAACTGTGATCTAGCTGGCCATAAATATAATCAATGATAATTTATGCTGGCTCTACTTGGCTACTCCCTTGTACAGTGGGACTCCTCAGAAGAAGCAAATCTGCTTTCCAAGGTCCATGAGGATTGTGAATGTAGGTTTGTGATTTTTCAGTACTGCCCAAAAAGAGACATAATCTGGCAGTGAATAGAAAGCCAGGAAGTCAGGAAGCCCTGGGTTCAAATCTTTCCTCTAATACTGACACTGCACTTCCAAGGACAAGTCACTTAACCTATCAGTGCCATCCCCCAAATCTCCAAGACAATAAGTTATAGGAGAGTTAGTTGCCTGCAAATCTGCAGTGGCAGAAGGGGTTTCCACACTGGGAGTCTCCTACTCTGATGAAATGTCAAGTCTATGTTGTTCCTTATGTTAAACCACTGCCCAATGCTATGGTGACAGTTACTTAACATTGATTAGCCAGCCATCTCTAGCGTGTTACCCAGCATAATAACAAAAGCCACCCACATAGGTTGCTATATTTGTTTTCACAAAGCACTTTCATCATCTCCTTTAAACCCCACAATCACCCTGGGAGATAGGTAGAAGAGGGATAATGACCTCTAATTTTACAAGTGACAAAATATTAACTGCCATTTATCCAGCTGCTTAACATTTACAAAAGGGGCACATGTTATCCCATTTGATGCTCACAACGACTCTGTGAGCTTAGATATTACTAGCATCATTTTATAGATGAGAAAACTGAAGCTGAGAGTAGTAACTTCCTAGGTTCATCAATTTAGACCTGGAAGGGGCCTTCCGAGCCATTTTGTCTAACCCCCTTATTTTACAGATAAGGACCTTTTTACCAAAAGGTTAAACAACTTGGCAAAAGTCAAGCAGCTTATGGAATAAATGAGCTAGGATTTCAGCTGAAGTTCCCAGACTCCAACTCCAGCATTTCCACTTTACTAAGATTTTGCCATAATCACACACAATCCTGGGCAAGATTTGAACCCAGATCTTCCTGTATTTGATCTGGCACACTCCTCCCTTTGAAGCATTACATTTCTTATAAAACTAAGTCCTAAAGAGAGTCAGAATCAGGTCTAGAGCTCAAATCTTCTGACTCCCAGGCCCCAAGCTCTTTCTAGTACCCTCTAATGTTTCTTCTTATATCATAATGGTGGAATGGATGATTTTGAGATTAGTCGGTTAGAGGGGGTAGAGGCTGTGGGACCTCTTTGCCCAGAATTTAAGCTTATACTCCCCCAATCTGTAAACTGACTGATGCCAGAATTTCTTGATATGAAACATATAGCCTGGAAAATAGAGACAACAAGCTCTAGATCAGTGAATTCAACTCTGGTTTCTGGGAAATTTCTAGAATCAATCATTAAAGAAATGGTTGGTGAATATCTAGAAGGGAAAACATGACTTTAAGGAACCACCAAAGCTTCATCAAGAACAGAATATGCCATATTAACATTATAGATGGAGGTATGGTTTGAGGTAACAAAGAGGAAGGCAACAAGTATTTATTAAGTGCTTACTATGTCCCAGGCACTGTACTAAGGGGTTTACAAATACTATCATAATTGACCCTCACAACAACCCAGGGAGATAGATACTATTAAGATTCCTATTTTACAGTTCTGGAAACTCAGAGTGGGAAGAGGCTTGTGGCAAAGACACCAACCAAGAGCCTATTGTAATAGTCTAGGCATGAGATGATGAGGGCCTGCACCAGGGTAATGGCAGTATCAGAGGAGAAAAGAAAATGCATACAAGATAAAAGAGATGTTATAAAGTATATATTGGCAGGCCTTGGCAACAGATTGGCTATGGGAAATGAGAGGAGAGAGAGAGAGAGAGGATGAACCAGGCACTCAGAACACCCTGAAGATATAGAGCTCAGTTTCCTCAGAGGACTGACCTATATTCTGTTCATTATTTAGTGGCTCAGAAAGGTTTAAAAGGATTCCTATAGACTGAGGCTTTTTGGTATGTTCCATTGACTCTGATGGTGCTAATGAGGCTAATATTTGTAAACCCATGGTTATCAGGTGTGATTCAGTAAAGAAAACAGATGTGGCAGATTTTTTTTAGGTGAGAGGAGAGGGAAGAGAGACTAGTGTCCTGAAAATGTAGAGAGAAGTATCAAGAAGAGGATGATTAACATCATCAAAGCCCACAGAGAACCAGGAGTGGGTGCTAGTTGCAAATAAGCCAATTTATGACCAGTGTTAGAAAAATTGTCCAAAACTGGAGTGAGTTCCCTTCAGGAGTAGGGTTCCCCCTTCTTGGAGAGCTTTAAGCAGGGGTAGTGGGGATTAGATATGGCAGAGTAGGGATTCCTTTCAGATATGGGTTGGACTAGGTGGCCTATGATATCCTTTCCAATGTTCAAATTCTGTGATCCTTTGATACTAAAAATGCTCACCTCTTTGACATGCTCCCATCAATATAAGGTGTAGCCAGATGATCTCTTTGTAACTTACCAGCATCAGAATGCTTTAACACAATCAATGAGTATTTAAGTGTATGTCAGGCACTGTGCTAGGTTCTGGGTAGTCAAGTACAAAAAAATGAAACAATCTCTATTGCATTCAAATGAATGCACAATGTTGAAATTGTATCAGTCATGTTGTTCCCCAACACCTTGCTTTCAGTTACTGCCTGTCTCTTTTCCTCCCAAGCACAATATTGAGTCCATTGAGAACAAGGAAACTAGAATTTTTCACCTATGTATTTATGGAGAATATTTTTCTTTTTAATTAGGTGGAATTTGTCCAGGAGCTGCCAAAGACAGTCAGTGGGAAGATTCAAAGGAGCAAATTAAGAAAGAAAGAGTGGGGGAATTAACATGGACTGGGAGAAGTTCCTAATTGGCCTATCATCATTCCTTGTGAAGGCTTTGGATTGATCTTCTCCTCAACTTTCCCAGAAGAATATCCCAGAGTCCTGTGAAATGATGAGCCTACCCAGGATCATGATTCAAAGAATCCTCTTAGGATGGGGCCCTTTGAATAGCCCGGATGTGCATTGTGTCCAAAATAGCAGCTCTAAATAATAATAGCTCACATTTATGTGGTGTTCTAGGTTTTATAAATTGCTTTAGTCACAATAACCCTCATATATATATATATATATATATATATATATATATATATAGTAAAAAAGATGTTTATTCCCATTTTACAGTGAAGGAAACAGACTCCAAGAGCTGAAGTCAGAAATATAACTAGAACATTAATTTGTGGCAAGCTGAGGAGTGGGGTTGGCTGGGAGGTGGGGTGCACAAGTTGATCACCAAGATGGCAGTCCAATTGTTAGAATAATCACAAGAAAGGGGGAAGCACCCCAACCAGTCCAAGTTAGCCCAGTTGAGGATAGTAGGGAGGTCAGCTGGGGCCCAGCAGAGGAGTGTCAAGGCAATGGAAGTGGGAAACTCAAAGCAGTTGCATCACATGATGGGCCCAATGGAGGATTTTGAGGCATCCTTCAAATATAACTGTCATCATGAGAGAAAATATCCTCCATCCTTCCTTAAAAATAAAGCACCTTTATTATGTCGGCACCCTATGAGAAAGTCCTATTCTCATTGTGCTAGTTATAACTCTAGATTGAGTTACTTGCCCCAAACTCCCTAAATAATAAATGACATCAACAGGATTCAAACCTAGGTTTCCTTACTTCCAGTTCAGTGTTCTCTTACAACAACAATAGTGATCATAGACTATAAATTTTAAAACTTGGAAGATACCTCAGAAGTCATCTAGTAAAACCATTTATTTTACAGTTGAGGAAACTGAGGCCTAGAAAGTTTGTGATTTACACTTGACAGAGTATTTCTTTCATGAATAAATAATAATAATGACGGAGGTTTATACATTGTTCAAACATAATCTCATTTGAGCTTAACAACCCTGCATAGATGTATACTACAGGTATTTTTATCCCTGCATTATGATGATGAAATGGAGATTAAATGATTTGGCCAGAGTTAGATAGAGAGCAAATGTCTAAGACCAGATGAGAACTCAGGTCTTTCTCATTCCAAGTACAACACTCCATCCACTGTATCACCTAGCTGCCTTGTGGAGATGGTGCCTCTTGTCCCCAAAATACAAATACTGAGCCATAGCCCAGCTCAAAACAATATGGATGATATCTCTTTGTTGGTACTTCTGGCCAATAAATTGTTTGCTTCTCATCTCAAAGGCTTTGGGTTTTTTCCTCTCATCTAGCAAGGTAAATGAGCTAGGATCCTAACTGGCCTCACCTCATGGTTACTAAGGTGGGAAGGAAAACCAAGACCATAAGCACAGAAGACAACAATGTAGAAACAAAACAAAAAAACAAAGCCTCAAAGAAAAATGCTAATCGAATCGAAACCAAATAAGAATTCCCAGAATAGTTCAAGAAAATGTATGAGTGGTAGAGGAAAAATTGGGGGAAAAAATGAAAATGATACCATAAAATTATTAAAAGATAATTAGCAGCTTGGTTTTAAAAGTGGGGGGAGAGACAAAAATACTGAAGAAAATAATGCCTTAACAAACAAAATTGGCAAATTTGGCACAAAAAATTATTGAAAAAAAATAACAAAGCAGAATAGGCCAAATGGAAAAGGAGGTAAAAAAATTTCCTAAAGAAAATAATCCTTTAAAAAGCAGAATTGGCCAAATAGAAAGAGGTACAAAAGCTCACTAAAGAAAATAATACCTTAAAAATTAAAATTGAACAAATGGAAGGTAATAACTTCAGGAAATATCAAGAAACAATAAAGTCAAAATAATGAAAAATAGAAGGAAATGTGAAATACCTCACAGGAAAAACAACTGACCTAGAAAATTTATTAAGAAGAGAAAATTTAAGAATTATTAGACAAAGGGCGGCTAGGTGGCGCAGTGGATAAAGCACCAGCCTTGGATTCAGGAGTACCTGAGTTCGAATCCGGTCTCAGACACTTAACACTTACTAGCTGTGTGACCCTCAGCAAGTCACTTAACCCCAGTTGCCTCACTAAAAAAAAATTTAAAAATTAAAAAATAAAAAAAGAATTATTAGACTATCTGAAAATCATGATCAAAGAAAAAGGCTAGACATCATATTTCAAGAAATTATCATAGAAAACTTCCTCAACATCTTAGATCCATAGGGTAAAATCACTTCCATTTAAAAAATGAAAACTCTCAGGAAAACCATAGCTAAATTTCAGACCTCCCAGGTCAAAGAAAAAAAAAATACTTCAAGCAGTCAGAAAAAAGCAATTCAAATATCGTGGAGCCATAGTCAGTATTATTCAAGATTTAGTGGCAACCATGTTAAAGAAAATGGATATCAGAATGGATTAGAAAATAGAATCCAATGTTGTTTATAAAAGACGCACTTGAAACAGAAAAACACACGCAGAATTAAGATAAAGTGCTAGAGTGGAATCTAATATGCTTTAGCTAGACTAAAAAAAATCAGGGGTAGCAATCATGATCTCAGACAAAGTAAAAGCAAAAATAGACCTAATTAAGAGAGATAATGAGTTCAGGAAAACCTGGAAAGACCTAAGTGGACTGATGCTAAGTAAAATGAGCAGACCAGGAAAACATTGTACACAGAAACAGAAACATTGTGTGATGATCAACTGTGTTATACTTAACTCTTCTCAGCAATACAATGATCCAAGACAACTCATGATGGAAAATGTTCTCCACATCCAGAAAAAAGAATTGTGGATTCTCAATGCAGATTGAACCATACTACTTCTACTTTTTTTTGAGGTTTTTCCCTTTTGTTCTGATTCTTCTTTCACAACATGACTAATGTAAAAATATGTTTAATGTATTGTACATATATAACCTGTATCAGATTGCTTGCTGTCTTGGGGAGGGGGGAGGGAAGGGAGGGAGGGAGAAAAAGTCGGGACTAACAATTTTATGAAAACAAATGTCAAAAACTACCTTTACATGTAACTGGAAAATAATAAAATGATTTTATTATTTAAAAAGAGAGATAATCAGGGAAACTACGTTTTGCTAAAAGTTATCGTAGACAAGGAACTAATATCAAAAACTTTTACAGCAAGTTTTTATGAGAAAAGGCCTCATTCCTTAAATAAGTATAGAACTAAGTCATTTATAAAAATAAGAGCCATTCCTCAATTGATAAATGATCAAGTGATATAAATAGGCAGTTTTCAGAAAAAAGAAATCAAAGCTGTCTATACTCATGAAAAATACTCTAAATCACTATTCATTAGAGAAATTTAAAAAAACAACAACTCCAAAGTGCCCCTCACACCTGTCAGAAATGACAAATACTGGAGGGAATGAAGGAAAAAAAAGTATACAATGAATTATTGGTGGACTAGTGAATTGGTCCAACCACTCTGGTGCATAATTTGGAACTAATCCCAAAGGGCTATAAAATTGTGTACACCTTTTGACCCAGACATATCTCCACTAGGTCTTTATCTCAAAAAGATCAAAGAAAAAGGGAAAGGACCTATATGTACATAAATACTTATAGTGGTTCTTTTTGTGGTTGTAAAGAATTGGGCATCAAAGAGATGCTCATCAGTTGAGGAATGGCTGAACAAGTTGTGGCATATGATTGTGATAGATGATGAGGGAGATGGTTTCAGAAAAACATGACAAGAGCTATATGAACTGATGTAAAGAGAAGTAAGAAGAACCAGGAGATCATTGTGTACAGTAACAACTGTTTTTTAATATAATATTTTGTTTTTCCCCAATTACATGTAAAAACAATTTTAAACATTCTTTTTTAAAAAAAATTGAGTTCCAAATTCTGTCCCTT
The DNA here is from genome assembly GCF_019393635.1 of Dromiciops gliroides. Taxonomy (NCBI): domain Eukaryota; kingdom Metazoa; phylum Chordata; class Mammalia; order Microbiotheria; family Microbiotheriidae; genus Dromiciops; species Dromiciops gliroides. The sequence goes on along the minus strand of NC_057861.1, from coordinate 545,547,374 downwards.
CCTTCCTTCCCTCCCCTCCATCATTGAGAAGGCAAGCACCTTGATATAGGTTAAACATGTGCAGTCATGCAAAATATATTTCCATATTAATTGTGTTGTGAAAAAAGGCCAAAAAAAAAAACCAAAACAAGAAAAATAAAGTTTGAAAAAGTTTTTTTAGATCTGTATTCAGACACTATCAGTTCTTTCTCTGGAGATGGATCACATTTTTCATCATAAGTACTTCACACAGCAAACAGGGTTGATACCCGAAGAGTTATTAACCTGCCTGTACCCTTTGATCCAGAAATATCACTAATAGGACTATTTCCAAAAATTATTAGGGGAAAAGGAGAAGAACCTATACATTCCAAAATATTTATATCAGTTCTTTGTGGTGGCAAAGAACTGGAAAATACAGGGACACCCATTGATTGGGGAATGGCTGAACAAGTTGTGGTATATGATTGTGATGGAATACTATTGTGTTATAAGAAATGATGAGCACAATGATCTTAGAAAAAACATAGACTTGCACAAAATAGTGAATAAATAGAAGAATATTTTATATAAAGTTAAATATATAATAAAGTTATCATTTAAATTTTTTTCTTCTCTTCCCCTCTCCCTAGACCCCCTACCATTAAACATAAATATATGTATATATGTGTGTGTGCTTATATATGCATATATATGTAAAATCATTGTATATATTCTTCTATTTATCAGTTCTTTATCTGGATGCAGATATTGTCTTTCTTTATATGTCCTTTGTAGTTAATTTGAGTATTTATGTCAAAATGACATTCACACAAAATTGTTCTTAAAATAATATTGCTGGGGCAGCTAGGTGGTGCAGTGGATAGAGCACCAGCTCTGGAGTCAGGAGGACCTGAGTTCAAATCTGGCCTCAGATACTTAACACTTACTAGCTGTGTGACCCTGGGCAAGTCACTTGACCCCAATTGCCTCACCAAAAAACAATAACAACAACAACAACTGATACTGTATACAGTGTTCTCTTGGTTCTACTCATTTCACTATTTAAATTTTATTATATATTTAATTATTCACCTCCATATTGATGCCATGTTGTTTGCTTTAGTGCAAGAGGGAGGGTGTGGGAGAGAGAAAATTTGGAACTAAAAATTTAAAAAGAGAAGAATAAATAAATAAGAAGAAAATTTTAAAATAATCAAACAGGATAAGAAGGTTAAAAAGCCATCATCCTAATACTCTCTTCTTTTTCAATGCTAGAGTTCTAAAAACAGTTTTCTATGCTTACTGCCTCCCCTTCCTCCTCCTCTCACTTCTCAATCCCTTTCAGTCTGTCTTGTGATTCTGTTGCTTAACTGAAACTGCTTTCTTTACATTTACAACTACCTCTTAGCTGCCAGATACAATTTCAGTTCCTCAACCCTTAACCATACTGATTTCTCTGCAGCTTTTGACATTCACAGCAAATAGAGTAATGGACTCAGCACCATGAAGATCCTAGTTTAAAGCCTGCCTCTGATATTTACAAAATGTCTGACCTTAAATTCTTTAAACCTCAATCTCTTTATCTATAAAATGGGGGTACTATTTGTACTAACTTCATGGGATTATCATAAGGCTCAAATGAGATGCTTGTAGGGCACCTTGAAAACCACAAAGCACAGTATCAATACTACTTATTATTGGCTCTTGGCTTTCAGGATAACTCTCCTGCTTCTCTCATTACTTTTCCATCTTTTTTGCTGATTCATCATCCATTTCTTGACAACCAATTGTGGGTGTCTCCAAGGGCTCTGCCCTGAGGCTTCTTCTCACTGTATACTTTCTTTCTAGGTGAGCTAATCAGCTCTCCTGGGTTCAATTATTTTTCCTATTCAGATGAATCCTAAAGCTTTTTTTTTTTTTAACCCTAGACTTCCCCCTAAACTCCAATCTTTCATTGCCTCATGTCCCTCTGAACATCTCCACCTGGATGGACTATTGACATCTCAAAACCAACACATTCCAGATTGAGGCAGGTCAGTAAAATGGAAAGAACACTGGCTCCAGAGACAGAGGATCTGGGTTCAAATCCTGCCTCTGTCACTTACTGTCTGTGTGACCTTGGGCAACTCACTTAACTTTCCTGACCATAATAAGATTTATTATCTGAAAAGTGAAGTGTTGGACAAGATGACCATTCAGGTCCCTTCCAGCTCTGTATCTATGATCCTATGAACTGAGCTACTCTAATCCTTCTCCTCCTCTAGACCTTGAGGGCATTCAAGACCTTCACAATCACCTAGCTGCATAACTTCAGAGTCATACTTGACTCTTCTGTAACCCTCAACCTCTGTATCTAACCATTTGCAGAGTCTTGCCAATTAGATGGAAACCATCCCATTTAACTACTTTAATGACAATAATCCTAATTTAGGCTTTCATCACTTCTAATTTAGAATATACTAATCACCTCCTAATTGAGCTATTGGCTCCCAGTTCACCATCCCCACACTTCCAATCCATCCTACACACAACTGCCAAAAAAAAAATATCCTAAAGCAGAGGTTTAACCATGATATTCCCCTGTTCAAAACCTCTAGATTCTGCCTATTATCAGAGATAAAATGCAAACTTCTGCACCATGTATTTAAAGTCCTCCGAAATCTAGCTTTTACCTTCTTTTCCACCCTTATTTCATATCATTTTGCTTACTGTATGCTGGCCCAACTGGACTTCATTCATGGATGTCACATGCTAGCTCCCTCCCCTGTATACTCACTTCTATGTCTGGAATGAATACCTTCCTTGTCTTTGCCTCTTGGAACTTTGTCTTCAATCAAAGCTTATAAGGCTTATGTCATACTGTCTCCACAAAATCTTTCCTAATCTCCCCAGTCATTAGCACTCTCTCTTTTCTCCTATTACCTAGTATTTGCTTATTTGTATATATCAGAAGTGTCAATTTGAGCAGCAAATGGTGGTATGTGCCTCCAACCAGATTAAAATATAATTAGAAAATATTTAACAAAATATATAAAAATGTAAGATAAAATAGATAATGCTAATTTGTGGTTTTCTAAGTCAATATACAGCTGTCAGCAGGGATTCATTTCTATTTGAATTTGACACCCCTGTTGTACATGATATATTCCTGCCAGCAGACTGTAAGCTCCTTGCAAGCAGGCACTGTTTCATTCATGTCTTTGTATCCTCAGCACCTAGCACAGTTCCTTGCACTTAGTATTCATCTAATAAATGTTTGTTGGATTTAAATGAAATTGAATGTCAAGCTTCTTCTTTTCCTCTTCCCTGGCTCTTTTTATTTTTTCCTCTTTATTTTCATCTCCTAGCTATTCCTTGGACTTCCTATGGTCCCCGACATGCTGCTTGACCTGGTTGTCACTTCTGGAACTAAGGAGGTCAGATTCTGTTCTCCATTGTTCATGGAAACAATTCCACTCAGCAAACAGATCACCTTGGTTGGTGAGTGCCTAGAAGAGGTGAGGTGAATAAAGAAAGGCCAGGAACACAATCTTTTCATTGCTTACTATGCCATATACATATTCAGCTCCCAAAAAAAGCATCCTGAAATCTCCAAGCCAAAGGACAGCTTATTTGAGAAGCCTTTTCGAATAGATCCTTTCCATTTGCCATTGCAAGTACTCAATGCTATCTCATCAGCCAACCTCTTCTGATCGATATGGTAATGCTTTTGGAAATACACTTGCATAACATCTTATATTGGTGTTTTCCCTCTCAAGAAGAATAAAAAGGTTGGGCACATTTCCCAAGGAGAAAACTACTAGTGGAACAACTTCTTGTTTTGCTCCAGTTTCAACATATATGACCTTTTGCCTTATTCTTTGATGGTTTTTCTAGAGCTATCTGGCATAGAGCTATAGTTAATGAGCAGTAAGCTTAATGTCAATTATTAATAACCTTGTTAAAGAGATGTTTAGAGCTTAGAAATGAAGGCAATAAAAGGGAGGAGTTATAATCATTCCAAACCAGCATGAATTTCTTAAGTGTAAATTTTGCCAAACTAATCTTATTTCCTGTTCTGAAAGGATTAGATTATTATTAGCTCAGCAATCTATCAAGGCAACAAGTATTTATTAAGGGCTTACTATGTGTCAGGCACTGTAATAGATGCCAGGGATATAAATACAAGCAAAAAGATAGTCCCTGCCTTTGAGGATCTTATATTCTAATGGGAAAAGACAACACACAAATAGGAGGTGAAGGAGAAGGGGCATGGAGGTACCTTTCCAGGAACATGGTATTGAAGTCCATATAATCAGGAATCAGGAGTTGGAAGGGGAATAATAGTTGACCAGCCTGGGACCCCTCCGTGAAGAGTCTGCTCATCAGTGGAAATAGGGGGCCAATTTAGCAGAGGGGTATTCTCAGGTGAGAAGGTTGCAGGAATGGTTAGATGTTCCAGGGTTAAAAGGTCCCAGACACTGAGGAAAAGTCAAGCATTAGTCAGCAATTGCAGGCATGGTTTTGAAGTCCAAAGAGTCAGTAGCGGGGGCAGCTAAATGGCGCAATGGATAGAGCACCGGCCCTGGATTCAGGAGGACCTGAGTTCAAATCTGCCCTCAGACACTTGACACTTACTAGCTGTGTGACCCTGGGCAAGTCAATTAACCCCAATTGCCTCACCAAAAAAACAAAAACAAAAAGTCAGTAGCAGAGACAGCAAAGGAATGGAAAACAAATGACTTGGACATGTATTTGGAGCTTAGCAAGGCCTTTAATTTTATGTCCAAGATGGAGATATTTGGGCTCAATAATAGAAATAAGTGTGTTCAGAATTGATTGTTCATCTAACCCCAGAGAATGTTGATTAATATCATTCTGGGGGGCAGCTAGGTGGCACAGTGGATAAAGTACCGGCCCTGGATTCAGGAGGACCTGAGTTCAAATCCAGCCTCAGATATTTGACACTTACTAGCTGTGTGACCCTGGGCAAGTCACTTAACCCTCATTGCCCCACAAAAATAAATAAATAAATAAATAAATAAATATCATTCTGGTAGTGAACTAGCTCAAAATTCTATTTTTAAAAAGAACTTGTTTAAAGGCCTATATTACATTTTTTTAAAAATGATAGAAAGATAGGAGCGAAAGTTAATCTATGTAGAGAGTATTCTCTGGGACCAATATCCCAGGGCCAGGATGGCTATATCTCCTTGTAAGTGTTCTAGGGGTGCCCCCATGAGGGTTTGAGGCATCTCTTCACTACTACTATCGGTTTTACTCCCCCTTTTCTTGGTGTGTTCGCTCCACTATTAGATAAGAATAACCAGCATCCCAATCCCATTTAACCATATCAATTAGCTTTTATAAAGTCATATTTACTTTGAAGATATATTAAGAAAAGTATAAACATTTCCCTCCCATTCCTCAATGATACATTATTCTTCATTTCATCTTGCTTTCTTGGGAAAGTGAACCTGGATTGAGCATAATTTCTACATAATATTGTTAATAAGTTCATGTCCAATGTAGGATCACTGCTGGATGAGTGCTCATCTCAGTTACTGCTGTGCCAGATCCCAAAAGTTGCTTCTCACTTCTCAGGGCATTGATTCTGAACCGATGGCAAAATCCTAAAAAGACTCAATTCCTGGGTTCCTGGACTTCAAGCTTTCCAGACTCCTAGACTTCTAGTGGCTCATTCTCCTGAAGTTTTGAAATTCACAGATTCTTTCATCTAAACAGGCAAAGAGCCAAGTCCCATATTCCTAGAACCATATATTGGCCTCATACAGGGTTCAGAAGGCCCAAGGTCTCTCCCCTTACATTTTCTTTCACATTAGCCAAGAGACAGCATTAATCAGAAAGAAATCAGCCAAAGAGAAATATCAAAAACAAAAGAGAAGAGACCATGGTTCTGCTCAGCTATACCTTTGGAATGCTAACCTCAGAAAGGGTCTTCCTCACCAACATGGTTAGAAGAATGAAACAGTTACAGAATGTCTACATATGCCCCAATGTCTCTCCAAGGCACTTTCATATTACATCATCAATACTCTCCTGGAGGATAAAGTACTGGCCCTGGATTCAGGAGGACCTGAGTTCAAATCCGACCTCAGACACTTGACACTTACTAGCTGTGTGACCCTGGGCAGTCACTTAACACTCATTGCCTCACCAAAATAAAACAACAAACCAACTCTCCTGGAAGCTGACTCCCCAGCCTCTTCCACACAAGAAATTGCATCAAAAGAACTCTATGCATGTTCATAAGAACCAACTTGGCTAATTAGTCTTCCATTATATATGGAATGACAAAACTGGGATCCAAAATTATCTCAAGGGACTGAAATGGCAGGATGATTCTAAAAAGATGAAGTTTACTAAATATGTGGATAGATGATTGATAGATGAGAGGGACCAAGAGACAAGGACAGAGAGAGACAAAGAGACAGACAGATAGATGGACAGAGAGACAGACAGACACTTCAGATAGTAAATGGATAGAACATTAACAAACAAGAAAGACAGACCTTATGTTTATGAAGATTACATTCTAAGAAGGGAAGGTTACACATAAAGGAGTGTTGGAAAGGGGGCTGGAAGGCATCATGGTACAGAGATGGTGACTAGAAAGTTTAATAGAGGCTAATGACATAAAACAAAAGCTTACCTATCAGATCCTGTTATCCTAGAAGGCAGAGTCCAGGGTTCCAGAGGAGGAAGAAGAGAAGAAAGAGGAGAAGGAGGAGGAGGAGAGATTTGGAGTAGGGGTGGAGAAATGGTGATTCTAGTTACAGTAGAGACAACACAGTGTACAGATAGCTGGGGAGTGGCATGGAGTCCTTTGGTGGTTGATATGATGATGGAAAGGGTGGAAGACAGAGTACTATCATTGTAAAGAGTGGCCAGGAATGCAGTGTCTTGGGGGATGAAGGGAAAAGGAGGCAAATTTCCATGAGTATAAGAAGATGGATGGGGTTCAAGGGGAAAAGATCTAAAATGGAGGAAAGTTTGTTAGTGATAAAACAAGAATCTATTTTTAAATTTTTTTTTTTGGTTTTTTAAAATTTATTAATTTCTTTTAATTTTTCTCAATTACATGTAAAGATATTTTTTGAGTTCCAAATTTTTCTCCCACCCTCCCTTCCCTCCCCTTCCCAAAGCCAGTAAGGAATACATTATACATTACAATCATGTTAAACATATTTCCACAATAATCAGAACAAAAGGGTAAAAAACGCAAGAAATAATAAACAAGAACAATAACAAAAAAGCAACAACAAAAGTGGAAATAGTATGATTCAATTGGCATTCAAACTTCATAGTTCTTTTTCTGAATGTAGAGAGCATTTTCCACCATCAGTCTTTTAGTATTGTCTTAGATTATTGCATTGCTAAGAAGAGCCAAGTCCATCACAGTTGATCATCATAAAATGTTGTTGATACTGTGTACAATGTTCTCTTGGTTCTGCTCATTTCACTCAGTATCAAATCATGTAAGTCCTTCCAAGTTTTTCTGAAATCTATCTGCTTATCATTTCTTACAGTGCAATAGTGTTCTATTACATTCATAAAACACAACTTGTTCAGCCATTCCCCAGTTGATCGGCATCCCCTCAATTTCCAATTCTTTGCTACCACAAAAAGAGCAACTATAAATATTTTGTACATGTGGATCCCTTTCCCTTTTCCATGATCTCTTTAGGATACTGTGGAAAACCCAAAGGTTCTCTGTCGCCCCTCAGACTCAGGCCATAGTCACTGAAGCAGCAAGAGTTTACTGGGAGAGTTTTGTAGTTAAAGTTTGAATTCCAGTGACAATGCCTGGCTGGTCTCCTAAGGTCTGAGGAGTTAGTTGTGCAAGCCTTGCCTTGTTAAGGCCTGGAACAAGTTTTGTCATGCTAAGGCTGAAAGGTTGATAAATATTCTTATTCTCCTAGAATTATTCTTGTGGAGATATTATCTGATTTCTTTGTGGTTTTTTGCTTTAAATACTGAGCTATCCTAATAAAGGGCGCACATAGTTATTCATTCACTCATTAGGTTATGCTGATGCGTCGATTATTTATCATCTCCGTTCGCCAACCTCTGTTGACCTGAACCGCCAACCCCAACAACTGGCACCCAAATAGGGTCCAGGACTTGGATCCTGGAGGGACTGTTGAAGGTGTGCCCAGAGTAGGAGGCTCTGTGTCCTTGAAGATCATATAGGAGACCCCAGGAAAAAGAAAGCATGTACTACAGGATCTGGTAAGAAACTAGGAGTGGGGTATAGGTTCCGAAAGAACTCTGAGCACCTCCTAGCTCAGGTTAATTTAATTTTCGCCCAGTTGAAAGATATTGGCTCAGATCCAAAATGGGACAAAATGTAACTTGAGGGTTAAAAGACCTCAATAAAGATGTACATACTCTGCAGTTAGTAACTGTAGGAAAAGGGATTAAGGTAAATAGAAAGACCTTAAAGCAATTCATTAAGTTAGTATATGAACAGGCACCATGGTTCCCAGAAGGACCTAACATCACAATGCAATCCTGGGAAAAGGTTGGGGAAGCTATTATAAGATCAAAACAGGAGCTCTCACCTTCCTATGCCACTATATATCATGTTATAAAATTATGTCTTGAGGATTCCCAATTCCTCATGCAGTTAGAAGAAGCTACTGAAAAAGGGAGCAGTTCAGAGTCAGAAGATGAGAATGAGGAACAAAAAGGGAGAGAGGATATGTTTCTGTCATTTCAGATGATGTAGTCTTCAACCTCCTGAACCACTCCCCCACCCCACCCCAACAGGATACAGACCTATTAGGGTATTGCTGGGTCAAAGGCTATGCATGATTTTAAAGCCTTTTGGGCATGGTTCCAAACTGCTCTCCAGAATGGTTGGATCAGTTCACAGTTCTACCAAGAGTTCATTAGTGTTCCAATTTTCCCACATCTTCTCCAACATCTACCATTCTCCTTTTTTGTCATATTAGCCAATTGGATAGTTGTGAGGTGGTACCTCAGAGTAGTTTTAATTTGCATTTCTCTAGTGATTAAGAACTTTTTTTTCATATGTGTAAAGAATTAATTGTTATCTGAGCTATAATGATTGTAGTATAGTAAAGTTCAAATTTAGTTGTAATGCTTCCAGTAATATTGTATATGTGCTCAGTGGGAAAGATAAACTCTCCCATACCATTATTCCAAAGATTTTTTATTGTGTTTGTGAGGAGGAAACCAGCAATGCCATGAATAAGTATTGAGCAGGCCAACAGTTTAAATCGGGACAATATGCTGTCCCAAAATATGCCAATTAGAATATACAAGGGGGGGGAGGCAGAGCCAAGATGGCAGAGGAGAGGCTGTGACTCCCACAAGCGCCAGATAAACCCGTCCATTCACGCCCAAATAATGCGGTAAAAATCAAAATCCAGAACAGTCTACTGCACATAAGAACAGAATGAGACTATTTCTCCGCAAAAGAGGGCAATTCTGATCACCTACTGATCAGGCTGAACAGCTCAGCGTGCAGTCCGGACCCAGCCAGGGACACTGCTTCCAGCTCATGTCAGAGTCTTCAGCACCAGCAGCTTCTGAGGCTCCAATCACGGACTGGTGAAGGGGTTCAGCGGTAGGCCGGGGTGAAGTGGAGGCAGTATCTACTGGAGTTGGGGCAAAGCGCCCTGGGTCTGAACCAGTGGGCTGAATCGAGTGGTGGTGGCCCAGTGGGGGAGGAGTAAAAGCACGCTAAGCTTCTGACCATAGAGAATCAGAGTTCAATCAGACTTCTGTTTCTGGGTGAAAGAGAAAGCAGCTGTGATTACTCACAAGCCAGGCAGCCTGAGAAGAAGCCCAATCACCCCCCTGGGCCACGCTGTAGCACGAACAGTGTGTCCTGGAAGCAGCGCTACACTTCAAGAAGGAGTAAAAAGCCAAGAAATAGTAAGCCAGGATGAGTAGGCAGAGAAAGCAGAAGACCATCAAAAACTTCTTTGGGGGAAAGGTAGACTACAATACATCCTCAGAAGAAGAAGAAGATGATAATAGGGTCAAAGCTCCAACATCCAAAGTTTCCAAGAAAAATATGAACTGGTCTCAGGCCATGGAAGCTCTCAAAAGGCACTTTGAAGAGAAAGTAGAAGAAATAGAAAGAAGATGTAGAGAAAGAGAGGAAGGAATGGAAAGGGAAATGAGAGCGATGCAGAAGAGTCATGAGAAAAAAGTCAACAGTTTGAAAAGCCAAATGGAAAAGGAGATTAAAAAACTGTCTGCTGAAAATAATTGCCTAAGAATTAGGATTGAATAAATGGAAGCTAGTGACCTTATGAGAAACCAAGACACAGTAAAGCAAATCCAATTGAATGAAAAAATAGAGGGCAATGTGAAATATCTCCTTGGAAAAACAGCTGACTTAGAAAATAAATCTAGGAGAGATAATTTGAAAATCATTGGACTACCTGAAAACCATGACCAAAACAAGAGCTTAGACACCATCCTCCAAGAGATTGTGAGGGAAAATTTCCCTGATATTCTAGAAGCAGAAGCTAAAATAGAAATTGAAAGAATCCACCGATCACCTCCTGAAAGAGATCCCAAAAGGAAAACCTCCAGGAATATTATAGCCAAATTCCAGAGCTCCCAGGTCAAGGAGAAAATATTGCAAGCAGCTAGAAAAAAGGAATTTAAATACTGTGGAGCTCCAATAAGGATAAAGCAAGATCTAGCAGCTTCTACATTAAAGTACCAAAGGGCATGGAATATGATATTCCAGAGGGCAAAGGAACTGGGACTACAGCCAAAAATCACATACCCAGCAAAACTAAGCATCATCTTGCAGAGGCAAACATGGAATTTCAATGAGAAAGAAGACTTTCAGGCATTTGTTATGAAAAGACCTGAACTGAATAGAAAATTTGACTTTCAAATACAAGACCCTGGAGAAGCATAAAAAGATAAACAGGAAAAAGACTTCATGAGGGATATTAAAAGATCAAACTATTTATATTCCTACATGGGAAGATAATACTTCAAACTCATAAGAACTATCTCAGTAAGGAATTAACAGAGGACACAGGTCTGAACTGAATATGAAGGGATGTTATGTTTTGTTCTTTGTGGGGTGTCTTATGTCTGGGGCCGGATTTGGGCTTGGGGTCTCCTGGGTCCAGGGCTGGTGCATTGTCTACTGTGCCACTGACATCTTTAAAATAGGGTTGAGGTGTAGGAGAAATAGACTGGGGGAGGGAGAAGGGGAGAGATAGTCTGGGGAGAGGTTCACATGAAAGAAACAAGAAAAAAGCTTATGGAGGGGAGGGGAAGAGGGGGAAGGAGTGGGGGAGTGAGTGAACCTTAATATCATCAGAATTGACTCAAAGAAGAACTAACATACATACTCAAGTGGGTATAGTGATATATTTTTGCCCTGAGGGAGGGGAGGGAGATAAGGGGGGGAGGGAGAGGGGAAGGAGGGAAGGGCAGATTGGGGGAGAGAGCAGTAAAAAGCAAAATACTTTCGAGGAAGGTAAAGATGTTCTGCATAATGACACAAGTATGACATATTGAATTGCTTAATTTCATAGGGAGGGTTGAGGAGAGAGGGAGGAAGAAAATTTGGAACATAGAATTAGCTCAAAGACCTTAAACTCATCAGAGTTGGCTCATGGAGGGAATAACATTCACACCCACTTGGGAGGAGTAATCTATTTAACCCTACAGGAAAGTATGAGGGGAAGAGGATAAGGAAGGAAGGGTGAAAAAAAAAAGGGAGTGCTGAGTAGGGGAGGGGACAGTCAGAGTAAAACACTTTTGAGGAGGAATACTTTAAAAGAAGATAGAAAATAGAGTAAATATTATGGGAAGGGAATAGGATGGAGGGAAATAGTTATGATGATTGAATATAATGGCAAAACATATGGTACCTACTTTGCTGGGCTAATATGAAGAAAATTCTTTGTCAAGTTTAAGGTACTTTATTTAGGTTATGATGAACAGGATACTATCAGAAAAACCTGAAAAGACCTACATGAACTGAAGCAGAGTGAAATGTACTGTATACAAAATAACAGCAATAGTGTAAGATGATCTGCTGGGAAGCATGTGGTTATTTTCAGCAAGGCAATGGTCCAATATAACTCTGAAGGACTTATGAAAATGGCAACCCATCTACAGAGAAAGAAGTGATAGTATATGAAAATAGATGGAAACACATTTTTTTCTTTTCTTTTCTTTTTTTTTTTTTTCTTGGTGAGGCAATTGGGGTTGAGTGGCTTGCCTGGGGTCACACGGCTGGTGGGTGTTGGGTGTCTGAGGCCAGATTTGGGCTTGGGTGCTCCTGGTTCCAGGGCTGGTGCTCTGTCTACTATGCCACCTAGCTGCCCCTGGAAACACATTTTTAAAAATTTTTTCTTTCTCTTTGACAATTCCTCAGTCTGAAGTTTTGGGAGTTTTTTGACTTGTTTTCTCTCACAACCTAGCTAATGTAGGAATGTTTTCCATGGCTACTCATGTATAACTGATTTTGAAATGCTTGAGTTCTAGTGGGTGGGGGGTGGGAATGGAGGAGGAAGAAAAGTTGGAACACAATTTTTTAAAAAAATTGATGTTAAAATTTGTTTTTGGGGGCAGCTAGGTGGCGCAGTGGATAGAGCACCGGCCCTGGAGTCAGGAGTACCTGAGTTCAAATCCGGCCTCAGACATAACACTTACTAGCTGTGTGACCCTGGGCAAGTCACTTAACCCCAATTGCCTCACTAAAAAAATAAAAATAAAAAAATAAAAAAAAATTTGTTTTTACATATATTTTAGAAAATAAAATTCTATTCAATAAAAAAAAGGAAAAAAAAGAATATACGAGGGGGGAGCCAAATATTCAATCATGGTGCAGTTCAAAATGAACCGGCTTTTCTCTGACCAGCAAGATAAATGCTAAGGTTTTTTAAGAGCAAGGGAGATTGCCTAAGGGGGCAGTGGGGGAGGGGCAAGAAGGTTCCCCCAGGTTAGTTGGCTCGTGGCCAAATAAGGGGGAGGGAGGGTGGGTTAAAGAAATTCGTTAGGTTAATCAACTCCTGGTTGACTCACCAAAAACTGTGGGGACCAATTTTAAATTGGGGAGTGTTAGTTAAGTGGCTCACCACAATATTGGGGCAAGGAAGCAGACCGGCAGCCTCCCTCAAAACAGAATAGGATTTATTTTAACAAGAATGAACTTTAAAAAAAACACAAACAGGATCAGTAGGATCAAGGGAAAGGAAATAAAATGGGGAAAGGGAAATTATACGACCTGAAAAAATACCACCACCCAGGAATCAGCTGAGAATACACAGCAGAGCTCCTGTCACCTTCCAGCTTCCAGCTAGAATGGCGAATTCTCCTCCCCATTCCCAGAAAACCCCACACAGCCCCCAGCCAATTGGATGGCTGCTCTGACAGTCACATGACTGCCCTCACTAGGCTTCCAATCATTATAATTTTGCCAGGCCCATGTAGGCGTCAGCGAGTGGTGATGACGTGAGGTGCCAGCACCATGGCAACGGCTACAACCAGTGGGTAAAGAACCATGCTGTTTGCAGAGCCCCAGGCCAGTATGCACACTGAGGTTTTGTTTTGTTTTTTTTTAATTCTAGCCAAATGGGGTCATAAAAACCTCAAATAACAATTAATTCTTTGCATATTGAACCTGTAGCTTCCATCACTTATTCCTACTTCTGCCCTCTGGGACCAAACAAAATAACTCTATTTCCTCTTTTACAGCCTTTGAAAGATTTGGTAACAGTGATAATGTTCTCTAAGTCTGCACTTCTCCAAGCTAGCCATCTTCAGTTCCTTCAATGGATCTTCATAGGGCCCAGTATTCAGTCCCCTTGCCATCTCAGTCACCCTTCTCTGGACCAACTAACTGCAAGTGGTAAATGTCTCCTCTAAAATGTGGCTCACAGAAGTAAATAGAATACATTTGATGTGGTCTGAGTAGTGCAGAGTATAGAGGGGCCACCACCTACCTAATTCTGGATAAGGGGTTTTTTTTATAATAAACATTTCTATTTAAAGCTTGGAGTTCCAAATTCTATCCCTTCTTCTCCTCCTCCCTCCCTTAGCTGGTCATCAGATATAGGTTATACATGTGCAATTATGTAAAACATCATATTAGCCATTTTGTACAAGAAAATTCAAATAAAAGAAAAAATTTTAAAAATGAAAGAAATAGTGAAAAATAAGATGCTTCAGTCTGTGTTCAATCAATATCAGTTCTTTATTCGGAGGTAGAGAGGATGCTTCATCATCAGTCCTTTGAGATTGTCTTGAATCATTGTATTGCTGAGAATAGTTGTCATTCACAGTTCTTCATCAAACAATATTGCTGTCACTGTGCACAATTTTCTCCTGGTTCTGTTCATTTCACTATCTATTAGTTCGTGTAAGTCTTTCCAGGCCTTTCTGAAGTGGTCCTGGTTGTTATTTCTTATGGCACAATAACATTCCATTAAAATCATATACAGGGGCAGCTAGGTGGCGCAGTGGACAAAGCACTGGCCTTGGATTCAGGAGAACCTGAGTTCAAATCTAGCCTCAGACACTTGACACTTAACTAGCTGTGTGACCCTGGGCAAGTCACCTAACCCTCATTGCCCTGCAAATTTTTTTTAAAAATCATATACCACAGTTTGTTCAGCCATTCCTAATTGATGGGCATTTCTATCATTTCCAATTCTTAGCCACCACAAAAAGAGCTGCTATAAATATTTTTGTACAAATAGGTCTTTTTCTTTTTTGGGAAATGTCTTTGGCATATAAACCTGGCAGTGGTATTGCTGGATCAAAGTGTATACACAGTTCTATAGCCCTTTGGGCATAGTTCCAAATTACTCTCCAGAATGGTTGAATCAGTTCACAACTCCACCAACAATTGACTAGTGTCCCAGTTTTCCCACATCCCTTCCAAAATCCACCATTTTCCATTTTTGTTATATTTGCCACTCTGATAGGTTGAGATAGTACCTCAGAGTTGTTTTAATTTGCATTTCTCTGATCAATAGTAACTTAGAACATTTTTTCATATGACTACAGATAGCTTTGATTTCTGATAAAACCCTTTTACACCTCAAAAGTGCTATGTAAACATCTGACATTATTATCGTTGTGAATGTAACCTAAGATAATGGATTATACTTCTTATACTTCTACTTATTGTGCTATGCTTATACTTCTAAGAAATCTCAGAGATTATCTAGTCCAATCCCCTCATTTTACTAGCACCCCACACTAGAAAGAGAGCAACTGTGGAATACTCTCATAGGCTCATGAGAAGACTGTCAAATATAGAAAGATTGAAGACAGGAGGAGGAGCATTTCAGCTATTGGTGGCCCTTGAGAAAGGTTCTTACCATTGACCCTTCCCCTTCAGAAACTCAGAGCTCTTATCTGAAGGTGGGTGAAGCATTTCTGTTCTGTACAATGTGGTTGAGTGCCAGTCTCTACCACAGTCCTGCAGGAGAATTTCTCCTTGCACCCAACAATTTATCTTTCCAACACATAGAAACTCATTACTTAAGATCCTGAAATAAACCACAGAGCTAGTCTAGCATATCCTTGCTTACATCGGAAAGTCTCCAGGTTTCCTTCTGCAATCTGATGTTCACCCTGCCCTCTCATCAAAGGTAAGTGAAGTCGGAAGACATTTTGCCTGGGAAGGAAGATTTGGGAAGGGGGAAGAGATGGGGAGAAGGGGTTCCAAGGCCAAAGATCTTAGTAACAGCATTTTAGGCTATGAAAGGACTATTGAAAAGATCATTTCTACTCAGCAGGCTTTAACTATGGCAAGTAGGATTCCATTTTAACATCAGGAAGAACTCCCCAGTTGAGAAGCCAGAAGTATGACTGGAAGCTTAGAATGCCCTTGGCAGCAGAATCTAAGAAATTGTACCTGAGATGATATTGATGCCTAGAAAGCTGGAGAAAAGGATGCCAAATGACTTCTCCCAAACACTTCAACCCAAAGGAAGAAAGAACTCTAGACATCCTTAAAAGTTAATGCCTTCTTTCTAGGTTTAGAAGAAGAGTGTTATTAGCTAGAGATGGAGCTGTCCTAAGATAAAAAGAAGAAAAACAACAACCAGACAGTACGATTTGTCTTTGGCATCTTTCCACATTCTCTTTCTACTTCCATCCCTGTCACTCCACCACCCCTGCCAAGTGTCCTCATGCCCTTTTCTTTTTGTTTTGTTTTGTTTTGTTTTGTTTTGTTTTGTGGGGCAATGAGGGTTAAGTGACTTGCCCAGGGTCACACAGCTAGTAAATGTCAAGTGTCTGAGACCGGATTTGAACCCAGGTCCTCCTGAATCCAGGGCTGGTGCTTTATCCACTGTACCACCTAACTGCCCCCCTCATGCTTTTTTCTGACCAGAGTCCTCTACATTGCACTCTACTCTCCTTCCCTTATAAATTCATACTCTGGACTTAACATTGCCCTGCATACTAACCCCTCCAATTAAAATAAAGCAAAAAGAAGAAGAAGAAGAAGAAGAAGAAGAAGAAGAAGAAGAAGAAGAAGAAGAAGAAGGAGAAGGAGAAGGAGAAGAAGAAGAAGAAGAAGAAGAAGAAGAAGAAGAAGAAGAAGAAGAAGAAGAAGAAGAAGAAGAAGAAGGAGAAGAAGAAGGAGAAGGAGAAGGAGAAGGAGAAGGAGAAGGAGAAGGAGAAGGAGAAGAAGGAGGAGAAGAAGGAGGAGAAGAAGGAGGAGAAGAAAAGGAAGGAAGAAGGAAGAAAAAACACCTTTGCTGATGGAGTAAATGGGGAAGTGTGCCTTTGACTAAGAACTTGAATATTGCCTTTGAATAGCTAGAGAGCTATATAAAGAAAAAAGCTTAAACTGTATTACTTTATAGGGTAAAATTAGTAAAAATGAGTGGGAATCCCAGGAATTTTGGAATAAGTACAGCTGTCCAACAGTGGTATGTGTTGCCTCTTAAGATAAAGTGGAAGTTCTTTGTCACTAGGTGAAGTTCAAAGAAAGGGTGGATGAATTTTGGTAAAGTCTATTGTAGATGAAACTTAACAACCTCTAACATTCCTTCCAACTCTTAAAATATAAGTAAGGATCCCACAGAGTCATATAGACACCCAATTAAGGTATGAAAAGGTATACAGTATTAGCTCATGTGCATAATAATGAGGAAAGTACCTGTGATTTCCTTGATATAGTGAACTCTCACTACCAGTGCAGGTCTGTATCTTTTCTTAAAATCAAAGTTTTTGAATTGCCTAGACTAGAGCAGTAGCATCAAGCTCAAATAGAAACAGGGCCATTCATGCATACATAAGAATTCCTGTAAAATGTATGTTGTTTCTAAAAGTACAATGCTATCTATATTTTATTGTATTTTCATTTATTTTGTTATTTCCCAATTACATTTTATCCTGGTTTAACCACTGGGGAATGTTACAAGCTATGAGGTTTGGCATCTCTCAGCTAGAGCACTGAGAGGTTAAATGATTTACCTAGGGTCATACCATGAGTATACAAGTTAGCTACTCTGTCTAGACTTCTCTTGCTTAATCTGCAAAAAGGAGGGGGTAGAATTGGATGGTTGCTAAGGTCTCTTTTTACTCACACATACTGTATTTCTTTAGTTCTACTCTGTTTTCTGATTGCACCATGAACTTTGGGTTCTTAAAGACTATGATAGTAGCATACAGACTCTAGTGGGTCTAATCCATCATGCAAGTCTTCAGGGACTGGTCCCCCCAAAGACTGTGTTCCTATTTTTCAACGATAAGACTAGTGGAATGCCAAGGTACTCACCCCTGAAAGACTGGCTACCAAGTACTGAGCTGATGACCATCCATTCTGGTGTGGAAGAATTCCAGTCTACATTAGGGGAGAGATGGCCCACACTAATAAAATCATAGATGTTTTGTGACTAGTAAGAGGAAGAAGATGGTAAACTTATTTGTTATTATTGCCTGCCCTTCTCCCAGACCCCTCCACCACCCTACCACTCGCTGCCGTTTAGAACTAGTAAAAACTTAAAATATAAATGTGTTTAATAAACACTGGGACAGATTCATGGCTCACAGAGCCTTTATGGAATTATTAATAGAAGTTGGGGGTCAAAAAGTCATAGATTTAAAGCCAGAATGCCCCTCACTTTACTTGATCCCCTCACTTTATAGATTAAGAAACTGAGGCTCGGAAAGATTAAGATTTGGGGTGTTATATTTTGAATTCCAAACTGTCTCCTTCCCTCCCTCCCCACCCTGAACTAGAAAAGGTCACCATTTGACATAGACTAGATAGATAGATAGATAGATAGATAGATAGATAGATAGATAGATAGATAGATATAAAACCATACTACACATACTTCTATTTGTCAGTTCTTTCTCTTAAGGTGGATAGCATTTTCCTTCATAGGCCCTTTGTAGTTGATTTGGATGTTTATAATACTCTAAATAGCTTAGTCCTCCCCAGTTATTCTTTGAACAATATTTCTATTACTGTATCCAATGTTCTCTTTATTCTGCTCATTTCACTCTTCATTATTTCATGCAAGTCTTTCCATGTTTTTCTAAAATTAGCCTACTTATCATTTCTTACATCATCATTTCTTTTTTTTTTTTTTTAGTGAGGCAACTGGGGTTAAGTGACTTGCCCAGGGTCACACAGCTAGTAAGTGTTAAGCGTTTTATAACAGATTTGAACTCAAGTCCTCCTGACTCCAGGGCCGGTGCTCTATTCACTGCGCCACCTAGCTGCCCCACATCATCATTTCTTACAGCACAGCAGTATTCAATCACAAGATTAAACAATTTGTGCCTGGTCACACAGGTAGTGATTGAAAGAGGTAGTATTTGAACCTAGGCCCTCTGACTTTGGAACTCAGTGTTCCTTCCATCACACTACACTGGATACATGGGGCATGGTGTTAATCTAATCAAGAAGACAATCCTCCCCTTCTATAAATTGCTGTGTCAGGCTCCTCTAGCCAAAAAAATATTCAAACAGTTGGATCTTTGACCTGGCCTTTCAAGCTTGGAGTGTAATAATAAACTAACATTAGTCTGAGAGATTCATTGACCTGCTTTAACACGTCCTTCCCTGCTATAACCGTTCATTCAACAAATATTTACAGAATGTCAGCAGAATGAGAGGTGCTATGCTAGGCACATCTTCTCAGAACTCATCCCAAAGATCATAGATTTAGAGGGCAAAGGAATGTCAGAGGCAATCTATTCCAAACCTATATGACAAGAAGCACTAAAATAATAATAAAGGAGGAAGGAGGCCACAAACTGGACAAATGACACCATGTATACACATCACTGCACAATAAGTGAGAGTATGGATCACATAAGACAGGAAGAATTTGGTTTTCCTCATAATTGCTGCAAGCTCTAGAGATTCATCCCAGGCATTTTTCCTAACAGCATAAAGCCTTGTACATAGTAGGTGCTTAATACATGCTTTTTGAAATGAACTAAATTGAACTGAGTTGAATTGAATTAATCACATTTAATTGTCCTTTTTTAAAAAAAATTACTAACCTCTCCCTTGCCTTGGTTTTTAAATGATGGAATGTTTCCAGGCCCAATGTGGTGGCTTATGAGTAACTTGGGTTTAGGCAGAAGGTGAGCATTAAGAAGAAGGAGATAAAGTCAGATTCGATTCTCAGACCCCATAAGAGAGCTCATTTTCCTTTTGCTCTAAGCCTCCTTGAGTGAGTCCTCACTGCTACAGCTCTCTTCCCAAAATCCCACTGGTGTCAAGCACTTAAGTTTCAAGAGATGTTAGGAGATCCTTATCCTCTCATCACTCACATACCCAGAGGGAGGCGCCAAGCCTGGAGCTGGAAGGGGGAAAGGTTTGGAGAAGAAAGGCTGTAAGAGGGCAGCTAGGTGGCGCAGTGGATAGAGCACCGGCCCTGGAGTCAGGAGTACCTGAGTTCAAATCCAGCCTCAGACACTTAACACTTACTAGCTGTGTGACCCTGGGCAAGTCACTTAACCCCAATTGCCTCACTAAAAAAATAAAAAAAGAAAAAGAAAGGCTGTGGGAAAGTATGAATATATGGGGGTGCAAACAAAGAATAAACTTTACAAGTAGTTTGAGATGTCTGAGAGCTGAGAGTACTACAAGGTCAAAAGAGATGTATATTTTCAGCCATGGTCAATGTGGGAATTTCTTCTTGCTGATTCTTCATGACTATCTTCAACACTTAAAGGGTGGATGTTTGTTCAGCATGGGCCCAGAGGGAACAAATTAGAAATATGGGTAAAAACTGCAAAGAAATTAAATTAGGGCTGATGAAAGGGAAAAAAATTCTAACTCCTAGAACTATCCAAAAGCGGAAAGGGCTGGTCTCTGTAGATAGCACATTTTTCCTCTAGAGATCATTAAAGAGAAGCTGGATGACTACTTATTGAGGGGATGAGAGAAGAGATTCTCATTCAGGTGAAATTACTGGAGAACCTTCCAAACCTGAAATTCTCTGATTCCAGTGCTGGACCCCATATAAGAAGACCCCATGACATAGTCCTAGTGTCATGTATATGTGTCATGGTGAGAGCTGAGGCACTTCTGATTAGCTAGTATGGTGAGAATGGAGCCTCTATCACTGAATGAAAGAAAGGGTTGTCAGGTTGGATTACATGACTTTTACAGCCTCTTCCAGCTCTAAAACGGATTCTTTCTTTCAAATCTCAAGCTAATTCTATACTAACAGTTTGAGCTGTGCCTTGAATTTGACCCTCTCTGACTGGAGCACTGGCTAATATAAACATTGTTGATAATAGAATTGTCTATACTGTGAAATGCAGCTAGGTGGCAGAGTGGATAGAGTGTGGGGCCTAGAGTCAGGAGGACTTGAGTTCAAATCCAGCCTCAGACACTTACTGGCTGTGTGACCCTGGCCATGTCACTTAACCCTCTTTTGCCTCAGTTCTTTATCTGTAAAATGAGTTGGAGAAGGAAATGGCAAAACACTCTAATATTTTTACCAAGAAAACCTCAAATGGGGTCATAAAGAGTCAGACACAACTGAAACTACTCAACAACAAATATTATAAAACAAACCACATTTTGCATTAAATTTTGCAGAGGACCCTACATATGGTATCTTATTTGATCCTGACAACAACCTTGCAAAGTAGTTGCTGTTAATATCCCCATTTTTACAGATGAGGAATCTGAGGCTAAGGGGAATTAAATGACTTGACCAGGGTCATACAGTTAAGTGGGATTTAGAGATACATTTTTATTGCTCCAAGTACAGTGCTCTGCTACCACATGTACAGATGGTCAGTGGAGACAGCAGAGTAGTATCCTATAGGGAAAACATTATTTCTTGTACTTTTAAATGTTAGGGGAGAGCAAGGAGTAATGATTTTGGGGGTCCCTGAAAATTCTGTGTGGTTATCAAACATCATAGGGATTTGTCTGTTCTGTTCAGGGAAAGACCTCAGTGCTGAGAGATAAACAATGCCAACACCATTGGACTTAGTCCTATGTTTGCTGCCAGATGCAGACCTGAGAAACAGAGGAGTGCTCACCCCCAGCCCCTACCCCACCCCCCCTCTTCTTTGGTGTCTGGGCATGCAACTGAGCTATCATGTGAGCAACAAATGAGGTTGTTTTCTCTCACATGGCTCTGGAGGCCCAAGGTTTAGTTGGACTGTGTTGCCAAGAAGGAATTAATACCCTTTCTTCCATTTCTCCCCCCAACAGAGTTCTAGCAGTGAAATTAGGTTCAAAGGTTTGCTGTGGTGATCATGCAGCCTCTGCTCAGACTCCAACGGTACCGAGCCCTTTGGACCTCCTGGCTGTCCTGCTGTCCGCTGCACCTCCATCCCAGGCACATGGTCCAACAGGCTTTCTTAGTGAGCAAGAAGATCCAGAAATGCCTGCAAAGTTAACTTTGCCAAGGATGTGCTAGATCACATAGCGGGCTCATATGGAAATGGTGATAGAGATTTCCAGGGAAAGGGTGTCAGAAGTGGGGGAAATTGGGAAGCAGGAACTAGACTCTTGGTGTTTGTACTGTTTAGTTTGTGAGAAGTAGAATATCAAAAACCATGGCAAGTGTGGGGACCCTTGCTCCATTCCCACCCCAACACAGAACACAACACCTCTTCCCAGCAGTTTGGGTAGTTTTAGCTTAAAGCACCCCTATCCCATCTTTCTGGTCCTCTCTCTAGTTCTCCCACTTGTTTTCTCCATGAAGTCTTTCTTAAGTCAGAATTTCCCCAAAGGCCAATTGATCCCATCTGTTTCCTGCACTACGAGAAACAATGGGAGGCTTTCCTATGACCAACATACTGGACTTGAAATCAGATTGCATCCTCCTTTCCATTCTATTTGGACCCACTCAGATGTCTCACCTTATTCCCTCATCTCCTGATTTTTTTGTCTCTAGAGGGTAAAACATGGAGGAATATAGTCTACTTATAATAATGTACAATGGAAGTGAAGAGTGACTACCAGGGAGTTAAGAAACCTAGGTTATAGTCTTGGCTTGACTGCTGTGTGACCTTGATTAAAACCATTCCTTTCTCTGGGCTCCAGTTTGTCTCTACAGGGTAGACATAGAAGTAGGGGTGATAGGTCAGTTTCCCTCAGGCCCATCTTGGGAAGAAAAGGGGATTAAACGGGCAAGTTCAGCTAAAGGAGGCTCCAACAGTAGGGCAAAGAGGAGAAAGGTTGTTAGAGGACTCAAATATAACACGTTGCTAATGGATCTGAAAGCCCATATTGGAAGGTCAAGCAGATCAGAATCCATTCTCCCTCCTTCTACCCCCTCACTACCCTACATACTCTAAAGAAGGTGCAGTGAGGTGGTAAAGTAGATAGAGCACTGGCCTGAAGTTGGAAACACCAGAGTTCAAAACTGATCTCAGATACTGTCGTGACCTTGGTTAAGTCTGTTCCTCTGTTTGGGTTCTAGTTTCCTCTAAATTAAGGGGTTAGACCAGATCATCTATAAGGTTTCTTCTAGCTCTGGCACTCTAGTATTCTTTATTCCCCAGCCCCCTCACACACATACACTTGATCCTGGCCCTGGCCATTGCTTTTCACATAGTGATAAAATGATATTGCATAGTAGACAAATAGAACCTGTAAAAATAGAAATAGACCCAAGAGGTTTAGAGGGAACCAGGTAGCATCCACATCCAAGGTAAAACAATACCTTGAAGGCAAAATTAAAATGATGTCACAGTATTATAATAAGGTCCATGTTGACATGAGCTTCTGAGTCACATGAACTCATTCTGTATTCAGAACCTTTGACCCAGTCACCCTTGGACATCACTAACCCTACTCTCCCACAGAAGCTGAACAGGAGCCTTCTCTTCCAAATAGTACAGGGGATAGATAGATAGATAGATAGATAGATAGATAGATAGATAGATAGATAGATAGATAGATAGAAAGATAGATGGATGGATGGATAGATAGATACACACATATATATTCATATAGATATACATTCATACATATGTGTACATATGAATATACACACATATGTATATGTATTTATATATTTATATGTGTATATGTATGTTTACATATCTATTCATGTCTAGATGTGCACACATATGTATACACTGTGCCAAGGATTAATATCCCATGCTACCTCTCAAGTGCCTGGCAATCGTTACAGTCTTAAAGACATAGTATGCCCTAACCCATATGGATGGCCATTCTCTATGTATATTGTATCACTAGGTTTTCTATTTCATCAGGAAGGCAAGAAAGCCCTGACCCCAGCTCTGTGGTGGGTTAGTGACGAAGGCAATGAGGTGAAGTGGAATTACCAAGAGTTAGGCGATTTCACCCGCCAGGCGGCCAATGTCCTCTCAGATGCCTGTGGCCTGCATCGAGGAGATCGTGTGATTGTGATTCTACCCCGGATTCCTGAGTGGTGGCTGACAACTGTGGGTTGCATTCGAGCAGGTCAGTGGTAAGGCTCAGATCTCAGATACTTAAACTTAAGTAAACAAAGGTATCAATTATTTTTTTCTTTTTAAAAAGGAAGCTACACCTTACCCCCCTTACTTTGCACACTCAATATTGCCAGGAACTGAGAAAGTACATTTTTGTCTTAAAACTTGCCGCTATATTTCCTGCTCTTTCTGGGTCTATGACATTGGGGACAACTAGCTCCTCTTGGGATTGACTATCCTGGCTATGGCTAACCAGGTCTTCTGCCTCTCTTCCTTCTCTCCTATTTCTTGTCTCTTTGTCCTGATCACTGGCACATCTACAGCAAAACGAAAACAACCTTCTAACTTGCCTTCTTTTGTTGTTGATCTCCAACAAAAGGTTGGAGAATTTAGCCAATGATTTCAAGCCTGTATGCTAGCATACTGTCTTCTTCTTCTTTTTTTTTTTTTTAGTGAAGCAATTGGGGCCAAGTGACTTGCCCAGGGTCACACAGCTCCTAAGTGTTAAGTGTCTGAGGCCGGACCTGAACCTAGGTACTCCCGACTCCAGGGCCAGCGCTCCATCCACTGTGCCACCCAGATGCCCCTAGCATACTCTCTTAATATAATCTAGAAGGCATCAAGAATCAGACTCTAATCCCAGTTCAACCAAGGACTAGCTAGTAATTTAGACAAATCATTGTATTTCTCTGGGTCCTCTGGCTTTCACTATCTGTAGAAAGAAAATTTCTTTCTACTTTGTGCCCTGCCATAGAGCTGTGAATGTGAATCAGAAAAAATGCTTAGATTTCTTTAGAAGGAAGGTACTAGAATGATCTGAGCATAACCCCTATGCTTGACCCAAAATGTGGATAACTCTTTGTAGAATTATCACAGAGGTCTGCCTACAATCATGCAGACTTGAACAGACAGGATACCAGTCTACCAAGAGGCAGGCTATTTCTCTCCCACATGACTGAAATTCCCCAAAGGAGATAATGGTCCTTTGGGCTATAGAACTATTTCCTTTTGAAATACATATAACCAACCCCAAAGTTCCACTGGGGAGACTGTTCATTACTAGTCCAAACTTCCTTGTGCCACCTTCAAAAGACAAAGTTATCAGGGCAGCTAGGTGGCGCAGTAGATAGAGTACCAGCCCTGGAGTCAGGAGGGCCTGAGTTCAAATCCAACCTCAGACACTTAACACTTACTAGCTGTGTGACCCTGAGCAAGTCATTTAACCCCAACTGCCTCACTAAAAAAAACAAAACAACAAAAAGACAAAGGTATCAAATAAAATGAAAGACCAAAAAGAAAAAGATTGGGAATAAAGGAAAGAAACCTTCACAGGAGACTTCAAAAACCAAAGAAATGAGTAAATAATAAAGAGTCCCCAGTGCACAGAATAAGCATTATGGATTTTTTTAAGTGAGGAAAAATCCCTTCCAGCTCTACATTCTTGATACTATTATTCTGTGATACAGCACTAAATATATATGTACTGATAGCTATTAAGTTCTTAAAGAAAAAAAATAACCAAAAAACAAAAAAAGACTCGGGTGGTAAGCCACTAACTCTAGTCGACTTTAGCATTCCTTTATCAGAGCTTGATAAATCAAATGGGAAAATAAACACAAAGGAAATTATAGACCAAATGTTGGGAGAAACTGGATTTGATGGATATATGAAGATACAAATGAGAACCTTAGTGAATATATATATATATGTATATATATATATATATATATATATATGTAAATCTTCCATGGGACTAAGTTTTAAAACACTAGGATATCAGGAATTCAAGCAACTACATGATAAAAACGTTACATATCCTTTACAGACCATGACACAATAAATTGTAAACACACTTAAAGAGAAAATGTTTTTTAAAACATCTTAAATAGGGGCATCTAGGTGGCGCAGAGGATAAAGCACTGGCCCTGGATTCAAGAGAATCTAAGTTCAAATCTGGCCTCAGACACTTGACCCTTACTAGCTGTGTGACCGTGGGCAAGTCACTTAACCCCCATGGCCCTGCAAAAAAACAAAAACAAAACAAAACAAAACAAAAAACCATCCTAAATAATGATTAGGTCAAGGACCAGGTCATAGAAGCATTAATAAAACATATTCAAAAGGATGATAACAATTAGATTACTTACTAGATTTCATGGAATGCAGCTAAAGTAGTCCTTAGAATAAAATGTATATACCTGAACATTTTTCTTAATATTAATTAAATTGCTTTTAAAAATTAAGTGTCTATATCACCTTAAATTTTAAAGATATCCTCATGCATATTTTAAGATTGTTTATTGATTTATAGTTTTTTCATTGTAAAATTAATTAATTAACCCTTATTTTCTCTTTTGTTGAGACAATTGATTGCTTTAGCAAAGTAACAAACACAAGATAAATCAACAAATCATCAGCATTTCTGTATACTAGGATGAAGAAATAGAGAAATATCATTTAAAATAACAATTAGATAAACTAAATATCTTAGAGTTAATCTACCAAGAGGTAAAGAGGTGGCGCATTGCTAGATCTGGAATCGGGAAGATCTGAGTTCAAATCCACCTTCAAATACTTACTGTCTGTATGATCCTGGACAAGTCATTTAACTTCTGTCTTCCTCAGTTTCTTCAACTATAAAATGGGGGTAATAATAACAATTACTTCCTGGGATATTTATGAAGCACTTTGTAAACTTTAAAGAACTATATAAATGTTAGTTATTATTGTTATTACTACTACCAAGATACAAATGGGACTTATACAAATAAAATTATAAAATGACTTTTGCAGAAATTAACATGGGTCAGATAAATTGAAATACTCCATGTCCATGACTAAGCTACATCTATGTAATAAAAATTATATTAATACCTATGTTAGTCTAAATTTACATCATATCAATGACATTACCAAAAGGATAGATACTTTGTAGAATGAAATAAAATAATTTTTAAATTCATATAAAGGAACAAAAGGTCTACATTATCTAAGGAAATAAAAAAGTAGGAACAAAGAGCTTTGTCATAAGCAGATTACATATATTATTATATTAAATTATATTATAAACAAATAATTATCAAAATGCTGTAGAACAATAGAAAAGTAGAATAGATTAGATAAACAAGATTTAGAAGGAAATGGTTATAGGTGACTAGCCTCTGATAAATTTAAAAAGACTAAAAAAGCAATAAGGAAAAACCTGTTTATTCAACTGGGAAAACTGGATAGCAGTTTACCAAAATCTAGGTTTAGTTCAACATCTTAAATAATATGCTATAATAAATTTTCAAGTGGGAAAAATTAACAAACATAATTTTTTTTCAAAAGTTAAAGGAAAATACAGGGTTTTCTACCTCTCAGAACCGTAAATAAGACATGTTTGTGTAATGAATCGCAACATGCACAATGTTATGAAAATAATAGACCACTTATCTAATTGCAAAACAAATTCAAACACTAGCATAAGAAGAAAAAATATGGACTGGGAACAATATTTTCAAAAAAATTTTTTTTCTCTGATGAAGGTCTTATATCCAAAATCTACAGGGAACTGATACAAATAAATAGATAGAACTGGGTTATTCAGCAATACCCAAATAATTGAAAGATACCCCAAAAAATTCTCAAAAGAGAAAACACAAATGATGAACTCAGGTGCTTTTAAAAACACTGATCATCAAAGAAGGGAAAAGGACTTGACCTGTGATTTCATTGGTAGAGGGAGCTTCCCAGTGAGGAAATTTCCTCCACCAATGCAGATTGGTAACTTCTTTGCAACTTATCATCTTAGAAAGTTGCCTAGAGAACTTAGAGTTTAAGCGACTTGTCCAGTGTCAAACTGGTAGCATATATAAAAAGCCAAGACATAAACCAAAGTTTTCCTTGTTTCCAAGCCAGCTCACTATCCACACTGCCCATCCAATTACCAAAGAAATAAAAATAAAAACGCTTCTGAATTATCATCCATCAAACTGGTAAAGTCGACAAAACATGGAAAAATTTAGTGTTCATGAGATTTAGGAAGACAAACACATTGACTTGGGGCTGGTGGGGCTGCCCAATCACTGAAAATTAATTTTAAAATCATGGAAGTGCATAAATCACTCATACTCTTTGACCTAATGATCTCATTATTAGGTTTATATGCCAAAAGAGTCTATATTGGGGAGGAAAAAAAGGAAAAGGCCTTTCTATATGAATACATTCATAGCAGCATTGTTTTGAAACAGCAAAACATTGGGAACAAAATGAATCCAACATTTGGAGAGTGGCTGTACAAATTGCAGCATGTCAATGTGACAGGATATTACTGTACCATGAAGCATGATGAATAAGAATTCAAATATGTGAAGTCTTGTATGAAAGGATGTAGAATGAACAAAACATAACCAAATGCACAATTTACAAGATTACTAAACAAAATAAATGAAGAAAATTTGAAATGGTAATAAATCCCAGATCACAAATATTACACAACACTGATACTAACTTATAAAAACAAACATCTGGGGGCAGCTAGATGGCGCAGTGGATAGAGCACTGGCCTTGGATTCAGGAGTATCTGAGTTCAAATCTGACCTCAGACACTTAACACTTACTAGCTGTGTGACCCTGGGCAAGTCACTTAACCCCAATTGCCTCACTAAAAAAAAAAAAAAACTAAAAAAAACAAACATCTGCCCTTTCTTTTGAGAAAGGGAAAATTATTCAAATGCAAGGTTGCAAATATTGTGAGACACAATCACTCTTTATTTACTTTACTGTTTCCAAGGACTGTACATTTGGGGGAATTCATTTGGAATTATGCCAGGAGATTTGGTAATATATCAAGATAAAATTTATCAATTATTTTTTGAAGATGACAAATATCCGAAGGTAACATTTTAAGTGAATCAATTTATCAGATGCTTCTCAACCTCACAGCCAAGAAGGCTCCCACCAAAAACAAAGCAAAAACTATCTTTCATTGTCTGTCTAAAATTCTACCATTAAAGATTCATTCTTTTAGAGTTTTTAAATCTTTTTAGTCCTCCAGAGCTCTTCATTTAAATTCCACTGGCTTTCTGAGAGGCTACACTTTAAAATGATATCAGCTTACACTTTTCATGGGAATTAGCTTCCAAATGATATATACAGGTCCAGTGACTAAAAGCATTTGTGAAAAACCAGGATAGATATCCAGACTACAAGGTACTTTCTGAAATCCTAGGGCTGAAATAAGGAATGGGAGAGCACCAAAGACAAATCCAATCCCTTTGATCACAACGTCATCTTTAGGCAGCCCTCACTGAAATGCCAGGAAAGTAGCCTACTAAAGTGGGCAAACTGTTGGCTATAGACACTAGACTCAGAGAAACAACTGGACATTTGCACAGTGACCTGAGTGCCTTCCCTTTTTGCTGCTTTTGGGGAGAGCATGTGACCCAGGAGAGGGAATCACAGTGGCCTGATCCTATACTAATTCTGTCTGGCATCCATAGGATTTTCTCACCTTTTTCTATAGATTCTGGCTGTCTGCTTCTTGTAGTTAAACAACATCTCCTGGTCAGTAACCACAGTTTAAAGATGATAACATCTGACTGTACTGGGGAAAGACAGTTTCCACTACTACCACTCATCCTGACGAGTCAAAACTGACCTCATAAAAATCAAAGAATCATTAAATTTCAGAGTTGGAAGGAACCTCAGAGGGTCATCTAGTCTAATCCATAACTTAAATGGGAATCCTCTATTCTAAATTCATTTTAATTCCTTATTTTTAAAAATGTATTATCACGGGGCAGCTAGGTAGTACAGTGGATAGAGCACAGGCCCTGGAGTCAGGAGGACCTGAGTTCAAATCTGGTCTCAGATACTTGACACTTACTAGCTGTGTGACCCTGGGCACACAGCTAGTAACCCCAATTGCCTCACCAAAAAAAAAAAGTGTTAAAAATGTATTATCACTTTGTACCTTGTATAAAGTACCTTGTGCTTAGCATGTCTGCACACTTAATACTGTAATTGTAATAGATGTACTAACTCTTTATACTCATCATAGTCTTTTGGATGTTATGGTTAGCTCATCTCATCTAATAAACTGTAAGCTCACTGGGAATAGGGACTACATCTTAATGTTCTGTGTATTACTAGTGGTTCTTAGCACCCACCTTATACACATTAGACATTCAATCACTATTTATTGAAGGAATTATTCAATGAACAAACCAACAATCACTTGCTTCTTCCAGGACTTGTGTTCATTCCAGGCACCACTATGCTGGTAGCCAAAGACATTCTCTACCGACTGCAGATCTCAAAGGCCAAATGCATCATAACCAGTGAGGTTTTGGCTCCTACTGTGGATGAAGTGGCACCTGACTGCCCTGCTCTGAAAGTCAAACTCCTAGTGTCAGAAAATAGACGTAATGGATGGATGGACTTCAGATCACTATTACGGTGAATGTCTGGAACTTCTTCACTCTGTGATTCACGGAGGAGGGAACCCTCTCTACACTAACAGTTTGTCTTAGGCTTAATTTTAAGTTTCTTCTCTCATAGACTACAACGAGTCTTGCTTTTAGAAGTAGATGGAGTTGGCAGTCCCCTTTGTGTAACTGAAGAACCACTGGAAAGGGCTCCAACTACCCTGTTCTGCCCCGGAAATGGATTGGTAACTGATTCCTTTGTTTTTGAATACAAACCTTTTTGAGAAGGGCAGCCCATTAAAGGAATGAACTGATCACATTCTTTCCAAAATGAAGGTTAGCTAAGAAATAGCCCCATCCAGAATGTGGCATACAACTAACTATTTAGAGAAGAGGATCTCAGAGTTAGGGGTGTATCCAAAGATGGCAGACCTGGACAAAAGCTTCAGAGTCATGTAAATATGTTATTTGCCTTAGAGGAGAAAGGGAGAATGTTCATAAGGAGAGGAAGTCACTGAAAAGTGACATGTTTTACAGCTTTGTTTACCAGGGAGTATCCAAGGCTATAAGTTTTAGGAAGGGGTGGGGGGGGCGACAGGGGAGAGATGAGGGCTGTTTCTCTTTCCTTCTCTACTATATGAAATTCACAACTTGGGCTTGTTCTCTCCACTTGAGCTGCCTGTGTGACTGCTTTGAGCACCCATTTTCATGGGGACTTTTGCCTTGCAACTCTTGGCATTTCCAATTTGGGATGGGCAAACAGCCAAAATCAGACAACAGAGTTGTTGATACCCAACTTAGGAAATCAGAGAACGAGGTGTAGGCCCCTGCCAAACGAAGGTAAAAAATATCTGCTGAGTTGATACTTGTCTACAAGCCAACCTGTTTCAGTCTCTAAATGAACATTTTATTAGCTTAATTGAAGCATTCCTGTTACTCAGGGTTAGAAACCAGAGCACCTTCAAAGTCTGACAACCTAGAGGTCACCCAATGTCCCTGGGTCTGTGCCAGGAGCCTCATTTCAGAAGAAAATGTGGATTGTGACAGATTGATTTCTAGGCATTTTGCCTGGGAGCTGAGCATATATGGATTTGTTCTTTCAGCGAGGCCCCCACCACCCACAGCTGTTGTAGGAGACGGATGAGTCACAGATCCGATAGCTATCTATTTCACCAGTGGGACCACTGGAGCCCCCAAATGGCTGAACACTCCCCTGGGAGCCATTGGCGCTTCAAATCCAGGGATTTTAAGCATGACTAGGTAGTAGGAGGACTTCCTTTACCAAAAAGAGAACCTCATGGAGCATGAAATGTCACTGGACACATCCCCCTATATTTTGGGCAGGAATTGAAACCCCTCCTAGGACAGTGCCTGGCTCATAGTAGGCATTTAATAAATATTGGTTGGTTGATTGCTTAAGTCCCTTTGGAGGAGACCTATTCCATATCTCCTAGAGATAACAATAATAGTAACATTTATATAATACTTACTATGTGGCAGGCACCATGCTAAGTGCTTTACAATTACTATCTCATTTAATCTTACAACAACCCTAGGAGGTAGGTGCTATTACTATCCTCATTTTACATCAAGGAAACTGAAGTTAATTGACTTGCCCAGGGTCACACAGCTAGGAAATGTCTGAGGGTAAATTTGAATTTGGGTCTTCCTGACTCCAGGCCTGTCACCCTGTCCACTGTGCCACTTACCTATCAGATTAAGAAATTCTTCTGTTACTTGATCTAAATCCTCCCCACTCACTTTGTTTCATCCTTAGTGAGGGATCAGAAATTCCCCACCACTATTACATCACACCCTCCCCCCAATAGTTGGTTTAAGCAAGACAACCATGAGAGAGAGAGAGACATCAGTGACAGAGAGAGAGAGAGAGAGACCAGTGACAGAGAGACAGAAAGAGAGGTAAGTCATATTATCCTATTATTCCTATGAGGACTCAGTCAGAAGTAGCCCCTGTTCCTACTTCTATAGGATTGCAAGAGAGTGCAAAAATAGGTTGGAGATTAACACAGTGGAAAGTGTGTTAATTAACTTTGGGGGGCAGCTAGGTGCACAGTGGATAGAGCACCAGGCCCTGGAGAAAGAAAGATTCATCTTCCTGAGTTCAAATGTATGGCGCTCAGACACTGTGTGATTGTTTGCCTCAGTTTCCTCATCTGTAAAAATAAGCTGGAGAAGGAAATGACAAACCATTCTAGTATCTTTGCCAAGACAACCCTAGAGTCAGACACAACTCAAAAATGACTCAACTGAAAAAAAAATTTAATTAGCTTTAGAGATAGTAGGTCAGGGTTTGGATCCTGGCTCTTTAAGGTACTATCTTTGTGACCTGGTATAAGTCATTTTACCTCCAGGCCTCAGTTTCCTTATCTATAAAATGAAGAGGTTGAATTGGATGACTTCTAAATTTCTTTCCAGCTCTAAATATTTGTTACTATGAAATAAGATTCTGTGACCTCTGAGTTCCCTTTCAGCTTTTAAAAGATGATCCTTCCCTTCCAACTATGGGATAATGGGAGAACCTCAAAGTTTCCTTCCAGCTTATATATTCTCTGAATCTGCATCCCTTCAGCCCAGTATGGGAAAAAAATCCCATTTCACCCATTTAATTAAGGGGCATTCATAACAGAACTTCTTGAATTAAGAACATCTTAGTGATTTTAATGTTTCAAATTGATTTGTCTCATTTGAGTCTCTTGATACCCCTATGAGGTAGGTAGGATAGGGGACATGATTTTCATTTTACATGTAAGGAAACTGAGGTACAGATAGGGAAATTAGCCCAAGATCACCCAGTCAGTTAATGGCGGAACCTGGGTACCATGAACTATGCAAAGATGAAACTTAACGAATATCAATGATTCTGGTGTCTTATATAAAGGTGATCTTGTCTATATTCTCTTCTCACTTACCTAAGTTCTATCAACCACATGAAAAGTCTGCTGATGGTAAAGGATCCAACCTATGAGTTCCACTGGGAGGTTGACAGCGCAGGCCATCCTTTCCAAAGACATCCGGACATGTCCTAGCTTATAGCTGCTGATTATGCTCTGGGTGCTTTGCATCCCTTATCACAAAGTCTCTATAAAGCCAGGAGGGGGGAGAAGGTGTCCTTAATCTTACAGATAGGACAATAGAGTCATGGGGGAGGATGTGACTCACTCATTTGTGTTAGAGCAGATAAGGATCTAGAACCCATGTGTGCCTCCATTGATCCCCACCACCACCGATCAAATTGTAAGGACACTTCTCGACAGACACATGTACATTCAATTACATGCTGACACCTCATACAGAAGCATGCAAACACTTTTTGCTTTTTTGCAGGGAGAGAAATTGGATTGATTTGCAAGCCTCAGAAATGATGTGGTGTATATCAGATACAGGTTGGATCCTGAACATATTGGAGGCATTTCTGGATCCCTGGACATCTGGAGCATGCTCTTTTATCCACCATTTGCCAAGGACGGACCCAATAGTTGTCATCAATGTAAGTCTGGATCTAATGTATGGAGGTTGGCATGGATGAATCCAAAATCCCCTGATAATCATGGGGAGACAGTATATAGAATCATCAAGTCCTGGCCCAGAAACACCCATTGATATCTCATCTTGTAATTATGATATAGAAAAATCATTTCTGTCAGCTTGCAAAGATGCATTTGCATCCTAAACCCTGTTTTCATCTAGGAGCCCATGACTAGCCCTAGAGGGCTTAGACTCCTGCTCCCGCTAGCCTCAGGTTCTGTTGAAGCCATAAAGGACACTTTGTGGCATGACCTGTTGTTCTCAGCTTTAATTGTAAAGGTCCAGCATATCCCAGATGCTCTTCCTTGCTAAGATCTACCCCAGCTCTCTTTTCTTAATCCTTTAGTACTCCCCAACCTGTACCACCTCAGAAGTTTCTCTGAAATTCACAAATGCTATGCCAAGTAGGGCCATGCCCTTTAGAGCCTTGTGTGGCCTAAAACTTTGACTGTTTTAAAGCACTTTCATACATTATTTCATTTGTTCTCCATAATAAACCCTGTTGGAAAGGCTGGGTGACATTTATATACAACCTTTGGTAGGTTGTATGTAAAACCTTAAAATGATACCTTAGGTAATAGATCTAAAAAGAACCTCAGAAGACACCTAGGCTCACCCATTTATTTTATGAGTGAGGGAAGTGAGGCTGAATGTCATGCCCAAGATCATACAGAGAATAAAAGTTGAGATTTGAACCCAGATCTTTTGACTCCAGAGGCCTGCACACTTTTCACTGTACCAGGTTGAGGCTCCTGCTACTACTATTTATTTTTGTGGTTGTTAGGTACTGCAAGTGTTATTATCCTTATTTTATAAAAGGGGAAACTGAGGCTAAGTGACTCATCTACAATAACACAGTCAGTCAGTGTCAGAGATGAGGTTTCCATCTATATCTTTCTGACTCCTTGCCTGCTACATCATATCACCTTCCAAGAGATAGAAGCTAAGACCCAGAGTTAAAGGGACTTATTCAATCATCAAACACTTATTAAGTGCCAGGTATTGTACTAGATCGGACAGCTAAGTGGTACAGAGGCTAGAGTGCCAGGCCTGGAATCTGGAAGACATTAACTCAAATACAGTCTCAGATACTAGCTGTGTGACCTTGGGCAAGTCACTTAATCCTGTTTGCCTTAGTTCTTCATCTACAAAATGAGCTGGAGAAGGAAATGACAAACCACTCCGGTATCCTTGCAAAGAAAACCCTAAATGGGATCACAGAGAGTCAGACATGACTGAAAAACCACTGAACAACAAAACTGTTTTAGGTGCTGAGGATACAACATTCTCCACTTCCAAGGAGTGATAGGAGTGGGACCCAGGTGAACTGGTTCACAGTTATGGCATCGCAGGCATAGTAACTGATCCTTCAGGGTCAGCAGTCTTTCTACTGTACCCCTCTACCAATGTCCATTCCAATAGATTGTGTTATCTTTTGACAAAGAGAAGTACCAACTCACCTAGTCATTTTGGGGCTAAGTCTATAAATGCTTGGAATCTCATTTGACTGGAAACAGACAATAGCCTAATGGAAAGAAGAGCAGATAATATGTTGAGTTGGTTGGTGGCTCTTGATTTTTTCCTATGAGATTTATTTGCAGACATAAACACTGTCTCCCAGCGGTCCTTGCATTCCAGAGGGCCAATGAATGAAGAGCCCCCTCTCCTCTGAGAGTGCAATTATTTTTTTTCCTTTTCTGAAATGTTTCTTTGGTAGAGGTAAGGGTAAAGAAGGGAAATGAATGCCACAGTTCACACAACTTTCTCCTTGAGATTAGCCTAATGAACTTCTCTAGTCTTTTTCTATATTTTGAGTACATAGTTATACCCAATTGGGTATATAAGGTTCTTAATTCATTACTATGATACTGATGCCCTTCAAACTCCTGCATGACCACCCTCCTCTGGTCTTACATAAGTTGGAACTGACTAGAAAACATCTGGGGGCAGGGGGTGAGACAATGACTTGCCCAGGGTCACACAGAAAACATTTTTTTCTGAGGAAGGAAGAAATCACTTTTTCAATCACAACTATGTACTTATAGCCAATCTGACTCAGAGGAGGAGGAAATGACCTCACTTGTGTTGCATGGAGGCTTCCAGGAAAATTCCTCTGACCCGAAGGAGGTAGAATGAGTGTAGCAAGAAAAATATCTTATTTGGTGTCATAAGAACTGGATTCAAAATCTGCCATTAATTCCTATGAGATATTGAACAAATCATTTAACTTTTCTGGGCCTCAGTTGTTTTTATCTGTAAAAAGTAGGAGGTTAATTTCAATGACTTCTGAGGTCCCTGCTAGTTCTAACTGTATGAGCAATATTTTCCTCTCTTCTACCCTCAGTCCCTGGGACTGGAACCCTACCATAAGAAACTCACCTTTTGTCCCTTGAAGGCTCTTTGGTACAGAGTCCTCTACTGAAAGGCATATATCCCTGAGATGAATATCCCCCTAAATTATTATCATCCATTTCCTAAGTTCTATTCAGGAACCTGATGGGGTGACTCAGTAGGGAACACCAGAAGAAGGGAAAGAGGATCACAAATGAAAAATAGGAAGCCACCAAAGACAAATTGTGACTTCCCATGTTTGTCAGTGACTTTCCCCTGATTTTCCTTGTTCTAGTCCCTAATCCTATAATGGAGGAGAAAGCTCCAAATAAAATTAAAGTGCATAATGAGCCAAAAAAGCTTCAATGCAAAGAGCTTGGAATTTGGAGTCACATGACTGCCACTTAGTATAGGACTTTAGGGAAATCACTTAACTTCTCTGTGCCTTACTTTCTTCTTCTGTAAAATAAGGGGATCAGATAAATGGCCTCTAAGGTCCCTTTTAGTTATGAACCAAGGACTTGGCATTGGAGCTGCAACGGCAATTAAAAGAAATGTCACGCCACCTCTCGAGCTCCATATTAGAAGATGGGTATTGTTGAGGGACTTGCTATCTGTGCCTGTGATATCAAAATGCATCAGTTCAAAGATCTGATGTTAGTTTGGTAATTGACTCAAGGGTGAACATCTAAGCCATCTCCCTATTCTAATTCACCAGACTCTGTCCAAATATCCCATCAATGTCATGCTGGCGCCTCCTATGTTATACCGGATCCTGCTAAAACAAGATCTCACCAGGTAGGTAGCATCATTCATTGTCTCCAGGTTGGCAAAGTTCCTCCTAGGTCATTAGCCTTGCCCATCCTCAGACAAGAGCATCTTTCCTGGAATGAGGTTTGTTGCTAAGACCCAGCACTGTAGTTGGTATGCAGATGAAGCAAATGCAGCAACTGTTTCCAAAATGGGACTTTATCCTGGGTTAAAGTGGCTGCTAGTGGGAGGAGTAGGACTGTGTGTGTGTGTGTGTGTGTGTGTGTGTGTGTGTGTGTACATACACACCCTAGTATCTATCAGGAGGCAACAGGAAATAGAGCACTAGACCTGAAGTCAGGAAGGCCTGAATCCTTACTATCTGTGTGACCTTGCACAGATCATTTAAACTCTCTCAGTCTCAGTTTCTTCATCTGTAAAATGGAGACAAAAACAGCAACTAATTCACAGAGTTGTTCTGGGTATCGAATGAGATAATATTTGCGAAGTACTTTGCCAACCTTAAAGTCCTATACAAATGTTTATCATCATCATCATTTTCAGTGGATCATAGATTTAGAGTTAGAAGGGACTTTGGAAGTCTTATCTCATCCAATCCCCACATTTTATAGGTAAGTAAAATGAAGCTAAAAGAGATGAAATGACTTTAAATCGCTGTTATACTTAAGCAGAAGAACTGGGGTTTGAACTGAAGCCCTTGGCTTCTCACTGGTTAGCTACTCGGATGTGAAGGGCTCCCAATCACTCTCCCACTACTAAGAATTTCCTTCACTAGCCCACCCAGCAACCTAAAACGCTGCCACTGGTCAGCTACTTTTCCTTTAAGCAAGGAAGGCTATGGTTATTTGGTACAATGGATAGAGTACTGGACTTGAAGGCAGGAAGACCTCAGATACTTACAACTTATGTGACCCTGAATAAGTCACTTATTCTCTCAGCCTCAGTTTCCCCAATTTAATAAATTGGGGGGGTAGTTAATAATAGCACCTATCTCCCAGGGTTACTGGAAGGACCAAAGGAGATAATATTTGTAAAGGGCTTTGCAAACCACAAGTGCTATGTAAATGCTAACTATTATTATTAAATTGCAAATGCCACCAGGTCAGAGTTACAGCTCAAGTTATTTCTGGTTATTAACACCTCGAGGTGAATTAGAAAGAACACAGCCCTGTGAGAATGAGGCATGTTACAAGAAAGTTTTGATGGAAGGGCAGAAACATAGGAATCCTACCTTAGGAAGGCAGGAAAGTTAAAGAGGTAGAATGGACCTCAATAGTCATCTAATCCAACCCTCTCATTTTATAAGTGGGGAAACTGAGGTCCAAGGAGGTCATATGATACTTCCAAGGTCACACAGGTAGTAAACATAAAAGGTGGAATTTTAACCAGACCCTCGACTGTCTCCATTGTACCACCCTGGGATTCTGGCGGGGGTAAGGGGGGGGGGAGTATGAAGGCATAAGAAGCCTCGGGATAAGGGACAGATAGGAAGAAAAGGTACAGAAACAACGAGGAGTTGTCCAATACAAGCTATTTTTTTAGATGTTTCCCCTCCCCAAGCTTCCTCACGACTACCCCTGGCATACAAATAATGTCTGCACCACCTATGCAAGGTTCTCCAGACTCCTGGTGCCCCTTGCCTCAGCTTCCTTACTCCTTATGAGAGATAAAGGAACTGAAGGTTGAAGAGGTTTTAATGGTTTTCCCAGAGCCCCACAGTGAGTAGATAGCACTAGAAATGAAGTTCAAGTACTCTAACTCCTTGTCCAGGGTTCCTTTTATAATCCAGTAGAATGCTGAGCATCAAAGACAGAGAATAGAACTGTCATTCTCAAATGCTACCCATATGGGCCCAAAAAGACCTCAGGCACAATGTAGTAAAAACCACAAGCAACTGCAATGACCAGATTTCTCACTGGTCTACTATCTCTGGTCCCCACTGCCACCAACACAATCTTGACTAAGGAATCTTATAAGCCCTATACCCTGTCCACTCCCAGCATACCTCCTGGGACAGAAACTTGTTCCTTATGGATGTTTGGGGGTTCAGGACAATTTCATACCCTAAAAGTGTTTCCCACAGGACTCAAGACAATTGTTTGTTTTCCTTTTCTGTCCAGTTACAAGTTCCCAAGCCTTCGCTCCTGCATCAGCTCTGGAGAGACCCTCCTCCCTGAAACCTTGCACAAGTGGAAGATGCAAACTGGGCTAAATATCAAGGAAATCTACGGCCAGACAGAAACTGTATGTGCTCTCACCTTTATCTGTAGGCAGCATGAATCAAGAGTAGTTTTTAAAATTTGTTTCCAGAACTTCTAGAAGGGAAAACAAACATGCATGTACTTGCATTTTCTGAAGTCCTAAATCATCAGATATTCCTGCCCAAAGAACATCTTTGAACTGAAGCAGGCAGTTCGCTTAAAGGCCAGGTGCCTGTCAGGGTGGGATTGAGATAGAGACATTTTCCACCATTTTTTTCTTTTTTCCCTGCCCTAATGACACCTTAGCCTAGCTTCTTCCTCCCCTGCCTGCCACCTTTTCTGCTTCTCTCTATCCACTGCTAGATCCTAAAGACTGACAAGAGAGAAGAAAAGAGGGAAGTACTTAGCTGTCAATGGCTTTGTGGCATAGTGTCATCAATGTGCAACCCTTTGAGGTATGCCTAAGGTTTCAAGCAACTCAGAGTCTAGCCCAATGCACAAGACCTTTTCTAGGGATGGACACAGCAGAAAGATACAAACAGATGTGTAGAGAAAGCCACTCAGGTAACTGGATTCCCCCGACCTTTAACCTGGCTCCATTGCTATCCCTCCTAACAAAACTGACTTTACAGTCAAAGGCCAATAAAGGAACACTAGCCTGGGCTCACTCTATTTTGTTTTGTTTTGTTTTGTTTTGTTTTTGTTGGGCAATGAGGGTTAAGTGACTTGCCCAGGGTCACACAGCTAGTGTCAAGTGTCTGAGGGCGGATTTGAACTCAGGTCCTCCTGAATCCAGGGCCGGTGCTTTATCCACTGCGCCACCTAGCTGCCCCCAAGGGCTCACTCTATTTTAATCTACTGCCAACAGTCAGCCTCAGAATAGGAGAGAATGAGGCTCTTGTTAAGTTGGTTGGCAGGTGACACCTTCTTACTCTCATAGATCAGTTAGTTACCGCCTTGATTTTCTTATCTTCCATGTAATTATTTTCCCCCCTTTCTGTCTCTGGACTGCACTGGCTAATAACCTCCCATTTGACTGGTTGTCTAAAGACCTCTAAAGAGGAGCTACAGGTTGACCTATAGACTGGCAAGGGCAGAAAGGACTGTGGGAAACATGAGTAGGGCCCATGACCATGTGACAAAGTTAACGTAGCAGCATTAGCAAGCACTCCATCCCCACACCTCCTCAATAAAGTTTGCCCTGATCTATCCTGGTCGATTTCTCTCAACCAAAGATTACTCTTCTCCCTCTGAACTCCTATGGTGCTTTGTATTTCTCATGCATTTTCACACTCTACCTTCTTCTGATTACTTCTGCTCCCATCTTATTTTCCTTACAAGACTACTAAACTTTGAACTGTGTGTGCGCATGTGAGTGTGTGTGTGTGAGAGACAGAGACAGAGAGAAAAAAAGAAAGAGACACAGAGACAGAGACAAAGAGACAGACAAAGAAAAAAGGAAGGAAGGAAGGAAGGAAGGAAGGAAGGAAGGAAGGAAGGAAGGAAGGAAGGAAGGAAGGAAGGAAGGAAGGAAGGAAGGAAGATGAAGGAAGGAAGAAGGAGGGAAGGAGGAAGGAAGGAAGGAGGGAAGTAAGGGAGGGAAGGAAGGAAGGAAGGAGGGAGGGAGGGAGGGGAGGGAGGGAAGGAAGGAAGGAGGAAGGGAAGGAAAGAAAGAAGAGAGAGAGGGAGGAAGGGAGAGAAAGGAAGAATGAGAGGAGAGAGGGGGAAAAGTAATGGAAGGAGAGACAGAAGGAAAGAAATAAGGAAGGAAAGAAGAGAGAAAAAGGAGGGAGGGAGGGAAGAAAATGAGGGAGGGAGGGAGCAAGGCCTATCTGTCAGGAACCATGCTAAATAATGGGGATGCAAATACAAACAAGAAGGCAAGGCCCATACTTAAGGAACTTACCTTCTAATGAGAGAAATAACACTTAAAGGAGAGCCAGCAAGCAGCAAAGGGGATGAGGCTGATAGCCAGGAGATAGAGAAGTCTGGAGAGTAAGGAAAAGAACCAAGGGTTAATGGAACATAGCCTGAGAACCTCATGACATGGTGGTCAGAGCCAGGTGGTCAGAGCCAGTCCTGGGTTGTTGTTATTTTTTAATCCTTCCCCCACCACTGTCTTGAGCACAGTGTTTTGTCCAAAATAGACCCTGAGTAAGTAATAATTCACATTTTATAGAATGTTATGGTTACAAGTCACTTTACACATGCAAGGTGCTCTCATTTGGTGCTATCTATGAGGTAGAAAATTCATTTTCTTTCACCCTCAACAGAAACATAGAGAGGGCAGTATGTATTAAAGAAAGAGCACTGGCTTCAGAATCAGAGGACTTGGGTCCAAATTCTGCCTCTGACACTTACCACCTGTATGAACATGAGCAAACCGATTAACCTTATCTGTCAAATGAAGGGGTTGGACTCAATAGCTTCTGGGGTCTCATCTAGTGATGATGATGATGCTTCATTTAAGGTTTCCAAATAACTTTATAAATATCTCATTTAATCCTCACAATAACTTGGGGGGCAGGTGCTATTATGATCCCCACTTTACAGTTTAGGAAAATGAGGCAGACAGAGGTTAAATGACTTACCCAGGATCATACAGCTGGTAACTGTCTGGATGTGGATTTGAACTCATGTCTTCCTTGCTCCACATTCAGGGCTCTGTCCTCCGTCACCTTGTTCTACTATCCTATGGCCTCCATTTTACACATGGGAAACCTGAAATTCAGAGAAATAACATGATTTGTACTAAGTCACACAACTAGTAACTGGCAGAGTCAGGACTGAAACCTGACTTTTCTGACTTCAAGTCCAGTGTTCATTCTACCTCACTAAGTTGAGTCTTTCAGCGATTATTGAATTGATCTGAATCAGTCTTGAATTCTTAAGCAGGGATAATTGTTTGTGTTGATTTCCAGCTATGATCTCTACATGAAAGCCAGACTTTAAATGAATGGGACAACACGGGACAGTTGAGGGAAGAAGGGTGGGGAGTGGGCTAGGATACCAAAAGCAAGAGGAGGGAATTGGAAATGAGGTAAAAGAGACACACTTCGTCCACTTCACAGGTGAATCTGGACTACAAAAGAGTCTTTTGCTGGGCTGTCTGTTGTAGCAACAGACTCCCATATGGCTCCTGTATTTCACTGTCTCATGTCACTGTGCTTTTCACAGGGTGTCACTTGCAGGTCCAGCTCAAAGGAAAGCAAGCCTGGCTTCATGGGAAAGGCAGTACTGAGTTATGACGTCCAGGTTCGTTGGCCCTTTTGTCCTTGCATCCAGTTTGGACACCGGGGCCCTTCTTTTCATAGATTCCCAAAGCTAGAATAGAGCATTAAGAGATTAACTGGTCCAACACCCTTCTTGTGGTCAGTTTTCTACAAGGCAGATGATTTAGGGGACCTGTTTTTAAAGCTTCCATTCTTTCTTAACCGTACTCAAAAACTTTAATAAGAAGTTCTTCCAACCATCTCAGCTATGCCAGAAGCATAAAGGAAAGAAATTAGGGGAAAATCCAGGACCAGTGAATGGCTTTTTTTTTTTTTGCATGGCTTCTTACATACCACTGGAGTATATAGTAGCTATAGCAGCTCATATAGAACAATGGATAATCTGGTGAATTTTGCTCTATCTGTATAGCTATAGATCACTCGAGCTTTTTTTTTTTTTAATCCAATAGGAAAAGTGTTTGGAAGGTTTGATCCAGTCTGATCATGTAGATGGGAAAGCAATTTAAGGTCACTTTCTAAAATGTTATCTCTCATTTGCAAGTGAAGCAAGCATGGGACGTATCCTTGCTTTGTGGGGCACTCACATTCATTTTATGGACTTCTTTTTCCAGATTATTGATGAGAATGGTAATGTCCTACCTCCTGGCACATTAGGAGAAATAGGCATCAGAATCAAACCCATCAAGCCTATTGGTTTCTTTTCTGGCTATGTGGTAAGACTTCCTTTCTCTACCCTCCCCGTCTCTTTGGGGCTCACACAAGGATAGGGAAGTGTATGAAGATGTCATGCTCTCCTGAGCCCAACAGACTCAGGTAGGAAAAATGGGCTTCCCTTGGACCACAGAGTTAGTGCTTAGGTGACCTAAGTAGGTAATTAATCTACCCCTCCTTCTCTGACCTTCAGGAAATTTCAGGAAAGAAATGCAGACTATTTAGTTAGGACAAAATAGAAATTCTCAAAGATTAGCACTTGCTTCTGCTGCCCACGGCACCTATAAGAATCCTTTCTATGGAATCAAAACTCAACGATCCTTAGAGTCTTCTCATCTCCCAAACCAATCTGTAGCATTTGCCAATTTCCAAGTTGTCAATACTTCCAAGACGTCAATGCTCACACTGAAAATTTAACAACTGGCTCCTTCAAGCCAGAGCTGACTCCGGCATACCTCTTATTATAATGCACTGCCCTTTCAAATAAATGAGATTGTACCAAGCAAGTATTAAATAGTATCAGGTCAAGGAGAATGTTGAAAATTGGAGAATGGATGGAAATAATTAATGAAAACTTATTTTGGAGAACATGATCTCTGAGATGAGAATTAACACTACAAACTCATGACCAGAGTATTTATAAGTTCCTTGAGGGTAGAAACTGTTCGATTTTTGTCATTGTATTTCCATTGCTTAGCACAGTTCCTCGTCCTTAGTAAATGCTTAATTAATACTTCCTGATTGCTTAATTGGTTGAGAGTGAGCACTGTTTCATTTTTGTCTTTGTATCCGTAGTACCTGACATAACACTTAATAAATGCTTGTTGATTAGTTGATTAATTAGTTGAGGACAGATAATGTTTCTTTTCTAGTTTTTTATCCCATTGCTTAACAGTGTTAGTGCCTGGCACATAGTAGGTACTTAATAAATGCTATGGGATTAACTGAATGAATGATCCATAATAGCCATGTGTGTGTTATAGTATAGTTGGAATCCCTGAGGCTTTCCCCAATCCATTGATCTGAGGGGAGGGAAAGTTCCATTCAAACTATGCCATTCAAGCTTGGGTACAGCCTCTCCTGGGACACTAACCTTTCCACAAAATATGATCACCAGGACAATGCTGAGAAAACAGCTGCCAATATCATAGGGAACTTCTGGCGCATGGGGGACCTTGGAATCATGGACAAAGATGGGAATTTCCAGTATATTGGGAGAGCTGATGATGTCATCAACTCAAGGGGGTG
Organism: Dromiciops gliroides; assembly: GCF_019393635.1. NCBI lineage: Eukaryota > Metazoa > Chordata > Mammalia > Microbiotheria > Microbiotheriidae > Dromiciops > Dromiciops gliroides. The sequence goes on along the minus strand of NC_057861.1, from coordinate 545,503,067 downwards.
AGGTTTGGTTCTGGCAAATGGGGGGAGGGAGATTTGGGGTTTTGGAATGTCATTGAACCAAGTGGTTTAGAGCAAAGAACATGAGTTTGGTTGGGGACAAAGAGAGCTGAAGGCAAAAGTGCCCCCATCACAGATTTCAGGCTGCTTTTTGTCTTCTAATTACAAATTGTATAACAGTTGTTGATCTGCATTAGGAGAAGCAGTTTCATGACTGGAGAACTTTGAACACTAACACAATCACAAATTCACACCCCTCCCCACAAAGAGAGGAGCAAGAGTTATCAACATAAGGGACAAACCATTAAATTCATTAGATTCGAACTGTTTTAAGATGTGAGAAGCTTTCCAAAGGATAGATTTAGACCCGAGAAAAAGTGAGGCAATAGAAAGTACTGGGTGAATTGCACATTGTCATTAACTACCTGTAGCCTTGAAAACAACCAATTCCCTTTTGGGGACCTTAATTTCTTTACCTGTGACAGAAGAGGTTGGATTATGAGATCCTTAACGTCCCTTCTGTCTCAGAAGTTCTCTAACACTATATAATTGTACTAAATCCAAGAGAAAGATTGGTAAATTATGGATCATTGAATGAATATGGCCCCAAATGGTAACCTAAACCCAAAACTGTTCTTTGAAGAGTCGTTATGTAAAGGACATGAACTTTCACTGTCCCCACAGAAGACAGAAATAAGTTTAACCTTCAGTAGTTTGATAGATCTCTCTCTCTCTCTCTCTCTCTCTCTCTCTCTCTCTCTCTCTCTCTCTCACACACACACACACACACACACACACACACAGAGTTTCAAGGACCAAGGATTATTGAAACACTACTTGAATGAATGACAGAAGGGCAGCTAGGTGACACAATGGATAGAGCACCGGCCCTGGATTCAGGAGGACCTAAGTTCAAATCCAACCTCAGGCACTTGACACTTACTAGCTGTGTGGCCCTGGGAAAGTTACTTAACCCTCATTGCCCTGCAAACACACACACACAAACAAACAAACAAGAATGAATGACAGAAGTTTTAGAAAGTTGGTGTTTTGGGTTTTGTTTTTTTTCTGAAAGTCTTCAAAATAGAGTGAAACCTCATATGCAATTGACTGGACTACATGACTTCTCAAGGTCTCCTTTTGTCATCAGGGTCTGTCAAGTTAAGATACAGCAACCAGTAACCTAGCATCAGGTAGAGTCTCACTAACATTTCTCTGGGGCACATCAATATAGACAACTTTCTCCCTCATATCTTCTGGAAACTCTAAGCAGTGAAAAGGTTATTCTAAGGCAGAGGGCAAGTTGAAAATGGGTAGAGAAAGGGTGTCTGCAACTGTGGAAGACATGACCCCCCTTCTTCTTCAATGAAGGTAGACTGAAAATCCAATTCCTCCTTCAGGTATCGAATTGGTCCTTCAGAGGTGGAGAATGTCTTGAATGAACACCCAGCTGTGGTAGAGTCAGCAGTGATCAGCAGCCCAGATGCCAGTCAAGGAGAGGTGAGAGGCAGGTTACAGTAGGACCTGAGGGGTGGACCACAGCAATGCCTTTGTTGGTCTGGGGCTGTCACCTCATTTATAGCATGAGCAGTTTACTGATTATTAAGCACCCATTTCACAATGTGTCCTGTAGGAGCACCAGAGAGGAAGGGATCAAAGAATTAAAGGACACACTTCCTTCCCATGGGAACTCCATAATGGGCAGGGCCAACATGAGGGGGCATAATCCCAAGGGGCAGCTTGAGCCCAGGATGACAATGTATATGCATGGAATCAAGTAGGTCAGATTTCAGAAAATGCCCATCTGCAGCAATCTTTTGCAATGATGAGTCATCATGAATGTTCCCACGCCCTAGTGAAGGGTATTAGGTCTCAGAGATCTAGAACAAAAAAGGTAGATAGGGTCAGAATGAAGGAAGACAGACCATAGAACAGAGCACTAATCAGAAAAGGCGAGAAGGGCATAAGAACAGTCTTCAAGTATTTCCTTTTCATCTTATTTTTGTTGATGTCTTTAGTTTTTTACATCGTTTAGTTAGGTACCATAAATTTGAATAATGACTCCACTAATATGATCACATATATTTGTATTTTCACTATTCATTCAAAGGTAAAGTTTCATAAAACAGTGATTGCCTCCAACCCAATGGAAATATGTAGTGTGAATTCAAATAATGCGAACAATTCAGGAGAATTTATTGTTTGCACTGATTGGGATCTGGCTACCTTTCCAAATGTATTAAAGAAGAGGTTAATAAAATTAAAGAAAAAAATGACAATATTAGGGGCTGACTTTTAAAATTAAATAAACCATTAGCTAATTTGATTTTTAAAAGAAATAGAAAAACCAAATTATTAGAAAAAAAGAAAAAGAATTCACGAAGAAGACATAAAGCAAATGATGATAAAACTACTTTGCTCAACTATGTGCTAATAAAACTGACAGCTTAAACAAAATAGATGAATATTTACAAAACATAAAATGCCCAGATTAACAGAACAAGAAATAGTGAATTTACATAAACCAATCTCAGAAAAAGAAATTGAAAAATTAAATTTATCCCTCATCTTTCTCCTACCAGGGAAATATCTCCTGTAACAAAGATTAAAAATAAAGAGGAAAAAACAGTGCAGCAAAACTAACCCAGACATCAACATTATCTGACAGTATATTCAATATTTCTCACCCATAGTACCCCTTATATAATAGTCTTCATATATTTGAAGAGCTATACCTTATAAAAAGAGCTAAATTTGCTGCTCTTCAGCACTAAGGGTAGTATGTGGGAGTTAAAAGAGTCAAATTTATCTTTCATTACAGAACATTCTCCTTAACAATTAGAGCTAGCTATCTAAAAAAGTGGTTTAGACTGCCTCAGGCACATTGCATTCTTTCTCACTGGATGCCTCCAAGAAAAAACTGGGCAACCACCTAACAAATATATTGTAGTGGTGTTGTCCTTACTGGTCCTAGTTATAAGCTGCCCTTGGGGATGTTTATCTCTGAGAGAACATTTGATCCTGTTTACCTCTACTCCTGACTCTCCAGTTTCAGTTTTACTGGTGGTAGTGATGGTGCTAATGGAGGGGGTAATGATAAGTCATGATGGTTATGATGATAGAGACTGTGGTGGGGGATGGTGGTGGTGGTCCTGACAGAGAGTCATGGTGAGGACAATCATGGTGGCAATGAAGAATAATAGTGATCACAGTCGTGGTAATGGTGGCACTTCTGATGATCAGGATGGTAATGTTGGTGGTAATATTGGTGGTTAATATGGAATTAGTGGTGATGACAGCCGTGGTGGTCATGGTACTTGTGATGGTCATGATGATGATAGCCATGGTAATGACAGTGGGTAGAGATGATCACGATTGTGGTAGCGATGGTAATGATGGTGGCCATCATAATGGCAAGTCATCATGATAATGGCACTGATGGGGATGATGATGGAGGGATATTAATAGTAATTATGGTGATGAATACTTCCAAGAGTATGTTTTTATTTTGTGCTTAACAGCAATAAACTCTTCTTATCCTGTGCTCTTCCTATAGGTAGTGAAGGCATTTGTGGTACTGAAACCTAAGTTTGAGTCTTATGACCGAGATGAGCTCATTCGAGAGCTACAGCAGCATGTAAAGACTTCAACTGCCCCCTACAAATACCCCAGAAAGGTGAGGCTTCTCTGAGTTTGTAGCCCCTGACATCGAATCACTGTCCTCTCCTTTTCAGGGGTCAGCATCTTTGACCCACAAACTCTCCTGAACCACTCAGAAAGAGGGACTAATGAATGATTACATTGTCCTAGATCTATAGAACAGTAAGACTGATAGCTGATGACTGTCCTTGAATTCCAACCAATCGCTCTTCTGTTTAGGGACATATAATACACACTCTCTGTTTCTCTCTCTCTCTCATCTATTTATTTGTTGATTTGTTTATCTATTTATTTATGAAACATGGCATGATTTCCCAATATTGCTTAATGTATGACTCTATGTAATAACAAAGTCCTGTATGATAAGAATTTACTGTATTGTATGTACCAATCTATTCATGAATATCTTCAACCCCACTTTGAGCCCTCATATTGGATCCTAGGTTCTCTCTTCATCCATTTTATCAAAAATAATTTTCATAATCTCCTAGTAATACATAACTTTGTGCTGAGCTCTTTCCAAGGGAGCTGTCTAGACTGAGACCCTGGCTTCTACAAATCTCTAGTGTATGATGGCAGTTAAAATTTCAGAAATGTCTGTAGACCTATGTATAACTACTTTTCCCACAAAGCTAGTCATGAGAGGAGAGACAGACAGACAGAAAGACAGAGAGAAACATGTGTCATTTTTCCCAAACAGGTGGAGTTTGTTTCAGCACTGCCCAAGACTGTCACTGGAAAAATCCAACGGGCAAAGCTGCGAAAGGATGAATGGAAGCAAACAACTAGTACCAATGGTGTCCTCAGATCCCAATGATATTACACACCGTTTTCTATCCCCAAAAAGAACAGGGTCCCTTTCCTACCTCAGTCCCTATTCTAGGACAGGTATAATCAAGCTAGACTACTGATTCACGCTCAGGGGTAAAATTCATTAAAGGATACTAACTCAAAATTATACTCCCTTCAAACTTCACAATCCCTATGGCAATTATTCATGGTAGTCAGGAATCTTATTACCTGGAGGGAGGCAGGAGCTCAGATCAAACTTTTGAGTCTTTGAATAATTTTTTAACATAATAAAAAAGTGCCTGTTTAAAACCCAAAGCAAGCATTATATGCAATGAAGAAATAATAGAATCTTTCCTAATCAATTCAGGAGTAAAGCAAGGATGAAATCTTTCCCTGTTGTTATTTGAAAAGTCCTATAAATGCTAGTGATAGCAATGAGAGAAAGACATTAAAGGCATAAAGACAGGCAAAGAGAAGACAAAACAATACCTATTTTCTAATTAAATTATAATTAACTTAGAAAGTCCTGGGGAATCAGCAAAGAAACCAATTGAGACAATTGCCTCAGAAATGTTGCAAGTTACAAAGTAAACACACAAAAATCAATAGCCTTTCTATATAAGAACAAAATTCGTGAGGTAACAATAAAAAAGCTAAGTTCCATTCAAAACATGTACAAAGCTCATTAAATATTTAGGAATAAACCTACCAAAGTACACTAAATGCTTCTATAGATTCAATTACAAAATGATCCTTAAAGAAATAAAGAACTATTTAAATAGTTGAAGGATATGCAGGGCTTGTGGCTGGGTGGTATAAATGTAATAAAAATGATAATACTACCAAAGCTAATTAACAAACATAATGTTATGCCAATCAAACTACCAAAGAGGTACTTGATTTTTTTTCTTTTTCAATTAAAAGCATTTGTTTTTTCTCCCTCCAATCTCCCCATTCATTGAAGAGAAAAGAAAAAACTAAAACCTTTATAATAAATATGTGTAGTCAAGCAAGAAAAATCCCCACATTGCCTATAGCCAAAAATCTGTGCCTCATTCAGCATCTTGAGTCTATCATCTCTTTGTCAGGCAGTGGGTTCATCATTGATCCTTTGGAATCATGGTTGGTCATTGAATTCATTAAAATTCTTATGTCCTGGGGGCAGCTAGGTGGAGCAGTGGATAAAGCACTGGCCCTGGATTCAGGAGGGCCTGAGTTCAAATCCAGCCTCAGATATTTGACACATACTAGCTGTGTGACCTTGGGCAAGTCACTTAACCTTCATTGCCCTGCCAAAAAACAAAACAAAACAAAATAATTATTATGTCCTACAAATCTATTTGTCCTTATAATGTTGTTATTGTACATAAATTGTCCTCCAAGTTGTTCTGCTCAATTCACTCTGTCGGTTCAAATAAGTCTTCCAAGATTTCTCTGAAACTATCTCTTTCACAATTTTTATGGCATACTAATATTCCATTATATTTATATGGCAGGTTAAGTGGCATGGTGAATAGTGTAGTAAAGCACCAGGTCTGGAATCAAGAAAACCTGAGTTCAAAACACCTCAGAGACTTATTAGCTATGTGACTTTGGGCAAGTCACTTAACCTCAGTTTCCTCAGTTGTAAAATGGGTATAATACTATCACCTACTTCAAAAGGTTTTTGTGAAGTTCAAATGAGATAATATTTGTAAAGTACTTAGCACAGTGCCTGGTAATGTAAAGGTAAGCTATTATTATCATATACCATAACAGTTCAGCCATTACCTGGTAAATGGGAACCCTTTAGTTTCTAGCTCTTTACCACTACAAAAATATAAATACTATTGTATATATGGGTCCTTTTCTTCTTTATTTTATCTCTTTGGGATGTAGGTCTAGTAGCGGTATTTCTGGGTCAAAAGGCACATATTTTTTAAAATAATTTTTTGGGCATAGATCAAAATTGCTTTCCCCAAATGATTCAATCAATTCAAAGTAATTTCTTACTTTGAAAACTGCTTGTCCCTATATTTTGACAATTTGTTAGTTGGAGAATTGTTCTATTTCTTAAAAATTTGAAACAATTACTTCTTTATCAAAGAAATTTGCTGCAAAGACATTTATTCTCAGTTAATTGTTTTCTCCAAAGGGATACTTTTCTGAACTGGACAAAATAATAACAAAATTCATTTGGAGGAACAAAAGATCTAAAATGTTAGGAGAAATAATGGGAAAGTGTAAGAATTAAGGGGAAATATTACTTCTAGACCTTAATGATCAAAATCATTAGATATTGGATAAAAATAATTTTAAGTAAATCAATGTAACAGACTAGACCAGGAGTCAGAAGACTATGGCCTAAGGGCCTACTCCACTGGAGCATATTTTTGTCCAGCCCTCAAACTAAGAACAATTTTTACATTTTTAAACATAATAAAACTTGGGGACAGCTATATGGCACAGTGGATAAAGCACCGGCCCTGGATTCAGGAGGACGTGAGTTCAAATCCAGCCTCAGACACTTGACTCTTACTAGCTGTGTGACCCTGGGCAAGTCACTTAACCCTCACTGCCCCACCCCCAAAAAAAGAGCCAAAAATATATAACAAAACTTTATTTTAAAATGTAAAAACAATTCTTAGCTCACTGGACTATACAGAAAGAGATAGACGAATGGATTGCTGAACTTTGAATTAGACAAAGAAGAATCAGAAATATTTGAAGTCAATAACCCAGCATTTGATGGCAAAACAGGAAATAAATCTGCCAGAAATTGGATTACATCAATATCTTATTTTATATTACACAATGAATTTAAAGATTCAATATTAAAGATCATACCACAGATAAATTGGAAGAGATGCAAACCATATACCTCTTACAAATATGAATATGGCTTAAAGTCTTAACCAAAAAAGACTTTAGTTAAGAAGGTGATTACAGAGGACAAAACAGATCATTTTCATTACATGAAATTAGACAATCTTTTGCACAAAAAAAATTATAGTATATAAGATAAGATGTGAAATGATCAATTGGGAAAAATCTTTGAATCATGTAGCTGTGATAAGGGTTTACTATCCAAGATACATAGAAAACTAATAGAAATATATAAAACCAGAAGGAGGAGTTTTCTCTATACATTTTGGACTCCTATTAAATAGGAGGAATCCTCCATCCCATTCATTTGGGTTTAGGAATAAATAGGTACTCTAGACCAAGAATTATATTCAAAGACAAATTGGCCTGAGCTCAAACTAGTCCAGGTGATGTCTACCAAGAGATCTTTTCTCCAGCTTGGATTGAAGTACCATACATGTTCTCAGCCTCTAGTGATACATACAAGGCAGGAGAAAGCTGCCCTGGCTCCTTCTTTGCATAAATATTTGCACAATATTTATATAAAAGAAATAAAAAGTCATTGTTTTCACATCCTGCTTCTGTTTAATGTAATTTTCAATCAGTCGATAAGCATGTGTTAAGCACTTACTATGTGCCAAGCACTGTGCTAAGTGCTGGTGATGCCATGAAAGGCAAAAAATAAAAACAAAAAAACAGTGCCTGCCCTCCAAGAGCTCAAACTCTAATTGGGGAAACAACATTTTTAAAACTATGTACAAAAGCAGCAGCAACAACAACTATGTACAAGCAAGTTATATTCAGAATAAAACTGGGATGCTAATCCAATGTTGGTGGAATAGTGAAAATATCCAACCATTCTGGAGAACTATGTCCAAAGGGCTATAGAATTCTGCATACCCTTTGATCCAGCAATACCACTGCTAGGTTTATATCCCAAAGACATCCCCAAAAAGAGAAAAAGACCTGTTTGTACAAAAATATTTATAGCAGCTCTTTTTGTGGTGGCTAAAAATTGGAAATCAAAGGAATGCCCGTCAATTGGGGGATGGCTAAACAAACTGTGGTATATGATGGTGATGGAATATTACTGTGCAGTAAGAAATGACAAACAGGATGAGTTTGAAAAAGTTTGGAAAGACATCTAGGAAATGATGTATTGGAAAGTGAGCAGAACCAAAAGAACACTGTACACAGGGACAGCAATATTGTTCGATGAAGAACTATTAATGACTTGACTATTCTCATTAATACAATAATCCAAGACAATCCCAAAAGAATATTGATGAAGCATACTATGCACCTCCAAAAAAAAAAGAACTGATATTGATGAAACATGCTACTTTTCACATTCTTTCATTAAGTGACAAATATGATGATGTTTTGAATGATCATATATGTATAACCCATATTGTATTGTTTGCCGCCTCAGGAAGGAGGAAGGAGAGGAAGGGAAGGAGGGATAGAGATTGAAACAGAAAAATATAAATTAAAGTGTTTAACTTGAAAAAAAAAAAAGAAGAAAAATCAAGAGTGAAGTCATTGGAATTAAGAGGGATCAGAAATGGCTTCCTGTAGTCTCGTTGTTGGTGGTGATCCTTCATTTTCTAAGAGGACCAGTGGCATCATGGGGTGATGTCTTGACATGTCAATGAATTGGATTGAAGTGGGGAAGAGTTGCACAAACTCATCAGTCTTACTCTCTCTTCCAGAATCATCCAAGTCCAGTGTCCAGACAAAAGTCGGGGCTACTGGCGATGGTCCGGGATTCACTGGATGACCTTTGTGTCTTTGATGTCTAACCAAGCTCTAAGCACTCCATAGCACCTGTTTCAGCTGCCTTCATGGCCATTGCAACAAATTATTCTCATCCACCCATTCCACTGAGGGAAATCTTCACATGCTTGGGATAGACATTTCCCTAACTCATTGACAGGTTTGAGGCCTGTTGTTATCTTCAACCTGCCAAGATGGTTTTACCAGGGTGTGACTGCTGCACATGCTATAGTTTCTTGGAACCACAGGTGAAAGTTGAGTGCCAGGTAGACACCGAAGGTCAATAGGCAGCCCTAAAAAGGTCTCAGCAGGCCCTCACACCAGAGGGGCTGGTCTTCCTTGAATACCCCATACTGTCTGTTCTTAATGAACCATGCTGGATCTTTATTATAAAAACTGCCTTTTTTTTTTTTTTTTGCTTTTTTGCAGGGCAATGAGGGTTAAGTGACTTGCCCAGGGTCACACAGCTATTTCACTGTCAAGTGTCTGAGGCTAGATTTGAACTCAGGTCCTTCTGAATCCAAGGCCAGTGCTTTATCCACTGCACCACCTAGCTGCCCCCTAAAAACTGCCTTTCTTAAAATGTTTGCAAACCACCCTTTTAATAATATACTCTGTACCAGAATCAAAGGGAAGTGCTCTGGACCACAGTTTTCAGAGACCTCTCTCTTTGTGGAAAATCATAACAATATTTGCCCCTTTTTTAGTTCAGCAGTCTTCTCTCCATTCTCTATAATTTTTTAGAGTTCACTGACAGGGGATCCGCAATCACATTAACCAATTCTTCACATACCTTATAGTATGGCTAGACCTGAGGGACTGAACTCATCTAGAACGAGATGTTCTTTTATAATTCAGAGAACCTCTCCCTCATGACAGGAGCTGCAATCAGCTGAATCAATTCAAGGCCAGCCCAATTTCTGTCCTTTTTGAATATCCTTCTTTTGTTACGGCTAAGTAATTATGCTTTTGTTAAATGTTGAATGATCTAGAGGTATCTCATTTTGTTCCAATATCAAATTAAACTGCAAGGGGACTGGATCGAATCAAAGCCCTGATCATGAAGTCTTTCAGATTCTAGGTCCAGCATTTTATCCACTATGTCAGATTCTTTCTCTGTCTGGCACTTAATAAATGTTTCTTGATTGACTGTCTTTGGGTATCACAAAATGCAAATACTCTTGGGATATACTCTGAAACATTAAGTGATTTATCAACAGTTTTCCTCTGTGACAACCAGTTGAAAACAAGGCTGAATAAGACCATGAGATAATGTTCCAAGAGAAAAGAAATTATTCTAATGCAGCTAACATTTATTAAGTGATAATTCTATGAAGAGCACATTGGTAGTTGCCAGAGAAGACATAGCATTTGGATTAGATGTGATTCCTTCCCAAGCAAGATAGCTACAGTACACAATAGTACATTTTAAATGAGTTTGAAGTTGCAAAACAAAGTCTTATCTGGGTTCTGAGGGAGAAAGATATTATAGACCAGTAAAATAAAGGAAGATTTCTCAGAGGAAGTGGCATTTGAGTTGGGCTTTAAAGGATGGCTTGGAACTAATTAGATGAAAAAAAAGAAGGAAATTCCAGGCATAAAAAATAGTCTAAAAATGTCACAGAGGGATTCAGGGATCAAAGAATTGTTCAATTGTGCAAGATCATAGAGAACATAAAAGTGACTAATACAAGATCTTCCTGGAAATCAAGTTATTTGTCAGATTGTGGAGAGCCTTAAATGTCAAAATGATCAGGAGGCAGTAGAGAGCCACTGGAGATATTTGAGCAAAGGTCCTATCTATATATGCCAAAATATTCAGCCCTTTCTGTGGTGATAGAAAACTTCATCTATTTGAGATTGGTTTAAGAAAATTGGGGCAGCTAGGTGGTGCAGTGGATAGAGCACCAGCCCTGAATTCAGGAGGACCTGAGTTCAAATCTGGTCTCAGACACTTGACACTTACTGGCTGTGTGACCCTGGGCAAGTCCCTCATTGCCCTGCAAAAAAAAGAAAAAAAAGAAAATTGTGGTATGTGGATGTAATAGAATATAATGAATATGAAGAATTCAGAGAAGAATGGGAAGATGGATGAACCAATGTCAATTGAAGTATGGAGGACCATGAAAACAACATACGTGATCAAAATATTGTAAATATAAAAAGCAACAACAAAGGGGCAGCTAGGTGGGACAGTGGATAAGCACTGTCCCTGGAGTCAGCAGTACCTGAGTTCAAATCCAGCCTCAGACACATAAGACTTACTAGCTGTGTGACCCTGGGCAAGTCACTTAACCCCAATTGCCTCACTAAAAAAAAAAAAAAAAGCAACAACAAAAACAAAACTGAACCCTATTTAATTATAATGACCATCTTTGGGCCCAGAGAAAGGAAGAGAAAATACATTTCCCTCTCTTCTTTGCAAACAATTAGAAACTCTTAAGCATGTGCCTTTCTTAGAACCTCCCTCTGTCAAACTCACTTAATGTATTGGTTACTTTTATTAACCTGTTTTTATTCCCGCTTTTTCTTTTATTTATTTTGTTGTTGTTGTTGTTACAAGGGTGGTTCACTGGGTGAGAAGGAGAGATGGATACGTTCAGAAAAGAAGGCAATATAAAAACAAAAGCTATTAATTTTTTATGGAATGTTTAGACTAGACAAACTCTAAGGTCCTTTTTATCTTTAGCATTCTATGATTCATCAGAATGCCTCTGGCCCAAAGTTGCTGGTTTTATCCAAAGAATATGTATCACAAAGGGGATAAAATTAATACAATATTCACCAAGGGAACTCTTTTACAATCAGTGAAGCCTGGTTCAAACTAAAGTCAATCTTGAAGGTGATTGAAGGAAATGGAGATATTTGGTGTGGAGTAGAGAAGACTTAAGAGGAGATAGGAAAGCCACCTAGCACAGTGCTTAGCACATAATAGTCATTTAATAAATGCTTGTTGGTGGACTGATTGATTACTCTAATCTTTGCTAATGTATAACCTTCTGAGGACTTGGGCAAGTAATTTTCTGTCTCTGAGTTTCAATTTCTTCATCATAAATTAGAGAAAGACAGAGACAGACTGACCAATTAGATGACTGAAAGTATGAGGTTTGAAATGAGTACAGCAGGAAAAATAGAAACAGCCATAATTACAAAGAATAAAAAGGAGTTCAGGTTTGGAGGGAACTGACTGGGCTAATTATATAAAAGCTATCCCTAAAATATCTGACTAAAAGGAAGTTAATTGATTTGCTTGAACTCACACAGGAAGTAAATGGCAGCTCTGAGATTTGTATATAATGCTAATTTCTCTCCTATTAGATTGTCAGCTCCTTGAGAGCAGGAACTGATTTTTGTCCTTTCTTTGTATCCTGGGCACTTAGCACAGTGCCTGGCACATAGTAGGTATTTAATGACATCGTGTTTGACACACACACTGGGTGCTTAAAATGCTTATTCACTGAGCTAAAACTTGGAAGGGGAACATGATAAATTGTCTTCAAATATCTGAAGTACTTGGGGGCAGCTAGGTGGCAAAGTGGCTGAAGCACCGGCCCTGGATTCAGGAGGTCCTGAGTTCAAATTCGCCCTCGAACACTTGACACTTACTAGCTGTGTGACTTTGGGCAAGTCACTTAACCCTCATTGCCCCCGCAAAAAAAAATATCTGAAGGACTGTCATATAGAAAATGAATTAGGAATTATGATGCTTGGTCTCAGAGAGCTTGAACCAGTGAATAGATGGTAGAGGGAAACAGAGGTCAGATCAAAATAACAAAGAATGTCTAATTTCCTTCAAGGTTCAGCTCGAGTCAACTTCTATGTGACATCTTTCCTGATCCCTCCAGGTCCCTTTCCCCCAATATTTTGTATATACCTATGTGACATTTAAAATTAAATGTGTGGTTGCCTTATTCCTGTCCCAAGTGTAGGGAAAGCTAGCTAGGATTTACTTATAAATTAGAAGCTTTAGCACCAGTTTGGGGGCACTATTAGAAAAAAGAGAACACCTGGGTCAGAAAGTTAAGAAAAGTTAAGAAAAGGCCTATCTAGCCTAGTGATCCAGCCTCACCTGGTTCTTCCTCAATTTCTCCACCACCAGCCTGTTTGAGAGACCAACTGAGCATAGAAGCTTCCTCTGCATCCCAAGGAGAGACGATTCTTCCACATTGCTTCAAGCTAATTGGCTAGTATCACCCAAATCATTGGTTCGCTGGACTTGAGGGTGGTCCCGTGTTGAGGTCAGAGTGCACAGTCTCTGAGAACACACCCTCCTGAGGGCCAGGCAGATTTGACTTCAATTGAATTAACTTTAAGTGAGTTAATCAGTGAAGTCAGCCAATCTCAGTCAATCCAAATCAATCCCCTATAGCTGGGACCTTTGGGCGCTGGCAAAGCCCATTATTTTCTTACACCTACCTTGATGCCTTTTTGGCAGATTGTAAGCTCCTCAGTGGGGCAGCTAGATAGATGCCTTAGTAGCTAAAGTGCTGGGCCTAGAGTCAGGAAGATACTTACCAGACATGTCACCCTATTTCCCTCAGTTTCCTCATCTGTAAAATAAACTGAAGAAGGCCACAGCAAGCCACTCCAGTATCTTTTGCAAGAGAATCTCAAAGGGGTCACAAAGAGTCCAACACGATTGAAACAACTGAATAACTCCAAAACCAGCAAAAGCTCCTCAGTGACAGGAACCATTTCACTTAGTATTCTTGATGCCCAGCACAATGCCTAGAATATATCAAGGGCTTTAGAAATTCTTGTTGATTCATTGATTACAATATCTGTTAAGAAGTTATGCATGGAGAATAAATCAGAATCCAAAGTAGAATATATAATGACTATAATAATTTAAAGTCAACCATGCAAAGGTAAAAAGATGTTAAGCAAATACAAAGGTCCCCTGCCAGTGAGGGAAGAGCTATATTTAGAAATCATATCAAAAGACATCAATTTAAAAAAGGAAAAAAAATAAATAATTTTTTTTTAATTTTAAAAAGGAAAAAAACACAAACTCAAATATAATGGTCAATATAAAACACTAGCAAAATTGAAGGAAACTGCCTTACTTTCTGTTAATGATTAATAAAATAAGTATTTATAGAAACTGTATTTTATAAAGGGGATTGCTTTTAGGTATGTATTTTTTTTTAATCATTGTTGCTGTTTAATCATTTTCAGTCATATCCCACTCTTTGTGACCCCATTTAGGGCTTTCTTGGCAAAAATACTGGAGTAGTTTGCCATTTCCTTCTCCAGCTCGTTTTACAGATAAGGAAACTGAGGCAAACAGGGTTAAGTGTCTTGCCCTAGTAAGTGTCTGAGGCCAGATTTGAAGTCAGGAAGATGAGTCTTCCTGACTCCATGCCTGTTACCACCACTGTACTATCTAGCTACTCTGACATCTGATAACAAAATGTGATACCCTTATAGCCAATATCAAAATTGTATCTGGTAACAAAATAAATCATCTCAATAAATTTAAAGCAAAATAAAATAGTTTGCTAAGTAAATAGAAATTAATAATACTTTTAACATGATTCAACAATTTGTTCTCCTGGGGATATCAAACTCCTTTTCTTAATTGATCACCCCCCTATGTCACAATGCAGTTTGTTTACAAAGGTAAACCAAGTGTCAATAGGGTTCCTAGATTTCTGGGATCCTGTCATTTGGACCAGCTTCAGTCTCTGGAGGAGTGCTCTCTAACAATCCCCTCTTGGCACCTATTTGGCCCTACCCAAAGTCTCTCTGTGTCTCTCTCAACATATAAATTGGGTTTATAGAATCATAGATGTAGCAATACAAGGAACTTCAGAGGAAATATAGTTCAACCCCTTTTCTTAAAAACTAAGAGAACTAGGGGCAGCTAGGTGGTGCAGTGGATAAAGCACTGGCCCTGAATTCAGGAAGACCTGAGTTCAAATCCGACCTCAGACATTTGACACTTACTAGCTGTGTGACCCTGGGCAAGTCACTTAACCCCAATTGCCCCCCCCACACACACACAAGATTATTAAAAAAAAAAAGATTAAACCTTCAGTAGGTTTGGACCTGGGAGCGTTCCTGCTGCAGTCTGAGCCTGCCCATAGGACTAGGGACAATGGGGGGTATGCACCCATGATATTCCCCATTGACATCTGTTCTCCTCCCATAACTGTCATCCCCACTGGCAATGCTGCTCTTTGGGAACAACTCCCTTCTCTTTTGCCCTGCAAATTTATTTTATGCCTTTAAGAACATTTTACTGGGGCAGCTAGGTGGCACAGTGGATAGAGCTCTGGCCCTGGATTCGGGAGGACCTGAGTTCAAATCCAGCCTCGGACACTTGACAGTTAAATAGCTGTGTGACCCTGGGCAAGTCACTTAACCCCAATTGCCTTACCAAAAAAAAAAAAAAAAAGAACATTTTACTGAGAAGCATCCATAGTCTTCACCAGGCTGCCCTAGGGGTTCATGACACAAAAACAGTAAAGAAGACCTGCTCCAGGAGGAGTGATTCAGCATGAAAGTCTCATCCCCTACCCCAACCCTGGAGTACTTGAGTCTATCCTATGCATTTCATACATTCTACAGTCACTGATGGTTGTTCACTATAATAGTCTCTCCAACCTTAGAAAAAAGCTGAAGAGCTTCTCTCCCTGCTCTTGAAAGACAGTTAAAACTTTATATAGCTATTAGTGCCGCAGAGTTATCTCTTCAGAGAACCCCTGAACATGCAAGTATTATGATATCAGTGTACTGAATGTTCAAAGTGTATAGACTATCTAAGGTAGTCTTCTCCAGTTAGTTCACATTTACATAAGCATTTGAAGAATTTTACATAGTATCTCATTGGATCCTCACAACAAGCCTCCTAAGTAAGCCATATGGATACAGCCCCCTGAAAATAAGCAGGAATTGTCCAGAGTAGGTGTTCTCTGGATGTATTGCTTGAGTGATGACAGCCAAGACCATGCCAGCTGCTCACTGAAAAGGATGGTGTCTCATTCTTCAGCAGTCAGCTTGCATATCCCGCAGTCCATCCTGCCTACAGACTTTGTGTACCTCTGATTTCCGGTCAACAGTAAAGTTTTCCTAACTAATTCCAAATACCCCCTCTCCTTCCCTTTCCAGGTATCTCTAGGCTGATTTAGAAAGGCTCTAGGATTTCAAGCAGAACACAGAAAGCACCAGCTTCATTCTTCTTTCCAAAAACATTCTCTAGGGCTTTGCATTCCTAAAAGAATTCCCAGCATTGTGAAATTCTTTCAATAATGCCTTCATCACAGTCAATAGGAACTTCTAAAATCAACAGTCCTTGGTGAGTCTCTATACCCATCACTGCATTAGACCCTTAATAATCAGGAAGCCATGGGAACCATTTACTTCAACATCTGGTTTTATAGTTCTCTCTATTCTCAAGCCTGTCTGGTTTAAAAAGGTAGAGACAGAATTCTAGATTAAGAGCTAGAAGGGAGTTTAGAGGCCACCTACTCCGATATTCTGATTTTATATATGAGAAAATTAAGGCTTAGAGAAACTATGTGATGCTGACTGCTACATATCGAGTATCAGAGATAGGATTTGAATTCAGGTCTTCCTAACTTCAAATCTAGCACTTAATCCACTATACATAACATGCTGACTCCTTCAAAAGGCATATGTCAGAAGCAAAATAGGAACCGTAGTTCCAGAGAAGGCTGTGATTCACTAGGACGCTACTATGTACTAGTGCTTATGGGCAGTCTGCTCCCCAGAACAAAGAAGAACTAAAAAACAATGACAACACTGTAGCCTAGACTCCAATCCCTATCCCCTAAAAATTAGTGTTTTCTGGACCCCCCCCAAAAAAAAATTCCAAATCCAATTCTGGATAAACTCTCTCCTAGAATTGAGGGAACATCATTCATTGCTGGGGGGTAAAGCCACTGGCACAGAGCCTAGTCACTTCAAAAATTCCCTTAAGGATACTGGAAAACCCTGCGGGAGGGGTGACATGTGACATACCTGACCTTCAGTCAATGGGGGCAAGGGTAGTCAGTGTTACACAATATCAT
Source organism: Dromiciops gliroides (assembly GCF_019393635.1). Classification (NCBI taxonomy): domain Eukaryota; kingdom Metazoa; phylum Chordata; class Mammalia; order Microbiotheria; family Microbiotheriidae; genus Dromiciops; species Dromiciops gliroides. Next base: position 545,485,962 of record NC_057861.1, on the reverse strand, counting down.
TTATACCCTCCCAGCCAGTGTCCACTTGTTTTCTCCCTTTCTTTTTTCACCATTTCTCTGATTCTGGCTGTGTGCCCCTGTCCCAACTTGAACAGGGGCAGGTTAAGACCATGGAAGTCAGACAGAGTACAGGAGGTGCAGGGCAGTCTGTTTAAAGTACAAGGAAGCTCATACCAACTAAACACATAATGAAGCACCAAGCACAGTAAACAGGAGGTATATATGTAAACATCAATGACCCAGAAAACCATGATCTTTTGCACAGAAAACAAGAGCTGCCTTTTTACATTAGGTAACCTTAGCTCAGTATAACAAAACACTTCCAAAGTTATCTAAAAGTGGGATGGACTGCCTCAAAGAGGAATGGATTCCTTTTCCCAAGAGCAAACCTTGGTTCCCTCCATGCTTCTTGTGTGCTTTCTGCCCCCAGGCAGAATGTGAGGTTCTTGAGAGCAAGGACTGTCACACTCATCTATTATCTGTATCCCCAACACTTAATACCATGTTACATGGCACATAATAAGCACTTCATCAATGATTTTTCATTCATTCATGTATGCCACATTTAGGGAGCATTCACTCAATAGAGCATATCTGGCCTGAACTGGGCAATGGAGGAGGATCAATGATAACAGTGGCAAACATTTACATAGCACATGTTTTGTGCCAGGCAGTGTGCTAAGAGCTTTACAATGATCATCTCATTTGATCTACACAATAACCCTGGGAGGTAGGTGTCATTATGATTCCCCTTTTGTAGACAGGGAAAGTGAGGCAGATATTACCAAAAAAATGGATTGGGGCAACTGGGTGGCATGGTGGATAGAGTGCCAAAAGACTCATCTTCATGGGTTCAAATCTGGCTCCAGATACTTACTAGCTATTTAACCCTGTTTGCCTCAGTCTCCTCATCTGTAAAATTAGCTAGAGAAGGAAATGTTAAAGCACTCCCAAATCTTTTCTAAGAAAACCCCAAAAATGGGGTCATGAAGAGTTGGACATGATCAAAACAACGTGACAACAACAATTAAAATGTATTAGGGATAGAAAAATAGCTAGAATGAGGAAAACCTGGGTTCTAATCCAACCTCTAACATAAAAGGGGCAAGTCCCTTAATTTTTCATTGTATCAAGTAATTCTCCAGGACTATAAATTGCAGCACATGTGTGAATCTACTTTGGTAAAGGAAGTTCCTCACCTGGAACTTATTATCCAAATAAAATCACAGATCTGATGTTTTTGTTAATGAATTAACTAATTACATTTCCTGACATAACCCTTTGAGGTCCTGTTACTATATTTTACAAATGAAGAAACTGAGACTCAAAGAGGACATATGCCCATGGCTACAGAGCAAGTCAAAGGCAGAACCAAAATTTAGAGACAGAAAAAACTTAAATGATCAGATTTCTGACTCCAGGCCTGGAGCTCTATCCAGTGTCACCTAGCTTCATTGTTTCCAGAGGACAGTGACCAGGATGTTAAAGGGAAAAGATTCAATGGCTGATGACTTTTGATTGAAGAAAAGGGAATGTGTGGCCTAAAGAAGACCAGGGAGATAATAGGGCAGTATGCATAGAAGGATTGCTGAACTTAGAATCACAGAACCTGAATTCATACCCCAATTATGCCATTTAGTATCAGTGACACCTTGGTCAAATCATATATCTACCTCTTACCCAAGGTGTAAAAATTGCTTATGTCAACAAAAGTTGTGTCAATAAATTTGGTGACCACTAGAAATTTCTCATCAGCCAGGTGTATGTTCAACATCAGCTCTTGTTGTCAAATTTTCAGTCTGAGCATTTATGCCACAAAAATCAACAAATGATACACATCAAAGCAACAAACTAATTCTTGTTTTGTTCATTGCCTACATTTAAGAAAGTAACTAAACTTAAAAGTATATTATAGGGGCAGATAGGTGATTTCGTGAATAGAACACCAGCCCTGTAGTCGGGAGGACCTGAGTTCAAATCCAGCCTCAGATTCTTACTAGCTGTGTGACCCTGGGCAAGTCACTTACCCCAATTGCCTCACCAAAAAACACAATTTTTTTTAAAAAAGAGAGACTGAGGCAGAGCTCTGAGCCAATGGCACTTTATTAAAGGGTTCATACTCCCCTCTAATGTAGTGGACCTCAGATCTTCCTCATGATCTAAGATGCCTCCTTCCAGGACCTTGTTTTTATAAGGTTTGATACCAGATCTATTACCTGGATTTTCTAAAGCATCTATGCAAAATACAGAATTCCATTGGTTGACATATATATGGTACATAAACTAAAATAAGCAAAAATGATATGTCAGCAGGATCATGGGTTAGGCAAAGCAGGAGGCATCTCCACTGACTGGATGGTCATGAGATGGTCACTTGCTCATGTTGGACAAGAGAGTGGTCTAGAGGTATAAAGATAAATTGGAGGACTTTCCATGCCCCTGAGTCACTTCCACCACAATGAGCTTGGTCCCCATGATAAGGAAAAACAAGAGAGGAGGGCCTCTAGTTAGCTTTCTATGATTAAGCAAGTGAACTTACCACCTTCAGCTTACAGCTCTGGGGCTTAATATATAGAACCCTATGGAACCATAGCAAATTGATTAATACTAATTGGAATAGAGTAGGGGTCCAAGTGAATTATTTCTCACATTCTCCCCCTTAGGTCCACAAATAGACTTCTGTCCAAGAGGAAGCAAGGAGTAGAAAGAAATCAGAACTAGTGAAACAACTTTGCTCCTCACAGACCCATCTGCTTGTTACAACAGAATCCACAGAAATCTAGTTGAGACAGCAAGAGGTTCATACCAGTGTACTAGATACTCAAAGTGTATACACTAAGGCACACTTCTCTAAGAATCAACTAGTAGTTAACATTTAAATAGCACTGGAGGGGTGGCTAGGTGGCGCAGTGGATAAAGCACCGGCCCTGGATTCAGGAATACCTGAGTTCAAATCCGGCCTCAGACACTTGAAACTTACTAGCTGTGTGACCCTGAGCAAGGGGGGATACAGAGAGACAGAATCATAATAACTGTAGACCCTATCAGAGGTACAGAAGGACAGAACCAGGATCAGGGTAATCATGGACTCCCTCAGGGTGGGGCACAGCATTAATGAGACAAAGGGGAGGGATGGAAAATAAATACAAAAAGCTTTACTTTTCCAGACCCTGAATATATTAACCCCCTTATACCAATCCATTCACCTCCCCAGAGTAACGAACCCCATGTGACCCTCAAAGTTGGGGACAAGTATTATGATTGTCTATTAGACACAGGAGCCTCTAAATCAGTATTAGTGAGTAAACCAGACCCTGGATGTAAAGCTGTAGGATCTTTAAATGTGGTAGGAGTCCCGGGAAAAGCCCAAAGAGTGGCAGAATTAACCCTTTGCATAGTATCTATGGGGCTTTTAACAGTAGAACATTCATTCTTACTTATGCCTGATGCCCCTGTAAATCTATTAGGTCGTGATCTCCTTTGTAAACTTAGAGCAACCATATCTTGTGCTCCAGATGAGGCTGTCTCCCTACAATTGCCAGAGGATACTGTTCATTTATTACCAATTTTGATTACAGATGCTCAAGGAACAGTAGGGGATACATCCCAAAATCCCCTCTGAAATTCCTGAGTCCCTATGGGCCCCATCCTCTACTGAAGTGGGGCTCCTTAAATCTGCCATGCCTGTTACCTTTAAAGTTAAAGGGGGACCACCCCCATCCATTCCACAGTATCCATTGTCTAAAGAAGCTATAGAAGGAATCACTCCTATAATTGAGGCTTTGAAAAGCCAGAGTATTATTGTTCCATGCCAACATTCTCCATGCAATACTCCCATTTTGCCAGTTAAAAAACCCAAGCCTGGGCCAGATGGTAAACCTGTTTATCATTTCGTACAAGATCTTAGAGCGATAAACTCTTATGTTATACCGAGACATGCCATAGTCCCTAACCCTGCCACAATAGTTTCTTCCATCCCATGTGATGCTACATGCTTCACGGTAGTAGACCTCTGCTCTGCCTTTTTCTCCATACCAGTGCATGAGGACTTCCAATATTTATTTTCTTTCACCTGAAAAAAATACATAGTGGACCTGGACTAGACTCCCACAGGGATTTGTAGACAGTCCTACATTATTTTCCCATATTTAACAACAGGATCTGGCCTCCATTACCTTTAAAGGCTCCACTTTAGTATAATATGTTGATGACTTACTTTTAGCTTCCCCTAATGCTGAAATCTATCAGGAAGATAGCTGTCACTTATTATTAGAGGTACACAAGAGAGGCTACAAGGTTTCTAAGTCAAAGGTACAATGGTGCTTGCCCCAGGTAGAATATTTAGGTTTCATTCTGGCTGCTGGAACTCACTTTGTCTCTTCTAAGTGAGTCCAGGCCATTCAATAACTTTCTTCCCCAACTACTAAGAAGCAGTTAAGAGCCATTTGGGGAGCTACAGGGTTCTATAGACAGTAGATCCCTTCTTTCGGGGAGCTTACTATACCCCTGATATCCTTAACAAAAAATAATGTTCCATAGCCTTTGCAGATGGAAACCCAACATCTCTGAGCTTTAAAAGAATTGAAACAGGCCCTATTATCAACACCCGTCCTAGGCCTCCCAGATTACAGTAAGCCCTTCACTCTCTCTGTGCATGAGCAAAGAGGGGAGGCTTCTGGAGTTCTGACTTAATCATTGGGCCCACCCAATGCCCCATAGCTTACTATTCAACCCAACTGGACTCAGGAGTTGCTGTACAAGCTGGTCCTTTAGATTTTTCCCTGCATGATTTAAGTCCTGAAGACAATGTATATATTAAGAATTTTCAGCGAACCAGTGGGACCCAGCCCGCTTGGGAGGGACCTTTTCAGGTATTATTGACAACTCCTACTGCTATTAAAATTGGAGAAAAAGAATCTTGGATTCATTGTTCCCATGTAAAGCCTGCATCATTTATAGGTAAAGAAATTTCAAATAAAACCCTAACAATAGCAGCTGCTAAAGAGCAAAGAACCCTAACAAAGCCCAGAGGCAATAGGCAGTTCCATTTTGAACACCCTACCACTCAATTGCAAGCCCTGGGACTCAAATTCTGTAAGGTATCAGGGGATGGAAATTGGTTTTTTTAGAACCCTTGGAGACCAGTTAGAAGGTCATTCTAGAAACCATTTCAAACACAGACAAGAAACTACTGATTATATGCTCAATCATAAAAAAGAATTTGGGGCAGCTAGGTGCCGCAGTTGGATAGAACACTGGTCCTGGAGTTAGGAGTACATGAGTTCAAATCCGGCCTCAGACACTTAACACTTACTAGATCTGTGACCCTGGACAAGTCACTTAACCCCAATTGCCTCACTAAAAAAAAAAAAAAAAGACTTTGAGCCTTTTAGAGAGGACGATATTCCCTTTGAAAAATACATTGCTGACTTAAAAAAAACTGGTACATTTGGAGACAACTATATGATTGTAGCCTTTGCAAAACATAACCAGCTGAATGTAATCATTCATCAGATCAAGTAGGCAAGCAATATGATATCAATTCTCCATGCAGGATGGTCACTTTCCAGTATCAGGCAGTCAGGGTTTCCTTTTTCTTCTAAAACAGAGGATCACTGCTACAAGCAGCCTTACCCATAGCTTTTCTCTTACCAAAGCTCTACTCTCTAGGTTCAGTCTCTCTTGCTCCACTGAAAAGCTTCCTGTGACTAATGTGACTCTGCCCAATCTAGCCCCAAATTGCACAATGCCTGGCTAAGAAAAATGCTTTATAAACTCACATGCAAATGCCTCTTCCTTCACATGGTAAAGAGTCAACCTACTCTTTCTGGAGATAGACTTATGAATGGCTGTAGAGTGATTTCAGAGTATTGTACTGATGCCTTATGTGGTAAGTCGGGGGTGCCAATGCAGAAAGAGTAATGAACCATAGTTCCAGAGAAGGCTGTGACTGACTAGGATGATACCATGTACTAGTGCTTATGTGCAGTCTGCTCCCCAGAATGAAGAAGAAGAAGAAGAAGAAGAAGAAGAAGAAGAAGAAGAAGAAGAAGAAGAAGAAGAAGAAGAAGGAGAAGGAGAAGGAGGAGAAGGAGAAGGAGAAGAAGAAGAAGAAGAAGAAGAAGAACTAAAAAACAATGACAACAACAATGTAGCCTAGACTCCAATCCCTATCCCCTAAAAATTAGTGTATTCTGGACCCCTTCCCCCCAAAAAATGCCAAATCCAATTCTGGATAAGCTCTCTCCTAGAACTGAGGGAATATCATTGCTGGGGGGTAAAGCCATTGGCACAGAGCCTAGACACCTCAAAAATTCCCTTAAGGATACTGGAAAACCCTGGGGGAAGGGTGACATGTCACATACCTGACCTTCAGTCAATGGGGGCAAGGGTAGTCAGTGTTACACAATATAGTTGTTTCCCTTTGTAATACTATTTTATGCATTTAAAAAGAGTTAACCAGTCAGTCAACTAGCATTTATTAAATGCCTACTATGTGTTAGGTGCTGGGATGCAAAGAAAAAAAAAACAGCCCCCACGTTCAAGGAGCTCACAGTCTAATGAGGGAGATGGCGTGCAAACAGCTACATAAAAACAAGCTTTAGACAGGAGAAATTGGAGAGAATCAACAGAAAGAAGACAGCAGAATTAAGAGGGAGAGAATAAGGTTTCCTGTAGAAAATAGGATTTTCCTTAGGATTTGAAGGAGGCCAGGAAGCAGAGATGATTACTGTGTTTTTCCCTCCATCCCATTTTCTTCTGTTTCTTCTTCTCTCTCTCTTTTATCCTGTTCCTCTTCAAAAGTCTCTTTTGCTTCTAACCACTGCCTTCCTTAATCTGCCCTCCTATTATCATCCCCACCCCCAACTTTCTCTTATATCTTTCCCCTCCTATTTCCTCTTGGGTAAGTTATATTTCTATATACAACTAAGTGTGTGTGTATACATACCCATAAATGTGTGTGTGTTCTTCCCTCTTTGAAAAGATTTTAATGAAAGTGAAATTCAAACATTGTCCCCCATTTCCCCACCCAGTGTAAAAGCTCTTCCTTGTATGCCTCTTTTATGTATAAAAAATTTCCCCATTCTACCTCTGCCTTCCTCCTCCTCTTTTTCATCTCTTCATTTTTTGATATCATTACAACATAATCAACTCACACTCATGCTCTGTCTATGTAAATTCCTTTTAACTGCCCTAAGTAATGATAAAGTTCTTAGGAGTGACAAGTATCACTCCTCCCATGTAAGAATGGAAACAGTTTAACCTTATTGAATCCCTTACAATTTCCCTTTCCTCTTTATCTTTTTATGTTTCTCTTGAGTTTTGTATTTGAATTTTCTATTCAGCTCTGATCTTTTCATCAAAAATGTTTGAAATCCCTCTCTTTTTATTAAATATCTATTTTCCCCCTAAACAATTACACTCAATTTTGCTAAGTAGGTTGTTCTTGCTTGTGCCCTAGCTCCCTTGCCTTCAAAATATTCCAAGCCCTCTACTTCTTTAACATGGAAGCTGCTAAATCTTGTGTTATCCTGACTGTGGCCTCACAATATTTGAATTGTTTATTTCTGGCTATTTGAAGCATTTTCTCTTTGACCTAGGAGCTCTGGGATTTGGCTATAATATTCCTGGGAGTTTTCATTTTCGGATCTTTTTCAGGAGATGATCAATGGATTCTTTCCATTTCTATGTTTACCCTCTGGATCTAAGGGCAGTTTTCCTTGTTAATTTCTTGAAATATGGTATCTAGGCTCTTTCTTTGATCATGGCTTTCAGGTATTCCAATAATTCTTAAATTATCTCTCCTTGGCCTATTTTCCAGACCAGTTGTTTTCCCAATGAGATATTTCATATTTTATTCTATTTTTTTCATTTTCGACTTTGTATTACTGTGGATTTTTTTTTGATGTCTCTAAGAGTCATTACCTTCCACTTGCTCGATTCTAATTTTTGAAGAATTATTTTCTTCAGTGAATTTTTTTACCCTTTTTTACTTTCAGCCTATTCTGCTTTTTAAGTAGTTCTTTTCTTCAGTGAATTTTTGTGTCTCTTTCACCATTAGGCCAATTCTGTTTTTAAGATGCTGCTTTGGAGGGGCAGCTAGGTGGCACAGTGGATAAAGCACTGGCCTTGGGTTCAGGAGGACCTGAGTTCAAATCCAGCCTCAGACACTTGACACTTACTAGCTATGTGACCCTGGGCAAGTCACTTAACCCCAATTGCCTCACCCCCCCCCCCAAAAAAAGATGCTATTTTGGGACTTCCAGTGCCAAGATAGTGGATCAATGAAGGAATCCTCTGATGCTCTCCCAAATTTCCCCTTCAAACAACTAGAAAGCTGCCTAAGAATTGGTGCAGAAGCAGGGAAGCAGCTTACCAGTGCAGCAGGAAAGGTCTGTTTTACTGGTATGGGAGGGGAGTGAGGTCCAAGAGCAGCAGCCAGCCTTACAGCAGGATGCCTACAGTAAGGCTCTAAGCTTGAGGCAATCCACCAGCAAGGGCCCATCCTTCTGCAAGCCAGAAGCCTGCTAGGCAAGAGAGTGGGCTGAGCTGCACAGTAAGGCCCCACCCCACTACCCCACTGTCAGTACAAGCTACCAGGGAAGCCTTTACCCCACTACTGACCAGTAGTGAAGCCCTACCCCGAGGCTGGCCAACAGTGAGATCCCATCCATAGGGACTATCAGCAGAGAGATTCTGTTTCCATAGTAACTCAGCATCGGGGGCCTCAACCCTTGAGCAAATCTGCAACAAAATTACTCCTCCATGGACTGCTAGCAGAGAAGCCCTGTTTCCTTAACAATCCGGCATCAGGGCACCACCCCTGGGGCAGAGCAGCAATAAAGTCCCTCTTCCAAGGCTAGCCTCTAGTAACAAAGATGCTGCTACTATAGCAACCAAGAACAAAGCCCCACCCCTGGAGCAGGCCAGCAGCTAAACCCCATGCCCAGTGGAGGACAACAGGGAGGCTCCACCCCCCACCAAGCACAAGCCAGATGGGAAGTCTACCTGACAGAGAAAACAAGCAGCTAAGCCCTGAAGCCCAGTGAAAGTCAGCAGTGAAACCCAGAACACCAGCACAAAAACTTGGGACAGTACCAGGACTAGAGCCAAACTCTCACATAAAAACACCACATCACCTAAAAAAGGAAGGGGGGGGGGGGGGGAGATGAGTTACTGTGGTGATAGGGAGGACCAAGGCATAAACTTAGAAGAGGACAATAGTGCCAAAATGGCTACATGTCAAGCCTCAAAGTATAGTAAAGCTTGGTCTCAGGCCAAAAAAAGAATTCCTGGGAGAGTTTTTAAAGGATTTTTAAAAGCAAATTAGAGAATTAGAGTAAAAAAATGGGGAAAAAAATGAGAGTAATACAATAGAGTCATAAAAAAAGAGTTAGCAACATGGGAAAGGATATACAAAAATTTACCAAGGAAAAGAACTCCATAAGAACAGAATTGGTCAAGTGGAAAAGGAAAAGTGGAAAAGCTCACTGAAGAAAATAATTTCTTAAAAATTAGAACTGAACAAGTGGAAACTAATGACTATGAAACATTAAGATACAATAAAAACTAAACCAAAAAAGTTTTTTTTAAATTGAAGAAAATGGAAAATTTCTCATTGTAAAAATAACTGACCTAGAAAATAGATCCAAGAGAAATAATATAAGAACTATCAGACTACCTGAAAGCCAGGATCAAAAAAAAAAATCCTGAAAAGTATCTTTCAAGAAATTATCAAGTAAAACTGCCCTGACATATTAGAACCAAAGGGCAAAATAGAAATTTAAAGAATCCACTGGTCACTGCCTGACAGAGATCCCAAAAGCTAAACTCCCAAGAACAACATTGTGAAATTCATGGATCAAGGAGAAAATATTTCAAGCAGCCAAAAAGAAACAATGAAAATATCATGGAACTACAATCAGAATTACACAGAATTTGGAAGCTACCACATTAAAGAACTGGAAGGCTTGGAATATGATATACTAGAAGGCAAAGGAGTTAGGTTTACAACCAAGAATCACCTATGCAGCAAAATTAAATATAATCTTTCAGCGGGCAAATGGATATTTAATGAAATAGAGAACTTTTAAGCATTTCTAATTGGAAGATCAGAGCTGAATAAGAAAAAAATTACCTCCAAATACAAGACTCAAGAGAAATATAATAAGGTAAAAAAAAGGAACAAGAAAAAAACATAAGAAATTCAATAAGGTTAAACTGTTTATATTTCTACATGGCAAAATCATATTTGTAACACTTAACTATTTTATTACTCATAAGAGCAACTAGAAGAAACATATAGACAGAAGGTATGGAAATAAGATGACTCTGATGGGATGGCACCCCCCCCACCCAAAAAATAAATAAAGTGGTGAGAAAGAAATTGGACTGGAAAAAGGAAGGAAATTGAACAGGGTAAATTATCCCACATAAAAGAGGTATGAAAGTTATTATGATGAAGGCAGAAATGCCGAGGGTGGATGGTGGGCAAAATTTAAACCTTACTCTCAGGACAGCTAGGTGGCACAGTAGATAAAGCACTGGCCCTGGATTCAGGAGGACCTGAGTTCAAATCTGGCCTCAGACACCTGACACTTACTAGCTGTGTGACCCTGCGCAAGTCACTTAAGCCTCCTTGACCCATAAAAACAAACAAACAACAACAACAAAAAACAAAAACAATCTTTCATCAAAATTGTCTCAAAGAAGAAATAACATTCACATTCAGTTGGATATAAAAATTTATCTTACCCTATAAGGAAGTAAAAAAGGGATGGAGATAATACAAAGGGGAGGGGGAAACTGATAAAAGAGAGGGAATATTGGGGAAGGTGGTGATTAGAAGTAAAACATTTATGAGGAGGGAAAGGGTTGGGGTAAGAGAATGAGGGGAATAAACAAGTGAAAAACAGCATGGAGGGAAATACAGTTAGCTATCATAACTATAAATGTGAATGGGATGAATTCACCCATAAAACAGAAGCAGATAACAGAATGGATTAAAAACCAAAATCCTATAATATATAGTTTTATGAGAATCACATCTGAACAGAGAGATACAAAGGTAAGGGGTTGGAACAGATTCTATTATGCTTCAGCTGAAGCAAAACAAGCAAGGGTAGTGATCATGATTTAAAACAAAGCAAAAGCAAAAATATATCTAATTAAAGGAGATAAAGAATAAAACTATATTTTGGTGAAAGGTAGCATAGACAATGAGGTCATATCAATACTAAACATATATGCACCAAATGGTATAGCATATAAATTTTTGAAGGAGAAGTTGAATGAGTTACAAGAGGAAATAAATAACAAAACTATACTAGTGGAGGACCTCAACTTTCTCCTCTCATAATTAAATAAATCTAACCAAAAAATAAACAAGAAAGAAGTTCAGGGGGTGAATAAAATTCTAGAAAATTTAGATATGATAGATCTCTACAGAAAACTAAATGGGAATAGAAAGGAATATATCTTTTTATAAGCAGTACATGGCACCTAGGGCATAAAAACCTCACAACCAAATGCAGAAAACCAGAAATAGCAACTGCATTCTTTTCAGATCATAATGCACTAAAAATTACATTCAATACTGGACATGGTAATGAAATCAAAAAGTAACTAAAAATTGAAAAATCTAATCATTTTTAAAAGTGGGTAAAGAACAAATTATAGAAACAATTGATAATTTCATTAAAGAAAATTTACAACAATGAAGCAACATATCAAAATTTATGGGATTCAGTCAGAGCAGTACTTCTGGGAAATTTTATATCTCTAATTGATTGTATCAATAAAATAGAGAAAAAGTAGATCAATGAATTAGGCATACTACTAAAAAAAACTAGAAAAATAACAAATTAAAAATCCCCACTTATATGCCAAATTGGAAATCCTGAAAATCAAAGTAGAGATTAATAAAATTGAAAGAAAACCTTTGAACTATTAGATAAAACTAGAAGCTTGTTTTATGGGGGGGGGGACCAACAAAACAAATAAACCATTGGTTAATTTGATTAAAAAAGGAAAGAAGAAAACCAAATTACTACTATCAAATATGAAAGGGGTGAATTCACCACCAATTGAAATTAAGACAATTGTTAGGAGCTGTTTTGCTTCATTATATGCCAATAAATTTGACAATCTAAATGAAATGGATGAATATCTACAAAAATTTAAATTAACAGATTAACAGAAAAAGAAATAAAATACTTAAATAACCCAGTCTTAGAAAAATAAATTGAACAAAAATATTTATAGCAGCTCTTTTTGTGGTGACTAAGAATTGTATCTGGTTTTTTTTATATCTGTTTTCACATTGTTGTATTCTTCTAAGTTCATGTTTTGATATTCCTTTTCACTCAAGTAGCTTTTTATGATCAAATTCTTTTTTTTTGTTTTGCTTGCTCATTTTTCTAACTTATTTCTTGACTTTGAACTTAATGTTAAAATTGGATTCTGCCCACCTGTGGGTGGGGAGCCACTGTCCCAAGCTTCAGGCTTTTTCATGCTGCTGTTTTCAAAGCTAGTTCTGAGAGTCTGGAGTTTTTGTGCTTTCAGTGTGTTGTGATATGTGGAGAGGTGTGCTCACTGCTCTCCCAGTCTGCAAGCCAGTCTTTACCCAGGAAGGGCCTCTAACCCCCTGCAGCCATAAGCAATAACACTTGTTTTGGAACTAAGACAAGGAACTTGTGGCTGACAACCAGTGCTCCTTTCTATTCTGGAACTGTGATCCAGAATGTCTCTTTGCTGAGAGCTCCTGTAGCTGCTGCTATTGCTGTGCCTGCTGTTCCTGCTCCTTCATTTGTGGGCTCTAGACACACACCTCCACTCCAGTGGCATAAACTTCTGCCAATCTCCTAAATTTTCTTAGGACAGAAAAATGTCCCACCACTACCTTTTGTTAGCTGTTCCACTCCAAAATTTTATTTGAGGAGTTATTTTAAAGTTCTTTTGGTGGCTAATGTTGAAAGAAGTAAGCTGGGTTGCCTTTAATCTGCTATCTGGGCTTGTGCTACAACATTCTTAACTATTATTATTAGGCCCTTCTCTATACTTTTACATGCATTATAGTGAAAGCACTTGGGACTCTGCAGGTTGCTAGCTAGATAAAGGGGAAACAAATACCCAAAAGGAGAGCTAGAAATAAGTAAAATGCAGATGTTCTCAGGACTTAAACTCTAGGAGGGGCTAAGCATTATTCAAGTTATAGATGAGAGACTGCCAAAGATTGAACTTAGTGAATGTGAACTCATTTTCAATTCTAAGCCCCAGTTTCTCTCTATTTAGCAAGCTGTCCCAATATTTAATGAAGGAAAAGATATATTCTGCATCTTATAAGTCAGTTAGCTTGTTGACACATGTTCCTCATAAAATTCTAGGATGGATTTTTAATTGTGATGTGGATAATTGTATATTTAATTATATTATGTAGGGACAGGGACTATAACTATACTTTCACTATTATAGGGATCTTCCAGAGGAGGAACCTTCCTTTAACAATATAGGCCAGCATCTTCTCTAGAACATATAATACTAGATCATTGCCTGGATGGTTAAGTGACTTTCCCAGAGTCATGCAACGAGTACATGTCAGAAGAAGGAACAAAATCTAGGTGTTTTTTAAAATCCTAAACCTACTCTCCATCCACTATGTTGCATATAGTAAAGCAAGAAATGATCACTACAAGCAAGCAAAAGTTCAGTAAGGATGACATGGCAGACTAATTTCATTTCCTTTCTTGACAGGGTTGCCAGACTAGAAGATCAGGGTTTTCAATGAACTTAGTCTATCTGGATATCAGCAAGGCATCTGATAAAGTCATGAGAAGCTGGTCAATAAGATGAAGAGATAGAGACCCAACAATTAAATGAGTTCATAACTGATTGGCCAACAAGATATAAAGAATTTTGACTAGGAGATCAATCAATGTTAATGTGAAAGCAAATTTCTAGTGAAATGTTCCAGCAAGGGCTTTGCCCTGGGTCTAATTCTATTCAAATATCTTATCAATTACTTAAATAAGGAATGGAATGATCATCATATTTGTGGATGACATGAAGCTGGGAACCCTAATACATTACAAATGGAAAAAATCTCAACTGTCTGAAAAAAAGGGCCAAGTCCAGTAAGATGAAATTTAATAGAGGGAAATATAAAATCCTGCCCTTGGGCTCAAAATTCAGCTAAACAAGTATAGGATAAAGGAATATCTTGATAGCAGCTGAAAAACCATGAGAGCTTCAGTGGAAGATGGATTTACTATATCAGTAGTGTAACATGACTGCCAAAGTACATAAAGTGCTTCAGCCTACATTAATTGAAATAAACAGATTGAAATATTTTATTCAAAACATTAACAAAATGGAACATGTCAAGAGGAGGGTGAAGGGATGATGGAGGAACTTGAAAACCTCATATAAGGATCCATTTATAAATTTAAAGTCAGGAGGGAGCTTAGAATTCATCTACTAACTGTGATGTTTAAAATCTATGTTGTGTGATTGCCTTAAATTAGAAGCTTTAGCACCAGTCTTTGGGCATTAAACATTTATTAAAGCATACAGGTATTCACATGGAGTTCAGAAAGTTAGGAAAAAGAAAGCCTATCTAGTCTTGAGTTCCAGCCTGGTCAGGTTCTTCCTCAAGTCCTCTGCCAAAGCAGCAGTCAATCACTCTCACTTGATTCAATCAATCTAGATTAATCTCCAGGTGGGTCTTTGAATATCTGCTAAATCCCATTATTTCATCACATTATAGGGAGGCCATCAAACCCAACCCTGTCATTTATAGTTAAGGAAACTGAGACCCTTGGAAATTAAATGATTTCCCCGAGGTTATACAAGTAATAATACGAAGGGTGAGAACCCAGATCTTCTGTCTCCAGATTCAAGAATGTTGAGACTAACAACAAGAAAACTTGGGGGCAAGGGAGATGAAGGATATGGACACTGTCTTCAAATATCAGAGGGATTTTCATGGCAGATGGATAAGAAATTATCCACTTTGGCCCTACAGAATCGAACTATGACTAGGAAATGGAAGTTAAAAGGGGAAGCAAATTTGAGTTTAATGTTATTTTTTTTTTATTTTTTGGGCAGGGCCATGGGGGTTAAGTGACTTGCCCAGGGTCACACAGCTAGTAAGTGTCAAGTGTCTGAGACCAGATTTGAACTCAGGTCCTCCTGAATCCAAGCCCAGTGCTTTATCCACTGTGCCACCTAGCTGTAGTAAATGACATTAGTAATGTACTGTTTGATAAACCCAAAGACCCCAGCTTCTGGGATAGGCATTCAGTATTTGACAAAAGCTGCTGGGAAAACTGGAAGATAGTATGGCAGAAATTAGGCATAGACCAACGTCTGACACCTTATACTAAAATAAGGTCAAAACATGATTTAGACATAAGAGGTGATACCATAGGTAAATTAGGAGAAGAAGGAATAATCTACCTTTCAGATCTTTGGAAAGGAGAGCAGTTTATGACCAAACAAGAGATAGAGAATATTATGAAATGCAAAATGGGTGATTTTGATTACATTAAATTAAAAAGGTTTTGTACAAACAGAGGCAATGCATCCAAAATTAGAAGGGAGGCAGAAAGCTGGGAAACAATTTTTATGGCCAGTACTTTTGATAAAGGTCTCATTTCTAAAATATATAGGGAACTAAATCAAATTTATATGAATCCAAGTCATTCTCCAATTGAGAAATGGTCAAAGGATATGAACAGGCAGTTTTCTGATGAAGAAATCAAAGCAATCTATTGCCATATAAAAAAATCACTATTGATTAGAGAGATGCAAATAAAAACAACTCTGAGGTACCACCTGACACCTATCAGATTGGCTAAAATGACAAAAAAGGAAAATAATAAATGTTGGAGAAGCTGTGGAAAAATTGGAACACTAATGCATTGTTGGTGGAGCTGTGAACTGATCCAACCATTCTGGAGAGCAATTTGGAATTATGCCCAAAGGGCTATAAAGCTGGGCATACCCTTTGACCCAGCAATCCCACTACTGGGTCTTTTTCCCAAAGAGATCATAAAAAAGGGAAAAGGACCCACATGTACAAAAATATTTATAGCTGCTCTTTTTGTGGTGACAAGGAATTGGAAAATGAGGGGATGTCCATCAATTGGGGAATGGCTGAACAAGTTGTGGCATATGAATGTAATGGAATTCTATTGTGCTGTAAGAAACGATGAGTAGGTGGAGTTCAGAGAAACCTGGAAGGACTTGCATGAACTGATGATGAGTAAGATGAGCAGAACCAGAAGAACATTATACACAGTATCATCAACATTATGTGTTGATCAACTGTGATAGACTAGATAGATTCTTCTCATCAATCCAACGGAACAAGAAAGTTCCAAAAGGACTCATGATGGAAAAGGCTCTCCAAATCCAGAAAAAAAAGGAACTGTGGAATATGGATGCTGATTGGATCATACTATTTCTTTTGGTTTTGGTGCTGTTGGTTTTCTGATTTGAGGTTTTTCCTTTGTGCTCGTGATTCTTCTCGTGTAACACGACTAATGCAGAAATGTTTGCAGAGCAGCTGATTCCCCAGGCCTGGCAGCAGCAGCTGCTGCTGAGTGGGTGGAGGGGGGGGCCTGCAGGACCCCGGGGGTCCCAAGCTGGTACCATGTGTCCCCAGAGGAGCCGGGATGGGACCTCGCATCCCTCAAGAACCATGGCCTCCAAAGCTGCACCCCCCCCACTGCAGAACCAGGCCCTGTTTCTCCCCTACCTTCCAGAGCTGCCCAGCTGGATGCAGGTGAGCATTTTGAGGTCCTAGATGGAACTGAAGATGAAGAGGCAGAAGATGATAATGACCAGAGTGAGCTGCCCCCCTTGGAGGATCTGGGAGCACCCCAAAATGAGGGACCCACTGAACCTCAGCCTGAAACATCTGAAGGGACAGAGAATGAAAGCCCCCTCCAGGAGTGGATGGATATATTGGGTAACGGACTGTTTAGAAAGAAGATTCTTGTGGCTGCCCCGCCTGGGGCTGAGCGGCCCAGCAAGGGCCAAGATGTGACAGTGCAGTTGAAGGTCTCTCTTGAGGATGATGGAACACAGGTGGAGGAACAGCCTCGCCTCACCTTCACCCTGGGAGATTGTGACTTTCTCCAGGCTTTGGATCTGAGTGTACAGCTCATGAATGTGGGTGAGACAGCCCTGATCATCACAGATGCCAAATACTGCTTTGGAGCTCATGGCAGGAGTCCTGCCATCCCTCCCAACTCAACCCTTCAGCTGGAGGTGGCTCTGTGGACAGCAGTGGAAGGGCCTGACCTGGAGCTGCTTAGTGGGCGAGAGTATATCGATCTGGCTGACCACAAGCGGGAGTGTGGGAATGCCCACTACCGGCGGGCCAACTTTGTCCTGGCTGCCAACTCCTACGACCTGGCTCTCAAGGCCATCGGTACCAGCTCCAAAGTTGATGTGAGCCCAGAGGAAGAGGCAGGACTGTTGGAGCTGAAGGTGAAATGTCTAAACAACCTGGCTGCCTCACAGCTCAAGCTGGACCATTATAGCACAGCCCTGAACTCCTGCAGCCTGGCGCTCAGCCACCAGCCAGATAACATCAAGGCCCTGTTCCAGAAGGGCAAGGTGCTGGCACAGCAAGGTGAGTATGCCGAGGCCATCCCCATCCTGAGAGCGGCCCTCAAACTGGAGACTTCCAACAAGACTATTCATTCAGAGCTCTCAAAGCTGGTGAAAAAGCATGCTGCCCAGAGGCACACAGAGACTGCCATGTACAAGAAGATGCTTGGCACTGTTGGTGCCAGTGGACTGCCCACCAAGGGCCCTGCCAAGGGCCCCCCCCCTGTTCATTCCGTGGAAATGGCTCTTTGGGGCAACTGCTGTAGCCCTTGGGGGTGTGGCTCTGTCTGTGGTCATCGCTGCCAGAAATTGAAAGCCCAGACAGATGGATGCCGCCTCCTGCCTGCCTGGGCTCCCCTGTACCTTCCAGCCCCCGGCCCGCATCTTCCCTGTCCCTTTCTTGTTCCAAAGCCTGACCTGCCCCAGCTCATCTACCACCTTGCGGTAACCTAGGATTGGGTCAGTCCCTATGAACAAATGAAGAACACAGAGCACCCAGAGCGGGGGGGGGGGGGGGGGGCTGTCTCCCTCCCTCTTCAGTCCTCCCCACCAGAGCTGGGCTGATAGCTGGGGGCCTGATCTGTCTGGCCAGGGCCGGCCGGAAGATCTCACACAGCCCCAACGGGTGAGGGGATGGTAGACCGATGGAAGTATGTCACGGGCACTCCGGCACCAGCCCAACTCTGCCGAGAATGTCGTGATGGAGATGGTGGGCTGGGTGGGCCTTGGAAGTGGGCATTTTCACACTGCCCACAGGGAAGGGGAACTGCTAGTGTGCTCAGGCCCTGGCACATTGGCCAGGCCTGGAGCCCTTGAGCTGGCCGGAGTCCAGAGGCCCAGGACAGCCCCAAAGTACTTTCTGCTCCATCCTCCTTCCCTAGACCTAACCTCCGGGTTGCCTGGCATGGGGCTGGGGCACATCTGTGAACAGGGAATTGACTTCTGTTAAGTGGGAGGAGAGTGTGCCCCTTGCCTTGGCAGAAGCATCCTCATGTGCCCACTCCCTTTGCCCAGTACGTGCTGCCCTCTGCCTGCAGCGAGTGCTCTTCCTCACCCCCCCACATTTGAGTTTACTGGACCCAGGTATGGAGCCTCCTTTTGTCTAATGGGAAAGCCTAGGAAATAAAGTGCCCATCCTGGTCAAAAAAAGAAAAAAAAAGAAATATGTTTAATGTTATTATGTATATATAACCTATATCAGATTGCCTGCTATATAGGGGAGGGGGGAAAGGAGGGGAGGGAGGGAGAAAAATTTGAAATTGTAAATCTTATATAAACAAATGTACATATAACTGGAAAATAATAAAATACTTTTATTTAAAAAAAAAGTGGGGGCAGCTAGGTGGTGAAGTGGATAAAGCACTGGCCCTGGATTCAGGAGGACCTGAGTTCAAAGCCAGCCTCAGACACTTGACACTTACTAGCTGTGTGACCCTGGGCAAGTCACTTAACCCTCATTGCCCTGCAAAAAAAAAAAAAAGTACAAGTAAGCTCATACCAACTAAACACATAATGAAGCACCAAGCACAGTAAACAGAGGTATATATGTAAACATCAATGACCCAGAAAACCATGATCTTTTGCACAGAAAACAAGAGCTGCCTTTTTACATTAGGTAACCTTAGCTCAGTATAACAAAACACTTCCAAAGCTATCTAAAAGTGGGATGGACTGCCTCAAAGGGGAGTGGGATTCCTTTTCCCAAGAGCAAACCTTGGTTCCCTCCATGCTTCTTGTGTGCTTTCTGCCCCCAGGCAGAATGTGAGGTTCTTGAGAGCAAGGACTGTCACACTCATCTATTATCTGTATCCCCAACACTTAATACCATGTTACATGGCACATAAAAAGCACTTCATCAATGATTTTTCATTCATTCATGTATGCCACATTTAGGGAGCATTCACTCAATAGAGCATATCTGGCCTGAACTGGGCAATGGAGGAGGATCAATGATAACAGTGGCAAACATTTACATAGCACATGTTTTGTGCCAGGCAGTGTGCTAAGAGCTTTACAATGATCATCTCATTTGGTCTACACAATAACCCTAGGAGGTAGGTGTCATTATGATCCCCCTTTTGTAGACAGGGAAAGTGAGGCAGATATTAACTATAAAAACGGATTGGGGCAGCTGGGTAGCATGGTGGATAGAGTGCCAAAAGACTCATCTTCATGGGTTCAAATCTGGCTTCAGATACTTACTAGCTGTATGACCCTGGGTAAGTCATTAACCCTGTTTGCCTCAGTCTCCTCATCTATAAAATTAGCTAGAGAAGGAAAGGTTAAAGCACTCCCAAATCTTTTCTAAGAAAACCTCAAGAATGGGGTCATGAAGAGTTGGACATGATTAAAACAACAACAACAATTAAAATGTATTAGGGATAGAGAAATGGCTGGAATGAGAAAAACCTAGGTTCTAATCCAATCTCTGACATATAATGGGCAAGTCCTTTAATTTCTCAGTGTATCAAGTTATTCTCCAGGATTATAAATTGCAGCACATGTGTGAATCTACTTTGGTAAAGGAAGTTCCTCACCTGGAACTTATTATACAAATAAAATCACAGATCTGATGGTTTTTTTTAAATTAATTAACTAATTACATTTCCTGACATAACCCTTTGACTACATAACCCTGTTACTATATTTTACAGATGAAGAAACTGAGACTCAAAGAGGACATATGCCCATGGCCACAGAGCTAGTCAAAAGCAGAAGCAAAATTTAGAGCTGGAAGAGACTTAAATGATAATCTAGTAAATATCAGAGTATTTCTGACAAATCACAAGTGCATGCCTGATAACAAACATGGGGAACCTGGAGGAGACAGAAAAACCTTTCCAGAGCTTTCTCATAGTTTTTAGAAAACCATGGTCTCTCTTTTTCACCATTTAAAATTTTTATTATTTATTTATTATTAAGATTTTTTTTTTAATTTTAAGTTCCAAATTCTCTCCCTCCTTCCAGCTTTTCCTCTACCGATCAAGTAGGCAAGCAATATGATATCAATTCTCCATGCAGTATGGTCACTTTCCACTATCAGGCAGCCAGGGTTTCCTTTTTCTTCTTAAACAGAGGATCCCTGCTGCAGGCAGCCTTACCCATAGCTTTTCTCTTACTAAAGCTCTACTCTCTAGGTTCAGTCTCTCTTGCTCCTCTGAAAAGCTTCCTGTGACTAATGTGACTCTGCCCAATCCAGCCCCAGATTGCACAATGCCTGGCTAAGAAGAATGCTTTATAAGCTCACATGCGAATGCCTCTTCCTTCATATGGTAAAGAGTCAACTTATTCTTTCTGGAGATGGACTTATGAATGGCTGTAGAGTGATTTCAGAGAACTGTAGTGACATGTCATGTGGTAAGTCGGTGGGGGGCAATTGGGAAAGAGTAATGATGGCTTTGGATCCAGATGATGTGGGTTCAGATCCTATCTCATACATCTCAGGACCCTAATCGCTTCAAATTTAAAAGGAGGGGGTTGGAGCTGATGGCCCCTGAGGGCCTTTCCAGTGTTAGGTCTATGATCTGATGACTTCTTTGGCCTAAAAATGCACCAGAGGGGGCAGCAAGGTGGCACAGTGGATAGAGCACCAGCCCTGGAGTCAGGAGGACCTGAGTTCAAATCCGACCTCAGACACTTAACACTTACTAGCTGTGTGACCCTGGGCAAGTCACTTAACCCCAATTGCCTCACTAAAAAACAAACAAAAATGCACCAGAGGAAAAGAAAAGGAAAAATGTGCAGGGAAATCTGACTGAATTGTCAGACTAAATTATACCATTCTGCTTCTTTTGCATCCTATCCTTGTAATGGATTATTTCTTTACCTATGTTGCCTTTGACTTTTTGTACTTTGGCCCTCTTTTATATTTAATAGTTAACTAACAATAGATTAGCCAATTCTCTTATCCCTTCTCCCACCTTTTCTTCCCTAAATAAAAGCTCTATTTGTCAGGTATTGCTACAGAATCCTTCCAGCTGATAACCCCTCGAAGTCCCATCTATCATTAGGGCTTCCTTGCTTTCCTGGGATTGTTAGGAACCTCCTCGAATCTTCTGAGATATCCTCAACTACTGGCCAAAGGTATTTTTTTTTTTTAGGGTCTTTGCAACTGGGAGAGTCAGGTGGGCAATATCAGCAAAGTGGGAGCAGAAGAGCAACCTAACAACAATATCTCCACTTCTTGTCCTAGTATCAAGAAAGACTATTAAGCAGGACTAGGTCTTACACGGGGTGAATTGGGAATAGACGAGATTGCTACAAGAAGTGAGTCAACCCAAGTTTATGAAGGCTAGGCTGAAACAGATTTGTTCTTGTTTGCGGGTCTGCTAATAGATTTAGAGGGATCTAGACCAATCCCCCTCCCCAGATGTTACATCTGAAGAAACTGAGGCCCAGCATCACACAGTCAATAAGTGTCAGCAGCAGGATTTGAACCAGGTCTTCTGGAATCCAGGTTCAAGAGTCAAACCACTATGCCAAACTACCTCTCTAGTCCCCCGAGCTCCTCCTCTAAATCATTTCCTCTTTGCTATAGCCTTCTCTAGTTTTTCCTTGTGTAGAAATCTCATGTGGAAATCAGATGGGTTGGGAGTAGTAGGAAATAAGAAACATAGATCACTAACTTCTAAGGCATTCCATTCATGTGTATATGTAGCAGAGATTTGGGCCATACTTCTGTTACCTTGAGTAAGGCTGAATCCAATTCAACTCAACAAATATTTATTACCTATTAGATATAGCACAATATATAGCTCTGCAGGTACAAGGCAAAAATTGAGCAGTCCCTGACCTACAGGAAGGACACAGCATGTACAAACAAGTATAGAAAAAGGGGAGAATGCACCAACAGTAGAGGGAAAGGAGACAAGGGAGCATGAGAGTGGGGCCCCACCTTCTATAAATTCCTAAAAGAGTGAAAGGGAGACTTGAATGCAGGAAATAGCTAATGTCCAGGTTGGCTGGAATGCAGAATAAAAGAGTATAAAAAAATATTGAGAAAGTAGGTGGTAATTAGATGGGGGTAAGCCTTAAATGCAAAGCTGATTAATTTATATTTCATCCTATCATCGATGAGGGTCATGTGTATCTATTATAAACATCTGTAGGTGAAAGTATTAACTGAATCTGGAATTCTGTCTGGCAAATTAAGACTTACCTGAGAAAACCCAAACATATTTTCTCGTTATGAGAGGCACAGGTGGCTGAAATGAAGGAAGAAAAACTCATTTCATGCAAATGATTGAAGTTGACAACAGGTGTATACATTACACTGTTGAAATTTTCGGCAGAAGATGATACTATCTCTATGTGTAGGAAGCTAGCAGAATATTGATTAACTATTAGTATGATTGTAGTTTCATATAAACAGATTTCCTTTTGAAGTCTCCTAAGTTGGACATCAGGATAAATAAAGTACTCATAATTACATGTAAGAAGCAGTGGGGTGTACCAGAGAAGAAGCTGGCCTCAATACTCAGAAAAGAGGGTTCAGACACAGGATAGTCCAACCATTTTTTTTTTAAGTGAGGCAATTGGGGTTAAGTGACTTGCCCAGGGTCACACAGCTAGTAAGTGTTAAGTGTCTGAGGCTGGATTTGAACTCAGGTACTCCTGACTCCAGGGCCGGTGCTCTATCCACTGCGCCACCTAGCTGCCCCCAACCATTATTTTTATAAAATGATAGTTCTTTTTTTGCAATCATGTAAAACATTACCATATCAGTCATTTTGTATAAGAAAACTTGAATAAAAGAAAAAATGAAAGAAAGTTAAAAATAGCATGCTTCAGTCTGTGTTCAATCAATATCAGTTCTTTCTTTGGAGATGGATAGTATGCTTCATCATTAGTCCTCTGCCATTGTCTTGGATCATTGTACTGCTGAGAATAGTTGCAATTCACAGTCCTTTATCAAATAATATTGCTATCACTGTGCACAATGTTCCCTTGGTTCTGCTCACTTCACTATATATCAGTTTATACAAGTCTTTCCAGGCCTTTCTGAAATCATCCAGCTTATCATTTCTTATAGCACAATAATATTCCATCACCATCATATACCACAGCTTGTTTAGCCATTTCCCAATTCATGGGCATTGCTTTCATTCCCAATTTTTAGCCACCACAAAAAAAACTGCTATAAATATTTTTGTACAAATAGGTCTTTTTCTCTTTTTATGGGATGTTTTTGGGATATAAATTGAGCAGTAATGTTGCTGGATCAAAGGGTATGCACAGTTTGATAGCCCTTTGGGCATAGTTCCAAATTACTCTGTAGAATGGTTGGATCAGTTCACAACTCCACCAACAATGGATTAGCATCCCAGTTAAAACAATAGTTCTTGATTCTTCTTTCACAACATGACTAATGTAGAAATATGTTTACTGTGATTGTACATATATAATCTATATCGGATTGCTTGCTGTCTTGGGGAGGGGGCAGGAAAGGGTTGAGGAGAAAGATTTCTAATTCAAAATCTTATAAAAACAGATATTGAAAACTATCTTTACACGTAAAAATAAAATGCCATCAAGACTGAAAAAACAAACGAATGAATGGACTAACATTAAAAAAAGAATTAAAAAATAAAATTATATTTCTTAAACAGTTATTCTGTGTGGCCTACACTAACAAATGATTATAATTCACAACAGAAACCATAAATAAAATGCTCATTAATGCAGGAGCAGTATTTAGACCAAGATCAATGAAATGTAGGGAGGGCATGGTCTACAAGGGATACATATAGCCTTTGAGGCAATCTGAGATTCCATCTGTCATCCCAAAAGTCCAAAGCACTGTTAATACTGTCCCATGCTGCTTTCTAGACTCAATCTCCCATAATTTACCTTTGGAAAAATTGGGAAGTTAGTGACTTTTTTGGTGACATCCCCTTGAACTGTCACATAAAGGTTAAGGTCAGCCAGAAGGAAAGAGCATCTTGACACTAGGACAGGTTTCTAAAGGAATTTATTGGACTTCCACTGAAGGCCTCGAAAAGATGGACAGCCATTATTTGTCTAAGATGGATGAAGAATAGAGTATCAATAAGTTAAGAGATAGCATCAATGATATCTCCAAAATGGGTCCCAGGCTTTGGATTTGAAGGATGAGGGAAATGGATGTTACACCTAATCTGAAGGGATGTGTGATCAACCAATTAGAAGATGGTAAAATTAGTCACATCCCACACCTTCTCAATAGCCAGTTGTAGAGCTTGTTTTCAATATAACCGTGCTTACTCTTATCTCCCAACACTCCCTCATTCCTGGATATAAAATTCTAGGGTCCCCCAGGCCCTTTCTGAGTCCAGGGTCAGCCTCTCATCCTCAGCAACTGTGTAGGTGCCATTGAGAAAATCCCCCTTCCTTCCAACTTCTTATAAGTAATAGGCAATGAGAATACCAGATCATGCCATGGCTCTGGTCCTGGCCCTGGCCTCTTGTAGAGTTGGATCTGACTTTGGACAATGAACAGTGAGTAAGAGCCCCACCTTACTCCCTTTGGTTTCAAGTGGAACAATGAAAGACATAGGATGAGCAGGCAATAAGTGGGCTTTAAGAGACTATTACAAAGAGGGCCAGCTAGGTGGCGCAGTAGGTAAAGCACTGGCCCTGGATTCAGGAGGACCTGAGTTCAAATGCAGCCTCAGACACTTGACTGTTACTAGCTGTGTGACCCTGGGCAAGTCACTTAACCCTTATTGCCCCATCAAAAACAAACAAACAAAAAAAGACTATTACAAAGATGGTGGAGGAAAGGCAGTGACTTCCCTGAGCTCTCCCCAAGACCCCTCTAAATACCTTCAAACAATGCCATAAGACAATTCCTGGAGCAGCAGAACCCACAAAAGGACAGGGTGAAATCATTTTCCATTCAAAGACAACTTAGAAGGTCAGCAGGACAGGTCTGTTGTACTGGGGTGATAGTGGAGTCCAGCCCAGCACAGGTCGCACCAGCATGGACCCAACCCCAGCACAGACCCAGCCACAACAGCCTTAAGAGCCTCTGAATCAGCTGCAGCAGCAGCTGCTTCTGGAACTCAGCCCACAGATGATGAAGGGGTCAAGCAGTTGGCCAGGGGGAGATTACAGGGGTCTCTTTGCTGGCACTGAGGCAAGACTCTGTTGTTTTGCCCATGCTTGTATCCAGGTCATAGTCTTGGGTAGCAGTCCCAGATTGGGGAGGAGCACAAGCATACCAGAGCTTGCAGCCACAGTGGATCAGGGCTCTGTTCTGGGTTCCAGGGCAGAGAAGCAGGCCCGTGGTTGCTTGCAGACCAGAGCACAGGCCAGGAGAGTGGTGAAAATGAGCAGATAGAAAAAATGCTAACAACACAAAGTTTCTATGGTGGCAAGGAAGATTGAAATACACCCTTAGAAGAAGATAACAAAGTCAAAGCTCCTATGTCCAAAGCTTCCAAGAAAAAAATATGAATTGGTCTCAGGCCATAGAAGTGCTCAAAAAGGACTTTGAAAATAAAGAGATGTAGAAGAAAAAATGGAAAGAGAAATGAGAGTGATGCAAGAAAATCATGAAAAAAAAGTCAACAGTTTGCAAAGCCAAATTGGCCACATTGAAAAGGAGGTACAAAAGCTCTCTGAATGGGGGCAGCTAGGTGGCACAGTAGATAAAGCACTGGCCCTGGATTCAGGAGAACCTGAGTTCAAATCCAGCCTCAGACACTTTACAATTACTAGCTGTGTGACCTTGGGCAAGTCACTTAACCCTCATTCCTTCACCAAAAATAAACAAAACAAAAAACTCTCTGAAGAAAATAATTACCTAAAAATTAGGATTGAGCAGATGGAAGCTAATGACTTTATGAGAAATCAAGAAACAATAAAGCAAAACCAAAAGAATGAAAAAATAGAAAACAATGTAAAATATCTCATTAGAAAAACAATTGACCTAGAAAATAGATCCAGGAGAAATAATCTGAAAATCATTGGACTCCCTGAAAGCCATGATCAAAGAGCCTATACATCATCTTCCAAGAAATTGTTAGGGAAAATTTCCCTGATATTCTAGAAGCAGAAGGTAAAAGAGAAATTGAAAGAATCCACCAATCACCTCCTGAAAATTATCCCAAAATGAAAACTTCCAGGAATATTATAGCCAAATTTCAGAGCTCCCAGGTCAAGGAGAAAATAATGCAAGCAGCCAGAAAGAAACAATTCAAGTATTGTGGAGCGAAAGTAAGGATAACACAAGATCTAGCAGCTTCTACATTAAAGGATTGGAAGGCTTGGAATATGATATACCAGACGGCAAAGGAACTGGGATTACAACCAAGAATCACCTACCCAGCAAAACTGTGTATAATCCTTCAGGGAGAAAAATGGGAATTCAATGAAAGAGAGGACTTTCAGGCATTCCTGATGAAAAGACCTGAGTTGAATAGAAAATTTGGCTTTCAAATACAAGACCTTAGAGAAGCATAAAAAGGTAAACAAGAAAAAGAAATCATAAGGGATATTAAAAGATTAAACTGTTTACATTTCTACATGGAAAGATGATACTTGTAATTCATAAAAACTTTTTCATTATTAGGGCAGCTGAGTAGAGTATATTTAGACAGAGGGTACAGGTGTGAGTTGAATATGAAGGGATGATATCTTTAAAAAACTAAAATTAAGGGTGAGAGGAGTGCACTGGGAGGAAAGGAAAGGGAGAGATGAAATGGGGTAAAATATCTCACATAAAAGAAACAAAAAAAGCTTATACAGTGGAAGGAAAGATGGGGGAGGTTCTGGGGAGTCAGTGAACCTTACTCTCATCAGAATTGACTCAAAGAGGGAATAATATACACCCTCAATTGGGTATAGTAATCTAGCTTTCCCTACAGGAAAGTAGGAGGGGGAAGGGATGGGGGGGGGGAGAAGGAAGGGCACATTGAGGGAGGGGACAGTCAGAAGCAAAACACTTTTGAGGAGGGATGGGGTGAAAAAATATAGAAAATAGAGTAAATATCAAGGAGAGGGAATGGGATAGAGGGAAATACAGTTAGCAATAGTAACTGTGGAAAAAAATTTGAAGCAAGTTTGTCTGACAGGCCTCAGTTCTCAAACACATAGAGAACTGAGTCAAATTTGTTAAAATAAGACCCTTTCCCCAATTGATAGATAATCAAAAGATATGAAGTTTTCAGATGAAATAAGCAAAGCTACCTATAGCCATAGGGGAAAAAATGCTCTCACTCACTATTGACTGGAGAGATGCAGGTCAAAACAATTCTGGGGTACTACCTTATACCTATTGGATTGGATAATAAGACAGCAGAGGAAAATGACAAATGTTGTAGTGGATATGGGGAAAATGAGACATGAATACACTCTTGGTAAAGTTGTAAACTGAATCAAACATTCTGTAGAGCAATTTGGAACTATGGCCAAAAGGCTATAAAACCATGCATACTCTTGGACTTAGTAATACCAGTACTAGGTTGGTATCCAAAAAGGGATTAAAAAAAAAAGTTAAATTTGAAATTGAGGAGATGCCCATCAATTGGGGAATAGCTGAACAAATTGTGGGATGAGATTATGATGGAGCACTGTTGTGCTATAAGAAATGATGAGCAGGGTGCTATCAGAGAAACCTGGAAAGATTTACATGAGCTGATGCAAAGTGTAATGTACTGTATACAAAAATAACAGCAATATTGTAAAATGATCAGCTGTGAATGACTTAGCTATTTTCATCAATACAATGATCTGAGACAACACTGAAGGACTTATGAAAAATGTAATCGATCTCCAAAGAAAGAACTGATGGTGTCTGAATACAGATTGAAGCATAATTTTTTAGTTCCTTTTTCTAAAGTTTTTTTTGTCTGTTTTCTTTCAAAGCCTGACTCATGTGGAAATGTTTTGCATGACTACACATGTATAATGTATACTGAATTGCTTGAGTTCTTGAGGGGGGAAAGGGAGGGAGGAAGAGAATTTGGAACACAAAGTTTTTGAAATTTATATTAAAATTTGTTTTTACATGTAATTTGGAAAAAATAAAATCCAAAAAAAGAAAAAGAAAAAAGAAACTTGGCACATAAAAAAGAGAGACTATTACATTTCATTACATTGTCTTTCCACTCAGACCCACCCCTCTTCTGAATTTCCCTTTTTTCTGTCATGGGCACCATCCTCCTTCTTCTAGTCACTAATATTTGCAATCTCAGTGTCATCCTCCATTCCTCACTCGGTCTCAATCCACATATCCAATGAATTGTTTAGTCTTGTCTTGCCTCAGCAACACACTTCACAACTGTACCCTTCTCTCCTTTCACATACAACTCAAATTCTGTGAATTCCTTCTCCTGGAGTGAATTCCTAATTGGCTACTCACATTGCCTCAACCCCACCCCTAGTCCAAACAACTGGCAAAGGGATTTTCCAAAAGTACAGGTAAGTCCGTCACTCCCCTATTCCATGAACTCTGGTAGCTCCAAATTGATTCTAGGATCAAATATTATTTCTCATTTTTATCTGATCCTTTTAAATTTCTTTTTGGGGTATTATAATGTTGATAATTATTAGCATGATAGTACATATAAATAGTTTATAAATGGGAAACTGAACCTGTGATTACAGTGATATGAGGAAATTCCCTCTACCAACACAGGTCATCATAGTTCTCTGCAACTTCTAGTCAGAGAGTTTCTGAGTCACATGACCAATTTGTGTCAGAGATGAGATTTGAACCCAGGTCTTGCTCATTCCATGGTAAGCTCTCCATCCACTATTCCATGGCACTTCATTATAATTTATAAATAAGTAATGTACACATATTGAAGGCACATACTTAAAAAACTTTTTTATGCATAGCAATGCTTAGCACATAGTAAATGCTTAACAAATGATTTTTTTGATTGATTGAAAGGTATGTAATCACACAAGTTTGGGGACCACTGATCTAAACAACTTATTCCAGGGCTAAGGACTTAAAATTAAATGACAGTGATATACAATAATGCCTGTGTAGAGGCTCTGCAATTGGGATAAATACATTCAACTTTCTTGACAGGTTTCATAAGTCAAGTAATTCGGATTCTGTGATGCTTAAACCAGTTTTTCTGTATTTCTAAGAAATAATTAACCTGATGGGTGTTTCCTTCTGTGGCAGATAAAGTGGTCCTGCTCTCAAGGAGTGAGCATTTCCCCTAACTCATCTCTGGAGCTCTCCTGGTCATGTATGTGCTAATGAGATTCCAGGTTCTGCGAGGCCTTCAGCTTGCCTGGCCAACCTACAGATCCCTTCACCATCATCCCAAGCACTGTCTTGCCCGACCTTTCTCAAGGACGAAGACACTACAATGGGCAAACTATGAAATCCCCAAAGAATTCAATTTTGCCAGTGATGTGATTGATCACTGGGCACGAATGGAGAAGGTGATGGGGAACTTCGGGGGGTGGGGGGAAGAAGGGGAGAGGAAGGAATTAGAGATAAAGGGAAATTAGACTGAGCTTAATCCTTACCATCCACCTGTAGAAGGGTGTACCCTAGCTTCTGGCCTAGGAAGACTGTGTCCAGTTTGGTGTTAAATGGGAGTCTGTATGCCTAAGAAATGGCTATGTGCCTGGAAATGCTCTGCCCACAGCCCTAGGTCTCCTAGGCCTGTCCACAGATAGGTGGGTTGAACCAACACCGGTCTCTAGAGATGCAGGTGGGACCAAAGTTTTCACATGTTCACTGTGTTCTGGAATGGCAAGTCCCATTGGCTTTCATTGTGTGACTTTTTCAATCCATTCCATTAAGCATCTACTAGGTACTGACTGTAGAGTTGGATGCAACTGAACAACTGAACAAGTGCCAATTTTATTGAACAAGTAGCCCAGACATGGTACCAGACCATCAGGGACTGCCAATCTAATGTAAAAAAAACCCAAAAACATAGAGGACAGAAGTAGACAATTTTTCACAGACCAATGTTCTAAAAATTTTTTCCTGGCCTACAAGATATCTTATTACTAAAGGTCCTGACTTTTTAAAGCCAATAAACTTAATAAATTGATTGTCCTTTCAATCAATCAAAAAAATCATTTGTTAAGCATTTACTATGTGCTAAGCATTGGTATGCAGTGACTAGAGCACCAGGCCTGAAGTCAGGAAGACTGATCTCTCTGAGTTCAGGATCGGTCTTAGCTGTGTGACCTCATTTGCCTCAGTTTCCTCATCTGTAAAGTGAGCCGGAGAAGGAAATGACAAACCGTTCTAATGTCTCTGCCAAGAAAACCCCATGTGGGGTCAATGAAGAGTCAGACACTATTGAAACAACTGAACAACAAGAAAGCATTGTGCTCAGGACTAGAAACACACAGAAAAAGGTAAAAACAGTCTCTGCCTTCAAGGAACTCATATTCTCAAGTAATATTTAAGAAATATAAAGAGCAGATAACAATGATAATAATAACAACTAGCATTTATATAGTGTCTACTATATGCCAGGTACTATGCTAAGCACTTTCCAATTATTATTTCATTTGATTCTCACAACAACACTTGGAGGTACATGCTATTATGATTCCCATTTGACAGATAAGGAAACTGAGGCAGACAGAGGTTGTGACCTGCCCAGCATCACACAGCTAGTATGTGTCTGAGGTTAAATTTTAACTCAAGTCTTCCTGACTCCAGGTCCAGGGTCCTATCCATTATGCTGCCTAGTTGGATATACAGGAACATTCTGTAAAATTTTTAAAGAACAATCAATAACGATAGTACTCAAATATCCCTCTAGTAAAATCTGTTTGTGAGAGAAATATAATCCTAATCTCCAAACCAGGGATAGCTAAACCAAATAAATAGAGCTAAAGACTAATATAATGAATGATTATTGATTCAAAAATAAATAAAATTCTAATAATAATAAATAAAATTCTAAATATAATTCTGGCAGAGTAGATGGGAAGTTATCGCAGAAGGAAATGCACAAACAGCTGCAGGGGAAATGTCTCCAGCAGAAGGTAAAATTGGAACAGGGACTTGAAGGAAGCCAAGAAAAGTAAGAGGTAGAGGTGAGGAGAAAGAGAGGGTATTCTAGGCATAGGGTACTGCCAAGAGAAATGCACAGATGGGAAATGGGGTATCATGTATTAAGAATAGCAAAGCTGGATCATAGGGCGAATAGAGAGGAATAATGTAGAAGAAAACTGGAAAGGTGAGAAGGAGTCAGGTTATGAAGTGCTTTGAATTATCTATTGAATTATTTGAATTTATTTTATCCTGCAAGTAATAGGCAGGCACTGTTTTTTTTTCTTTTTTTCTTTTTGTTTTTTTTTTTTTTGGTGAGGCAATTGGGGTTAAGTGACTTGCCCAGGGTCACACAGCTAGTAAGTATCAAGTGTCTGAATCTGAATTTGAACTCAGGTCCTCCTGAATCCAGGGCCAGTGCTCTATCCACCGTGCCACCTAGCTGCCCCAGACACTGGTATTTTTTAACAAGGGAGTAATATAATCAGACCTATGCATGCTTTAGGAGCATCACTTTGGCAACTGAGTGGAGGCTGGAGTGGAGATGAGGCATCCAATTAGAAGGGTGGCACAATAGATCAGGTGAAAAGCAATGGGCATTTGGGTCTGTAAATACCTGTTTTAACCATGTGATTTTTTACCACAGGAGGGCAAAAGAGATCCACTCCCTGCCCTGTGGTGGGTGAATGACAAAGGGGATGAAGTGAAATGGAACTTTCGGGAACTGAGTGACTTAACCAATCAAACAGCCAATGTTTTAACAGACACCTGTGGCCTGCAGCGGGGAGACCGAGTCCTTTTGATCCTGCCCCGGATCCCTGAGTTGTGGCTGCTGACAGTGGGCTGTATGCGGGCAGGTCAGTAATCAAGCTTAGTCCCCAGGAAACAAATCACCAGTTATAGGAAAGGGTTTCATGATGTTCTTTGTCACAAGCACCCTCAGCCCCAGTTTATCCAACAATGTATTGCCAATCACTGTAGGAAAATCTTTTTTAAAAATATAAACCTTAACCTAAGTGAGGGGAAATAAGATGTGAAATTGAGTAGTTCCTAAAATATGATGAGAGAAAAAAGAACCTCACATCATTAAAAGTCTTGACTTAATACATACTCTAGAGATTATATCTAATAAAGGAAGAGATCATCAAAAATGCACTCAAGTCTCAAATTATTTTTTTAAATGGGCATGGTAACCCCAGAACAATGAAGAAAAAAAGCAGCCTCTTTTAGAGTTTAACAACATGAATCCAATCAGTAAACCAATACTCTATACCAAAGGAGAGTAAGTTTTTAAATTTTTTTTTCTATCGGCAAAAATCCACCTTCTCTCTCTCTCTCTCTCTCTCTCTCTCTCTCTCTCTCGCTCGCTCGCTCGCTCGCTCGCTTTCCCCTTCAGAATGAAAGAAAAGCAGAAGCCTTGTTACAAAGAATTTTTGTTAGTCAAACAAAACAAATTTCATATTGGCTATGTCCAATGTGTTTCACTGTCTATGAGCTTTCAACTGGGAATCATGCCTGAGGGAAACTAGGAAATAAAAAACTTAGGGGAAAGTGTACTAGGCTAGGTTGAATAGTCCTGGATTAATAATACCTGATATGTTTATGGTACTTTACATGCATTATCTAATTGGAAACTCACAAAGAACTTGGGAGGTAGGTGCTACAGGCATTATGATCCCCATTTTGTAGATGAGTAAATTAAAGCTTAGAGAGGTTATATGTTTTTGCACGTCAGATGATCCAAACCCCCATCTTCTAGAAACCCTCTAGTATTTTATCCACTATATTCTAATCTCTCCTCTTGATCATTTTCCTCCTCTAGGTCTACTAGAAAATGAGAGAGTTGACTAAGATCTCTTCCAAATCTAAAACACTATGACATTTATTTTGTTCAGGACTTGTCTTCATACCTGGAACAACCCAGTTGACAGCCAAAGACATCCTCTACCGATTGCAGTCATCAAAGTCCAAGGCCATTGTGGTCAATGAAACCTTGGCCCCAGTTGTGGACTCCATAATGTCTGACTGCCCCCTGCTGAAAACCAAGCTTCTGGTATCTGAGAATAGTCGAGATGGGTGGCTGGATTTTAAGACACTGCTTAAGTGAGTCTGTGACCTTTCGACCATGACTGTTGGAGCTCTGGGAAACTTGAACGTCTCTTCCTAAGTAGTAAGATGCAGGATGGTGTCATTGAAAGAATCCTGGACTGAATGTCAAAAGGCCTGAATTAAAGTACCAGATTTTCTATGACTAGCTGTATGACACTAGGCACATCACTTCTCTCTCTGAGACTCAGTTTCTTCATTTGTAAAATAAGGGGGTCTATATTCTACTCCAACATCCCTTCAAATTCTAAATTTTCTAACCCTCTAAACCCCAGTGTATAAAAAGTGCAGTTGTATCTAGAGTGGGGCAACAGGAGCTTTGCCTCCGGGCATGGAAATTTAAAAGGTGCTGACCACACTTAGAATTCTTCAGTTGGTTGAAACAACTGAGCTTAGCACCTAGTTAACAAGAATACTTATTTAGCATGCAAAGACCAGATGGCCTGTTTTCTACCACTCCTCCAACAGGTTCACATGGAAAAGTGAGTTCTTCCTTGGATTGACCCCACTCTTCCCTCTCTCCCTGCAGAAAGCCCCCCAACAGCAGCCTATGTCCCAAAGTTTCTGTCTCCTTCCCCTAAGGCAATGTGCCAGGGTTTCTCCCTCCAGGGTCCTTTCCAAAGATTTGATGTTATTCTCTTTAGAGGGCCTTCCCCCACCAACTGAATTTGTCTTAAAAACTATTTGGGGATCCTTTTTTACTGCTTGCCCAGGGTGCCCTAGAACTATTACTTGTCTCATTGAACATTTGGAGATTCTTAGGAAAAGAAGAAAAAAATGTTTAACTTAATTCACTAGCACACATCAACTTGTAAGCTACCAGGGGATGACCCCTAACCTTCTAGTACTTGCACGTTGTTTGAGTGATTGTTACTAGGCATCATCCTAGCAGGTTTCATTAATTAGTCATTATAATTGAAGTTAAATGGAATGAGCGGCAACTAGGTAACACAGTGGATAGCTTGCTAAACTTGGAGTCAGGAAGACTCTTCTCTATGAATTGTAATCTGGTCTCAGACATTTACCATCTGTGTGACCCTGGGCAAGTCACTTAACCTTGTTTGTGTCAGTTTCCTCATCTGTAAAATGAACTGAGGTAGGAAATGGCAAACCACTCCAGTATCTGTGCCCAGAAAATCCTAAATGGGGTCACAAAGTCATCCATGATTAGAACAACTGAACAACAACAAATATAATGAATAACCCCAATATGATTAAAATCACTGGGCCTGCAAGCCTATGAATTTCTATTCATGTGTTTCGCCATGGAAAAATATGGGTATCTCTCCTTTAAATTATAGGATCATAGATAGAGTCAGAACTGAAAAGTAGAGAGCAAAGCCAAGATTTGAAACAAGGTTCTCTGACTGCCAATACAGCCTTCTTTTCACAGCGCCACAGTTCCCTTCAATCTTTTGGGATTTTTCCATGCACCCACTTGGTCAAATACAGGATTTCCTAGCTTAGGGGCCTGTGGACATTTTAAAAAAATATTTTGATAGCTATTTAATTATAATTAGAGGGGCAGCTAGATGGCGCAGTGGTTAAAGCGCTGGCCCTGGATTCAGGAGTACCTGAGTTCAAATCCAGCCTTAGACACTTAATACTTACTAGCTGTGTGACCCTGGGCAAGTCACTTAACCCCCATTGCCCCGCGCCAAAAAAAAAAATTATAATTAGGCCCCTTTATAATTCAATGTATTTTATTCTATGTATTTAAAAACATTATTTTTGAGATTTCTATTCAATAAACATCTATTAAGCACCTACTATATTCCAGGAACTATATTAAGCACACTGGGGATTTTATTGTTATTCAGTCATTTTCAGTCATGTCCAACTATTTGGGACCCCATTTGGGAATTTCTTGGCAAAGGTACTGGAGTGGTTTGCCATTTCCTTCTTCAGCTTATTTTACAGATAAGGAGACTGAGGCAAACAGGGTTAAGTGATTTGCCTAGGGTCACACAGCTAATAAGTACCTGAGGCTAGATTTGAACTCAGGAAGGTGAGTTTTCCTGATTCCAGGCACGGCATTCTATCCACTGAGCCATCTAGCTGCCCACAGCCATGCCCTAACATTCATTTTATTCCTCTTGAGATAATGCAAAACCATTGAAGCTAATGACTGTCATTTCATCTCAAATGCCTTGCAGAGCTGCATCTGTGAACTACACTTGTGTAAGGACAAAGATCCAAGAGCCTATGACCATCTTCTTCACCAGTGGAACCACAGGCCTACCCAAGATGGTCTTGCATACCACTGGGCTCGCAATGAGATCATGTCTCCCATCCACGTAAGGGGATGTTAAGGGGCCATGAAGGAAGGGGAGGGGGGGTGAGGAGATACCCTTAGAGCCCAGGCCACAGACCCTAGGCTTAAATTAAGGCAGGCCTAATGAAAATCAGGCCTAAAAAGAACATGAATCAATTATGTTTCTCCTCTAGTTCCCTTTGGCTGCATTTTTACTCATGTTTTTGTACCTAGAAGTAAATGTTTAATGTTTGCTGAAGCTAGAACCTGTAAGACTGAGGCCATTTGGAGCCCAAGGGTATGGGGAAAGGCTGGGAGGAGAAAGTAGAGATGTAGCAACATGGATGAGGTTAGAATGAATTTTGCAAGTCAGGTCCAGTGTCTTCAGACTGGATAATATTGATTAAATCAGTCTGTAAAACTTCATATGTTCCCTGAATAAAGTCCATTCCCTGCTATCTAGATGTATTATATGAGAAGCTCCAATGTCTGGCTTGGAAAAATAATCATGACCAGCATTTTTAAAGCACTGTAAGGTTTACCAGGTATCTTATATGGTAGCTCATTTGAGATGAGTACTATTATGGCCATTTCATGGATGAAGAAACGGAAACTGAGAGAGATAAAGTGACTTGCCCAGAGTCACACAGCAAAGAAAGTGTCTGAGACAGGATTTGAACTCAGGTCTTCTTGACTCCAAGTCAGGCACTCTATCCACTGCACTGCCTACAGCATTAACAAAACAGGAGGTTATAATTTCAATTTCAAGTTAAGTTAATTTTTAAGTCAAGTTAGACTCTGACTCACAACTATAGGCTGCCTCTCAACCAAGGATTTTAACTAATCTAGCCTCCTCCCAAACAAACAGTACAGAACTGCTGAAGTCTGAACCCAAATATTCTTCTTTTTTTTTGGCTGAACTATGAACTAGATAATTTTGATCTTAAGAAACATATAAAGGACCTAATGAAAACAGAGCCAGACATGGTAGCACAGAGGAAAAAAAGGATGAGTCCTGAAATCAGATGGAACTAGGTTCAAGTCTCAGTTCTACTACTAATGATCTGGCCTTAAGAAAATGACTCCCTCCCCACCCCCAACTTCATCTTTTAAAGGAGGGATTTAGAGTAGATAGGGAAGCTAGATGGTACAGTGGTTAGAGTACTGGTCCTGCAGTCAGGAAGACTGATCTATCCAAGTTCAAATCCTACCTAAGATACTTACTAGCTGTGTGACCCTGGGCAAGTCACTTAACCCTGTTTGCTTCAGTTTCCCCATCTGTAAGCTGGAGAAGGAAATGGCAAACCTTTCTAGTATCTTTGCCAAGAAAACCCCAAATGGGGTCACAAAGAGTTGAACATGACTGAAATGACTGAACAACAGCAAAGTAAGATAACTCATGAAATCCTTTAAAGCTCTATTATTCTATAATATTCTCTATGACTCTGAAAGGAACAGTGATGTAATGGATAGAAAGTTAGTTTCAGTCACAAAGACCTGAATTCAAGTCCTGCCTGTATCCCATACAGGTATCAAGACCCTGGGTGAGATATTTAACCTTTCTGTGTTTCAGGAAATTTTCTAAGACTATGATTGACAAGAGAGGGTGGAGACTTTCATTTGAAGAAGGATTTTCCTCATCTGAGAATTCCCTATATCATTGAAAATCATGGGTCCAGTACCTGTTAGTTTCTATGACTATAAAATTCTTTATAGTTTCTAATGATTGAACCCAAGCCTCAAAAAAGTGACAGATCTGATTTCCAGTCCCTGCCCCACCTTCCACAGGGATTCCACCATTCCACCATTGTTTCAAAAGAGGAGCCAAAGAAAGACATTTGACTATACCTCACAACTCTTCCCTCATTCCCTATTATTGGGGCAAAAGCCTCATCTTCATAAGTCAGAGACCAACCAATAGTACAGACCAAGACCGTCAGAGAGGGTTTGATGATGGTACCAACAAGGTAGGGCGAAAGTAAAACTCTCATTCTGGTCCTTCACCCCACCCCACCCCTGACTCCCCAGCGATCTCTCTGTGATCTTTGTCACTACTTTGGATAAACAACATATAGCACCATCCCCACCATCACTCAGGATCAAAAGTTCTATGTTATCTTTGACTCCTGCCTCTACCTACCATTCCCATGTCCAAGCAGTCCTTGTATCCTTGTTGAGTTAGCCACCACAGTGTCTTTCACATCCATCATCTACTCTGCATTCCCACTGTCACTAATACAGCATGGTACTAATTACCTCTTCCCTTGACTACTGA
This sequence comes from Dromiciops gliroides, assembly GCF_019393635.1. Lineage (NCBI taxonomy): Eukaryota > Metazoa > Chordata > Mammalia > Microbiotheria > Microbiotheriidae > Dromiciops > Dromiciops gliroides. The sequence goes on along the minus strand of NC_057861.1, from coordinate 545,447,739 downwards.
AATAGCCTCCTACATGACCTTCCTTACTCTAATCTCTTCCCATTCCAATCTAAGCTACACTGCTGCCAAATTAATCTTCTTAAAGTACCGATCTTGATCATGCCAATCTCCCATTCAGAAATATTCAATAGCTCCCTTTTTGCCTAGTGACTCATATTCAAGCTTGTTAGTTGACATTCAAGGCCCCTCACAACCTAACTCCAATTTAGTTTCCCATCCTAATTTCTTAGTAAATTCATAAACGAATTCCTTATTCCTTCTTCCCTTACCTTTTTTTTTTTTTTTAGTGAGGCAATTGGGGTTAAGTGACTTGCCCAGGGTCACACAGCTGGTAAGTGTTAAGTGTCTGAGGTCGCATTTGAACTCGGGTCCTCCTGACTCCAGGGCTGGTGCTCTATCCACTGCGCCACCAAGCTGCCCCTTCCCTTACCTTTTGCTGAAAGAAGATTGCTTAGTCCAAATGTTACCTTCTCTATAAAGCCTTCCCTGCCTCCTCTCCAGCTGGAACTAACTTCTCTCCCCTTTCTTTTATCACAGCACTTAGTGTTTCTCTTATTTTCACCTTGCATTATAATTAACCATAATAGCAAATATATTTGTGATGCTTTGAGGTTTACCAAGTACTTCTACATAAGTTAACACATTTGATTCTCACAACAGCCCTAGGGGTTGGTACTAACTATTGTTATCCCTGTTTAACATATGAATAAGCATCCAGCTAGATGGTGGATAAAGCACCAGCCCTGGATTCAGGAGAACCTGAGTTCAAATCCAGCCTCAGACACTTGACACTTACTAGCTGTGTGGCCCCGGGCAAGTCACTTAACCCTCATTGTCCTGGCCCGGGGGAGGGGGGAGGGAAACAGACGAATAAATTGAGGCTTAGAAAAGTGAATTGACTTACCTGTGATCTCACTGTTAGCAAGTGTCAGAGGCAGGATTCAAACACAGGCCTTTGTTTACCCCAAATCTAGACCTCTTTCCACTATAGCCCCCTTCCTCTATTTCTGTACATGTTAACTGGCTTGTAAACTCTTTGAAGGCAGGGGCTCTATCTTACTCATCTTTCTATCCCCACACAGTAAATGTCTGCTAAATGAAAAAAACATATATTGAATGTGTATTCCCATTCTCAAGCTGACTTCTGTCCATCAAAAATACTTTCATCATTATAAACCCAGTTCTCCCCAACAGGACCCCTATGCAATGCCCCTCTAGGAGAAGTCTGAATCCAGTAATCTTTGCTTCCTCAGTTCTACAAATTTCCCACTTATTTTTATTATTTTATTATTCCCATTTATTTTTTTAAACCATGCCTGTGATTTATTAGTGTAGAGAGCTTACTTTCCAGGTTTATTGTGAGGATTAAATGAAATAACAATTATAAAGTGATTGGCATACAATAAGCACTATATGTTAGTTAGTAGTAGTAGTTGTAGTATTCCCTATTATTACCAGATCAAATTAGCAATTGATCTACAGCCTAAAGTCTTAGAGTTTTACCTCTGCCTGTTGGAATTCCTAGTTTCCTTCAAGATTCAATTCAAGCACTAACTTCTGCATGAGTCATCTCTTGGTCCTGTCCCCCGCCCCAGCTTCAAGTGACTTCCCCTCCAGAGTTACCTTGTTATGTGCTTAATATATGTCTTGTAAGTTTCAGAAAAGGTGCCAACCTTCATTGGCGATGTCATTTCCTCACCTGGGAGTTCCCTATATCAGTGAAATCATTCATATATGTGTGTATACATATATGTATATATGTACACATATGTTTAGGGACTAGACCTGCAATTTCATACATGCATATAAACACATACATATGTATGTATATATATACACATATATGTGTGTATATACAAACACACATTTTTTTTTCTCTCTCACGAGAATGTAAATCAAGGCAGAGACTTTTGTTTTTATATCCTCGGCCTACCAAAGTGCCTAGCAAATAAAAAGAAGGCATTTAATACATACCTGATTGGTCAAAGAATTGCCTGTGGTACTAAGAATCAGAGACAGGATTTGAACCCAGGTCCTCCAGACTCAATGGCCAGCTTCTTACCCACTGCATTGTGCTTTCTCTCCCACTTCATTCCCCAAATATTAATATTTGTATTTTGGAGTTAGCAGGCAAGTCATAAGACTTACGAGTTCTGATATCTCATGGTGTATGTCAGACTCTGGCTGGATTTTATCACTTGTGGGGTCGATACTAGAACCTTGGAACGCAGGAACCTGCAGCTTCATCCATGGCATGCCCCAGTTCAACCCTGAGATCATTCTGCAGGTAAGAAGAATAAAGCTTCACCCCAAGTGACTCACTACCACCCACTGGAATAGCTACAACCATGTAGTTTGGTAAACTAACACTACCCTTGGAGCCAGAGGTAGTTGTTCAGTCTTTTTTTCAGTTGTGTCTGACTCTCCATGACCTCTTTTGGGGTTTTCTTGGCAGAGATGCTGGAGCGGTTTGCCATTTCCTTCTCCAGCTCATTTTACAGATGAGAAAACTGAGGCAAACAGGGTGAAGTGATTTACCCAGGGTTACATGACTAGTAAGTGTCTGAGGCCAGATTTGAACTCAGGAAGAAGAATCTTCCTGACTCTCCAAATGCCACCTAGCTACCCTGGCAGCCAGAGGACATGGGTTCAAATCCCAGCTCTGCCGCTGGATCTCACTTCCTCATCTAGAAAATGAAGGCAATAGACTAATTAGCCTCTCAGGTCCTTTCTAGTTTATTATCTATCACCCTATTATCTCCCAATTGGTGTATAGGGACCTGAGTTTGAATCCTTGCTGCCCTTGTGACATTAAGCAAGTCATTTCACCTATGTGTAACTCAGTAATCAGGGTATATGGGTATTTAGGGAAGACTAGCACCTCTAGTGTGAGGGTTGCCAAGCCCTTTTCAAGGCACTTGATTTACTCAACTTCCACACGAGACTCTAAGAAGCTGTAGCACATGCAGCAGCCACCACCCCGAGTAAAGCATTTCAGCAGATTGGCTTAACTGGGTTGAGGGTCATCAAGGGTTCTCAATCCCACTGCTGGATTGGAAGGCTGTCTATTCCAAGCATGTAAAGACTTCTCCTGGTGGAGTAGGGAGATGAGAACAATTTGTTCCAATGGCTCTGAAGGCGACTGAAGCAGGTGCTATGGAGCACATAGAGCTTGGTTAGACATCAAAGATACCAATGTCATCCATTGCATCCCAAGCCACCACCAGTCATCTTGACGATTGTCTTGCCACTGGACTCCAATGACTCTGGAAGAGAGTGTGAGGCCAGTGATTTCACATAACTCTGCCTCACTTAAATCCAATTTATGCACAAGTCAAAAGACATCATACCATTTTACCATTTTCACCTACCTCAAAGTCCTGTGGTGACAGGCAAGTGATGAAGGTGCAGGTGCAGATATACTGGGAGCTGTAGTCACAACCCTACACACCGGCAGCTCAAGCCATAGGGTTGTCTTCTCACTAGACTGAAGCAGCAGTGGAAGTCAACAGCCCCCTGGGTGTCTGAGCAGCTTACCTTCTAGCATGAGGAAGGAGTTAGAAAAGATACCTTTAAATTGTCTGTTTCACTTAACCCTAGCCTGTTTGCCACAGTAGGCAGGGATCCCACCCTGCAGTCAAAACAAAAATATGTACAAAAACTTTTGTGAAGATGATTGCATTCACCATCAGTACAAGGAATGTGCAAACACTTACAGACAACACCCAATCCAGTAAACCTGAAGACAAATACCTCTTATGAGAACTCAGAAGGTATTGCATCTAAATAGCAGACCTGAGTGAAACAAGGCTGGCAAATGAAGGCCAGCTTAATGAAGTCAGAGCTGAATGCACATTTTTCTGGAATGGCTGCAGTGACAGGGAACACCATGAAGCTGGTATAAGTTTTGAAATCAAAACTAATCAACAAGTTTGTATGCCTCCTAAAAGGAGTGAATAACAGGCTCATGACAATGTGATTACCACTTGCAAGAAAGCACCATGTGTGCTTCATCAGTGTGTATGCTCTCACCATGACGAACCCTGATGAGGTCAAAGAAATGTTTTATGAAGACTTGGAGGCCCTTATCATCAATGTGCCAAAAGAGAACAAGCTAGTAACTCTGGGTGACTTTAACAACAGAGACAGGCACAGCCTATCAGACATAGCAGGGAGTCCTTGAGAGGAATGAAGTTGGAAAGAGCAACAGCAACATTCACTTACTACTGAAGACTTGTGTGTCTTATGACCTTCTCATCACCAAAATTGTCTTCTGTTTACCTAAACTCAACAAAATGTTGTGGATGCACCCTTACAGAAAGCACTGGCATGTGACTGGCACTTATAATGACTGTGTCATTATAAGAAGAGACAGACAGGATGTGAGAGTGATGAAGACAGTGTATGGTACATAGGGCTGGACTGATCACATACTTATCCTCTCCAAGCTAAACATTCTCATTCAACAAAAGCAGGGGCCCCAAAGTAAGACAACTACCGGGCCGGTGCTCTATCCACTATGCCACCTAGCTGCTCTGAACAGTTCGTTCTTAACTTGGAGAAAAAACTGAGCCAATACACAGTTGGCAATCATAATGAAGAAAAAGAATGGGCAGCCTTCAGAGAGTTAGTATACAGAATCACATTTACTCATCTGGGCCAGAACACTCACAAAAAATCAAGATTGGTTTGATAAAAATGACAGGGAAATTCAAAAGGTGCTAAGTGAAAAACAGGCACTCCACAGGGTTTACCAGCAGGATTGTTCATTCATCTCTAAGAAGGAAGTGTTTAAAGCCATCAAAAGTAAAATGCAAACAAAGCTTAAAGAGATGTAGGGTTCTTGACTGGGTAAGAAGGCAAATGAAATTCAGTTTTACACTGATAGTAACAATTCAAGGCTCTTTTATGATGCCCTGAAGCTTATTTATGGACCAAAGATCAATGGTATATACTCAGTGCTGATGGAGGAGCCATACTGATTAATGATAAGGGCATGATCCTGGAGAGATGGACTGAACACTTCCATAGTGTTATGAACTGACCTTCATCAATCAATGGATGAAGCCATTGACTTCAGGTTGAAGTCAATCCATCTCTAGCCAAACTCCCAACTAAAGAAAAGGTTTTGAATGCCACTGGGCTCCTTTCACATGGCAAAGTACCTGGTGCTGATTCTATTCCAGCCAAGAGTTACAAGGCAGGGGGTGTGCCACTCATACAAAATCTGACTGAAATTTTCCAGGTTATATGGCAAGAAGAGGTTATCCCCCAGGAGTTCAAGTATGCCTCCATTGTCCATTTGTATAAAGGTAAAGGAAATAGGATGTCTTGTGACCATCACAAGAAGATCTCTCTCTTAGACATTGCTTGCCAGAGTCCTCATTAATAGTCTGATCCTTCACCTGGAAGATGATCACCTACCTGAGAATAAGTATAGTTTCAGAAAGGGACAAAGAATAGTTGAAATGGTATTTGCTTCCCAACAACTCCAGGAGAAATGCCAGGAGCAGAACAGAGGTCTGTGCACAACATTCATTGATATGTTTTAATTTGATACTGTGAGTCATGAGGGCTTGTAGAAAATCATGACAAAATCTGGTTGCCTAGTGAAGTTCATCAGTATTGTATGTCAGTTTCATGAAGTTAAAAGTCAATGGATAGGGCAGCTAGGTAGCAGAGTGGATAAAGCACTGGCCTTGGATTCAGGAGGACCTGAGTTCAAATCCAGCCTCAGACACTTGACACTAGCTGTGTGACCCTGGGCAAGTCACTTAACCCTCACTGCCCCACCAAAAAAAAAAAAGTCAATGGATGGGTGGGAAGGAGGAATGGGGTTAGAAACATGAAGAGACTAGAAGCTGGACCCACTGCTGGGAGGAATGAGGTAAGAAAACAAGAAGAGATGAATAGAAAGATTGCTAAGCAGCAGTGGGTAAACCAGGTGAGCACAGTCTTACAGCTTCCCCTAGAAATGCATGGCCTATGGAAGTGAGAATATCTGGGTGGAGATAAAGAAATGAAGCCAGTTTGGTTAGACTGAAGAGTGTGGAAGAAGAGTGGTATATAATAAAACTACCAGTTCATCAAGACTTTCCTTGTCACCCTACCCAGCCAGAGCCCCATGGTAAGTCTTATCAATGTATTTCCCCCAATCTTTTATAAATCCTGCCCTACTAATAAAACCCCCAATTTGAAATTAACCATTCTCCCCACCTCCACCTTCAGGCTCTCTTCCTGATGCTTTGCTCCCTCCTATGAATGTGTCCAGGTTTCCCTATCCTAAAAACAAATTCTAACACCCTCTGAGCTAAAGTCTCATCTTCTTCCTTCTCTCAGCCATTTGCCCCTTGTAATATGGCTTCCTTCCCAAAGTGCACTGAAACTAGTCCCTCAAAAACCACTAATGACCTCCTAATAACAAAATCAATCATGCTTTCCCTAGTCTCTTGACTTCTCTGCTTCACTGGACAGTTAACTATCTTCTTATTGAAAATTTCTCCTACTTTGGCTTCCATAGAAGCCTTTTCTATCATGCTTCTTACTTTCCTGATCATTCCTTCTCAGTCTTCTTCAATGGCTCTTATTTCTTTTTCTGCCCCCTAAACATTGTCATGCTTCAACATGATATTCCAGATCCTTTTCCTTTTTCACATTATCCCCCAGGTCCAAAGATCACTCCTATCCAAATGATTCTAATCTGATCCCTTTGCTGAGCTCCAGACCTACATTTCCATCTGCCTGCTAACTATCTCCAACTGGAGGTCCTGCCAGCACTGAATGTCTAAAACCAAACTTATCACTTTCCCCCAAAACAATCTGACTCCCCCTACTTATTCAATAACACTCACCCTTCTCTTAAGCAATGAGGCTCATCATCTTCATCTCACCTTTGACTCTTCCCTTGACCTTATTCCCCCCATATCTTGTAGTTCAATTCTTTGTGTGTCTTTTTCCCTGCCAAGGAGAATGACCTTTGCATTGGAAATGACAGAACAAACATTGAATAACAGAAAGTTAATGCTAAAGATAATCAAGGAAATAATAAAAAAAAAAATCCAGTTGCCCTGGATACAATCAAGTCCGTTGGTCCAGATGAACTATGTCCTTAGGCACTGAAAGAATTGGCAAATGTGACTTGCAGAACAAGCAAGATCTGTAAAAGATCATAGAAATGGAAAATGTTTTTACAAAAAATAGAGAAAGGTAAATATGGTCCTGATTTTCAAAAAAGGAAAGAGAATAGAAGCTACAGTCCATAAGCCAGTGAGTTTGATTTCAATTCCTAGAAAATTTCCAGAGCAAATCATTAAAGAGATAGTTGATAGATATTTAGAAAAGGGAAGAGATGAATACCAAAAGCCAGCATTACTTCATCAAGAACAGGTCTTAAGACGTTAACCCCATTTCCTTTTGTGACTGGGTTACAAAACTGAGTACCATTGGAGACAAAAACTCTAACAATAATAATAATTAATAATTAATAATAACTAACATTTACATAGTACCTACTATGTGCCAAGCACCATGCTAAGTGCTATAGAATTATTATCTCATTTTATCCTCATAACAGTCCTGACAAGTAGGTGTTATCATTATTCCCATTTTACAGATAAGGAAACTGAAGCAAACAAAGGTTTGTGACTTGCTCAGGGTCAGAAAACTAGTAAATGTCTGAAGCCACATTTGAACTCAGGTCTTCCTGCCTCCAAGCCCATCACTGTACCATCTCACTACCATATATAGCACCGGATAGAATCTAATAGAATGGAATTCAAAAGTGATGAATATAAATTCATTTACTTTAGGTTCAAAAAATCAACCTCACAAGTACAAGATAGACTAGTTATGTTAAACAGAGATTTGTTTGAAAAAGATCTGGGAGTTTTAAGGAGACTGCAATTAAAAAATATGATGAGGCAACCAAAATGCTCATGCAATTCTGTACTTCATTGAGAGCCATAAATTCCAGGAATTTGGAAATGATAGTCCCTCTGGGTTTTTTTTTGTCCTTATCCGACTTCTTTTGGAGTATTGTGTGCATTTCTGGACACCGGGGTTTAAGAAGGACATTTTTTAAACTGGAGTGTGTTTAGAGGAAGCAACCTAGATGATAACAGGCCTGAGTCCAGGTCATATGAGAATCAGTTAAAGAAACTAAGGCTTTTTAGGGGAAAAAAGAAGAAAATACTGAGGAGGCATATAATACCTGTGGTCAAGTGTTTGAAGAATTGTCAAGTGGAAAGAGAATCAGACTTGTTTCATTTTGGCCCCTGAAGGCAGAAACAGGAACAGTAGGTGAAAGTTGCAATGCAACAAAAATAGACTTGATTTCAGAAAAAAAAATTTCTCCCAATTAAAGCTGTCCCAAAGTATAATAGGTTACCTCAAGAGGTGATGGTTTCCCTTTCCTTAGAGGTCTTCAAGTAAAGGCGGGATAACCACTTTTCAGATTCATTGTAATGGGGATTCCTTTTGTATATGGGTTGACCAAGATGGCTACTGAGGTCCTTTCTAACTCCCAAATCCCAAGATTGTATCACTTATCTGTAATATCTTTAGACCTCATCTCTTCCCCTACATTTCCACTGCCACCATCCTGGATATCTCTCAACCCAGACTAATGAAATAACCTCCTAACTGATTTCCCCACCTCCAACTTCTTCAACCTATTCTACATATTCAACTACCAGATTACCCTTTCTAAAACACAGTTGCGATATTGTTTCCCTGACTGAAAACATTATTTCAATAGCTCCTTACTGTCTAAAGTACAAACTTTGGCCCAGTTTTTTTTTCTTTTTTCACATCTTTAAAGATTTTTAATATGCAGTATGGTTCCCTTTTCTTCTGCAGTCACTTCTCTTACATGACTTCATATGGTATTCACAAGATTTTTGCACATATTCCTTAATTCTTGATCATGAAATATGTTTATACTTTGAGTCAGCTTAATGGTACAGTAGATAGAGTACTGGCCCTGGATTCAGGAGGACCTGAGTTCAAATCCAGCCTCAGACACTTGACACCAGCTGTGTGTGGGCAAGTCACTTAACCCCCATTGCCCTGCAAAAAACAAACAAACAAAAAAGGTCCCCAAACACTTTTGGGGGTGGATGTTTTACAGTTTAAAGAAGATGCAGAGATATTACAGGTTCATTTGGACTTCTGTCAACAGTTCTGGTATAACCTTGAATTAGAAAAGTAAGTTTTGTCAGTAAAAATTACCTTTTCCCAGTATTTACTACTCTAGTTTTTGTATTGTCTTGCTCGTGGCAAATTGTTTGGTGTGTTGTTTTTTTTCCTTCACGGCAACAAAAACAGTAAGTTTTATTGAGTTTTCTATTTTCAATTTCAAGAAGCCTATCTTATGCCATATTCTAGAGCAAAGCTTCTTAAACTGTGGGGTGTGAAAAATTTGGCAATAATAAAAGATTATATATACCTATTTTATATACCTATTTATATACCATGGGATCACATAAAAATTTCTCATGTGAAACAAGGTCACAAGTGGAAAAAGTTTAAGAAGCCCTGAACTAGAGTTAGGATCCTATGTCATATTTATACAAATATAATAAATGTTTTTTTTATAATTTCGTAATATTCACTTTTGATTTCTCTGTGTGGATTTTGTCATTTACATTCTCATAGTCATTGTGTATATTGTTTTATTGGCTACTTACTTCACTCTGCATCAGTTCATGTCGATCTTCTCATGCTTATCTGTAGTTATCATTTCTTACAGCACAATAACTTTCAATCACACTCACACACCACAATTTGCTAAGCTATTCCCCAATCAGTGGGCATCTACTTTTTAATTCTTTTCTAACACACACACACAAAAATCTGCTATATATATTTTGGTATATAAGGAAGCTTTTTTTTCTTATTGATTGCCTTCTTGGGATGTGTCTGCATCAAAGATTAAAGACATCTTAGTTATTTTATTTGCTTAATTTCAAATTGGTTTCTAATAAAATTATACAATTCACAGGCCCACCAACAATACACATGCCTATGTTCCTGTTATCCCTCGAATATTGACTATTCCCATCTTTTGTCATCTTTGCAGGGTGTGAAGTGAAACCTAAGTGTTGGTTTGATTTTATTTTTTCTTATTAGTGATTAACTTTTTAGATTATTAATAAGTATTCGTGTTAAGAAAAATACATGAATTGATTGATTGATTAATGAATAACAAATCTCATGAGAAATTGGGATTCTGGTCATCAAACAGTGTCTCTGCCTTTGAGGGAAAAAAAACTCTTTTCTTTTTTATTTGCCAGACTCTTTCCAGATTCCCTATCACTTGCACGATAGCTGCCTCATCCTTATATCGAATACTCCTACAATTCAATGTTTCCAGGTATAACTGAAGGATCCAGTAGCCACACTCATCTTGTTGCCTTTCTTCTTTTTTTCCTTGGTGCTTGGAATAGTTTTAACTCTAGAGTAACATCTAAAAAAGGGCAAGTTACCTACTGTCTGATGTGGATGTTCAGTAAATTTAAGATTATTTAACAGCTGTTTCAAAAATCAGAACTAAAGTGACACATGGTAAAATCTGCATCTGATCATCCCTCTTTACAAAAGCACTCTGAACTGCTGCCTAATTTCAATCAACTTTTGTTATGATTTGATCCTTATAACTTCTTTTAAAGATCATACTCTCTCTTTGCTACACAAATCTTGCAATGATCTTTGCCATTTTAAAGCAACAAAATTCAGGCCTTTCCCAAAATATTGGTTCTCTGTGGTCACAGACGATGGGAACATGATTAATCAAAATCCACAGGAACACTGCTCCCTACCCAATCTCACAATAACCAATTGCTCCTTCTCCAATAAGTCTTTGTTCAGAGCGGCTCACAAGATGCATAATAAACATCTAGTCCAACCTCCTTGTTCTTACAGGTGAGGATTAGAGAAAGTAAATGACTTATCAAGGTCTACAGTAAGGTGAACATTCTAGAGCCCAGGCAGAGGCTTTCTTGTCCCTGGGCTTTTGTCCCAATATAGGACAGGAGTTAATGGGCCTTTCACTTTTGTTCCCTGGCTGTGGGCCCAGATGATAAGCAAGTCACATAGTGTAGTAAAAAGGACATTGGAATCAGATAACCTATATTTGAATCCCAGCTCTGTTATCCATGTGACACTGGGCAAGTCACAGCCTCTCTGGGCTTCCTCATTTACAAAATGAGAAATTTGGACTGAATGATCTATGAATTCTTTTTCTAAGATCCTATCCAATGGATCAGAAGGGAGAGTTTTAGGGGATAAAGTTGATAAATAACCTGTTTAATGGCCCTTACCAATCAAAATTCAACATTAAATAAACTAAGTTCAACTAACAAAGCCAAACTTTGAACAGTTCCAATCGCCAATTTTGACCCCAAAGAACAAATGATGAAACACACTTTCTTCCTATTACAAAAAGAGATGGGGGACTGTGAGTATCGAATGTTGTACATATTGTAGAATACAGTTGCTATATCAGTTACTCTGCCTTAACAGTTTTTCTTTGCTAAATAAAAAGAAAGGTAAGGGAGGGATGGAGTGAAGAAAGAGAAAGTGAGAAAGAGAGAGGAGGGAGAGAAAGGAGGTGAGAACAACAGAGATATAAAGACAGAGAAGAGACAGAGACATTGAGAGAGAGAGAGAGAGAGAGAGAGAGAGAGAAAGAGAGAGAAAGGTGGAAGAGAAAGAGAGAAGAAAGCTTATTTATAGGGCTAGTTCCAGATGCTTCAAAATGAGATTTCAGAGGTATGTTTATTATGCTCATATTGTTTTATGTTTACTTTTTCCCTCTGTATAAGTTACAAATTCCCAACCCTGAAGCACAGTGTTTGTGGTGGTGAGGTACTGCTGCCTGAAGATTTTGAGAAGTGGAAAAGAGCAACAGGTGTGGCTATCCATGAAATATTTGGACAGTCAGAAACGGTAGGTAGAAAGATCCCTCCTTAGGTATTAAAAGCCAATGAAGGCACACACACACACACAAGAAGCCAATTGAAGGAATCACCAGCATTCATCCTTCTATCCATCCATCCATCAGTCCATTTACACATTCATCCTATCATCCTTCTATTTATATATTCATTTAGATATTTACTGAGTGCCTGTTACATGTTAACAAAGAAATCTAAGATACCACCCCTGACCATGGGGAGGTTACAATCCAGGTTTTATAAACAAGATAGCTCTGGAAAGCTGAGGTGTGGGTTAAATCCCATTATTTATATGCACTTATAAAGAACTTCATACTTTTACAAGAGTTTTCACATCTGTTAGCTCATTTGAGTCTCAACAACCAGTAGACATAACAATACTTAGTAATAGTTTCAAAGTTCAGCATACAAAGGATGCTCAGGAAATACTTGTTGAATAAATGAATGAATGAAACACCAAGAGATACAAAATATTGCCCAATTTCACACAAATAATAAGTGATAGGATTAGATCACGACAATTAAAACTGTGCAGGCCTCATCTAGTAGGGATTTTAAAACAAAATTGCCCTCTTTCTGTCATTATTATTGTCATACTAATAAAATAATTAGAATATTAGGAACAAGCATGAATTAATGTGTGCAGCATGCAGAGATAACTTTATGACTAATAGGGCTCTCTTCTCTATGCTTTGTAATCTCATCAGTCCCCATTGGTTCATTTACTATACCTATGCAGATGACTGTTAAGGGCTAAAATTCTAGCTAAACTGTCTAAAATATCTAATGAGTGGTCGCCAATAAATTATAAGCTTTAGCAAGAGTTAGACTTTTAAGCATTTATTAAGGAGAATAAGAATTTGGTAAAGAGAGAGAAAAAGGCCTAGATTCCTATCTATTAAAGGGAGAGCACATTTCTAGCTCCCTTCTCCGCCAGAGTCCAGAGGAAAGAGCGCGAGACTGAGCGCCAGTCTCTTCCTTCCTCCTCCCACTAGCCCGCGTCACTTCCTGACTCCTGGTCTTGCCCTCAAAGACCTTCCCTTCATGGGCAGAACTCTTCTACAGTAAGTATCCAGCAGGTGGCGTCATTCCAATCGTTACATGACTCTTGTATCTATGTATTTGATGTACATCTCTCCTGAGCACCAATCCTTTATCACCAACTCCCCTTCTCCAGTCTGAGGCAAACCTCTCTACATGTCTAAGGGATTTCATTCCATCTCCTCTCCAATAGATTCACTTCTCTATCATCTCCACTCTCTCACTTAGCTTCAATCTCTCCCTGTCTACTTGATGTTTCCCTAATGCCCACAAACATGCCCATGTCTCTTCTATCCTCAAAATCCTTCACTTGATCCATCTATCTTCGCTAGCTATCATCTCACATCTCTTTTCCCTTTCATTGTTAACTCATTCAGAAGGCCTTCTACATTCAGTGCCTCTATTTCCTTTCTTCTTAATTCTCTTCTTACTTTCTGCAGTCTGGCTTACAATTGCATCATTCTTCTGAAACTGCTCTATTCAGAGGTACCAATGATCTCTTAAATGTCAAATTTAATGGTCTTTTCCCAATCTTCATCCTTTTTTACTTTTCTGCAGCCTTTGACACTGTCAACCACCCTCTTCTTGTCACACTCTTCTCTCTAAGTTTTTGTGACATTGCTGTCTCCTAGTTTTCCCTATACTTGTCTGATTGTTCCTTTTCAGTCTCCTTTGCTGGCTCTTCTTCCATGCCATATATGCTAACCATGAGTGTCCCCTAAGTCTCTGTCCTGGGTCCTTCCCTCCCTCTACATTATTTCACTTGATGATCTCATTATCTCCCATGGATTCTATTATTATCTCTTTGCCTAGTCCTATTTTCTCTCCTGACCTGCTGTCTCACATCTCCAACTGCATATTGGACATTTCTAACTGGTTGTCTCATGAACATCTTAAATTCAAATGTCCAAAATGAAATGTATTACCTTTCCCCTAAAACTCTCCCTTCTGTCTAAATTCACTATGACTGTTAAGGGTCCCACCATCCTCCTAGTCACTCAAGTTCACAACCTAGATATCATGCTTAATTGCTCACTCTCTGTCTCACATCCCCCACCCCATATCCAATATCTATGGGACATACAGTTTGAGATGCCCCATGTGAGCTCCTTTAATGCAGGGATTATTGCATTTTTCTCCAGCCTGGCACAATGTCTGACACAGTGATGTGTAATAAATGTTTAACCTGTATGATATAATCTGATTGAAAAATACTAGGAAGTCCACTCCTCCACTCTCCCAAAAAATTTCATCACCAACTTGTAATGATGTGTTTTATAGGATTTCAAGCAGCCAGGGAATACAACAGAGTGTTGCACTTGGAACCAGGAAATCCTGAGTTCAAATCCTGCCTTAGACACTCACTAGCTTTGTGACCCTCAGCAAGTTATTTAACTTCTCTCAGCCTCAGTTTCTTCATCTTTCAAATGAAGATGTTAATAGCACCTACCTCCCAGGGTTGTTGTGAGGAGGAAGTGAGAGAACAGTATGGAAAGTGCTTTGCTAATCTTAAAGCACTATCTCAATGCCAGTTATTGTGATTGATGTTTGCCCTTCATTCTCGAAGAGGACCATGACAGATGTCATGACTTGCAATAAATTGGATTTAAGTGAGGATATACTGTGCAGTCATAAGCCTCACTCTATCCTCCAGAGCTATCTGGGTCCCAGGGACAAGACATACATCAGGATGACTAAAGATGACCCCAGATGTTTGAGGCAATCATGGTTAAGTAAGGTTAAGTGACTTGCCCAGGGTCACACAACTAGTAAGTGTCAAGTGTCTGAGGCTGAATTTGAACTCAGGTCCTCCTGATTCCAGGGCCAGTGCACCACCTGACCTGCTCCTATGCCAGTTATTAGAGCCAGAGGGAACCTTAAACATAAGATTATTACATACACTACCCCCAGACTTGTAGATTAAGAAGTAGAGGAAGATTCTGACATTAGAGATTCATTCCTTTGGGTTTAGTTGATCTCATAAGAGAATGCAGACACACCTGGGAAGAGTTCTGTTATTAATACCTGAGGGTTATTTAGCTTATCTGATCCTAAGGAGAACCAACAACTAGCTAAAAGCCAAGGCTAGTGGGAAGGGAGGGCAGCTAGATGACACAGTGGATAGGGCACTGGGCCTAGAGTCAGAAAGTCTCGTCATTTTTTTGGTAAATAGTATTTTTTTCCAATTACATGTAAAGATAGTTTTCAACATTTTTATAAGGACACCAAAAATAAAAATCTGTGAGAGATGTTAAGACATTTTGGAATGATATATGTCATAGGATTTAGTGCTGGGCAGGATCTTTTAAAAATATCTTTTCTGGTGCCCTGATTTTGTAATGGAGGGAACTATTTAGGCCTTCAGTAGGTATATCTGGACTCTTTCCATTAAATGTGTTTATTTTGTTTTCTTACGGTCAACAGGGTATAACTTGTGCAGTGTCCAGAGGAATGAAGATCAAGAAAGGCTCCATGGGGAAAGTTATTCCACCCTATGACATGCAGGTCTGTCTCTCCGTTTCATTCAATTAACATTTATTAAGTGACTACTGTGTGTGAAGCACTGCATCAGGCCCTGGTCATAAGAAGATAAATCCCTCCTCTAAAGGGTCTACATTCTTCTTCTTCTTTATCCCTAACCCTGGGACATGTGAACTTTGTTTATAGCTACATTTCAGTATAATTGGTTTCCTTTGTAATCCTATGTATTTTATTTTATACATTTAAAACCATTCTTCTAAAAAAAAAAACCTATTCAATTAAAACCATTCTTCTGAGAAGGTTTCATAAGATTGAAGGGAGTTAGAGAAGGGGAAAACAAATAAGTTTTGAAAGATTCTGAGTTGGAAATGAGGGGAGACTACATTCCATGAATATGGTTCAGAGAAAAGAGTGTTGGATTTGAAATCAGAGGACCTGGGTTCAAATCCCACATCTGCCACCAACTATCTGGGTGATGTTGGATAAGTTTTAAAGAACCCTCACATTTTATAGAACATAGCTCTTCTCCCACCCCCTGAAATTACTTCTATTAACTTTATATATATATATATATATATATATATATATATATATATATATATATATATATATATATATATATATATATATATATATGTATATGTATATATCATATTTATTCATATGTGAACATAAAACAATATGAGCATAATAAATGCTTTTTAAACATCAAATTCTGAATGAAGAGCTTCCACATACAAAAGTGAGTTTATCATCTTCCTCCCCAAATCACTTATATCTCCCAAGTTCCCCATTTCTATCCACAACTATTCTTCCAGTCACCCAGTCTTAGAAACCTGGAGTTATCTTGGAAATAGTCACCCCTAAATCCCATCAAGTCACCAAGTTATATCAGTTCTTAGTCATTTCTCAATCCTATCTCAGCCACTAACTCTTTGACCCCTAGGCAAGCCACCTAAATGAATGCAAGTAAAAGGATGTATTTTTTTAATTAGACACTAGTTTAAGATTTGGAGACACAAATATTAAAGCAAGTCAGTCCTTATTCTTTAAGAATAGTAGCTCTTTTTGCGGTGGCTAAGAATTGGAAATCAAAGGAATTTCCATCAATTGGGGAATGGCTAAACAAACTGTGGTAATATGATGGTGATGGAATATTATTTTGCTATAAGAAATGACAAGCAAGATGACTTCAGAAAGGCCTGAAAAGACTTGTATGAACTGATGTATAGTGAAGTGAGCAGAACCAAGAAAACATTGCGCACAGAGACAGCAGCAATATTGTTTGATGAAAAATTGTAAATGACTTAACTATTCTCAATAATACAATGATCCAATTGATGAAACATACTATCCACCTCCAAAGAAAGAACTGATACTGATGGAACAGACTGAAGCAGGCTATTTTTCACTTTCTTTAATTTTTTTCTTTTAATCAAGTTTTCTTGTACAAAATTACAAATGTGGTAATATTTTATATAATCATACATGTATAACCCATAAAAAATAATATTCTACTCACATTCAAATTAGGGCAAACAACACATATAGAGGAGTGGTTGCCAAGAAAGAGTGTTTTTATCTGGGAAAGCTTAGTGCCAGCAAATGGAAATCAAAAATTAGCATGCTCTTCCCAGAAGCAATAGTAGTGTTGCTTTTATTTCAATTCTCAGACCAAGAGGAAAAAGAGGGAATGGGGTATGTATGGGGTGTAAGATGGCCAGGTTGAAGAAATATGGTTCCAAAGTATGACAAGCTGAGTGGCTCGGCTCCTCCAGGATAGGTCTCTGGAGGTCCAGTTTGGAAAGCAGATGAGCAGCAGTCACCAAGCAAGAGGTGGCAATGTGAAAAGAGTGATCACAAGGAATTCAAGAGTCAAATTCTGACTTGACTTCATGTTTCCTAGGTAACTCCCTAGTACTTCTATCTCGCATGGATCATTGCTGGAGTTTCTACACTGGGAATTCCAGACTGACAAAATTACAGATTCTTCACAAAATGTCCCCAGTACCACCACTGCAGTATACATTCACTAATTTACATTGGAACTATTGTTAATAGCCCCTTCTCTCCAGGCTCTTATCTGTCCTACCCATCACTTAGATAGACAATTTCATCATATTACTCCCTTGTTCAAGAAGCTGTAACATAATGTACCAAACCAGATTCTAGCCCAAGCTTGTATTCAATCTATAGCGTTACCTCAATAACCTATCATACCCTGCATTTTCAATCATCTTTCTGATATTCCCCAATATGACCACTTTCTCTCCTTCTCTAGTCAGGTTGGTCTACTCATAGCAAATGTTTTCCTTTGGTTATTCCTGCCTCTATTTTTGTTGTGTTATTTATCCCAATGTGGAATGCTCTTCCATCCTTCCATTTGCTAATTTAAATCCTAAGCCATTTTTCAAGACCCAGCTCCAGTCTTACTTCTTCCAGATTATTCTGAATTCATTGATCCCTCCTTTCTCTGACTTTCATATATTTTGGCTATATATTATCCATATATTTGGCTATATATTATCCATATATTATGACTATGGTATCATTGCTCTAAAAGAAAATACTTTTATTGTATTTTCCTTGTGTTATACTTTTGTTTTGTCTCCCTGGTAAAATTAGAAGATTCCTGGAAGCAAAATCCATGTCTTATCTTCCTTATTAGTATTCCCAAAGTGTCTAAGTATATGGTAGTAGAAGATCAAGAAATACTTTCTGGGTTGAATGGAATTGAAACAGATGACTCAAACCTACTTTAGTTCCTGGACAATGCTAGCGTATTTTAAGTGAGATATGAAAGAGAAGATTGTTAGCAGAGAGGACATATTATAATGTGTAAAGAAAACTAGCTTTGGATTCAAAGAACCTGAGTTCAAATTCTTCCTCTGATACTCACCTCCCTTGTGACTTTAGGAAAGTTACTTTTCCTCTCTAGGTCTCCACTTCCTCATTTGCAAAATTATGGTGGAAGTTATGGGGTTGAACTAATTACAAGACCCCTAATATTTCTTTTTTGTTCTAAATCCTATAATTTCTTAACATCTTTAAGACCAGCAGTGAACCTGTCTGTGAATCTAGTCTGCCTAATTTTGAGATAAATTACAGAAGTCTGGCAAGGAAAGGATCACAGGATCATAGATTTTGATCTGAAAAGGAATTTAGAGGCTATAAAGTCTAGCCTCTTCATTTTATTAACAAGGAAACTGAGACACAAAGAGGTTAAGTGAATTTGCCCAGGGTCAAACAGCTAGTAAGTGAGGTGGAATCTTAACCTAAGACTTCCTTATTCCATATCCAGTGCCCTAAGCACTATGACATGAAACCAAATCAAAAATGTATCTGTTACTCACTTCTTATTAAAACTAAGGAAATAGGCTTTAAAAGGTCTGAATAGGAAAATTACCAACCACATTTTCTGATCCAGTCAGACACTAACCTGTCCAAATTTAATTTGGGGAGTAGGGGTAGGGGAAGTCAGGGTTGTAATTAGCTCCTTTAGGGGCGGCTAGGTGGTGCAGTGGATAAAGCACCGGCCCTGGATTCAGGAGTACCTGAGTTCAAATCTGGCCTCAGACACTTGACACTTACCAGCTGTGTGACCCTGGGCAAGTCACTTAACCCCATTGCCCCACAAAAAAAAAAAATTTAAATTAAATAAATAAATAAATAAATAAAAGTGATTACCTCCTTTAATCATCACAACCGCCCTATGGAGTAGATTTTGCAGACGTTATTATCTCCATTTTGTAGATGAGAAAACTAAGCCTCAGACAAGGAAGTATAATTGACAAATGACAATGCCAGGAATTGAAATATGATTTTCTGATGCCAAGTCCAGTGTTATTTCTATAATTCAAGCAGCTTGGTGACATAGCACATGACTTGGAGTCAGGAAGACCCAAGTTCAAATTTAGCCCTTGGGCACTGACTAGATTTGTGACCCTGGCAAAATTACCTAACTTCTCTCTCCCTCAGTTTTCTCAATTATAAAGTGGGAATAATAGGACCTACCTCAAAGGGTTGTCGTATGGATTATGCTAGTTGTTGTTGTTATTTTCTCATTGCCTCTCTAATAATATCAAGTGGGACTAGAGCAATGTAATAATCATTCAGGGTGCCATCATAGGCAAACACTCAGAGGGGGTCAACCCCAGTATGGCAAAGATGTGAAGAGCAGGGAGCAAAAAACATAGCACTTTTCTAAGTTGGCACTCCCTCCAGCATTTCCCTAGCTCCTTCCCCAGGTTTTGAAATGATTACCCTATTTGAGCAACCAATATAAGAAGACAGGTGCCATGGAGGGACTCCAGTTCAGAGACAGCAACTGGATCACCCTGTTACTGATACAATCTCATAGAATATCTCTCTTAATAGTTTCTAGTTTTATTTTAACTTTGTCTGATATTATCAGTGACAATCCTGTTTTACTTGAGTTAACTGTTGTACAGCCTTTCAATTTAAACTCTCTAAGTCTTTCTGAATTAAATGTTTCCTAGAAACAGAATATTGTTGAATTCTAGATGGTCTAGATTCTGAATGTGGAGGTGGGGGTCACTTCAGCATCTGACTTTGTGAGAAGGAAGTACCCCAAAGATGACTTGAAAGTATCTATTTTTTTCCTCTGAACTCTCCAAAGTATTTTAAATTCAATTTTATTTCATTTTTAGTTCCAAATTCTCTCCTCTCTTCCCTCCACCCCTCTCCCACCCATTGAGAAGTCAAAGTAATTTTATTTATAAAATAATCATCTCTTGCCACTTTCTTCTTCTTCCAGATCATAGATGAGAAAGGAAATATCCTGCCACCAGGGATAGAAGGGGAAATTGCCATCAGGATCAAACCTACTAGACCTATCGGCCTATTCTCTGGCTACTTGGTAAGACCATCCCCATCCAGTGGGAGAATTGCCTACAGGTAGTTTAAAGGCTATTATATGGAATAAGAATTACATTTATTGCATTTGGTCCCAAAGAGTAGTTTCCAAGTGGTTTCCAAGTCACAACTGGGGGCAATGGGTAGAAACTGTAGAAAGGAAGAATTCAGGACAATATAAAGAACTTAATAATTAGTTTTGTCCAGAAAGTAGACTAGGCTCCCTCAAGAGGAAGTGAGTTAATCCCTCACTGGAGATTTCCAAGCAGAAGTGGTTCAACCACTTGTGGAGGATATTATTGGGAGACTATTACTCAAATATACATCTGGGGCAGCTAGGTGGTACAATGGATAAAGCACGGGCCCTGGATTCAGGAGGACCTGAGTTCAAATCCGGCCTCAGACACTTGACACTTACTAGCTGTGTGACCTTGGGCAAGTCACTTAACCCTCATTGCCCCACCAAAAAACAAACAAACAAACAAAATATACATCTGGTATCATGACATCTGAAATAGATAAATCTGCTTTCTGCTTTCATCTAAAGCTGTCTTTAGTAAAAATGCTAGGGGGCAGCTAGGTGGTATAGGGGCCAAATTTAATATGGGGAGAGTTAATTGGGTGGCTTGCCATAATGTTGGGGTTCAGAAAATAATGAAGGACCTCATTGCCCCACCAAAAAAAAAAATGCTAAAAGAATAGAGCTTAAGACAGAGACCTTTTTCCATGTTCAAATCAATTCATTTATCACTACTCTCACTCTTTGGGTTCATCCAAGCAACCAAGGCAGAATCTACCTAACTATAAGATTATCCAGCCCACGTCTTTTTATTTTGTATACAAGAAGATAGTGATGCACATTGTTAAATATCTTTGCTAAAAAGTTAGATCTACTGGAAAAAAAAAAGGAAATGAGATTAGTCCAACAAGAACCCATTCTGGCTCATTCCTTTATCATATTCCAATAGTGGAGCTGACTAGGAAAAGTTTCTATGATCATTCATTTTTTTATGTGTTTCTCTTTGAAATGCGTTAACCTGGAAATTAAGAAACAGGAGAAATAAGATCTTTAATTGGAAGCTAGGAATACCCAAAGAAGGGAACAGAGGACAGGGTTTTTTTGTTTTGTTTTGTTTTGTTTTTAGAGAGGCAATTGGGGTTAAGTGACTTGCCCAGGGTCACACAGCTAGTAAGTGTTAAGTGTCTGAGGCCAGATTTGAACTCAGGTACTCCTGACCCCAGGGCCAGTGCTCCAGATGTAGTGCTCTATCCACTGAGCCACCTAGCTGCCCCCAGGACAGGGTTTTTAATGGGGTAACAGAACAAAAAGGGAACCAAAAGATTGCTCCAGAGTGACCTATAGCTAATTAATGTAAATGAACCTTAGACAGAAGAAATAATAGAACAGCTCCTAATTTAAGTATAGGAGCTACTGACTCTGAATAGAAACTACTTAATGTAGGTGGACCCTTTTTACATAATAACATAAAGTCCAGGGAGTAAGGTGGGGAACATTGGGAGGGGATGAGTTGCTTGGGGGAAGATCCATAAGTCCATCAAGAGTCTGGAAATGACAAAGACAGTCAGCCCCAGGCAATTCACCTGCCTGGGAAAGAGGGGACTGGGTGGGGGAATCAGTTCTCAGTAAATTTTGTAGTTCTCAAATGCTACTTTTTGTTCATAAACATCCTTGCAAGATTACTAAGTGTATAGATATTTGAAACTGACATGTTGCCTCTTCAAATAGTACCTTGGAAAAGAATGTAATCTTGCTTTCTTAATAGTTTCTGGTCTGAACTTGACTTTGATATTATCAGTGATGTTACTGTTTTACTTGAGTTAACTGTAGTATGTATAAGGGCCTAAAATTCTTAAATTAGAAGCTTTAGCAAGAGTTTAGACTTTTAAGTATCTATTAAAGTTCATCAGAAGTTGGTGAGGAGAGAGAGGTAAAAGTCAAACTTCATCTAACTATCTAACCCCATCCCCCCATCTCACCCACCAAGCCCAAGTAAGGAACTGAAAAGACCTTGACCTCCTCAGCTTCTCCTCGAAGTCCTCTGTGAAACCAGAAACAGGGCCGTGTACACACACACACACACACACACACACACACACACACACACACACACACACACACACCTCCAAGCTAATTGGCTGGTAACTTTGATTGACACAACTAACAGGCGGTAACTTCCGGACACTAAAGTCACGTGGTTTCCAAGTCACATGCTTTCTCCTTATGGCAGAGCTTCCCTGCAATATCTTTCTCAACAGATTGGTAGTGCTCTAAAGCTCACATATGATAAATATTAGTATAACTTTTCATTAAACTTTCTCATTCTTTCTGCATTAAATGTGTTTCCTATAAATAATATATTGTTCAATTCTTGTTTTTGTCTATTTTATAACATAAGCCAACAAAATAGTGCAGTGGATAGAGAGCTTGGTCTAGAATCAGTAAGACCTGAGTTCAAGTCCAGTCTCAGACACTTACTATCTATATAACCTTGGGCAAATTATTTAACCTCTATTTGCCTCAGTTTCTTCAACCTTAAAATGGAAATAATAGCAGCTTCTACCTCGCAGGGTTGTTGTGAGGATCAAATTAGGTAACATTTGTAAAACACTTGGCATAATGCCTGGAAGTAGGCACTGTAAATATACTTATTCCCTTTCCTTATAACCCTTTTTTTCTATTTATTGTTGGATTTAGTCCATTTGCATTTAACATTGCTAAATTTATCTTTTATTCTTTGATATTTCTCATAAAGGAACATAAACTTTCTTATTTCACTACTTTTATTATTGAACAAAAATTGACAATTCAATGCTAAATAAGATCCTAATATCTTATATTATTAGTTATGCAAATCCCTTGACCTCTGGATTCCCCCTTTATCAAAGAAAGGAACTTAGCTTGGAGATCACCTCATCCCTTCCCCTTCCACCCTTTTTTTTTCCTTTCTAGATCTAATAATGTTTAAAGGCCATTGGAAAAAAGTTAATAGATTAAATAATTAAAGATGAAAGCTAGAAAATTATTGATAGTGGACACAGATGGAAGGAGATGGAATCAAAGGCTTAAGTAGCAGCCTTGGTCTTGACCAAGAGAAGTAATACCGCCTATTCAGAGATAGAAATAAAGGAGGAGAGGGCTAGTGAAGATGTAGAGAAAACAGGGTTTGATATGCTGAATGTAGGGTGATGAGGAAACTCATGATGGTTTGCCTTAATTTTGTCAGCAAAGTAGGAGGTGAAGGTATATGCTAAGAGAACAGGATCAGGGGTGGGTCTCAGAGGCTTGAGAAGAAGATTTAAACAACCACTGAAGGGAGTAGAATAGTCAACCAAGAAAGAGTTAAGGTTTTGACTTACAGTGGTGATGTAAGAGGGGACAAGAGATTTTAAATAGAGAAGGAGACTTCAAAATTCAGTGTTGTGGTGATTGCATTGTTTGCTCATTTTCTTTTGAAGTATGGTTTCATTTTCTTGCATGGATTTTTAGCAATTTTACTTCTACCCAGTGAGCCATTTATGAGTGGAATGTGAAGAGCCTCACTCCCTTCTAACCCTAACCTCCCACACAGCAGTCTTCTGCAAGTCTGAAGTAATTCCTTTAATGAGATTTTAGGATTTTACAAGAATGCAAGTCAAGCTCAACAGACTTTAAAGAATTTACCTTCTGGACAGCTAGGTGGTCCAGTGAATAAAGCACCAGCCCTGAATTCAGGAAGACCTGAGTTCAAATCCATCCTCAGACACTTGACACTTACTAGCTGTGTGACCCTGGGCAACTCACATAACCTTCATTGCCCTGCAAAAAAAAATAAAATAAAATAAAAATTTACCTTCTTTCCCTTTTTTATAAGTAAAATCATTTTCTCTTCTCTAATCCTATAACAAGTCTCATATTCAGGTATCTCAGTATTCATATTCTCAGTATTGGTATCAGTGACTCACATCTTCCAATTTTTTAATGACCCTGGAATGCCCTTAATCTAGGCCTAGTGCTTTTATAATCATTAAGACATGGCAGGTCAAAGATTTAGAGCTGGAAGGAATCTTAGAGGCCATCAACTCAAACCCCTCCATTTTTACAAAAAAGGGAGATGAGTCTTAGAGAGAAGTACAGTGACTCACCCAGAATCACCCAGCTAGTGAGCCAAATTTGAACACAGGTCTTTCTGACTCCAAATCCTGGGTCCAATCCACTGTAATATTGCCTCTCCTTAAGTGTCTCTTCATTCAATTTCTTTTCCTCTTGGGGGGTGGGGGGGTGGGCAGGGCAATGAGGGTTAAGTGACTTGGCCAGGGTCACACAGCTACTAAGTGTCAAGTGTCTGAGGCCAGATTTGAACTCAGGTCCTCCTGAATCCAGGACTGGTGCTTTATCCACTGTGCCACCTAGCTGCCTTCCTCATTCAATTTTCTGTTAACCTTTTTGATTCTGAATTCCCAGTCTCAAGTTTGAACTACTTAGTAGACAAATCAGAAGTAAGTAAATGAGTCAAGTTAATTCTGCCTTCTCTTTATCATCCCTTATCATTGTCCTATCCACTCTGAGCATAACAGCATTCCTCTCTTTTATTTTATAACCCTATTGCCTCCAACAAAGATTTTTATAATTTATTTTTATGTAAAAAGAATATGAATATAAATATATATGGAAAATCTTTAATGAACTATATAAGCTCTAACGCTCATTATCCTATCTCCCATACTTGCAGACAAATCTGGTGCCTGAGGAAGGCAACATTTCTCTCATAGAGGTCAGGAAGATTCTTCTTTAATGCTATTAGCTTGAGAGCCTACACCAACTGATATATTCTACTCAGTGTTAACCACTAGTGATTAGTGCCCCAGTACTATTTAACCAATGAATATCAATTAGCTTTTACAAAGGGATATTTACTGCAAAAATACAGCAAGAATAAAAATTACAAAGCATTTCTCCCTGACACCTTGAGACACACTCGCCCTGATACCACTGCTGCCTCTGGGGAATGTGTACTCAAACTCAAGGTAGCTTCCTTATAGCATTTTTCTCCAAGTTCCTTTTCTAATTTGTCACAGCCAATGGGTGAACTACTATAGATCCCTCTAGGCTTTCAATCTATGCTGGTTTAAATAAATTGCTTCACCCCTTCCTCTCTGGCTTCTGGCAAATTCTACCAAGGATTCCATCTCCCCACCCTCGAGTGTTTGCTTTTCTTTCTTTCCAAAGTTCAAGAGTCATCTCTTATACAAACAGTGACCAAGAAGAGAGGCTCACATTTACAGATCACAGGTAGGCTTCAGGTGGGGGACAAGGAAGCCCAAGGCCTCCTCCCATCCAGAGGCTTCCATACAGCATTGCACCTCCTTCAAATGCAGCCAGGCAAGAAAAATGCTTTGGTCAGTTAGTGTCTTTTGAATGCACCCCCAGTTCTGGATCAACAGCCAATCAGAAATTCAGTCCTTCACCCCTGGATAGATAATTGGAACCAGTTGTAAAATGTATATACGTGCTCCAAAACCTGGTGCAGTGTCCTTCCTTTATCATGACTTTCAGGAAGCAGGCTCCGAGTTTCTTCCCATCAGACTGGCAACGTGTTCTGAGGATGGATCCCCCGCCCCCCCCCACCCCCGCCCCCCCCTCCACCCCCACCTTTGCATTCTCATTCTGAACTATAGTTGGAGAGAGAAGTGTTCTTAGAGGCCATGCAACCCAACTCCATTATTTTACAAATGGGGAAACTGAGGCCCAAAGTGATTTAGTGACTTGACCAAGATCTCAGAGGTAGTAAGTACCAGAGACAAGATTGGAGCCTAGAACCTTGGTCACTAGGGATCATGCTTGTTTCCACTCTACCTCACTGCAGTACAAGTCTCCCATCTATTTAGGATTTTGGTGATTCTGACATGATTGTCATAATAATCCTCATTTACCTGCCCCTATTCCTTCTGTCTACACGCATCTTTTTAAATACTAATATGGTCAATGATTTTCCTAAACATCAGATGAAATCCTCACAATAAGCCCTTTCAGATAAGCAAGTTATGACTTATTATCCTTATTATCCCCATCGTATAGATGAGAAAATTGTCCAAGGTAGCACAGCTATTAAGCATCCAAGGCAAAAAGTAAACATAGGACTTTTGATTCTCCAGGTCCAGACTCCCTCTCTAATGACAGGGCCTGGTCCAAAGGTCATTTTAGTGGCTAGACAAAGGAGAGTATGATTGTTTAAGCCTCAGTCTTGAGACAGAGAACAGGGCAGCAAGACCTAATCTAATCATCTTTGTACCCTAAGCATTCAGTATAGTATTTACAGAGTAATAGATGCCAGAAAAAATATTTGTTATTGATGATGAAACACCAAGGTATAATAGGCAAGGATTAAAAGAAGCCCTAATTTTATTCACTAACCCAGGGTAAGAGTTAATCCATTGTTCTAGAACTGTGGTGTCAAAATCAAAAAGATATGAGTCCCTACAGGTCACATATTGACTTAGAAAACAAAAAAATTACATTATCTATTTTGTATTGTATTTTTATTTATTTTGTTAAACATTTCACAATTCCATTTTAATCTGGCTCAGGAAGCAAAACTCCCTGCTGCTTGTGGCCTGAACATCAAGAATATTAACATCCTCTTCTGTTTTCAATCCTTCACCAAAAGTATTGCAGAACCCTGGTGTAGAAAAAGCTGTCCAACCTGTTCATATGATGTGGGTACTTCTTTTCCAATCACAAATTAATGACAAGAGAAGATCAATGGACTGAAAAGTCGATTGGCTAGAACATGGTGCCAAAGAGAGCCAGAGTTTAGAGCTGGAAAGTATTTTGAAGGCCACTGAGTCCAACCCACTCATTTTACAAATGAAGAAACTTAGGAGAGGTTACATAACTTTCTCAAGAGCACACAAGTAGTAGTAAGTGTCTAAATCAGGATATGAACTCAGGTCTTACTGACTCCAAATCCGGTGCCCCATCCCTTATGCCATGCTGTTTCTCAAAAGTGATGGGCTCTAACTCCGAACAGCTACTCAGGCTAACCCTAGGAAAATGTTGATCCGCAGCCAGACTGCATCTCAAATGTGAGTCAGCCTTCCTGAAAATGTATCCCATTGATCATTCAGAGAACTGGCTCCATTCCTCCCATCCTGAAAAAAAGCCTGTGAGCCTGCAACAGACTACTAACAAAGTGGTAGCATCTTCTTTCTATGCAAAGGTCAGAATCCTTTGTGATTTAATTAGTGATTTCTAATGAGTGATTCCAGATGGCAAAAACATATAAAGGAATGGGAAGTATACTTAAGAGACCCAGTCCTTGTATTAAAGGATTTTACACTCCAACACTACAAGGAGAACAGGATCACTGAGGAGCTAGACACAGACAAATGTTTTAGGGTTCACAACTGCACTAAGACTTTTGGGACATCTTGTAGACTGCCCAAAGAAAGGCAATGTATACAAAGAGCTGGCCTTGGAGTCAAGAAGCCCTGGGTTCAAATCTTGCCTCAGATGTCTCCTGCCTGTGTGACCCCAGGTAAATCATTTAACCTTCTAGTGCCCCCCCCAGACAACTCCTTAAAATTATAAAAATTGACGATCTAAATCAGAGAAGGATATTTCCTTGCCAGGAGTTCCCTACCAAAATAAAAGTCATAGGTCTATTTTTTTTAAGTGTCCGAGGTACTTACAGAAGACAGGAGTGACTCAGAGTATAAGGCAGACTGGATGGAGAATGGTCTGGCTACCTTTACAACAAATAGATCCTTTTCCACTGTTAAATCACTTTCTTAAAAAAAAAAATGTTCTCTTCCACTCAGGATAATTCAGAGAAGACTTCCTTACCAGAACGTGGTGACTTTTACCTCACAGGTGACAGAGGCCATGTGGATGAAGACGGCTATTTCTGGTTCCTGGGTCGATCTGATGACATCATTAATGCTTCTGGGTAGGCTGTTTGCTGGGGGCTTTGAGATTTCACAGCTCCAGGCTTACGGGTTCCTAAGGGCATGTGCTAGAGTCAAGGCCATATCTATTTCCCTTTCAGTGTTAAGGGGCACGACCCAATGTTTCAGGAAGATTGTGGGGATGCAGGGCTCTTTCTAGAGAACTACAAAGCTTGGTACATATACGGTATGGGATCCCCCTGCAAACTTTTTTTTTTTTAATCACAGTAAAAGCAGATGAAAATGGACATCACTTGTCCTTTTAAAGAGGAAAAAAAATCACATAATGAACGCATAAGGAAAAATAGTATTAAGGGCTTGCGAAGTTGATTTCATTTGTATGAATCTCAGGGTTTTGATTTTTTTTAGCCACAACTGATCCAAGCCATTCCTTCCCGCCCGCCCCGCCCCCTCCCCCCCCCCCAACAAGTACATCCCTGAGACACTGTACAACCACTAAAGCAGTGGACTTTGCAAAGTGCAGAGCTCAAGACAATCTATCCCATCAGAATTTATCCCGGGGAGTAGAATGGAGGGAGACGTCATTGCCTTAGGGTAGAAGTGCTACTCAGAAGTCACTTAGAAGGGAGGTTTAAAGGAGGAGAGGAATTTGAAGGGTAGCCACGGGAAGGTTATCAAACTAGAGATGATGCATGATCCCGCTATGTAGGTCCACACAATATTGTCCGGTGGGACAGTTGTGGGGATATTCCCTTTTCCGACATAGTTGCAGATAAGGACAATAGCCTTGGAGTCTCTGAAAGCCCGTTTTCTCCTTTAGGTATCGCATTGGTCCCTCTGAAATTGAAAACGCCCTGGCCGAACACCCAGCCGTGGCAGAATCAGCAGTCATCGGCAGCCCAGACCCAGTCCGAGGAGAGGTGAGGAAAGAGCCGAGACATAGTGAGTCCACAGAAGGCCAAATTCCTCAACTTGGAGGTTAGGATTTCCAAGTCAAATCGTCTCAGGCAAAGTTCAAGAGCTATGGAGAAAAATTGGCCGCGAGTGCAGCTCCCCCATGTGGCCAGAAGGCAATACTGCATGTTCAATGATTTTTTTTTTCCTCCAGTGTATCTATCGGATACCTGTTATGTAACTAAAACCAGACTAGGAGTTATAAAGGAGACACAATATGTACAAGACACATTTTCTTCCTTCACAGAACTTGCAACTTAGATTTAACCTATCCATGAGAACAGAACTAAACTATATGAGTATAGAAGGAAAGGGAGTTTAGAGAATAATTAGATTAATGATTACAATAAGTCACATCTATATAACACTTTAAGGTTTATTAACTTTTCCTTCCTCAAAACAACTCTGGTCACGATCACATGAGTGATCATTGGAAATTCCCTTAACACTTCCTCAAACTATTCAGCCAGTAAGAGCTTAGAGCCAAGAGAGAATTTCAAAGCTGAAAAGGACCTCCCAGGGAATTGTGAGCTGAAACAGTGAAGGAAGGACTCAAGGACTTTTGCAGTAACTTGAGGGTGTGGATAATTTAACAATAGTAACATTTACATTTGCAAAGCTCTTTTACATGTGTTATCTCATCTGATCCTCAAAACAACTTTGGTTTAGATAATAGCATGTATTTTAATTTTTTCTATGATTACAGAGTACATATATTATTCATTTGATACTCTACTATGAGGTAGACAGTACAAGCATTATTATCCCCATTTTACCAGAAAGAAAACTGAAACACAGAAAAATGAAATGAATTACCAAATGTCAAATTACTTGTAACTGGTTGAGCTAGAACTCAAATCAAAACCTCCTGAAACCCAGTCCCTTGCTATTTATAGATTGAATGTGTTCGGGGCAGCTAGGTGGCTCAGTGGATAGAGCACTGGCCCTGGATTCAGGAGGACCTGAGTTCAAATCCAACTTGACACTAACTTTGTGACCCTGGGCAAGTCACTTAACCCCATTTGCCTCAAAAAAAAAAAAAAGAGAGAGAGATCATTAGTAGATTGAATGTGTTCCAAGAATGAATGAATTAATTGATTAATTAATTGACTTTAAGATCTACCTAAGTGAAATATAATGAAGATAAATGCAATTTATTCTAAAGCTAAAAGGAAATGCATTGCAGGTCTGCCCACACCACAGCATTCCTATCTGTTAGTGTGGATATCAGATGTGCATCCAGTGCACAATGCTTGTCCCAAGTAGGCACTTAAAAAATCTTTAAGTTGGATAGACTTTAACAGACACCTCATCTAACTCCCCAATCCAGTAGAAACATATATAACACTCTCTATAACCTCCCTCAAATAAGGGAGGCAGTGGGACTTATATTGAAATCCTAGCCCCTTCTGCCCTTGTGAGTGAATTATTTCATCTCTCTGTTACTCAGTGTCCTCACATTTAGAAATAAGGGGACTTGATTAAATGATCTATGAGGTCCCTTCCAGCTCTTAATATATGATCCTATAAACTCTCACAAAATTCAGTTTTTGGGTACTGACCCACTGTGTCAAGCTAGGAACCTAAGGACCATCATAGACTCAATGCTCCTAAATAAAGCCCGAACCAAAATTTTTTTGGGGGGGAGGGGGGTGAGGCAATTGGGGTTAAGTGACTTGCCCAGGGTCACACAGCTACTTAAGTGTCAAGGGTCTGAGGCCGGATTTGAACTCAGGTCCTCCTGAATGCAGGGCCGGTGCTCTATCCACTGCTCCACCTATCTGCCCCCCAAACCAAATTAAAATATAATCGGGAAATATTTCACAACAAAAATAAAAAATACAATAGAACATAGATAAGTTAATATGTGGTTTTCTGAGTCAATGCTCAGACGCAGAGATTCTTATGTACGGTTTAGTGGCCCAACTTCTATGTGAGTTTGATACCACTAATCTAGGGAATCCCTTTTTTGAAAATTTTGTTCAAGAATGTAAATTGACAACAAGTATGCAAAATAAAGTTTCTGAGAGTTCCTTTGGTTACAGAGAGATTAAGTGACTTATCCATAGTACCACAGCTAGGTTGTGTCAGAGGTAGAATTTAACCCCTAGTCCTCCTGACTCTAACACCATCATTCTGTTGTTAAAGAGCTTTCATTATTGAGAAGTTATTTCTTATGTTGAACCACTCTCTGCCTCCTTATACCATCCTCCCATTAGTTCTACTTCTGCTCTCTGAAGTCACATCGAATAAATCCAATGCTTCTTCTATATGACAGCTCTCTAAATATTTGAAGAGTGTGCATGTCCTTCCAAGTCTTCTCTCCTACAGGCTATGCATCCCAAGTTCTCTCAACTATTTTCTTATGACCTAGTTTCCAGGCCCTGCAACATCCCAGTCATCCTCTCCTGAACACATTCCATTAGAGTAATGCCCTTCTTAAAATGTGGTGTCCAAAAGGGGACTCAAGATAAACTCCAGATGTGGTCCCAGAACAGAGCATAATGGGACCATCATCTCCCTTGATCTGCACACTGTGTTTCTATTCATTTGGCCTAAGATTTTATTAATATTTTTGACAACTGAATTATACTGTTGGCTCGTTTTCAGCAAATGAATTAGTGATTTGACTGTAGCTAAGAGCTAAAAATGGACTATATTAACCAAACTTGACTATACAATTCCCAGGGGCTATCCATCTCAATTCCTATTTCTGCCTAGAATCATATTTATTGTCTCTCTACTTTAAAGAAACACAAAAAGGTTTAGAGTCACAGTGATGAGTCGTTTGGTTTTTTTTTTGTTTTTTGCAGGGCAATGGGGGTTAAGTGACTTGCCCAGGGTCACACAGCCAGTAAGTTTCAAGTGTCTGAGGCCAGATTTGAACTGAGGAACTCCTGAATTCAAGACTGGTGCTTTATCCACTGGGCCACCTAGCTGCCCCCATGAGTTGTATAATAATAATCCTTTACATTTTTTATTCGAGGTAATCAGGGTTAAGTGACTTGCCCAGAGTCATGCAGCTATTAAGTGTCTAAGGTCAGATATGGGAATATAGGATGTTTCTAGAAACCTATAAGAGAAAATAAGTGCCAGTCCTGAAACTCTTTTAGGAGATATTGAGGCATAGACACAGGGCTCATTGGTCTGTTTTGCTTGCTTTTCTCCCTTCCCCTTGTCCCTTTGATACAGACTCAGGTCCATCCTGATGTCAAGACCAGTGGTCTATTCACTACACCACCTAACTTCCCCTAATTCCTTACATTTGTATAGGTGTATAATTCATGGGCAAGTATCAGTACCTCAGGAATTTCTATAAGATTATTTCAGATGGGGGCAGCTAGGTGGCGTAGTGGATAAAGCACCAGCCCTGGATTCAGGAAGACCTGAGTTCAAATCTAGCCTCAGACACTTGACACTTACTAGCTGTGTGACCCTGGGCAAGTCACTTAACCCTCATTGTCCCACCAGAAAAAAAAAAAAAAGATTATTTCAGATAACATTCCAATCTTCTTTGGTAAAGGGAATTTCCACATCAGAAGTTCCCCTGCAGGGATTGAGACCTCCCTTCCCTCTTTCCTGAAAAAAAAAATGTTTTCACATCTATTATGGAATTCAGTTGAGCCTCACAAAAGCCCTGTGAACTAAACAAAGCACAGATCACCTCTATTTTTTAGGTAATATGGAGTCAGAGGACAAGAGTTCAAATCCTACCTCTATTATTTACTACCTGTGTGTCCCTGGGCAAATCACTTGACTTTTTTATTTATAAAATAAAGTGGTTAGGCTAGACGGTCTCTGAGGGTTTTTCCAGCTCTAAATCCATGATCCTATGACATATCAGGGTTCAATTTAAAAGTCACTTTATTCCCTATGAAATGGGTGGTACAGTGGGCAGTAAGGTGGCTAAGTGGATAAAGCACTGGCCCTGGATTCAGGAGGAACTGAGTTCAAATCTGGCCTCAGACACTTGACACTTACTAGCTGTGTGACCTTGGGCAAATCACTTAGCCCTCATTGCCCAGCAAAAATGAACAACAACAACAACAAAAAGAAATGGGTGGTACAATTATTATTATTTCTATTTTACAGATAAGGAAACCAAGGCTCAGAGAAATGGCATGATTTGCTAAGGTCACAAAAATAGTTAGCTGAGATTAGGACCCTGATCCTCTGATTCCTGGTGTCCCTTCATTAGATTTTGAGCTGTTTGAGGACAAATATTGTCTTTTTACCTCTTTTTATATCCTCAGCTGTTAGCATAGCGCCTGGCACATAGTAAGCACTTAATGTTTGTTGACTGAACAACTGACCTCTTTAGCAACTCTATAGTTCTATACACACAGATCTTCCTTATTCTGGTCCCCAAGTGAGATGAGCATCCTATGTTATACTTTTCCCATTTATCCACAAGTCATCCCTGACCTGCTCCAATCCTGTAGGTGGTAAAGGCATTTGTGGTCCTGACCCCGGAGTTTAGGTCCCATGACCATAACCAACTGTCTCTGGAGCTGCAGCAGCATGTGAAGAATGTTACTGCCCCCTACAAGTACCCCAGGAAGGTAAGGTCGCTCACACCAGTATTTTTTCTGAGTTAGGGGATAGAGGAGGGGGGAGAGCATAACCCTCTATCACCATCCAATCTATCTGAAATCCAACCTAGTGATCCTCTGATGAAGTAAGGACCACCACCTGCACTGGCCTTCTGTATTCATCAAAACCATGTGGCCAGGGGGCGGCTAGATAGCACAGTGGATAAAGCACCAGCCCTGGATTCAGGAGTACCTGAGTTCAAATCCGGGCTCAGACACTTGACACTTACTAGCTGTGTGACCTTGGCCAAGTCACTTAACCCCCACTGCCCCGCAAAAAAAAAACAACACAAAAAAAACATGTGGCCAAAGGAGGGAGCATGGGGGAGTTCCTTCACTGGAGTGGAGTTTTCATTAGTGCAATTCTTCAGCATATCAGAATCCCATACAAGGCAATTCTACGTATATACTTAGATCTAGCAGAACCAGGCTTAGAATCTCAGAATATGAGAGTCAAAAGGGACTGTAGAGAGTATTTAATCCAAACCCCTCATTTTAGATAAGAAGAAACTGAGGACAAGAACAGGTATATGATTTGTCCAAGATCACACAGAAAGTTCACAGTGGAGCCTGGAGTAGGAACATAGAATCGTAACAGTTAGAACTATAGGAAACCTTGGAGATAACTTACTCCAACTCCCAGTGTCCATCCACCTAAGCTTTACCCAGCATATGCAACCACTTGATACCCTACCCCAGCCCAATCCAACATTTTATCATGGTGGATGTTGGCCACCTCTCAAAGTCAGAGTTCTTCCCTTTAAAAGTACTTATCTCCATCCTTGCAACACCAACAAATGTCTTAGACAACCAACTTTCTTAGTACTAGGGAAGGAGGATCAAGCTTAAAGTACTATTGGTCAGTATAACTCAAGTTAGGCAATATGGTAAAGACCGCTGGGTTGGAAGTCATCTTGACTCTCAGGTCGGTTCTCTTTCCATTATACCACACTGCCTCATGTCTCAACCATAAAAGGTGTTTAATAAATGCCTGTTCAATTCAAATGAATTGGCAGACCAACATTGAAGGATGAATGAACTTGTGCTTGTGGGTTCCATCAATATGCTGGATTTCTGGATTTCATTAATGCTCTGAGCCAGGCCAGCTCTGTGGCTGATGATTTGGTCTTGCCTGGCTGGGTTAGAAAGATCTTCTGGGGCTATGGAACAAAGCTGAGTTCCCACAGGGATGTCACAAAAATCATCCTCATGAAGCTTTATTTCTGTCTTGGCAGTTCAGGGCAGCTAGGTGGCACAATGAATAAAGTGTTGGATGTGCGTCATCTTTCCAAGTTCAAATCTGGTCTTAGACACTAATTGTGTGACCCTGGGCAAGTCATTTAACCCTGTTTGTCTCAGTTCCTTATCCATAAAATGAGCTGGAGAAGGAAATGGCAAAACACTCCAGTGTCTTTGCCAAGAAAACCCCAAATGGGGTCAACAAAGAGTCAAACAGAACTGAACAACATGGCAGTTCAGTCAATACGGTTTAAATGCTTTAAAAAGGTTGCCTTCAAACAATCAATGACATTCCATTATCACCTTCCCCACCCCATGACCCACTTAACAGAAGGACAGATCTAGGACTAAAGTCACACTCAAAAGCTTGAGGGATGATAGAGAGCTTGAGGTGTGGGGGCTGGAGAAGGGTTTGGAGAGAAAGAAAAGTTGCAAAAATGCTATCTTCCTCATCTTCCCCTATCTTGTTGGCAGAGAAGAAGGAAGGAGGAAGGGAAGGGAGAACTAGGGAGAAGAAGAGCAGACCTAGGAATGTTGTTCTGGAATACTCTACTTAGAAACTAACATTCAAATCCTTTCTCTGACCCTAGTTCTGTAACCCTGGGCAACTCACATCACTCTGTAAGTGTCATCTGTAAAATAGTTTTACATACAGTTAGTTTTGTCCACAGAACTGGAAGGGACCTTAGAGGCTTGGTTGGACATCTAGTCCAACCCTGATATTTGATAGATGAGGACACTAGCAACTCATAAGGCTGCTCTGAAAGAAACTGTTTCATAAACCTCAAAGTGCTATGTCATTGTGAGGGGATATTTGCTGTTATGCACATTCTTTATCAACTTTATCGATCACCTCTTCAGCTCACTGAAGGAAACTTGATGGGAAATTCAGGTACTGAATCTGAAGGATTTTGTCTCTTCCTGATTAGGTGGAGTTTGTCCTAGAACTGCCCAAAACCACCGCAGGGAAGATCAAGAGGAACGAACTCCGGAAATATGAAAAGTGATCTACTTCTGGGTTCCAGCTCAGATTCCATTGGAACCTGTGTCTCTCTTAAGTGGAGTCTTTGTCAGCTACATACAAACATTTAAGTGATATTGGGCTGAAATAAAAGAGACCAGGGCAATTGTTCTCTTCCCAGCTTTACCGATGACCATAAAAATTCATTTCCAGTTGTGATTGTGAGTGTGCCACAGAATGAAACCTCTGAAGTTGTAGGATTTTATCTTTAGTGATGGTTGACCATAATAGCAGGTAGGTAACACAGGGGATAAAGTGCCAGTTGTGGAGTCAGAAAGACTAAACGTCCTGAATTCAAATCTAGAGCCTCTGACACTTCCTAGCTGTGCGACCCCGGGCAATTAACCCTCTTTGCCTCGATTTCCTCACCTATAAAATAAACTGGAATGGCAAACCATTCCAATATCTTTGCCAAGAAAACCCCAAATGGCATCATGAAGAGTCAGACACAACCGAACAACAACAACAAAACTAGTTAATAATAAAGGTTCTTTGGCTCCATGAAAGGGAGTTCATTATTAGGTCACAACTTAACCACATCAACAGAACCTAACTCTCTATTCCTGCCAAACTGACCAATTAGCCATTCCTCAAACTCAGAAGTCCATCTCCTGCCTCCATGATCCATGTTTTTGTAGAGCCTACTGTCCCCATGCCTTGGATGTTTGTCCTTCCCTCTTTGCCTTAGAATTTTTAGTTTCCTTCAGAGACCAGTTCAGGTACCACCTCCTACTTAAAGCCGTTCTTGATTCCTGAGTTCACTATCCCTCCCCAAATAATCTTGTATTTGCTAAAGTGTTTTCATGCTGTATCCCCTAGATCCCTGTAAGATTCTTGAGGGCAAGGATCCTTTGTTTTTTGTAGACCCAGTGGCCCAGCACTTAATAAATGTGTGTTGAAATGAATTAGGCTTTGGGCACCTAGTAGGGGTACTCAGTATAATGTTGAAAGTGAGGGTGTGTGGAGTTCAGAGGATTATGGGTACAGAGCTGGAAGAGACCCCAAATGCCATCTGGCCCAACCCCCTATTTTTACAGATGAGGAAACTGAGGCCCAGAGAAGTTAAGCAGTTTGCCCGAGGTCGCAAAAGTGGTATTAGGGGCAGAATTTGAATTCAGATCATCTGATTCCAGAGTCAGAGAGCTTTCTACTATGCCACACTGCCTCTCAGTTGCTGAATCATCAGGCCACAGCTCTCCTAAATTTCTCAGTATAAATATCTATTGAGTAGCATCTGTTTTTCTACATAAAGTGAAAGTTACTCACTATCTTGCCTTAGTGACTAATTCCTGATTTCCTCCTGATCTGACCCTTTTTTCTGTAGTACTCAAGAACCTCCATTCCACTCCTTATTTCTGATAATGCACAGTTTGTTTTAAAAAAAAAAATCAGCCCAGGAAAGACACTTTACTCCTTTTGCCCCCTTAACTCCATCAACTTTGCTAGATTTGGATCATTGCCTTGACTCAGCCGATTAAGGCCAAGGGTTTTGACAAATAATATTAAGTTAATGCTTTATTGATGCATTTTAATATATTTATGTCACTTACAATCATACATGTTGGACTGCAAGGTACCTAAGAAGGTATCTAATCCAACACAGTCATTTATAGAGGAGAAAACTGAGGCCCAAAGAGGTTAAAGACTTGGCCTACATAGGTGGTAAATACCAGAGAGAAGTTGAGAATTCACCAAATACACAGAAACTGCACGACCACCTCTACTACAATACCATTCTTATAGTATGGTAATCCATTAAGAACCCATCCTTCTTTTTTTTTTTTAAATTTTTAATTTTTTTCAGGGCAATGAGGGTTAAGTGACCTGCCCAGGGTCACACAGCTAGTAAGTGTCAAGTGTCTGAGTCCGGATTTGAACTCAGGTACTCCTGAATCCAGGGCCAGTGCTTTACCACTGTGCCATCTAGCTGCCCCCTGAACCCATCCTTTTAACAAAGAATTACAGTTAAGAATTCATCAATAGGGGGTTTTGAATAAAATGATGAAATACTAGGGGTTAAGAAAAGTCCTAAAGACATCAGAGAAGGTCAGAGTAACTACACATAAAGCACAAATAGAGCTCAAAATAAAAAGAGTGGCTTGGCTATAAGAATTAACAGAATGGTTGGAACAAATGCTTTAAAATTAAATTAAAGTTCTTGAGAGGAAAAAAAATGGAAGGAGAAGAAATAGCTTTGAACAAAACATAGAAAATCATGCCCAAGTAGAGCACTCCCTGAAAAATAGAATAAAACACACAGAATTTAATAATTCCACAAGAGAACAAATAATATTAGAACGAAGTGTCATGGGGTGCAGAGCACCCCAGAATTTCTCTGGGGTACATCAAGGAATCTTCTCCTTGAGAAACTAAATCAGAGGACCGATACCCTAGAGAGATAAGCAGAACCAGTTTGGACTGAGCTAGCTCTGTGACCTCCCACCCTCCATTCTGGTCTCCCTTATCCCTGGGGAGATAAATTTGGGTGTGGCCACGGCCTTTGTGTCCTGAAGAGGGATCCGTAGCCACTCCTCACCCAATTCCTCTAGTCACTACCAGTGGGAGATGGTCCTCCACTCCTCACCCAATTCCCCCAGCTACCACCAGTGGGGGATGGTCCTCCCTCACTAAAGGAACTTTCCACAGTCGAATGGTCACCCCTCCCTGCATCAGTTCTATAAAAGTACCTGCCAGTCTCCTACTCGAGGAAATTGGTACCTCTGAGCCATGTGCTTTGTGCCTATCTCCCCATGAGAAGTCCAAGGATTTCTGTCATGGTTTCCCTCCCCCCACCTTTCCCTTCCCTTGCCCCTAAATAAACTACCACCTTATTCTAACTACTTTTGTGTGCAAGAGGGTGTAATTCTTTAAAGAGGAATTCCTAAGAACCCCAACCCCAACCCTACCTCAACCCGTATCCCATTTCCCCCATTACAAAAGTCAGAAGACTGAAAATTTAGATGTATACGTAATGTATATTTCATTTTAAAAAAAAACAACCTGATGGTGAAACAGATTGAAAAGAGATCACTTAAAATTTATCAGACTACATGAGGACAATAACTCAACTAAAAAACTATATTTTGAGAAATCTTAAGAGTCTTGCCCAGCTCTTTTAGAACTAGAGGCAAAGTTAAAATAGAAGCCATTGGTTGCCTACTGAAAGACACCCCAAGATGAGAACTCCCAGGAATGCCATAGCCAAGATCTTCCTGATTAAAGACAAAATGCTGCAAGAAGCCAGAGAGAAACTAAGTTTCAAGGAATTACAGTCAGAATCACAAAAACCTATGCAGCAACTAATAAAGAAATCTTGGAATCCAATATTGCCAAAGGCAAAAGAAAAAAAATATTCCAACCAAAATAATCTATTCTGTAAAACTCTGTATCATAGAGTAAGGTGGTGAATTGGCCAATTTCTTTGAACGCTTTAATTCTTCGATCCTAAAAAAAAAAATAATAAGGAATTAAGCAACCATAGAGTAAAATAACTACACTAAGATGGCTAGTAGGTGCAGTTGATAGAACATTGGGCCTGGATCAGAAAGACCTAAGTTCAAACCTGCCTCAGACACTTACTGACATTTTGACCCTGGGCAATTAACCTAACATCTGTCTTCCTCAGTTTTCTGAACTGTAAAATGGAAATAATAATTGCATCTACCTCATGGAATTTTTGTGAGGATCAAATGAGATAATATTTGAAATATTTGATAATATTTGAAAATTACTTAACAGTACTTTTTTTTTAGTGAGGCAATTGGGGTTAAGTGACTTGCCCAGGGTCACACAGCTAGTAAGTGTTAAGTGTCTGAGGCTGGATTTGAACTCAGGTACTCCTGACTCCAGGGCCGGTGCTCTATCCACTGTGCCACCTAGCTGCCCCGATAATGTAGTTTTATGAAGAACTCAATAAAACCATCCAAATTAAAGTCATAAATACTTTGATACTCAGTGAATTCAATACAAAGGTGGGAACAGGTAAAAACAACAAAAGATATATGGAGAAATGGATCAGGAAGAAGGAATGAGAGAAGCCAAAATCTTGCAGATTACACAGAAACATCACACCTATACTTCATTAATGCTTTCTTTAAGAAAAGAATGAGAGGCACTGGATAGGGTGAACCTTAAATAACATTACCCCCCCAAAAAAGAGAATTGATTCTATTTTAAAGGTGCAGAAATGCCTTCTTAATGATGTGGAAGTCATTTCTGAACCAGTCATCTGTGTACAAACTGCTGACTTCTTAGAGTAAAAATAAAAATCAATACCAGATTAGAAGACATAATAATGTAAAAAAGAAATGTCAAATAATCGAGGCAACTCCAACTTAACCCATATAAATTAGCTATTGACACCCAAATGGGGAAAAGGTACAGGAAGGCTTTTGTAGACAAATTTCTGCAGCAAAGAACTTTATGGACATTCAATTGACAGCAAAATACAGAGAATACACCACCCTAGGATCAAATATTGAGAGCAGGAGGGCACCTTAAAGGTCTTTAGTGCAACCCCCTTGTTTTTTACAGATGAGGAATCTGAGACCCGGAAGAATTAAGGGACCTGTCCCAAACCACATGGAAGTAACTAGCAGAGGCAGAATTTGAATTTGAGTCCCCGCCCCCCCCAAATCAAGTGTTATTTCTAATTGTACCATGCTGCC
Source organism: Dromiciops gliroides (assembly GCF_019393635.1). Classification (NCBI taxonomy): domain Eukaryota; kingdom Metazoa; phylum Chordata; class Mammalia; order Microbiotheria; family Microbiotheriidae; genus Dromiciops; species Dromiciops gliroides. The sequence continues at coordinate 545,407,010 of NC_057861.1, read as the reverse complement.
ACTAGACTCACCATTATCACCATCACAATCACCATCATCACCATCATTATTTTACTACAATGGTTTAAACTGAAGTGGATTGAGTGCTGAATCTGGAGTCAGGAAGACCGGAGTTTGAGTCCTGCCTTGAACACTTACTAGCTATGGGACTTTGAACAAATCATTTAACTGAAAACAAAATAAAACAAAACAAAACAAATTGTTTTCAAGGGCAGCTAGGTGGTGCAGTGGATAAAGCACTGGCCCTGGATTCAGGAGGACCTGAGTTCAAATTTGGCTTCAGACCCCTGACACTTATTAGCTGTGTGCCTCTGGGCAAATCACTTAATCCTCATTGCCCTGTAAAAACAAAAACAAAAACAAATCATTTAACTGATATCTGCTTCAGTTTCCTCATCTGTAAAATAGGTGTAATAAAGGCACCTACCTAGGTTGTTGTGGGGATTAAATGAAACAATATATGTAAAGCACTTAACAGACCTCAAGGCACTATATAAATGGTAGCTATTATTACCCAAAGTGCTTGTTTTGTTAGAGTAAAACACAAAGGTTATCCAAGTTATTTCTATTATGTTTGTCAAAATAATAAAAGATTTCTTGAAAAATGCAAAAACAGACATAACTTTACTTTGACCTCTGATTATTCATATCAAATTAGACATAAAATGGTAATACATACTCTCCTAAGGTATGGATGATATTCAGCACACAGTTCAATGGCAAGAAGGATTCCCTCTAAATGGTAAGGTCTTCCAGATGGTCTTGTTTCTAGATAACATTACAGTTTGTATGACACTCAGGAACAATGTAGATTCTCCTAAATAAAGCTCAATTGTCACTCAAAAAATTCAACCTATCTATACATGAAAAAACAAGTGGATGAAAAAAGTCTATTGCCCAGACTATGCTCTGAAGTTGGGTAGAAAACCCTTCAAGTATATGTATATATGTGTGTGTGTGTGTGTGTGTGTGTGTGTGTGTGTGTGTGTGTGTGTATATATTTTGGATAGACATTGTTGATGAACAAAAACTTGGGCCCAGAATTGAAGAGTAGTACCCAAGTGGTTGAATTACCTTTGGTAATATCACATGGTATTTTTTAATGATCTCAAGCTTCTCCTTGAAACAAGGACTATTTTCCCAGTGACTATATTCAGTTTTGAGTCATGAAATTCTACAGCTTCCAAAGGTTAAAGTTATAGTCATTCAGAAGACAATGGTGAGCAGAGCAGGCTATAACATGTTACCAACAAAGAATTGCATGGGTAAACTGGAACATTTGACTCCTCTGGCATTTAAAACCCTCACAATCTGTTTCCAAGACTCACATTACTCCTTCCTGAACACATTCCTTCTAGCCAAACCAACCTTGCTTGATGTTCTCTGCACATAGCTAAATTGGCTTACCTAATATTCTTCATATATAACATTCCCACCCCATTTGCAGGGGCTGTCCCCGTATGTGGAATACTCCCCTTCCTCACTTCCGTCTTTGGGAATCACTAGCTTTCTTCAAGACTTATCTAAGGTGCCACCTCCTACAAGAGGTCGAAATTGCTAATGTCTCCTTCACATTCCCTAAATTATTTGTATTTGTTTATCTGTGTTATAGGACAGTAAGGTGGCAAAATGAATAGACCCCTGGGCCTGAAGACAGGAAGATGAGACTTCCTGAGTTCAAATATGGCCTCAGACACTTACTAGCTGTGTGACCTGGGCAAGTGACCTAATCCCATTTGTCTCAGTTTCCTCATCTTTAAAATGAGCTAAAAGGGGCAGCTAGATGGCACAGTAGATAGAGCACCGGCCCTGGAGTCAAGAGTACCTGAGTTCAAATCCGGCCTCAGACACTTAACACTTACTAGCTGTGTGACCCTGGACAAGTCACTTAACCCCAATTGCCTCACTAAAAAAAAAAAATGAGCTAGAAAAGGAAAGGGCAAACCACTCTAGTATCTCTGCCAAAAAATCCCCAAATGGGGTCACAAAGAGTCAGATATGACTGATATGACTGAACAGCAATAACAACAATTCCCTCCAAACCCTCCCAAATCTTTTTTAAGAGCAGTGCAATCAGTGGAATCATAACCACTTAACTTGCAGAAGCTGAGCTAAAAGTATAATGAAAGATTCAGATATATTTTAGTCTGTTCTCTTTTCCTTTGTGTTCCAGAAGAGTGAAAGAAACAATTATCTTGATGATATATCTCTTTGTTTTGTTTTGGGTTTTTTTGGATTTTTTCAGAGAGGCAATTGGGGTTAAGTGACTTGCCCAGGGTCACACAGCTAGTAAGTGTTAAGTATCTGAGGCCACATTTGAACTCAGGCACTCCTGAATCCAGGGCCAGTGCTCTATCCACTGCACCACCTAGCTGCCCCGATGATATATCTCTTTGTGAGGCTGATCCCTTTAAGCAAACTGTTTACATAAAAGGTTTAAGAGATCCTATGACCTCAGCTATGATATTTAAGAATTCAAGTGACAAATAAAGGTTCAAACTGAGCACCAAAGCTGAAGTGGGCTGGTCTTTGGGGATTAAATGGCTGAAAGGCTTTATAGAAAGGAGCCTGACTTGAGGGTGGGACTTGGTTATAATGCATAATAACAACACAATTGCAAAATTACATTGAAATGATATTGGTAAAAACATTTTTTGTAGTGTCAAACAAAGCCCTGGAAACCAAGAGGGTGCCCCTCCATTCGGGAATGATAGAACAAATGATGGTATATGAATATGACAGAATATTATTATACCATAAAAAATAATGAAAGGGACAGTTTCATGAAAACCTGGGAAGACGTGTATAAACCGATGCTGTTTTCTTCCTCATTAGATTGTGAAATCCTTGAGAACAGGGGTTGTCTTTTACCTTCCTTTGTATCCCCAGGGCTTAACACACTGCCTAGCTCAAAGTAGGCACTTACTAAGCGTTTATTAACTGAACCACCGACTGACTGAAGAAAGAAATGAGCAAATCAGGTTAACAATTTATACAATACAATCAAGAAAATAATTTATACAATGAGTTGTTCGATAGTTTCAGTTTTGTCCAGCTCTTCATGACCCCATTTGGGGTTTTCTTGGCAAAGATACTGGAGTGGTTTGCCATCTCCTTCTCCAGCTCATTTTATCGATGAGGAAACTGAGACAAAAAAAAAATTAAATTACTTGTCCAGGGTCACTCAGCTAGTAAGTGTCTAAGGCTATATTTGAATTCAGGAAGATGAGTCTTCCTGACTCCAGGCCTGGTACTCGATCCACTGCATCATGCAGCAGCCCCTAATTTCCTTTTAGGATCAAAAGATTTGTTGATTTGACATATCATCACAATTCTCCCAGAACTAGGCTCTCCAGTTCTCCATGTGGAAAGAGGCTATCTCCAATGATCTGGGCATATAGTAGACCCCCTAGATCATTAGAAGGGGGAGGAGGATAGCAGGGGTAAATGGAGTATATAGAGCAAAAATAGTCAATGAGAAAAAAGGTCAGGCCCAAATAACCCTTTGTTTCCCTGAATTATCCAAATATCTGGTGGATTCTAGTACCGTGTATGGTTGTTTATGAGTATGTTTTTCATTTCCTTGCCCTTTTCAAGTTCTACTTTAACCTGATAGTCTGAAGGAACTCACTATGGCTCCATGGGTAAGGAATGGGAACCAAACAAAGGGCTCACCAGAACTGTCTCCAAGGTTCCCAAAGCACAACAATATTTTTAGTGTGATTTTAAAAAAATAATATTTCCCCCAATTGCATGTAAAAAGAATATTCAACATTGGTCAGGTGGTTTTTTTTTTAGTTTTGAGTTCTAAAATCTATCCCTCTCTCTCCCCTCTCCCCTCCCTGAGACAGTAAGCAATCTGATATAGATTATACATGTGCAATCATGTAAAACATTTCTGTGTTAGTCATTTTGGAAGTACAGCAATCCTCACAGAATATGGGAAAGAACTATGATTTTTATCCTTCTCTCCCTTTCTTTATATCAGGAACAAGAGAGAGAGACAGAGATAGACAGAGACAGAGAGACACAAAGACAGGGAGAGACAGAGGGACAGACAGAAACAGAAACAGAGAACATTTATTAGGTGCTTACTATGTGTACCAGACACTGTGCTAAGCATTTAGGACATAGATAAAAGTAAGACAGTTCCTGTCCTCAAGGAGCTTATATTCTAAAGGGAGAAGACAACACATAAAAAAGGAACTGGAAGTGGAAGAGAGAAAAGGAGCTACACAGCAGGATACTTTGGACCTGAGGGCCAAAAAGTGAAGTGGATGCCTGGTTTGGGACATGAAAAGGTAAAAGACCACTTATCTCAGTGTGATTCTAGGGATGGAGTCCAAGTTTCCCTTGGGGATAAGGTAGAGATGATGGCTCATATATACATACATAAATACATACATGCATATGCAGTTATACACACATACCATATATACATATACACATATATACATACACACATATAGATATGGATATGGATATAGATAGATATAGATATAGATATGGAGATAGAGATGGAGATAGAGATGGAGATGGAGATGGAGATGGAGATGGAGATGGAGATGGAGATGGAGATGGAGATGGAGATGGAGATGGAGATGGAGATAGAATTAGCTTTGGAGTTTGTAAAGCATTTAAAATATATTCTCATCAGATTCTCACAATAACCCAACAAGGAAGTATTTTAGGTTTTATCCCCTTTTTACAGAAGGGGAAACAGGCTTAGAGTGGTTAAGTAATCTGCCCCAGAGCATTATCACTTATCTAACAAGTGTCCCAAGGCAGGCTTTGAATGGAGGTATCTTCTAGTCCAAGCCTAGCATTATTTCCTCTCTACCATGATGACGCCAATTCAGGTACTCTTTGCCATTCATGGGAAGAGGGAATAAGTTTAGGAATAAGTAATGACAAAGAGCAAAATTGGGGGACACCAAAAGAAGGCTTTGCGTATGGTGAGATCAGCTGTGAGACCTTTCTTCCCAAGCCCAAAGGGAGATGCTCCAGATTTTAAATGGGATTTTTGCCAAGTAAATGAGGAGGGTTGGTATACTGGGCCAAGAATCCGCATCTCAGTGTTCAAATTAGTGCATGGAGCACTGATAAAGTTCAGTCAATATTGTAACCCAACCTACATTCTGGGGGCCCCAGAAATGTAGACTGCTCTATTGCTTTAAACTCTTAAATACTAGTGTTCAGTTTCCATTGATGTGAAACAAAGGTTCATTCTCCCTTCTCTGCACCTGTGGGGCTTTTGATAACAACCACAATGATCCTGTCCACTTATCTACAGAATGGAGAAAGTGAGTGGGTTTGTTTTCACCTTTGCATCTGGAATATGCATTTCCCTCCCCCCTCCTACCTCCACCCAGTTAGTGACCAGTGATGCAAAAAGATGTTTCTGTGGTACAGTGGGGAAAACAATGGCTTTGTACTCAAGGGGTCTGATTTTGAAACCTGGTACTATCACTCATAGGGCAGCTAGGTGGTACAGAGGATAGAGTGTTGGGTCTGAAGTCAGGAAGATTCATCTTCCTGAGTTCAAATCTGACCTCAGATACTTACTAGCTGTGTGACCTTGCATAAATCACTTAACCCTGTTTGCCTCAGTTCCCTCACCTGTAAAATGAGCTGGAGAAGGAAATGACAACTCACTCCAGTATCTTTGCCAAGAAAACCCCAAATGGCATCACAAAGAATTGGTCACAACTGAAAAAACAGCTGAACAACAGCAGTTATCACCCAAAGCCTCTGTGTTCTCATTTCATCTCTTTGGGCAATTTTCTTTACCTGTGAAATCAAGCAGTTAGACTGGATGATCTCCGAGGTCTATTCTAGCTCTATCTTTTATAATCCTTTGAACAAGTACCTTGCCAACTCACAGCTAAAGTATGTGCTTCCTATCCTGGGTTACTTTGGATGGTAAGTCACAAAGTTGTGGGTTCTGATTTCTACAAACCAGTTAATTTTACACTGGACAACAGTACCAAGAATCATACCCAGCTGCCTTTAAAATGCCTCTAGGTGATCTCATCTGCTCCCAAGAGTTCAATTAGCATCTCTGTACAATGATGGACATGATTTTCCATCCTGAATTTCTCTCTCCTGAATTTCAGTCCTGCATTAACAACTACCTGCTACACATTTCCATTGGGATATGTTGTCATCATTACAAGTTCACCATGTTTAAAATAGAACTCATTATCTTCTCTCCTTGCACCTTCCCCTCCTCCAAAGATCCCTATTTCTATTGAGGTCATCACTCTTCTTCTAGTCACCCGTGTTCCCAACTGTGGAGTCATCTTTGACTTTTTTTCCTCTGTCCTTTACCCTATATTAAATCAGTCACCAGGTCTCATACAACCTTTCTATGTATCCACCCAGTATCCCTAAACTTCATGGTGTTTCCACTGTTATTGTCTAGATGGCAATGAACTAACTTGATTCATTATAGTTCATATTGCCGTTGAGAGAATAACCACTGAGGCACTCAGAGGAGATCGAGTCAATCAACAAGGAGTTAATAAGTACCTATTATGTCCTGGGCATTATTCTATTCACCAGAGATACTAAGATAAAAGCGAAACCATCCCTGCTCTCAAAGAGCTTCCTTTCCAATGGGAGAGATGTCGTACCTATATAAGTATATATGGGACATATAAACGATAAATACAAAATAATTTTGTATTGGGAAGACGTGAACAACTCAGGGAAACAGAAAAAGCTGTGTGTATGAGACAGCACTTGAATTCAGTCATGAAGGAAACCTGGCATTCTTTTTTTTTTTTTTTTTGCTGGGCAATGAGGGTTAAGTGACTTGCCCAGGGTCATACAGCTAGTTAGTGTCAAGTGTCTGAGGCTGGATTTGAACTCAGGTCCTCCTGAATCCAGGGTCGGTGTTTATCCACTGTACCACCTAGCTGCCCGAAACCTGGCATTCTAAGAGGAGGAGGTGAGGAAAGAAAGTGTGATAAACAGTAATGATGGGGATAGGAGTTGGACCTGTGAATTCTTTAATACAGAACTCCCAGATAGGGAAACACCCCCCTTCCAATGCAGAATGCTGGTCAGCAACTTCTTGTGACTTATATGTGTTCATAGCACTGAGATATTAAATGATTTGCCTATATAAGAAACGATGAGCAGGAGGAGTTCAGAGAAACCTGGAGGGTCTTGCGTGGGCTGATGATGAGTGAGATGAGCAGAACCAGAAGAACATTGTACACAGTATCATCAACATTGAGTGTTGATCTACTGTGATGGACTATATTCTTCTCACCAGTGCAATGGTACAGAAGAGTTCCAGGGAACTCATGATAGAAGAGGATCTCCAAATCCAAGGAAAAAAAAAAAAAGAACCGTGGAGTATAGATGCTGAATGAACCATACTATTTCTTTTGGTTTTGGTGCTGTTGTTTTTTCTATTTTGAGGTTTTTCATCATTGCTCTGATTTTTCTCTTATAACATGACTAATGCAGAAATAGGATTAATGTTATTATGTATATGTATATAACCTATATCAGATTACCTGCTGTCTAGGGGAGGGGGGGGGAGGGGAGGGAGGGAGAAAAATCTGAAATTGGAAAGCTTGTATAAACAAAAGTTGAGAACTATCTTTACATGTAATGGAAAAATAAATAAATAAATAAATATCTTTTAAAAATGATTTGCCCAGTGTCACAAAGCCGGTATATATTTCAGAGGCAGGACATCATCCCAGTTCTTACAGGCTCTGAGGTTACTTCTGTATCCAATCCACCATGATGACTTTATAATAGAAATAGGACTTCAGTGATCTTCTGAAATATCCTCTCTCTATCTCTGTCTCTCTCTGTTTCTGTCTGTGTCTCTCTCTGTCTCTCTGTCTCTGTCTCTCTCGGTCTGTCTCTCTGTGTTTCTGTCTGTGTTTCTGTCTGTGTCTCTCTCTGTCTCTGTCTCTCTCGCAGTCTTTCTCTCTCTGTCTCTTTCCCCCCTCTTCTCTCTGTTTACAAGGGAAAGTGGGAAGGAGGGAATTTGTAAATGAAAATAAAATAACTTTGAATTTGATGAATTCAAGTCACCTTGTCATTTGAAATACATTTTGAGATACTGAAAAGATTAGTACATATTATTGCTGAGACATTGTTAGTAATATCTGAAGCAAAATGGAAAATGGGTGAGGTATCACAAGACCAAAGAAGGGCAAATATTCTGACTATACAAAAAAAAAAAAAAAGAAAGAAAGAAAAAGCAAGAGAACAGAGTTGGCAAGTAATAAGCAAGGGAGTTTTACCTTGATTCCTGAAAAAAAATCAGAACTGCTTGGATAATCAGACTCAAAGAATTGTCATTAATGATTTAATGTATCACAGGGTCTAAAGAAGGGCAAATATTCTGACCATCCCCCCTCCAAAAAAAAAAGTAAGAGAACAGAGTTGGCAAATAATAAGCCAGGGAGCTTTACCTTGATTCCTGAAAAAAAATCAGAACTGCTTGAATAATCAGACTCAAAGAATTGTCATTAATGATTTAATGTATCACAGGGTCTAAAGAAGGGCAAATATTCTGACCATCCCCCCTCCAAAAAAAAAAAAGTAAGAGAACAGAGTTGGCAAATAATAAGCCAGGGAGCTTTACCTTGATTCCTGAAAAAAAATCAGAACTGCTTGAATAATCAGACTCAAAGAATTGTCACTAATGATTTAATGTATCACAGGGTCTAAAGAAGGGCAAATATTCTGACCATCCCCCCTCCAAAAAAAAAAAAGTAAGAGAACAGAGTTGGCAAGTAATAAGCAAGGGAGTTTTACCTTGATTCCTGAAAAAAAATCAGAACTGCTTGGATAATCAGACTCAAAGAATTGTCATTAATGATTTAATGTATCACAGGGTCTAAAGAAGGGCAAATATTCTGACCATCCCCCCTCCAAAAAAAAAAAAGTAAGAGAACAGAGTTGGCAAGTAATAAGCAAGGGAGTTTTACCTTGATTCCTGAAAAAATCAGAACTGGTTGAATAATCAGACTCAAAGAATTGTCATTACTGATTTAATGTCAACTTGATAGGAAGTCCCCAGTGGTGGGTCCCAGGGATCTGTGCTTGACCCGGTTTTATTTGACATTTGCAGAGATGATATGCCTGTCAGATATGAAGATTATACCAAGTTGAGAGGAATAGGCATCACACGGGATGACTGGGCAGGGATTCCAGAAGATCTTGACAAGCTTGAGCATAGGGCTGAGTCTAATAAAGAACGAGTGAAAAGGCTTATACTTATATTAAAAAAAATCAACTTCACAAGTACAGGATGGGGGAGGTATAACTAGAAAGTAGTTTCTTCTGAGGGGAGAAAACCTATGGTAAGCAAAGTAGACTTACTTTGCTTTTCTTTGTATCCCCATAACTTAGCACAGTATGTGAAATTTAATAACATATAATAAAAGCTTGCTGATTAATTGACTGGACCAAAGGAGTGTGATATGACAGTCAAGAACAGCCAGTACTTTTGGGGGGAAGCATTAATAGAGGCATAGCCTCCAGGAATAGCAAGTTTTTAGTCCCACTATCTTCTGCCCTAGTTAGACAATATCTGGAATATTACATCCAGCTCTGTGTGCTGCAATTTAAGGTCATGGATCAGCTAGAAAGTATTCAGAGGAAGACAACCATAATAGAAAAAAGCCTTGAATCTGTGCCATATAAGAATTGGTTGAACGAACTGGGAATATTTAGCGTAGAAAGACAAAATGGAAGGGTGATGGTATGATGTCATGTGGAGAAGGAATTCAGATTGGTCCATTTGGCCTCAGAAGGAAGAATTGGACAAAATAGGTGGATGGCAAAAAGAAGCAAATTTAGGCTCGATCTAAGGAAAATCTTTGTAACAATTAGAGCTATCTAAGACTGGGGTGGCCTGCCTTAAGAAGTAATGGATAGGGGGTAGCTAGGTGGCGCAGTGGATAAAGCACCCTGGCCCTGGATTCAAGAGGACCTGAGTTCAAATCTGGCCTCAGACACATGACACTTATTAGCTGTGTGACCTTGGGCAAGTCACTTAACCCTCATTGTCTCCCCCCCCCCCACCAAAAAAAGATTGCTTCTTATCAGAGGCCTTTAGGCAAAAGCTGTACTTGTTGGGTATACTCTAGTGATTATTCTTTTAGGAGAATAAATTGCAATTCCACCAATCTTTCCACTGATGCAGATCCTAGTCCCTTTGCTTTCTTATTCTGTGCAATTCTTTTCCACATCTTTCCATAAATTCTCCATGTAGAGTCCAGTCTACATATTGGTGGCCTTTTTCTCATGCTTTAATATCATGGTGATTCCATACAAGTAGGGCAATTTTGGGGATATGTGACCCCTGATTGGGAGAGATGATACTAAGCCACAGTGTTCTGTACCATCATGAAATAAGAAAAGCTGTCTTCAGATTGTTGGAGAACTTTAAAGAGATAATAGAACCCCTTAGTGTCATAGACATGTTAGGAAACTTGAACCCCCAGTATGTCCCCTAATGCCCAGAGCTTGCAACTCTAGAGATGACTAAGAGTAGACTTCTTCCTTGTGAAAATGTTGTCTCTCTACTTGCTGGAGTAAGTATTATCTCTCTCCCAGCCAAAGAGTTCATTTATTATTGTGCATTCTCTGGTCTGTTCTAATCTGTATAACTTCACTAATTTCTGTTTACTATTTTACTTAAAGTTTACTAGTTATTCAAGATAGTTTTATGTATGACTATTGGTGAAAAGGAGATAAATTGGTGATAGTAAGCTAAGTATTACCCTCTCCCTACAAGCAATCAGGAAAATGTATTTATTCTGGGCCATAAAGTATTATACCCTTGGACTACCAATATCTGGTATATAGATACGTTATTGTTCATCCTTTGTTTCTGAAGAGGACCAACGACATTAATGGGTGATATCTTGATTTGCACATGAATTGGATTTAAGTAAGGCAAAGTTGCACAAAGTCATCAGCCTCACTATCTCTTCCAGAGTCCAGGGGTGAGACAAAAGTCAAGATGACTGGTGTGGCCTGGGATTCAGTGGATGACCTTGGCATCTTTGATGTCTGACCAAGCTCTAAGTACTCCACAGAACCTACTTCAGCCTCCTTTATGGCCATTGGAATAAATTGTTCTCATCTGCCTATTCTACCAGGCAAAGTCTTCGCATGCTTAGGGCAGATATCCCCCTAATTCAGTGATGGGTTTGAAGTCTGTTAGTTACTCTCAACCTGGTTACCCTTCTCTTGGAGAGAGGTGAGTGAAGTAGCAAATGACTCAGCAATGACCCTATTCCTGCTTCTCACAAAGGCAGAGCAGATTGGGCTAGATCCCAAACTATATAAACCATCCATGTCACATGTGAACTGAACCACCTTTATGTATTAGGGGGACCCATACCTGTACTTCACATAAGCTACCATTTGGACTGTCCATTGTTTGCATTTATTCTCATACTGTGGTAAGTCAATCTCCTTTTTCTGTCAGACATGACCTCAATATTGTCTTTGATACCTTTTCTCATATGTTAGATACTGTTGGTAACATGCTACAATCTCCTTATAACTACCGTATTTTATTCCATTATCCCTTGGATTACTTGCAATTTTGATTCTACTGAGATCATAGTATTCTACAGTCTTAAGTTACATATCATCACTGAGAAAATAATGTGTTAAAGAGATAAACTTCAGATCACTGAGTAGCTTCAGATCACTGAAAATTCGGTGTAGTTTTCCAAATGTAATACAACCTAATTTCATTCTCTTTCTTGTCTTCAATTCTGAACCAAGTCCATTGTTTGATTGCATTGCCTATCCAATATGTACATGCACATAAACATACAAAGATATACATATGCATACATATATATACACATATATAAATAAGAAACAGCATATTATAGTGGTTAGAGATATGACCTTGGAGCCAGGAAGATCTAGGTTCAAGTCCTAGTTGTGATATGTACCATGTATGTGACACTGAGTAAATCACAACCCCTCAGCGATCTAGGCAACTCTTTAAATTTCAAAGATTATACTAACCTGCTTTAGTTGAGGGAATTTTCTCACTCAGGAGTTCTTTATATCAATGAAATCACAGATTTCCTATTTCCTATCCTATGAATACATATACACACATATAGCCAGTCAGTGGGTCAACAAGCATTTATTAAGCATTTACATATTGTTCAGTCACTTTTCAGTTGTGTATGACTTTGTCGCCCTCATTTAGGGTTTTCTTGACAAAAATACTAAAATGGTTTGCCATTTTCTTCTGTAGCTCATTTTACAGATAAGGAAATTGGGGCAAATGGGGTCAAGTGACTCGCCCAGGGTCACACAGCTAGGAAGTGTCTGAAGCCAGATTTGAACTTAGGAAGATGAGTCTTCCTGCCTCCAGGCCCAATACTCTATCCACTGAACAACCTAGCTGCCCATAAGTACTTAAATAGTAGATGTTTAATAAATCTTTATTGATTGACCGACTTACTATGTGCCAGGCACTGTGCTAAACACTAGGGATACAAAGAAAGGTAAAAACAGTCCCAGACCTCAAGAAGCTCACGTTCTAATGGAGGAGACAATATGTAAGCAACTATTTACATACAAGATACATACAAGGTGAATTGAAGGGACTCTCAAGAAGACATTAGCATTAAGGGGAAACAGAAAAGGCTTCTTGAAAAAGATAGGATTTTAAATGAGGCTGGAAGGGAGCCAGGGAAGCCTGGAGGCAGAGATAAGGGGACCGAGATCAGCTGTGGAATAGTTAGTAAAAATGCAGAGAAACAGGAGATGGAGTATCTTGTTCAAGGAACAGCCAGGAGGACAGTCACTGGACACAGAAGCATATTCATATGTACATATGTACATACATATATATACACATATACATACATTCATGTGTACGTATATACAGTTAAATATACATATACAACTAAAATCCCACCTCCTATAAGAAGCCTCTCCTGGGGCAGCTAGGTGGTGCAGTGGATAGAGCACCGCCCCTGGAGTCAGGAGTACCTGAGTTCAAATCCAGCCTCAGACACATAACACTTACTAGCTGTGTGACCCTGGGCAAGTCACTTAACCCCAATTGCCTCACTTAAAAAAAAAAAGAAGAAGAAGAAGCCTCTCCTGACCCCTCTTAATTCCAGTGCCTTCCCTCTGTTAATTATTTCCTATTCACCCTATATATAGTTGCTTACATGTTGTCTCCCCCATTAGATTGTAAACTCCTTGAAGGCAGGGACTGTCTTTTGCTTCCTTTTGTAACCTCATACTATGCATGGTGACTGACACATAGTAGGTATTTAGTAAATGTTTAGGGATTGATATACACATACATATGCACATACACATACATATACACTTATAAATATGAGATGAGATAATATAATATATTATAGCATAATGTAATATATTATAATATAATGTAATAGTGCACATGTACATCTAATTCAGTTATATACCAATAAATAATATACATTTCCCATATACTTTGCATTTCTAATATAGATAGGCAAACTGCTCTCTTTCCATTGATGTGGATTTCACTGAGGAGGCTGCCATTAGCAGTATCTCATCTGTGACTAGGAGTATCTATTAGATATGTACAGGATATTTCCATGACACTGACAAACCATCTCCTTTTATAGCACTTTCCTTGATGAGTTCAACTCAGCAAATCACAGAGAAAAATTATCTCTAGAGTAGTAGCTATCATTGGCTCATATAATTTACATATAAATAAGGAATTTCTAATTTGAGAGTACTTTTATTCTATCAAGTCAAATACTTTTTATTAAAAGTCTATAAACAGTAGATACAGATAATCTTTTTTCTCTCTCCATGTCTCAGTTAGTGGTGTGGTTTTAAAGATGAGGTCTGCAATAACTGAATCATCCTGCTAGCTCCTACTAGCTCAGTACTGGCCCAGTGGACTTCCTTTTAACCAATCAACACCATTCTAGGTATACCTAATCCCATTTTGACAATTATCAGAAACATCACCCCTCAACCTCTATAGTTGTCTCTTTCTGTACTTCAGGCCCACAAACTACAATCAGAGACTTTCTTTTCCAAGAATAAAAGTCAAAACAGCTAAAATGAACAAAACAAAACCTCATCCCTCAATACATACCATCCTCACAGACAGTAAAACAAAGAAACAGAAAGCTGAGCCTCTTCCAATGTTTGGTTTAGAGGTAGGTGTGATCAAGGAGTGCCTAATCATCCAAGAATTCACAACCTCTCATCTATTGATTGAGTCTAAGGAACTGAACTAAGGGATTAAGTACAAACTCTCTTCTGTATCACAATTCTTGACTTCCCCTTCTAGAATTATAATAATAATAATAAACCTGGCTCCTATTTTGCTAGGAAGGAGGTATTGTCCCTAAAGGACTGAATAATGATCCAGGCTACATGTCCACACTCTCCCTAGGGTTTCCTTTATAACAAGGCCCCAGATGCACTAGCCTAGTCCCTGGAAGTACATGATCCCCTTAAAATGGTTATTAGATGGCTAGAGCAATACTGTGGTGACTTGTTATCTCAGCTTTCAACGCAGACAAGATTTTCCCACAGGGTGTCAGATCAGCACTGCAAGAAATCAAGGACCATGTCTATCCTTAGTGGTGGGGACCAGCTATCTCTTGAGTCTTAAATGAGGATTAGAAACATCCTAGAAATTCTCAAGCTACCACATGGGCCTTAGGTAAGCAAGGTTCAATGGTTTCTGTCCAAAATTCTCCAGGTAACAGATTTAGTGGAAAGAGATTCTGAGAAGGGAGACTCCTGAAGGTAGGGCTTCCACAGACAGATAATTTCCCATATAGCGCACTGGTATCGAAACATGTTTCCATGACAAAGGCATCCATATTCAATTTAGGAGGGTTTTTCTCTCACACAATCTCTCTGACTTGTACTCTCTGACTTTCCTCATTTGAGGAAACCCTGGGAACATCAGTATCTGGCTCATGTCTCCCTCAAAATTTTTCTGGCTGGTGATTCCCACAAAATCTGTCTGACTTGTATCTCTACCAAGGGAAACCCTGTAAACATCTGTATCTTCCTCAAAGGACACTCAGCTTACCTGTACACACTCAAGCTAATAGGTTATCAAATATAGGATGGAGCCAAGATGGCGGAGGAAAGGCAGCAACTCACCTGTGCTCTCCCTAAAACCCCTCCAAATACCTTTAAATAATGCCATAAGACAATTCTTGGAGCAGCAGAACCCACAAAAGGACAGGGTGAAATAATTTTCCAGACAAAGACAACATGATCTATTTAAAAAGCTATTGAACATGGGAAATAGATGAAAGAACAGGCATGATCACCCCCACCTTCTTTTCCAGATATACATATCTCTCACATCTTTTCTTTTTCTGACACTTTTCCTGCCCAATTCTTAGTTGATAAAGTGGTGTCACTTACTCACAGGCACCATGTGCCTCTCTTCACTGATATTCTGTCTGTCAATTAGCATTCATTAGGTGTTTATTATATGCTAGACATATTGTACCAAGTTCTGAGGATACAAAAAAGGAGAGGGTGATAGGAACTCAACCTACAAAATCCCTACTCTCAAGGAGCACACATTCCAATAGCTAAAAGAACATGTAAATATCTATATACAAGGGGCAGCTAGGTGGTGCAGTGGATAAAGCACCAGCCCTAGAGTCAGGAGGACCTGAGTTCAAATCTAGCCTCAGACACTTAACATTAGCTGTGTGACCCTGGGCAAGTCACTTAACCCTCATTGCCCTGCCCCCCCCCAAATCTATATACACACAAGGTATACACAGAGTAGATGGTAGGTGCTCTGAAAAGAGCAGGCATTATCCACTAGGGGGACCAGGAAAAGCCTTCTGCAGAAGGTGGGATTGGAACTGAGTCTTGAAGGAAGCCTGGAACACTAAGAAGCAGAGGATTCAGATGATCCTCAACTTCAATTTTTGGTAGATTGTAGTATTCTATGACTTGCATTTATGCAGCATAACTAGAAGTTTTTTAAAAAGGAGAAAACTTGGAGTCATCAATAGCACTGTTCAATTTTTTTGTTTGTTTTTTTGTTTGTTTTTTTAGTGAGGCAATTGGGGTTAAGTGACTTGCCCAGGGTCACACAGCTAGTAAGTGTTAAGTTTCTGAGGTCAGATTTGAACTCAGGTACTCCTGAATTCAGGGCCGGTGCTCTATCCACTGAACCACCTAGCTGCCCCTCAATTTTTTTTTTTTAATGGGGGATGAGAGTGTCCACGAAATCCTAAGTCAATATCTCATCATGGCAGCAGCCCAAGCAGGATCTGGAAAGGCTTTGAATACAGTCTTGGCAACAGTTTATTTTCTTTGCACAGATGAGTATAACCAAGTATAGGGAAGGGAAGAAGCATTTGTTAAGTCCTTAGTATGAGACAGGCACTATGCTGAGCACTTCATCTCATTTAATCCCCACAACAAACTTATGATGTAAGTGCTATTATTATCCCCCTTTTTACAGTTGAGGAAACTGAGGCAGACAGAGATTAAGTGGCTTGCCTAAGGTCACACAACTAGTAAGTGTTTGAAGCTAGATTTGAATTCAAGTCTTTCTGACTCCAGGCCCAGTACTCTATTCACTGTGCCATCTAGCTGACTCTAGGGAGGAAGATTGAACTCAGGGAGATTAGTTAGGAACCTAATTCATATATGAGACAATGATGGGCCGAAATAGAATAATAGCAGTAGGAATAGAAGGGAAAGATGAGAATGACTTTGAACTGAAAGGATAGGCAGAACTTGACCTACCTGGTTCATCATTTGGGTTGTCCATCTGCTGATGAATTCCTGACCTATGGCAACCCATAAAACAACATTACTATCATCACCAATAAGTATTTAGTGAGTTGTCTCAGAGGTTAGATTGGGGTGGGGGGAGCATATGTTTTACAAAATAGAGAAAAGATCCATTTCCTGTATTTTAGCAACTGATATTTGAAATCAAGAGATAAGGAATATATCAGATTTGGTTGGGGTTTTTTAAATCTCTAAGACCTAGATTACTCTAAGCAGTTGAATTATTTATCTTTTCAAGCTGTCATATATTTTAATGGTGTCAATGAATAGATAGATTATTATGACTTAACTGGGCCTCATTGAGCAAATCTGTAATAAATATGGAACAGCCAAAAATCACAAATCAACAATAATTTTTACCACAATAATTATTTTAAGCCTCTGTGAGGTCACTGGAATTCCATGGATTTTGATATCATCTATTACATGGGAGAAAATAATAATCTAATATATAATGGATTATTCGTGTTTTGGCACTGAACCAAAAGGGGAGGCCAGTCCTATATTTTCCCTTTCTGCTCTCACCTTTTTGTCTTATAAGCCATTTTAACCACATGTTGTCCAGAGAAACAAAAACCATACCCCCAGGAGAGGACAGTCCTCCCAACTGAGCACCAGAGGCTCAGGACTACAACGTTTTAGACACACAAAGAGAAAGGAAGAAACTGGTTTCCAACTTGTACGGAGAAGGATCCTTGTAAAGGAACAAAAGGTTTTTTTGAACCAACAGTAGCAACTCCTGGTAAGCAAAACTCTGTGGGGTAATGCATAGAAGAAGGTTTTAAATCTAAGGTATCCCTGATAAAAGAAAGCTATCGCTTCTTTCTAGCACAGACACAACCCTGGTTACCTTGTCTCTTTGATATAGAAGCAGGTTGCTTTGCTATTTTGCAAAGGACAACATGAAAATTATATGTGATTTTCCAGAAGAGGGATTTTCAGACTCATTAGGACTCTGGGGCACTTTCCAAAGATTTTTAGACTCAGTGAAATTCCTGTAGACCCTTATCTTCAAATGTACTTACTTTTTAGAAGGTACTCACTTAAAAAGCCTAAATAATTATCTTCCCTAATTTTATTGGTTTTAGAAATTATTTCATTGATTCTTTGTGTGAAAACTTCTACCAAAAAAAAAAAGGTTGATATAAAACAGTAAACTACTTGCTCTACCAAGTTTATCATGAAATCTTTGTCAATTGACACAAAATTTCAAGGTTTCACAAGCCAAAGATCAACCATTGCTGCTTTCAAAATGAGTTTTTCCATGTCTGTATGATATATATTTTGAGGCTAATCTGTTATGAATCAGATATTTCAAGCAAATTGAAGACAGAAGTTTAATACTTTGGTTGAATCACCAATAAAAAGGGAACTGAGACTAAGGTAATAGAAAACCGGACACTTCAGTGTAGAAAGAGTAATATTTTGGGTTAGAATTAAAGTTCAGCTGAAATACAATATAAATGTCAAAATCCATATTGGGTTATTGGAAAGTGTATGTAGGCAATCACTCAATGCCACTTTTAAAATTGTTTTGCATAGCATTTATGAGAAAATATTAAGTTGTGTGTGGGAAGTGGGAATTCAGTTTGGATCTGCCTAGAATATTTAGTTCCAGAAATGTGGATATATTAATCCAGTAATTTATTAAGAAACAGAAAACAAACATACAGTGACATTTGCTTATGGAGAAAATGAAAACAAGAGGGTTTGTTTGTTTGTTTCACCTAACAATCTCTACATTGGAGGAATAAAACCAAGAAATAAATTTGCACATGAATTTAATTTCTTTTTCTATTTAGAATGAATAAGACACCAATTTCCTTAGGACATGAGAATTCTCCAATGATTCAAAGGTTCTGAAAGCAGTTTCATTTCAGCATTTTGTTGAAATTTGTTGTTGCTGTTGAATCGTTTCAGTCATGTCCTGCTCTTTGCAACCCCATCTGGGGCTTTATTGGTAAAGATACTGGAATGGTTTGCTATTTTCTTTTCTAGCTCATTTTACAGATGAGAAACTGAGGCAAATAGGGTTAAGTGACTTGCTCAGGGTCACACAGCTAGTAATTGTGTGAGACTGGATTTGAACTCAACTCCTCCTGACTTAGCGCCAACACTGTGTGCTACCTAATGCAAATAGACAGAGGCTAATGAAGATCATAGAAAGAGTTACTACACTCCACTCAGTCTTACGACATTGGAAGTGCCAACATTTGTCCAGATCATCCCTCTGTTTATTTCTGGTCATTATTTGCCATGAGTGAAGGGGGTCCTTCAAGACACCAGAGAGTCTGCTCCCAACCAGTGCTCCAATTTTGATTCATTGTGTCCAATGAAGGGTTGAGCAGACAGTTAAATCATAAATATGGTGCCCTTTAGCCTTTTTTTCCTCTACCTCTTCTCTGTTCTGATTCTTCTTCTCTTCCCCTTCTCTCTAAGTGGAGAGAGGTCTGTGCATTTCTTAGATTCAGAGTGCCTTCTTTCTATGCCAGCATTATTGATAGTTTAGTCATAAAGAAAACTACTGTCAGTTATCATCATTTGGCTTTTGTGACTATTAGTAGAGCCAAATGTAGCTCTCAATTCTCACCACTCTGGGATAAGCAGCTCTGGGCAGTGAGAGCATATGGCTGCATCAGACTATACCCTTTGTTAAGTTGTTTTCACACATGATTTTGTTGACAACCCAAGCACATCTGCTCCTAGAAGAGATTTTCCATTCCACTCAAGATGATAGAGCTACAATGTGTGTTTAATGGAAGCCCTTTCATTATCCATTGTTATCAATAAACACTGAATACAAACGGCTGGATGAGTACCATACGGATTTAAAGCGTGTCCTTGCCCTGCCCTTCCAGAAATCAAAGTCCAGTAAGGGAGAGGATACTGCTATAAAGAGCTAACCAAAAACAATTAGCATAAACTAAATACCAAAAAAAGCTGTACAAGTAAGAAATGCTATAAAAGTTCTGAGAAAGTCGTGGGAGAAGCACAGTTAGCAATGGCTTACCTGAAAAAAATTGGGGGTTCTTAGTGGACTGCAAGTTCAGCAGAAGTCAGGAGTGTGATATGCTACTACTGTACATGCTCTGCCGTAGTCAGAGCACATTTGGTGTATTGTGTGTAGTTCTTCAGGTACCAGATATTATTAAGGATATTGGTAAATGGAAGAGCAAGCAGAGGAAGGCAACCTAAAAGGCAAAGGTCCTTAAATGCAGACCTTGTAGAAATGAATTGAAGAACCTTGGCCCTTTTATCCTTGTGAAGAGAAGACTCGATGAGGGCCTGGTAGCCATGGCCAAGGATTTGAAGGATTGTCATCTGTAAAGAAGGATTAGATTTTATTCTCTTTGCCACTGCTAACCCACTCCTTCGCCCCCTCAGCTTGTGCAAATTTAGACCTGATAAGAGGGGGAAAAGATTCCTAACAATTAAAGCTATCTAACTGGGCTGCCTAAAGACAAAGTGGGCTTCCCCTTACAGGGGATCTTCAAATAAAGAATTGAGCTGTTTTAATTCTAGATGGGAGATTAGAGTTTAGACAAGTAGAAGGAAGAAAAAAGCCTTCTGAAGAGGGTGAAGGAACCAAGCAGGAAGCATACAACATCCTTAAGGTTGATACATTTGCTCTGAATGAAGGCATAATTTCTGTAGGGGAGGAAAGGTGGGATAAAGTTGGAGAAGTAGATAGAGGACCTTGAATGCCAAGCTAAGTAATAGAGATCCATTGAAAGTTTATTTTAATGTGAGCTCAGTGATCTTAGAAAAACACCAAGAACAAACACTGTATACACTAACAGAAATATTGTTTTAAGAACAACTTTGAGTGACTAAGTCATTTGACAATTATAAATACCCAAATTAACTACAAAGGATATATGAAGGAATATACTATCTGCATTTAGAGAAAGAACCAATAAACAGAAGTATATATAGAATGATTTATATATTTATACATGTATGTGTGTGTGTGTGTGTATACACACACGTGTATATATATATAAACATATTTGTGGGAGAGATACCTTTCTACTATTCTGGTTCTCTCTCTGTGGTCACCCACAGTATTGCAATAAAACTTGGGAAACTGAAAAAAAAAACACATATTTGTGTCTAATGGTAGCCATCTCAAAGGGGGAAGGGGGAGGGTTAAGGGGGAGGAAAGAAAAAAAGGAAAAAAAGTTACATGATAACTTTATTATAAATTTTAAAGGAATATCAAGTTGTACATAATAGATTTACAATTTCATGTGTTATGGAAATGCTTGTTTTATTTCTTAAGTTCAGAATATTTAAAAAAAGAAAATTTCTTTTAGTGGGAAGGATGGGTAGGGGGAAGGTTGTGAGGCTGAAGAAGGGTGACATGTCACTGTTTTAGGAAGATTGGTCTTTTTTTGTGTGTGAGGCAATTGGGGTTAAGTGACTTGCCCAGGGTCACACAGCTAGTGTCAAGTGTCTGAGGCTGGATTTGAACTCAGGTCCTCCTGAATCCAGGGCCAGTGCTCTATCCACTGTGCCACCTAGCTGCCCCGGAAGATTAGTCTTAATGTGGAATGGAGGATAAATTGGAGACAAGACACACTAGAAACAGAGGAATGAGGGGCAGCTAGGTGACGCAGTGGATAGAGCACCGGCCCTGGAGTCAGGAGTACCTGAGTTCAAATCCAGCCTCAGACACTTAACACTTACTAGCTGTGTGACCCTGGGCAAGTCACTTAACCCCAATTGCCTCACTAAAAAAAAAAAAAAAGAAACAGAGGAATGAGATGGAAACATATCACAAAAGTCACAGAAACAGTATGCTGGAACATACTGATCTCATCTGGCTCAATGCATATATTCCTGAGAAGATCCTCATCCCCAACAAGTACTGGAATCATTCAGCCTTCACTTGAAGCCTACAAGGGAGAGGCAGCTCTTTGCTTTTCAAAGTAGTTCTTGCTACTTTGGTATTGCAAGTTTAACTTTCCATCAAAGCAAAATCTACCTCTTTGTGACTTCCACTCCACGGTTGTCATTCTCCCTCTGAAGTCACACAAAAAATGTCCAATCCCTCTTTCATATAACAGCCCTTCAAAGAACTAAAGACAATTGTCATAAATCTGCCAATTTTTTTTTCCCTCTATGCTTAACACCTCTAGTTCTTTGAAACGAACCTTGTGGCTCTCTATTGTCTCCTGGATCAAATACAAATTCCTGTTTGACATTCTAAACCTTTCCTAACTATTCCCCTCCTACCTTTCCAGTCTTCTTACTTCCTGACATGTCTTCAGTCCAGTAACACTGGCCTCCAAGCTGCTCCAGAAACAAGACAATCCATCTCTCAGCTCCAGGCATCTTCTTTAGCTGTTCCTCATGCCCAGAATGCTCTCCCTCCTCAGTTCTCCCTACAAACTTCATTGGCTTCGTCTAAGTCCCAACTAAACCCCCAGTTTTTACAGAAAGCCTTCCCCAACCTTTCTTGATTCTAGTGCCTTCTCTCTGTTACTCATTGGCTATTTGTCTTGTATGTAGCTTGCTTTGTATATATTTGTTTGCATGTTGTCACCCCCATGAGATTATAAGCTCCTTAAGGGCAGGGACTGGTTTTTGCATCTGTTTGTATCCCCAGAGTTTAGTGCAGTGCCCAGCACGTAGTAGGTACTTAATAAATGTCTATTGATTTATGGCATGGTCTCAAGATCCATCATGGGGGCGGCTAGGTGGCACAATGGATAAAGCACTAACCCTGGATTCAGGAGGACCTGAGTTCAAATCCGGCCTCAGACACTTGACACTTACTAGCTGTGTGACCCTGGGCAAGTCACTTAACCCTCACTGCCCTAAAAAAAAGGAAAAAAAAGATCCATCATCAACTTGGTTGCCTTTGTTTGGATATGTTCCAGCTTATTCAAACTCAGGCAAGAAAAAAATGGGGTGTGTGGTGTCCAACACCTTTAGGAACCAGATGACACTTCTGAATATATTGCATGACATAAACAGAGGACACAAATTCTCCCCATTCTTTTTCTTGCAGAATATTCTACTGGTGAAGCTCAATTGTCCAAAAAAAACCCCATCCACCCTGCCATCATGAAGATTTTATTCCGGTTACAAATGTTCAGGTTCATCTGGAGTCCTAAGTTTCCTGGGCGACATTTTCATCAAGGCTACCAGGTTTTGGCTCCTCTGAGTCTTTCTGACTTTGAAGCTATAAACCGCTGTGAACAGGCCTTGCCAGAGAATTTTAACTTTGCTGGGGATGTACTGGATAGATGGGCTCAACTGGAAAAGGTAAGGGGTGTTGTACTTTGTAATAACATAACCCTTTGTCCACTTCAGTGTTGACTCCAATGGAAAGAGCCCAGACTAAGGGTCCAGAGGATCTAGGTTCAAATCCCACCTCCAAAACTTACTCCCTGTTATCCTGGTGGGGAAGTCATTTAACTGCCTTTGGCCTCATTGTCCCCAACTATCAAATGAGGATGTTGGAGTAGATGGCTTCCGAGGTCCCTTCCAGCTGAAGTACTATCATCCTATGAGTCATTCTTTGACAGGGCCACAAGTAGGAATATTTTCGCTTGGGTGTAAAAACATTGGAAAGTAGAGGGGAAAGGGAGGACAGTGGTATGGAGCACAATTTGACCACAGGTGCAATCTATTCCAGGAGATGGGGTGGTGACCAGGGTGATTGTGCCACAGGGTGGCCAAGGACTGCAAAATGAGGTATGACATGGTGATAGCAGTCACCACAAGGAAGAAGCAAAGCTCCTAGTCGTCAATCCCATGGGGCAAAGCCCCGTTGTCCCATACTAGTTATAGCTCTGTTCTTCAATCCCCCCTCTTTCCAAGCCTCTCATACTCCAGTTTTTTCCCCATTTGGAAAGAAATTTGCTTCTCAAATAAAAGTAGCTTCGTTCCACCTACACTCCCCCTAGCCTTGCCTTCTCTTTTCTCACATTATGACTTCATTTGTTTTGGGTATTGTAAAGAATTAATTGTTATTTGAGGTTTTTATGCCTTGGTGTGCACTGGCCTGGGGCTCCACAAAGTGCAGGGTGCTCCACCCACTGGTTGTAGCCGTCACCACTCGCAGACATGGGCCTGGCAAAATTATAATGATTGGAAGCCTACTGAGGGCAGTCATGTGACTGTGAGAGCGGCTACCCCATTGGCTGGGGCTGTGTGGGGTGTTTCTAGGTTTGGGGGGAGGAGAATTGGGCATTTTAGGTGGAAGCTGGAAAGCGACAGGCATTCTGCTTTGTATTTTCAGCTGATTCCTGGGCGGTGGTATTTTTTCAGGTATTATAATTTCCCTTTCCCCATTTTATTTCCTTTCCCTTGATCCTACTGATCCTGTTTGTGTGTGTGTGTGTGTGTGTGTGTGTTTAAAGTTCGTTCTTGTTAAAATAAATCTTGTTCTGTTTTGAGGGAGGCTGCTGGTCTCCTTCCTTGCCCCAATATTGCAGTGAGCCACTTAGCTAGCACTCCCCAATTAAAAATTGGTCCCCACAGTATCAAAGGAGTTATTTATACTAATTATAATTTTTGAAGGCCTCTTGGTTACTGGCTATCCCAAAAGATATTATTGTTAACAATGCTTTAAAATAATAAAAATAAAGCCAATGAACAATTATTACTATTCTTTTATTAATATAATTAGGTCAAGTTCATCTTATTCCTTCCAGTTCTAGAGATGGTTTGGGAAGTCTGTGGTGAAGGGAAGAGGGTGATAGGTAATATATCTGAGCATTGAACCACAATTCAGAAGTGTTCCTTGGTGTCTTAGCGTCTTCATAATTCTCAATAAAGGTAAATATGATTTTTAAAAATTATCTCAGAGGTTGATTGAAGATAAATACAAAGTTGTCAGGTTAAACCAAGCCTCTGCTTTCAAATTATGTGGATTAGCATTGACTTCAGGGAAGAATTGAGTGACGACCTATCAAAGATGTTACAAAAGGTTTTATTGCATTTTGTGTGGGATGTAGGACCAGACAGCCTCTGAGATCCCTTTCATCTCAGAGATTCAAAGGTCCTCTTTGAGATAACAGAGTATTAGATGAGTCATTTCTTGGAATCACAGAGTTCCAGGGACACCTCTGCTGTCTGGGGTTCATTAATTCCCCCTCCCTCCTTCTGTACAGGACTAAGATATCTCAGCATCGGTAGCTGTCCTCTCCATTTAGGGATGTGCTGACAAATGTTTAACAATTAGATCTCCAGAAGGGGGGAAAAAAGCACGTGCAACACATTTGAAATTTAGTCTTCACTATTACCATTTTCTTAAGTCTAGACAATCATCAAAATAACAAGCCAAGCCCTGATTTGCTACATTAAAGGTCCTATGACAGAGCCCAAGCCCATAGCCTTCACATTCCTTTCTTTTGTTTCATTGACCAGAAAGGAGAGCGCCCCCCCAACCCAGCACTGTGGTGGATTAATGGCAAAGGAGCTGAGGTTAAATGGAACTTTGGGGAGCTGGGCCTCTTATCCCGCAAAGTGGCCAATGCCCTTTCCAAGTCATGTGGTCTCCAGAGAGGAGAGAGAGTCGCTGTGATTCTGCCCAGAGT
Source organism: Dromiciops gliroides (assembly GCF_019393635.1). NCBI lineage: Eukaryota > Metazoa > Chordata > Mammalia > Microbiotheria > Microbiotheriidae > Dromiciops > Dromiciops gliroides. The sequence continues at coordinate 545,381,628 of NC_057861.1, read as the reverse complement.
TCCAGAGTGGTGGCTGGTCAATGTGGCTTGTATGAGAACAGGTCAGTGATGTTACCATTCCTAAGTCAAGGGGCCAACTTAGAGAGATAGAAGTCAATGAAAGGTGATATTTCAAATTGCCAAATAGCTTATTATTTTTTTAAACAGCCTTCAGTCAGTGAAATAAAAAGGCATCAATGAATTAGGTAATGATATTCATGTTATATAACTCTAAATTAATCCATGGATGCCCCTTTATAAAACCTATGCTATAATAAACTTGCTGTGTATTACATAGTCAAATAATTTATTTGCTAAAGGGGGGTGGTGCAGGTATGGTATGATGGAAAGAGTGAAGGACAGAGTCCAAAGACATGGATTTAAGTCCCAGTTCTGTTATCTATTAGGTGTGTGACCCTGGGTGAGTCACTCAACCTCTATGAACTTTAGTTTCTCTTTCAATAAAATGTGGAAATAGCACTTGCACTGCTCATCTCACAAGACTGTTGTGATAAATGTGTTTGGTAAACATTAAAATGTCATGTAAATATTGGTTATTATTAGTAAATAGAATTTCAAGCTAAAATGTTAAAAATCTGATAATATTTTCAATTGAAGGTTTTAGAGTTGGAAGTCTAGGTGGTACAGTGGATAGAGTGCCAGGCCTGAAGTCAGGAAGACCTGAATTCAAATTTCATCTCAGACACTTACTAGCTATGTGACCTTAGGCAAGTCACTTAACCCTGATTGCCTCAGTTTCCTCATCTGTAAGATGAGCTGGAAAAGGAAATGGCAAACTACTCCAGAATCCTTGCCAAGAAAAACCCAAATGGGGTCATGAAGACTCAGACAGAACTGAAATACTGAACAAGAGTTGGAAGGAACCAGGATGAGCCCAGGGTTTGGATCCTAGCTTGATTACTTACTACCTTGGGCAAATGACTTAGACTCTCATCTGTAAAGTGAGGGAGTTGGACTAAATGACCTTAAAGCTGTCTTCTAGCTCTAAATATATGATCTTCTAGTCTAACCCTCATATTTTACAATGAGGAAAGTGAAGTTTAAGTGACTTGTCCAATGTCACAGAGGTCCTCAATCAATCATTAAGCATTTATTAAGCACCTACTATGCGCTAGGTTTTGTACTAAGCACTGGGGATACAAAAAGAGTCAAAAGCCTGTCCTCAAAGAGTTTCCAATCCAATGGGGGAGACAACATGGAAACAAATATCTACAAACAATCTATATACAAGAAAAATAGGTCTTCAGATTTCAAACTTTACACTCTTACCACTCCACCACACTGGCTTCAGTTATGGTTGCACTACCCTATTCACACATTAGCCAATGTCAGTGAAAACCAGCATATGTAGTGGGATGCATGCTGTCTCCAGTATCACTGGCCTTCAGTTCTCATCTTGGCTCTTGCAGTTACTACCTCTGTGACATTGGACGTCTTTAACCTCTTTGGGCCTCATTTCCTACATCTGCAAAATGAAGGGGCTCATCCCTCCTAGCTCTAAATCTATGATTCTATAATCCTATGGTCCCAAATAACAACCGTTTCTATAACAATAATTATAATAAATTGTAATTATTGTCATCTCTTTGGCTAGTAAAGCTAATTCCCTAGGTTAAATACAAATTAGTTTGAACAATAAATAATTTTACATTTTTCTAGATATGCCTATCATCTGAGGTATTTTTAATATATTTTGGGGTTATTTTTGTTTTTACATTGTCTATATTTCCCCCCTACTACTCCCTCCCCCACTTCCAAAAGAGCCTTCCCATATAACAAAGAATTTTTTAAAGAAATAAAAAAGAGAAATTTCAGGAAAATCAATCAACACATCAAGAAAATCTGAGATATGCAATGTTCCACACCTGTAGACCCCAACTTCTACAAAAGAAGGGAGATATATCTTCTCTGAGGTGTTTTCTTACTCTATCTTCATGTTCATCAAGAATAAATTGATTCTGGGGGCAGCTAGGTGGCGCAGTGGATAAAGCACTGGCCCTGGATTCGGGAGGACCTGAGTTCAAATTTGGCCTCAGACACTTGACACTTACTAGCTGTGTGACCCTGGGCAAGTCACTTAACCCCAATTGCCCTGCCCCCCCCCAAAGAATAAATTGATTCTACAATAACTATTTGGTATTATAATTAGTTTTAAATGAGGTCCAAGAGAAAAATAGGAATCTTCTGAGCAATTAAACTCAAATTCTGCAATCCAGTTGATTTCAAGGATCCTAACTACTTGTGTTTTGCCACTCAGTTTCTGTTACTTGGTCCGCTTTAGGGGCTACTTCCCTACCCTAAAGCTCAACAATTGACTTCTTCTAACATTTTCCATCTGGTCTCATAATCTGGCTCCCAACTTAAGGGTCACAAAATCTGTTCTATTTTGGGCCGGAGAGTGGGAATATAGGGTACTGCTTCTCCCCATCCAGGAAAAAAAATTTACAGACTACCCTTTCTAGAACTGCCCTCTGAAATAGTCCAAATCAGCCAAATGCTTAGGAGAAAGTTAAGATGATTCCAAGTATGTGCTTGCATGTGAATTTTCTGGTTTTTCTAGGACTTGTCTTCATGCCTGGGACAATCCAGCTGACAGCCAAAGACATTCTCTACAGGCTAAAGGCATCCAAGGCCAAGTGCATCGTGGCTAGTGATGAGGTAGCCCCAGCTGTCGATTCTATTGTATCCAACTGTCCTGCTTTGAAAACCAAGATCCTAGTGTCAGAAAATAGCCGCAGTGGATGGCTAAACTTCAATGAATTATTTAGGTGAGGTGCTTTCAAGCTTTGGCCTATAACAAACCTATCTGAGCAAGGAATGAATTTAAAGGATTTCCTCTTGTGTAAACTGATTTGTAGACTTTCTAAGTTGCTTTGGGATCCTTAGCAGAGCCATAAAATAGAATCCGTTGAAGCACAGAGAAATGAGGAAGCTCAAGAAATCGAACAAACTAGGTGAATGTAGAAATTGTCCATGATGGATAGCTTTGTTTGTTTTCTTAACACGGTGACTTCCACACAGTAGGCATTTAATTTTATTGAATTGAAAAGGAATGAAGTGGCATACAGAAGAACTGCAGCTAGGATCAGGTCTGTGTGCCTTTTCTTGGAGGGACTCTTTCAAGTATTTGGGGTTTTTTTGTTGTTTTTTTTTTTAGTGAGGCTATTGGGGTTAAGTGACTTGCCCAGGGTCACACAGCTAGTAAGTGTTAAGTGTCTGAGGCCAGATTTGAACTCAGGTACTCCTGACTCCAGGGCCGGTGTTCTATCCACTGCACCACCTAGCTGCCCCTGACTCTTTCAAGTATTTGAAGGAAGACCAATTAGACTTGTTCTGTTCGGCTTCATGGGACAGGACCAGAACCAATGAGGAGAACTTAGAAAAAGGCAAATTCAGGTTTAATTTACATTAAGGGAAATGTCCTATTAGACCTATTTGCATATCGAATAGACTACTTTGGGAGAGAATGGCTTTCCCTTAATTGTACATTTTCAAGTAAAGAACATCTGACCAATTGAATGTTTTGTGCTGAGGTTTCTTCATGGTATATGGATTGGACTAGTTAACTGTTCCTTCAACTCTGAAATTCCATAATTCTTTGAACTCTTGGGTTGGTGATTCCATCCCTTCCCTTCTAATCCAATCTAATGCACAAAGTATTTTTAAGGACTTATAACTGATCAATCAATCAATAAACAGATGTTTATCAAAATCTTACTGAGCACCAGACACTGTTCCAGAAGCTAGAGATATAAAGATGAAATGAAAAAGCCTCTGACCCTAAAGAATTTATATTGAAAGAAATTATATGTATGTATGTATGCATGCATGTATATACCTATGTGTTATACATATGCGTGAATGTGTGCATATAGGTGTGATGACATTATAGTTACATAATTGCATTATAATTATACATATGCATATATAAATACAAGGTAATTGAGGGTGGGGGAAGTCACTAGCAGCAGAGAAAATCATGAAAGACTTCATGTAGAAGGTAGAGCCTGAGCTAAGTTTTGAAAGAAAGATTATAGTCTACTATTTATATGTATATACCTGATAATTTGAGGAGGAAATTAGTACAAATTCATTGACATCAGAAAAGATTCTTGTATGAAGTGCCACGGGAGCAGAACCTTAAGAAGGCACAGAATTTAAGAAAAACTCCAATGACCAAGTCCATAAGGAAAAGAAAGTAGGATGAAAAGTTGTATTTCAAAGTAAAATTATAAGGTATACTTATAATTATTTGTATTTAAAGTGCTTTTACGCAGATAGGAGAAATTATGCAGCAGCTTGGTATTGCAGTGGAGAGATTGCCAGGTGTGGAGGCAGGAAGCCCTGGGTTCAAAACCAACCTCCAACTTACTAGCCGTGTGACCCTGGGCAAGTCACTTAACCTCTGTTTGCCTCAGTTTCCTCATCTGTAAGATGGGGATAATAATTTCTAGGGAGGCACTGTAGCATCATAAGTAGACTTTCATAGTCTGGCAGCTACTGCTCTTGTTTATGCATTCTTTGTTCCAGTCCAAACTGACACGCCTGCAGTTCCCCAAATTAGGAATTCTGTGCTTGGCACAGGTTGGTCTCCATTCCTGGAGTGCACTCTTTCACCTCTGCTTCTTAGAACCCCTAGCTTCTGACCAGATTCAGTTCTGGTACTACCCCCTTCAGGAGAGTTTTCTCAATCTCCCTAATTATTAGAGATCTCTCCTTCAAATTATCTTTCATTTAATTATTTTTAATATATTGTATCCCCCAGTAGAATGTTAAGTCCATGGGGGCAAGGATATTTTTTTTTTTGTTTGTCTCTTGTCCTCAAAAGGCTATCACAACAACACTACACCACGAAGCAGAAAACCTAGGTTTGTGTGCTATTTCAATCAATCAATAGCTATTAAGTGCCTACTATGTGCCAGGGACTATGTTAAACATTGGGGATACAAAAAGAAGCAAAAGATAGCCCTTGCCCTCAAGAAGCTTACAATCTAATGCTCTACTTCACTTCTGTGACCTTGGACAAGTCACTCAAGCCAGAGTTGTCTTGTCTGCAAAAAGAGAAAGTCTTATACAAATTTCATTTGTTTAAAAGAAAAATTTCTAGATAAAGCACTGGCCCTGGATTCAGGAGGACCTGAGTTCAAATCTGGCCTCAGATACTTGACACTTACTAGCTACGTGACCCTGGGCAAGTCACTTAACCTTCACTGCCCCACAAAAAAAAAAGTACACACATTGAAAAGAAAGCAGAAGAAGACATTGAACAAGGTTATTATTTTGTTGCAATTTTTACCTTTGGCACTATTTATCAAATGGAAGAAGTTTGGGGCTCTTTTGGGGTTGTTTTATTTGGTTATTGTGTGTTGTGATTGTTATTAAGTTTATAATAAAAAGCTTATAAATTATAAAAATATAAAATTATTTAGAAGTTTATAATAAAAATTACTTTTGAGGAGAAAAAGAAAAGATCTCCCTTTGTTTAACCTCTGAAGCCTTCCACCACCTGGTCCCAAGACCAGTTAGTACGTTTCTGAGGCAAGATTCAACTTCAGGTCTTCTCCTGAGTCCCAATCTAGCATTCCATTCACCAAACCACCCACCTAAATTGACATGCATTTCACACTATCAATGGTAATGTTAATATGATTGTTATTTCCTGAGCAAGATATGGGAGGGAGGTGCATGAGCAGCAGCAGCAGCAGGAGCCTGGTCCTGACTGAGGGTCAAAGTCAGGAGGTAGTAGATGACTGTTTACATAGGGATGAAGCATCACTGAGTTACTGACCCACCAATAATCAGCCAGGTCAGCTCTGCCTCAGGGCCCCCCACAATGGTAAGTATATGTCAAATTGTGAAAATCAAATAGCATCCTATATGGGGAAGTGCATCATAAACTGTACATACCGTACAAGCTATCCCAACTTATCACTCAATGTCAAAGCCAGAGTGTCAAGCATTAAACTGATCCTTCAACTTAAGCCATTGTCCTTGCCTACATTTTACAGGTCAGCCTCTGAAGAACATAACTGTGTGAAGACGGCAAGCCAGGAACCAATGGCTATCTATTTTACCAGCGGGACAACAGGCTCCCCCAAGATGGCCCAGCACTCCCAGAGCAGCCTCGGTATTGGGTACACTCTTTGTGGAAGGTAGAGTTTAGAACTATGTCATGGGTGTCTACATGGATTTAGATAAACAATGTGTTAACAGGGATGTTTTTTATGTTTGTTTTGTTTGTTTTCTTCTCTGGTCTTGTTCAGGTACTGGCTGGACTTGAAACCTTCAGATATCATGTGGAACATGTCTGACACCGGCTGGGTGAAGGCTGCCATTGGCAGTGTCTTTTCAACCTGGCTTCAAGGAGCTTGCGTCTTTGTGCACCGCATGGCCCAGTTTGACGCGGATATTTTCTTAGATGTATGTTACAGCTTCCCCACCAGCCTCCTGGCCCAAACACTTTGAGCTCTCTCCCATGTCACCCACATAACCACAAATGGTCAGCAAACAGACTTTCTTAGGTTTATGAAATTGACTCTTGTTTATAGTGTGAAGTCTCTAGGGATTTCACTGTTGAATGCATTTATTTAATATCCTAATGTGGGAACACCCACAGCTCTCTCAAGCATAAAATCTGGCCTCATTTAATTGCTTAAGATTTATTAGTATCACTTTAATCTATGGTAGCTTAAGGGCCTGGTTCTAAGTAATCAACTAAGAAGTCTTAAAGGTTAAACAAGTATTTTGATTATGCTTCAAAGACAATGGGTGGCAGAGTAGAAACCTAGATCCAGCAAGATCCTACATGCTTTGCCAGAATGTAGCCACCTCTCCACCCACTCTCTGTCCTTCTCACTGAGTTAATCCATGAATCTGATACCACTTTGCAAACACCAGGCTTATTCCTTCTTCTCAGCCAAGTAGGGCTAGACTGAGGTATCAGATGGCTGAGATTCTACTAATCTTTAGAAAAACGTGAGGAAGGGCAGTTATTTTCTCTTGTGGAACATTTATAAAGTAGAATCCACCACATGTCATTAAATGCATGAGAACTCAATTTGATGCAGGGGTAGCTTTGCTCTGTAATTGGTGTGGTGTGGTTTGGGAATCTCAATAGAAACCTAAATTCTGGAAAATCTGGGACCTTGCTTCTAAACCTACCTTATTATGTGGCCTGGGTGCACGACTCAGGGCTTCAAATTGTATTTGCTGTGGTTTATCAGTAACAGAAGATGAACTGATGGAAAGGCTTCTGGCACTGGTGTCAGATGACTGATTCAAATCCTAGTCCTGTTACTTAGTCCCTATATGACCTTGGTAAGTCAGTCAATTAATATTTCTTAAATGTCTATTATTTGTTGGAGAGCAGCTAGGTAGCACAGAGGATAGAGTGCTGGACCTAAAGTCCAGGAGGACTCATCTTCCTGAGTTCAAATCTGGCCTCAGACATTTACTAGCTGTGTGACCCTGGACAAGCCACTAAACCCTGTTTATCTCAGTTTCCTTATCTATAAAATGGGCTAGAGAAGGAAATGGCAAGCCCCTCCAGTATCTTTGCCAAGAAAACCCCAAATGGAGCCACAAAGAGTCAGATACAACTGAAACAACACAACAAAAATCACGAAGTGAAGTAAAGAAGAAACTGAGTACAACTGGAAAATGTCAGGAATAATTTTTTTTAATTAAGCAATTTTAAAATACTTATGGAAAATTACTTTTATTTGGCCTAACAGCTCAAGTTAAAGCAAAGATCTGAATTTAATAGTTTATGGACATTGGTCCTAGAGAAGCTGGTACAAACAAGATCTTTATCTTTATGTGCACAGCAAGCAGACAAATACATGCCAACTGAGATTCTTCCCCCCAAATGCAAGAAATTCACCCAGTCAGAGAAAGTAAAAGATGTGTTGGAAGAAAGATACAAAGTTGGGGCTCAGGTAGCAAAGTTATATTCTCTAAAAATGGGCTTGGTGGAGAATAGGTCATTGTTGCCAGATGTGAGAGGGGATATTCCTAATCAGATCCAGATGTGGTGAAGTTCTCAGGGTCACTTGGAGAAGACTCAAGCTTGGATAAGATTCAGCTAGGGAGAGTTTCTTTATTGGGACCAAAAACTGGGAAAGGGTCTGAGTTTTATCCAATCAGAAGTTTTAAGCATTAACAGCTTAAAACAGGGTTAATACAGGTTAGAACAGTGAAAAAGTACAACCTTGTCTGTTTTTGCCATCTGTTTTATAGGCCTTGGGACCACTTAGCCTAAGTGATTCCATACTGGAGTTCTATCATTATAAGTATATCAAACAATATAAAGATTACAATCACAAAAATATAAATAAAACAAAAAAACATTATTTCACTGGAGGGAAAATAGAAGGAAAAAAATTCAATTTTGTCTATTTTCAATTTTCTATTCAAATTCCTTTTTTTTGGGGGGGGGTGAGGTAATTGGGGTTAAGTGACTTGCACAGGGTCACACAGCTAGTGTTAAGTATCTGAGGCCGGATTTGAACTCAGGTCCTCCTGATTCCAGGGCCAGTGTTCTATTCACTGTGCCACCTAGCTGCCCCTTCTATTTTCTTTTCTTTTTTTCTTTTTTTTCTTTTTTTTAGTGAGGCAATTGGGGTTAAATGACTTGCCCAGGGTCACACAGTTAGTGTTAAGTGTCTGAGGCCGGATTTGAACTCAGGTCCTCCTGATTCCAGGGCCAGTGTTCTATTCGCTGTGCCACCTAGCTGCCCCTTCTATTTTCTTTTCTTTTTTTTCTTTTTTTTTAGTGAGGCAGTTGGGGTTAAGTGACTTGCCCAGGGTCACACAGCTAGTAAGTGTTAAGTGTCTGAGGCTGGATTTGAACTCAGGTACTCCTGACTCCAGGGCCGGTGCTCTATCCACTGCGCCACCTAGGTGCCCCTTCTATTTTCAATAGAAGAAAAAATGTGTAAGAAATTAAACAACTGTCAAAAGATTTGGAATCTAAGCAGATAAAAATAACAGACCCAGAAGGTAGACCAAAAATAGAAAATTCAAGAATGTTTAGGCTTCCCAAATTGTGAAGAAAAGAACCTCACTATGTATCAATATTTCAAGAAGTCATATGGGAAATTTTGCCAGAAATATCGAAAATGAAGAACAGACTCCAAGCTAAAAGATTTCAGAGAATATCAACAATAATGAACCTCCAATTCCACTCATCCAAATATATTGTCAAACTTCTGGACACAAGAACAAAGAAATTATTTTCCAAGTAATCAAAGAGGAAGGTGTCACGTTTCAAACATAAATATATACAGAGGAAAGGTGAAGGAAGGAGAGGAATAGGTCGATTTAGGATGCCCCAGATTTTTAAAAAAATGACAAAGAATGAATAAAGCAGAGGATGGAGTTGAGGGAGGTGGGTAATTCCAAACAGGGAAAAGGTCAGGGAAATCAAATTTCCAAAAAATGTATAGAATGAATAATATATGATACAGTGGCTATGTTTAGTACATATGAGTAAGTTCAAGTTGAGATAGGATTATTACGTTGTTGTTGTTTGTCCTTCGATCTCAAAGAGGACCGTGACATCAGAGTGATGTCATGAATTTCATTGAATTGATTTAAGTGAAGTAGGGTTGTGCGAAATCACAACCTCACTCTCTCTTCCAGAGCCATCTGAGTCCAATGGCAAGGTATATATCAGGATGACTGGAGATGGCTCCAGATGTTTAAGGCAATTGGGGTTATGTGACTTGGTGAGGGTCACACGGCTACTAAGTGTCTGAGGTGAAGTTTGAACTCAGGTCCTTCCAACTTTAGGACCAGTATTCTATCCACTACGTCACCTATATTGCCAATGGATAAGGAAGACAGTATTCCTTTTTTTAAATGAGGAATTTAATGAAGTACAACAGAGGACATAAATGTAATAAATAAAACCATGAATATAGATTGAATTCCCTTATTTTAAAAAAGATGAGAGGGGCAGCTAGGTGGCACAGTAGATAAAGCGCCGGCCCTGGATTCAGGAGGACCTGAGTTCAAATTCGACCTCAGACACTTGACACTTACTAGCTGTATGACCCTGGGCAAGTCACTTAATCCTCAGTGCCCTGCCAAAAAAAGAAAACAAACAAACAAAAAAAGATGAGATAAAAATTTTTTTTGCTTTTCAACAGATAGATTTCCAAAAGGGAAAAATAAATGGATTTGATTATATATGTACATATATGTATATCCATGTATAGCACCACATCTATATATGTGGGGGACAGAGAGCTTTTGCAAAACAAAAAGCAAATGCATCCAGAATAATAATAAAAAAAGAAATAGATTGGGGAGAGGGGAAATTTTCCTATAAAAATTACTAAAAAAAAAAGTCTGATATCCAAAATCCATAAGAAATTGAAACAAATTTTAAGAGTAACATAACCCCGTAAACAAGTAGTAAAAGGATGTGAACAAGTACTTTGAAAGAAGTAACACAAATGAACAAACTAATAAAAAGATCTAAATTAAAACAATTCTGATACCAACTTACACCCATTAAAATGGCAAAATCAAATAAAATTTTAATGTTGGCAGAGTGTAGTAGGCTAGGAGTTGAGTTCAACTATTCAGTTAGAAATTCAGAAAAAAGGAAGCAAGAGAGTTACAGCTAAATCAAATTGATAAGTAAATTTCTCTAGGGAGGTGACCTAAAATAGAGGTGTGGGCCCTTAGGTAAGTGATTATTCATTAGTTAGGGGACTCTCAAGGAGTATAAAAGGACTACCCTACTACAGGTTTTCAGACTTAACAGAACACCCCCAGATCCCTTTAGGCTCCCTCTACTAAGGGTAACCAACCACTTCTTCAAAGGGGGAATAGAAACACCAAGGGAATCTTCACTCACCATTCAGCCTTCCCTGCAATTTAAAAATAAAATCCTTTGTATCTTAGTAAAGCTACTGCTTATATATACATACCCATTCTGAGTGCTCAATTGTATCAGAATTGATTCTTACCTGAACCATAGAACTATGAAAAAACAGGGACATTATTTCATTTCTGGAACAAGCATGAATTGGTGCAATTTGGAGGGAAAACAATGTGGCATTATGCAATACCCTTTGACCCAGTGATCCCACTAAGGACAAAATGATCTCCCTGTACAAAGAAATTCCTAGCAGCATTGTTTGTAATAATGTAAAACCAGAATCTAACCTGATTTTCAATGATGGGGAAATGGCTTGAACAAAGTGTGAAATATGAATGCAATAGATGATTGCTGTGCCATCAGAAATGACAAACATGAATGCAACAAAGTCTTAAATAAAGTGATTCAAGATGAAGAAAGCAAGACCAAAATGGCAGTATTTGAATATTATGACAACCATGTACATTTCAGTTGGATATGATATGATTATGATAATAATATAATAACATATCATAATATAACAACAGCAACAGAATCTAGAAAAATACACAGTGGGTGTTACTGCTATTTTTTTTATTTTTATTTTTTTGTGTGTTAAGTGGCTTGGGGGTTAAGTGACTTGCCCAGGATCACACAGCTAGTAAGTGTCAAGTGTCTGAGGCCGGATTTGAACTCAGGTACTCCTTAATCCAGGGCCAGTGCTTTATCCACTGCACCACCTAGCTTCCCCGGAAAAATACACAGTAGGAAAAAGATACAGAAATAAATAAGGTCATCTAGTTACTGTCTTATTAAAGTTAACATGTGAGTTTACAATAATACTGTATGCTTTCCTGTGCAGCTGTTATCTTTGTGCACTTGAATATTATGTTTATGGTTCTTAAGCTTATGATAAAAAATTTAACTACATTTTTAAAAGATTCAGGACAACTTAAATGTTTGTTTTTAAGTGAGCTAGAAATTTCTGGATTTCTCTCTGAGTCATAGCTTAACTCGTCTCCTAGCCTACCATGATCTGCCAACATTAAATTTTTAATTAATTTTGCCAATTTAATAGGTATATCAGAATTGGTATCAGAATTATTTTAATTACAGTGATATTAACTGATTATAGATTTAGCTCCAGTAGAAGCAGGCCAGAGAAACTTGAAGGCTGCATTATTCTTACAATTTATAAATTCATTTAAAAGAATCATATTTTCCTAGAGAAAGAGGGCAGTTCCTACTGTATCAGTTCACATATACAAATGTTGTTCTGTATATTTTCATAGAAATTATACTTTATGTAAATATGTAGAAGAGGGACTAATGAGGTCTTGCTGAGGAAGCTAGATTTCAAGCAAAATATCCTGGGTGATTAGTTATTTCTGCAGTGAAATATAAATAGTTGGAACTTTATATGTGAGATATCTATAATATAAAATATATTTTGTTTGCAACATTGGATGATACTAAAGTATATAATCAATGTACTGTCAATGAATAAGCTTCCTTGGTCTTGTGATGTTCAATGGATAGATCTTTTTAAAGGAATTAGAAAAGATGAGGAGGTAGTACTTTTCACTGGAAAGAACAATGAATTTAAAGTTGTCAGAGGACTTGGGTTTGAATGATTTAAGGAAGGAATAAAGCACCTACTATGTGTCAGTAACTGTGCAAAGTACTTTATGAACATCTCATCTGCTCCTTACAACAATCCTGGGAGGTAGGTGCTGTTATTAGCATTTTGCAGATAAGGAAACTGAGGCAAACAGAAATATAGTGACTTGCCCAGGGTCACACAGCTAATGTCTTGAGGCAGGATTTGAACTCCGGTCTTCCTTACCACAGGCCCAGTATGCTATCCACTATATCACCTAGTTACCTCTAGCTCGATAAGTCACTTTCCTCCTCTGGGCCTAGGTTTCTTTATCTATCAGATGAAGGAGGAGTTTGGACTAGGATCACCTTTGAGGTATCTTCTATTTCTAAATCTATGATTGTATTTAGAAGTATAAAACATCTCACTGATTTCTTGACCTTTAACTTCTGATGTCTCTTTTATAATTTCTTTAGACTCTCAGCAACTACCCCATAACTACTCTCTGCAGTGCCCCAACTGTATACCGGATGCTTGTACAGAAAGACCTTAAGAGGTATCTCAGAAAAAAAAAATCATCTTTATATTTTCTATGAACATTCCCTGAGGGATAGAGAACTTATAACTTCTAGTTTGGCAAAATCACTTATCTTGAACCTGTATAGTTATACTATTTTCTAAACCGATGCTCTAAAACAATCTCTAGGATAGATACCCCTGGCCACCCCCCAGACATTTTTATCTCATGTAGGAAATTTGTATTTTTCTTTTTTAAAAATTAAAAAAAAATGTTTTAATGATGCTTTTTTTTTTTTTGGTGGGGCAATGGGGGTTAAGTGACTTGCCCAGGGTCACACAGCTAGTAAGTATCAAGTGTCTGAGGCCGGATTTGAAATCAGGAACTCCTGAATCCAGGGCCAGTGCTTTATCCACTGCGCCACCTAGCTGCCCCAATGATGCTTTTTTTTACATCAATGTCACTTCCTAATATTGTCCTACCCCTGGGGGCAGCTAGGTGGCACAGTGGATAAAGCACTGGTCCTGGATTCAGGAGTTCCTGATTTCAAATCCGGCCTCAGACACTTGATACTTACTAGCTGTGTGACCCTGGGCAAGTCACTTAACCCTCATAGCCCTGCCTCCCCCCCAAAAAAAATCCCCAAGTATTATCCTACCCCAGCCACAGAATCCCACTCCCCTGCATAAGAAAGACAGTTAAACAAAAGAAAGCAACGCACTGACCATGTCTGATAGGGTATACCAAATTTCACACCCATAGGCCACCACCTCTAATGAGAAGAAGGAGGCATGGTTCAACTTTGGGCCTCTGGAGTTGATTGGTGATTACATTAATCTGAATTCTGATGTCTCTTGGTGCTGTTTTGCTTTCCCTTTGAGAGGCATCATAGCATAGTGGATAGAGAGCTAGCCAGGAAGACCTGGCACATATTGGCTTTGTGAAGTTAGGCAAGTAACTTAACCTCTGTGCCCAAGGTAATACTCTAAGACCATAAGATGCAAAGAAAGTGTTAACCTGCATTGGTGGAGGGAGTATCCTTGTCTGGGAGTTCTCTATACCAGTGAAATCTCAGGGCTAGTCTTTATCCCCATCCTTCCCTTTGCATTACTAAGGTCATTATTGACATTCTCCTGGTTTTGTTTTTTTGTCCTACATCAGTTCATATAAGTCTTAATGGGTTTCTCTGAACTCTTCACATTCACACTTTCTCACCGTGTGATAACAATTCATTAAATTTGTTTACCATGATTTGTTCAGCCATTCTTTAGTCATTAGGCCCCCACTTTAACAAGATTGTTGATATCACAACAGACACTGCTATTAGTATTTTGATATATGTTCCCTCTTTATTTGTCCCCCTTGATGTTGTATCGCATGTATAAATTTTTAGCCATTTATCTCATATAATTTCAAATTGTTTTATTAAATTTTCCTGACTTTTCTCTCCTCCCTCTCCCTTTTGCTCTCCCCCCTTTCTTTCTCTTTCTCCTTTTCAGCCCCTCCCCTTCCTTCTCCTTCTCTTACTCTCCCTCAGTCTCTTCTTTTTCTTCCTTTTTCTCCCTCCCTCTTCATCCTTCTCTCTTCCCCCCTCTCTCCCCCTCTCTCTCCCTTTTTCTCTCCCCTTCTCTCTCTTCTTCAGCCCCTCTCCTTCCCTTCCTCCCACTTCTCTTACTCTCCCTCCATCTTTTCTCCCTTCTTTTTCTCTCCCTTTTTCTCCCTCCCTTCCTCCCTCTCTTCATCATTCTCTCTTTCCCTTCCTCTCTCTGCTTCCCCCCATCTCTGTCTCTCTCACTGCTCTTCTTAACTGAAATAGTCAACAAATTAAAATCACTTTCCAGATGAACCCACACAATTTCTCTGCTTTTTAAGCTATAACTTCAAAACCTTGAGGCACTGCTTGACTGGAGGGGAGCCGCTCAACCCAGAAGTGATGGAGCAATGGAAGAGTCAGACAGGACTGGAGCTGTATGAGGGCTATGGACAGACCGAAGTGGTACGTGCAAATGTGCAAATGACTTGAGGTCACTTTTAAGAGCTTCTCTGTATGCAGGGGGAGAAAATGTTGCTCTATTGTTTTCACATGGTATGGAAAGTAAGGGGCACTCTTCCTTCTCCCCTTCTTTAATTCTCTGGAAAATCAGGCAATGTGTTGTAGAGGAGAGACAGAGACAGACAGAGACAGAGAGATAGAGACAGAGACAGAGAGACAGACACAGAGAGAGAGACAGAGACAGAGAGAGCCGCAAGCACTATCCTTGAAGACCTGGGTTCTAGGTTCTAGTCCCACCTCTCACTCTGGGCAAATCATCTAATCATAATGTGGGGCCTCATAAAATGAACTGGGAGAGATCACTGGGAAAGTCTGTCAAGACAGAATCTGAAGTTTCCTTATCTGTTTCACTATATAAGAGGATACAGAAAGTGGGCCTTATCCTGGGGGTAGGGATATCCTGGGTCTACAATTTCATTACCATAGGGAACTCCCAGTTCAGGAAACTAACACCCTTTCTGCAACCTACAGTCTTAGTTGCCTGGAGTACTAAAGGAATAGGTGACTTGCCCAGGGTCACACAGCTAGTATGTGTTAGAGGTGGGATTTTAATTCAGGTCTTCCTGACTTTGAGGTCAACCAACTCTACTATGCATCTCTTCCCTTGGAGAGGGCTGGAAGAAGAGAACACATACCTTAGCATGCCACTAAAAAAGCATTTCCTCTTGACAGGGAATAATCTGTGCCAATCAGAAAGGAAATGAAATTAAACCTGGATCAATGGGAAAAGGAGTGGCACCTTATGATGTCCAGGTAGGTCAAGGAAATATAATTGGTTTGACAAAGAGAAAATTTCCTTCCATTTAGATTCCTTCCATTTTTAACACCTCTTAATTCTAATGCCTCAGTGGATTTGGGATCTCTTCTAGATTGCCACCCATCTGTGTGATTTTTGTACATTTCCCTCCAGAAATCCTCCCCATTGGGGATGCTTGGGCAATACTCAGACTGTAGATCCTTTGATTTTGCATGACAAGCCCACATCCTTTTCTTATCCTACATTTCCTGAATAATATCCCTCAAACAGCATCTTACACATTAGTTTGAACTAGAAATGCTTTGTAGTCAACTAATGTTGAGCAAGCTTCTTTCTATTTCTCTCTCTTGCTGTTGGGTCATCCACATCTTTGATTCTTCAGAAATTGTGATGTTCCAGGACTTGAAACGATGTAATATCTCTAGGAGAATAAAGGTATTAAAATGATGGCCTTTTGGGGGCAGGTAGGTGGCACAGTAGATAAAGCACCAGCCTTGGATTCAGGAGGACCTGAGTTCAAATCCGGCCTCAGACACTTGACACTTACTAGCTGTGTGACCTTGGGCAAGTCACTTAACCCCAATTGCCTCACCCCCCCCCCAAATGATGGCCTTTTGTATCAAGGGAGATTTTTATCTTCATTCTGATGAGAATCCAATCTGAACAGCCAAGCAAAAAATGTTTTTTTTTTATTCTAGATCATAGATGAAAACTGTAATATTCTGCCACCTGGTCAAGAAGGGGAAATTGCCCTTAGATTGAAGTCTACAAGACCTTTTTGTTTCTTCTCAGAATATGTGGTATGGAAATTTGGAATCCGATATGCTGCTTTTTAAAAGATTTCTAAAAGTGCTTCAAAATTTGGAATTTATTCCTATTCAGATCAAATTAATCTTAGAATTGTTCCCTTCTCTCCTCCTAGGACAATCCATCGAAAACAGCAGCCACCATCAGGGGAAATTTTTATGTCACTGGAGACCGAGGGATAATGGATAGTGATGGCTATTTCTGGTTTGTTGGGAGAGCTGATGATGTCATTATATCATCTGGGTTAGCACCTTTCCTATACTTTGATTCAAAAGATATCCATTAAGTTGCTAATATAAATAAAGCATTGGCCCTAAAGATAAGAACAAGGACTGGATCTGGGATTTCATTACTGCAGGGAATTTCTGGAAGAGAAAACTCCCTCTAGGAATGCAGGTCTACACTTTTTCTGAAACTATACTCTTAGAGAATTTCCTGAGCAGTGAGCACTTAGGTGACTTGTTCAGAGTCACACAAAGCCAGGATATGTAAGCAGCAGGACAAAGGAGGAAAAAAAAAAGAAACAAAAATGGTCCTAGCTCTCAAGGAATTTACATTCTACTAGATACATAAATACAAGCTTATTTTGAGGAGAAAGCACCAACACAGGGAAGAATAGGAGGTGGCATATGAGCTAGGGATGCTAAGAGATGAAAGGAGAAGGAACACATTCCAGGCATGGGGGATGGCTCGTACAAAGATACAAGAGTGGAAGATGGAATACCAACTTTGGAGAATAGTTAAGTAGATCACTTTGGCCAGAACATAAGGGTGTATGAAGGGGCACAATGCTGTCAAGCTGGAAAAGTAGATGTGTCAAATTGTGAAGAGTTTTAAATGCCGAGCAGAATAGTTTATATTTTATATTCAAGGCAACAGGAAGCCACTCAAGAATATTAAGCAAGGCATATGTATAACCCATATCTGATTGCTTACCTCCTCAAGGAGGGGGGAGGGAGGAAAGGAGGGATAAAATTTAGAACTCAAAACTATAAATAAAAATGTTTATTTTTTTTTTTAAAAAGAATATTAAGCAAGGGAGTGACATGATCAGACTCATGCTTTAGGAAGATTATTTTGGCAACTGTTTGAAGAAGGTATTGGAGGGGAGAGAGATTAGGAGGAGGAAGGCTAATTTCAAAATAGTCCAAGTGAGAAATGATGACCTAGGATGGTACTGTTATGAGTCACAAGAAAGGGAAGGAAGGGCAGGAGAGATCTAGCCATGGCAGAATTCACAAAACTTGATAACTGATTGGATGTTGGTGGGAGACAGGAATGGCTATGAGAGTGTGAGGCCAGATGACTAGAAAGATGAAAGATACATTTTGGACGTATTGATTTTGAAATGCCTTAGGGACAGCTGGGAGAATATATTCAAAAGGCATTAGCTAATGACATGGGCCTGGAGTTCAAGAGATACAAAAAGCCAGAAAGGTAGATTTGGAAGTGCATGGAGAGAGAATTTGGACATTAGATGTACATTATGGAATCCATGGAAACCGATGAGATCATCAAGAGAAGGATGGCAGTGCTTCTTAGCATTTTCTATGTCGTGGATGCTTCTGGTTGTCTGGTGATGCCTATAACCCCTTCTCAGAATGTTTTTAAATGAATAAAATATAATGTATGATTACAAAGGCAGCCAGGTGGCAAAGTGGAGAGAGCACTGAACTTGCAATCAGGAAGACTCATCTTTCTGAGTTCAAATCTGGCCTCAGACACTTCCTAATTGTGAACCTGGGCAAGTCATTTAACCCACTTTGCCTCAGTTTCCTCATCTGTAAAATAAGCTGGAGAAGGAAATGGCAAACCACTCTAGTATCTCTGCCAAGGAAATCCCGAAGGTGTCATGAAGAGTCAAATCTGACTGAAACGACTTAAGAACAACAACAATATTACAAAGGAAACACCATATATTGCAATATAATTATCAAGTTTACAGATCCTCTGCTAAGAACCCTTGGTGCAAAGAAAAATCAAGAGCCCAGGATAGAAGCTTGGGAGACCCACACATCAGGGAATAGGACACAGATGTTGATCTAGCTCCATAAACTAAGAAGGAGCAGTCAAAATAGCTAGAAGGAAAAAAAAATAGAAAATAAACAGTTTGCAAAATAAAAATGAAGTTCCCAAAAATTAATTTAGAGATTATGGATGGCAGTTAGGATTTGGATTTAGTCAGAGGCATTGGAATCCACTCCTGACTCTGCTATGTACTGTCTATATAGCTTTAAGTGAGTCACTTAACCTCTCTAGGCCTCAGTTTCTTCATCTGTAAAATGGGATTACATGATGTTATGTCTAAAGGCTCATTGTTTTGTTTTGTTTTGTAGGTACCGAATTGGACCGTTTGAGGTTGAAAGCGCCCTAATTGAGCATCCAGCTGTTGTAGAATCTGCTGTTGTCAGCAGTCCAGATCCTATCAGAGGAGAGGTAAAATGGATATAATTCAAATAGCAACTTCATGAAAAATGCCTCATCACAATTACCTTTTAAAAGATGGAATTGAGGGAGCAATCTCTTCTTGTCAAGAAGCAATGTGTGTGAATGAATATTAGATACTAATTTACAAACAGGGTACCCTCCAGTTTTGTAAGCTGGTGGTTTAGAACTCAGAATAAAAATAGTATTGTGAATTGTGATTTACCAATTATAGCTACCTAAAAATGCTAGATATATATATAGATAAAGCTGTCAATGGATCAATACTAGTTGTGAGACTTTGGATGAGTAACTTTACTTTTCATAGCTCATATCTATATAACATTTTAAATAACATAAAAGCTCTTTCCAGATAAGAATGCATATCATTAATGTGTATATCCAGAATAGAATAATACATATATATTAATGTATACATAGCAGCTAGGTAGGGCAGTGGATAATAGAGTGCCTGGTCTGGGTCAGGAAGATGAGTCTTCCTGAATTCAAATGTGGCCTTAGACACTTACTTGCTATGTGACCCTGGGTAAGTCACTTAACCCTGTTTGCTTCAGTTTCTTTATCTATAAAATGAACTGAAAAAGGACATGGCAAACCATCCCAGTATCTTATATGCCAAGAAGACCCCAAATGGGGTCATGAAGAGTTGGAAATAACTGAAAATGACTGAACACTAAATTTATATATAGATATATACACACACACACACATTAATAATACATATTAACAAGAATGGAACAGAATCCGGTGTGGTGTAAATAAGAGTTTAATATTCACTAGAAATTATTTTTGGTTTATTCTGCACATTTTGTCTATTATGTACATTTATGTTTGTTCTCAAGTATATTGTTATATTGCACGTTTATTATGTGAGTATACATGTTATATGTATATGCGTATATACATATAAACACATCCACAATAAAAGGTGGTGAGGTCCCCAAGCAATCCCACAAAAGCCTATCTACTCTATAACATAACTAAACTACTATTCTAGCTTTAGTTCTTCAGATCGAATCAGTCGTGGTAGAGAAAGATAGAGGTACAATAATAAGAATTTCTCCTTGCGTGGTCCATGGCTGGCCATAGAGGAAGTAGTAAGATGGGTAAAATCGTCTTTGGCCAAATGTCCTGGTGCTCTCCTTTAGCCTTCAGGGATCCACATACTGACCTAAATTCCCCTATTTCTGCATGCCTGTTTTGAGCAACTGTTCCAAAGTGTCAACTGTCCCCAAAATTACCTGCTTCCTAGACTCTACTAAAATTCCTAAATAGTTTAGTTAATATGAACTGTTAGGTAGTAAAAAAAAAAAAATCTGATTAATTAGTTTATAGCAATAGAGAGTCCTTAACCTTCCTATAGGGATGTACATTTTTTTTTAAAGGATGATTATTGATTCAAATCAATGTCTAATTGGTGGGTGCTGGAACAGATAGAATAGTGAGTGGCCTTGGAGTCAGGAGATTTCAGTCTGAACCATAGATCAATATTAGTTGTATGTTACTTTGAACAAGTAACTTTATTTTTTGTAGTTCGTATCTATTTTATTGTTGTTTCACTCATGCCCAACAGACAGTAATGTGGTTTGTTGTTATTCAGTCGTTTCAGTCGTGTCTGACTCTCTGTGACCCCATTTGGGGTTTTCTTGGCAGAGATACCGGAGTGGTTTGCCATTTCCTTCTCCAGTTCATTTTACCGATGAGGAAACTGAGGCAGACAGGATTAAATCACTTACCCAGGGTCACACAGCCAAGAAGTATCTGAGGCCACATTTGAACTCAGGTCTTCCTGACTCCAGGCCCAGCACTCTTATTCACTGTGCCACCTAGCTTCCTCAACTACAGAATAAAGAGAATATATACAAAGTAGTTACAGTTCAAGGTAGTTTAGAAGGGAAGGCACTAGCAGTTGGAGATGGGTGGGGTGATTGGGAAACACTTCATGCTCAAGCTGCTTCTTGAAGGGAGAGGTAAATCCTAGAGGCAGAGGTAACAAGGGAGTTGTTACCTACACTGCCTACCTCCACAGGGCTGTTTGTAAGCTGAAAGTACAAGATATACGGAGACTTAGTACTGGGGAGAGGAGCCCAGTGTACAAAGAGGCCAGCGCTGCCTGGGAATCTAGTCCTGAAGTTTGCTTCCCAATTGCTCTGGGGTCTGATTTCAGAAACCAGATTCTTGCAAAGTTTCTATCACGAAGCTCCTAGTGGCAGTAGCTGAAGAAGTCAAAGATGCTTGGCTGGGTCCTTAACCTTAAAATTCTCCTTTCTAAATGAAAAAAGTCCTTTTTCTAGAGAGGGGCTAGCCTTTGATGTAGTTTGAAAACCACTGTAAGAGAGAGACGTGGATTTTTCTGCCTGCAGGTGGTGAAAGCTTTTGTTGTCCTATCCGCACCCTTTAAATCAGCCAATACAGAGACACTGGCTCTTGAGCTTCAGGATCACGTGAAAAAAGTAACTGCACCCTACAAATACCCCAGAAAGGCAAGTACCTAAAAATAAAAGGACTAACTACTGTGTTAAAGTTTGTTTTTACTTTGAAAAAAGAAATTCGATACAGTTCTTTGTAAATGGCAAGTTAATGTTGATGTTTGTCATTTTCATAATTTTTTTTTAAAGGAAAAGAGCACCTTCACCTAATTAGGTGCTGCTCTAGTTGTTCTACCTTGCTGATCTTTTAAAAAATTTTATTTCTGAATAAATCCCTCCTAACCCTTCTCTATTTAAGAAGCAGCTAGGTATAGCATTGAATAGAATACAGGGCCTGAAGTCTGGGACATCTGAGTTCAGGAGCAGTCTCAGATATTTCCTAGCTGTGTGATCCTGGGCCTAGGCAAATTACTTGACATCTCTCTGTCTGTCAACTGTAAGATGGGGATAATAACAGCTCCCAGTATGGTTGGTTTTGGAAGCACCTGGCCTATAGTAGGCGCTATATAAATGCTTATTCCCCTTCTCCTAATAAAGAGAGCCAATCTTGGTAACAAAGAATGAAAGAGAAAAAGAAGTAATTTGGGGCAGCTAGGTGGCACAGTGGATAGAGCACTGGCCCTGGAGTCAGAGGACCTGAGTTCAAATGTGGCCTCAGATACTTGACACTTACTAGCTGTGTGATCCTGGGCAAGTCACTTAAGCCCAATTGCCTCACCAAAAAAAAAAGAAAAAGAATTCAGTAAAACTAACCAACATCTACCAAGTCTGACAGAATATGTCATATTCCACATTCATAGTCCCCTACCTCTGCGAAGAAGGGAGGAAGGTGTATTTTCTTAGCTCTTCTCTAGGGCCAAGATGGGTCATTAAAACTGAATAACGGGGCAGCTAGGTGGCGCAGTGGATAAAGCACTGGCTCTGGATGCAGGAGTACCTGAGTTCAAATCCGGCCTCAGACACTTGACACTTACTAGCTGTGTGACCCTGGGCAAGTCACTTAACCCCCATTGCCCTGCAACCCCCCCCCCCAAAAAAAAACCCACAACTGAATAGCATTCAGGTTTTGTTCTTGTTCTTTTTCATTATTATTGTCATGGTATATATTTAATAAGGTGATGCCCTAGACCAATAAAACACAGCAGACTGATTGATATTCTTTAAAAGGGTGACGATGAGACTTTAAAGAGGTCTTAGTTGACAAAGTCACTAGCTCACACATATCCTGGCATTACTTCTTGTTGTTTGTCCTTTGTTTTTGAAGAGGACCATAACATCAAGGCAATATCATGACATGCAAATGAACTGGATTTAAGTGAGGGAGGGCTGTTCAAAGTCACCAGCCTCACTCTCTCCTCCAAACCCATCCTGGGTCCAGTGGCAAGATATACATCAGGATGACTGGAGATGGCCCCAGAAGTTTAAGGCAATTGGGATTAAATGATTTGCCCAGGGTCACACAGCTAGTAAGTGAGGTGAAATTTGAACTCGGGTTCTCCCAACTTCAGGGCTAGTGCCACTTAGCTGCCCCTCCTGGCCTTACTTAAATTATTAGGAGAGACACCTCTTGAAGAAATATATCTGAAAAGGCAGCTAGGTGGTATGGTGGCTAGAGTACTGGACCTGTAGCCTGGAAGATCTGAGTTCAAATTTAGCCTCGGGTCCTTATTAACTGTGTGACCCTCAGCAAGTCACTTAACTTTTTGCCTCAGTTTCAGTATCTATAAAACAGGAATAGTATATAAGAGCAACTATCTCCTAGGGCTGTTGTAAGTGTAAAATGAGATTTTTGCAAAGTACTTTGCAAATAGCACTTAAGGTGCTATATAAATGGTATCTATTCTTATTATTGCTAGTTATTATGCTTATCATGCCTCATATATTATTTCTAATAGGAGATTCCTCATTATATTGTGTATGCAGTATTATAAGTACAAGTCCCTTTTGAAATACGTCTTGCAGAAACTACCTTGCATTCTAAGTGTTTATTTGTTGACTGGTAAAATGTAAGTTTGCTATAGTTCTCAAGTATATAATAGTGAATCATTTTGCAATTTTTTTCAAATACAGACTCTTCCATTTTCACAAATGACAAAACTGAAGCACAGAAAACAAAGGCTGGAATCTTTTGTGAAGACTCTTATGAAATAGAAAGCTACCTTCAAAGAATGCCTTAAGAAGCATAGTTCTGCTTAGAAACATTAAATGACCTCTTGTGGGTTCCTATATCCTATGATTAATATTCACTATCTCCCACTAACACAAGTTCTTGGCTGAATAGACTGATACAATTGGTCAATTCAATCTATCCAGCAGTTTGGCCTTTTTTTCTTCCAAATACAACTGACCAATTAAACACTACTCTGGTGTCATATGGATATTGCTTATAAAGATATCCCTCCACGTCTAGGAAAAAGCAGAACTCTAAATTCACTAGCAGAACGGAGTTCCTAGTCTCCAAGAAATGCAGGGTGCTTAACTGTTCCTTCTCTCTGAATGGCTTTCCCATCTTACCACCCAATACTCAATATATTCTACTGCCCACTAATTTTGCTTCATGCTACCAGGCACCAGTGGGAAGCAAGAAGTCACTTCTCTCTTGGACTGTTTCCTCTATTGTTAAATGAGGGAGTTGGCCAACCTAGATCCAAGGTTCTTCATCTTTTTTGTGTCTTAGAACCCTTGGGACGTCTGCTGAAGCCTATCATGGGCCTCTTCTCAGTACAATGTTTTTAAATATATAAAATATACTGAATTACAATGGAAACACTTAGTGTTGATGGTCTCTCAAAGTCTTAAAACCTAAGAATCTAATATAGAAACTAGTATATTTTGGAACAATAGACATCATGAATCAAGCAGAGTCGAGGAAAAGATGTTATTAATGGTTTTGTGGTATGCTTCTCTCTACTAGGTGGAATTTGTTCAAGAACTACCAAAGACCATCACTGGGAAAATAAAACGAAATGTACTAAGGGACCAAGAGTGGGGACGAGCTTAGCCTGACCAGAACTCCAAGATGCTCCGGGTGTACTTACATAGCATTCTTTGATCTGCTTTAACCTTTGCTTCTTGCTAATCTTAATCATGTTCTAGTTACTATCAAATCACAGTACTGTAGAATATTTGTGGGGATTTTTTTTCAGCTGAAAGACTCAAATGTTAAATTCCTACTTTCTCTTATCTTTTTTTTTTAAGCTCCAAGATAGTCCAGAAATATTTGAGAAATGATCTTTTAGTTTGTGGAGCCAAAAAAATGAAACTGTACTTCAACTGTCCTGTGTCTAATTAGCTAAAATAAAGTTACTAAGAACTTCAGAAGCTAGTATTTCAGGGAGAAAAACCATGTTCTTCCATTCTTTATATGTTATATTTGGCTGGGGTTATTTTTTAAATTGGCAAAGCATCTAATCCAAGTTTTAGAAGCTCATTAGTTCCAAAGAATGGATTTAGCCAACAAAAAATTACTTCCTGATGCTTTTTATATTTTATACCAAATAATCAAAACCAACAGACACAGCAACCATATAAGCACTGTTCCTCTCCCCAAACTCCTTAGGAGAAAACTCTATTTCATCATCTGTCCTCCATAACCAATCCAGATCACTGCACCTAATCTGAGTTCAGCTACCTTTTAAGTACTATTTTCACCTAAATTATTGTAGTTATTGGCTATATTATGCTTTATAATAGAACTTCAAGTACAGATATGTTTTATTTTAAAGAAAATTCACTATTAAAATATCCCTATTTACAAAACAGGATAGGGGGTGACTAACTTTGTTTTTTTAAAGATGCTTTCTTTGGCTTTTTAAAATGAACCCTGTGCTTAATCCTTTTTAATGTGGTAGTTAATTTTCCACACAATTCTTACCTCTCTAAAGAATTTGAGTTCCTTATCAGCTGCCACAGATTACAACTTTTCCATGATTTACTAGATCAGCTAAAAAAAAAATGAATTATCCTTACAGCCACATCTCCACACCTGGATAGGATGGTCTGCAGACCTGGGGCCACTGCTGGGTCCCTACTCACAGCCTATGTAGCTTGATAAGGTCTACCTTTGCTTATGCTCTGTGAGTATAGCCTTTAAGAACCAAAGATCACCATCACACTAAGACGAGGAAGGCCCCAGTTTTGTATATATTTATATTTAATCTAAGAGCCCATGCTCTTTGTTGTTGAGTCATTCAGTTTTATCTGATTCTTCAGATTTCTTGGCAAAGATAAGGAATGGTTTGCCATTTCCTTCTCCAGTATGTCCATTTTACAGATGAGGAACTGAGGCAAATAGGGGTTGTGACTTGCCCAAGGTCACACAGCTAGTAAGTGTCTGAGGCTGGATTTGAATTTAGACCTTCCTGACTCCAAGATATCTACACACTGAACCACCTAGATGCCCCTACCCCATGTTCTACCCCTTTCCATTCACCTCCTCCCCAACCCGTGTCGTTGGAAAAAAAAAAAAATCAGATGAAACATTGGTTTCTGTAAGGAAAATTTACTTTTGCATTTCTGAAAAAGTACCAATGAAAAACAAACAGTATCTTTTTATGGGTTACAGAAAGTATTTAACCAAAACAATAAGGAAAAGAAAAGAATTGTGCCTTGAGGATATTTAAAAATTATAGTCAACATTAGCATTAATTAAACATTACCTGAAGACACAAAAAGAATTTAACTTCTTCTCTACATGGTAAAATAATCTGAACTTATCAATGAGCTGAAAGAATGAATTAATTTGCACCATGGAATTTTGACATTTAAAAGTGAAATGTCAGTGTGAGAAAACAGTTTATAAAACTGAAAATAAACCTTTAAATGAACTAGTTAAGTTTATCACAAAGCTTGATGCAGTACCAACAACCAACTTGGGGAAGAGTTGTTTATGAAAAATACGTCGCATTCAGATAGTACCAAAACCACAGAAACAAATATGAAAGAAGATCTAAGACTCTTCAAAATGAAAAAAAAAAATTCTCTTTCTAGAAGAGCTCTCAAAATTAACATGTCAGATGTCAAGGGGACCCAACTTTATGGCAACATATAAGAGACAAAGTACATTCTAGATGAATGGGGCTGTCTTTAAACATTTAGATGTCTTTCAATTCCATGGGATCCTGAGTCTCGTGCTTCTATGCCATTAAAGTACCTTGTTCCTTGACACTGGGCATCAGCCGGAACTCTATATAAAAAGCATTTTCCCCCCTATTTCCCTAGGTGATGCTGCTAATAATGTGCATAAATCTTTCCTTCAAGTTATTCCACACAAATCCTGAAAAAAGTGGACATTCTAACAATCTAACAACTTCTAAGTTAAACCTTGCTCATGTATGAAAAGTTCTAACATGTTTAACCTTCCAGTCTTTAAACAGTGGTCCAAAAACTAAAATCCTATTCTCTTTTAGGAATTTTTGGATGTTGTCCCCAAGCTATTTCCAGTCTAGATGATGAAAAAATTCTTTTGGGAGTAAATAAGCAATTTAACCAATTAATCACTCCCTGTGGGGGGGATAACCACACTATTCTGTCCACTAATGAATCAACCAATGGAGCTGCTGGTGAAATATGGTGTTGTACATATTTCTCATACTTCCATAACTTTGAAAAACTTTAGATTAAACTTGCCTCCCGGGCAAGTTTCATTATGCATTAACATTCTCAACTTGGTTGCTTATTTTGTGCCCATCTTTGGAATAAGCCTCTTCTCTTACTACTTCCTGCCTCAACTGACTAATTTTTCTCCAAGGCCAGGTCGCTTTCAGTCGATTTAGAACCTTCTATAACTTGGCTTCCATTTTCAGATTTGGCCCCTTTCTCACCTTCTATCTGGGTCTCAGAAAGCGGCCCCACCTCTTTGCTACCCTCTACTACCACCTGGGGATTATTTTTGTCTTCTGCAGAGTCACTTTCATTTGATTTGAGATTCTCCTTCTCAGTGTTTCTGAACTCCAGTTTTGTCTTGTTTCCATTTCTTACTTGTGCATCCTGGCCAGGGTTTGGCTGAGACCCCTCTCTGTTACTCTTGACCACTTCCTGAAGGTTGTATTTTCTGAACAACGTGTAATCTTTGACAACACTCAGGCAGCAGACAGCCTTAATGATTTCCACCACGATGGTATACTGGGGATTACTAAGATCAACCTTATTTTCAGGATTGAGGCAGCCCACTATGCCTGCAAGATAAAGAAAATGAACAAAACACTTAGGCTGAGAAGGATCATCCTTAGCTCTGTGAACATCACAGGCTTAAGCTCTACTTCCCTCCTACCCCACACCTTTTATATTTCTGGTGTGTTGGAGTAGCACATTTAAACAAAACTTAAAATCACTGCAGATCTGCAAAGCAATGCAGATGAGGTGCTGGAAATACCTGCTGATGTAACTTTAACTCTGAAAAAGTTCAACTTAGCAAGGTAGAAAAAGCACACATGCTATAGTGAATGCAACATTTTTAAAACCAGAAATGTCAGGTTTATTACAATGTATTTTAAAAACATCTTAATAGATGCATTAGACAATCAGCCTCGTATGGGGGCCACAAGTGCTGGACTTGCAATGAGAAGACCTGGGTGGAATCCCACCTTACAAAAGCTTACTATTTATATGGCTATCCCTGGACAAGTCACTGAACCTCAGGTTCCTGAGTTTGGGGTTTTGTTTCCCCAAACCATCTATAAAATAAGGGAGCTGGTCTCCAAGAACTCGAAGGTTCCTTCTAGCTCTAAATCTATGATTCAATGAGCACCTAATTCAATATGTGAAAGCTTTAATTCTAGGGGGAAAAATAATTCAGATCCTGAAAATAATGTGACCATTTATCATAGACTCATATAATAGAATTGTAATTCATAAGAATAGAACATCTACCCAAAGAGGTTAAATGTCTTGTCCAGTGATAAAAAGAACTAGCAGGACTAAAAATGAAACCTAAGTCCTCAACTCCAGAGCTCTTTCCAAAGCACTGCTATATCATGCCTCTATGTATAACCATTTACCTGAAACATACCTGCTAGTTCTTTAATAACTTCTTCTCTGCTCATGTGGCTATTATTTCGCGCTTTGTAAATAATCTGGAATGTCCCTTTATTTGGTGCTTTAAACCAAGGTTCCAAAAAGGTTTCAGCATATTTTTTCATATCTTCTAAGAAAGCTTTGCATGTGCCAGATATAGGCAACATGCGCAGAATAACCCGTGTTTTCTTCTTCTTGGTTGTGTACATATCCTTCAGGATATGATGGACAAGTTTCTCAGGTTCTTCACAGAGAAAAGAAAAAAATTATTATGAAAAAAACAATTAATTTTTCTATATAGTAGGATTTTCCCCTAAGCCATCTTCATTTTTCCTTTGGTAATTTATCAGAGACCTTAATGTTTAAGAGGATTTTAGACACAATCCTAAGAAACATGCTACTTCCCTAGATCACTGAAACTATTTTGGTGAAAACATGGACAAATGGGAAAGCCAGAAAAATGCTTATATGCTGGTCAAGATGGAGATTTGTATCATTTACCAGTATTATCACATCATTCCTCTGCCACCTGGTAAATCTGGTAAACCCATTTGTAGCACAAACTTTTCTTCAGAAAAACAAAAATTTAAAAAGATGATGTCATCATATTCAAATCCTGGAGTCATTTTTTTTCCCCAGATGTTACTCTGAGGCAGGTCAATATGGTGAACTAATGCAAATTTGTTATAATAGGAAATCTAGGACTCACCTATGCCAAGTGTTCTAATGAAGACCACATTATTTGCTCCACTTTCCAATGACTGGAATCGTCTTAACCTCAATTCTGTAGAGGCCTGAATCTCACTGACTTCTTTCTTCAAGGCAGCTTCTGCATCATCTTCCTCTTCCTCCTCACTTCCAGATGGTTGCTTATCCTTGTCTACAAACTGTTTGCATTAAGTTGAAAAACTTAAATAAAGGAACCAGACCAGATTTAAAAGCAGCAATTATAAATAAACACAGAAAATCCTAGGTGGCATATACTAAACTGCCCACGGCAAAATTTTTCTTTTATTACTGATGTGAGGAAATGCCGGTGCTAAGTACTTTTTACAAATATTATCTTGTTTGATCCTCACAGCAACTGTGAGAGGTGGCTTCTTCTATTATTTCCACTATACAGCTGGAAAAACAGAACCAAATAGAGGCTAAAGGACTCTCAGGGTGACACAGGGATTAAGTGTCCAAGGCTGAATTTGAACTCAGATCTTTCTAACTCCAGGCCTGGTGTTTTGCACCACCTTACTTCCCCACAATACAACATTACACACACACACACACACACACACACACACACACACACACACACTTCTAGAACACCCTGTACATGTGTGTACCTGTGTGTACATCTGTGTATACACAGATACATGTATGCTAGAACTTTCAAACACTGTATATATACACGTGTGTACACTAAGACTTTTGGAGCACTCTGCACATTTGTGTACATACTTCCATATGCATAGAGACACACAGACCTATATACAAGTACACTAAGAACACACTGTACATACATATGTATGATATACATGTACACTAAGATTTTAACACCCTGTAGATGTGTATATATGCAAATACAAGCATATATGCATGCACGTACATATGTGCACACCTACATATGCAATACACACATACATGCAATTACACTTTTAGAATAGCCCCTACATGTGTGTACATATACACACACACATACACCAGGGTTTTTTAACAATCCTCGCATGTGTACATATATAAAAGTACACTAAGACTTTTAAACACCCTGTATGTGTATACATGTGCATGTACCTATACACACTGATTTTTCAAAAACCCTAACATGTGTACATATACACAATGCAGTAGAGTATAACTTTTAGCATACCAACACATACATATATATACATATACACCTATCCAAGTAAATGAATTTTCAGAACACCTGTACATACATATATACATACGAAAGTAAATAACTTTTGGAATACTCGTAACATATGTGTTCACTAAGCCTTTTAGAGCACCCCTTACGGGTGTGTACACATACACATATACAGGTACACTAAGACTTTTGGGACACCCCAGAGCACTGCAAACTTTAAAACACCATATATGTTAGCAATTTTTATTGCTTTAAGAAGCTCTCTCAATGAGCACCGTGAGGTGATGCCCAGGTAACAAGGAGGCAGGGCAGAGGGGGCGGGGCGTCCCGGTCCGGCGGCGGTCACGCTCCATTCCAATTCTGGCATCCTGAGGTGGGGGTGGGAGTGGACATCCGGGTCCCGGGGAAGGATAAGGTCAGGACGCCGCAGGCTGACTCAGAAGCCTCACCAGCGTCCCCTTAGACGCCGGGACTGGGTGGCCGCAGGGCGAACGAGCTCAGGCAGGTCTGAACACGCGGTGGGGGGGGGGGTGGAAGCCCCAGGCTTAACCCCGTCCCTCACTTAACCTCCCCCGCCCTTTACCTTCTCAGGCCCGTACAGGTCGTCCCCGTACTCGTTGAGAAGGCTGTAGGCCTCCTCCACGCATTTGCGCTCGTTCATGTTGCAGGTAATGAGGATGCCCTGAAGTCCCGGCTCGAGCTGCCTCGGGCCGCCGCCGCCACCCCCGCGCCGGGCCCTTTTAGCCTGCACGTACTGGGCCTTCCCTCTTCGTTTCACCCCTCCCGAGTGTGGGGGTTGCTCTGCGGGTGCGGCCATCGTGAAGAAAGGGGGGACGTTGGAGGGGAGGGGAAACTATGCGGGGCGGGAAAGGAAGAAGGTACCCTGCAACAGTCCCAAACCACGTGCTCCCTCCGTGGGGCGGGGACGCGAGATTATGACGCCAGTCCTGCGCGAACGCTTACTGCCAGTTTTACCCCGCCCCCGTGGAGTTGCAGGCGAAAGAACTCAGCCTGCAGGAAGCCGCTGGTTGGCCAAGGAGGAAGTTGGGGGCGGGGCTGACGACAAGGCAGAGTTCGCTGCTTGATTGGATAGGGAGGTTCCTTAACCCTCCCCTGTCCCCCTTGTGATTTGCCCTTTGCCCTATCCTTTCCCATGAATGACTCAGGGCTAGTGCTGGGGATTGTGGGTTTAGTTTCGCTTCCCAGGAAAGAGGGCTTTAGTTTACTACCTATGGTTAAACCTGCCCATTTCTTACTTCACTGAAATGTTGCACAAACCATCCCATTTCTCATTCCTTTCAGCTCGGAGGGAGAGACTACACTGAGAAACAGAAAGCTTGGATTCGAATCCTGACTGCCACTTGGCTGGTTTTGTGATCTTGATAGCTCTGGAGCTGGAAGGAAGGGATCTGCAAGGTCCTTTGGTCCGACCCCCTCTCATTTACTGGACCAGACAAAGTAGTCCCTTAACCCCCTAGGACCTTAGTGGTATCTTAACAGCTCAGCAAGTTAGGTTAATTATTTATTTAGGTATCAGTCTTGCTGAGGCTGAAAATAAAACTATATTAACCTCACCTGACCAAAACCTGTCCCGTGCGATGTGAAAAAGTTACTCAGATCCTTAAGCATCGCTTAAATAAGAAGTCAGAGGAAAGGGGTCAGCTAGGTGGCACAGTAGATAGAGCACTGGCCCTGGATTCAGGAGGACCTGAGTTCAAATTCGACCTCAGACCCTTGACACTTACTAGCTGTGTGACCTTGAACAAGTCACTTAACCCCAATTGCCTCAAAAAAAAAGTCAGAGAAAGAATCTCAACTGTCCTTAACTTCTTAGTGACATGCAAATCCTCCTTAATCAGTCTTTTTGCCAATCGTCTAAAATTAATTAAATCTGTAATTTGGTTTAGTTTACCTAATAGAGTTTAACACAGTTTGTTTCCTTAGGGGACATAAGAGATTATGACTTTAAATTTGTTCATCTTTTATGACATTAAAACAATATATGGGGGGCGGCTAGGTGGTGCAGTAGATAGAGCACCGGCCCTGGAGTCAGGGGGACCTGAGTTCAAACGCGGCTTCAGACACTTGACACTAACTAGCTGTGTGACCCTGGGCAAGTCACTTAACTCCAATTGCCTCACTAAAAAACAACAACAACAACAACAATATATTGGGGGGGGGGCAGGCAGCTAGGTGGTGCAGTGGATAAGCACCAGCCCTGGATTCAGGAGGACCTGAGTTCAAACCCGGCCTCAGACACTTGACACTAACTAGCTGTGTGACCCTGGGCAAGTCACTTAACCCTCACTGCCCAGCAAAACAAAACCAAGCTATGGGGTTATGACCTAAATTTGTTCATGGACATGTGCAGTATGTAAATGAATTATTTCTCAGGCATAATTTTTCCTATGAAAGAGATCGTGAGACTCCTAATAGGGGTTCAGGTTTTCTCTGAGGCCTTAACCTGTGCATGAGCATAAAAATAAAACCTAGGTTTTACTGCTATAATTTCTGCATTGTAGTTGATATATCATATATAATTGGCAGCATACTTTCAGGTATCAGAGAAAACCTGAACCCCTATTAGGAGTCGCACAATCGCTTTCCTAGGAAAAATTATGTCAGAAATAATTCATTTATATTTTGCACATGTCCTTTTGTGTACAGCCTTCTTAGGCCATAAAAGTTAAAGCGAAGATAGATCCATAATTCCATATATTGCTTTAATGTCTTAAAAGTTTAACAAACTTAAACAGTTATAATCTCATACATCCCCTAAAAAAACAAACTTTGTTAAACTCTATAGGTAAACTAAACCAGATTACAGATTACATGAATTTTAGAGTATTCACAGACAGGTATTGTACCCCAGTTTCATGATAGCATGCTAGCATAGGTTCTGGACAGTGGACGATGCTCATGTGCTTTCCCAGTCACCAGTGGAGTGAAGCAGACCTGTGTGCTTGTTCCCATGCTTTTTAGCATGATGTTTCAGCCATGTTGTCATACACCCTCAATAAGAATGAAAATGGCATTAAGGTCAATTGCCCACACTGACAGTAAATTATTTAACTTGAAAAGCTACAAGCCAAGACTAAAGAGGAAGGAGAGTTGGTGCATGACTTTTTATTCTCAGATGATTGTGCACTCAATGCAGCATCTAAAGCTGAGATTCAACAAAGTATGGATCAATTCTATGCTGCTTATGCTAATTTTACATCTCTCTCTCTTTTTTTTTTTTTGCTGAGGCAATTGGGGTTAAGTAGTAAGTGTTGAGTGTCTGAGGCTGGATTTGAACTCAGGTCCTCCTGAATCCAGGGCCCGTGCTCTATCCACTGCACCACCTAGCTGCCTCTCTGTACTAATTTTATCTTTTTTTTTTTTAAGTGAGGCAATTGGGGTTAAGTGACTTGCCCAGGGTCACACAGCTAGTAAGTGTTAAGTGTCTGAGGCTGGATTTGAACTCAGGTCCTCCTGACTCCAGGGCCGGTGCTCTATCCACTGCGCCCCCTAATTTTATCTTAACAATTAATGCCGAGAAAAGATTCTCCGCCAGCCAGTAACACATCTTCCATATGTGGAATTCTCATTTACAGCAAATGGAGAAAATTTGAATACTGAGGATAAGTTCACTTACTTTGGCAGTATACTTTCCAGGGATGTACACATTCATAATGTTGTGAAAAGTCTGATGAAGGAAAGAAACAACAAAGTCTCCAAGCTGAAGAAAATAGGTTTATTGAGAGAGGGCCAGTGTCACAATAAAGCCGGTCTCAAACAGGGGTAGGTCCTGAGAGACCCCAAGCTTGGGGCTCACCAGGGTTTTATACCCTCACAGGGCTTATGGATTCTAGACAAATTTCTTCTCAAATTGGTTGATCAGCCAAAATTTGCTTTCCAGCCACTAGCTTTGCCATTAGTGGGGAATACCATGATCTGCAAACTGTGATGTAATAGATGTTAGCTAGAAGCTACTTAGGATTGCTAATCAGAATCACAATGTACCAACTAGAATTACTGGACAGCAAATGCTGAGATGGATAGGATGATGTCTAGAAGCAACAGATGATGGCTAGGGATAATTTCTAGCAAGACTTAATGATCATACAGCATTGGCTATCCGTCCAACACTGGCTATCCAATATGGAGATTAGCTCTATTATTCACTTAATCTACAAATGAAATAGAATAAAATATCTAGATATAGTAAATCACAGTTTTTAGTTGATATACTGATTATTATCATAAATATCTTTGAATCTCTTATAACTAAGGGGTGGGGAAAATCTCACTCACAATAATGAGGTTGACACACAATTACCAGAGCTTGCTCAGTATTTGGGAGTCTCCAAAGTGTGTGTGAGAGAGAAGAGGTATCAGACTGCCTACCAAACTGAAGGTCTGTGGAGACATTGCACAATCCTGTGAAACCTGGACAGTGTGCTAGCACCATGCCAGGAAACTGAACTGCTTTCATTTGAATTGTTTTAGGAAGAGTCTAGAGATAAGGTACCGAACTTGGAGGTCCTTTTTTTAACTGAATTGCCACGCATTCAAACTCTACTGCAGAGAGGGAAGCTCCAATAGGCTGGCCATGTTGTTTGAATGCCAAATGTACATTTGTGTAAGAGACTATTTTATGGAGGACTCGTGCGAGACAAGCCCTCACAGGGAGGTCAGAAGAAGCTATACAAAGACATTTTCAAGATCTCTCTGAAGAACTCTGAAATTGATTGGGCATCTTGCCAGACGCTGGCATGGGACCATCGAACACAGCTTGCCTGGATCAAAGAAATCTCTATGCTCTAAAAGCAAAGCAGAATTGCAGTAGCTCAAAAGAAACATGGGATGCACAAATTTAGAGACATCTCCACTCCAAATATTCAGACTATTTGTGCTCAACCTGTGGTAGAGCCTTCTGAACTTATATTGATCAGCTACAGTCAGACAAATTGTACCTTGACCCCAGCATCTTGCTTTTGTATTAGTATTCCTTGTGCCTAGTACAGTGCCTGACATTTAGTATGCCTTTAATAAATGCTTTTGGATTGACTGATACTAAATCGTATGAAATTGGGGTCAGAGACTTAGAGCTGAAAGGCACCCTGGATGTCTTCATCTTCCTGGATAGGAGTAATTCCCTATGACAAAATCTCAGATCGTTTATATAGTTTTTGCAATGTAGAATCAAAGCATTGAGATGAAGGCTAAAAATATGTTGAGGTGTTTTCATTTCAACCATCTTTCCACCAAATATCTGTATTTCCTATTACCTTCTCATGTGCCCCTAAAACACTCAACATTCAACAAACATTTATTAAGGTTCTACTATGTTCAAACCAGCATTCTAGCCATTGCAGTAGATTGGGATCAAAGGATCTGATGGAACTGTGACTTCATTGATATAGGGAATTCCCATTGAAGAGACTCCCTCTACCAACCAATGCAGTGCTTAAGTTTTAGAGGGTTGCTTGGAGGGCACCCAAAAGTTAAATGACTTACCCAGGGCTAGACAGCCTACCTGTTTAAGAGTCAAGACTTGAGCCAAAGGTCTTCCTGACTTCAGGGCAGATGATGTCTTTATTATTTCGAAGGGAGATACAAAGACTAAATAAAGTAGCTCACCCATCCACCCACTTGAAAGAAGTTAGTTTAGTTTGGGTTAAAACATGTCCTCAAATTGCTGTAATTTGTAGTGTAGTGCCTGGAACAAAGCAGGTGCTCAATAGATGTGCTTGTTGTTGATTTAAACATCCCTTTACAGTTTTAATAAAGTTCTTTCTTTTAAAAAAATTTTTAATAAATATTTTTATTTAAAGTTTTGAGTTCCAAATTCTCTCTCTCCCTCCCTCCCTCCCTTTATCCCTCCCTGAGATAGAGGTAATACATGTGCAATTATGTAAAACATTTCCATATTAGTCATTCTGTACAAGAAGACTCAAAAGAAAATAATGAAAGAAAGTGAAAAATAGTGTTCTTCAGTTTGTGTTCAATCAATATCGGTTCTTTCTCTGGAGGTGGATAATATGCTTCATCATTAGTCCCTTGGGCTTGTCTTTGATCATTGTATTGCTAAGAATAGCCAAATCATTCGCAGTTTTTCATCAAACAATATTGCTGTTACCATGTACAATATTCTCCTGGTTCTGTTCACTTCACTATATACCAGTTCACATAAGTCTTTCCAGGCCTTTCTGAAATCATCCTGCTTGTCATTTCTTATAGGACAATAATATTCCATTACAATCATATACCACAGTTTGTCTAGCCATTCCCCAATTGATGGACATCCCTTTGATTTCCAATTCTTTGCTACCAAAAAAGAGCTGCTATAAATATTTTTGTATAAATAGGTCCTTTTTCCTTTTTTTTTTTTTTTGGATGTCTTCAGGATATAAACCTAGCTGTATCAAAGGGTATGCACAGTTTTATAGCCCTTTGGGCATAGTTCCAAATTGCTCTCCAGAATAGTTGGATCAGTTCACAACTCTTCCAACAGTGGATTGACATCCTGGTTTTCCCACATCCCCTCCAACAGCCAACATTTTCTTTTTTTGTCATTATCCACTCTGATAAGTGTAAGGTGGTACTGCAGTGTTGTCTTCATTTGTATCTCTCTGATCAGTAGTGATTTAGAGCATTTTTTCATATGGCTATAGATAGCTTTGATTTTTGTCTG
The DNA here is from genome assembly GCF_019393635.1 of Dromiciops gliroides. NCBI lineage: Eukaryota > Metazoa > Chordata > Mammalia > Microbiotheria > Microbiotheriidae > Dromiciops > Dromiciops gliroides. The sequence continues at coordinate 545,344,599 of NC_057861.1, read as the reverse complement.
AAAATTGCCTGTTCATATCCTTTGACCATTTCTCAATTGGGGAATGACTTGTATTTTTATAATCTTGCTCAGTTCTCTATATATTTGAGAAATGAGGCCTTTATCAGAAACACTGGCTAAAAAAATTGTTTCTCAGCTTTCTGCTTTCCTTGTAATTTTGGTTGCTTTTTTGTGTGTGAAAGAGCTGTCTAATTATATACAACCAAAATTATCTATTTTACATTTTATAATGTTCTCTGGATCTTCGTTGGTCCTAAATTCTACCCCTGTCCATAAATCTGACAGATAAACTATTCCATGCTCTCATAATTTGCTTATTTTATCACCCTTTATGTATAAATCATGTACGCATTCTGACCTTATTTTAGTATACAATGTGAGATGTTGGTCTATACCTAGTTTTTGCCATATGGTTTTCCAGTTTTCCCAGCAGTTTTTGTCAGATAATGAGTTTTTGTTCCAAAACCTTGGATCTTTAGGTTTATTATATACTAGATTACAGTAGTCATTTATGATAGTGTTTGGCATAACTATTCTATTCCACTGATCCACCAATCTATTTCTTAGCCAGTACCAGATTGTTTTGATAATTACTGGATCTTTAGGTTTATTATATACTAGATTACAGTAGTCATTTATGATAGTGTTTGGCATAACTATTCTATTCCACTGATCCACCAATCTATTTCTTAGCCAGTACCAGATTGTTTTGATAATTACCACTTTATAATATATTTGAGATCTCATATGGTTAGTCTACCTTCTTTTGCATTTTCTTTCATTGATTCTCTTGATATCCTTGAGCTTTTGTTCTTTCTTCCAGTTGAATTTTATTATTTTTTCTAGAACTATAAAATAATTTTTGATAGTTTGGTATGGCACTAAAAATAGATTAATTTAGGTAGGATTGCCATTTACATTATATTGACTTGACCTGCCCATGAGCAATTATTATTTTCCCAATTGTTTAGATCGTACTATATTTGTGTGAGCCATGTTTTATGGTTGTGTTCATATAGTTCCTGTGTTTCTTTTGGCAGGTAGACTCCCAGGTATTTTATATTGTCTACAGTTATTTTATTTTATTTTATTTATTTTTTGCAGGGCAATGAGGGTTAAGTAACTTGCCCAGGGTCACATAGCTAGTGTCAAGTGTCTGAGGTCAGATTTGAACTCAGGTCCTCCTGAATCCAGGGCTGGTGCTTTATCCATTGCACCACCTAGCTGCTTGTCTACAGTTATTTTAAATGGTATTTTTCATTCTATCTGTTGCTGCTGGACTTTGTAGCATATAGAAATACTGATGATTTATGTGGGTTTATTTTGTATCCTGCAACTTTACTAAAGTTGTTATACTTTCAAGTCATTTTTTTAGTTGATTCTCTAGGATTTTCTAAGTATAACATCATCATCTGCAAAGAGTAATAGGTTTTTTTTCTCATTGCCTATTCTAATTCCTTTAATTTCTTTTTCTTCTCTTATTGCTATAGCTAACATTTCTAGTACAATATCAAATAATAGAGGTGATAATAGGCATCCTTGTTTTACCCCTGATTATATTGGGAAGACTGCTAACTTATCCCCATTACGGATAATGCTTGCTGATAGTTAAATATTACCTATCATTTTAAGGTAAGCTCCATTTATTCCTGTGTTATTAATAGGAATGGGTACTGTATTTTGTCAAAAGGTTTTTCTGCATCTGTTGAGATAATCATATGATTTCTGTTGGTTTTGTTATTGATATGGTCAATTATGCCAATAGTTTTCCTAATACTGAAACAACCCTGCATTCTTGATATAAATCCCACTTGTTCAGAGTGCAAGGTTCTCCTTTCACAACACCTTTATAAGGGTGTTGCATAAGATTACACAAGCCATTTAAATCTTCTAGAGTTAAGATAAGGGGAAAGTCATTTCCAACTAGGAGGCTGGAGGAAGGAGGTAACACTTGAACTGAGTCCTGAAAGGTGGGTAGTGTTTCAGTAGGCTTGTATTTGGGGACATAGGAGCAGAGGCATTTGAAAGGAAAAAAATATGAGCAAAGACATGGGAAGAGTATAAGGAATAGTTATAGAAGAAAGCAGTCCAGTTAACTAGATTGTTTAATATGTAAATTATATATATATATGTGCCACTATTATTATGTCTTGCATAAAAATAGAAATTTTAAAAGGATGAAGTTCTAAAAATAGTATTTGATTCTAGGTGTTCTTAACTTCGGGTCTGTGAATTTTTTTTTTACATTTTAATAACTATTTCAGAATAATTGGTTTCCTTTGTGATCCTTTGTTATAAATGGTCCATGATGGGAAAAAAAATTTCTAATGACTTCAAGAGACTTTTGGTGGGGTAGTGGTGATAGAGACAGACTTGTGCTTTAGAAAAATCACTTTGTCAGCAGTTTGGAGTGAGAAGAGGCTTTAGGCAAGATCTGTTAGGAGGCCATTGCAATAGACCAGGTAAAAGATTATGAGAGTCTGAAGTAGCAGTGGCCATGTGAGCAGAGAGGAGAGGACAGATGTGAGTATTATGGAAGTATCAATGACAAGATTGGGCAGCTGACTGGATGTGTGATAAGATTGAGGAGTTCTGGCTGAAGCCAAGTTTTTGACCCTGGGTGACAAGAGGGATGGTAGTGGCCTATATGAAAATGGAGGAGTTCATGAGAGGGATAGATTTTGGGGAAAAGATAATATGAGTTCTGCAATATAGATTGAAACCTATCCACTCCTCCTTACCCTATGCAACTTACTCTTGTACCACCTAAAATTAAAAGGAAGGGGTGGTACTGTTACTCACTGACCACTGCCACAAGTGCAGAGCCTGCTCTGGTGAAGGGCACATACCTTAGCCAGGAAGTAATTTCTCAGGCAGGAAGTGGGTATGCTTGGGTATGTCTGCAGATGCCCAAGTTGAGGTTATCAACATCCTAGAGGGCCTAATGGAGCAGGAGAGATGCTGGGTGCTTGCCTAGCCATGGGAGGCCAGCAGCAGGAGGGACTCAAGTGGGCAAGTGTCAGGCCATGATGGGTGAAGGGGATAAGATGGTTGTGTTGGAAGCAAGCACTTCAATTAACTATCATGGAGATTGTGGGTTGAGCAGTGGTGTACTGCTTTTAACAAACCAGCTCTCAGGAGGGAAAGAAGAAGTTTAATCTTCATTCTTAATGTGTTTTTAAATTTATTTTGGTTTTGGCGGGGCAATGAGGATTAAGTGACTTGCCCAGGGTCACACAGCTAGTAAGTGTCAAGTGTCTGAGGCTGGATTTGAACTCAGGAACTCCTGAATCCAGGGCCAGTGCTTTATCCACTGTGCCACCTAGCTGCCCTCTTAATGTGTTTTTAATCCTAGACAACTGAAAAGATAAATCAAGCAACTGATTAAATTTGGCTTGATTGGACTTGCCTGGAGTACTCTCCCTCTTTACCTCCTGATTTGTATTACACGGTATAAAATGGTGACACTGAACAGTTGTCTCACAAGCAGATCCAATTGATGGGCTTCTCAGTTTCCAGTTCTTGGCAGCTATACATATTTGTGTACATGTAGGTCCCTTTCCCCTTTTTGATGATCTCTTTAGGATACAGATGTAGTAGTGGCTATTGCTGAGACAAAGGGTAGTGACAAAGTTTCTACTCTCCCCTTGAACCATTAAGGAACCAATCCTCCTATGGGCATTTTCTTATAAAGTTCTTAAGAGTTTAAATATAGTCCCACAGCTCTATCATTATTAACTCTCAGATAAATTCAGTCAAAGATGAACATGTCCAAGCCTGGCCTGGAAAGTAGTGTGGGTTACTAATCTGAGTGTGAAAACCTTGAGATATATTCTTACTATGTTGACTATGAAACTATAAAATCTTTATCATCATTTGCAGGCTGCTTATAAATACTTAATTAATAACAATTATAATTATATGTTGGGCTATTCTCAGTTTCTTTATTTGTAGGTTATCTGTTGAAAGTTTTCATTAACATTGGTAAACTATTTTTGGAATCCACATGGGAAAACTACCATGATTGTGTGATGGCTAGTCTCAGGTTTTTCCTGATATTGAAAGTAAAAGCTATGGTAGAATGTTTTTGTTGTTGAATCATTTCAGTTGTGTCCAAGTCTTTATGACCCCATTTGATGTTTTCTTGGCAACGATGCTGGAATGGTTTGCCATTTCCTTGTTCATCAGGGTAGAATGTAGTCATAAAATACAACCATTCATCAAATCAGTAGCAGTTGCTCTGGGTGTCTGTCCTCAAGACAGCAGTGAATGTGAAGTGCGTTGTCTGTCTTTTCAGATCATTCACCAGAGACAGCCTGAATACGAAATCGCCAACTGGACTGATACCATCTCTTGTAGCCATGAATATTTTTCTTAGAATACAGTGCTCCAAGTTGCTGAGGATCCCTAAGGTGTCTGTGAGAGCATTCCACAAAGATTACAGAGTACCAGCACCTCAGAACTTTTCAGACTATGAATCTGTTAAACAAAATTTCAAAATAGAGGTACCGCAGTATTTCAACTTTGCCAAAGATGTTCTGGATCATTGGGCCAAGATGGAGAAGGTATGGGATTGCTGGGATGGAGGGAAGGATGTGAATAATTATGGTGAAATGGTTCTTGTGTGAATTTGATAAATCTCCAGTCCTGATACTGTTTCAGGTAAAAAATATCAATACTGATAGGCTAAGCAATTTGGATACTAAGTACTATCAATTCAAACGAATATGTATTGAGTGGCTTTTGCACACAACTGGGCTGTGTTATTGGGAAATATAATGGAAGTATAAGGCATGCTTCATGCTTTCAATAGATCCAGTTGAGAAGACAAGAAAGACTAAGGTGCATGAAACAATATGAGAAAAAAAGACTTAACCAAATATTAAGTGGTATGGTGCAATAGGATCTCAGAGAAGGACAAAATCAAGAGTTCAGAGTAGTCCAGGAAGGCTTTGCAGCAGAGGTGAGACGAAAGCTTTATCTTGTAGTTAGGAAATACCTGGGTTTGTATCCGACCTTGGAAACTTACTAATTGTATGACTGTGTGCAAATCACCCAACCTCTCTAAGCCTTGGTTTCTTTATTTGTAAAATAAGGATAATAATAACATAGTTGCTGCCTCCCAGGGTTAGTTTGATCAAATGAGATCTTGTATATAAAGTGCTTTGCAAACCTTAAAAAGCAACATAAATATCAAGTATAGTCATTAGAAAAACTGTATTGCATAATGTTTAGAAAGCTTGCCTAAGAGTTAGGATGACCTGGGTTCAAATCCCCCTTCTGAAACATACTGGCAATGTGTCTCTAGATGAGTCATTTAACATCTTAATGTATAGAACAGTGGCTTGTGAAATAATTAAATCATAGGTCTGAACTACCCCTCCCCCCAAAAGTTATAATCAACTGTATGTAGGAAATAATCCTGTATAACAAATGGCAAAGCTGAATTTTATTTTATGTTCTTCATCTTTCAAGCAAAGAACTGAACAGAGCTATTTCTACTCATTTTGTACTGCTTTTGTTGTTCAGTTATTTTTCAGTCATGTCTGACTCTGTGACCCCATTTGGGGTTTTCTTGGCAAAGATACTGGAATGGTTTGCCATCTCCTTCTTCAGCTCATTTGACAGATGAGGAACTGAGGCAAGCAGGGTTAAGTGACTTGTCCAAGGTCACACAGCTGGTAAGTGCCCGGGGCCATATTTGAAGTCAGGAAGATGAGTCTTCCTGACTCCAGGCCCAGCGCTTTATCCACTGTACAAACTAGTTGCTATCAAGCCACAATTACTCTTTTTAAAAAAATTTTCAGTGCAACAAACATTTATTTTCTTTTTTCCAGTTACATGTAAGGGTAGTTTTCAACATTCATTTTCATAAGATTTAGAGTTCCAAATTTTTCTCCTTCCCTCATTTTCCTCCCCCCATCACATGATATCAACCAATCTGATATAGGTTATATATGTACAGTCCACATGTGCTCTTTTCATCAGTTCTTTCTATGGAGGTGGATAGTTATTTTTCATCATTAGTCCCTTGAGATTGTCTTGGATCATTGTATTGCTGAGAATAGTTAAATGATTCACAATTGTTCATTGAACAATACTGCTGTCACTATGCACAATGTCCTCCCAGTTTTGCTCACTTCACTATACATCAGTTCATATGAGTATTTCCAGGTTTTTCTGGTATCATCCTCTTTGTCATTTCCTATAGCGCAATACCATTCCACTACAATCATATACCACAGCTTTTTCAGTCATTCCTCAATTAATGGACATTCCCTTGATTCCCAATTCTTAGCTACCACAAAGAGTTGATATAAATTTTTTTTTTACAATTTTTCCCTTTTTCTCTTTTTCATGATTACTTGACATGATTGTTAATTAGTTAACATGATTGTTAACTGTTTCCTTCCATCCTATTCCCTTCCCCATGATATTTACTCTATTATCTATCTTCTTTCACCCTATCCCTCTTCAAAAGGGATTTGCTTCTGTCCTTCCCCTCCCCAATCTATCCTCCCTTCTTTTGCCCCTCTCTCTTTATCCCCTTCCCCTCCTATTTTCCTGCAGGTTAGATAGATTACTCCACCAATTGAGTGTGTATGTTATTCTGTCCTTGAGCCAATTCTCATAAATGTTAGGCTCATTTACTGCCCAGATTAAATAGATTACTCCACCCAAGTGTGTGTGCATGTGTGTGTGTGTGTGTGTGTGTGTGTGTGTGTGTTAATCCCTCCTTGAGCCAACTCTGATGAGATTAAGTTCTTTGAACCTGTTCTGATGAATGTAAAATTCATTTACTGCCCTGTTCCTCCCCCATTTCTTCCCCCACTCCATGAGCCCTTTCCTGTTTCTTTCTTGTGGGATTTCACCCCATGTTACCTCTGTCCTTCCCCCTCCCCCAGTGCATTCCCTTCACCCCTCAATTTAACCCTAAAGATGTCATCATGGGGCAGCTAGGTAACACAGTAGACAAAGCATCCACCTTGGACCCCAGGGGATCCCAGCCAAAACCTGGCCTCAGACACAAGACAGTCACCCACTGCACAACCCCAGGTATGTCCCCCAACTCCAATTTTTTATGGTTCTCTAGGGTCTTGTATTTGAAAGTCAAATTTGACATTCAGTTCAGGTCTTTTCATCATGAATGCCTGAAAGTCTTCTTTTTATCAAACTCCCATTTTTCCTCTGAAAGATTATGCTCAGTTTTGCTGGGTAGGTGATTCTTGGTTGTAATCCCAATTCCTTTGCCCTCTGGAATATCATATTCCATGCCCTCCAGTCCTTTAATGTAGAAGCTGCTAGATCTTATGCTATCCTGACTGGGGCTCCACAGTACTTGAATTCTTTCTTTTTGACAGCTTGTAATATTTTCTCCTTGACCTGAGAACTCTGGAATTTGGCTATAATATGCCTAGGAGTTTTCCTTTTGGGATCTTTTTAGGAGGTGATCTGTGGATTCTTTCAATTTCTATTTTACCTTCTTCTTCTAGAATGTCAGGGCAATTTTCCCTGACAATTTCTTGGAAGATGATGTCTAAGCTCTTTCTTTGATCATGGTTTTCAGGTAGAACAATAATTTTCAAATTATCTCTCCTGGACCTATTTTCCAGGTCAGCAGTTTTTCCCAGAAGATATTTCACATTGTCTTCTATTTTTTTATTCATTTGGATTTGCTTTATTGTGTCTTGGTTTCTCATAAAGTCACTAGCTTCCATTTGTTCAATCCTAATTCTTAGAAAATTATTTTTGTCAGAGAGCTTTTGTACCTCCTTTTCCATTTGGCCAATTTGGCTTTTCAAGCTGTTGACTTTTTTCTGATGTCTTTCCTGCATCACCCTCATTTCTCTTTCCATTTTTTCCTCTACCTCTCTAACTTTATCTTCAAAGTCCTTTTTGAGCACCTCTGTGTCCTGAGACCAATTCATATTTTTCTTGGAAACTTTAGATACAGGGGCCCTAACATTGACATCTTCCTCTGAAGGTGCACCTCAATCTTCTTTGTCACTAAAGAAACTTTCTATGGTCCTCACCTTTCTGTGTCTGCTCATCTTGCCTTTATTTTACTTAACTTTTAGCTCCTTAAAGTGGGGCACTGTTTCCAGGCTGCACTATCCCAAGCTTCAGAAGGTCCCAGGTGGTATGATCTAAGGAGGATCAGGTTCTTCATTTGCCTGTCCTATTCCCTGATCCATAGATGACTCCAGACAAACTTGCTAATCAACCAGCTTTGTGTGTTGTGGTTGTCAGCTCTGATGAGCCTGTGCCCCTCCCCCACCTGGGTCACTGCTACTCAAGCCTACCTCCTGGTTCCCAGCTGGGGTGAAAAACCCAAGCACCAGGTGCCTCAGCACCAGGATAGACCCCTGAAGTCTCCCCCCTGCCCAGGGCTCAGCCCTCTCATCAGACTGTGAACTTAGTTCCAGACAACACTGGCGCTGCAGCTGATTCAGAGGCTCTGGGGGTCTCTTTCTCAGGTGAGGCCTTCCTGGGACTGGATCTGTGTCAGGGTGACTTGTGGGGTTGGCTCCACTCCTGTCTCAGCACAGCAGCTCCCTCCTTCCAACCTTCAAAGCCATCCTTGGTTGGAAGATGATTTCAGCACATTCTTCTGTGAGTTTTGCTCCACAATTACTCTTGTATTCCCTCAGCTATTCCCACTTTTTTTTTTTTAGTGAGGCAATTGGGGTTAAGTGACTTGCCCAGGGTCACACAGCTAGTAAGTGTTAAGTGTCTGAGGCCGGATTTAAACTCAGGTACTCCTTACTCCAGGGCCGGTGCTCTATCCACTGTGCCACCTAGCTGCCCCTATTCCCACTTTAAACATCCAAACCACCTGTAAAATGCAAATTCAGGGAAAGCCAGCTCTAAGAAAAGAAGTCCTCCAAAGATTCAGGGGAAAGAAAAAAAGGAAAAGGTGGAGGAGAAAGTTAATTCATGGAGGGTGGGTTCTGTTTCATCTCTGAGTTGGGAAGGGGACTTCCAATGATGTATCCAATTCATTTAATTCCTTTTCACCAAAACAATTTGGTTCTCTCATGAAGAAGCAGCCTGGCACAATGAGCCTCAAAGCCAAGAAGATGTGGATTCAAGTCCTGATTCTGACGCACACTGGATGCATGACCCTAGTCATTGCTTGTTGTCTCAGTGCTCTAGGCAACTCTCTTACATTCCAAGTTTCAGACAAGGTGTTGACCTGTGTTGATACAGGAGTTTCCAAGAAGAATGAAATCATAGGTCCAGGCCCCCAGAGAACAACTACAGAGTTCTTTATGGCCACTAGCTCACTATTCAATATGAGGAAAATACCTGTGAGGGTCAGGCCTGACTCAGGCAAGTACCCTCTAAATTCGGGTTCCTTGCTGGGATGAAATGAGATCATCCATTAGTTAATCAAAGCAGGTTTATTTAGTCAAAGAATTGAAAGGATATTCAATGTGGATACTCCATTATTTAGCAACCCCCTCCTAGTCTTCATATGGAAACTCATCCAGTCAGCAGGGCAGAGTATGGAGATTCTTGTAGTCCTGGGACACCTGCCAGGTCAGACCCACTCATATGGATGGGTCTTTGATGCCCTATGGTGAGCTGGAAGCAACATCATTTCAACCAGAGTCTAGCAGGACCTGAAACAAGGGCTTGAAAATATCTTGGACCCTACATCAGTCAAATCCCAAAGTCAGCTTTGTTGCCTTTTAGGGAAAAATCAATCTAAACCATGTTTCCAGGAGGGGTAGGAGTAAGGAGGAAGGAATCCTGGAAGACAGTGGTATTATCACAATACCATTATAACAAATACTATTTTTCTAAAAAAAATAAACAATTATATAAAATTCATATTCCTTCCATTGTACATATATGAGTTATATATAAATTTGTAATACAAGTTACTATTTAAATTCATTTCATTTTTTCATTTATTGTTACAGAAGGTGCCTAGCATATTAAAAACAAGTTAGAAATTATAACTTAAAGAGTTAAATATGGAATTGAAAACAATGCACATTTTAATCAGAAGAAAATTCAAATGGATGTTTAAATACTTTAACAACTAATTAGCAGGGCAAGTAACAATAGCAACTGGCTTTTGCAGCTTATATTGCAGGTACACAAATAAAGGATTCCCTCTACCCTTTGGTAATTTTTCCCTCAAAGGAACAAAAGTTTTTTAAAAGTCCTGACAAAGCTCTTAAAGAAATGTTAGTCTCCATGATATTTAAGATCTGCTACATGAACTGTACTAATACCTATGACTGTAAACAATTACTGTTTCAAATATAAAATTATAAATTTTGGGGGGAAATGAATGCTAACAAAGAGGAATACTATTTAACTATACTATTTTCATGGCCCATAGAAACATTACTAGAATAATCTGACCATTCGATCAGAAAAGGCTTTGAAAAATCTGGTTTTATGAAAAGGGAGAGAAGAGTTATAATGAGTCTTTTTCCTTTTAGGTTCCATTGGATTAGAGACATTCTCTTTTAAACACATACACCCCTGTGCCCAATTATCTTCAAATTCAGTATATACCCAGCTTTATATAATTAGCTTTACATTAAACATGTTTAGTGTGGTATGTGGTAAGGATATGGAGGGAAAGAAGTACATCAAGGATCCCTGATCAATTGAGTTCAATAGAAATTCTGTATCTCTATGTTTGTTTCTCTTTCTACTAACTTTGGGTATAGTATGCCCTGGTTTTATGGGGAGATGTTTTGCTGTTACAGTAAATGCCTTTGCTTTGAACTAATTGTCTTTTGGATGAATCAAAAGTTAAACACATTGTTGGGGGCTCACCAGCTATACTTTTAGGATAACAGACCCAAAGAGTAACTTGAATCTGGCAAGTTGTCTCTCAGGGGACCCAACCTGTGAGTGAGAGTTTGAGGAAGAGAGTAATCTAGCAGGGGCACTACAAGTATTTCTGTCAACCCTAGTAATAGGTTTCCATTTTTCAAAATTTGAATATTATTTTTGTGTTCCTTGAGTTTTATTCAAATAGGAGCCCAGAGGGGACAAAAATGACAAATTATGTAATTATGTAACCTGCTTGTGCTCATTTTTGTTTTTGAGGGTGTGAGTAAAGCCTATTATTGTGCTTCCACATTCTACTTCTTGATCAGGAAGAAGTGGAATTGGAGGTAGATTTTGTTCTTGGTATTTGTAGGAAGAAGGAAGCTTGGTGATTACAAAATAGGAACTTTCCCTAACCATCAAAAATGGCAGAAATCAAGGGATAGAATCAGAAGTAGGAAAAATGAAGTTTGGGCTTTATGAGAAAGAAGAGACCAGGCAAGAAACAGTAAGGAACAGAAGACTTAGCAGGCCAGGAGAGATGATTGTCTTGGGTACTGGAACTCAAAGATGAAGATTTTCTTATAATTCAGAGAATATTCCAAACATGCAGTTTCCCGTTTGGACTTTCTTTTAAGTAAGTTAAAATAGAATAGCCTTCAAAAGCATAATCTTTTGGATGAAAGAAAATGAAATGAAATATTTATCACAGTTATTGACAGAAGATTAATTTTTTATCCAATTAACAGAAAGAATTTTGGAGGCAGTAAAATAAAAACTGTCCTTATGACAAAAACAATATAATTGAAATCAAAAGAAAAATAGATGAAGAAAATGTTTATGGCAAATATGACAAATAAAAACTTGCCATCTAAAATATAAACTCCCAGTCTATAATAAATAGTCTAAGCACATGAAGAGATCATTTTCTTTTTGTTCCCGTTTTTTACATATAACCACAAATCTGGACTATGAACAGCTAGTCTTTCTTGTTAATCATATAATCAACTTAACATGATAGTTTCAAAGCTACACTGCTTGTATGAATTTTCTATTGATCTTCATTATGTTCTCTTCTATGCATTTTTTAAAAGGCCTAAATGGACATCTTTTTAAGTTTTTCTTGTTCATTTTGGTAACCCCATAACTAGCACTCCTTTCTCTCCCAATTCTCCCTGCCTCCCCCCAATTGAAGGAACTATAAATAAGATCCTTATTTCAGAAATACAGTCAATCAAAACAGATTCTCATGTTGACCATGTTAAAAAATATGTCTTATTCTGTACCTTAAGTTCATCAACTCCATCCAGAGGTCAGTAGAATGATTCATCACTGGTCTTTTGTAATCATGTCACAATGATTAATCTTTCAAAATTTGATTACATCACTTTCAAAAGAGGAGACAAAAATTTTAAATAATTACTTGAAAAAAATGTTTGACCTCACTAATAAAAAAAAGAGACAAAAATTAAAACAACCTTAAGGTATTGCTTCTACCCATCAAATTGGCAAATCATCAAGAGCAATGAAACCAGCATTGGAGGGGCAGGTAGGTGGTGCAATAGATAGAGCACCAGCCCTGAAGTTAGGAACACCTGACCCAAACACTGTGTCTGTCACTTAGACACTGGGCAAGTGTGACTCTGGACAAGTCATTTAACTCCAGTTGCCTCAAAAAGTAAAAAAAAAGGGGGCAGCTAGGTGGCGCAGTGGATAGAGCACTGACCCTGGATTCAGGAGGACCTGAGTTCAAATACAGCCTCAGACACTTGACACTTACTAGCTGTGTGACCCTGGGAAAGTCACTTAACCCCAATTGCCTCACCAAAAAAAAAAAAAAAAGACAAACAACAACAACAACAAAGTAAAGAAAAGAAACCTAGTGTTCGTGAGGTTGTGGAAGAACAAGTACATTCATTTGTTTTTGGTAGAATTTTTTTGAAGGACAATCTGTCAGTGCACAATAAAAGTTAATGAAAATGGTCATTCCTTTTGACCAAATGATTCCATCATTGGGAATATACTACAGAAGTATTATTAAATATGACATCCCCCCACATATGGCCATCTGTTCAAAGATCATAACCCACCTCCCTCATCCTAGAGATAATAATAGGAGAAGAGTTAAATACATTGCGATAGATTTATATATTTAATTACTATATTGTGATTAAGATGAACAAGTATGAAGAATAAAAATAAATCTAAAAAGACCTTTTTGAAATAATGCAAAGTCAAAAAAGCAGAACTAAACCTGAATACACATTAACTATGAGTCATATGAACATAAGTGAATGAAATCGAATGGACAAAATCCTGAAAGGGACTTGAAGGGGTAGAAAAAGTCTCATGATACTTTTATTTTATTTTAAAAATTATTTTTATTTGTTTATTGGTTTTTTGAGTAATAAACATTTTTATTTCTAGTTTTGAGTTCCAAATTTTATCCCTCCTTCCCTTCCTCCCCTCCCCCTTCCCTGAGGCGGTAAGCAGATTTGAGTTATACATGTACAATTATGTAAAACATTACCATATTAATTATTTTGTACAAGGAAACTTGAATAAAAGAAAAAATGAAAGAAAGTGAAAATAGTATACTTTAGTTTGTGTTCCATCAATATCAGTTCTCTTTGGAGGTGTAGAGTATGCTTCATCAACAGTCCTTTGGGATTGTCTTGGATCATTGTATTGTTGAAAATAGTTAAATCATTCACATTTCTTCAAACAATATTGCTGTCTGCACAATGTTCTCTTGGTTCTGCTCACTTCACTATACACCTTGATACTTTTATGCATTGAAATGAATTTTAGTGAAAGAAATCATCAAACAAATTTAATTTTTCAATTGGTATTGTGAGATTTAAAATTGGATACAAGAGCATTAAACTCCCCTTTAATCTTTTCCTTATTTATCTCCCAGACCAGTAAGTGGAAGAAACCTCTGATCTTTAGTTAGAGCTTTCATTGTTTGAGAATTACAAGGTGGTATTGATTAGAGAGATAGGAAAGTAGAAATACAAACAAATAGTCTTAAATCTAGGTTTAGTCTATATTCTGTATAAAACTCACCAAAACCCTTTTAGGGCTCACCAAAAACCCAAGGTCACCTCTGAAGCTGAGAGCCACGTCAAGCACGTGCTGTTACAGCGAACCGGGCTGAGTAGAACCTCAGTCAGCGTCTGTGTGTGCAGCGCCAGTCAGTGGATGAGGAGAGCAGACCAAAGACCTCACTTCCATTCTCTCCTTGCCTTTTAAGCTCCCACCCCCGAAGTGGAGTACCTAACAGACGGAGGTGGAGTGCACGGCCATTAGTCATGGTCTCTTCCCCGAAAGGGTGGTCCTTCAAAAACTGGCGTACTTTTTACCACAGTGTTTAGTGTTAAATTTTTAACAGAATATTTAATTTATATATATATATAATATATATATACACATCTCTCTCTCTCTCTCTCTCTCTCTCTCTCTCTCTCTCTCTCTCTATGAAATCTTTTATATCTACTAGATTGGAAAGAGACCATCAAGCCCAGCCTTCTGGTGGATAAATGATAATGGAGAGGAAGTGAAATGGAACTTTCAGGAGCTGGGATTGTTGTCTAAAAAACTGGCCAATGTCCTTAATGAATTCTGTGGTCTGAAAAAGGGAGACAGAGTAATTGTAATTTTGCCTACAATTCCAGAATGGTGGCTAACAAATGTGGCATGTCTACGGACAGGTTGGTAATGCATTCATTTAGTCCCTAACATTTATGATGCATAAATTCTAAATTAATGTATTTTTGTTTTTTTAATAAACTAACTATCAGTCAAAAGATATGTATATGGTACATACTATATTAAGGGCAACAATTCATGTTCAGTTGTTTTTTTCAGTTGTGTTTGACTCTTTGTGACCTTATTTGGGGTTTTCTTGGCAAAAATATTGGAATCATTTGCCATTTCCCTCTTCAGCTCATTCTACAAATGAGAACTGGGACAGACAGGATGAAGTGACTTGCATAGGGTCACACAGCTAGTAAGTGACTGAGGCCAGATTCGAGCTCAGGAAGATTACTCTTCCTGACTCTGTACCTGGCACGCTATACACTGTACCATCTAGCTGTTCTAGAAGCAGCAGCACAAAAATACAATCTCTGCCCCTACCCCCAGGAGGTTATAAACTTATTGTGAAGATACTACTAAAGAAGTATGTGAAGTTTAACATTTTAAACTTATTGCAAACTTGGCCTACTGCCTATAAATACGGAATAACTACTAGCAAATTAATGTTTACATTTCTGGTGTCAGTTGTAACCTTTTGCTTATGATTTATTATAATAATTGCTACCTTTCAATAACATGTAATGTGTTCAAATTTTACATACACATACATATGCATGTGCACGCATAGTATCATATTTGAACAGCAAGTCTCATCAAGGCCCAGGGTCATCTTAAACTAACAGAGTTGTCTTTCACAATAGAAACACAACTAAGACTGATGAACAAAGAAGATTGCTTTGTGACTGTGGGCCTTAGTTTCTCTATGTGTTTAATGAAAGAATTAGGCTAAACTATTTTTAATTTTTTTTTTTTTGGTGAGGCAATTGGGGTTAAGTGACTTGCCTAGGGTCACACAGCTAGTACTTGTCTGAAGTCAGATTTGAACTCATGTCCTCCCGAATCCAGGGCCAGTGCTCTATCCACTGCACCACCTAGCTGCCCCAATTTAATTTTTAATCAGTGTTAATGTTCTATGATTCATTAATTAATTTCTTGGTAGTTATTCCCTGTTCATAGGTATTGGCCAAAATCATCTTTTTTTTTCCAATTATGTAAAACATTACCGTATTTGTACAAGAAAACTTGAATAAAAGAAAATCCTCAAATCATAACTCAATTGGTCCCTTAAGTAATATTGACCATTTTCAAAATGTTTTTCATTTCAAGTTCATTCAAATGGAGATTCCTTTCTCACCACATACTCTTCTCTGGACCTCAGTATAAAATGAGAGTCTAGATAATCAATAGGTCCCTTTTAGCTCTAAATCCTGTGATCATATGATGACAAAAGGGTCTAAGTCTTTGGAATCCCATGTGAACTGACAACAGAATGTGAGAAATGGGTAGTTGTCTCCTCTCAATGTGGATATAATGGTCAGTCATACTCCCCCTGACCTGTTTGTAGGACAAAGGTTTCAGATCCCCTCCTTCCCCTCGAGTTAGCAAGGTCACATGATTCAAGGAGCCCTGGTCTCAATAAGGTCCGCTCCAGAGTTGTGTCCATATAAGGAAGTATAAGGTCCACTCCTGAGTTATGCCCATACAAGGAAGAAGGGTGGGAATACTGTGTTCCAATTAGCTAGTTTTTACTCGTAGATTGTAACCCCACCAGTGATGAAAAGGGGGAGGGTCCATTTGTGTTAGGGACTAGGGTATAAAACAGGGCCTGCAAGCCCCCTTTCTGGGCACCCACTAGTTGCACACTAGGGTGCCTCCTTCTCATGAGAAGAAAATAAAGCCTTTGTCACTTCCCTGCTGAGTTCCTGAGAATTATTGGGAAGAGGATGGATTTTTCCCTCACAAGAATGATTCAAGTAAGAGGATCTTGTTCCCAAGAGTTGATAAAAACAACCCATCCCAGTTGAGAAAGGGGGTATATAATCTATATTATCCTTACATATATGAAAAGTTAAAAGTTAAACATTTCCCTTTTC
The DNA here is from genome assembly GCF_019393635.1 of Dromiciops gliroides. Classification (NCBI taxonomy): domain Eukaryota; kingdom Metazoa; phylum Chordata; class Mammalia; order Microbiotheria; family Microbiotheriidae; genus Dromiciops; species Dromiciops gliroides. The sequence continues at coordinate 545,328,106 of NC_057861.1, read as the reverse complement.
TTTAGGCACAGTCTTAATTCCTGGAACCATCCAGATGACTGAAAATGACCTGTTGTATAGGCTGCAAACTTCCAAGGCAAAGTGTATTATTACCAATGACACTTTTGCTAGGACTGTGGATTCCATCGCCCATAAGTGTCCAGTTCTGAAGTACAAGTTAATTGTTTCTGAGAAGCCTAAGGAGGGATGGGGAAACCTCAGAGAAATGATGAAGTGAGTATCCAAGCCTTTTACAAGACTATTGCACAATTTAAGTAAAACCCCCAAAAGAATGTATCAAGATCCAAAGGGAAAACAGCTCTCTACCTTTCACAGCAGGGAGCCACACTGCCATCTGGTGGCAAGAGCATGGAAATGCCAAATCATTCTTTTAATTTAGGATGGAGGACACTATTCAAAGGCCAGGTACTTTATTGGTTGACCCAGTTGTTAGAGCAGAGGTTCTTGATATTCTTTTGTAGCATGGGCCCCTTTGGCAGTTTGGTGAAATGTATGGACTTTTTCTCAGAAGAATGTTTTTAAACACATAAAATACCCAATACACTAACTCTAATTTTACCCGTCTCTAACCTTAACCCTAATTCTGTCTCCACCCCTGTACCTGAATATAAGATCCCTTGTAGCTCTAGATCTAAGATATATTATGATCCTTTTAATTGTTCCAGTTAGTTTCTGTGCTGATTCTCTGGAGTTTTCTAAATAAGCCATCATATCATAAGCACTACATATATTCTCATTCTCTCTCTTTTTGCCAGCATTTGTGCCTTTAAATTCCTTTTCTTATCATTGCTATTGCTAACTCTTCTAGAATTATGTCAAATAAAAGTGAAGAGGAGCGGCTAGGTGGCACAGTGGATAAAGCACCGGCCCTGGAGTCAGGAGTACCTGGGTTCAAATCCGGCCTCAGACACTTGACACTTATTAGCTGTCCGACCCTGGGCAAGTCACAACCCCCACTGCCCTGCAAAAATAAATAGATAGATAGATAGATAGATAGATAGATAGATAGATAGATAGATAGATAGATAGAGTGTAATTTAAGATTCTAAATGTGAATCCTAATCTGTTCCCCCAGTTTTTGGGGAAAATGACTAAAATCACTGATAAAACGAGTTTAGGTTTTTAAGGGTTTATTGGAAAATAGAAAGAAAAAGATTGAGAACAGAATTCCAACAGCCTGGCATTCCTATCTTTCCTCAAATTTCCTGTGAAGTCCTCTGCCGCCACCACCACCAAGTCAGGAACCCAAAAGTGCAAGAGCTCTCTGTGCAGGCTCCCTCTCCTCCTTCCTGTCTCCTCCCAGAAAATAGGAGGCTCCTCAAGTTGATTGGCTGGTAGCCTTGATAGACAGCACCCATGAGCAAATGTCATTTCCTGACGCCAAGGAAAAGCCACAATGTCTCCGAGGCATTTCCTTATGGTGGAGCTTTCCCACAGCAAGTCTCCAGTAGGTGGCATCATTCCAATCATTACAATAGATAGATAGATAGATAGATAGATAGATAGATAGATAGATAGATAGATGAATGAATGAATAAAAGTGAAGAAAAGGAGATTACTTGTTTTACTTCTTTATGTAATGGGAAAATTTCTAGTGTTTTCTTGTTGCAAATAATGCTTTTTTGGCTCAAAAATACTTTAAAATTTTTATTAAAAATGCCCCTGTTATTCTTGTACTTTTTGGAATTTTTAATATACATAAATATTGTACTTTGTCAAAAGCTATTTCTGAATCTATTGACATTTACTTTTGAGGGTCTTTTATTTATTAATATGATTAATTATGTTAATGGTTTTCCTAATTGTGACTCATCCTTGTGTTGTGACTTAATTGTGATGCATCCTTACATCCCTGATATAAATTCAACTAGTAAGGAATAATTCTTTTGTGTATACTTTTGTAGCATTCCTGCTACTCTTTTAAAAAATTTATATTAGTATTCATTAGTGATACTGGCCAGTAATTCTCTTTTTCTTATTTGTTGCTCCCTGGTTCAAGTTTTAGGACATAATACTTGTCTTTCAAAAGTTTAATAGAATGTATTTTTGAGAATAATTTGCATAGCATAGGAATTAGTTGCTCTTTAAGTTTTGGTACGTTGTCTCATTTTTCTTTTACGTGTTTATACATTTTCTATGATTTTTTTCTTTGACCAACTCATAATTGTATCCATTTAGATCTGTTTTGTTTGTATACTCTATATGACTTGTTTTACTTATGTGTAATTTCTCTCTGCCCTTGTACGTGGTTTGCTCCTGTAAAATGGTGCTGAGAAATATGTATTTTCCTTAATATTCTATACAAAAGAAGCCACAAGTCTTTTAGATCTAACTTCTCCAACAGTTTCTTTAATTCTATATTTTCCTTTTTGTCTATAAAATTATCTAGTTCTTAGAAATATTAAAGTCTCCTACAGTTATTGTCTTATATGTCTCTTGTCGTGAGTTCTGAGAGCTTACTCTAATTTTCTTTTATGCATTTAGATGCTATGCTCCTTAGTGCATACAGCTAGGTCTTGACTAGTGTAAATAATGAATCCTGTGTAGTAGTCACATTATTCAAGATTGTACTGCATGTTTCCATTGGGTTGGAATTAATGACCATATTTTACATAATTCTGATTAAAAAAACAGAAATTTTAATACATGCAACCACTTCACATGATTCACTCTAATCTGGACCCAGCAGTATGTTTAGTATTGATATCACTTCATTAATTATGATACCTTTGAGCACAATGCAATTTCTTATTTACCTCTCTTGAAGTAGATTTTTATTTTTGCTTCTCCTAATAGCATGAAGGCAGCTTCTTTTTTGGAATCACCTGCTACATAGTAAATTTTATTTCAGTCTTATTTTCATTGTGCATGTATATTTATTTTTCATATGTATTTCTTGTACATACCAAATTTGGAGGGCTTATTTTCTTTCTTATCCATCCTACCAGTCCCTTTTGTTTATTTGGATTAAGCTATTCACATTTAAGGTTATAATAGACTTGTGTTTTCCTCCATTTATTTCTTTTGAATTTATTGTATCCCGGGGCAGCTAGGTGGTGCAGTGGATAGAGTAATGGCCCTGGATTCAGAAGGACCTGAGTTCAAATCCGGCCTCAGACACTTAACACTTACTAGCTGTATGACCCTGGGCAAGTCACTTAACCCCAATTGCCTCAAAAAAAAAAACAACCTAGAAATTAAAAAAAAGTGAAATGAATTTATTGTATCCCCCTTCTCTTTTAAATCAATGCCTTGCCCCTGTGATTAGTTTTGCCCACATTATTTCGATGCTAGTCTATTCCCACAGGTTCATTATCCCCAGACTCCTATGTAACTTTTTATCCCAAGTTCCTTGAAATTACTTTAATTATTAATTTCTCTTTTATTTGCTTATGTTCTTTACCTCTTTTGATTCTTCTCTTTTCCCTCTCAGCTAGGCATGGCTTTCAAAATCTTTTCTACCCTAATCTTTTAGTTTGGTTCAGTTGGTTTTTTATTCAGTGTCCCTTTTATTTTTCCTTCTTATTTCTATTGCTTTCTTATATATTCTGAACTTTATTATCCATATCACAGGCTACACCCTCACTTGTTCCTTTTTAATTCGGTGTCCTTTTTGAGGATATAGTTTTTCGGGGTATCATATCTAAACACCTTTATCCTATTTCTTTGTTTTTGCATTTGTAGAATTTAATCCCTCCTCCTTTTTTCCTACTGTGATACTCTTAGAAGTATCACTCCATGAAGATAGCAGTGCCAAGTGGATTAGTGTTATGTAGTGGGAGTCACCCTGTGTTCTGAGGCATGAGGCCTGCTCCTATCCCTGTACTCATTATCATTCACTATTGCTAAGGCCAGGTTACCTATCTCTGATTCTATCACCACCACCGTCCCCTCTTACCTGTACCCTGTGGATTGGCTGCCAGAGGTGACATACAGATCACCTCCCTCTCCAGGGGTAGGGTACAGTCCTACAGCAGATAATCTTTTATTGAAGCAGGTGACCTCCCAGTGTGTAAATTGCCTCCAGATGAAACCTTTTCTAAGACTTGCATGTTTTACTATAGACATATATCTCTCCTCTTAAGAATGTTTCCTTTCCCCTTATGTATCAATACTCTCTTTATCCTAGCCCCTCCTTTCCTATCCCTTCTCTTTGGACTGGTTAAAAATGCATCAGTAACTCTCTGCTGTGTTTCACCTCCCTTCACCTCGTTTTGTAGTTTGCCCCATCATACCTCCATAAAGATATGAATTCACATGGGGATGATGGGATTTCATCCACAGAATATTAATTCAGCTCTTCCTTTTCTCCTGATGCTTTAAGCCCTCCTCTAATCTTTAGTTCTTTAGAACCTTCTTGACCCCATCTTTATTCATCAGTTAATTTTTTTCTGCTTTTCTTTTAACAGTAACCTATAAATAAGAGATAATTAATTACACTACTTAGTCTTCTCTAGATAATTTTTTTACCTTTACTCCATTTCCCTTGTTTAGTATCATCATTATTTAAATATTCTGTTCAACTATGTTTTTTGTTTTCAGAAATGCTATTTTTTATTGAAAGTCCAACTTTTTAAATGATGAGGTTGATCATGTTGTATTTTTTTAAAATTAGTGATCCTTCATAGCTGAAGGTCTTTCTCCTGGTTTCTTTATTGTTAAATTGTGAAATTTAACCACTTCATGCCTTAGAATTTTAAGTGTGGGTTTTTTCTTTGATGGTAATCTGTGTCTATCAGTCTATCAGTACTTTATTAACTCTATTCAAAAGTTCTGGAGAGATGACTTGTAGTATTTTATTTTTTTCCAATTATGTGTAAAGATAGTTTTCAACATTCATTTTTCTAAGATTTTGAGTTCCAAATTTCTCTCCCTTCCTCCCTTCCCTTCCCCACCAAGATAGCACATAATCTGATATAGGTTATATATGTACAATCATGTTGACATATTTCCACAGTAGTTATATTGTGAAAGAAGAATCAGAATAAAAGGGAAAAACAACAAAAAATAACAAATAAAATAAAAATAACATGCTTCAGTCTGCATTCAGACTCCATAGTTCATTCTCTGGGTGTGGATAGCATTTTCCATTCTGAGTCCTTTGGAATTGTATCGGATCATCGTATTCCTGAGAAGAGCTAAGTCTATCACAGTTGATCATCATATAATGTTGCTGTTACTGTGTACAATGTTCTTCTGGTTCTTCTCACTTCACTTAGCATAAGTTCATGTAAGTCTTTACTGGTTTTTTTGAAATCCATCTGCTCATCATTTCTTATAGCATAATAGTATTCCATGACAACAATATACAACAATATACAACAATTTGTTCAGCCATTCCCCAATTGATGGGCATGCCCTCAATTTCTAATCATTTGCCACCACAAAGGGGGCTGCTATAGATACTTTTGTACCTGTGGGTCCTTTTCCCTTTTTTATGGTCTCTTTGGGATACAAACCTACTAGTGATATTGCTGGGTCAAAGGATACGCAGTTTTATAGCCCTTTTGGCATATTTCCAAATTGCTTTCCAGAATATCAGTTCACAACTCCACCAACAATGTATAGTGTTCCAGTTTTCCTACATCTTCTCCAACATTTATCATATTCCTTTTCTGTCATATTAGCCAAGCTGATATGTGTGAGATGTAGTAGTTTTAATTTACATTTCTCTAATCAATAGTGATTGAGAACAGTTTTTTATGTGACTTACAGATAGCTTTAATTTCTTCATCTGGAATCTTTGGGCTTATCAAACAGTAGATTACTATAGTCATTTACTACTGTGTCTTGTGTGCCTAACCTGTTCCACTGATCCACCACTCTATTTTTTTAGCCAGTACCAAATTGTTTTGATGAGTGTTGCTTTATAATATAGTTCTAGATCTGTTATGGCTAGGCCGCCTTCATTTGCATTTTTTCTATTGTGGTAAAAAAAAAAATGAAAGTTTTTTAACAGTCAGTTAGGATAACTGAAAGACGCCAGTTTTTTAAGGTCTACCCTTTCGGGGAGGAGACCAACGGCATGAGCTACGCACGCCAGTCCGCCTGCTGCGCATGTCAGACTCCCTGCTACGCACTCGACTTCTGGGGTGCGAGCTTAAAAGGCAAGGAGAGAACGGAAGTGGGGCTTTTTCCTGCTCTGCTGGTCTCCTGACTGCGCTGCACAGACTGATGCTGACGGGAGTTCCACTCGGCCCAGCTCGAGGTTAGCAGCAGCACGCACTTGACACGGTCTTTCTCTCTCCCCAAAGGTGGCCTTGGGCTTTTGGTGAGTTTTATATGGAATATAGACTAAGCTTAGACTTAAGACGATTTGTATTGTATTTCTACTTTCCTATCCTTCTAATCAACATCACCTTGTGACTACCATACAATAAAAGCTCTAACTGGAAAACCAGAAGCTTCTTCCATTTACTAGTCTGGGAGATAAATTAAGAGAAAGGTTAAAGAGGGGAGATTTATGATCTAATATCCAATTTTAAATCTCACACTATTAATTCTCTTGATATTCTGACCTTTTGTTCTTCCAGATGAATTCTGTTATTTTTCTATCTCTGTAAAATAACTTTTGGTAGTTTGGTATGGCACTGAATAAGTAAATTAATTTAGGTAGAATTGTCATTCTTATTATATTATCTCAGCCTACCCATGATATTTTTCCAGTTGTTTAGTTTGTGTGAAAAGCGTTTTGTAATTGTGTTAATAGAGTTCCTAGGTTTGTCTTGGCAGGTAGACTCCCAAAAACTTTATATTGACTACAGTTATTTTAAATGGGATTTCTCTTTCTGTTCCTGCTAGACTTTGTTGTTGATATACAGAAATGCTGATGATTTATGTGGCTTTATTTTATATCCTGCAACTTTGCTAAAGTTGTTAATTGTTTCAGGTAAATTTTTAGTTGATTCTCTAGGATCATCATCTGCAAAGAGTGATATTTTTGTTTCCTCTTTGCCTATTCTAATTCCTTCAATTTCTTTTTCTTCTCTTATTGCTAAAACTAACATTTCTAGTACAATATTGAATTATAGTGGTGATAATGGACATCCTTGTTTCACCCCTGATTTTACTGCTGATAAAGCTAAAACTATCTAAAATATCTAATGAGTGGTCACCAATAAATTATAAGTTTTAGCAAGAGTTAGGCTTTTAAGCATTTATTAAGGAGAATAAGAATTTGGTAAAGAGAGAGAGAAAGGCCTACATTCATCTATCTATTAAAGGGAGAGCACATTTCTAGCTCTGCTCTCCACCAGAGTCCAAAGGAAAGAGACCCAGTCAGAGCACCCGGCTCCCCCTTTTTCCTCCCACCAGCAAACGTCACTTCCTGACGGCAAAGAAAAGACACATGGTCTTGCCCTCAGAGATGTTCACCTCATTTCTACAGTAAGTCTCCAGCAGGTGGCGTCATTTCAATTGTTACACTGGGAACCCTTCTAACTTATCCCCATTACATATAATGCCTGCTGATGGTTTTAGAAAGATATTGCTTATCATCATTTTAAGAAAAGCTCCATTTATTCATATGCTTTCTAGTGTTTTTAATAGGAATGAGTGCTGTAATTTGTCAAAAGCTTTTTCTGCATGTATTGTGATAATCATATAATTTTTATTAGTTTTGTTATTGATGTGGTCAATTATGTTGATAGTTTTCCTAATATTGAACTAGCCCTGCATTCCTGGTATAAATCCCAACTGGTCACAGTATAATCTTTGTGATAAATTGCTGCAATATTTTTGCTAATATTTTATTGTAAATTTTGCATCAATATTCATTAGGGAAATTGGCCTGTAATTTTCTTTTTGTTTTTGCTCTTACTGGTTTAGGTATCAGCACCATATTTGTGTCATAAAAGGAATTTGGTAGGACTGCCTATTTTTCCAAATAGTTCATATAGTATTTGAATTGTGTTCTTTAAGTGTTTGGTAGAATTCACTTGTAAATCCATCTGACCCTCGAAACACATTCTTTTTTCAAAGACAATAAATTTGTCATTTATAAGTGTGAGATTCAAAATTGGATATACGGAGCATTAATCTCCCCCTTTAACTTTTCCCTTTTATATATATCTCTCCCAGACCAATAAGAAAAAGGAGCCTCTGAGCTTTAATCTGTGAGGGATTAGTTTTTATTGCTTGGGAATTAATTAGAAAACAAAAGGTGAAACCAATTAGGGAAATAGGGAAGTAGAAATACAGATGAATGGTCTTAGATCTCAGCTTAGTCTATTCGATCCCAGAGATTAAGCTGGTTTAAAGGAATTTAGGATTTTCCTTTATAAAACTCACCGAATCCCAAACTACCCAACAGGCCGTGAACCAGCACACCCAAGGCCGAACACCAACCATGTGTTTCCGAACTTCTCTCACCAGAGCGCTGCCACAGCTAAGTTTAACAGCCAGAGAGCTTGAACTTCCATTCCCGCCCTCACTTTTAAGTTGGCGTCCCAGAACTCGTGTTCTCACGTTTTCCTCCCAAAAGGGGGGGGGGGTCCTTCAAAAGCTACTTCAGTAGCATGCGCAATCTCTCAAATGATTCAGCTAAAACTTCCGCTATTAATCTTTACCACAAATAATTTTTACCACATAAGATTCATTTGTTCTTTTAAAGTCATTGTCTTTTGCTTTTCTTTTGACAAATTATGTTCTACTTCTGTATTTGTTTCAAAATTGCCATTCTCTTTTTCAGTTCTTCAGCTTCTTTGGAAAGATTATCCATAATGGTTTAATTTTGTTTTTCTTCCCTGCTGGTTGTGTTTTTGAATTCTGTGTTGAAAGAACTGATTTCTGACCTGATTTCATTCTTAATTATCTGGGGTTTTTTTTGGGGGGGGCAGGGCAATGAGGGTTAAGTGACTTGCCCAGGGTCATACAGCTAGTAAGTGTCAAGGGTCTGAGGCCAGATTTGAACTCAGGTCCTCCTGAATCCATGGCTGGTGCTTTATCTACCACTTAATATCTTTTAAAGTGCTATTTAACTATTTAAAGTGCTTTTAAACTATTCTGGAATTTCTTGCTGCTGTTCTATGATTCAAGGAGAATCCATAGGACTTTTATTTTTGCATTGGAGAATTTTGGTTCATTTTCCTCTATAGTATATTTGTTTTTGGTACTTTGATGTCTTTTAGTTTTTACTTGTTCTTCCTTTCATTTTTAAAGAGCTATATTTTCTACTTGTGAGCTAGGTTTTTATTCAGGCTTTACTTATTCATGGAAGATTTTGCCCTTTAGACTCTTTATTCCCAGTCGCTTTTCTCTGGTTTTCTCTCTTCTCCCCTCCACTGATGCAGAGACACCCTGCTCTTCCTTCTCTGCTAGGCACCCTTAGCCTCTTTGTCAGGGAACTTGAGGGCCCAGCCTCGTTCTTTGCCAAAGTAAACTCTTGAGAGGATGGGAGTACCTGTCCCAGCGGGCTTTACCCCTTTTCTCAGGTACAGAAGTTCTTTCAGGTTTTGGCCTACTTTGCGCTGGGCCTTGTGCAGCCTTGCTTACATCCTCTTTGTTCTTCTTCCCTTTATATGGTTGGGTGGAGTTGATGTCTGATAACTCTTGTCAGGTGAGAGAGTTCAGGTTAAGACCCTAACCCTGGAGGATCTGTTAAGACATTCCCACATTTGAACCCTGAAATATGTGCATGTGCTGCCTGTGCCTAATCCAGGAGTTTTTAACTTTGTGGTGTGTCCTAGAGCCCTTTGGCACTCCAGAGAAGCCTATGACCTCTTTTCAGAATGTTTTTAATGCATAAGATTATATAGTTTTAGGGGCAGATAGGTGGTGCTTAGGTAAAGCACTGGCCTTGGATTCAGGAGGACCTGAGTTCAAATCCGACCTCAGACACTTGACACTTACTAGCTGTGTGACCCTGGGCAAGTCATTTAACCCTCATTGCCCCACAAAAAATAAAATAAAATAAGATAAGATAAAACATAGAATTTTTCTACCTGCAAACAGGTGTGGTAGTACATGCCTATAATCCCTGCTCCCGGAGAGAGCTTATGGGTCTGTTGATCTTAGGAGTTCTGAGCTACAGTAGAATAAGCTGATTGGGTGTCTTCACTAAATTCAGCATTAATATGATTGAGCCCCAAAGAGCTGGGGTCACCAGCTGCCTAAAAAGAGAAGGACCAGACCAGGTCAAAACTGCACTCGTCATTAGTGAGATCAGGCCTATGAGTGGCCCCTGAACTTCCAGCCTGGGTAAGATAGAGAGACCAAGTCTCAAAATAATAATAAGAACAATAATAAACAACACGGTAATAAGAACTTCTCTATCACTATATCCTTTCAAAACCTTTTAGCATCCTAGGACTTAGAGGAATTTACATTCTACTGATGTAGCCTTCAAGAATCCAGGGACACCTCCATGTTATGATGGCATATTAAAGTGTGATTTTGTGGAGGTCTACACTACAAAGCATCATATTCTAGTTCCTCAATGGGGGTAGAGACAAGAAATTCATTATTTTTGTTGTTGTTGTTGGGTTTTTTTGGTGGGGCAATGAGGGTTAAATGACTTGCCCAGGGTCACACAGGTTGGATTTGAACTCAGGTCCTTCTGAATCCAGGGCTGGTGCTTTATCCAGTGTGCCAATTAGTTGCCCCCAAAATAAGCAATTTATTACAGGGTCAAATAGTGGTTAGAAGATGTCAAAAATGGCAGTAGACTCAAGAAGTAAAAAAAAAAAAAAGGACAGAATTTTTAAGGCTTTGTTTAATCTCATTTAATTAATGTAATTAATTAATTTGATTTTTATTTATTTTTATTTAATTACTATTTAAGGCTTCAAGCACATGCAAAAACATTCCCTTTGAATGATGCAAAGCTATGGAGTTCAACCCTTGAGATACTAGCCCAATTCAGTTAGATGAGAAAAGATACCTTAAAAATAATAGGATGGGAAAGGGTTTCAGTTTGATTAAACTAAAAGATTTCCCAAGCAGAAGCTACAGACTTACTTTGACTATTCTTTTCAGACATGCAAGTGCTGACCACATCTGTGAGAAGACCAGACATGATGAAACAATGACCATCTACTTTACTAGTGGCACCACTGGCTCTCCTAAAATGACAGCGCATACACACAGCAGTTATGGTTTAGGATTATCAATAAATGGAAGGTACCTCATTCTTTGAATTGGAGCATTGTCAAAACAACAAAAGTGGTAGAAACATTTAGCTCACCTTCCTCCTTGCCACTAAAAGTACAACTGCTCTTTTTATTTTCTCAGGTACTGGCTAGATTTGACACCTTCCGACATAATATGGAATACATCAGACACAGGCTGGGCAAAATCGGCTTGGAGTAGTATTTTTTCTCCGTGGAGTTTAGGAGCTTGTGTGTTTGTACGCTACATGCCACGTTTTGATCCAGCCTCCATCTTAAAAGTAAGGCTAACAAAAAGAAAGACTCAAAGAACACTAGGACTGATCAACATGCCTGACCTTGTTCTATCAGAGCAGGGTATTTCAGAGCTAGGAAGTGAAATGCCCCCAGGGATATTCAGAGTTCTGGGGGGTTTTCCCTCTTACTGCTGGTATTTATATAACACATCTTATCTCTTAAGTAAGCTCCCAACCTGAAAAGGAACCTTAGGGATCATCAGACCCAAACCACTCATTTTACAGATGAAGAAGCAAAAGCCCACTTGCCTTGTCTAAGGTTATTTAATTTGGTTGGGTGGTTTTGGTGGTGGTTGGGGTTTTTTTGTTTGGTTGGTTTTTTTGAAGTAGTTGGCACTGAAACTTAAATTTTCTGAAAGACTTGAATTAATATCTGGCTTCAGTTATTTAATATTTATGTGACCACAGGAAAGTCACTTAACTTCCTTCTGCCTCAGTTTCCTCAGCTGTAAAATGGAAATAATAATGGCACCTATTCTACAGGGCTGTTTGTAAGAATCAAAGAAACAATACTTGTATAATGCTTAGCACAGTACCGAGCACATAGTAGGCACTTAATTAATGCTTATTTCCTTTCTAATTCCCTGGATTCTTCTTTCCATTATTACATTAGACTAGGATCTGCCATTAAACATGCCTTTGAACTGCCCCATACCAAGCATAAAACAACTAAGTAAAATTTATAAAAGTTGAAGTTAATGGTTCTTTTAATTCTATATTTTAGACCCTGTCCAGTTTTCCCATTACAGTCTTCTGTTCAGCTCCAACTGCCTATCGGATGCTTGTGCTAAAATGGGAGTCCAGGTAAGTGGTGACCAAATACCTAACAAGGCTTACACCATCAAATGGGTTGATAAATAAGCTTCCGAAATAATGGTCCCTTTTTCCCCTAAAAGCAAGATAGGGGAGGGGAGGGCATGCTGCATTTTATACAACTCATGCCATAGCCCCTGGCACAAAATATATAAGAAGGGGCTTAGCACTGACTTTAGCTGACTTGGTAAAGTAACTAATGATCCCAATCACATAGACAAGAATGCTGGTATAATATAGTAGGTACCTAATAAATGTTGAATGCTTGGATTTATTTTATTATAGCTTTCATTGGACAGAGTGGTTTGGTAAATGTTTTGTACTGAACTTACAACACCATTTTTTTTTCTTTTACATCATGCCATTTCTTTGCTACTAATTATGATTTATTATTTACGTCAAAACCCTAAAAACATTCAACTTGGCATGTGGGTATATTTTTAAACTATTATTTGAGGGAGGGAGATGATATACCTTGTTTTGAAAATACTAAAGAAACAATCCTAATTCCATTTTTCCCCTTTTTTTCTCTCTACTTCTCATCTGTGTTTTTTTTTTTTTAATTGAAGTTATAAGTTCAAAAATCTAAAGCATTGTGTGACTGCAGGAGAGCCAATCAACCCTGAAGTGTCTGAACAGTGGAAAAACAAGACAGGGCTGGACATCTATGAAGGATATGGACAGACAGAAACGGTATATAGATTTACATATGGGGTGGTTGCACAACAGTTTAACTTTTTTTGTTATACAGTACAAGTTCTGGAGAAGACACGGAGTTTAATAAATATAATAAGTGCCAACATTTAATATATGCCAGGCACTGTACTAAGAGCTTTTATAATCCTCACAACAACTCTGGGAGGTAGGTGCTATTATTATCTTCATTTTACAGATAAGGAAACTGAGGTTAAGTGGCTTGCCCAGGGTTACACAGCTGGTAAGTGAGATTGGATTTAAATTTAGGTCTTCCTGATTTGAGGCCAATTGCTTTCTCCACTGAGCCCCCTAACACAAGGTCTTTACCTTATGGAACTTAGACTCTACCAGATTGTAAGCTCACAAGGGAAAAATAAGATCTAAATTATCAATGAAATCTTTTAAAGGATGGGAAGAAAAATTGCTCCCCAAACTAAGGAAACCTAGTTTTAATAAAGTACTACAAATATCTCCCCCCCACCAAAAAAAAGCCTAAGGAAAAGCAGAAACTTTTTTTTTTTTTAGGTGAGGCAACTGGGGTTAAGTGACTTGCCCAGGGTCACACAGCTAGTAAGTGTTAAGTGTCTGAGGCCAGATTTGAATCCAGGCACTCCTGACTCCAGGGCCGGTGCTCCATCCACTGCGCCACCTAGCTGCCCCAGCAGAAACTTTTTGAATGAAAAAAAGTATATTTAAAATGTGAGAAACTTACTTGTTTTTTTCTAGTTTGCTTTAGAAATATCTCCCCATTGTCTTATGTCTGAGGCCATATTTGGGTTCAGGTCCTTCTGGGTACAGGGCAAGTGCTTTGTCCGCTGCTCCATGATGACATCTTTAAAATAAAATTAAGAAATGAGAGCATTGCACTGGGAGAAAGGGAAAGAGAGAGGTGGAATGGGGCAAAGTATGGCACGTAAAAGAAACAAGAAAAAGCTTATGGAGTGGAGGAGAAGCTGGGGGAGGAGTGGGGGAGTGAATAAGCCTTACTCTTATCAGAATTGGCTCAGAGAAGGAATAACATACACACTCAAGTGGGTATAGTATAATATATCTTGCTCTTCAGGGAAGTGGGAGGAGTAGTAGATAAAGGGGGAGGGGTGAAGGAAGGGAGGGCAGATTTAGGGAGGGGCAGTCAGAAGCAAAACACTTTTGAGGAGGGATAGGGTAAAAGAAGATAGAAAATAGAGTAAATATCATGGGGAGTGAATAGGATGGAGGGAAACAGCAATAGTAACTGGGGAAAAATTGAAGCAGAGGCAAGAGCAATGTAAGATGAGGATGATGCTGATGATGGGACTTTGCTGGGCTATTGTGAAGAAAATTCTTTGTCATGTATAAGGTACTATATAAATGTTAGCTATTATTGTTGCAATAATCAACCTCATGGGTGTTTTGTAAGGAAATCTCCCTTTAAAGTACTATATAAATGTAGTTTACTATAAAAAAGAAAAAAGATGAACAGGATGCTATCAGAAAAACCTGGAAAGATTTACATGAGCTGATGCAAGGTGAAATATACTATATACAAAATAACAGCAATATTGTAAGATGATCTGCTGCAAATGACAGTTATTTTCAGCAATGCAAGGATCCAAGACAACTCTGAAGGACTTATGCATTCCACCTACAGAGAGAACTGATGGTACCTGAATACAGATGGAAGTACATTTTGTTGTTAGTTCCTTTTTCTAAAGTTTTTCTTTTTGTCTGCTATGTTTTGCATGACTGCACATGTATAACTTATACAGAATTGCTTGAGTTCTTAAGTGGGGGATAGGAAAGAAGGATGAGGATTTGGAACACAAAGTTTTAAAAATTGATGTTACAATTTGTTTTTACATGTAAGGTGGGAAAAAATCTAAATAAATAAATGAACAAAATAACTCCCCAAATATAAGCCAGACAAAAATAAAGAGTTCATCCTTCTAGAAACCCCACATAATGGTAGAAGGATGTATTTTTTAAAGGGAGGTGGAGAGGAAGTATCATGACACAAAAAATTGAGCACCAAGTAACACTGCAAAGATCATTTTTAAATCAACATATGGGTTTGTCCTGTTTTTTTCCTTTCTTTAAAATATAGGTGCTAATCTGTGGAACTTTCAAAGGAATGAAGATTAAAAGTGGTTGCATGGGAAAGCCTTCTCCAGCTTTTGATGTGAAGGTGGGCACATCCTTTATTGAAAAATGTATAATAAGCAGTGTAGAAATCAAATCAAACCCTTCTTTTGTAATTATTCTCATTACTAAGTATCACAGTCTATCTAATATGGTGATTAAGGTGGGTCATCAAAACAGATTGTTTTGGTTTTGGCCAAAAGAGGAGGTATAACAAATAGCAATAACTGCCTCTGTGAGGCTTACAAAGAAGTTCTGAAGAATCAGCAGATTGGTGGAGGGGAGGAGGAAGAATACAAAGGCATGGGGGTGAGAATGTGGAATGTATGTTTGGGGCTTGAATCAGTCAATGTTGTCTGACCACCTAGTTAAGAGGATGTAAGTCTTATAGTATGATTTAGATTGTGACAGTTTGGAGCAAACAGTATGATCAGAAGGAACAAAGACAGTGTCCAAACTCATTTGCCTGGCATTTAAGCTTCTTCACCATTTGGGCCTAGCCTGCCTTTACAACCCCACCTAAGTAGGTCAATGCATGAGATGTCTTGGGAGATGTTGGGTTCCCCCTCATTGGAGGCTTTCAAACAAAGGCTGGCTGACCACTGTATCAGGTATGTTTTCGAGGGGATTCTTGTTCAGGTATAAGACGGTCACTTAATTTCTTTCCAAATCTGAGGTTCTGTTGTATGTTACTCTACTGTACATGCCCTATGTTTCTAATTCCTACTGATCAAACCTAACTACTGAGTTTTCTCAGAACATGCCCTCCACTTTTCCATTTTTTCCTCTAATTTTATAATTCTAATCTTGTCTCATCTGAATTAAATGATGAAGAATGGGATGGATTCTCAGCTCAGTCAGTTTAACTAGGGGATAAAAATGCCATTGGAGGTAGTGTTCAACATAGGGAAAGGAATCAGCCCTCTCCAACTCCTGGGGAAATTTGGAGGAATGTGGGATAAAGCATCATCAGGTCAACTGTGATTACTGATCACTTTCCACTGCAGCTTTTCCTTATGCTTCCTGCAGACACATCCCTCTCCCTTCTGTTCCCTGCACACTCCCTTTCTCACAATGCCAGGACCTGAAAAAAGGGTTTGGGGGAACCACATCCATCCCAGCCTTCCTGTAGCACAGTTGAACACTCTGGGCTTCTGAAGGATTCTGTCCCCCAACACATAATATTCATAATGTTTAAGTATTTCCAAAGCAAAGGGGGCTTAAAATGTGATAATTTATGTAAGCATTCAGCTAACAAACAATTCTATTTTGTTCAAGATTATAGATGAAAATGGCAGCATCCTACCCCCTAAACAAGAAGGAACTATTGGCATCCGAGTCCTACCTAACCGACCACTTGGTTTATTTGCTGGTTATGTTGTAAGGAATACTTTATTCAATGATTTTAATATTTTTCAGTCTAATTATTTAAAACAATGTAAATATCAAACTACAGTGATATGTTTTATTTGCATTGATATATTTATATATTTCACACTTGAGCCTAAAATAATGAGACATTTGTAAAATATATTATTCTCAACTATTTGTAATATGCAGCTTGGTGTGCCAGAAAGAATTCTCGCCTGGAATTCAGGACACCTGGGTTCTAGTCTGTTCTGTGCCACTAACTAGCTTTGTGACCTTGGGCAAATTGCTTCTCTTAGAGCCTTTCTCTTTTATAAACTCAAAAGATTAGAATAGACAATCTCTAACATCCTCTTCAAGTAGTGACATTATGTTGGCATGTGCTTTGATATCGATGGTACTTAAAGGAGTTGTATCTTCATTTAATTGCCCTCAATTTCTCCATCCCGGCTATTCACAACATTCTCTGCCTCCAGTGGAAATTAGCAGTATTTAGAAATTAGCTAAATCCGAGGGTAATTGATGCACTTCATTTTCATTTAAACTCACAAGTATCTTTATGGGGTTAGATACAAGCAGTAAGAATACGAGGTAGGAAAAGTTTAAAAATTAAGAGGTTATTTGGAGGGTCGAGAATATTGTCGATTAATTGGATTTAACTAACGTGATAATAGCACATGGTCAAGTCAAGTATTCTGAGTATCTGATCTGCTTTGTGGATGAAGGAGGCTGTGGTGTTGAGAAGAACACAGGCCTAGGATCTGATAGTCCTGGGTTCTGACCCTGGTTCTGCCACTAACTAGAGCAAGTTTTTTCACCTTTTTGAGTGGAAAAAGTTTCTCAAGCTATAAAATGAAGGAATTTAGCTTCAACTTGCTATGATTATCTGAGCCCATTCTTCTCTAAGTTTTTTGGCTACTTCACTGGTTACTAGCATCTTTTTAAGAAGATGTTAGAGGAAACACAAATTAGTTGTTTTCTTATTGGCTAATGCTATGATTAATAACAGGATGGATGGGTAGAATTTGCTGTGATACTCCTGCCCCTTAATGCCATAGGTGAGAGTTATTGGGTATATTTTAGCAGCCATGACTCATCAGAACATAAGATGTAAAGTCATCATGTCCAACCTCATTTCACAGTCTGAATAAACTAAGGCACAGAGGCATTGTGACTTGCCTATGTCCACTGGGGTAGTAAGTGGCAGTGCCACTATTTGAACTCAAGTCTTCTGACTCAAATCCCATGCCTTTTCCAATATATCACATTGCAGGTGGCTAAAAACCTTCACACTGCTGTCACAGTCTGAAAGTAATTTAAACAGAAAGGCCCTTAGAGGATACATTTCACATTGGTTCTGGAATAAATATCACTGATAATTCTCTTCTAGGTCAATAAGTCAGTCAATAAGCATTATTAAGCACCAGGCACTGTGCTAAATGCTGGAGATAACATGAAAAGGCAAAAGATAGTCTCTGCCCTCAAGAAGGTCATAATCTAATACATGAGACAAGAAAACAAATATGGACAAATAAGCTATATGGAAGATAATTAGGAAATAATTAGGTGGCACTAGAATTAAGAAAGGTTAGGAAAGGGGCAGCTAGATGGTGCAGTGGATAGAGCACTGGCCTTGGAGTCAGGAGTACCTGAGTTCAAATCCAGCCTCAGACACTTAACACTTCCTAGCTGTGTGACCCTGGGCAAGTCACTTAACCCCAATTGCCTCACTAAAAAAAAAAAAAGAAAGAAAGGTTAGGAAAGGCTCCCTAGAAGAGCAGATTTTAGTTGGGACTTGAAGGAAGCGAGGAGATAGAGATAAGAGAGAGCATTCCAGGCACAGGGGACAGCCAGAGAAAATGGCGGGAGATGAGAGCCTGGAGTGTCTTGTTTGTGGAGTAGCCAGGAGGCCAGTGTCACCGAATCAGAGTTTGTGGCATCAAGAAAGGTATAAGAATCTGGGAAGGGGGAGGGCAGGGTTTAGGTTATGAAGGGTTTTGAATGCCAAACAGAGGATTTTGTATTTGATTGTGGAAGTGGTAGGAAGGCAAAGGATTTTATGCAGTAGGAGTGGGTGTGAGGTGTGTGTGTGTGTGTGTGTGTGTGTGTGTGTGTGTGTGTGTGTAGGTTTACATAATTGTACTTACACTTAAGGAAAATCACTTTAGTGATTGGCTGGAGGATGGATTAGAGTAGGGAAGAGACTTGAGGCAGGCTAACTAACCCACCAGAAGGCTAATGCAGTAGGCCAGTCATGAGTTGATGAGAGCCTGCAACAGAGTGGTGTATTGGAGAAAGAGGCATACTGGAGAGATGTTGGCAAGCCTTGGTGACAAACTGGATATAGAGGGTGAGAGATACTGAGGAGTCATGGATAATACCTAGGCTGCCAACCTGGAAAACTTTTATATGCCTAAATAACAGAGAACTTCCTTCTTTGCTATCCAGCAACTAGTACAATGCCTGGCACATAATAGACATTTAACAAATTATTGTTGGCTGATTGATTGCATATTAGGCCAAGAACTTCATTTTGCTTATTACAAAGGATAGCAAATGTGATATCCAGTGTCATTTAAGTGGGACAATTGCAAGATAAATTCTAAACTGATTCCTATTAATTGGTTAATATTGCACTAGGCAGATCTTGGGTTTTTATGTGTAGGTAAAAGTAGGAATATAGCAGATGATTCATTCAACTAATAAAGCCAAGTTCATTACATTAAAGCACATTTTGATTAATCTCTACTTAGTTTATTACATGACAGAATAGAATAAGATTCAAAACACACCTAACTACTACTAATCAAGCATCCTTGCTACAACTTTCCTCTAACAAATTGTGCTTAAGTAAAATTCTTCCTATAGGCCTGCCTTGAGTGGGATTGCTTCTCGATTAACACTTACCATTTGATCCTATTTCTGGCTGCTTATTGTTTCCTTAACACCTCCTTCTTAAGGTAGAAACTTCTCTATTTTGACTTTCCCTACCAGGGTGAAAACCTTTAAAATTTCTCCCAACAAAGGCTTTATTTGACCTCTTGTCCCAAAAACTCAGACTCTCATTAATTAACCCAATGGTTTACCCCACAAAAATCCTTCAAAATGAAGATGTACATCAAAAATCCTTGCATTATATTTTTTTGCATTATTTCTCCCTTTTCCATTTCATTCTCAATAATGTGGGGTTGGAGTCAACATTCAGTGGTTCATTTCTGTTTTACAAAGCTAACTCTTGCTAATCATTTGCATCTTCTTGCCAGAAACTTCTCGAATGGGATAGGTCTTCCTGACACCTTTTTGAGTATTTTCAAACCCACCCAAACCCAACAGTAACATTCACGGTAACGTTAATACAATACTATTTAACGTTTGCCAGGATGAGCCTCTCAGAACAGCATCTGCGTTCCGTGGGGATTTCTACGTTACTGGTGACAGAGGGTATATGGATGAAGATGGATATATCTGGTTTATTGGAAGAGCAGATGATATTATCTTATCCTCTGGGTAACTTTCCTTTCTGCTCTGTATAGATCCCATTTAGACTGAACATTATTATCCAGAAATAAATCTACAACTCCCCCAGATAGTATATCAAGTGTTACCAAATGCTTTACTTCTCAGATATCGAATTGGTCCTTTTGAAGTAGAAAGTGCTCTGGTTGAGCACCCAGCAGTCCTGGAGTCAGCAGTGGTCAGCAGTCCAGACCAGATCAGAGGAGAGGTAAAAGATTACCATCGCCTTAGCCTTGGAACTTTGACTAATTGGCAAACAGCACACTTTTCAAAACTGCCCTTAAGCAGAATTTACTAAAGGGATTCATTTGCTAAAAATTCAATTCAGCTGGAAAGCAGATTGGGTTTTAAGATCTAGTTTTTCAAATTTTCTCCATTTAAAAAGAAATAGGACTCACAACAAGGGCAGACCTGCAGCCCTCTCTTCACCCTTACCCCCAATGAAGCATCATATAGTGGGGTGGGGGCCAGATTTTGGAATCTATTAAGTGTCCATTTTCTTTCATTCCCACAGAATAGTAAATGATTTGCAGGATTACTCCCAAGAGAGACCACTGTACTCATGTATACCACTTGGTATACATGCAACTTATCTGCATAAACTGCAAACTACTTAAAATCTATACATTTTCTGGTTAGAGACAATGAAAACAAGACAAACCCAGGGCAAACTCACAAGTACCTAACAGATCTGCTGTTTCTTAGAATTGCTTTTTTTTTTTTTTAAAGGTAGTAAAGGCCTTTGTGGTTCTCAAGCCTGATTATAAGTCATGTGATCCAGAAAAAATGAAAAAGGAGCTTCAGGAACATGTCAAAAGAACTACAGCACCCTACAAATATCCCAGAAAGGCAAGTATTTGAATTAGATTGAAGGGCTACTTGACCTGTCCCATGGTTTGGGGAGAGAGGACTTGTTTTTAGTTTGTTTCTGTATGCTCAAATATTGGCACAGTGGATACAGCACTGGACCTGGAGTCAGGAAGACCTGAGTTCAAATTCAACTGAAAACACTAGCTGTGTGACTTTGAGAAAGTAATTTCACCTTGTTTGCTTCAGTTTCCTCATCTGTAAAATGAGCTGGAGAAGGAAATGCCAAACCCCTCTAGTATTTTTGCCAAGAAAATCCAAAATGGGGTCACAAAGAGTTTTACATTACTGAGCAACAAAGGCCCAGATGTTTTGCAGTGTCCTCAACTGATTTTCAACAATTTGGAGTTGGAATTAGCATTTATGATTTTATAGTTTAACCCTTCTCCACTCCCCAACCCTAAATTTGCCATACTACTTAGCCCACTGGCCTTGTAGCAGGCTACAAGACCAAATTCAAATAAAAGTACTTCAAATTCCTTCTTTCAAACCAAGTATGAAAATCTACTTAGTGTTTGATAGTTGTAAAAAAGTCACTTAGTACAATTTTAGTTATAGGTGTAAAACACTAAAATAACACTTTCCTGCTTTGATGCCAATAGGTGGAGTTTGTCCACGAGTTGCCAAAGACCATCAGTGGGAAGATAAAAAGAAATGAATTGCGGAAGAAAGAATGGGGGAAAGTCTAGTTTTATTTGATTACATAATACCATAACACCTGTAAAACCCAGATATTTTCTGAAACTTAAACCCTGAAGATGAAATAATGAAATAAGATGCTCATAGATTCATGGTTTTATAAACATCTTGTGGTAGCAATGTTATATAGTAGAATTCTCAAGTAAAATAACATATTCTTTAATTGCTCGGTGATTTGTCGGTGTGTCAACAAGCATCTGTAAAAAGTTATGTGCTAAACACTGTGCTGAGAATCCTGTGACCAAAGCTGACTCATGTTCCACAGGTTGGAAGTAGTGATGCCGTGGGCAATCCCTTCCCCAAAACAAGCCTGAAAAAGTTATGGAAGTTGTAGAGGTGGGTCAGGGCAGTGGCCTCCACAGGTGTGTTACCTGGGGCCTGGCAAGTGCCATTGTTATTCTCTACTTCCATGGGACAACTGGCTAGTTCCACTAGTTGCTATATTATTGGGTTTTTTGTTTTGGGGTTTTTTTTTGCGGGGCAATGGGGGGTTAAGTGACTTGCCCAGGGTCACACAGCTAGTAAGTGTCAAGTGTCTGAGGCCGGATTTGAACTCAGGACTCCTGAATCCAGGGACGGTGCTCTATCCACTGCACCACCTAGCTGCCCCAGTTGTCATATTATTGGAAAGATTATAGTTGTATAAAAATTTTGTTTAAATTTAAATTTTAAAAAACTTTTTAATTTTAAAATTTGTTCAATTTTAAGGAACAAAAAATGCTCTTAAAAATGTGTAAATTTAATTCTGATAAATAATATTAATGTCACTATTTTCATAAAAGGAGGCCTATAATAAATCCTTTTGTAAAGCAAAGCATTATTTTTGGAGTGCAAATTAGTGTGATGTCTGAAATCTAATGTGGGTCCTTACCTATCCCCCCGCCCCAGTTTTTTGGGGGAAACTGGCTAAAATTTACTGATAAATTCAGCAAGAGTTTAGGCTTTTAAGTGTTTATTAGAGTGTATTAAAAGTTAGTGAAGATAGAGAAGTTGAGAAAGCTACCTTTATTTAGCTGTCCACGCTTCTATAGCCAACATGTGGAGTAGATCTTTCTATTCTGTTCTGCTCCTGCCGCCATAAGGCCAGTTCCTGAACAAAAAGTGAAATCCAGCCAGGGAGCCTCAGCTTCCTACTTCCTGTCCCCCTCCCCCAAAGGGGAGGTCCTTCAAGCTGATTGGTTGAGGGTGGTCTCCACAGCCTCTGAGAACAACACCCCACTCAGGGTTGGCCAGGCATGGTCTCGATTTTATCAGTCTTAAGTAGGTTCTCAATCAGTTTCTCAGTCTCACCAATTCAATCAATTCCAAATCAATCTTCAGGTGGGGCCCCTTGGTGTCTGCCAAATCCCATTATTTTATCACATTAGTATCTTGGTAGTTAGCCATTTTGGAACTTCAAGTATTAAAAATAACTATTCGGTATTGAGTATGTGTAAGGAACCACACTAAGTGCAGCTTCAGCTTAAGCAAAGAAATATGAGACATGATTCCTATCCTTAAGGATCTTATAATAAAGTGAAGATAAATAGTCATGAAAATAGTGATGTGAAGAAATAGAGCAAAGGTTCGTTATGAAATGCACTTGATTTGATGTGAGAATTAAGAGAATCAATTGGATTCCATCTCACAATGACTCCATCTTGTGCTGCCACATGTATTATCCTCCATCTTGTTTTTCTGCAGATCACTCATGGGAAAATAGATGGCATAAGCCATAATAAGATACTATACTTTAGATGGTATAAAATGCAGGTGGATGCAATTCATCAGCATCTCTTAATTCTGGGAAAGGAAACACCTCAAAACTTATTCACCCCTTCCCAACTCAACCAAAACTCATTCTTCCCAACTTGGAAAATACATCATCTTTCTTCCCATTAGAAACCAGATTACTTAATCTTATATCCTGATTTATATCATGTTACTTCTTTTCTTTTGATGCATAAAAATCTGTCTCCTCCTATATTTGGAGTCCAGTACCAAGCTGAGGAGTCCTAAATCAATATGCTTGGAAGCTTGAAGCTTTATTTCCTCAGTTATTTCAGATTTCACTCATCACAAATGTTTAGGTAATGGTAAGAAAAATATTCTTACTGATAATAATCTCACCTTTTAAGTTGCTCTGAGGTCAGAATTCAACACATACACACACACACACACACACACACACGCACGCACGCAACTTTAATTCAAATAAGATAAACAGATTTACAAGTAAAAATATCATTGAATGAAAACAAAGTAAAAATGACCATTTTTATTCAATAATTTAAAAATTACTGTTTCAAACTCTAATTCAACACAGCATTTGTAAAAAAATATTTACCCTACAAAGATATTTTACAAAATATTTCATTTATGATTTCCCATGACAATTACATAATGCCTACCCAAAGAGTTGGTTCAAAAAAAGGCAATAAAATAGCATGTATTTAGACATCATACTGCTTTAAAATTTGAGAAATCTTATTTTGTAGATGAAGAAATAGAACACTATTGAAGAACTAATGACCACAGGGCAAGGTGGTAATTAAAGTTCAGTTAGTATTGGTGATTAAAGTCTAGACCATCTGGAATAATATACTATAAACTCAATTTTCTTTTAAAAAATAATATTTACAATGCCAAACATTTATAGACCTTATTAGGTCCTTCTAAGCACTTTCCAAGCAAATTTCTCTACAAATTTACGCCTTTAATGCTTTGGACTTAAGCAGATACATTCTAGTCTGTGGGGTTCAGGAATGCCTAATGAGTTTCCTCATAATCTGTAGTACTAAATGCCTTTTATATTTTGCATTAAAAACCCATTTAAATTAAAGCAAGGTCTGCAAACAAAAAGAGTTGATATTCAACTTCTCATAGATGGCCTGAGTTTCAGACATGTTTCAGGAGAAAAGGTTAAATTTCTAGAGGAACTACAAGTTCCAGGAGATCTAAATCTGGATTTTACTGTGGAAAGAGAGCAATCCATGCCATTGGTTCTCTCTTTTTGAAGTGTTTGCTCCCACTTAAAATAACCACAGCTCTTTCTATTCTTCTGGTATTTCCCAACAGGACAACTATAGAAGGCTTTGCCATGATTCGGTCCATTGTTAGAAACAATGAGTCTTTTAGACCTTCGGCCACAGTTACATAAAGGAGGTGTCATTTTTCCACTCTTCCAGGGTTCTTGCAGGTTGATGGTGGATTTTAAGACAGAAGGTGTCACCCTCTGAAATGAATTTTTCACTAGGGAGCAATGAGATAATGTAGGCTTTTCTTCATGTATTGTGAAAGACAGCTTTTTTGCTGGGGGTTCAAGGTTCAAGCTTGATGGGGGGAAAACCTGGGGACTAGAAGACTTTCTTTTAATGACCAAGGAGTAAGGAATCTGTGGTTCCCCTACTGTTGAGGGAGGAGACAAGACAGTCTTAGATCTGCTCAATAAATTTGCTTTTAGGTTAGGCAACTTAAAAGTATCGATACTTGAAGACTGGTTTGGGGATTCCTTTACATTATAAATAGTAGTATGAGGGCTTCTGTACACAACAGACCCTGACATCTTAGGGGTTTGTGGTGCTTTTCCTAAACTGCCCAAGTCTGTGCAATTTATCATTGTTTGTTCCTTCAAAACCATTAACTTTTCTTCAGGGTCCAATGAAGTGCCTGAGTCTGAGTCATTAGTGGGAGGAGCAGAATCTGTGTTTTGTTTGGGCCATGAAGCTGGCAGTAAAGCTACATCCTCCCAGTCAGCCAGCATTGGCAAACAGTCAAGGCTAGTACTCGTATCTGTATCAGAGACATTGTTAATGGATGAAATGGTGGTAGAGACAAGCACTAACCCTGAACCCTGTGCTGAAAAATTATATTTAGGATTATGGGTAAGGCATTCACCTTTTATTTTGTTTTGGTTGTACCTTGGTGAATTAGAATTGGGAGGCTGCAATTTCCCAAGAGGAAGAGAAGATTCATTAACTGAGATACAACTTTTAACCTCACTGAGATTTCTTGTGCTCTCTAATGGTAGGTAATCTTGATGTATCTTTACAGAAGAACTCATAGAAGTTGACTTTAGATGACTTTTTCCATTAGAATTTGTGTTATTTTTACCAATGTTAATTTCACCGTCACAAAGATCATCCATGGTTGAAGTCTGGATTCCATTTTTATGTCCAGGAGTATCTTCAGTCTGATTCAGATTTAAAGCTCTGACAACACAATTGGGACTCTTCTCTGAATGTGGTACCTATGAGTTTCACAGACAAATCCAAGAGCTTTGGAAACTAGGTGATCACAGTTCCTACAGTATGTTATACTGCATGATAAATAAGAAAAACATTACTGATTGCCTTAAAAAAACTATATTTGAATTGTTTGTTTACTTAATGAATCTATATCCCCCCCCCCCGCCCAGATAATCTGAATTGCTAGAAGAAAGAAAGCAAGATACCACTTACTTTATTCAAAGATTTAGTAATTTTCATTATGCAACCATCCCTGATCATGCGCCAAGCCAGATGGGCAGTATTCCGAGAATCATCCAATCCTATGGAAACAGCCAAATATTATGCTTTGTGATACTATAAAGAAATGCAAGAGAAATACAAAAATGAAAGCAAAAAGGCATATTAATAGTATAATGGCTTGATTTTTTTAAACATAAAAACTTACTGGTATTTGTGCAACATTACTAAAGTATTATTGAGAACTGAGATTTTTCCATGTTTATTAAGGGTCAAAAGTAATTTAGTCAACAGGCCAGAAAAACTCATCAAAATTTTGGAAGTGATATTTATTTGTAACCCAATCCAATTTCCTTGCCCAATTCTTCATTCAAACATTATGCTCTGAACATGTTTTACTTCACATTAGACTCCCAATGCAATATTCCCACAGTAGGAAACAAAAATAGCCACTAGATGGCAGCAATTTACTTCCTATGACTTACGGACATGGAACCATTAAAGTAATTGACATCATTATCATTTTCCTTACCCATATGAAAATCTTTTTCAGCATTGGAAAGAACCAAATTGTAAATAAATACATATTAGAACCCTCAAATACAATACACACTATATTTTAGCTAAAAATAAATCAGCTTTTAGATTGTTCTCACCAGAATGCTCTCGTCCTGAGAATTCTATTCCCAGTTCCTGCAACGCACCACTTAGCCCTTTTGGCTTTCTCCTATAGAAAAGCTAATCAAATAAAAAGATATGTATTTAAATATACAGGATAGTTATTTGCAATGATACAAATTACTAATCTTTATACCATGAAGATCAAAAAGACATCTTAAGATGGATGCCTATAGCCTTCTTAAATTCAGCATGTTCAAAACTGAATAATTCTTTCACCTAATACTCTCCCTCCTTCCTAATTACCCTATTATTATCAAGGGTATGCAATCCTCCCAATTAATTCCCCACCCCCAGTCAAAACCTAGATGTCTTCAGCCCCTCACTCCTTCTCCCATAACCAATCTTCATTTTTCCCCTTTCAACTCTCCTTCGTCACATCTCTCACATATGCTTCCTTCTGATACTGCCATCATCCCGGTACAGGCCTTGATTACCTCAAATCTGTACTGAAATAGTTTTCTGGTTGGCCTCCCTGGCTCAAGTCTCCACTTTAGTCCATTCTTCACTCAGCTGTCAAAGTGATCAAAGTGCAGGCTGACCGTGTCATCTCCCTATTCAATAAACTCCAGTGGCTCTCTAGATCACCTCCAGGATCAAACAGAAAACCTGCTTTGGTTTTTAAAACCCTCCATAACCTCTGAGCTGCATTGCTGCTGCTTCTTCTAAACTTGCTCCAATCTCAGTTGCACAACTCAAATCTATAATGTCACCCCTAGTCCCAGGGCCCCGCCTCCCTAGGCTCTGGACAGTGAGCAAATAGCTTTCACCTGGTATCAGTTCCCATCCTTCTATTCTGAAGGAGACCGAGTGCCAAGATATGGGTCTGGAATCTCCTCTTGCCCTCGTGTCCAGCCACTCCCTATGCTGGAGGACTGTATGCAGAATGTTCCTGGTCAGACCCTGTCCCCAGTGTCCAAAGCCCTCTGTGTTTCTCTCCCAATGCTATCCTGGGCTAGACTTTTTCTTGGATTTCCTCATAAGTATTCAGTCTGGTGCATTTTCTAGATCTGTTTGGAGGAGTGTTTGTGGGAATTCCATTTACTTCTTCCCACTATTCCATCTTCTTGGATCCACCTCCAATAAATGCTTATTTACTTGACCATGGATCAGTTTCTTTCTGATTTTTAGCTCTGATCTGACAGATGTATCATCTTTTATTGTTTTTAGAAATTTTATATATTTTGAAAATTCTATTATTTATTTGTATCTAACATATTGCTAAATTGATTAGAAATATTATATGAACTTTTCAAGAAAGGTAGCATGGTATAGTAGATAGAGTAGTAGACTAGGAGTCAGGAAAATCTGGGTTCAAATCTGACTGCAGACACTTATTGGCTGTGTGATCCTGGGCAAGTCACTTAAAGCTTTTTGAGCCTAGGTTTCCTCATCTTTAAAAATGGATAATAATATCTCTGGCCTCACAGAATTATTAAGGATCAGATAATATAAAATATGCAAAGTGCTTTGAAAACCTTAAATAGTTGTATAGATGTAAGCTATTATTATTTCAGATAAATATCTTTAAGGAATATGAACATATGCCCATATTTTGATTCTTATTGATAATTTTCTCACCTTATAAGTTGCTCTGAGGTCTACCCAAGAATTCAAGAATACAGGCTTTCGCAATTGTTTCCGTCTACATTCATACTCCAAGCAAACTCCCAAGTCCCAGTCTATGAGAAATACATAAAATAAAACAAAAATGTTACCAGTTTTTTTCACTCTCACCAGCTATATTTATCGTTCCATAAATAAATATTGGAAGATGGAGTATAAAGCATAATAATAAAATTTTAATTCCCTGGTCAGTGCTAGTGAATAAGATCCTATTTTTTACAAGAAGATCGAAGAATTTACTGCTCTTTTAACACCTTACAATACAATTGTTGTATTTCACAGTTAATTAAGAAATTTGCCCGTTGTAATAGAATTTCTCAAGCACCAAACAAGACTAACTGAATGCTTCAGAAGGGGAGAAAAAGTTTTAAATTCTAAAACCCTACATATAAAAAGATTATAAACTCTCACTGAGGCAAATGTTAATGTGGTATTCCAACACTCTTTTCTCACAATTTGTTGGTCTCTTAAACTGTAAACCTTGACCTCCATTCAGTTTCAGCGATTCACATGCACAGACACATCATAGACTTCAAACTGCTTTCCCCCTCAAACCACAAACTGTAAAAGTTCTCTTCTCTAACCACAACTACCTGTCCCACTTTCTTCTTTACACCATTTCTGTTCTGTGCCCTCACTGTGACTTCTGGCTCCTGCATTCCTCAATCTATCCCTGTTAACCTTCATCCTCAGGCATTACAGTTATGTTCTCACTCACACTCTGGAATCTCTCTCCCTTGGCTATATCTGCCATTTTGCCAGTGTCAAAGCTTGAGTGAGCTGGTCTCATTTTCAGCTCTACTGCTCACAGACTGACCAAGGTTATTAAAGAAAGTCACAAAACTGAGCAGACTGACTCCAAATCAATTCAGCACAACAAATATCTGTTAAGTATCTGCAGGAAACAAAGGGCTGTAGTGCATGAAGCTAGGGGAGTACAAAGATGAAGAAGATGTGGCTCTTGCCCTCAAGCTCACAATGGGAAATGGCATGTGTATAAGTACTTATAGCATGATATAGAATATAGTTGACTCCGATGAGAAAGAAAAGAGACTGATGTGAATGTATAAGAATGCACCAGTAAACCTCAATTGAAAGAGAAGTTGCTTAAAAAAAAGAGCAGGAGTTGCTTAAGTTCACAATGAGCCAAGGCTGGTCTACCGAACACTCACAACAAGGATTGTTGTTTGGTTGAGTATTTTTAAACAATACTGGAGTCAAGAAAAAGATGGAAGAAAGGATATGATTGCTCCTAAAGATGACCCCAAGATGAAAATGGGAAAGAATGCAAAACTCCTCAATCTTATTCTACTTCTATCTTCTCTGCCAAGAAGGATCTTTGAACTGAGAAGAATAGAACAAAAATGCTTAACATGGAGTTGAAACCAAATATAAATGAAGGAGGTAGTAAGATAGCACCCTAGTTGCCCTGGAAGAATTTCATTCACCATGCCCAGGGTACTGAAAGAACTGGTCAATATGCAATTGCTGAAAGCTTATGGAGAATGGAAGAAGTCAAAAGGGCTAAATGTCCTGAATTTTGAAAAAGAAAAGTGAGTTGAATCTGCAAACTATAAGGCAGTGATCTTGACTTTAATCATTTGTTGTAGAATTTGATTTGTGAAAATTTTCAAGTTTAATTGATAAGATTTTTTTTCCATATCAGTCATATCATTT
Source organism: Dromiciops gliroides (assembly GCF_019393635.1). Taxonomy (NCBI): domain Eukaryota; kingdom Metazoa; phylum Chordata; class Mammalia; order Microbiotheria; family Microbiotheriidae; genus Dromiciops; species Dromiciops gliroides. The sequence goes on along the minus strand of NC_057861.1, from coordinate 545,298,202 downwards.
CCCTATAAATGTTCCTTTCCTCTAACTCCCACTTCAACTTTCTCTTGTAACAAAGAAAACCATTTTACCAGTGGCAGTCTGATGGTGAGTTCCACATTCCACATATTCAGTTCCCTATAGAATCAAATGAAAGGAAAGTATGTTTCATCATCAGTTTCTCCAGGACCAATATTAAGATTGGCCATTGGATTTGTGAGTTTTTAGAAAAGGAAGCAGAGCTCACAAAGAGTCAGCATGGTTTCATTAGCAACAGATCATACTAGACTAACCACTGATGAAGAGGGGATATCTGTTCAGGTACAGTTTGGAATATGACCACTCAGGTCTCTCCCAACTCTTAAAGTCCATGACTCTATGATAATTGTGTAGGAGAAATGTGAAGTGTAATGGGAGATCAAGAGAAATGATAATTTTGTCCTGGGCATACCAGAGCAATCTGAGTGGAAGTAGTAGATTAGAGCCAAACTTTTAAGGATAAGCAGTATTTCATCCTACTCTTACCAGGAAGGGAAGTGTACCTCAGGGAATTACATAAAGACAGAAAAATGCAGGGAGCAGGGAAAACGGAAAGGTGATAGCTATGACAGATCTTGGAGAGGAATATGAAACAAATTATTAGATATAGAGATGGAGAGTATAGGAAGTAAAGGAGATAGAGGAAACAAATAGAACTCTAAGGTTTTCAATCTGGATGAATGGGATATTGGCAGTGCAGTTTGCAGAAACAGGAAAGTCTGGAGGAGAGGCCAGTTTAATGTGAAAGATGAATCATTTGGTTTTGGCCAGCAGTCCCTCTTACCTGGTTTCTCCTCTCCTTTCTGTAAACTTATCTTCTAATAAGATAATGAGACCGATCTTCCTAAAGCCCAGCTCTGATCATACCCTCCCCCATACCTAAGCATCTCCACTCTAGTTACATTGTCTACCAAATGAAATCTAAATCCCATAGATGGGTAGTCAAGGTCATCTATAATTTTGCTCCAACATCTAGCAATGTCCTACTTCACTGTTCCCTTTCATGTACCCAGTGCTCTAGCTACACACCACTCCTAACACATTCCACTCTTTCTGGCCGCTGTGCCTTTCCTTCACTCTAAAGTGCCCTTTCTCCCACTGCTGCCTTTCAAATTCTTAGCCATTCTTCAAGGCAAAGCTCAACAATAGGAATCCGTGGCCCAAAGAGTTCAGCTGGGTCAAAATGAGGATTAGCAAACAACCACATCCATTAGATACACTAGAGGCCAGGGAAAGAATCATTATAGAACTAAAAAGAGCAAGGATGGCTTCATAAAGGAAGTAGGACATGAGGTGGCCCTTAAAAGATAGGAAAGGGGGCAGCTAGGTGGAACAGTGGATAAAGCACCGGAAGACCTGAGTTTAAATCTGGCCTCAGACACTTGACACTTGCTATCTGTGCGACCCTGGGCAAGTCACTTAACCCTCATTGCCCCACCAAAATAAACCACACCAGAAAGATGTCCCTTAAAGGGTAGAACAGGGATGTAAATTTCAGAAATCAGGAACAGTGTGGGCTAGATTATAAATTCCTTGGGAGCTGGGGTCATTATTAACTCTACTAAACCCAGAATAATGCCTTGCACAGTGAAGCTGCTTAATAAGCACACTGAAAAGATGAATGATATAGGAAAAGTATCCAAATATTATTGCCAAATGAAGACACCTGATTATGCCATACCACTGCTACACAGTAAAAGGAGCCTGCTTTACCTTGGGAGTCTCAGAACACAAACATGCAGCATGGCCTCTCCTCATTCAGGTCTGTGGATATAGAAGTTTTCCACTTTTTATCAAATTATCAGAATGAAGACAAATGGTCTAAAAAGGTCTCAGTAGGACGAAATTTAGACATACATGAATTTAATTATCTGAACTAACACATGCCAGGCACTCTATTTGGAGGATGGAGTTGATCCAAAGGTTACTGAGTAACCACAAGCTTCCTGCACAAAAAAGCAACTAGAAATAGTGTTTTTCATTATGATTGATAAGCCCCTATTATGCAGTTTAATCCAGTCTATTTTCCTTAACAAGAACAGGCCTCACAATAATTCAACACTGATTCCAAACCAAAGTTCTCTGTACCTGACCAAGTAACAAATGCACATAATTTTACTTCTGAAGCAGATTTATTTGTAACACCGGGAGCAAAAGTTATCTTCTTCTGCTGCTGAATCACTTGAATCCATTTGCAGAACTGTGATAAGCAAATCTTCAGAGGAACTCCTTCATCAACTTGAGCCTAAATATAATACAATACAAAAAAATTCAGATATTAATACATTTAGAAATGGGCACATTAATTTTTTAAATGAAAAAATTAATTTTGAAGGCAGTCAGTCCTGATTTCTACCATCTCCTTGGAAGTAAAAAAATCAGTCCCTTCCAGCATACTGGACCTTATTATTACAAATTATAAATTTGGAAGAATAAAACTAAAATCATATTGTAAGACTATGACAACAAAAATAATTCCGCCAGATTTTTCAGATGGAAAACAAATGTGTTGCTTAATTTCCATAAGAGTATTTGATATTAATTTCTCCAAGCCTATTCCTTTTCTAATACACATATATGAATAAATAACTACATATATCCATACATGTATACACAGATAATGTGTGTGTGCATACTAATAGATTTTTGCACTAATAGATAGAATGCACTAATAGACATTTAGGAAAAAGAAAATTTTTCTTAGCCTTTAATACATTTAACACTAAAAGGCCTTCACTTTCTAGTTTGTTTCTTTACTATAATCTGTTTCTAAATTTTCATATTTATGCCATACCTGTTTTATGCCTGTTAGTTCAACACAAAATTTGGAAAGAATTGGATGTTCTTCAGGCTGGACATAGGTCTGGAATTCAGACTCAATCTCTCCAGTTAATGTATTTAGAAGGACTGCTGGAAACTCAACTAAAAAAAAATAATGATCAATACACATGTTAAAATAGAATTAATAAATTAGCACTATAACTACCACAAATTAAAAATTAAAAACACAATACTATTATTGTATTTCCCTTAAAGCAAGATAGTATTGAAAGAATGGTACACAATGATATAGTAGCTATAACTGGCTCTATCACAGGTAAAAGTCCTAAGATCATATAATTTGTTCTCTTCAAAATAAAGTCGGGGGGTGGGGGGGGGCAGCTAGGTGGCATGGTGGATAAAGCACTGGCTCTGAATTCAGGGAGGACCTGAGTTCAAATCTGACCTCAGACACTTACTAGCTACGTGACCCTGGGCAAGTCACTTAACCCTCATTGCCCCACCAAAAACAAAACAAAAAAACACATCATCTGTATCAAAATAAATTTTGACAATACTAATCATCTACAGCTAAGCATGAAGACAGAAAATGTGGTGAGAATGTTTATTCATCCACAGGCTTACAGGCTCACAGATTTGGAGTGAAAACAGACCTGGGAAGCCATCTAATCCAATCACCTCATTTTCAGAGGAGGAAACTGATTCCTCCTTCAGAATATCAGAATTTTATATAAGTTATTGGCATTTAAGTGTAGACTTTTCTTTGTTAATACATTTAGGAATTAGTATATGTTTATTAACCTTTATTTCTTCTACAAAATATAGATTCAAATTAATCTAGTTTTCAACCTTAATTAAACCCAGCTTTTCACATATTGTTTCATTCAGACTTACTTATCTCCTGGCTATAATGGTGTTTCCCATCATTCCAGCATGTTGACTCAAAATCAATGATAATTAAGTAGTCGAATAATTGCTCTGCAACAGACCAAATTATGGTTATGTTAGCAGTACTTAAAATGCAATGCACTATAAAATAAGATGAAATTAAGCATGCTACTTACTTGACCTGATTCTACCCAGATCATCCTTATTAGCTGGACTGATAGACTTCCTCCTAATTAATCCAAGTTGCCTAAAAATGTAGATCAAGGATAATCATTAAAGGAGTATACTGGATCTTTCTTTGGCTACACATTGTGAAAATGAACAGCAGAGGAAATACTACTGTGCTATAAGAAATGATGAGCAGGTTGATTTTAGAAAAACATGGAAAGACTTGCATGAAATAATGAAAAGTGAAATGAGCAGAACCAAGAGAATAGAGCATATAGTAACAGCAATTCTGTTCAAAGAATAACTGTGAACAATTAAGTTATTCTGGTGGTTTTTTATTTTTTTGTTGTTGTTCTGTTTTTTTGATTTTCTTTTTTTTAGGGAGGTGGCGTGGGGCAAAGAGGGTTAAGTGACTTGCCTAGGGTTACACAGCTAGTAAAAGTGTCTGAGGCCAGATCTGAACTCAGGTCCTCCTGAATCCAGGGCTGTTGCTTTATCTACTGCACCACCTAGCTGCCCAAATTAAGTTATTCTGAGTATTATAAATGTTCAAATCAATTACAAAGGACCTATGAAGGAAGATGCTATCCTATCCACCTCCAGAGAAAGAAGTGATAAATGGAAGTATGCAAAGTATGGCTTTACATATAGATAGCTATCCAGCTATAGATGAATGTCTGTCTCTGTCTGTCTGTCTGTCTGTCTGTCTATCTATCTACCCACCCGTCTACATCGATGTCAAATGGTGGCCTTCTCCAGTGCAGGGTGGTGAGGGAAGGCAACAGTTTTAAACTTAAAATGTCACCAAAAAAAAAGAAATTAAATCTTTTTTAAAAAAGAAGAAAATAGCTATTGAAATTGAGGAGCTATGAAACAAAGGCCAATAGATATTCGGGGCATTGCCCCATTTGGAGAGGTTCAGGCTAAAACTATAAGCATGTGCCCCAAAGCTATTTATGGGGCTCCTTTATCACAAAATTGCTGTGTGACCCTTATCAAAACAGGATTGAACAGAAGACAAAATTAAATCTCATATGGTCTGGTATTAAGATTAAGAAGTAAGGAGAAGGGGGGCAGCTAGGTGACACAATGGATAGAGCAACAGCCCTGGATTCAGGAAGACCTGAGTTCAAATCCAGCCTCAGACATTTGACAGTTACTAGCTGTGTGACCCTGGGCAAGTCACTTAACCCCAATTGCCTCACTTTTGAAGAAGAAGAAAGAAGAAAGAAGAAGAAAATCAGGAGGACCTGAGTTCAAATACAGCTTCAGACACTTGACACTTACTAACTGTGTGACCCTGGGCAAGTCACTTAACCCTCATTGCCCCGCAAAAAAAAAAAAAAGAGACTAGATTCTTCTTTTGACTTCTCTATAAGTCTCATTTTCTTCAACTACAAAATGAGGCTAATGCTGTAGTAATGTGAATAGCGTTTAAATGGTATCAGAGAGAGCACTGGACTTGGAATCATACATGCTTCAGAAAATTGCCAAAATCATCTATCTAAGGCATAAAGTCTGAAGTCCTGCACAAAATTTCTTACCCTGGTATGTAAGGTCCTCAACAATCAGGTCCTCACTTACCTAGAGTATCATTTCACATTATTTTCTTTAACACAGACTATATAAACTGGACAATTAAGCTCTTCTTCAAACTTGATATGCCATCTTCCACCTCTATATACCCACCTAGGCTAGGCCCATGCTTGGAATTTCTCATCATCTCTGCCTTTAAGAATCCTTAATTTTCTTCAAGGCTCAGATCAGGAGCCAACTTCTCCTTGCTCCCCCTACCCTGCTCAGATATAGAGCACTTTCTCTGTTTCCCTTCTTTAACCCTATCTTTTTTTTTTTTTAAGTGAGGCAATTGGGGTTAAGTGACTTAAGTATCCATATACATGACATATTCCCCAGTTATGTCAAACAGAATGTAAACACTTTGAAATCAGACTGTCATTTTTCTTGTTGTATCCCTAGTACCTACCACAGGATGTCAAACTCTGTGAGATTCAGTTTCCTCACCTACTTCATAAGACTTGACACTACAGGGTTGTTATTGGACTTAAATGAGATTATACAGAAGTGCTTTGTACATCTTTTTTTTTTTTTTTAATAATATTGGGGGCAGCTAGGTGGCACAGTGGATAGAGCACCAGCCCTGGAGTCAGGAGGACCTGAGTTCAAATCTAGTCTCAGACAGTTGACACTTACTAGCTGTGTGACCCTGGCAAAGTCACTTAACCCTCATCAACCCCTCCCCCCAAGAATATTTTTTCCCCAATTATATGTAAAAACAATTTTTAACATTCTTTTCTTTAAAAAAATTTTTTTTAATTTCAAATTCTCTCTCTCCCTCCCTGAGATGATAAGCAATCTGATATAGGTTATACATGTGCAATCATCTAAAACATTTCCATATTAGTCATTTTGTAAGGGGAAAAACCTTTTTTAAAAAAGGAAGAAAATGAAAAATAGTAGGCTTCAGTCTGTATTTGGATGCCACCAGTTCTTTCTCTGGAGGTGGATAGCATTTTTCATCATGAATCCTTTGTGACTGCCTTGGATCACTGCATTGATGACAATAGCTAAGTCATTCCTAGTTACAATATTGCTGTTACTGTGTACAACGTTCTGGTTCTGCTGTAAGTTTTCCAGGTCTTCCTGAAATCATCATGCTCATCATTTCTTATCAAGTGCATTATAACACTTAAGGCAAAATACTATATAAATGTAAACTCTTATTATTGTTAATATCAATAATCTTGCATATTGAAAAGTATAGAATAGGAAGGTGGAATCAAGATGGCAGAGAAACACCAGAAAGTTGCCTCAGCTCTCCCAAATTTCCCTTGGAAACAATGTTAAATTAAACATATTTTGGAGCTATACAACCTACGAAAAGATGGAGTGAAATAATCTTCTGGCTTAAGATAACCTAGAAGGACTTCAGGAACAGTCTATCTCACTTGGGTAAAAGGGGAGCACAGCACAGTGTAGAGGGTATCCGGGTAAGCCAGGGGAAGGCTCTTAGCCACAACACAAATCAGCAGCTGAGGCCCCTTGGTCCTGGCTCAGCAGGCTAGTGGCACAGCAGGCCAGTTGTGAGGCCACCAGCTTCAATGCAGAAGGCAATCTGCCAGGTGGGGTATCTGTACACAACAGCCACAACTAGGCTGGGCTACCCCAGTGTGGTGAGCAAGCCACAACCCGCTTAGGCTTCAGAGAAGAAAGTCAGTGATCAGGCCCCTGACCCCCAGCAAAAGAAGTTTGAGACATGCCCCCTGAGCCCCAGAAGCAGAAGCTCAACTTTAAAAGGCACAAAATGCCTACATGTGAAGCCTCAAGGGGGAAGATCTATGGAAGAACTAAAAAAGGATTTTATAAATCAAATAAGAGAGGTAGAAGAAAAATTGGGAAATTAGAGTTATGCAATAGAGAGTCAATAGCTTGGGAAAAGAAGGACAAAAATTGACTAAGGAAAACAACTCCTTAAAAAATACAATTGGCCAAATGGAAAAGGAGGTACAAAAGCTGACTGGGGAAAATAATTCCTTAAGAATCAGAACTGAGCAGATGGAAGCTAATGACTCAATGAGACACTAGAAAGCAGTAAGGCAGAATCAAAAAAATGTAAAAATAGAAGAAAACAAAATTATCAAGGAGAACTGTCCCAATGTCTTAGAACCAGAGGAAAAAATTAGTCACTGAAAGAATCCACCAATTCCTTCCTGAAAGAGACCCCAAAATGAAAACTCCAAGGAATATTGTAACCAAATTCCAGAATTATCAGGTGAAGGAGAAAATGTTGCAAGCAGCTACAAAGAAACAATTTAAATGTCAAAGAGCCACAATCAGGATTACACAGGACTTGGCACCTTTAACATTAAAGGATTGGAGGGCTTGGAATATGATATTCCAAAAGGCAAAAGAGCTTGGATTGCAATCAGTAATCTACTTACCCAGTGGAAATTTAGCATAATATTTCAAGGGAAAAGATGAAAATTCAATGAAATAGGGAGCTTTAAAATTTTCCTGATAAAAAGTCCAGAACTGAACAGAAAATTCAGTCTTCAAATACAAGACTCAAGGGAAGCATAAAAATGTACAACAGGGGAAAAAAACAACACGTTATTCAATAAGGTTAAAATGTTTACATCCCTACACAGGAAGAAGATACTTGTAAGTCTTGAGAACTATATCTCTATTAGAGCAAATAGAAGGAGGGCATAAATTAATTTTAATAATAATAATAAGTTAATAGCACAAGGGCATAAGTTAATTTTGTTGTGATGATATTAAAAAAAACTTAAGGGGTAATAAAAAAGGATTGTACTTGGAGAGGAGGAAAGAAGAGGCAGAATGGGGAAAACTGCATCATATAAAGAGCCACAAAAGACCTGTTACAATAGAGGGAAAGAATGGAGGGGTAACCATTGTTTTAACTTACTCTCAACTGATTTGCCTCAGAGGGAATAACATAAACATTCAGTTGGGTATAGAAAGTGAAAGGGGGAGGGGGGCAGCTAGGTGACACAGTGGATAAAGCACAGCCTTGGATTCAGGAGGACCTGAGTTCAAATCTGGCCTCAGACAATTGACACTTACTAGCTGTGTGACCCTGGGCAAGTCACTTAACCCTCAATGCCCTGCAAGAAAGAAAGAAAGTGAAAGGGGAAAGAAAAAGGAGGTGGGGCTGATAGAAGGCAGGACAGAAGTAGGATGGAAAAGGGAACAGAAAAGAGTGAAGTGAGCAGAACCAAGAGAACACTGTGCACAGTAACAGCAACATTGTATGATGATCAACTGTGATACTTAGCTCTTCTCAGAAATACAATGATCCAAGACAATTCCAATAGACTCATGATGGAAAATGCTCTCTATATTCAGAAAAAGAACTATGGAGTCTGAATGCAGATTGAAGCATACTATTTTCACTTTTTTAGTTGTTTTTTGTTTTGTTTCTTCTTTCTTGTGGTTTTTCCCTTTTGTTTTGATTCTTCTCTCACAACATGACTAACGTGGAAATATGTTTAACATGATTGTAATGGATAACCTATATCAGATTGCTTGCTGGCTTCAGGAGTGGGGAGGGAAGGAGAAAAATTTGGAACTCAAAATCTCAAAAATGAACATTGACTCTTCTCAGCAATACAATGGTCCAAGATAAGTTCCAAAGGACCCATGATGGAAAATGCTCTCCAAATCCAGAAAAAGAGAATTGTGGAATCTAGATACAGATTGAAGCATACTGTTTCTATTGTTTTTGTTGCTGTTTTTCTTTTTACTCTGATTCTTCTTTCACAGCATGACTAATGCAGAAATATATTTAATGTGATTGTACATATATAACCTATATCAATCAGAATGCTTGCTGTCTTGGGCAGGGGGCAGGGAGGGAGAAAAATTTGAAACTAGAAATCTTATAAAAACAAATGTTGAAAACTAAAAAAAAATGAATGTTGAAAACTATCTTTACATGTAATTGGAAAAAAATAAAATAATATACTATTAAAAAGAAAAAATATAAGTAGAAATTAGACAAACAAATCTTTGTGAAAATGTAGATAAAAGTACAAATAGATGAGTGCTATAAATTTAACATAGACATGAGCAGTATAGAAGTACACTATTATCCCTGCCTTTATATGCAAATATTTCATCCAGTTAAGTATTGGGTGACTGTTGTGTGGAGGAGATATGAACCACAATCACTTTTCAATATTTTGATGGATTAACAAATATATGTATCCCTGACCCCAACCATCTGGTGGCCTAATAATACAAAGTTTCAAAATGCTATTGAAGAATCATAATAAATTATGCAAGGACCTCTTTCACCACTGTAAAAATATTTGGTCACCTCCCCTTGTCCCCTGTCCTTGAAAAGGGAATGTTTTCTCATTCTGATAACAAATCTTGGCATCTACATAGCTAATGGTTCCCTAAAGTTCCCCTTTTCTCAACTTTGAATGATTCCCCCTTTCTCTAACCTTATTCCTCCTGTAAAAGGTGTTACTTATCTATCCTAAGTTCTGGCAGAAAGCTGCTGATTGTCTGTGTACTCTAAGAGGGCCTGAAAAATATCAAAACTAAATCTGTATCCTAGGAAGCTGAAACTGCTATCTGCAGTTTGCTTCAAATGCTAATACATTTCTTTGCTTTCAGTTCTGCCTCTGATCTTTGACTACCTGTGTCTCCTCTCACAGGTATGCCTCTCCCTAAGAGGTCTCATTCCTCTCCCCAGAGAACATTCCTAGAAACCAACATCCACAGAAAAAGCGAAGCTCTAATGGAAATCAAAAAGTTGTATAAGATTCAGTCTTGTCGTGAATTAAATTTAACAAACACTTGTTAGATACCTTCCAGTACAAGGTATTATAGATACAATATGACAGGGGAGGGATGCCTATTGGATGTCTTGAACTTGCTATCCTATAGAGATCTTAAAATCAACATATCTGAAACTGAACTCATTATCAGTTCAAAACTTAGTCATCATGCACACACAACTCCTCATTCTCTTTCACCCCTTCATATCCAATCTATTATCAAATCTTGTCAATTCTACTTTTGATATTAACCTAATACTGGCCCAGATCACCTTATATTTGAAATACTTCCATAGCCTGCCCTACTCAAATCTCTTCCCACTCTGGTCCATGCGTCACTTAGCTACCAAGGTGGTTTTCCTCATGCGCAGGTCTGAATATGTGACTCCTGCCACCACCCCCTTCAGTTAACTCCAGTGACCCACTAATACCTTCAAGAACAAATATAAAATTTCAGCTTTTAAAGCCCTTCAAAACCTGGCCTTTCCTATTTTTCCAGTCTTCTTACAATTTACTCCACTCCATATACTGTATGATCCAATGCTACTGGCCTCCTTGCTGTTCTTCACATAAGACACTCCTTTTCCCAACTACGTTCATTTTCTTTTTTGTTGTTTGTTTTTTAATTATAAAAGTATTTTATTATTTTCCAGTTACATGTAGAGATAGTTTTCAACATTTGTTTTTTTAAGATTTCTAGTTTCAAATTTTTCTCCCTCCCTCCCTCCACCAAGACAGCAAGAAATCTGAAATAGGTTATATATGTACAATAACATTAAATATATTTCTGCATTAGTCATATTATAAGCGAAAAATCAGAGCAAAAGGGAAAAACCTCAAAAAAGAAAAACAACAGCACCAAAAACAAAAGAAATAGTATGGTTCAATCTGCATCTATATTCCACAGTTCTTTTTTTTCCCTAGATTTGGAGAGTCTTTTCCATCATGAGTCCTTTGGAACTATCTTGTATTGCTGAGAAGAATCAAGTCTATCAGTGTTGATCAACACACAATGTTGCTGATACTGTGTACTACATTCTCCTGGTTCTGCTTGTGTCACTCATCATCAGTTCATGCAAGTCCTTCAAGGTTTCTCTGAAATCTACCTGCTCATCATGTCTTACAGCACAATAGAATTCCATTACATTCATATACCACAACTTGTTCAGCCATTCCCCAATTGATGGGCAGCCCCTCAATTTCCAATTCCTTGCCACCACAAAAAGAGCAGCTATAAATATTTTTGTACAGGTGGGTCCTTTTCCCTTTTTTATGATCTCTTGGGGAAAAAAGACCCAATAGTGGTATTGCTGGGTAAAAGGCTATGCCCAGTTTTATAACCCTTTGGGCATAATTCCAAATTGCTCTCCAGAATGGTTGGATCAGTTCACAGCTCCACCAACAATGCATTCAATTATGTTCATTTTCACTGGCTCTTCCCCGGAATCTGGACATAGCTGCATGAAGTCTTTCCTGGTCCTCCTTAACGCCAGTGTCTATTATCCAGCATGTATCTTATTTGTACAAAGAAGCTGTTTGCATGTTGTCTCTCCCATTAACTGTGAGCTCCTTGAAGGCAAGACCTGTTGGGGTTGCTTTTATTTTCTTTTTTGACCTTCCTTTGTATTCCCCAGTGCTTAGTACTATGCCAGGCACATGATTTGGTATTTAATAAATGCTTGAATAAGTGCAGTGTTTGAAGATAACTGGAAAGGAATTTCAAGGTGGGCAGGGGATACAATGCACGGCCCCAGCATTTTCACTGGCTGTCCTGAGGCCTGGAATGCTCCTTCCTCATCTCTGCCTCCTTCAAATCTTAACTAAAATCTACATCTACAGGAAGCCTTAATTCTAGTGCCTTTTCAATGTTAACTATCTCCAATTTATCCTGTCTATTACTTCTTTTGACATAGTTGTATCTATCTCCAGGGTGGTTGTAAGGATAAAACGACAGTACCTGTAAAGCACTTTGCAAACATTAAAGCGCCATATAAATGCTAGTAATGGGCTAATCACATAATCACTTTTGAGGTTTACAAAGCGTTTTCTATCCTGCTTGATCCTCACGTCAACATGATGAGGTAGGTGCGGTTATCCCCGTTTTACAGAGGAGGAAACTGAAGCCTAGAGGTTCCATGACCCGTCCTGGGTCAGTCACGCTCCTAGTAAGCCTTCCTCAGAGACAGAATTCGAACCGTGGCCTTCTTGACTCCCGAGTCCAGAAATACACACATGGCCTAGCCTCGCCCCAACCCTTCAGTTGCACCGACAATCTCCTTCCTTCGGAGACCAGGCCCCGAAGCCCTGCCGAGATTCAGGGAATGAACCCAGGAGGGGCCGACCGAGGTCCCTAAGGCGCCCTCCCCCAGGTACGCGCATGCGCCCACGCTCGAACGCAGAAACAGGGTACTCAAGGCCCTTCCTCCAGTCCAAGGTCGGCGCGCGCACACATACACACACGCACACAAATGTACCGGGCCAGCTGCTTGGTGGCCATTGTCTCCCCAGTCTTTTCGGCTCTCCATTCCCAGTCGGCCGACCTCGGAAGTCAACAAAAAGTGACTTCCCCTCTTTTCGAACTTCCCGCGGGCCCTGATGACGTCATTTCCGCCAGGCCTTTCTCCTCCCTCACCCCTTAGCAAGACGAATCGATGTTCTCTGCTCCTCCATTGGCCAGACCTTAGGAAATTCCTTTGAGGTTTTAGTCTGAGAGCTCGTAGCTGGCTGTTTCCTGGCTCGTGGACCGGTAGCCCACCCGGAAGGTGAGCGGGCGGGAACCTGGGCAAGGGGCGAGGAAGTGGGAGCGGGGACTGAGCAGCCTGGAGCCGGGAGGGGTACAGAGGGGACCCGACAGCACCCAAGGGAGGCCTCGTCGGGGAAGGGACCCTCCTGGAGGGTCAGGATGGGTGAAGAGGGAAAGGAGGAGTGGGGGCCCTGGGGCTCCGGGGCTCCGACCCCTCCTCCCTTCCGCGCATCTGCCTCCTGGCTCGTCCTCATCCATCCCCCTCCTCCAGACGGCCTTGTATTCCGCCACTTTGTTTCCATTTGTATTGATTCACTTTATGTTATATTTGTTTATAGTATATTTATGTTGTCAACTTTAGGGGAGTCAGGAAGCATTTATTAGTCGCTTACTGTGTGCCAGAGATCGTGCTAACTTCTGGGAATGCAAAAAGAGGCAAAAGACAGCTCTTGCCCCTAAGGAGCTCTCAGCCTAAATGGGGACTTGTTTGCCCTATTAGAATTAGAATAATGATAGCATGTATGTAGGTATGTATATATGATCATACTAAAATATATGTGCTATCATTATGTTTATGTTATATAACATTCACATATAAATATAGGTGTTGTCATTTTAATGAGAGAGATATATGTATATATACATACATAGATACACATTTATGCGTGTATAGTGCCTTAAGGTTTGCAGAGGGCTTTGTTATTTTACCCTCACAACCATCTTTGGAGGTGGGTGTGATTGTCATAGCCATTTTATAGATAAGAAAACTGAAGCAGAGAATGGCTAAATGACTTATCCAGGGTCATACAACTTAGTAAATATCCGAGGCTGGATTTGAACTCAGGTCTTCTGACTCATGTCCTGCCACTCCACTACAGAACCCAGTTAATAAGAACAATAATAAGAACAGCAGCAGCAACTAGTATTTATACTAGCCTCTGTTTCTTTACTATTTATTCATTATGCTAGCTATTTGTAATAATTGCTATGCTATTTCTTTATTTGATATTTATATATTTGGGGTGTCCCAAAAGTCTTAGTGCAGTTTAAAGTTACAGTTCAAAGTAGATGTGTGATCCTTAGCAATCACTTTAGCGCTTTCTGACTCAGTTCCTCATCTGAAAAATGGTGCTAACAATGCCATCTATCTGGGGGTGGGGGGGTTGTGAAGACAAAATGTCATCTTTATAAAGCACTTTGCAGCTGTACAAATGCTAGCTATTTAACAGGTGGATGAAGGAAGGTTGGTAGTAATATGTAGCTGTAAGGTTTACAGTACTTTATATATGTTAGTCTTACTTGATCCTCACATCCACCCAGTCAGGTAGGTAAGATTATCTACCTTTTACAGATAAAGAAAGTGAGAGAAAGAGAGAGCAGACCTGCTTCCAGTCACATAGCTAAGAAAGCTTCTGAGACAGGATTCCAACTGAGGTCATTCTGACTGGAGTCCAGGAATACACAGATACACCACTGACTATTTGGTCTTTTTAAGTTGTTAGAGCTTAAAACTGCACTAGGACTTTTGGGGACACCTACAGCTCTTTAAGGTTTGCAGTGGGCTTGACATCTGTCATCTTATTTGGTCCTCACAACAATCTTGTGCATTAGGTGCTGTTATCCCCCATTATGCATGTGAGGAAACAGGCCGAGAGTGTTGTTGTAATAGAGAGCATTTATATAGCACTTAAAAGCTTGAAAAGAGTTTTAGATAATGTACTGGCATTTGAGCCTCACAACTACCCTGTGAGTTTCCTGTTATTATTATCCCCATTTTACAGATCAGGAAACTGAGATAGAGAAGAGCTAAGTGCCCCTTCCCCCTGGGGTTCTACAGCTACTAAGGCAGGATTCTAACTCAGGTCTAACAATATCCACTAATGAGAATTCTCCCTACTTGTATCCCGGTAGCCTAGCACAGTGTTTTTTGTTTTGTTTTGAATACTAGGTCCGGGGAATACCCTCAAAAGAAATTAATTACATCAAACTTGGGGGGGGGCAGGGCAGGATGGGGCTACAACTTGTAAATATAAGGAAATGCAAGAATAATCAAGGAGGAAGAAAATACTAAGAGCTAAGGAGTTCCTCATGAGACTGAGGGCCAGCTCCCTACAAAGGCATCCAGCTAATAGGTAAGGGAGCTTTGGATTTTAAAAGGCAGCAAGCATTCTAAGCATAGGGAGCAGCCCAACAAGCATTTATTGATCGCTTCAATGTGATTAATAGGCACTGGGGATACAAATACAAAGAATGAAGCAGTCCCACCTCAAAATAAGCTTACATTCTAATGAGGGAAATAACACTAAGTACCTAAAACTTCTATACAGTAAGGTATATCTTAGAGGGGAAGGCTTTTAGGTTCAATGCTAAGTGATTTACCTGACTTGAAGTCACACAGCTAATAAATGGTGGACCTAAGGGTAGCATCCAGGCATCCTGATTCTTTCCACTGGCACCATTTTGTGACTCTGGCATAGTAGACACGTTACAAGGGAATAATAAAGACTGGAAATGAAATGGGCAAATGGCACATATGCCAGTATGTGAGATGAGCTTGGAAAGGTAGGCTAGAACCAGGCAGGGAATGGCTTTAAATGCCAGCTCCGGGGAGAATGCCTTTTATCCCATAAGCAAAGGGAACCCCAGAATCTTGTTGGACAACAAAGGAATATTGCCAGATCTTTGCTTTAGCTAGGTTATTTTGATGGTTGTAGCTTGGTAGAATAAGGGTTGCATAAGGGAGAGGGGGTGCAGGGAAACCAGTTAATAGGCTCTTAATGTTTTTTGAGTGATTGACCATACACCCTTCAGGACTCTTTTTACCTTCTTTTGCCCTTCCCCCAGTTAGACACAATCTATTTGACAGAGTTCTGAAATGCAGCCATTGGTGGCCCCTATTGTATAGCAAACACCTAGAGAACCTGAACGTTTTTTCCTTCAATTCATATTTCATTGGATCTGTAATTTTATTGATATGTATGCTCCAAATCACCAAAACAGATCAGAGTCCAGCTGTACATTAGTAAATGGTTTTGTGAGTTGCCATGACCGAATAAATCCTTCCTCATATGGGCATCAGCTGTTTTAGGCCATGCCAGACTGGAGTACATCTGATGGTTTAAACTTAAGGTTGGAACAAAACGAGATACATACTTTTAGACCTCATAACAGTTAACAAGTTTACTTAAAAGATATTCAGCTTGGGGGTAGCTGGTTGGCATAAGTGGATAAAGCACCAGCCCTGGATTCAAGAGGACCTGAGTTCAAATCCAGACTCAGACACTTGACACTTACTAGCTGTGTGACTCTGGGCAAGTCACTTAACCCTCATTGCCCCGCCCCCTCCCCCCCCCCCCAAAAAAAAAGATATTCAGCTTGATGATTCAGTTGGCTATAGTGCCTCTCTTGAGGGAGGTAAGACCCATCAGGAGATGTTGACTGAAAGGGCCACTGGGAGTCTATAGAGCCAGAGGAGTTCTTACTTCTCATGTCCTTGTTTAATGTATGTTTTAGGTGACTATGTAGCTGTGTCAATAGTTAGAACCTCAGTCCATGGAACATTTAAGTCTCAAGGATAATTTTATTAGGTTGTTTTTTGTTTTTTTTTTTAGGGACCAACCAGCCTAACTCATGTGGAATAGGTTTCTACCACATCAAAATTCTGGAGAGGAGTCTCCCAAAACTCATATAATTAGATCTCAAACACATAGCCCATATCAGGTTCTTACTCAAGAGTTTTTCTAGCTTGGTAGGACTTGTCCTCAAGGTGGCTTAAGTTTTCACTCACTCTGCTGTGCTCCTCTAAGTCTCTGCTCAAGCAGGTGTAAAGTATAGAACCACGGACTTTTAATTCAGAAACAAAGTACCCTTCACACCTGTGTGAAATATCACTAGTACTTTAGTGGTAGACTAGTTCTTCATTTCAGTGTACATTGGGTGTTTTTCTGGAGAGTGGTTTGCTATACTCTAAGCCTATAGTTTACAGTCTAATTCAGAGGATGAAACAGATAAATAGAATATGGAATAGAACGTAATACATTAAAAAGTAAGAACATGTGCTTTGGGAGCTGATGGGAAGAAGAATTCATTAGGGCCAAAGTGTATATGTAGAAAAGAATTGGGGAAGACTTCATAGAGGAAGTGGCACTTGAGCTGAAATGTGGGCAAGGATACCATACCATGGGAAGAGTGCTAGATTTGCAGTTAGAGATCTTGGGTCCAGATCCCAGCTCTGCTGGGGCCAAGTCATTTAATCTCTCTGATTCTCGATTTTCTCATCTGTAAAAATAAGAGAGTTGGATTAGATGACCTCTGCAGTCTCATCCATCTTGACATCTGTGAACCTAAGCAAATTGAAGGAAGAGGGTTGCTCTTACACTCTCATATCCCAACCCCACTGCAATCTTCTTAGCATTGTTTTTAGTTGAAAATTATGATGGGACATAAAGTTGGGAAAAAGAGATAGGCCGAGCCGGTTCTCTCCCAGTGTTAGGTGGGGAAATTTTTCATTCTCTGTCGGTGGTATAGAAGCCTGTGTAGAGCACAGAATCACGGAATTTTAGAGTTAAAAGAAGCCTCATCAACATCTGGTGCACCCCACTCTAACTGAACCCAGCAAGTGATGATCAGAGAAAGCTTTATGGTATATAGATCCCTACTTTAAGAATACAGAAGAAATGAAGAGATCAATATTTTCATGCATTGAGGGGCCTCTCACATAACCTCAAAATAAGACCAACCCATTTTACCCCCTCAGCCATTGCACCTGGGGTGGGTGTGGGGGGCCCTAGCAGTACTGCTGAAGGAACCTGGATTGGTTTATACTATGTGGGTCTTAAGTGTCACAAAGGGTTCATATGTGGGTTATGATCTATTTCCAGGGGAAAAAAGATCACCATTGAAGAATGGATGCGGTCCTGGTTGGGAAAAGCAAAAAGAGGAAGCAGCTACAAAATGAGCTTGTTAGAGGGTCTGGGGAAGGTACAGCCAGTGGGGATCCAGATGATGAAGAGAGTCAGCCTCAGTGGAAGGTAAGTGCTACTAGCCATGATCTTGAGGCCATCACATTTATGAGCTTGTTGCTGAAAGTTGAATGATTATATCATAAGTAGGTTCCACAGAATCCTATTGCACGACCTCACGGTAGTGTGGAAATGAACTTCGCAATGGCGACTTGATGGATAAATCCATTGAAGTAGACATGTTATATATAGTGTAGGAAGGGATGGCTCCATGTAGTAATAATGACAACATGGGAAATATTAAGTACCTACTATGTGTAGAAACAGTTCCCCCCACTGTGTGTACGTTATTCTTCTCTTCGCCACTTACTGTGTGTACGCTGTTCTCTTCTCAACCTGCTCCTGACTTCCAGAAATACTTTTACTAAATGAGCTGAAAAACATGCCTTGCAATGTCATGAGACAAGTGAAAGAAACATTTGGTTGGTGGGTATATTCTTGCATAGCTTGAGACTCTCTCTCTGGAGACATTGGTTTAATGTTCATGTCTACAATGTTACTATATAGTAAACAAGTTCTTTATGGGCATGAGTCATACAGAGGTTTAGAACTGGAAGGGACTGTAGAGGCCATCTTATCCAAACTCCTCATTATATATATGAGAAATTGAGTTTAAAAGACTTGCCCATTGTCGTGCATATACTAAATTGCAGAGCCAAGAATCAAACCCAAGTGCCCTGAATCCAAATCCAGCACTTTATCTGCCATGCCATTTATGTAGCTTTCAGTGTGGCACCATAGGAAGGAAGGAAAGGATTTATTAAGTGCCTGCTATGAGCCAGGCATTGTTCTAAGCATTTTGTAAATATCTCATTTCATCCTCACAATTATCCTGAGAGGTAGGTGCTATTATCATCCCCATTTTATGGTTGAGGAAACTGAAGCAGTCAGATGAAAGTGACTTGTTGAGCGTCACACAGGTAATAAGTGTCTGAAACTGGATTTGAACTCAGGTCTTTATTCCAAGCCTAACACTCTATTCTGCCACCTGGATGCCTCTTTTCAGCCAAACAAAGGTATTTGGACACCTATTGATAGGATCTAACATAGACTATTGTTTTGTTTTTGAAACATACTTTATGGGGCAGCTAGGTGGTGAAGTGGATAAAGCCCTGGATTTGGGAGGACCTGAGTTTAAATCCAGCCTCAGACACCTGATATTTACTAGCTCTGTGACCCTGGGCAAGACACTTAACCCTCATTGCCCTGCCAGGAAAAAAAGAAAAGAAAAAAGAAACATAGTTTACCTTGCTTTTCATTTGCAAACTTATCAGTGATTATGGGTGGCTATTTCCCACCTTTGTCCTTACAGAAAGCCCGCTTATCCACCAAATTGTTTGTTAAAAACTGTGAAATAAGCCATGACCAGCTACGTGAACTGCTGAAGTCTGTGGCGTTGGGGAAACAGCATGAATCTACTGAACAAGGGGTTCCTAACCTGGGGTGAGTGAATTTGAGTTTTATATGTGTATTATATATAACTGTATTGCAATATAATTGGTTTCCTTTATTATTCTATTTTTTTTTTATTTCGTGCATTTAAAAATGTTATTCTGAGAAGGGGTCCATAAGCTTCACTCAATTGCCAGAGGGATCCATGATAGAAAAAAAGATTAAGAACCCCTGAGCTAAGCCAAGGTATAAAATGAGTTTGTGGTCACTGTAGGCACCAACTCTAAGCTACTTTATATCAAGTGTTGAGAATTCTGCTATACTCAATGACCAAAGAAATGACTGGATGCCTTGTAACATATATTTTGCCTATGTTTATAAAGCTCTTGCTTGTGTGTGTGTATGTGTATGTATGTATACACACACACACACACACACACACACACACACACACACACACACACACCCCTTTCTATTGGTTTGTGCAAAATAACAGTGGAGCAGTTTTTTTGATTGACATGCAAAGGTGGTCCTTCAAAGCTCACCTAAGGGAGGACTACATCAGTAGAGGGGAAGTGAGAGGGCCAACTCCCTACAAAGAGGAAACCCCATTCTCCCAAAGACAGCCATTTAAAAAGGAAGGCTGGGTTCCCATTTAAAGTGCCAAGCCAGAGGAACATTGGATTTGATACATAGAATTTCGCTTTTTCCAGATTGCTTGGCTTGTGACCATTCTGCACAATGAGGGATGTTTATTTGGTAACAGCTGGCCTCATCACCCATGCAAGACACCCATGAATATGTTAGCTCTTGCTAATTGCTTTTCTGCACACCTCCTCCTCTTCACTGTGTACTTGAAGCTAACTTGAGGGTCTCACTGTTGCCTGTGTGTTACTTTGATTTCTCAACAGCTGGTGCCATCTTTCTCACCCAAAGCATCTGAACGGCGTGGTGGTTATTGTTCTTCAGGGAGTGAGTCAGCTGCACTTCTACAAGTTCTATTTGCAGTTCAAACACCTCCGAAAGGCATTCAGATATGTAAGTTGAGAAAGCCTTCCAAACCAGGCCTTCCTGCTTTGTCTCTGAAACATTGTATGTACCTTTCTTCCTAGAATCCATTCTGCTTTAGAGACTGTTCCTCTAGCCAGGCCTGGATAGCTCTGGTATGCGGTAGTGAGATGGAGGGCTGGACCGTACCTCTGACTTGTTTTCTCATTTAGCTTCCCCATTTTCTTTCTTGTAAATACTTACCACTAGCTCAGTTTACCTAGGGTGAGGATCAAATGAAATAATAGAATGTAAAGTGCAGTGCCCTGTAAAGATGTAAAGTAGCCTATGAGGCTGTGCTCTGGCCCAGCTTCTTCATCCTTTATTGGACTACCTGAAGACAAATGGAAGCTGAAGGATTCTTGATAAAGAGAAAGGAATTTGAGTCAGTAATATTTAAAAGGTGAGAAAGAAGAAAAAAAGGTGTGTGGAACAGGCAATCAAGAAACAGACATTTTATTTAACATAGTAATCTCCAGGAGGGCAATGCCTCATGCCTCCTTCTGTGCCTCATAGCACACAACCTTGTGCTTAGAATGGGCCAGGGCACTGGGGATTAACTTGTTGAGTGAGTGAATGAATGAATGAATGAATGAATGATAATGGATGAACTTGGAAACTACCAGAGAAAAGACAGCACCATTTGCCTAGCCACAGGCAAATGCATATATTGCCCTTTCCTCTCTATGTCAGACACCTGGCTGTGGAGAATCCTACTAGAGACCACTATTCCAGGGACTGCACGGGTCACTCTGTATGTGACATTTTAGGTGTTTAAACTCTGTAAAAGGGCTGTCTCCACATGTAGCATGCCTTGAAAACACTGCTTGAGCTTTTCCCATCATTATATAATAATTTTTTTTTTTTTTTGCGGGGCAGTGGGGGTTAAGTGACTTGCCCAAGGTCACACAGCTAGTAAGTGTCTGAGGCCGGATTTGAACTCAGGAATTCCTGAATCCAGGGCCGGTGCTTTATCCACTGTGCCACCTAGCCGCCCCCCCCATCATTATATATAAATTGATTTGGGGACCAAAAGACAAAACAAAACCCAGTCTCTGGTCTAAAAGAACTTACATTTTCAACACATACACAGCTAAGTGCATTAAAAAGAATATACGGGGGCAGCTAGATGGCGCAGTGGTTAAAGCACCGGCCCTGGAGTCAGGAGTACCTGAGTTCAAATCCGGTCTCAGACACTTAACATTTACTAGCTGTGTGACCCTGGGCAAGTCACTTAACCCCATTGCCCTGCAAAAAAAAAAAAGAATATACAAAATTGTTTGGGTTTTTAAAAATAAAGTCAATGTACTTTGGGACTACTATGTAGGAATACAGTGTGAAAGGGCTGAACGTAATTAAATGGTGATTGTTCACACTCCTAGTTCATACTAATCTGTGGCTTGCTATCCCAAACCAAAGCATTCCCTTGAGGAGAAGGAATTTTTGCACATCTTCATATGTGTACCCAGGATACACTTGAGATAAAGTAGTATGGAAAAGCCTGGTTAATCCATTAAAACACAGCTTAGGTGCTCCTCACTTCTCTTTTGTACTGTGTAATAACCTTCTTAGTGTTCTTCCTGCCTGTAGTCTTTTCCCTTGCCCATCCATCATGCAAGTGCATGGTGAAATAGTTTTCCTAATGCATGGGTATCTCGACATGTCCCTCATGACCCCGCTTAGAAACCTTGAGTGGCTCCCAGCTGCCTAAGGGGTAGAATGGAAAATGTAGAACTAGCTTTTTAAGACCCTCCATAATCTCTTTCAATCCTTTTTGATTTTCATGCTACCCCACCCTCTCATACATTCAGTATTCTGGTCACACTGTTTTTAGCTATTTCCCAGTCTCCCCTTCTTGTTTTCTGCCCCTCCATTGGCCTAGAATGCAGACATTTATTTCCCCCTTCATTTCAACTTGTTGACAACTTATGTTCTCTTTCTAGAACCAGTTTAAGTGCCACCTATTTCACAGTCTTCCCTGCTTTCCTCCAGAGGGAAGTGATCTTTTTCTCCTCCAATTTTCTTAGAAAAACACTTTTTCTAAATCTTTTCCTTTGACTAGTAGCATATCTATTTGGATATCTTCCTTTACCCCACTTTTGATTGTAAGTGTCCTTGAGGCCAAGGACTACATCTTATTTTGGCTTTGTCTCCCCAGTGCCTCACATGCTGCCTGGCACATGATTATATACTTAATAAATGTTTGTTCAATTGAAACTAAGAAAACTGGTTCATAGACACTTATCAAAATCCTCATAGGTTGCTAAGCATAGAACTCCTGGCTCAGTTAGCCTGAACTGCCCCCAAATAAGTCAGATCCAAGGAAGAAAGGAAGAATGCATGAATATTGAGAGCCTAGGAATTGAGATTTTTAAAAGCTCCCTAATTTTAACAAACACATTATTTGGGTAGTATTAATGCATTACCTTTTCAGGGATGTTTGTGAAAATCTGTTCTTGTTCATCCATCATTTGTACAGAGATTCCGTCTGCCAGCTCCATCAGCCAATTTTCTAGCAGATGTTATTGGGCAACAGCCTAATGGAAATAAAGAAGAAGAAAGAATCCTGCCTACGCCCAGTACCGTGAAAGGTAGAGAGAGAAATCTTGTCAATGGTTTGCTCATTCAAAATGATGTTATGGATATATTTGTGTGAAACATATTAGGAAGATAACAATTCCATGAACTAAAAACATCTCAAACAATTTTTAAATGGCATTTTACTTAATAATCACCTCCCACTGTCTCTGGGACTTGGTTCCCTCCATTATCCTTTCTCTGTTGTATAACCTCTCCATTGGCATCTTTCCTTCTGCCTACAGTCATTTGCAGGTGACTCTTGAAAGTGTTTTTTTCTCAATACAGTTGGCCTTTCTATCTACTGACTTTAGTAATCCAACTTTGGTTTATTTATTTATATGTTAAACTTTGAGACCTGTTCTTAGTTTGTTTTTCCCCCATTTAAAAAAGATTCTGAATATCAACTAAAGTGAACTCTTCCATATACACGGTACTATGGAGAGGATTGTACTTGAAACTGTGAATCTTTATTAAATATAGCTTGCTTTTTTCCTTAAGTATATAATAAATTCAGTGTCACTTTCAAAGTTTTCCTGCTTGTCTGTGATTCCTTTTATCCCCTTTTGTGTATTTAAAAAAAAATTTCAATGATCCACTTTTCTTTTTCTTTCCCTTTTTGGAGCCCTTTCCCTAGCTCCTTCTCTCTCCCTACTTTCTGCTTCCCCATCTCCATCCTCCTCCCCCACTCCCACACCCCCCTCCCCAAGAAAAATTGAGAAAAAAGTAACAAAATCTTTATAACAAATACAGTTAAGTAAAATAAATCCCCATATTGACTGTGTCTGAAAATGTATGTCTCATTCTACAATGTGGTTCCCTCTCGGTCAGGAGAAGGGTAGCATGCCTTAACATCAATTCTCTTATCAATTATATGATCACTCATTGCATTGATTGGCTTTCTTTCAAAGTTGTTTGTCCTTACAGTGTTGTTATCTCAAACTGTTCTCTTGGTTCTCTTTATTCTGGATCAGTTCATACAAGTCCTCATAAGTATCAATCTCAACTCTTCTCTTTCTTGCCTCCAGTATCTAATCTATTGCCAAGTCCTGTCAATTCTACCTCCCAATATTTCTCCTATGAACTCCCTTCTCTCTCCTGCGGCTGCCAGCACTCCGGTGCAGGCCCTCATCACCTGAGGTGCTGTGATGAGGACTAACACAGTAGTAGCCTCTTCATTGATTTCCCTGTCTTGAGCCTCCCCACTCTAGTCCACCCTCCACTCAGCTGCCAAAGTGATTTTTCTAAAATGTGACCCCCTTACTCAATAAACTTTAGTGGCTCTCTGATATGACAGGGATCAAATATAAAACACTCAACTTTTAAAGCCCTTCCTAACCTGGCCCCTCCTACTTTTTCAGTCTTCTTACCCCTTACTCACCTCCATAAACTCTACAGTGAAGACTCTCGTCACCTCATGTCGGTTGGTCTGCCTGTCTCGTCTTTCCATTCCAATCCATTCTTCATTCAGCCATTTGAAGTGATTT
The DNA here is from genome assembly GCF_019393635.1 of Dromiciops gliroides. Taxonomy (NCBI): domain Eukaryota; kingdom Metazoa; phylum Chordata; class Mammalia; order Microbiotheria; family Microbiotheriidae; genus Dromiciops; species Dromiciops gliroides. Next base: position 545,273,754 of record NC_057861.1, on the reverse strand, counting down.
TCCTAAAGCCATGTCCAACCATGTCACTGCCCTACTCTAAACTCTTGCGGTTCCCTGTTCCCTCCAGCACCCACACCCTTCATAACCCAGCCCCCTCCTACATTTCCAGTCTTCCTGGCCTACTGTTCAGTCCAATGACAGTGGCCTCCTGGCTGTTCCCCAAACAAGACTCTTCATCTCTTGTCTCCAGGCATTTTCTCTATCTGCCCCCTATGGCTGGAATACTTTATCTCTTCTGTTCCCTCCAGGCTTCCCTGGCTTCCTTTTATTCCCAGGAAAAATCCCATCTTTTACAAGAAGCCTTTCCAAATCTTTCAATTCTAGTGCCTTCTCTCTCTTAATTCTTTCCTATTTATCCTATATCTAGCTTGTTTGTACATAGCTGTTTGCTTATTGTCTCCTTGAGGTCAGGGGCTGTCTTTTGTCTCTTTTTATTCTCAACACTTAAACTGTTATCCTTGCTAATCCCTTGTAGAAAACAGGCCTATCTTCCAACCCTGTTCATTTTCACTGGCTCTCCCCTTGCCACGTTTCCCTCTTCATCTCCACCTCTTCTCTTCCTTGGATTCCTTCAAATCTCTGCCTAAAGTCCCATTTTCAGCAAGAAGCCAATTTCCCAGTCATTTTTAATGTTAATCCCTTCCCTTACATTTCTCTAATTATTGGTAATTGGGAATTTTTTCATATAATTGTTGATATTTCTTCTTTGAGAATTGCCTGTCCATATTTTTTGACAAGCTATATCTTGAGGAATGGTTCTTTTTCTATATGTTTGAATAAGTTCCTTATATATCTTGGATTTGAGGTCTTTTTCAGAGAACATTTATGCAGAATTTTTTTTTCCCAATTGAATGTTTCCCTTGTAATTTTAATTGCTTGTTTTTGTTTGTCCCTTGTTACTGTCCTATTTCTCTACTTTATTTTACTGTCAGTTTTAAATGAATGGTTTGTTCATTTCTCCACTTACTGTTCATTTCTTTAAATCCCATATAATCTATTTTTTAGTTCTCAATGGTCCAAGCCTCTTTCCCCTTCTACTTGCTTGTTTTTACCCATGGTATTTCTTCCTGTTGCCTGAGCTTCAGAACCTTATAGTCACTCCCCTCCTTTACCACTATGCCTAATTAATAACTTGGTCCTATTTTTTCTCTCTGTCTCTACAATACTTCTTCCTTTCCTGCCTTTGCCTTAGTTCAGGTCTCAACATTTTGTATTTGTACTACTATAGTGGCCTAAATATTCACCGTACTTCTGTTTTTACCAAACCAAAACCAGTCCTGTATACCGGTGCTGTATTCATCTTCTGAGAAAACCCTTTTGATCAGGTTACTACTGTGTTCCAGAAATTCAGATGGCTCCCCATTATCGCCATGATAAAGATCAGACTCCCGAGTCTGGCATTCAGGGCTCTCCATGATTTAATCCCAACATTCTTTTCCAGTCTGTTCTGCTTTAATCAGATCGGTCTATTCACCAATGCATTCCCACTTCTGCACTTTGGCGCACAGTTTTCCTTATCTGGAATACTCTGTCCCTCCTTTCCCACCCATATAAATTCCACTCAGTCCTTCAAGGTCCAGCTTAAGTCTCAAGACACCTTCCCTAACACCCCTGAAGTGATCTTTCCTTCCTCTGACATCACACCACTTTTTATCTCTGTCACTTAAGACATAAACAAGTAAACAGACCAATGTCTCTACATCTAGATTATTAGGTCCGTGAAAGAAAAGGCTACACCTTCGCCTTAGTTGTATATCCATATGTAGCATTTGGATACAGTGTGGTATGGTAACATGGCCCAGGCAGGCACACAGCTCTTGAATGCTGTCAGAACCAGATTCAAACGTAAAACTGGGAAGTTTTTAACCAAATAAGATACAGCATAAAGTTAATATGTATAATGTTATATATTTATATCTATTATATGCATCTATATGTGTATATTATATAATGTTTTATATGTAGATAATATTAATTTGTGATTTTCTAAGTCAACATGGGGCCTACAGGGCCCCATTTCTATTTGAGTTTGATACCACTGATAGGGGCAGCTAGGTGGCGCAGTGGATAGAGCACCAGCCCTGGAGTCAGGAGTACCTGAGTTCAAATCCGACCTCAGACACTTAACACTTACTAGCTGTGTGACCCTGGGCAAGTCACTTAACCCCAATTGCCCCCCCCCCCAAAATGTCAATAAGATACCACTGATGTAGTAGATGGAGAGCTGGCCTCCGATCCAAGAAGTGCTGGGTCCTAGCCCTATGCCTTACACATACCAGCTCTGAGGCTGTGAGCATATAATTTAATTTCTCAGTGCTCTGGATAGCTCCAAGACTATCAGTTACAGAGAAGGTGCCAACTTGCAACTGTAGAGGGATTTTCCTCATTAGGATGTTCCCATGCCAGAGAAGTCATGGATCTAGCTTTATCCCTATATACTATACCTTACATGCTTCACTAAATACATGAGTAATAAAGAAATTATTTTCAAAGTGTTCCAATAGGCTATATAACGAGATATGCCATTGGGAAGGGTCTATTAAAAGCATGTTTTAACACATCTACTCTGAACCTACTTGTTTCAGTGTCATCATCTTCACTTGCCAATCCACAAGCCATCAAAGATCTGCAAAATGATCCAATCATTCGGAAATATGGATATGAAAAAGTAGGTTTGGTCAAATGCCTATTGACCAAAGAAGAGATGAAAAAATTTGACTTTCCACTCCAAGGTTGGTTAAGAGTACAGTTGGTGTGGTAGCAGAAATACATAAAAATGAGAAAGTTCTTTTAAAACTAGAGCACTGGGGGCAGCTAGATGGCGCAGTGGATAAAGCACCTGCTCTGGATTCAGGAGGACCTGGGTTCAAATCTGGCCTCAGACACTTGACACTTACTAGCTGTGTGACCCTGGGCAAGTCACTTAACCCTCATTGCCCTGCAAAAAAAAAAATACAAAAAACTAGAGAGAGCACTGATGCTTGATATTCTTAACTACTGATTATAGAACCCATCTCCACTCACTCTCTTTTATCAATAATAGTGATGCTTTAATGGAACTTGAAGGCTAAGTCCATAGGGACATGGAACAAAGTTAAACTCTGAGCATTTTTCTCCTGGTTTTAATCTGATTCTGTCCATGTTAAGTCCCCTTTTTATTTTAGGGAGAAGTGCTTTTATAGATCGTTCCTTTTCTGTGAATACTAGCATAAAAATTCACAGTGGTAACAAATGACAAGGGCCAGAGAGATCAGATTAGCCAATATTAAAGGAGGGATGTTTATGCTTGTGTTGATGTTTTTAAAAGATGGGCAGACTTTCCCCAAAAGCCACTGTTTGTTTTATTCCAGAGGTAAATGATTTGTATGATGCTTTCATGACCAAAATGTTGCTGGAGAGAAATCAGATAGAATACCATAATGGACAAGAATAAGTTGACCTTTCAGAGCACTAAGGGTAACACCAGTTGCAGCAGACAGGATCCAGTTTTTCTGGCCAAATTCTATGTGCCTCTTCTAGATAATTGAATGTAATCATTTCTGTAGTTTTTTGTACAAAAATAATTTTTGTTTGCTTGTTTATCTCCAGGTTTGACTAACTGTAAAAACTACATTTCTACTGAATGTGCTGGTCCAGTAAGCGATAGCAGCCCCCTTTTTGGCCTGGACTGTGAAATGGTATGAGATGGATCTCCTTACTATGATGGGTGCTCAGAAATAGATGTTGCCATCCTAAAAGACAGGAAATCACTCATGGTAGAATGAAGCAAAGCTTTTTTGATGCATTCAAGTTTAATGCAAAGAATTGGGTTTTCAAAAGCTGTGTTTATGGGGTTTGGGTAGCAGAAACACAAGGGTCACAGCATGGTTAAAAAGCACTGGACCCAAGGGGCAGCTAGGTGGTGCAGTGGATAAAGCACCGGCCCTGGATTCAGAAGGACCTGAGTTCAAATCCAGCCTCAGACATTTGACACTTACTAGCTGTATGACCCTGGGCAAGTCACTTAACCCCAACTGCCTCACTAAAAAAAAACAAAAAAAAACACTGGACCTGAACTCAGGTCCTGGCACCACCACGTACTAGTTATATGACCCTGGGCAAGTCTCAGAGCCTCATTTCCCCCATTTTTTAGATAAGAATATTAATATTTATGCTACCTACCTCATGAGACTAATGTAAGCTATTACTAATGCTAATACTTAAAAAATAAAAACAAACCACCTTGATGCTGGTTTCCAGCAGATTTTAGGCTACAAGTTACATTCATTGTCTAACATTTCTATGATGTGAATTATTTATGTATAACTGCAATATTTATTTTTATACTGTTGATAGCGCTTTCTGTTTTAGGGTGTCTTGACACAATTGTCAGTGAGGCAGTATAGTGGATAGGGTGCTGGCATTGGAGTCAGGAAGAACTGAGTTCAAATCGTGAAGAGTTCATTTATTTCTACAAAGGCTTTTTTTTTTTTAATAAGAGCTTTATAACCTACCTCAAGTACCTATTATTATTGCAAGAAGACACATTTACATCTACAGAATAAAGAGCCAAAAATAGTCCTGGAGCCTTCTGTTGATGGCCTTGGGTGTCCCCACTTCCCATTGCAGACCAGACAGCCGCTTTCTCTGGTATTCGGGGAGATATCATCTCTTTTTTTTTTGTCTATTCCTCTGGCACAGTCTTTACAATGAAGTTGTATCATGCTGGTTTTGATGAATGTGATTTTCAGAAACCCCTCCCTGATTTGATTTTTCCCACCTTGATACCCACAAAGTAAGTAGACCAGGTCAGCAGTCTGACCAGGTCAGCAGTCTGACTGTGTCCTTGGTTTTTTCAGTGCCTTACACCGAATGGGAATGAGCTCACACGAGTCTCGTTGGTTGACGCAGAAGGTCGTTGTGTCATGGACGAGCTTGTAAAACCTGACAACAGGATTCTGAACTACCTCACCAGGTGACCTGCAAACTGACTTGTAGCTTTTCACAACCCAGGTCAGACTAAAATTGATGGAAACTTTTCTAGAAAGGCCTGGAGCTTCTGTGGAGTTACATGATTTAATGTGCTAGTATATAAAGGTCTATATGGAAGAAATTTGGACTGTGCCGCGTCAATTATATTTCTGTGCCAGAAGTGCTTTGGCTCATTTTCAGATATGTAACATGCTTACACTTTTCTCCATGTAATTGTCTTGTGAACTTAGACCAGTAGAAAACTGCTGGCTGCTTTGCTGTGGAATCTCATAGTCATTCTGGCTCTAGATCACATTAAATGGGGCAGGACTGTCTAACAAGACTCCTTTTCTGGAAATTTGAAGTTCATCTGATTGCATGCAATTCCTGAGCAGTTGATCTTAAAGCATAGCCTACCAGGTAGAAAAGACAAATTTTCACCACAAATATCCAGGATCAGTACATGTGTGTCTTTCTGTTCAAAGGTTCTGAATTAATGTTCTGAGGCATGTGCCTCATAAGGGCTTGATTTTGGAACTCCTGAAGCATTATCAAAAAGAAAGTGGACAATTAAACATTTTTGTTGTTCTGTCCATTGAAGATGTTTTTGTGAGAATGGGCAGGATCACCAAGGATGAGATTATAAAAAAGAACAGCAGAGGCCCAAGAACTGAGTCTTGAGAGATCCCTGCATTTAGGGGATGAAAAAACACAGGAGGCAGTGAAGAAAACATGATTAGTTAGAGAGGTAAGGTGGAAACCACGTTGTGACATGAAAACATGGGAGCCAAGTGTTTCAAAAAAGAGTATCCAATATGTAATAGTAGACAACAGTCAAAACTTCAGAAGCAGCCTTGTTAGCTGTTTTTAATTAGACAGCAGTGGGTTAACATTTTTCTTGATAAGTACAATATCTATGGTAATAATGCTTCCTGCAGGAAACATTTCAGGGTTGGGGTTGGGGGGGGGGGTGGAATCCAGCTCCTCTCACGACCTCCATCTTTTTGCTTTTATGGAAAGGTTCTCAGGCATCACACGGAAGATTCTTAAACCTGTGACCACCAAACTCAGAGATGTCCAGGCCAGGTTAAAGAAGCTGCTCCCACCAGATGCAGTGTTAGTGGGCCATTCCTTAAATTCAGACCTTCAGGCCTTACAAGTGTGTATCTGTTTGGGGACTTCATTTTTCTGTTATATCCCTTGTCCTCTACCTTTCTCACCTCTCTGACCCCTGCATTTACCCATTACTTTAGAAGGTTAAAAAAGGGCTTTATTTTCCCTCCACAGATGATACATCCCAATGTTATTGACACTTCGTTGCTTTTTGTCAGAGATTTGGGACGACGGTTTAAGCTCAAGTTCTTAGCCAAAGCTGTTTTAGGGTAAGTTTATTACAGTTTAAGTTGTTCTACACTAAAGTAGTTCCCTATATGACATGTTCAAACAGGGCAGACCATCTCCAATAATAAATGTTGCTCAAATTTAGAGCTCTTTAAGGTTTGTAAAGTGCTTTACATATATCATATCATTTAATCCTTGTCCTAATTTTATCTCCATCTTACACAAGAGGAAATTGAGGGATATAGAGGTGAAGTGACTTACCCACATCACAAAGCAAGTAAGTGTCTGAGGCAGGATTTAAATCAAAGTCTTGCTGACTGTCCACTCCTATTGCTCTGTCCATTGTACCACACTGCCTAAGCAGTACAGTGTGCTTCCTGTAATGAACTGGAAACATATGGCTCTCATTCTGTATTATTATCTTTTATGTGACTTGTGTTTAACGCCATACACATCTCTTGGGAACTCTGTAGGGTGGACAATAAGGAACTGAACTGTGATTGAGTTGGATGGGGAAAAGTATCAGAGCTGACAAAACCCCACCATTGTTAGCCCCGAAGCTACAGATTCCACATGCAGCCAGAAAACCCAGGGAAAAACATCAGCCAGAGAGAGCTTCGCAGACACAAACCTTGTATATCAAGTGTTAGCCTGTGATTCTGAATTAATCAGCTCTCTTTTACTTCCTTTAGGAGAGAAATACAGTGCCCTGACAGGGTTGGCCATGATTCCACAGAAGATGCTGTTGCAACCCTTGAACTGGCTCAGTATTTTATTAAACATGGCCCAAGGAAGGTTAGTACTTAATATTGTAAGCCTAACTAATTTTTACATGATTTTTTAAAACTAGAGTGAAATTGTAAATCATTATCTCTTTTTAAAAAAAATTGGTGTGTACATGTTTTGATTTTATGTCATTTTAATTTCCCAATATATACCCTCCCTTCTCTTCTCTCCCAGAGCATCATTCGTTTTTTAAAAATCATTTATTATATATATTTTAATGTCATTTTCTTTTTAAATTTTGAATCCCAAATTTTCTCACTATTTCCTACCCTTCCCCCACTCACTGAGAAGGTAGTCATTATTAGAATACTAATTATTAAAAAAAATACCAATTATACAAATGAAATCATGTAAAACATATTTCTATAATAGCATAATACCAAAAAATGGCAAAAATAATAAAGCACAAAAATTATCCTTCGGCTTGCAATCAGAGTTCATCAGCTTGCACTTTCTTTCTCTCGATATCAATAGCATTTTTTCCCCATGAGTCCCTTGGAATTTGCTTTGTAACTGTATTGATCAGAGTAGCCAAGTCTTTCATAGTTGATCATCATTACAACATTGCTGTTACTGTGTGCAATGATCTCCCAGTTCTTCTCACTTTATTTTGCATCAGTTAATATAAATCTTCCATCTTATTTTCTGAAACCACACCTCTTGTCATTCCTTTTTTTTTTTTTTTGCGGGGCAATGGGGGTTAAGTGACTTGCCCAGGGTCACGCAGCTAGTGTCAAGTGTCTGAAGCTGGATTTGAACTCAGGTATTCCTGAATCCAGAGCCAGTGATTTATCCACTGCGCCACCTAGCTGCCCCCATTTCTTTTTTATCATAAATTTTATTATTCCCCAGTTACATATAAAGATGGTTTTCAACATTTATTTTTATAAGATTTTGAGCTCCACATTTTTTTTCTCCCTTCCCTTACCCCCCCCAACCCCCCGCCAAGAAAGAAAAGTCTGATAGAGGTTATATATGTACAATCCCATTAAACAGATATCTGCATTAGTCATGTTGTGAAAGAATCAGAACAAATGGGAAAAACCTCAAAAAAAAAACCAAAAGTAGAAACAGTATGGTTCAATCTGCATTCAGATTCCACAGTTCTTTTTTCTATGTATGGAGAGCATTTTCTATCATGAGTCCTTTGGACTCAATAAAAAAGCTTTTGATAAGCACTTATGCGCCAAGTACTGGGGATACAAATAGCAAAAGAAGATAGTCAAGGAGCTTACATTCTAATTGAGAGAGACAACACATAAGGAATTTTCTTTTCTTTTCTTTTTGGGCAGGGCATTTGGGGTTAAGTGACTTGCCCAGGGTCACACAGCTAGTAAGTGTTAAGTGTCTGAGGCCGGATTTGAACTCAGGTCCTCCTGACTCCAGGGCCTGTGCTCTATCCATTGTGCCACCTAGCTGTTCCCACATAAGGAATTTTCAATGTGAGATACTTAGAAAGACAGGGAGGGGAAAAAAGGGTGGGGGGTATAGCTAGGTGCCACAGTGGATAGAGCACCAGCCCTGAAGTCAGGAGGACCTGAGTTCAAATCTGGCCTCAGACACTTAACACTTACTAGCTGTGTGACCCTGGGCAAGTCACTTAACCCCAATTGCCTCAAAAAAAAAAAAAAGAAAGAAAGACAGGGAGGGCCTAAGGATGTAGCTACAAGTCCCAGAAGTCCTATCTTGGAGGGGACTGCCCTCATTGAGAAGTGGGAAGTGGATCTGAGGGACAGTGGAACTGGGATTCTGGATTCCTTCTGGCATGGGGTGGAATGGAAGGTCAGTGTTTGGCAAGGAGTGAAAAAAAAGGAAAGGACAGTAAGGTAGAACTTAAGGGCCTGGGGGAAAGGGAAGTGACCCCCACCTCCCCCACCTCTTAGCTGGCTAGCTCTATCACTCCACCTGTTCTGTTCCATATGTGTATTGTATATGTGGGGTGTGTGTATGTGTAGTGTAGTGTATGTGTATACATGTGTGCAGAGGTCATTTCCTATCTTGGATGTCAGACTTATCAGATATTTAATGAAAATGTTTTTCCCATTCAACTCCTCTTATCCTGGTTGGATTGATTTTTTTTTTGTGTGAGGCAATTGGGGTTAAGTGACTTGGCCAGGGTCACACAACTAGTAAGTGTGAAGTGTCTGAGGCCACATTTGAACTCAGGTCCTCCTTACTCCAGGGCTGGTGCTCTATCCACTGTGCTACCTAGCTGCCCCAGCATTGATCTTAACATTAAAATATTTCAATTTCATGTAATTGAAATTGTTTTCTCTCTTGTGTTCTCTATGTCTGTTTCATCAACTTTCTTTTTTAAACTAGGATAGAATTTTGAAAAGGTGATTTATGATAACCACAAAATTTGTCTTTAAGCACTTCTCAGGAATCTCAGGATTATTCTCTTGATATTAGGGGGTAGCATTTAATGTAAGACAGACCAACTAGTCAGAGCTATTTAATTATTGAACTCTTTTCTACATTTCTCAATAGGACATACTTGAGGGCAGAGAGTATTTCATTTTTGTCTCTGTAAACCCCAGGATTTAGCACAAATACTTTTTTTTATTTAACAAAAATATGTTTTCTCTCCCCTCTACCTGTCTTCCCATTGAAAAAAAGCAAAAGTCTTGTAACAAATAGTATAGTCAAGTGAAATCAATTCCCATATTGGCCATGTATCCCCCCCACCCCGAATGAATAAATAAGAGTCTGTCTGTCTCCCTTGAGTCCATTCCCTCTCTCTCAGGAGATGGGGAGCATGCTTCATCATCATCTTGGCTGCTGTTGTGTTGTCTTTCAAAGCCATTTGTTTTTTTTGTTTTTTTTGCGGGGCAATGGGGGTTAAGTGACTTGCCCAGGGTCACACAGCTAGTACGTTTCAAGTGTCTGAGGCCGGATTTGAACTCAGGAACTCCTGAATCCAAGGCCGGTGCTTTATTCACTGCGCCACCTAGCTGCCCCAAAGCCATTTGTTTTAAACAGTGGTGTTCATAAAAAGAAGCGAAAAACAGTCTCTGCCCTCAAGGAGTTTACAGTCTAATAGGGGAAACAACATACAAACAAATATATGCAAAGCAAACCATATATGGAAAAATAGGAGATAATTAGTGAAAGGAAGAAACTGAATTTTAGTTGGGACTTAAAGGAAGCCTGGGCAGGTGGATGGGGATGGAGTTGAATTGCCAGAAAGTAGCACAGAAGCCTGGTTCTGAGCTATCAGAGCTAGGAGACACAGGGCCCAAGTTCTGGGTCGTTGTGGTGGTGGGAAGCTGAGGGTAATGACTGAAGGAGAAGCGGCGTGGAGAGGAAGTGTCGCATAGGCTTGGTCCTAAGGGAGAATAAGGTGATCCTTCCTCTCTCCCCTATGACGCAGTCTTACCATGGCAGGGTGGGATGCATAGGGCAGCCTATGAGACGACCAACTTGGAAAGTAACATTGCAGGTTATAATGATGCTCCCCTCCATGCAAGAAATAAGCACATTGGACAGGATCTACACAGAGCTAGAATGTGTTTTAGTGCTGACTTTTGAGAAAGAGCTTCTAAGCCACATAATTGGGCACTTATGTCTTTTTCCATCCCTCATATGGGAACATCTTTTGTGTAGAGTTTACCTTCTTTCTGCCCCATCTCACTTCTTGTCAAACCAAGCTGTACCTTAGTACATGATTAGACCAACAGCATGAGGAGAACTAACAAGTTAGAATAGGGCTTTTGCCAAACTCTATGAAATGGGATTTTAGTGACCAGGAAGGGATGAGAAAATTTACCTTTCCTTTCTTTATAGAGGTGGAATGTTGCCTACACTGGCAGGCTTGCTTGATGTATTGGGTTCTTCCGAGCTGCTTTTTTCCTCTTTTTTCCTTATTTCAAGGGATGGCTCACTGAAGATGGAGGGGAGACATATTCAGAAGCAAAGGATGATATAAAAATGAAAGACACCAATAAAGTTTTAAGAATGGGAATTTGGGCATCCAGAGGATTTTTAGGCTACACACAAATTTGTATTTCATCCAGAGTAACTACCCAGAAGAGATAAATTTTAAATATTATAAATGGACAGGTTGGCATTTATAGTACTAAACAAAATCAGACATGTTTTTCTTTCTGAAGCTATAAAAGTGAGTCTACTAAGGATCTTTTTATGTTTTCCAAAAGAAGCCATTTCCTCTCCCAGAGACCCAGTTGCACATTCAATGCAAAAATACATTTTAAGTGACTAACTATAGAGTAATGATCCAGTCAAAACTGGCATCCCTTTTCACTGAGCCCTACATTGGCATTTCCTTTACATATGTAACAGCATGGGCTTCTTGTGACAGATTGGCATCTCTGGCTAGGCAAATTATAAACCATCTGTTGAGTTGTCAGGCCAGCATCTGAAAAAGGAGAGGCATCCGTTGAACCTTTCTGGTTTGTTTTACCCTTCCTTCCCTCCCACCCCACTTCCCCACCACCTTTTCTTTTTTCTATTTTGCTTAAAAAAAATGAAGCCTGTTTAGCTAGAAACTATTCTGTAATAAACACCCAAGAAACTGGTGGGTTTCCCACTTTTTCTTTCTTCAAGATTGCAGAGATGAAGCTGGATACAGCAGTTAACTCCCAACAATTGTTGGCAAATCCAAAACAGAGAAACACATTGCCTTTGTGCCCCCGTGGACCTCATAAGGAAGCAAGACCCTCAAAAGATGCAACATGGCAGAAGAATGCAGGGTAATTTTTTTGATCCTTAGGCAAATGGGGAGGAGAATGAGGGGTAGATTGCCTTCTCCTCTATGTAGTTTCCTACTGTGTTGAGAGGCAGGGTTTTGTAGTGGAAAGGGCACTGATTCCAAAGGACCCATGAATAAAGCTTTCTGTCTACTTCCTGAAAGGGAGGTGATATTGGACATGGCCAGTGCAGTGATTTGTTTTATCTGACTATGCATATTTGTTACAAGTATTTTTCTTTTTCCTCTCCTCGTGGAAGAAGTGGGAGGAAGAAGGAAAGAACTGGGATGATATATATTAATTGAAAAAATAAAGAGCACAGAATTAGGAATTAGTAGACATCCTGACCTTGGGCACCTTTGTTGCCCTCAGTTTTCTTACCTGCAAAATAAGGGGTTTGATCTAGATGATACACAGCTTTAAATCATATGCCCATAGTTAATTGCAGCATATGTATAATGTCATTACCTCCTGAAAATAGTTTCTTAAAAGATCATCCAGATTCATTCAGCCTGACTTGGGCAGAAACAGTAGAACAAAGGCATAATGACTACAATAATGTAAATGAAAAGAATTCTAAAAGAAAGCCAAACTCTGAGCGACTATAATCATCAGTTTGGCCCCAGAGAAACAGGTCCTGAAACATACCTCTGTCATCTTCTCATCAGAGAGGTAGGGGTTTATAGGGATGTCATGTTGCATACAATGGCAGACACCATCACTGTGTCAGTTTTTGCTTAACTTTTTCTTTTGTCAAAAAAAAGAAAAAAATGTTAGTTAAATAAGTGTATTTTTTAACCTACTTTGTCCATTGTTCCCAAGTTATGTCTGACTCAGAAAGTTACACATTCAAATGAAATGGAATAAAGGCAGAAGAAAAACTGGTGAGACCCCAACCTGGCCATCTAGCAGCATGACTGCTTAATGCTCTTTTCCCAGGAGCCTCACTGCCTTGTAATCGGCCTGCCTTAGCCCTGGTCACATTGGCTAGATTGCAAATAAATGTTCATATTTTGGGAGGAATTTTGACACAGGCTATAGCAGGTGTGCATATCTGGGAACTGATTGAGGCTTCAGAGGGATATTTCATTCCTCCTCCAGTACTCATTGTCACTCTTTCTCTCTTAGTGTTTTAGAGTGTTTGGATGTAGCTGGTCGGAAACTCCTCTTCCTGTCCCAGAAGGCAGGTGGCAGCACCTTTATGTCTTCCAGATTCTGCCAAAGTATTCTGTGTACTTCTGATGAAGAGGTAAGGGACATGGACTCCTTGTTAGAAGCGCAGCCTTTGGGGCAACTAGGTGGTGCAGTGGATAAAGCACCAGCCCTGGATTCAGGAGGGCCTGAATTCAAATCCAGCCTCAGACACTTGACACTTACTGACTTACTGTGACCCTGGGCAAGTCACTTAACCCTCATTGCCCCACCAAAAAAATAAAATAAAATAAGAAACGTAGCCTTTCCAGAGTGAGACCCTCCCCCAGAACACCCCATATGTTATAATGAGGCTGATGATAGACCACCCAAAGTGCTTAAGTAGATTCTGTTACTTGATCCTCATGACAACACTCTAGGGTGTGTGCTGCTGTTTGACAGATGAGGAAACTGAAGATGAGAGACATAGGTGTCTTGCCCAGGGTCACCCAGCTTATGCTCAACACGATTCAAACAGCCCTTCCAGCCTCAAAGCCCAGTGCTATATTCACTCCCCCACACTTCCTCTCTATGTATATATGTATGTAGTCAGAGAGGCAGCTTTGGACTCCACCAGTGACAACAGCAGTGATGTTGCTATGAAGGGTGGTTATGGTGACATGAAGGAAAATTTCATGTCAACACCCAGGTCTTTGGTGTATTTCTTTTAGCTCTGCTGTCCCCGAAAGTGTGTCAAAAGAACTTGTTGAGGGGGCAGCTAGGTGGCACAGTGGATAAAGCACTGGTCCTGGAATCAGGAGGACCCGAGTTCAAATCTGGCCTCAGATACTTGACACTTACTAGCTGTGTGACCCTGGGCAAGTCACTTAACCCTCATTGCCCTGGGAGGAGGGGGGGGGAGAACTTGTTGAATATGAAAACACCAGGGGCAGCTAGGTGGCGCAGTGGATCAAGTACCAGCCCTGGATTCAGGAGGACCTGACTTCAAATCTGGCCTCAGACACTTGATACTTACTAACTGTGTGATCCTGGGCAAGTCACTTAACCCCAATTGCCTCAGCAAAAAAAAAAAAAAATATGAGAACACGTGTCATTCTCCCTACAAAAGCAGACATTGCTCTCCACTGGGGGATGAGAAATGGAAATAAGCCAGAGGATCCACTCTGGTACTGTGCGGTATTATTGCTTTTTAAAATCTCAGACATTTCATCTCAGATAAAAAATGGTTAGGGTCCTTTGGCCTATCTCCCCCATTCCCTGCTTCTCAGTGCCTTTTCCTTCTTACAGGTTCTAGAACAGGCCCAAGCAGAGGTCCCCCTGTCATCCTTCAGCATCATCCAGTTCTCACAGTGGCCACATCCCCTTCCACCCAGCCTCACTGTCGAGATGCATAAAAAGGTAACAGTATTATCCACTGAACCAGACTCTCTTGGTACCAAGGTCTCATCGAATGAACTGATGCATCTTCTGAGGGTGAATTTGGGGGCTTTAGTTCTCTCTGCACTCATGCTTCCCCTCTTTGACCCTTTGGTTTTTTTGTCTTGTTTTTCCTATAGTTGAAAGTCAAATGGGCAGAGATGTCAACTGTCTATGCAGGGCCATTTGGGGAGAACTTCTGCCTCAAGCCCCTGAAGAAGTTGTTTGCAAGCTTTGGCCCCATCTGTTCATTCGAAGTCATTCTTGAAACTGATGAGGTAAAGAGCCAAGAGAAGCACCCTTCAGCCCCTGCTGGGACAGAATGACAGCCACAAAATGAAACCTCTTATGGAGATGACCTGTGTACCTTTCACAGATAAGAAGCAGTGGTCCTGGTGGGAAGTGACTTTGGGTTTCACTTCTCTCTTCTTTATGTCCAAGATGAAGGGATGCAGGTTTAATGTAGCAAAACTACAAGGGATGAGTTTTTGCCACTTTTCTGATTATTCCATGTTTTGAAAAAAGGTCTTATTATGACATTAAGTCAGACCACATCAGGAATGTTGAGTAGAACTGCCTCCTCACAACTGGAGCTATCTAAAAATGGAATGGACTGTCTCAAGAGGTCGTAGGTGCTACCCCCTTCACTGGGCAATATTTAAACACAGGCTGGATCACCATTTATAAGATAGGGATTTTTTAGTTGCAGGTTGAACTAGATACCTCTGAGTTCCCTTCTATTTCTATAGTTCTGTAAATTCATTATGGAGAAAATGAAAAAAGAAAAAAGGTTTTGAAAATATCTTTCAGAGTGAGATATTTCCTGCCGTGAGAACAGAGTATACTTATTACACTTAGCGTGGTGGTAACTACACAGAAGTGTTAATCTCCTTGGATTTTTTAATTGACGTAAAAACACTCCTCAGCCAATGTAGATTGTCACTTATTCTGCAATTTACATAGTCTGAGATAGTTGACTGGGGCACTGAGAGATTAATGCTATATTCACAACCAGTATGAGTCAGAGGTAGGATTTGAACCTATGTCTTCCAGACAGTCATATCCAGCTCCGTGACAATCTAGGACATTAAGCTGCCTCTTCTCTCTGTACCTTACCACTGTCTTTGTCATGGGAAGAAGAAACAGCAGCTTGAATAATTACAAAGAATCAGTGACATTTGGGGATTTAGGTAGAAAGGCTCCATACAGCCAAGAAGAGGTATTTAGAAAGCCAGGAATGTTTCTGAGGCAGCCTTAGCAACTCTAGTTCTGCAGAAAAAGCTAAGACTAAGGGATTTCAATAGCTAGCCAGGACCACTGACCTTTGATTATTTTTGTGAGTAGTATGCAAGTCTGTATTACTTTTACATTTGCATGGCCTTTTGAGATACAGTATCTCTTCTGTTTTTATAGTGATCTCGTGAAATAAGTCATGTCTATTATTATCCCCATTTTACAGATGAGCAAACAGTTTCTGTGAAGTTGCAACCACATCTGCTAGAGGACAGAGCCAGGACTCAAATTTACATTTTACAATTCCACTTCTAATGTTCTTTCCCCTGTGCCACACACCCTTTAGAGGGTAAAGGTTAGAAGAACTGAGACCCCAAAGCTGGGATTGGGGATAACAAGAACTCATGTATACCATGAAATCATAGACCATCTGTGAAAATCCTTGAAAAAAATAATCCACCCTCAGAAGTGATTCATAAATAAAATAGCAATAATAATAATATCTAACATTTATATAGTACTTACTATGTCCAAGCGTGTATGTGTGTGTATATACATACACAAATACATATATACATGGAGAGAGAGGAAAAAAACCTAAAAACCTCCTTTACCACCTTGGGAAGCTGCCAAGCTAAACTATATTTGCTTTCATGCCTGTGAATACCTGCCCTATATCAACATAGAACCTAGCCCCTCTACAGCTTAGTAAGCAGTTTTCACTCCTGCTGCCATGCCACACTGGGGATGTCTATCTCTGATCTTAGCTAGGCTGGTGCTTGGTTACAGGGATTTAGTCCATCAGACAGTGTGCAACAGATTTTTTTAAAAGGATCTGAAATTGCAACATCACAAGGTAATGTTTTAAGGGCAGAAGTTAAATAAGGAATACTGAAAAACGACAGTTGGAGAATATAGGATTGTTGTGTTTTAGTGCAGAGGGAAAGGGAGCCCAGAAGCTGACAGAAGTAACAGGAGATGGGAAAAGGCCAGCATTGGGCTATATCACTTCTTTTTGACAGTAGCTATTTTTCTGTTTGTTTCCCCTTCATTCTCTGCTCCATGGATAATCTTCTGATACGGGCTTTCCTCCAGGAAGGGAGTTCTACCATGGTTTATTTCCCATTGAGGATTAGCAGACTTGCATTCTGTATTATAAATTAGTCTCATTCGAGTTTAGTTAATATGACTTAGTTTCCCCAATTCTAGTCATGGCTGAATAGAAATATACAGGTCCCAGATTTCCAGAGTTGAGGACCCAGAATGTGGAATATGATGACCCCATAAAAAACAGGCCAGAAAAACCAGCAAGCTCTGCCCATAATATCACCAGGCTTATACTTAGTTGCTCTTGGTGTTCTTGACTGACATGATTCACCTAGAAGCTTTCTTTAGTTCCTACAGTGAAAAGTGAAAGCTAGAAGCAGGATTGATTCTAAGTCTGGCTTCTCTCTTTGCAGCCCTATCTTTGCATCCAGTACGGAGTACTAGAAGCTGCCCAGCTGGCCATAGAGACTTTGAGTGGTGCTTGTGTCCAAGGTGCCCGGATCAAGGTAGAGAGCACTTGAGAACTGCTGAATGAAAACAGGACCAAGACCTCCTAGCTGCATGCATTCTTCAGGGAGTTCTTAAGAGCCTGTTTTGGGGAATGCACACTGCTAACCCAGGTGCCATCGTTACTAGCATAGTGTGCTGCTCATTTATCTGAGGCCAGCCCTAGTGTGAAGACACAGAACATACATGGGAGTGAGGTAGCTTGCCCATTCCTCCTGCAGAAAAGTATCGGGAGAGTAAGAAAACTAGCAGTGCTCTTCAAAAGTGAAGACCTTGATTAGTTACTGTGGAAATATTTTTGATGACTAGCTTAATTTGGGGGGACTAATCTGACTGGAGGACTTAATCTGGGACTGTTGACTATTTCGCTATCTATTAATTTAATGTGGGCCGTTTATCAAGTTCCACCACACTGCTCCACTCCCAAATTGATAAGCAAAATATTAAGAAGCCTCTTAACTAAATAATCAAAGCAGAGTTTATTTATGAGATACTATTTAAAATTAAGAATATAGGGAAATAAAATGTACAGCCTGACTGCATTGCAGTGTGTCTCTTTCCACTGCATCTCTTTCCCACCTGCTGCGCTTGGAACTTCTTTAATACAGTAAGGGCCTTGGCCGCCTCTTGCCTTAGGGCACTCAGGTCCTTTATTCTAACTCCGAGCCCCTTTCACTTTGTAAATCCCTCTGCTTCTAACTTTCCTCTCCTTACTGCCACCGCTGAACCCCTGTGTTTCTCTCTCACCGACCTTCTGTCTGTCTTTCTGCTCCATCAGGCTGCCCTTCTGCCTCTCTTGTCCCTGCTCCTAGTCCTTCCCCTCTTCTCCTGCATCCTTGTAGTTCCGTCTCTAGTCTGTCACGTTCCAACCTTTCTAATCTTGTCAGCTGCCTCTTGACCTCTTCTCCACCCCCCTGAGTCTAACCCCCAGGTCTGTATATACCTTTCCTTCTCTCCACTCAAATCTCGGGGCTTCTTGCACCCACACACCAAGCTAATCCGCTAGCCAGGGCTGTGGCTGGGGCTGCAGGCATGCTCGAGCATCACTTGCCTCAGCACAGGCTACGCCAGAGCCCAGCATCTCTCAGATACCTCCGCTCAGGGCGGAGGAAGCTGGGGGCTTTTCCCCCCCAGCTGTCTGACCTGGCATCTTGTACAGCCCACGGGGCTTTTTGGCTCAGCTGAAGCAGTGGGGGAGGGGCACCAGCACCTCCCACACAGAAGAGACCCTGAGGGCCTAAGGTTTTCTAATCTCAGCCTAAAGGTAGGGTCCCCAAATCAAAATAAATTTCTACATTACCATGGTCCTGGTGGGTAGTGTTTTGGATTTGGAGTCAGGAATATCTAGTTTAACTTAATTCCATATACATTTATTAAGTACCTGTTATTTATTGTTACTTACCAGCTTTGGGACTGTGGGCAAGACATTTAACCTGAACCTGTTTCTTCATCTGTAAAATGGAGATATTAGCTATAGATCAACCTCAGTGGTTGTGAGGCTCAAATGAGAATGCTTTGAAAATATCAGCTGTTGTTATCGCGAATTACCAGGTTGAATATATACCCATCTTGTCTTCCTTGTTACTTGTTAGGGCCCTGGGCACTTTGCTCTGAGGGCTCTTTCTGATTGGGGGGAAAGAACCAAATATGAGCGCCTTTATCCATCTAACCTAACAGAAGCTAGCAGGATCAGATGGGCAGCCTTTGGAAGCTGCTTAAGGCTGATGGGTGAACAGGTGAGACTCATCTGTCAGTCTTCATTGTTTTCCATTCCAGGTGCTGAGGCCAGTGCAGGAGCTCACTCTGGACTGCGACACCTTGGTGAGCGCCCTGGAGACAGACCCAGAGAATGAAGGTACCATTTATGTGAATGGCATGAAGGAGAGCTATACTGAAGAGGACATGTACCAGAAGTTCAGTCTCTTGCCCTGTCTGGAAGCTGTCTTCTTGCCTGTGGATCCTCAAAGCAAAAAGCACAAGAAGTATTGCTTCTTGAGTGAGTCGCTGTCACTTCATTTGACATTGGAGGGGGCCAGGGATATCAGGAAGGGGGTGCATCTCATTGAGGAGAGGGGGACAGTAGATGGAAGGCAGAGAGCAGTCCTGAAGCCTGACCCACAGGGGCCAGTGTTTTGGGCCTGATGAACTTTGACATCCTGAATGCTACTGTGTTCTGGGCTACTGTTAATATATTATGTTTTTACTTCCAGAATTTAGAAGCTCTGAAGGTGCCCAGAATGCCCTGAAAATTCTGCAGGGCCCAACTGGCCTCAGCTGGAAGCTGGTGTGCAGGAGAGCCCTGACCCCCAGCCACCTCCACGAGTGGATCTGTCACTCCTGCCCTGACCCAGGAAGCCCACAAGGACCTGACATTGCCCCACTAGCCTCAAAGGAAAACTCTCCTTCGGTAAATACAGTCACTGATGTCCCTAGTGTTCTGTTGTTTAGAAAGCCTTCTCCAGGGCAGGCCACAGTAGTAACCCAGCTAAATTCAAGTGCTACAGATAGCCTGCTCAGTTACTCTTAACCACTCTGTATCCTAGAGTGGCCCCTCCATTGTTTTCAGATCTTTGCACCTATCATCACTCATTATGCCTCCCTCTACTGAATGCTTCCAATTTCCCCATTGTCTTCTTCTCACCCCCCATATGACTTCAGTGCCTCTGTTGTTGCTCCCAGCCTTTGTGAGAATGAAGAGAGATGACAAGCTTCTCTTTGCAGAGTAAAAGTAATAGAGCCCAAAGGACCCTGAGTCCACCCCATTTTATGGATGAGGAAATTGAGATGTAGAGAGATTTAGGGGTTTCATGGACTAGGGGTTTCACAACTAAGACCAGGACCTAAGTCTTCTTGCTTTATTTAGTGCTTTCGGCTTCACCAATAAAGAATGCACAGGGGGCAGCTAGGTGGCGCAGTGGATGGAGCCCTGACTCTGGATTCAGGAGGACCTGAGTTCAAATCCGGGCTCAGACATTTGACACTTATTAGCTGTGTGACCCTAGGGCAAGTCACTTAACCCTCATTGCCCCACTTAAAAAAAAAAAAAAGATTGCACAATAAATTTCTGCTAGTTTCTCTCCCACCCTTCTCTGCCAAGGTCATTGTCTGTGATATGTGCAGGCTGAAGTGTTCCTAAACTGGCTCAAGATGGGAGAAGAAGAGACCTTCTTGATCTTAGCTCTAGTTTTAGCTTCTCAGCTTCAGAAAGGCCTGAGACCCTTATTCTTCTGTCCATACACAGTGTTTGGCAGAAAGACTTCATAATAACCAGATGAGGGCCCCCAAAGCCCCAGAACTTACCTCTCTTTCTTATGGGTTTGCCCAGTCGCCACAGGGAGAAGAACTGAAGATAGCCATGAGTCGGTTAGATGAGAGGGTCAAGAAGCTCCATGGGCGACTGCCGCCCAGCACTCTCTGCATCGTCCTCCTACCAGGAACAGAGAGGTAAATGGGCGGAGGCTGGGCCTGGGGAACCCTGTGCAATGCATGAACCACCAAGGTACAACTGCCCCTCCTGTCCCTCATGTACTGAGTATCTCCCGGAGTCAGGCAGGACTGGGCACTGTGAAGACAGGGAAATGAAACAGCCCCTGAGTTCATGGAGCTGACAGTCTGGGTGGAGATAGCGTGGCACTAATGGGGAAGTCGGGAAAGGCTCCATGGGGAAGGAAGCACTTCAGCAGTTGGAAGGAAATGAGGCATTCTAAGAAGTGGGGCTGAGGTAGGAGGGAGAGTGTTCCAGGCAGGAGGCACAGCCAGTTCAAAGCTGAGGAGGTGGGACCTGGAGTGTTGTGTGTGAGGGAATAGCAAGAAAGCCATTGATGAGGCAGGACCACGTGGAGGAAAGCTGGGTGGGCCCTGGTTTTGAAGGGACATGTATTTTGTCCTAGAGATAGTAGGGAGTTTATTAAATAGGGAGGTGACAACAGTCAGGTTTTTACTTTAGGAAAATCACTCTGGCAGTTAAGTGTGTGGAGGATGTGTTGGAGAGAGGAGAGACTTTAGAAAGGGAGAGAAACTGATTAGGGGACTGTTGTAGGAGAACTCCAGGTGAGAGATGCTGAGGACCTCACCTAGGGTGAAGGCCATGGTAATAAAGAGAAGGATGTGACAAGTATTTGGAGATAAATCCAGGATCCAGCCATCGGCTGGGTATGTGGGCTGAGGGAGAGTGGCCTGTCGAGGATGAAGCCAAAGCGGCAAGCCCGGGTGAGCAGATGGTTGTGTCCTTGTCAGAAACATAGAAGCTCATGAGAGAATGAGGTCAACTTTGCACACGTCTGATGACTGCAGGACATCGACTGTGAAAGATTCAGGAAGCAGGTAGAGACGCGGGACTGGTGCTCAGGAGACAGATGGGCTGGGAGTCATCTGCATAGAGATAGTGATTAAATCCATGGGAGGGAATGTGGTCCCCAAGGGAGAAAAGAGCCCAGGGAAAAGCTTTAGGGTATACCCACAGTTGGGGAGTATGTTATAGAAGGTGATCTAGCAAAGGGGATTTTCATCAGGATTGCCACAGAGAGAGAGGGAGAGGCAGGGCACAGGCAAGGCAGGCTCTGGGGCTGGGCTGCAATGATAAGCAAACCTCAACCTAGCCGAATGCCAATTCCTTTTTCTTTGGGGCAGCTGACTGCCATTCTCCAACAGTCTTCTCATGTGAGAAGATTTAAGGGTGGTGTTTTCTCCACCCCAAGACAGAGAACTCATGCCATGTTACCATGAACAGCCAGTCCCACACTGAGAGGCTTTTCTTCTCCCCCCCCCCCCCTTATTTCCAATTTAAAGACAAAGGTCCAGACCCTGCATCTCAAACCTCTAAGCAGAGGTTCTTCACATACCTCAAGGTGATGAGGGGGAAGACCTTCTTTCCCCCCCAGGCCTCAGGAAGTAGTGGGCTTCCCCACACTGGAGGTCTTCAGAGGCTAGATGACCACCTATCGAGTCTACTCTAGAAGGGTTGGACTCTGAGGTTCCTTCATGAACTGTCAGCCTGTGCACTTGTGAGGGTGCAGATGGAACGGGTCCTTTTGTTCTGGCCACTAGAGAGCACTGTCTTCTCACTAAATCAGGAACGCTTTGTGTGAGTGAATGAGAGAGGAAAGAGGGAAGGAAAGAGAAAAGGAGGGAGGGAGAAAGACAGAGTGTGTCTTTGTGTGTTTTTTCTCCCCTGGAAAGGTGGGAAAGGGAGGGAAGTTTTCCTCCTGTCCTCCCTCCCTAGACCACACTTGGTAGTCTGTCAGCATCCAGGTCCCTTTCCCACCCTTTTCTAAAAGCACCTTTCAGCCTGACTCAGGCCCTGAGAGCCCCCAAACCTTCTCTTCATTCACATTTCAACATTTTTCTTTCCCAGCCCTAAATTTGCCAAGGGTCAGGCCTTAGGATTCAATTGGCCATCCCCAAAAGATCTGCAAGTTCTCCGGTATGCCACGTTTTGTGCAGGGGCATGGGACTGCTATATCCTACAGTCTGGAGTGGCTCTAGCTAGATTGGTGCACAGAATCAGCTAGCTGTCACTCAGCCCAGATTTGGAAAGGAAGAATTAAGGCATTCCTTACCTTTTCAGTCCCTATTACTTCATTCTTTGTGGCCTGGTTGGCACAAAGGTTCAGATTTTTGTTGTGTGCAAGAAAAAAAGACACTATTTAGAGTCAAAGGACTTGGCTTCAAGTTCCACCTCTGTGACCTTGGAGAAATCATTTAACTTCATGTAAAATGTTGGGGTTGGATTACATTTCCTCTGAGGTTCCATTAATCTCTACACCTCTGATCCCTGCTTGACTGGCAGAGCTCAGATATACTGTACAGTACTGGTAGAGCTGCACATATACAGGAAGACCAAGGGTTACACAGGATGCTTTTTGAAAAATTCGACTGATGTTCTACTTTAAATAAGCTACAACTATCAAGGAGGGACAGGAAAAGATGGTATTAAGAAAAAATTTCAAAAAATTACATAAAACACAGCTCACAGCTAAGGTGACCTTATGGGACTAAATAAAAATGAAGCCACTTGCCTAAGGAAGCATTCCCCTTCTCCCCATTTTCAGCCTTCAGCTGCCTTTTCTAGTTTCCCAGGGACGTTTGAATCATGCACCTTAGCGCTGGATGGACCTTATTTCCATTTTATAAATGGTTTCCAGAGTGGAAAGTGATTTGACAGCCTTAAGCCACTAGCTTGTCAGTTTCGGTAGATCCGTGTCCTGGTTTGGTTTGACTTTTTTTACATTTCAGACTTGGAGGAAACACTTTTATAACATTCCACCACATCACAATAATCACAATTTTAAAATCATTTTCCTGCTTTCTATAGAAAGCCTTAAAAGGTCTCTGCCACCATGCTGGTCCAGAGTCAGCATTTAGTGATTACTGGTGATTGAGCAGCATAGTGATGACCCTTGCAGAGCGCCGAGTTTGCCCTTCTAGTCAGCAGCAACAGCTCCTCTTTTTCCACCCACAACCCAGGGCATACAGATTATTCATAGCCCAGATTTCCCTTTGGCTTTAGAAAGCAAAATCCTCAGTATGACACTGCTTTTTCCCTTGGTCTCAATTTTCCACTTGGGTGCTAATTAGAGTCCCCTTGCCCCCACCCAGCATAACCTCCAAACCAAACTGTTAAGAAGCCCCAATTCTCAGCATTCACCCAGAGGGAGCTTTCCTAGTGACCGTGGGTATCACACATAGGTCAGAAGAGACAAAACTGAAATTGGATCTACCTGGAATATCATCCCCCACCCACTCTGCCGGCAGAGAGCACTAGCTTTGGATACTGACCTTTGTAGTTCCAGCTGGTACCCTTGATCCTTTTATCCCCTGGGATCCTGTGTACTCTCCCTGCACAGTGGTTTTCAGAAACTTTGCATCTTCTGGATGAACAATAAGTTCTTTTCTCAACCCTCCCTTTTTTCCACCTGGCAGGTTTTTCTCATATTTTCCATCGTGAATGTGATTTTTAAAATATTTCTTGAGCATCTGTTGTGTGCAAAACAATAGTTCTTTAGCTGTTAGTCTTCCAGAACCCAAACAACCAATTTGTCTTCTCTGCCTCCATTCACCAGGAGAGGTTTACACTCTTCATACCACAAGGCCTCAGTATCAGTGCCATGACTACTGAAAGCCTACTGGTGCTTTCTGGTAAGCTGTCTGGCTGTAAGAGGAGAGCAGGCTTCCTTATGACTCAGACTTGCCATTTTTCTTGTTTGTTGCAGTGTTCATGGATCATCACCTGGCCTGGGGCTAATATCAATAAATGATGATGATATGAAAAGTGCCACCCCAGAGGTGCCTTAATGGGTCATCAGCCAGAACTTTCTTGCTACCATGTTCCATTCCATAGCGCCACCTCAGCAACATTGGAAAAGAAGAAAAGCACATCTATCAGCATTCAACTGCAAGTTGCGTGCACATGGGTAGCACAGGCAGAAAGCAGGCAAATACTTTTAATATCAGTTATTTCTCAGTTTGTGAGAGAAATGTATTTGGGGGGAGGCGGTTGGCTATAAGGCAGGATTCTGTATAGCAGATCCTGTTATGAAATTGGATATATATATCCCAAGGGGAAAAAAATCCAAAAGACTTGATACATAAACCTTTTGAAGAAGAAGGCATTAAATGGTGGCCTGGTCCAAGGTATCCATGGCATATGGTGCTCTGTGAATGCTCTTGCAATTCTCTCCTAACTCGGCCCAACCTCAGCCCCATCTGGTGATAAAAATCTCCAGACACGGGGGAAATCCTAAGATCCCTTCTTTTGTCTGACTATTTACAGTCTCCAGTAGAACTTGGGCTTCATTATTCCACTTCACTAGCAGGTATCTCCATCTAACATAGATGTTTTTATAAAACTGGGGATTCACAGACCTCAAAGGGATCTGTGAACTTGGATGGAAAAAAAATACATTTTTATTTTCACTAACTTTTGGTTTCCTTTGTAATCCTTTGTATATTTTATATATTTTAAAACATTCTGACAAGGGCTCTGTGGGTTTAACCAAAATTTCAGAGGTGAGTGACCAAATAAGGTTAAGAGCTCTGATCTAACACCTGATAATCTTCATCCTAAAAATTTCTTAGGTTTACATCAATTTTTTTTAAAAATCACTGTCTACTTTATTAATTCTCTTAATTGGAAATTGAATAAAATGATCTTTTACTATAGTGCCTTGCACATAGTAGTCACAAATGTTTATCCACTCCATGACCATTTATTAAGCTACTATATGATAATAATAATAATAGCTAACGTATATCACTTACTATGCAACAGCCGCTTTACAGTTATTACCTCATTTGATCCTCACAACAACCCAGGAAAGAAGGTATCTCACTTTAGATTTGAGGAAACAAATTGTGTCCTGGGCCATACAGCTAAGTAAGCATCTGAAGCCAGATCTGAAGTCAGGTCTTGACTCCAGGCCAATCGCTCTACCCACCAGGCCACGCAGCTGTGCTAGGTATTGGGGATACATTCAAATGGTAGAGACCACCATGTAGGTAGGTGTGTGTGTGTGTGGGGGGGTACTTGGGTGGTGTATAAAAAGAAGAGAGTGACTATGAGGTGGAGGGATGGAGAGGGTGCGTTCCAGGCATTTGCAATGGACAGAGCAGGGCGAGGAAGTTGGTCGACTAGGGGTGTCAGGGTCGGATCTGTGGAAAATATTTGGTTACAACATAGGATAGACCAGAAGAGGGGAAAATGAATGTAGGAAGCTATTGCAATAATCCAGATAAGAGATGGGAGGGGATGTGCATATCTTAAGGGTTGGACCAGACAGGAGCAAGGACTGCCTATTGGAATGAGAAACAAGAGCAGATGATTCTCTTTAAAGATGGATTGGAGAAGAGATAGTTAGTATGTCAGGTTACGAATAACCCTTAATAACCTTTGTAGTCCTTCCATTATGGTACCTTTATTTCCTCTCCATTCCCACAAATTTCCTGTCATGCTTATATTTCTTCTAACAAAACAAAACCAAAAAATCCCCAGAGGAGGAAGATGAGATACTCTGAGAAGGAATGGGGAATGGAAGGAACCTGTCTTCCTTACCCACAATTCCTGGGTGTTAAGATGACTCAAAAAGAGAAGCAAGAATTTTGGAGCACAGCAGCACACTGGGTCCTGGGACAAAAAAAGGAAGCATCAGGAGAAAGAAAGCAAGAAGGCAGCAGTGATTTTTTTTTATACCCTCTCAGAACAGTTGCAAAGCAGCAATGTTATTTTACAGATGATTAAAGAGGCCACCTGGCATAGTGGGCAGAGCACTGGGTTTGATAGTCAGGAAGAGTTGGGTTTAATTTCACTTCAGTTGCATGACCATGGATAAGTCCTTCAGTCTCTCTGAGACTATTTCATCATCTGTAAAATGAGAATAATAGTACCTACCTCTCACAGGATTGTGAGGAACTGATCAAATAAAAGTAAGTGTACTTTTATTTTTTTAATTTTATTTACTTTATTTTTATTTTATTTACTTTGCAAACCTAAAATGCTATAGAAATTTCAGCAATTTATTATCATCACTTATGGAGAGACTTGCCCAAGCAGGGTAAAGAAAATGTATTTGGAGTCAGAAGAACTAAGTTCAAATCATCCACTTGCCACTTTTAATAAGTATATGCACTTGGGCAAATCACTGCTTTTCTGACCTCTTCTCATTAAATGACTCTTCCAGCTAGTTATCTCTGAAAGGCCCCTTCCATCTCTAACACTTCTGAGCCTCTCATTTCCTAGACCACATAGTTTGTATCAGAACCAAGACTATTTAGAACCCAAGTCTCCTGATTTTCTAAATCAGTTTCCTCCCCCTACTTTCATATTATAGCTCTCTTTGCTCAAAATTTTCTGGGTTTTCAATAAAGGATTCATATGGTGGCACTTTCCTCCTCCCCTCTGCACCCTTAAGCATTAGCAGTGGTCTTAATTTATTAATTTATTTACTGAGACAAGGATTGCTTTTGGACTGGCAAGAAGATAGTGGCTTTTACCTTGGACAAAACAAAACAAGAAGCCACCTGAAGGTGTTTCTTTTGTTTGTTTTGTAGGGCGGTGAGGGTTAAGTGACTTGCCCAAGATCTCACTGCTAGTAAGTGTCGTGTCTAAAGGCTGGATTTGAACTCAGATCCTCCTGAATCCAGGGCCAGTGCTCTCTCCATCACCTGAAGGTTTTTACAAGCCTTGTAATCATACCCGGAAGGAGACACTGTCACCTACAAGATCCTAGGCAACAGAGATCCAGCATTTCATAACTACAGGGACTGATCAGATCCCTTGCTTAGGGCCTTGATGTTATAGCCTGTTCCATGCAGCTCCCACCTTTTAGAAACCAAAACTGCCCCTTGGACTCTTCAAAAAGGCACAGTAGGGGTGGCTAGGTGGCGCAGTGGATAGAGCACCGGCCCTGGAGTCAGGAGGACCTGAGTTCAAATCCGGCCTCAAACACTTAACACTTACTAGCTGTGTGACCCTGGGCAAGTCACTTAACCCCAATTGCCTCATTAAAACAAAAACAAAACAAAACAAAAAGGCACAGTCCATTCACAAATGATTCGTGTTCCTTTTCCCCTCCCACGCCCTATAAGCCAATTCAAAAAACCCAAAAACTCTGCACTCAGTCCTAGCCAACACAGCTGTGATAGAACCAGCTTCTTGTTTGGGTGGGGAGGTGGGGTGGGGATGACAACTTTTGGAGGCAGTGTGCATAAATATTTCTTCTCTATCTAGTCCCTTGTTCCCCATATTTGGCTGGAGAAGCGAAAATGAATGGGTATTTATTGTTGTTTTCTAAGTCTAGCATATGGCCTTGGGCATGTAAAGAGAAAGGTGCAGCTGGAGAGAATGTTTCTTTGGCACCTCAGAAGCAGAACCTAAGTTAGTCAAAGCTGTGCTCCTCTTCCCTCCCCAGCCCTCTATCGTCAAAGTCAGTAGAGTGGCCAAGTTTGCTTCGATCTACCCGTTTGCCGAAGCACCTGGCAGAGTTACCTATGAGCTCATGGTCCCCACGGCAATCCTTCAACACAAAACAGTAAACAAAACGGTCGATGTTGGCTGCACCTCCTCCACCGCCAGATGCCGTACAGGTAGAGCTTTCACTGTGAGGGGGCACTTAGCAAGGGACCCATTGGCAGGGTGTGTCTATAGCTCCTGCGGCAGCACCAAAATCAGGGTCAAAGCCATGACCCCTCAGGCTGTCTCCTCACCTATAAAATGGAAATAACACCTGTTCTAACAAAGCTAAGTCATAAGGATGTTAAGAAAGAGGGTCAAATGAGAACGATGTGAAAAGTTCTTTGTAAGTTGTGAAGTAATATGTCAGCTATTATTATCTAAGGAGTCAGAAAAACCTGGCTTCATGTCCCACCTTGGGCACATCACAATCTCTTCTGTGCCTCAGTTTCTTCATCTGTACAATAAAGAAGTACTCTAAGGTCCCTTCCAGTTCTAGATCTATGAGCCTATGGCCTTTATTGTTACAGAAGGACCAATGATAACTCAAGACAGAAAAGCATCCTCATGACAAAATCTCATCCCAGAATCACTTGTAACAAATGTGAAATTTATTGTATGTATGACAAAGACAGACCCTTTCTTGCCTCACCTTCCATCCTAGACCAAGTGAGGGATGTTCAGAGCCTACTGAGCCATTCATTTTGGAAAGCTCCCTAGATGCAGAGGAGATTAAGAGATTCTGATAACAATCAGGCCGTTTCCTGCTGAAAAAAGTCTAGAAGTGTTCCATCATATTAATGTAATTAGGGTCAGCTATTAATCAAGGAAGGTGATTGCTTTTCTTCTCCCCTCCCACATTGAAACTAGATTACAATTTTAAGTTATCTGTACAGTATGGTAACAAATCTTGGAATTACCTCCATTGTGCTAGGCAAACACTGAAAATTATATTTGCCACTTCAGCATGAAGCAAGCTTCAGTTTAGTCTAGTAAAGGCCTTGGGTTTCTGTAGCTGTTATTCACAAATATTACAGGAACAGAAGTGCCAGAGTTATGAAACAGATTCAAGCCTAAAAGCCAACTGAGAAAAAGTTTCCAGGCAACATCTTCAACTAGGGGGAAAATACTAAACTATAAGAGACTTCTGGTTGATGCAGAATTTGGGTTATGTAAGGGGAGAGGGGACTAAGGTTGTATGGGAAAAAAGCAGCCTACCAATGTTCTCATGTTAGGAAGTACTAATGCCAACCCTGTGGCTACAGAGAAAATTTAGTTCCTAACTTCAGAGCCCATTAAAACTATATTACTTGAGTTTTATGAGACAGAGATGGAGCACCATATGGGAAAGACAGTATTTAGGGGAGGGCTGGATTCATTCTGCATATAGGCAGCCCCCTCACCTCCCCCAATAAAAAAACGAAGGAATTCAGCTATTTCATATTAACAGTCCAACAAAGGGAACTCCCTTTGCTTTTCCCTGTAGTCTAGACCAGTGGTGTCAAATTCAAAGAGAAATGGGGGATACTAATCTGTACATGAGGATCCCTGCTGGAAGCATATAAACTTAGTTTTAAAAGGCAACATTTTCTATGTTTTATTGTATTTTGAATTTTTTTAACCATTTCCCGTTGTTTTGTTTTGGGTTTTGGGCGGGGGGGGGGGGGGAGCAATGAGGGTTAAATGACTTGCCCAGGGCCACACAGCTAGCATCGTGTCTGAAGTTGGATTTGAACTCAAGTCCTCCTGAATCCAAGGCCAGTGCTTTATCCAATTTGCCACCTAGCTGCCCCCACCCCCCATTACATTTAATCTGGTTTCGGCCAAGTCTAGCCTAGGAACCTATGACATCTCTGATCTACACAAACATATACCTCCCGCCAAGACTATAATGTTCCAAGAATGACACCCCATAGATGCACCCCCACCAGAAGTGACCGAGGCCAACTAAAGATGGTTGGCCAGGGTGGTGACACTTAAGATCGATTTCATTCATTGGAAAGGGACCACAGTACAAAAGGACTCCCCGTAAGTAGGACTGTTTTCTTAAGTGTATGAACTGCTACCTCTCCCACAATAGTCTAAAACTCCAGTGGAACATCACAGTAATGATTGAGGTGACCCAGGATTTTCACCCTAAAGTGATCACTTCTAAATTGGCCAGAGGGAGATGAATTTTTCCACTATTAACAATTCTCTAAGCCTATTGATCAATACAGAGAGGGGTGGTAACTTCTGCCAATTCAGCAACGGGACAATGAATAGAAAGAAAACAAAATCTGGGTAGTCAAAGGATGTGAATCCAAATCCCAGCTTTTGTCACTTATTGGTAAATATCATTTTACCTGAGTTTTGGTTTCTTCTGTAAAATGAGGGAGCTGGACTAGGCGAAGTCTAATGTGCTTTCTCACTCTAAATCTATAACCTTTAGGAAGACCAACACAGCCACCAATCCTTGAAATTAGACGGATTTATCAAGGAGAAAATATTACAAGCAGCCAGAAAGAAACAATTCAAGTAATGTGGAGGCACAGTCAGGATAACACAAGATCTAGCAGCTTCTACATCAAAGGATAAGAGGGCAGGGCATGGAATATGATATTCCAGAGGGCAAAGGAATTGGGATTACAACCAAGAATCACCTATCCAGCAAAACTGAGTATAATCTTTCAGGGGGGGAAATGGAACTTCAATGAAAAAGAGGACTTTAAGGCATTCATGATGAAATTAGGATTTAAATGCTTCTAGCCATTCCCCTTCTTCCCCCACTTTACTTTTTTGTAAGCCCAGAGTTCAAAAAACCAACTTTACTGATTGTTCTTCATTAATGGCAATAATCAAGTAAACAAATTTATTAAATTCAACAGCAGGTAACCTTCAAATAAAATACATTTAAGGGGAAAAATAATGTAGACATCAAAGACAAAATGTGTGTAACAAGGTAACAAACATATTAAAAAGGGGCCACTTGAAGAGTGCAACAATGCAGAAAACACAAAAGGTAGCTTTTCAACAGTTTGTACAACCTTGAAGTAAAGGATACACTTATCAAAAAACCATTAAAAATACATCAAGGTGGAGGATTACAACATTAGTGATAAACTAATCAACCCAACAGATTAAGGCAAGTTGTTTGCAGGACTAATCTGTCCAAGCCCTGTTGCCTATTGCTTCAAATTTTCCTTTGAAACAAAACTGCCCATTAGTGCAACAGGTTAAGAAGTGAATGACCATATAGACCCAAGGGTGTTTCATGGCAGGGCAGGAGTGGGTAGGATGGCAAAGGATTTGGAAAGGAATTTCTTACCCCCCCCCCAAAAAAAACCCACCAACAATAACAACCACACATCTTATATTTTTATAAGGAATGAACTGCAGCAATTGCTAAGTAGCATCGTTTGGAAATTTCCAAGACTTCTGGGTTTTGTTTTTGTTGGGGATTTTTTGGGATGAGTTTTCTCTTTTCTTTGGGGGAAAGGAAAATGGGGGCAAAAATATTATCTATGGAATGTAGAGTGGGCTTCAGAGGAACAGAGGCAGGTCTGTAAAAAGACCATGATAATCCAGCATCTGGATCAGAAACAGGACCCAAGGGTTACCTCAATTTTGTTCATACATTTCTACAACAATTGGTGTTCCAACATCAGGTTTTGTTCCAAACACACCCAAAGCAAAAGCTGCTATTCCTGATAGAAAGGCAGCCCTGGGGGCCAAGCCATCTTGAAAACCACTGCATAACAAGGGAGATAAATTGTGGGAAAGCTTCTAGAGAGTCCACAAACAAGATGGATAAAAATGAATAATTCTTTTCGGGATCAGATGGATTGAGATGAACATATTTCAGCAATCTAGTCTCATCATCCTTCTCAGTCAAGATACTGCTGAACTCCCCTAAGGGAAGGCCTATGTCAGTTACTAAGAGTCTAATTCAAAACACTACTAGCCAGTTATAAAAGAAATAGGACAAACAGAAAAGCAATCAGCTCCCAGCCTTCATCTTACATGTGGGTCTACCTCTGTGTTGTCCCCTACTCCTCTACCCACCAATGACGCTATGGATCTATACACCCAACTTTAAAATATGGCAAATCAGTGACATTGCTCTTCTTCATAACAGGATTTGTCCTGTTTCAAACAAGAAGTTTTCAGGGTTGGTCACCACTCCCAGTAGACATTTTTGTTGTAACTAAAATGCACTATCAACTTTTAAGCTTCAGAGTCAGCTGTTTTTCCAGGAAAACTGGATATACAACATAAGGCTGTGAAAACAAATCAACCAGGCCTTGCTCCTACCAGTACCCCATACCCAAGAACAAATTTTGGCACCAGCACCACCTGGGAATTCAGCAACATTTCTGAGATAGCCTAATACTGTACAGTTATACCCTTCCTTTTTCAAGGAGGTTAGAGTGTCCCTTTCTTAAGTAAGCATAACATGGAAAATACTGCACTTCTCAATGAGATTTTTCTGGGCCAAATGATGTTGTTGCACATTTGTATTTTCATTTAATTCGTTTGTTTCTAACACAACCATTTCACCTTCCAATCACTAATGGTTAAAACCTGCTCCTTTATCACAATTAGGAGGTGTGTTTTCCTGATCTCAACTCACATGTGTGAGCACAACTATCACGGGAAAGGCGAGAAAGTCAGGCTGCCTGAACCTAAAACGAGTGGTATTTTATTACCGAGGTGGCAATATATTCTAATTGTGTCTTGCTTCTCAGGGACAAAAAGGGAGAGTTATCAAAGCAGAAGCTTCTTCTCATACTAGAACAATGCTCATAGATAGAAGCAATTTGCCAAAAGCAAGTTTCCCAGCATGTATTAATTTGTTATAATTAGCCACACTCAAAAGTTCCTATTGGTTTCCAAAATACCAGTCTTATGTTGACTTCTGGCTGTTGCTGTCAAAGTACAAGGTGCCTCAGTGTTTGCAGTGTCCCAATCATGTGCTCTATATACTCTCTATATATTTCTTACTTATTTCACAGAAACACAACTCAGCCATTATACAAGCTCATTTTCATGTTAGAGTTAATAGTAATGAACTTTTCATTTCCAAGAAGCAGGAACAACAAACCCACACCCCCAAGAGGGAGGGATCTGAACACAAAAGCCTACGCTTAACTTTTATTCATGACCACAATCAACTCAGAGCTAACACATCTTAAAACTCCTTGCTATACATTAGGGACATGAAGTGGGGAGGTAGGAACAGCATGTAACTTGACTTAACACTCCATTTTCTGGCTCATTTGCAATCTGAACTGCTTTTGTGTTACATTTTTATAACGAATGGTTCATTAAAAATATTTTTTTTTAAAATGGCTCCTCAAAATTTTTTTTAATTTAAAACAAAAACCCAAACCCATAATACAGTACATCTAAACGGAATGCCTTTTTTAGGCTAGGAAAGGAATCCAATCCCTCTGAGGTCTAGAGGATTCTTATGACTTCCTCACCCCTTTTTCAATTGGACTGCTGCTCGTGGGATGTGATGATGAACTCTGCTCCCCTGAAAGCAACAGTGCCTGCTTACCTGCCTGCCCAAACAATGCCCAAGATGGTGCTACAAGAATTGGGGACTGTAAAACACACTGAAATGGGAAGAGCAGAGGGGCTCTTTCCTCTAGTATTTTCAGGCAAAGGCAGTAGTTTTTCAGTCTTAAAACTGCAATTAAACCTACCAAACCTGTTGGGGCAACTGAAGGCCTTCAGTGAAATGGGCCTCGGCTAAGCAGCCCACAAGGCTTGGCTGTGACCAATCCCAGGAAATCAGTCAGAATTCCCTTCAGTCTTACCATAGTCCTCCAACATCACCTATTCGCTTCATGGTAGATTTTTTTTCCTCTTTTTTTTTTAAAGGAAAACTCATCAAATTCAGGGCTTTAAAAAATTTCAATATAAAATGGGTTTAAATTCAATAGAAAAACATTCACTGCAGAAACTCCACAAAACATCATTCCTGCAAAGATGTAAGTTCAAGCTCTCTAGTAAAGGAGGCAAGAGCTAGAAATGAACAGACCATGCCCAAGCCAAATGATGTGCAGCACATGGGCAGAAAACGGGCTTAAATGTTAAGAAATAAACAGATTTGACTATAAAAGGGCATAAAAAAGTGTTCACTTGACAGTCTCTCTTGAATAAGTTCAAAAACATCAGAAGCAGATTTGTACACTGTTGTTAAGTCCCCAGTGCCATCCTCTTTTTCTTACCAAACTCATTTATTAAAACCAAAATCTAAGAGATAATCCCTCCACTGGGATTAGGTTTGGATGAGAAACCATTTCCTCATGGCCCAGCTTGGGAGATCAGTTACCCTAAGGTTCATCCAAATATATCATAAAGATTGACCAGTACTATGTTCTGGGCAAGGAAAAAGCTACAAGAATCCATCCCCTCTTTTATGAAAATGTTCCAGATTCTGATTCCAGAATTCAAAGGCTGCATCGACAGCCTCTACAAAGCCTTCTTCATTCTACATTCCCACCTCCCTTTTTACAAACCAGTTTAAGCAGGCAATGAACAATGAACCTAAGAAATTTCAGAGGAGATGGAAGGAAATTTATGTAAACCTAAACAGTCATCACGTCACCCCAAATGAGCCCAACATTAAAAAAAAAAAAAAGATAATAAATAACTCACTGGGTCAGGTGACAACGTTGCTGCAGCAAGAAGGGAGAGGGCATAAGAGTTTAACCATTAAACACACTTTCAAACATTTGTTTGGCAGCACTGAGGCCAACCCGGGCTTCCTGCACTTGCCAGACAAGTAAGCTGATGATACTTGAGAGAGAGAGAGAGAGAGAGAGAGAGAGAGAGAGAGAGAGAGAGAGAGAGAGAGAGAGAGAGAGAGAGAGAGAGAGAGAGAGATCAAAATAAAAATTCAAGCAGAGCTCCATACCACAGTTTTCCTTCAAGTGAGTTGGCCAGTGGGCACGGAGTTTGCCAACCATGGGGAACAGAACCTTTGGCTCCGAGTCAAATAAAAAAAAAAGTATTTCCACTTAGAACATGAAAATACAGCAACTTCATCAAAAACAGAAAACTATCAAAGAGGTCTACTTCCAGCAAAACTGAGGTAGCACTGCTTTCTCTGCATTTGACGTTTAAGTGGTTTTCAGTACAATGTATTAGAAACCGCTCACTTGAATGACAGGCACAGCATGTCAATGAATAAACTATGTAATGCAATTGGTGAAGGAAGGAATGAACAAGGAGAAAAAATTAGGGTTTCTAATGAATTCGCTTAAAATAGGATTTCACCAGACTGCAAATTGTTTTCCTTTCTTTTTAGAGCTTCAAATTGTCTGGGAATTAACTCAAAGTGGTTAACAGTTAACACTGCTATTCAACTCTGTATAAATCTTGTAAAATAATTATTACAACCTAAATTCAACCATGTAAACAGCACTACACACAGTACAGACCTGCCCTGAAAAATGTAGTATGCAAAACTGAGATCTGGCACTGTATCATTTTGTAATGTTAATTCAACCTAACCCTCCCCCCCCCCCCAATCTAAATTGTGCAAGAAACGGCAGACTCAATTCTATCTGAAGGCTTAAAAAAATTACACAACATGTAGCCAGGGTCAAATATTTTAGGAACAAAAAAAACTGTTAAAAAAGAATAACCAAAAAATGAAGAAAGTGCCTAAAACATGATACAGCATTTTAGAGCCCTTTCAAATACAAGGCAGAGAAAGGTGTAAAGTAGAAAATATCTGGATCCTCAGTAATTTCCAGAAAGTTCCGAGTTCTCCACTGACTGAAGGACAACAAACAGCAGGTGGCTCTGTCATGGCTGCTCACACGTACTGGTAAGTCTGCTCCTCTTGACACAGGCTCTCTGTGTCTGAAGTCGTCAGACATTTTGATTCCTCTCCCTTTTTCCTTCGCTCCATCTCCCATTCCACAAAGGTATCAAAGAGACTAGGCCAGGCCTCATCTTCACTGTAGTTACTGAGGTCGGGTCCGATCACCTGAGTAAAGTTTAGGAACATGTTCCATGTGTCCCGGGAGATTCCCTTGACTCCCGAGGGATTCTCTGTTAGGAAGTGTAACCACTGGTCCAATACAGGGGGGTTGTTTTGTGTAAAGACGAGCTTCCAAAGGGCAATGGCTATTTCCCGATGCAGTGACCTCTGCCCTTCTTCAGAGTCCAGGCCAAACTGAAATGTAAATCGGTAGAGATCCTTGAACTTATCCTCCTGTTTGGCTTCATTTAAGAGACTGGGGAAGCGAGCACAAATCCCATCAATGCTGTCTGCACTTATGGCTTTGCAGCCCTCAAAAAACTCCTTCCTAGAAAGAGAATTAGAAAAAAAGGGATCATCAAAACACATTCAGATTTTCCATTAAAGGATCAATTCAAGACAAAGTGCAATTTAATTCAGTAAGTATTTATTAAGCTAGACAGGGTGGGGATACAAAACCTAAACAAAACAGTCCCTGCCCTCCAGAAGAGGCAGAAACAACATGTACACAGATAATAAGCAAATATGAATTATATACAAAGTAAATATGAGATAATGGGGAAGGGGGTAGAAAACACTAACAAGTGGAGGCATAAGGAAA
Source organism: Dromiciops gliroides (assembly GCF_019393635.1). NCBI lineage: Eukaryota > Metazoa > Chordata > Mammalia > Microbiotheria > Microbiotheriidae > Dromiciops > Dromiciops gliroides. Next base: position 545,237,086 of record NC_057861.1, on the reverse strand, counting down.
GCTAAATGCTGAATTACAAAGCAGAAGTGAGAAAGGCATGCATTCCCCCAAAGTGGAGGTCAGTTTAGCAGAGATGGGAGATAGAATACTGTGTGTGAGGAATATAAAGGAAGTCAGTTTGTTTAGAATATAATGTGCTGGGGGAAGCTCGGTGGCTCAGTGGATAAAGCACCAGCCCTGGATTCAGGAGGACCTGAGCTCAAATCTGGCCTTGGACACTTCACACTTACTAGCTGTGTGACCCTGGGCAAATCACTTAACCCTTATTGCCCCCACAAAAAACAAAACAACACACACGGAAAAAAGTGCTTGTGAGGGAATAACACAGAATCAGCTTGAAAGGCAGGATGGAGCCAGGCTTTAAATGGCAAAGAGAAGCATTTTTACTTCATCTTAGAAACAATAAATTGCTGAAGATTCTTCTGCAGGGGAGGGACATAGTCACACTTGTGTTTTTAAGATCAATTTATCAGCTGTGTGGAAGATGGATTGTAGAGAGGACAAAGTGAAGGCTGGAAGACAAATGGGGCAGGGCAGCTAGGTGGCACAGTGGATAAAGCACTGGCCCTGGATTCAGGAGGACCTGAGTTCAAATCCAGCCTCAGCCATTTGACACTTACTTACTAGCTGTGTGACCCTAGGCAAGTCACTTAACCCTCATTGCCCTGCCCCCCCCCAATAATAAAAATAAAGACAAATTAGGAGGGTATTGCATACTTCATGAAAGAAGTCATCAAGGGCTGTGATCTCCTTGAAAGGAGGGACTATTATTTGCCTTTCTTTGAATTTCCAACACTTAGCATAATGCCTGATACATAATAGATCCTTCACAGGTACTAACTGGCTAATTTAAGGCAGTGGCTGCGGGCAGAGAGAAAAGGATACATATGATTCGGTAAAGGTAACATTAACAGGTTTTGTCAACTGTCTAAGATACGGGGATTGAGGGAGAATGAGGAGCAAGTTTTCAAAGGGTAACAAGGACAATGGTACTCTTGACAAAATAAGAAAGTTAAAATACAGTGGAAATGTCATAAAGGCTATCTCAGGAGTTATCTGAATAGACATGCTAACTATTCATAGGTACTGATGAGGTCCCCAAAAGAAGAGAGAGAGAGAAAAGAGCCTAGGATAGAAGCCTGGGGACAATGAAACAAAGGGAAGAGGACATGGATGAAGATCTGGCTAAACAAACTAGGAAGAGGGGCAGCTAGGTGGCACAGTGGATAGAGCACCAGCCCTGGATTCAGGAGGACCTAAGTTCAAATCGGACCTCAGACACTTAACACTTACTAGCTGTGCAACCCTGAGCAAGTCACTTAACCCCAATTGCCTCACCAAAAAAAAAAAAGAAAAAGAAACTAGGAACAAAGTAAAATAGGTAGGGGCTTTCCCATCACAAGGAGATGATCAGAAGAAGCACCATGGCCAAGATCTTGTTTGCTGGGTGCTTGCTCCTTGGCAATCCAAAGATCAACTAATTCAGAGCCTCTGATGCGAAAAGGAATCATTCTACATTTTCATTTAGACCCCCTGAAGGGGTAGGTGTGAAATTGGTATTGCTGAGTGAAGTCCTTCTGTACACTTCAGTACAGGGAAGTGCAGTCTCAGAACTTGCCTCACTACAGGGAATATCATGAATAGGAGAGCATGGCAAGTATTACTATGGATCTCCTGGGAATAGAGGGTGTGATTTTTCAATTATTCTAGTCTACAGCTCTCTGCAGAGATAATCTCCAGGAACTAGAGAATAATGTATGGCCAGTTTCCCTTTCTGTAACTACAAATAAATTGCTGGTTCCTGGATCATAGGTTTAAGAGTTGAAAGAGACCATAGTTCTGGGGACCTTGCCATCCAGTCTGAGGAGAGGAGGAAAAGACAGAAAAGGAGTGAGGTTTATTAAGTACCTACTCTGTGCCAGGCATTGTACTAAGCACTTTACAATTATTATTGCATTTAATCCTCACAATAACCCTGGGAAATAGGTGCTATTATTACCCCCATTTTACAGTTATGAGATTTGCCAAGGAGGAATTGGAAATTGAGAGGTTGGGGAATGGCTGAACAAGTTGTGGTATATGAATGTAATGGAATACTAACTATTGTGTTGTAAGAAACGATGAGCAGGCGGATTTCAGAGAAACCTGGAAGGACTTGCATTAACTGATACTGAGATGAACAGAACCAGGAGAACACTGTACATAGTATCAACAACATTATGTGTTGCTCAACTGTGATAGACTTGAATCTTCTCAGCAATACAATGGTCCAAGATAGTTCCAAAGGACTAATGATGGAAAATGCTCTCCAAATCCAGAAGAAAAAAACAACTGTGGAATCTAGATGCAGATCGAACCATACTATTTCTATTGTTTTTTGTTGTTTTTCTTCTTTGAGGTTTTTCCTTTTTGCTCTGGTTCTTCTCTCATAACATGACTAATGCAGAAATGTTTAATGTGATTATATATACATAACCTATATCAGATTACTTGCTGTCTTGAGGTGGGAGGGAGGGGAGAAAAATTTGAAACTAGAAATCTTATAAAAACAAATGTTGAAAATGATCTCTAAATGTAACTGGAAAATAATAAAATGTTTATATGGAAAAAAAAGAGAGAGAGACTTGTCAAGGGACACATAGCTAATATGTGTCTGAAGCCAGATTTGAATTCCACTCTTCATGTCTCCAGGCCCAACACTCTATCTATCTACTGCACCACCTAGCTGCATAGCTGATAGTATAGAGTTATTTCTACTAACTGCTCAAAATTAGAGAACATTAAATAAAAAATTGTGTCAGCTGGGAAAACTACCAAACAGAACTAAGCACCTTTCCATCTTTGTAGACCTGTGAGAACTTAAGACTCTGTAGGTTTAATCTGAGAATCTCCATCTGAGGCACTTATGAATTATCAAACTTTAAAGGATAAGATGTACATATTTGCACAGGAGAGAACAGCATGAGTTCATTAATCCCCACTTCTAAGTCTCTTGCCAATATTAGAAAATCACTGAGACAAAACGATAAAATGACTTACCCATGACCCTATGGCCAGGAAGTTAAGAACCAAACTTGAATCTAGAACTCCTATTCCAGTTCTTCCTTCTACCTCTCTACAGTGGCTCCATTTAGTTCTTCCTCTCATCCTCCCTACCCTCTAACCCAAACATAAAGTACTTCTAACTAACCTTGTGAACTTGCACATGGTAGCAGCTTGGAATTTCCAAGCCAAGACCAGCACTTTAAATTCTGTGGGATCGACACACAGATCATTACAGAAGCGCTCCATGCCTTCCTCCAAAATCGCCTCTTCCCGCTCATCCTTATAACGCCTAAATAGTTCCTCCATCCTCTGAAGGGATGATTCCTCAGTGTTGGACTCAGGATCCCTCCTGGCATCTCCAGATGATGTTGGAAACGGACAGGACTCTGAGGCTGCCTCTGCCTTCTTGGTCCCATTGACAAGGATGTCACCACCAGGCTTCCCACAAGATGGTGTATGGTCATCTCGGTGGCTCCCACTGCGCTTACTATGGGATTTGCCACTGGGATCCCGATCTCCATTTTTGCTGCCTAATGTAGATGATGGATTCTTGCATTTGGTGACACACTGGCCCATGGTGCAGGTGGCCTAGCCTTTATAGCGGCCCCCTTCTGATTGGACAGCCTCTCTGATGCTGGCCAGCGTGCCTCAACATTCCATCGACAGGAAACAAACCACCTAGAAACAATTTGAAGAGTCAGTTGTCTCTATGTATGGGTGAAACAGCACAAAATCTGAAAGACACAGTGTTCTAAGGACCACCCCACATGGAATTCCAGTAGGTATACTGTTCTTCCTCAACAAGCTAATAAGCCACTAAATGAGATACTGTTTATACCAATCACCACCACATCTATTTGCAGGCCAGCTTTGCTGCTTTACCTTGTAAATGTAGTTCTTTCCTTGGCTACAGTACACTAGAAGAACTAATCAAGGAAATTCCTAAAATTCTTACTGTAACATAGGTTACAAAGAGGTTGATTCATGTGTAGAATTCATCAAGGAAGTCTACTCTAACCTAGAAATATTCCAGACAAAATAACTAATGTGTCAGTTCTACAGTATGTAAGGATGTTATTTGGGCCTTAGTCTGTAAAGTAACAAAAAGTCCAAAAGGTTTCAACTATAAGGATTATCTGATAGGCTCTAACTCTTTAAATATTCTATATTTCTTCCTTTTGGTAGGTGGGAAGTAGGAAGAAAAAAAGGAACTGCCTACAGTCATACAGAATATGACTATTTATAAATTCAGACAGGTGAGATCATCATGTTCACTGGCATGAAGTCCCTGCCAGGGCACTGGGGAATATTAAAGTTAGTTGTCTGTCTTTGCCTTCCCACAAAGTGCTTTTAACCACCCTGTTGCTTAAAACCCCCATTATAGGATCCCACCCAAGTCCTAAGAAACCCCAAGGCTTCATTCCTCCATCCCATCCCCCAATTCCTTCGTGGCTAATCTCTGCTAGGTGTTAGAAAGGTTTATAGCTGATTAAAGTAATAGATGCTAAAGTAGGCAGGGTAGATAGGTTCTCCCTCTAGCCACGTCAGGTATATTTTCTTTTTTTTTAATAGGTGTGTTAGCTAGTCCATATGTATCTCTAATTGTTAGGATATGTGAGAGGGGCAATTTCTCGATGCTCCTAGCCTACTCTGTGAAGAATGGGTACCAGTAATAGATACACCCCACTTCTGAAAAGGTGCCCATTTCTGTGCTAAATGCAGCCACTCAAAACATCACTATTAGAATACCACATCTAGGACTCATGCTTTTAAACTGGCCTGGGGACAAATAGACATCTGATGAAAAAGGAGGAAGCCCATTTAATTAGAGTTAAATTACTGTCTAAATTAGCTCAATCCTCCTCAGAGGTCAAAACGACTGTACCATTTATAAGAAAATGCTCAAGGAGGATCCTAGTTGCCCTCAACTTCAACATATGATTCAAAAAAGGGAAACCTACTTTCCATACAAGATTATAACTTCATTATTTCCTGGAAGGAAAACTTCCTCAAGAAGGGCCAGGATAAACATAGCTTTATTTTTATTCCTTATGGACAGCTTTCTTAAGTACAAAATAAGTTTAAAATAAATACCAAAATAACTTTTTTTTTTCAAGTTAATCACATCAAGGTATCTCCCCCATCCTCCTGCTGTGAAATTATAAGACCAGAAACATGGCTATATATGTCTTCTACCCAATGACTGAAAGGGTTCTATGTTTCCTAAGTTTTTTAAGTCAGAGTGAAAAAACTAAATGGTTTTTGATGTAGAAAGCCTTGATTTTGTGGGGAGAGATTATGGGGAAGAGGAGGTTAAGTTCGGTGTACAAACACTATTAGATTTGAAACATTAGTTTTGAAATTTGAGGTTATTTAGTAGGAGCATATATCACACATGGGAAGCAACTGGTAAATCTGCCTTGTCAACTCAAAACACAAGAGATTAGACCATGTGGAGGGTCTGGTTGCCAGATTTGTGTTTCCAAAGACTGGAGTACTGCTGAAAGAAACAAAAGGAGTAAACTTACACAAATGCCACATGCTCACAAACTGACAACTCCAATTGCTAAAGCCCTCTGACTCACCAGCATACGTTGCTCTCTTCCTGCTGCTGCAGGCTAAGCTTGCAGCACCCAGAAAGGGGTTTCCTGCCTTTATCTGACATACCTCAGGTCCCAATTTTCCCATCAGGGACAGATAGCTACTTCCTCAAAACCCTGCCTACAAACAAAAAAAAAATATGGATTTCAAATAGGGACTGAGAAAACTGGACTCCAAAAATCCCCTAATCTTAAATGACCCCAAAGGCCTTGTGTAATAGCACCTTAGCTATGCAGCCTATTGCAGTGGAACCAGAAACCTGGAGACCTGTTGGTTTGCACAGAAAGATGGGTGGAGTTGGGGGGAATCAATATGTTATATGTTGGTCAATCTGCTTATTCCAGAAAAAGAACAGAATGGCCACTGCTTCCACAAGGGCAGACTCAGAAGGTCTTCCCGAGGCACTGCACCCTCAAACGCATCACTGTGGCAACCAACCTGTGGATGAGCTTCTTCCATATGGCTGGCTCTCAGATGTCAGTCAAGGCTTCATTTGTCACCTAGCTATTGTACCCCGGGACTTCCACCATGCCCCAAGCTGTTTATTATTGGGAAAAACTCATCATCCTGCAAGATCCTAACAACTATGATCCCGCACCTCAACATTACCTTCAGTCCCTAATATTGGAGAATGGAGCTCACTCAGAACATCTCATTTCTCATGTGGCTACCCTATTCTGGGGCTTCTCCACCCTCCCCCACCCTTCTGGTACCTCCTTCACCCCCTTTCAGCTTCCTTTTGTGTGTTATCTTCCCCAATTAGATCGTGTAAGCTCTTGAGGGAAGGACTAGATTTCTTTTTTTGCATTTGTATCCCCAGCTTAACACAGAGCCTGGAACATAGTAAACACCTAATAAATGTTTACTGATTGACCAGGCTTGAACTGGAAGCATTACTAAGTACTGCCTTTTCTTTCAAATGAGAATATAGTGAAGAAAGATTCCATTAAACTATATTAGTGTAAATAAAGATACCTTTATTTTAGACCTGGTTCATTCACTTAGAAGCATGATATTGGGCAAGCCACTTTACCTTCACAGGTCTCAATTTCCTCACCTGTAAAATGGGAATAATATTTTCCAGTCTACTATACAGGGTTGTTAGCAAAAATCAAATGAGATAAGGTGAAAAAGCTTTGCATACTATAAAGTAATGTATAATTGTAACATAAATTTGTACTACTTGTTATTTAAATGTCCCCAGCTCATTAATTCTACAAGTACCATTTGTATTGTATTAAATAGCACACTTCATTCATGAAGGTAGCTCAGTCATTTAATTACGTAAGAGCCCAAGGGGTTGTTGCTATGTTTTTGCACCTCTACCCTGTTATCAGGTGGTGGAGGGTGTGGGGCTGGGACAGAGGAAAAAAAAAACAAAACAGAGGAGGACGAGGACAGGGAAAGAGCCAGAAAGAAAAAAGAGACAGGGGGATAAAGAGGGAGGGAAGGGAGGAGGAAAAAGAGACAAGGTGAGAAAGGGAAAGAGACAGCAATAAACACACTTCCCTCTGGAATGGAAAGCCGAGGTGGCTAAGAAAGACTACTTATAACTAAGCGAGTCAAGTCTCTATTCCTATTTAATGTCTTCCAAGAAAATATCAAAAAGGTTCTTTCAATGCATCAAAAAATATATACCTATGTAAGTTTAACAGTTTGCATCATCCAACCCAAAGTGTAGCAACCAGTTAAAAGGAAACTGGACAGTCCAGTAAGAACCAGGCCTATACCACAGGCATATTTTTTTTTTAAAAGGATACAACAGGTCACTTAGAAGAGTGCCTTGGTGAGCACAGGGCAGCTAGGTGGCACAGTGAATAGAGTAGTACCAGGCCTGGAGTCAGAAGATTCATTTTCCCAAGTTCAAAATCTGGTCTCAGACACTTACTAGCCATGTGACCCTGGGCAAGTCACTTCACCCTGTTGGCCTCAGTTTCCTCATCTCTAAAATGAGCTGAAGAAGGAAGTGGCAAACCACTCTAGTATTTCTGCCAAGAAAACCCCAAATGGGGTCATGAAAAGTTAAACACAACAGAAAACTACTGAACAAAAACAAAATTGCTCAGCAAGTGCCTAACAAAGAATCAAATTATTACTTCTCATCTTGCACTCTATCTCACAAATAACAACTTTAGGATCTAGGAAACTTTTCCATACTTGCAACTCTAAGACCTTTAGATTTCTCTTCTTGTACAACACTTCTCCACTCAATACCCTCTTGCTCCCTCCTCCCAGTTATCATCTTCCCAAGACATAGACCCTGAGTATGTATTGGGCCCCAAAGCCACTTAAATAAATATCACCTTCAGGGGGCAGCTAGGTGGCACAGTGGATAAAGCACCGGCCCTGGATTCAGGAGGACCTGAGTTCAAATCCAGTCTCAGACACTCAACACTTACTAGCGGTGTGACCCTGGGCAAGTCATTTAACCCTCATTGCCCTGCAATAAATAAATATTTGAAAATTGAAAATACAAAATAAATACCACCTTCTAACCCCACAGTCTAATCTATATACATCAAATATACATACACACACATACATATACATGCATATATACATACATACATATATATGTATCCATATCTATCATCTATATATATGCCTATATATACCTTTATAGTTATCTGTTTCTATGTATATCTACCTACCAAAAGAGATAGGTAATATGCATAGAGAATCCTGTTACATGACTAGGAACTAGCTCCCATTTTATAAATAAACTTAGAAATAAAGAGATTATGTCAATTCTCTGAGGGCACACAGCTAAATTCTCGAAGCTAGGTCTCCTGACTTCTAATCCAGTGCTCTTTTCAGTAGCAGCAAACCCAAATTCCCCCAGTACTATGGAGAAAAAAGCCTGGCAATCCCTTCTCATTCTATTAAGCTTCTGTACCAAGCTCCCATCCCTTTTCTCTTTAGCTTCACAGCTCAAGTTGCACCAATCAGCTGGATCATCATTATGTGGCTTTTTAAAAGGGGGAGGGGGGGGGAGGAGAGTAAATTCAGCCAGTGGCTGAATATATTGAAGCCAGTGACATATTCTAACAAGAAATGTAGAAGAGTAGATAGAGATAAGTCAAAAGAAAAAAAACTTGTAAACAATTTCTATTATGGGTTATTGTTTAATTATATATCTGAAAACATAGCCTGGTATAATAGACAGAGCAGGCTTCAAAGCCAGGAAGCATGTGTCCAGTTGTTTTCAGTCATGTCTTCATGACCCCATTTGGGGTTTTCTTGGCAAAGATACCGGAGTGGTTTACCATTTCCTTCTCCAGTTCCTTTTATAGACAAGGAAACTGAGGCCAAAAGGGTAAAGTGACTTGCTCAGGGTCACACAGCTAGGGTCTTCCTGACTCTAGGCCCAACACTCTATCTACTGCACCACCTAACTCCTCCAGAAGATCTGGGCTCAAGTTTCATCTCTGACATATTCTGGCTATGAGAACCTGGACAAGGCACTTAATTTTCTCAAATGCTCTAAGGCAACTCTAAAACTATGAGGTTGCAGAGAAGGTGCTGACCTACACTGGTAGAGGGAGTTGCCTCACCCAGGAGCTCCTTACTAATGAATTCACAGGTCCGGTCTCCATCGCCCTTACCTGAAGGCTTAGACACTCCTGGTGACACACAGGTGAAGGTCATATTACCTTCTCTCTCTCAGCTTCTACCTCAACCCCAAATCTGGTGTTCTTGCCTTTACCATTTTATTTTTTCTCCCATCTCTTACATACTGCCCTACTGACATTGGTGTCAGCTACTGGGAAGATGATTGGCAATCTTTTTGAAGCTAAGGTGGAAGAGCAGCCTGGCTTTGTATCTAGAGCTAAATGAAGTACCTCTCCCACTTCTTCAGGCAACAATTTCAAGTCCCAATCAGACACACTGCATCTGGTTTTCAAACACTGGGGGGTGTGTGGGGGGGTATTGATGACAACATCTGAAGTCACAACCCTCTGGAGGTCCACACTTTATGTTCCTTAAAAAAAAAAAAAAACCAAAATTGACCAAATCTATCAGAGGATAATAAAAGTTTTTTTAAAGGAGAGAAGAAAGCTGCCCTAATTAAATCTAAACTTTAGCTGATAGCACAGCAGCCTTAACTTCCCAATCACCTTTGATCTCTGCAGGGAGAGCAGGAGAGCAGCATGTGGACCTGCCTCTGCAGTTGGATAGGTCAGGTCATTAGTTTTGTGGAATGCTGTTCTGGCTGATGGTTGGTAATATGTCACCCAAGAAATAACTTTGTAAGACAAGGAACTAAGAAACTGGAGAATCCAATATGGCAACAAGGCATATAAGACCTATTTCCCATCTATTATCTCGTTAAAAAAAAAAAAAGGCAAAGATGTGAGTAGTTGTTTTGTGTGAGAATTAGAATAACACCCCCTGCTGGGAAAGATATTGCAGGTAAGCTCCACCATGAGGAGAAAGCATGTGATTTAGAAACCATGTGACTTTAGCATACGGAAGTTGGCATCTGGAAGTTACATCTATAGAACCACCTGTGGAACCTGTCAATCAGAGCTAGCAGCCAATTAGCTTGGAGAGGTGGGGGGGGGGAGGTGTGGGTGGACAGCCCTGTTTCCAATTTCTCAGGAGGCCAATCACCTGAACCCTACAACTTTCTCTTGTAGCTCTAGCTCCCATTTATAAAATCAATTTTATGTTAATTTCGATGCTGATTTCACGTTGATGTCAACAAGAAAGCTACTGATGGATGCACATTGACATCAATATTCTTCTGCCTATTGCCCTTTCAGTCTTAATCTAAATAATCCACAGTGCTATTTAAATGTATGAGTATCACTGAAGAGTTTTGTGCACATTATTTTTTATAAATAGAGATGCCAGACACCAAAAGGCCAAAGAACATTAATACATGAATTCCTTAAACAGCTTTTCTCCAGCTGCCAGGGAGGGACATTATATTAGCAGAGGTTGGTTTCCAAGGGGAAAGGCTGTATTCCCTCTGGGAATAGATAAGGCCACCAAGAACACACATTCTCAGCCAAAGCCCCTATATACCACCCATCATATAACAACCTCAAGTTGTTCCAGGATTCTGGAAATCAGAGGCATCAAACTTTAAAACATACTTCCTAGAAAGTAAGCTTTCGTAAATAAGAAAGGCAACTGTTGTGAGACTATTTTAACACTGACAATGATTGTTGGTGTTTATGCAGAAAAATAACCTTAGGCAGCTTTGGGATAAGGTCCCACAGCAACTAACTTGGGAGGGAAAACTTTCCCTTTTTCCAAAGCAAACTAAACATGTCTGTCTCTATTTTCATACTTTTCCAAGACTTTTTGTCCTAAAATGTACTGCAGCAGAAGGCTAAAGCATCTTTAATTTGGGTGAGGCCTGATCGCATGACTCCTTTTCAGCCAATCACAAATGTTCCCTTTAACTCCAAAAAACCAGATTCATCAGCAAGTATGTTCAAGTACAACAAATTCAGGATACATGAACAAACCCAGCCATCAGAACTGTGCCTGGCACAAAAATGAGTTTGTGGAATTTTTAAAAATTGTATACTATTCATTTTTACTCTGTAACCCAATATACCAATACCTAAATTAGGGCCTGAAGACAGTGTTCTGTAAGCCAGCTCATATCACTCCTACTTGCCAAATTCAATTGAGCCAACAAACACACATTTTAAAATGTGTCCAAATTCCAAAAGTTTAAGGGTGTTTTTTTTTTTTGGTCTCAGGTCTGGTTTATTCCCCTGTGGCTCAAAATAACTAAAAAGGGCCACATATTTTATGTTGACTCACACTGGAAATTTTTTTCCATGTCACTACTGATCTGGACAATTTTGCTTGACGCTTTCCTAAACTCAAATTATGTTTGTAGTATATACACATTAAGACTGGAAATTTTAGGCTGGCCATTCATTTTTCTGTCTGCTTCATTCTTTTGAGTTACAGTAATAGCATTTACACACACACACACACACACACACACACACACACACACACACACACACACACGGTTTGCAAAATCACTTTACACATATTAATTCATTTTGTTCTTCTCAATAAACCTAGGAAGTAACTGGTACTATAGTTATCCCCATTTTTATAGATGAGGAAATTGAGGCAGTTTGCCATGGTTCACACAGCTGGTATCTGATGCTGGATTTGAACTCATCTTCTTGACTCCAGGTCCAGTGCTCTATCTCCTGAACCACCTAACTATATAGCTGATAGTGGATAGTTATTTCCACTATGTGCTTAAAATTGAAGTGCCATCTTGGATATGTAATATAGCCAAAAAAACCAAGGTACCACTGCACTAAAAATACACAGTAGCCATCACCATCACATTTTCCCAACCTGTACAGCTTTGCAGTTCCTTGTTTCTCTACCCTGAGATTCTGCAATTGGGATTAAACTGCACTGAAGGTAAACCACTAATTCCCAGCTCCTGAACTAGCATACAGATACCAGCTACTCTAGAGATCTATCTAATTATACTTGATTAGTGCTCAAAAATTAAATTACCATATAAACTATTCACTTTTCCAACAACCTTTTACAGGCTATAGAATACTCAAAAGCTTACTGACCAAACAACAACTAAACTGGAAATTAGGTTTTTGCTTTTAAGGAAAACAGGACACAAAGAAAAATTATGGAAATAGCTAAAAGACTACAGGAAGGAACTCAAAATAAAGATTATAAAGGATTGACTTCAGCTGTATTAAAGCATACATTAAGCCCCAAAATGGCTAATGATGTGTCTTCCTCTAAATATCTATCAGTTTTATTATAAATTATGCTACTTTTTTTCCCCAAAAACAAAGAAAAAAGGTCAAATCCAAGAAAACACACTTATCAATATATTTTAGTCATCATGAACCCCAATTATTGAAAAAAAAAAATAGGAAGGAAGATGGGAGTGAGATTCAAAATAAGATTTGTTCTTAAGCAACCTACCATTTAAAACCCTCCACAAAGATAGGTTCCCACCTACTTTTCTTTCTTATTTCACTTTACTCCCCTTCGCCCACTTAGCATTCCTGTCAAACTGACATTCTTCCACCATCTTTCTGTTTGCATGCCTCTGCACAGTGGTCCAAACCCCCAAGCCTGGAGTGCGTCCCTCCCTCACTTGCACATCAGAATTCCTAGTTTAATGCTACCTCCTTCGAGAGGCCCTTTGGGATCAGCCTGTTTTGATTCCCCCAGGTTGTTAATACTCTCTTAAAACTGCTTTGTATTTACTCATCTGGATAAACCTTGTATCTCTGCAGTGGAAAGGAAACTTCTTTTTTTTTTTTAATGTTCTTTTTTTCTTTTTGGTGAGGCAATTGGGGTTAAGTGACTTGCCCAGGGTCACACAGCTAGTAAGTGTTAAGTGTCTGAGGCCAGATTTGAACTCAGGTCCTCCTGAGTCCATAGCCGGTACTCTATCCACTGTGCCACCTAGCTGCCCCGAAAGGAAACTTCTTAAGACAAGGACTATTTATTTTTGGTTTTGTATAGTAGAAATTTAACAAATATTTGTTGAACTAAAATTCTTAACTCTATCATAGGCCAAATATTTCAAACTGAAGCTTCTATCCTGACCCTGCCTCTGATCCAAAGGCCTTAAAAGAACTTTACACACACACACACACACAAATAAATATATATATATATATATATATATGAATGCATACCTTTACATACATATGCTTCCCTCCATACACAAACATCAACAGAAAAACTTTTGATCCTTTGCTTTATGAGCATGTGTGTGAATATGCATACAAATCCATGAAAGGATCAGAGATCCTTCCTGCCACAAGTTCAATGAACAACAGACCTACCTTGTAGCTTAATATCAGGGGGCAGCAAGCTCTAGTTCATGAAACAGCCTTAGTCCAATTAGCATTTCCAGATGACCTATGATTTGACCACAAAAACCAAAGCCTGAGCCCAACCCAAGGCTGATATGAGGGACATTTTAAAATATTCATAGAGCTAGTCAGCAGACTTAATGAATTCTAGCTAAAATGGTATGTACAGTTTTTTGTCTTCAGATGTGCTGAAGGTACCATACAGACATCCCATTTAAGACTCACAGATTTAACTAGAAAAGATCTTATGGGGATACTCATAAAGGCCCCACTGAGAAAGACAGGTACCACTCGGTTCATTTTACACAGTGGGGAGGCCTCAAGTCCAAAAAGATACACTTTCTAAAATCACATACTCTCAGAATTTGAAGGCATACCACAGGCCACCTAATCTCAGATATACCTAAATAAGTATCCCCTCTATAGCAAAACTGACAAATAGTCATCCAGCACTTGGCAGCTATGTAAAGGATGGACTAGAGAGATATGAGACAGGAAGACTAAAGGAGGCTGTTACAATTATCTGGGAGAAGGGTAGGTAATGAGGGCCTGATCTAAGGTGGTGGTTATTTAAGTAGAAAGGAGTTAGCTTGCTGCAAGAGATGCTGCAGAGGTAGAAATGGCAAGTTTTGTCAACTAATTGGTTACACGAGATGAAGGACAATGAAGAGTGGAGGATAACAGCTAGAAAAAGGGGTGGTACCTGAGAAACAGGAAAATTAGAAAAGGAGAGGATCTGGGTGGAAAGATACTGAGTTCTACTTTGGACATGTGTTTGAAATGTCTACGTTGGGTTTGAGATGTACACACACGTACGTGTACATACACACACACAAACACGCGCACGCGCTAACCTCTACCCTCAGCTTGTGATGTTTCCCAAACTTCATCTATTTTCTTTCATTCTAAGTAATCTGTAATGTCCTAAAAAAAAATCCTGATGACAATATTTCTTCTATTTCTGCTTTCATCTTCACCAAAGTGCTCTCCATCATGCTTTCTACCTGATACCTAAACTGTGAATATAGCTTCTTATTATACAATGCTATATATACAATATAACTCTCTGCCAAATCCTCCCCACTCCATCCCCAGCTTTACCTTTCTTGTTTCTGTTGCCTAAGTTACACTGTTCCAGAGTCATATTCCAATCATGGATATCATTCTAACAAGTCCCAGTGATACCAAAAAAGGGTCAATTTCATATAGCAACTCCTGCAGAATAAGGCCTAACACCTAAGATCTCCTGACTCACAGGTGACTCAATCACACATTTTTTCCTAGGAAGTAGAGTCAATTCAGCAAAAAAGAAGAAATATGCTCCCTAAAGTACAGCCTGGTCACTACTTAAGTGAACTGCTACCACCAGAAGAATGATGGAACTACTGAGTTAACAGATCCTTTTCTGATTCCAATTTTTAAGAAGTCAGACCTCAATGAAGTATATTGATAACATCATTTATTCTTATAAGCACATGCTTTTTCAACTCCCACAATCTTTACACTTCCAGGTTAGAACTTTGTGTCAACTTTTAATTTTACTAAAATCTTTAAAAACATGAAGCCAAGAATATATATTATATCAACTGAACCACAGTCCTTTTATCTAAGGTATGTCCTATAAAAATGATCTATTTCTCACCTCATTTCCATTGTACCCACTGAAATAATTATTTAATTTTAAGTCCTATTCAAGTTTTTTAGAAGTTGAAGATGTTATCAAACACATTTGATCATTCTGCTTTAATGGAAATTGTTTCTATTAGTTTTAATGTGAGGCCAAGAAGTTTAGACTCTGTTTTATGACATTCATTCTTTTAAATTCTTCATTATGACATCAGACTTTGGTGTAGAATAACATAGTTGAAAACATACAGGTAATTATACTGGGAACCCCACTCCCACCACACCCCAGCAAGAATATCTTGGCATTTATTAAAGTCATGGTAGTAGTTTACAAGCGGTGTGTGTGTGTGTGTAAAACAAAATTTGAATGGCCTGTGACCAATTTCAATATTTATTTTCCCATTCTGACTTATTTTAACAGCCACACTGATGGTCTGCCATCTAGTGGCCATTGCAATATCGGTTTTTAGAACTTTCCCCAAACAGAAAACCAAAAACTTACCAAAAAAGATGAATTTGTGGGTAACATTTATAAAATAAAATTTAGTATTTACCTAAAGGAGGCAGAAAAATTTTAAACTAAAATGTTGAGTCAATATTTAGTGACAATGAAACAGAAATGAGGATAAGACATTTCTCCAAGTCTGGACTCAATGAAGAGATATTGGAAGACACCTCCCCCAAATTCTTTGCAAAGCCAGAAGTCAATGGATAGAGAACACTGATTAGTTTCACTGAACTTTTTTCTTCCTCCTCTTTTTTATTCATTATTATACAGGATAACTCCCAGGGAGAGGATGAGGAGAACTATACAGTAGAAAATGTAGGTGGTGTAAAAACAAAACATAGCAATAAAAACATTTTTAGAGCATTTCTGAAATTTTCTAACTCAAGGGGATAAAGAATTCCATTTACAAAAATTCATATGCAACTTTCTTGGAAAGTCTCTATTGCTTAAAACAAGGTACCAGCAGTACTGCATTAGCCACACCTACTCTTTTCATCCAAGAATAAGCAGCTCACACATGAGTAGTACAGTAGTCATGCCAGTGTTACAACATATGCTCAGAAGTCCAAGCAAGGGAAGAGGTTCCCCAAGGACATGCTATCCAAATTTATTTCTTAAACTCCAAGACTAATTTATATAGAATCTCTGGCCTTCACACTACTTTCAAAAAAGGACAAAGAAAAGCTGAAGAAATCTCTTCTCAGCCTGTTATCCCAGAATCTACTCTGAACTATCAGTAATTTGTTTGTGGAAAGAACACTACCTTTATATCTTCTCTCTCCCCTATAATCTTCACCTTCAGAACTAAAACTCTAGTAGTCGAAAATAGGAAAATATCTATTCTCTTTTCTCCATGTAAGCTACAGGGTCTCCTTGTAGCTCAAAGTTCCTGCCCTTTAAAGGCCTAACAGCAGTACCTCCTCACCCCCTTTTAATGCTAAGCAAGATCTCAAAATGTTCATTTGAGGGAAAACTATATTAAACAATCTGGGCAGGAGTACAGATGGGGAGGCAGAGAGAAGGGGAGGAGTTCAAGGAAAAATTGAACCACCCTCTGCTATTGAACAGCATTCTCTTTGCCCCTATAAATGAGTCATCTGTTTAATGAATTTGAAGATGCAAGCACAAGAACAGTTAAGAGTATTAAGAGTACTGCTTTGCTTAAAAAAAAAAAAGATTCAAAGTGTTAAAAGATGACTGATGCAAGCAAGGTTAATGATAAGCACAACATGTTTTATTCTTCTAATATTAATCTTATGCTTGCATGCTATTTCATAAAACTCATTTGATGACAAAGTGGCTTTTAACTAGGACTGAAACTTGTATCTTGTCAAGAAGGATAAAATGAACTGACTGTCATATCTCTAGCTCTTCTCAGCAAGACAAAGAAGTGAAGACTTGAAATAATGGCTTAGGGAAAACTGGAAATAATGTTGTAAATTCAGGGCCTAGATACCCAAGCAGACCTAAACACTTGCTATAACAAAGAAAACTTCACCTTGGAGGGCCTGCAGGATGAGAGTCCCTGCCTGTGCTTCATACATCTCAAAAAGCTAGCTAGCGTTCCCCAACCCTAACCTTAGTTAAGGATTCAGGGTAGAGAATAATTCATAACATGTGCACTTTTCTACTCATGTAGGACATTTTATAAACATCATTTCCAATTTTAGGCTTCAAGTGAAAAGAAAAAACAGACAAAATTAGAAACTTACTTTAACACAATATATTGCAGATTACAAGTTGAAGTGCTTGGGAAGACTAGGAGGTGGAGAGGAGAAAGAAAGAACACAACTTCTTCCTGAAGCACAAACATGGCCATCTTCTACCCAATTAACAGTAATGGGGGGGGGGGGGCAGGGCAATGAGGGTTAAGTGATTTGCCCAGGGTCACATAGCTAGTTAAGTGTCAAGTGTCTGAGGCCGGATTTGAACTCAGATCCTCCTGAATATAGGGCTTTATTCACTACGCCACCTAGCTGCCCAAATGTTTTTTAAGTTTTTTTTTTTAATCTTCTACCCTATTAAAAAGAAGTCCCCTTAGTTAATGCTAAATTAAATAAATTGACTTCTGTCATGCATATGTTTGAACTGTGGGCCAGGGCCTAAACAAGTGAAATTGCAGTAGTAATTTACAATGTGAAAAAGGTAATAGACCTATATTTTTGAGGCTATTCAAAGAAGTAAACTTTGAAACACTATAATTCAGTTTTAGGAGTTAAATTAGTTTCAAAAACACAACTATTAACAAACCTTTAACTGAAGTATCTGTGGATTTCAAACACCAATTTCTGACTAACAAACCTTCATAACAAAGCAAAACCCATAAAGGGACACCAAGCAGCAGGCAACTAACTCTTTCTGGGATGTTAAAACACTAGAAAGAAACAAAATAGGAAGGTTCAGCACAGATCACTCATAAGGCTAAAGTGAAAGATGATGGTGGTGATGGTGATGATGATAACCAGGCTGAGAGAACACTCTAAACCTTCAGTTCTGTGGCCTAAACTACCAGCCAGCAGGAATTAATTCTCAATGTTTCTAGTGAGTTGTTCTAGGGAGTTGATAAGCAACCAGGCTTATCGAAGGGAAATACTATTATCAAGCAGGACTAGAGCAGAAAGGTAAAATCTATTCATTGTACTGTCTCACTTTTTTTTTTTTAAACCAGACTAAGTATTCAAGGCAGAGGAAAAAGAATGCTGATTTGGTACCTGGGTGAGCACTGCCAAGTCACTTCAATTTTCTGGGGTTCAGTTTCCTTATCTGTAAAAGGAAGGTGGCTGGGCTAATTTACCTTTAAGATTCCTTTGAGCTCTAAATCCCATTCCTTTTAAAAAACAAAACAAAAAAACACCACCAAACTAAAACTTTAAAACAAAAACCTAGAAATGAAAAATTTTATCTTCAAATTTTCCCCATAAAGTTCTGACTTGATTTTTAAAATGAATGGCATCTAAGATTTCATTATAAAATAGGAACAATGCATGTGGCACATTTATTCCCTAGGTACATAAATGTTTCACATACAAAAAAGATGATCATGACATCTATATAATAAATGCCATTTTCATGAAGTTTTTTAAAACAAATTTTAATAAGCATAATTGAGAAAGGAAATGAAACATGATACTCTTTGACTTTATACCTATAGAAAGCTTAGCTAGCTGTCCAGACCACAGGGTCATAACCAAGGCATCACTGTTTATACAGCATGGTAGTTTATCCTAATTGCAGGGCAACTTTCTAGAAGCTATACATCCTCATGATTGAATAGTTTTGCAAAACCAAACTTATAAAATGACAATTGTCACATGTCCCACATTGGATAATTTATCCCTGACAGCACTGACCTCACTCACATATGAACTAGAAAAGGACAACTTAATCAGCAAGTGTCACCCTGAACAGTGATCTGGCAATTCCAGTCTTCCCTGAAATGTCCAGCCAAATTAAAGTAGTAGAAATTGTTTCTATTGAAGAAGCAAATATCTTCAGTTTGCTATACAGATCATGAAGCGCACAATCCAAATAGAAATGCAAAATTTCTGACAAAATTAGAAATGCAAAGTAGATTTATAATTTTGCCTAAGAGGGCTCAAGAAGAGATCCTTATCTACCAGTCTCCAATATTTCAGGAAACTTTTCTTAGCAGAATAGCTGATCTATGTTGGATGACAGATCATTAATTTTCAAGCTTTATTACACAAGGTATAGGCCCCAACCTGGAAATATATGGCAGTTTCTCATTAAAAGATTGTATTTAGACATGACATTAAACAAAATGGAAGGAAAAAATTTTGGATTATGCTACTGTTAAGGTATAATGGAGGCTAAACCAAAAAAGTAACTACAAACACCACAATAAAAGTGGTAGTAAGAGAAGAGAGACTTGAAAACATTTAAAACTACATTAAAAAAAATTTAAGGCAAGTGGAGTTAAGTGAGTTGCCCAGGGTCACACAGCCAGTTAAGTGTCTGAGCTAAGACTTGAACTCAGGTCCTTTTGACTCCAAGGCCAGTCCTCTATCCACTGTACCACCTAGATGCCCTCAAAACCACATTTTTATTACAAAAAATTGATTAATCTTACAGCCTTTCATAATTAGTTAATTATAGAACAAGATTAGCTGAGAAAAGATCAATATACAAATACACATAGTGAAATATAATAGTATAAAATCTGCAAAAGAATGTTGAAGGAGCAACAGTAATTAATGCTTTAATTTGAAAGTATATTTTCCATCTGGAAACAGTTTTCTTGACTTCTGTAATTCAGCTGAGATTTGGATTTTTAATCTCAGGGTTAACTAAAAAAGAAACCCTTTCCCACAACATTCTTCAGCATCCTTGGAAGTGGCACAGTGAGGGGACACTAATCCACTGTTGTTAGAGCTGTGATCCAACCATTCTGGAGAGCAATTAAGAACTATGCCCAAAGGGCTACAAAACTGTGCACACCTTTTGATCCAGCAATACCACTCCTAGGTTTATATCCCAAAGACATTAAAAAAAAAAAAAGAGGAAAAGGTCCATTTGTACAAAAATATTTATAGCAGCTCTTTTTGTGGTGGTTAAGAATTGGAAATCAAGGGATCCCCATCAATTGGGGAATGGCTAAACAAACTATGGCATATGACAATAATGGAATATTATTGTGCTATAAGAAATGACAAGCTGGATGATTTCAGAAAGGCCTGGAAACACTTATATGATCTAATGTATAGTGAAGTGAGCAGAACCAGGAGAACGTTGTGCACAGTGACAGCAATTGTATTTGATGAAGAACTGTGTAAATGACAACTATTCTCAGTAATACTATGATCCAAGACAATCCCAAAAGACTAATTATGAGGCATATGCTACCAGCCTCCAAAGAAAGACCTGATATCAATTGAACACAGACTGAAGCATGCTATTTTCATTTTGTTTCATTTTTTCTTTTATTCGAGTCTTCTTATACAAATTGACTACTCTTTTGTATATAGTGTATTAAATCTGAAAAAGCATTTTCTTCACAAAAACTTGTGAGAGAGGTAGGATCATCCACACACTTTACAGAGAAGAAAACTGGGGCTCAGAGAGGTTAAATGACTTGCCCATGGTCACTCAGTAAGTAGCAGAACCAGAATCTGTGCCAGAGTGTTTTGGCTCTAAGGCTAGGTATTACTCTACCACACCAGGCCACCTGTCAACAAAGTCTGTCTTCTGGGAGTATATATTAAAGAGCTAACTTCATATGGAAATAGTAAATCTGTCTCTCTCAACTTGGATTCTTAGTTTCCTCTGAGAGGGAATAACAACAATATGGAGCATCCCAACTGACTCATTATAAGACTGAACAGGTAAGACTGATATTTTGGAATCTATCCAGTTATTTACTTCCCCAAAGACCACATGGTTGTGTCTAAGTCCCCTGGATCAGTTTTCCATGTCTGGCAGCCTATCTCCTAATATCCTAGTTCAAATTCTATAAGGCCTCATAATATAGGTTGTGTATAAATTTTCCATCTCCACAAAGAACTGAAAATGCACAGTAAGTTTCAATTAGAATCACTTATATGCATTTAAGATACCTAAGGGAAAGAATTTTACCTTCAAACCTTTAACAACTTGAGCCCACTGGGTACAGACTATTGTATTATATAACTGTGAAACATAAAACACAAAGCCAGTAGAATACCTTATAAAAGTTAACAACCTATGATGTGTTACTGATTACTATTAAACCTACTATTAAACCAAGACCCTTTCAGAGTTACTTAGAAGCAAAAGTGTGACTCTGACACCTGTCTAAAGAAGTTTAGCTATGGGGGAAGCAAAACATAGGGCTAGCACCTCTTGAAGTTCCACTAGGAGGTGAAAAAACAATCGCATTTTGGGATGCCTTCCCAACACTGATTTCAAGTTTTGGAGTTTGCTCTTTGAAATCTGAAGCTGTTCAATCTGTAGCATCTAGATGCTGAGAGATTGAAACAAATCAGAGTTAGGTGGCCACCATCCAAATCAAGTTTGAGGAGTATTAAGGATATTAAAAGAATAGCTTCTTCCTTCCCCCACTCCCCACCTTGCCCTCTTAAAACCTACTTACTTTACTCTTAGAAGCCACTTTCTTGAGTGATATCTAATCACTAATTATGGTGACTATGGCTGTCACCAGGTCAGCACATGCTGGGTGTCTGCAGCACTAGCAGGAACTCTGACCCTACTGAGCAGAACCAAGGGCACCTGTTAAAACAAAAATAGAGAGAAAGGGAAGTTAAA
The DNA here is from genome assembly GCF_019393635.1 of Dromiciops gliroides. Classification (NCBI taxonomy): domain Eukaryota; kingdom Metazoa; phylum Chordata; class Mammalia; order Microbiotheria; family Microbiotheriidae; genus Dromiciops; species Dromiciops gliroides. The sequence continues at coordinate 545,215,192 of NC_057861.1, read as the reverse complement.
ACTAAAGAGTTAACTAATCACAGTATGAATGACCATGAGCAAATCAAGCAGTCTGATTTTTAAAAGAAATAAAAACTTTATTGTCTTAAATGTACTTCATATTCACAATAAAGCTATAAAGATATGGTAAATATTTAGTTCTTATATTCCAACAGAATATAAGGATAAATGTATTTGTATACATATATATGAGTCTATACATATTTCTAACAAGAAATAATTTCTCTCAAGGAGAAGCCAGGAGCATTTTTTCCCCACTGTTTCATAAACTTTGGCAATGGCTAATTACCTCAATTTTTAAAATGTACTTTTTATTTAGGACAAGTCACATTGTACCAACAACAACAGTAATACCTAATGTTAGCATCACCAAGTGCTCTAAACTAAGTTACAATTTGGATTCGGAAACATTTCATTCACTACTATTTACTGACTACGGCTTCAGACTGAGTAATAGAACCAAAAAACAAAGATCTCAGAAAAAGTAGATGACCTCTCCTAACTATTAATATATATATAACATTAAGTCCTGATTAACCAGTCAATCTTGAAGATCAACCTCGTCATCCACAAGACTGCAAGCTGCCTTTCCTCCCCATGGCTCAAAGGCATTTCAAATTGTGAAAGGGGACATAGTTTGTGTTCACTTTACAAGACCTACCCTCTCTACTCAGTTAAAGAGCAACCACCAACAACCACCTGACACGCCCCAGTCTCAGCCAACACACCCCTCTTCCACAGCCCTACCTGTCAGTAATGAATTTTCAGCATTCCCCCTTTCACTCTTTAGTGTTGACCTTAAGACTTGAGAGAAATAATAGGTTCTGCAGAAGAAAAATCTACTAAAAAAATTTGCTAGATTGTAAACTCCACATGGATAAGGACAATGATAACACAGACCTTATTCACTTATTCCCTTCTGGGCTCTCATCACCCAGCATTATATAATAGATAGAGGCCTAATAAATATTTGTTGAATTCTAAAAACTAGCAACCCCTAAGTTAGGCTCTCTCCTACTGTGGGTAAAACATGCTGACTTCATCTTTTCAAAATGACAGTCCGTATCTGATCACACAATTAACTACTTGCTTCAAAGGAAAACCACTTTATAAGAAAGAGCCCTAGAAATCAACCACTTAAAGATTCAGCCTATTTCATCCAAGGAATATTATCCAGTGTCATTCCTTATTACCGAATTGTTCCTCTGCTTAAAAGGAGCAAAATATCACCATAGCTGAGAAAATGGTTTTATCAAAAGGCTAGGCTATTCTTCACCTCAGAATGCATAGAGAAGCTAAATAAAACATAGCTCTCTCAACAACATCCCCTGCTTTAAACCGACTCTGCTAACTCCACAATGTCATGCCTCCCTCCATTTAGATCATATTCACATCACTATAGATAGAATTCAGATATAAGGGCAAAGTCACTAAGGGCTATAAGGCACTATAGATAGAATTCAGATATAAGGGCATTCACAGGGCTGTAAGATCAAGGTCTCTCAGGCAATGCTGCAATTCAATCTGAAATAACATAATATGGCAAGGCTAAAACACCGGCCACTGTAAGTCAAAGTCTTTAGAAGGAGGGATGTAATCAGGGTGGTGGTAGATGATGGTCACAAACACTTTACTTAGTAACACCTAAAGAAGAGCAATATATGCTTCACCTCTGCAGAATTATGATGCTTGATGTGTTTCCTTTCAGCTAAACTCACATTTATGCAACAATCCTAAAGAGGTTCCTCTCCTCCCTTAAGTGTAGATGATTCCAGGCAACTCAAATTTTGGAGACTTTCAAACTACCATTTCACTACTGAAATAAACCCAGGTCTAAGCCTTATTTTGTAATCATTGTCTAACTGGACCCAACTTTCGCTTAGGGCACAGAGAAACTAAGCAATATGCCCAAATCACACAGCCACAGCATGTATCAAAGGTTGGCCTCTTCCATTTTCCACAGCAAGCTCTTGCCACTCTACAACACTACTTTTTCTCTAATTAAGATATCAAATAATCTAAGACAACCCATTTCTCTGTCCATCACAGCTTCCAAAAAAAAGAAAAAAATGTTCTTCCTACCTACCATTTGGAAAGAACATGAGAACTTATTGCTTCAAGTTTTGCACTGAAGAGACAGTTGCTCATATAAACATTCTGTTATGTTGTACAAACAGCTATTGAACATTTTCCTGAATTTTATGGAGAACTGGTACTCAACTAGTTAGCTCAACATCTGTAAACAAATACAAAGGGGTAATTGTAAGTTATCAAAAGACAGGGTAACAGGAGTTACCATGTAATTACCATTGTTTCATCCGAGTTACCATGTCCTCACCTCAAAACAACCAGCAGTCAGTAAGCAATTAACTCTCCTTGCCACGGCATGTAAATCAAAAACAACATCAAAATCAGATTAAATTTTAAATCATCTGATGAAATTTAAAACCACTTAATCACAACTCCAATAGTCCAGTGGCCTCAACTGCCCTGTTGAGTCTCCCATTATTTCAAGAGGTTGTTTTTCCCCCCAGAAGGTCCCCAGAGTTTATGAAACAAATCCACCGGCAACCTGAACAGAAAATAAAAATTTGGAATTAAAATTCATGTAGATAGGTGCAAGGTTTCTTTCTAAAACACAACTAGCCCGTTTAAATACCACTGGCTTCAGCACCTCACATTTTTCACCATTTTTTTTAATGTGAAAGAAAAAAAAGCCACCAGTCTGTAAACTGGCTGATGAAATTTCAACCCACAGGATATTTTCATACTTGAGTTATAATAAACCATTGAAATAAGGATGAATAGTGGAAAGCCTAACAGCCCACTGGAAAGAGCATTTTAAGTGCATCATTAGCATATAGAGTAAGTCAAAATTCTTTAGCCTGGGCCAAAGCCAAAAAAGCCATATCAATATAAATCCTCCACTTCTCTGAAAGGCCTACTCTATGGAAGGTGGGGAGGGGGGAAGGAGAATGGACCAAATTATTTGCATAGCATTAATTGTTCTCTTTTGTAATTTGCAATGTAGTGTGTGTGTGTGTGTGTGTGTGTATATATATATATACACACACATGTATGTATATATGTATACACATTCATTAGATTCAATAATTCATATACCTGTCATCCAAAAGGTTTTCACACTTGGAACAATCAGGAACTTCAGGAATATAATCAGTAAAACCTATTAAATAATACCACTTGAAAATGGTAAACAATTATTTTTTAATACATGATTCCATTTTCCCAACCCACTAAAAGGTTTAAATTAGCATTTGTAAAATTGTGTGTAATGGTAGAAGTACCTCAGCGCCATTTATACTTTCAGCATTCTACTGGGCAAGAGACCCAGAATACTATTCACCATGGGGTTTTTTTCCCAATACTTGAAACATCCAATGAGTGAGTTACTTCTGCTACAGAGGCATCAAAATCTCTCAATTCAAACATCTTCACAACTGATAGAAAAGTCATCACGTGAGAGTCAAGCTGGTAAGGTGTCTCTTTAAACCCAGCTACTCTGTTATTCTCAGGACAGACATTTAGTGGAGGGAGTCTCTACTTGAAGCCTTTTAGCTTTGTAGGAAGTGACATAGTTCATGTTCAGATGGCACAGCCTTTGAGAAAGCAGAAGCACCTTTACTGCATATGGTATCAAGTGAAGGCCTCCAGTGAAGGTATGTTTTGAAGAAATACATAATTTCAATTACATCTACTATATTTCAGTTCAATAAGACGAATCAGAGAAGCCTCTTTTTAATGGACTGTTATGTTTGAGGTCAAAACATGAATCTATTAGAAATTAGTGATCTCAAAAGGAAAAGGTAGATAGCTCATAGTTTAATCTGGCTGAGAGAATGGTGCTCACAAGGTAAGTGTCATGGGGTTCAATAACTAGCTAGCTTTTATATAAATCTTTAAGGCCTACAAAATTCTTTACATATATTATCTCATTTGTTCCCACAGCAAAGTACAGTAGCTACTAGAGGTATTATTAGCCCCATTTTACTAATGGGCTCAAAGGGGTTAAATAATTTGCCCACAATGCCACAACAAGCAAGTGTGGCACTCAGGAGTCAAACCTAGCTGTTATTGACTCTAAGTCCCACACACTACACCATTCTAGTTCAAGCCCTAAACTGGGCAATTAACTGTGCTCTTCCACTGGACATAGTTTGGACCCCTAGCACAGGTGATTCATATCCTAAAAGATCTCCTGGTAAATGTTTAACGACCAGTTCTCTGGGGTAAAAAAAATGTATTCACAACACACTTTTAAATTTAATTTGCATTAGTAACATTTTCTCCATCACTTTCTTAAGTCTAGACAATCAACAAAACAATAAATCGAACCCCGATTTGTATCATGCCAATTTCCAAGGTGTAAATGCTCTTACACTGAGTCTGAGCTTGCTCCAGTACACCTTTGCCTTTGATCCAGCAGAATACAAAACTATATGTGTTGCCTAGGTATTTTGTTCCTTGGTCACAAAAGGGACCAGAGTCAAGAATGAGATTGTATCAACACTGAACCATTCTCACTACTGGAAAACAAAAAAACAACCAATTCTTGGAGCACCAGTCCTCTGGATGACAGGTCAATAGTGTCATCTGCCCATACTTTATAAGTATAAAACAGCATATATTGTTCGGTGAAATACTTTACAGAATTATACAGTGGCTCTCAACAAGTTCCTATTGTTATTATATACAGAATTATACAGTGGCTCTCAACAAGTTCCTATACTAGGACACATATTGGTTTTTCATAATTTAATAGCAGCAAATTCTATATAAACACCCGACTTAAAGAAAAAAGACTACATTAATGAATATCCTACTGAATTTTAATTATGAAGAATGGAAGACTCATCAGCTATAGAAAATCAAGGTGACTGCTACCTCTAACTTAGCCCTCATCACAGGATTAGTTTCTGATCTTAACAGTCCAACAGCACACACACAAAAAAAGTACTTAAAAAAATTTAAAACCTGTTTGAGTAGTGAAGTATATTGAAAATATAAAATAGAACCTGTCACATTTCACTCTCTTGCCTGCTTTTTTATTTTATCCAGACTATTAAGCAAAACACTCTCTATTCATGTAAATTATGGTTCAAACTCCTCCCCCATTTCTGTCATTCCTTTGACAAGTTTCTTTACAGTACTTTACGACTATGGGCACAATACTATTATATTTACAAAAAAACTTTGGGGCAGCTAGGTGGCGCAGTGGATAGAGCACCGGCCCTGGAGTCAGGAGGACCTGAGTTCAAATCCGATCTTAGACAAGACACTTACTAGCTTGGCAAGTCACTTAACCCCAATTGCCTCACCAAAAATACAAAAATAAAAACAAAAAAACTTTGTGACTTGATTTGGGGGTAGGATCCCCTTCATCAGAAAGACATATTATGGATTGATGTAGATTTTTTTTTAAATGGTGCCCAAGCCCTGTAACAGTAGCATACAGTCAATGGATAAATATTTCAGTTAAAAAAAAGCAAGAAGTTTGGACACAGAATCTTAAAGTCTTCCAAAAACGCAGTTCATATTTCCAGATGAATAAAATGTTAGTGTCAAAATAGGAATTTTTACATAGTTGAGGCTAGCGCCTCATTCCAAAATCCAAATGATGGTCTGTGAAGGCCCTGCGTGTTCATTTATTTTCTCTTTAATACAATAAGATGAACAAAGAAGCCTTCTTTACAACTATTTTTTATTTTCACATTAATTACTGCTTTCCCTCTCCAAAACCAAACCAAACAGATATCATCTCCTTTAAGATTAGCTCCGTACAAATCTAAATAAATAATTTTTTAAAAATCAGCATATGCTTTATGTGCTTTAAAAATCTCGTGTGCCAAACACATAAAAGGAAAACAATAAAGAGCTGTTGTCCAATTGTGGAAACAAAAAGTAATATGGGGTTTTCTGCTCTCTGAAATGCATCATCAAGTGTGGGTGGAGAAAGAATCTAGAATTAGAAGAACACCAAATCATTCTAGAAATAATTGACAAGGTGTAAATTCCTCATACACAAAGTATTTAGAGCAGACCTTTGATTATTACTAGGCTAGGATTCCATTTAAATCCTTGCAAGGCATAAGGGATCACCCTAACTCTGAAACCTTGAGGTCAGATTTTTTTCAAATGAATAAGTATTCATTATAATCTGAAGCAATTAGGAACTGAGTGATGCTCTCTGTGTGACAGAGCCTCTGACCGCTGTTGCAAAGCTTGGAGTTCTGAGTGATTTAAAATCAAAGGCTAAACACCAAATTTGAAAGAGGTTGACCACTGGCACCAGGCTAATAATGTCATTTTATAAAATAATAATGATAGTCACCCAGATACATTAGTTAGGATCATGGGATCATAGTGGAAAAGAATGGGAATGGAAAAAAAAAAAGCCAACATAATATTTGTCACCACATCCCATTTCCTACACAGGATATAGGCAAAGGCTCCAGCCCCATTCCCCTAGGCACAGATGTTTATCATTTACTGCAAAGGTGCTGAGAGGCCTTCGGGTCCGAGCTCCTCAACACTAGGAACAGTTTATGAATAGAGTTGGGAAGCGGGGAGGAGGTCGAGACTGGAGAATTCATCCACCCCCACCCCCATTGAGGCACAGACCCCAATGCTCTTACCTGGGGCACATTATCCCAGGAGCTCTAGTTCCCTGACACACACCCAACCCCAAACGGTCCCGTCCCCCTTTTCCCATCCCCCCACCCCCGCCCAAAGTCTTAGGGTGGGGGCTGGTGGGGGTGGTCAAGAGAAGGGGATGAGTAAAAGGTAAGTTTCCCGAGCACCAGGTGACTAGGCACAAGGCTCTCCTCACAGCCACCTCCAGGGTGAACAGTTCGGACCAGTCATCGCCCCCTTTTCCCCCCCATCCTCGCCCCCCCCTCCTCAGTTTTACCTCACTACTCCCCCTCCTCCTCCACCCAACTCACAGCTGCTCCTGAGGCTCCTCCAGCCCAGCCAGCCAAACCCTTTCTGGAAACGACGGCAGCCCGAAGGATCCAAACCACCTACCATCTCCGCTCGCGTTCCAGTTCCCTACACCACCGCCGCCGCCTCCTCCTCTTCCAACACCGCAGCCGCCTCCTCCTCATCTGCAACACCACCAGCGGCGGTCGCCCAGAGGCCCCGCCTCCTCCATCTCCTCCTGCATCATCACTTCCGGTAACCCCGCAGCTCTGGGAGGGAGGGCCGAGGGAGCGGGAGGGCGGACGGCGGAGTGACGCACGCAGCAACGTGCGAAGCCGTTGCCAAGTAAGGGCAACGACCCGACCTTCTCACCTCCCCCCCAGTCTCAGGTTGGGGAAGGAGGGGGGAAGGAAATCGTCTGGGCGGAACTGGGCCGAACCACAACGTGGTTAGGTAGGGGGGGTGGAGGCAGATAGGAGATGGGTAGCAGGAGAAGAGGAGGGAGGTGAAGAGATTGACCGTATTTTTAGCGGATACGCCGGAAGGTAAATTTTGCGGGAGGTTGAGGTCTGTGTGAGACTCGAGCCTCCTTTTATCTATGAATGATGCTTCAAACCTATGTTTCCTCAAGTGGTTCGGTCCGACCTGGCCCACCCCGGTCTGTCCGCTTCGACTCCACTGGGCTCCTGACACTCCCTCCTCTCATTCCCCGCACTGTGGGTGGGTGGGGCGGGCGTGATGGACACAGTGTGAGTGTAAGAGGTGAAGGTGGTCTCTGGCGGTGGAGAGCGCGGTTGGCTCGCTAGGGTTGGAGGCAAGGAGAGGGGAGGGAGTTGTGGCTTGGTGCGGCGTTGCTAGGATACGTGGCGGTGTGACCTGCCCCTCCCCCTACCCCCCTCGTGGCCCGTGGGCTCGGGCTCACCTCGCCGTAGTCTTGGTCGCCATTTCCCCGGGGCCATTTACCTGTGTTGGTTTAATCCAACCGATCCCCGCCCCCCTTGTGAGGGTCGGGGTGGGGAGGCGAAGGTGTCTCACCCAGGGGTCGGACTACCAACTGGCTTCCTTTCACGAGGATTCTTCGCCTCATAGACGCGGGTCACTGGGTACTAGGGACACTTGAGAAAAATGACGTGAGCGGCTGCCCTCCGGCCGCTTCCACTTTCTACTGGGGCCGTTAACGTTGCACTATACGTACTCTCTTGATGAATCCATTACTAGGCGGGGAGTGATGGGGGCGGGGGGACTAGAGGGAAGGGATGACCCAAGTACTTGAAGGAAATGGGACGCTGGAGGGATCAGTTTCAGCGGCTGACTCCGGAAGGGTTTGGGGAGGGAATGGCACAGGAGCTGGCCCTTGTAGGGAGAGAAGGAAAATTCATCCGGCTGGAGAATGGGAGTGCGCCCCAGTGGTGTGGAATTTGGAAAGTTAAGTTTCAGTTCCGCCCTCCAGGAGTTTACGAGCTACTCTCATTAGTACGTTACAAGATTGGGAGTGATGTTGAGTTGTTTCAGTCGTATCCGACTTTTCATGACCCCATTTAGGGTTTTCTTGGCAAAGATACTGGAGTGGTTTGCCATTTCCTTCTCCAGCTCATTTTACAGATGAGGAGACTAAGATGAGATGACTTGCCTAGGGACACGATGTTGAGGAAGTGTCTGAGGCTGGATTTGAATTCATATCTCTCTGAAACCAGGTGCGCTGCCCTCTTCTTTGTGTCGCCTAACTTCTCTTGGGAGTGATGGAGAGTGGAGAAAGAGAAATGCAACATGCTTGAAGCTAGGGATGGATCTGTGAAGGTCACACCCAACTTGAGCATTGTAAGGAGAAAGGGAATTCTACGGGCTGGAGAATTGAGTCCTTCCCAATTGAGGATGGGAAGTGGGGAAAGCAACAAAATATACTCATAAATATATTGCAAGATATGGGGGGCGGGGCGGAGAAGAACAATGAAAGATTCATACAAAGTGTTTTAATCCAAGTAAGGGTTTAGAAGGTTACACCAGAGCTGGGCCTTGAAGAGAGGGAAAGAAAGAATTCAATTGGCTACAATTGTAGAATTACAGTTAAATGAAATTTAGAAAGTACACTGTTTCCAAAGGCAAGTCAAGTAACAAGCATTTATCAAGCCAAGCACTGGGAATACAAAGAAAAACAAAATTAGCCCCTGTTCTCAGAGTGCTTACTGTCTAATCAAGGGAGACAACATACTAACAAGTACAAGTTTATATAGGATAAACTAGCTAATCCACAGCAGGGCATCTTAAACTTTCCACTCGACCTCTTTTTGATGGAGAAAAATTTCTGTGATGTTCGGTATGTAGTTATATAAAATACGTTTACATAACTTTACTATCGCCAAGTTTTTGGCCACCCCCACTTTCAGTTACACGACCCCATATGGGATCTTGACCCACAGTTGAAGAAGCTCTGACCTACAGAGGAAAGATGCTAGCATTACGGAGAATCAGGAAATTCTGCTTATAAGAAGGTGAGATTGTAGCTGGAGTTTTAAAGAAGCCAGGGAAACTAGGAGAGAAGGGAAAGCAATGGAGTGCCTTTTGGCCAACGTAAGTGCAAGAAGGCCACAGTTTGCAGATTGCAGAGTATATGACCGGTCTGGTGGGGAGTCCTTAGGTTTTCATCCCTGAAGAATTACCTCTCACACAATTCAATTAGAATAAATGGTCTTTTATTTGGGCTCTTAGAGAAAGTGACTAAGATGGAAGGCAAAGACTTTGCCTAGAGGGGAGGAAGTGGCTTAGAGATTTCTTTCTCCTTAAATGGAAAAAAGGCCCAAGCTTTTATAGATAGATGGGATGACCACCTGATAATGGAAAGTTCCCTTTGGGGGTGGGGAAAGCTTGAATAAAGAGTGGGTTGGGAAAGGCTTTTGAATGGGGGAGGGGGTGGTTGTCCAGACTTCTGGAGTTATCTATGCCCTCGAGGATCAGGCAGCAGCCACACCTTATCTCCTTACTTTGTCTTTGTGTCTGTCCTTTAGTTTAGCTTCTCTGGAAGTTACCCCAGATCCATATCAATTCCAATAGTGAGACTTGTCCATTAGGAAGATTCATTTTGATTACCTTAAATTGGAAGGGGGTAGGATGGGAAAGTGAGGAAAATTGCAGGTTGGAAGAAAAAAAGGCTGCTAAAATAGTCTAATTGAAAAATGATAGCTCTAGAGCAGCTAGGTGGCACAGTAGATAAAGCACTGGCCTTGGATTCAGGAGGACCTGAATTCAAATCCGGCCTCAGACATTTGATCCTTACTAGCTGTGTGATCCTGGGCAAGTCACTTAACCCTCATTGCCCCACCAAAAAAAAAAAAAAGAAAAGAAAAATGATAGCTCCCCTAAACTAAGATTCTAAAATCTTAGTACTGTGGGAAGGACTTTGAACAACATCCAGGCCAGGAATCATTGACCTTTTCTGTTTAATGTACCCTTTTTGGCCATCAGGTGAAACTGATGGAACCCTTCTGTAATATTTTTAATGCATAAAGTAAAAGATATAAGAATACAAAGGAAACCAATTATGCTGAAATATAATTATCACATTAAAAAAAAGTTCCTGGACTCTAGTTTAAACCCCTGTAGGTTACCCCCTTCATAAGGAAAATTAGACTATGAGAAGGGACATGACTGGCACCACCCAGAAAATGTAAGGACCAGAATTTTAATCCAGATCTTTTGAATATAGATCCCATGCATCTTCCATAGATAGGGTGAGTACAGAAGAGGGCATAGATGTAAGGAATGTGGAGGTAAGACTGGACAATATTTGGCAACTGATTGGAAAGAGAAGATGAAAAGGGAAAAATTTTAGGTGATTCATTTTCAGAAGCTTCACTCTTCCAAGGTGACTGGAAGAATGGCATCATACCAACAGAAACAGGAAATTTCAGAGCAGGAACAGTTTTGGGGAGAGATAAGATAGTTTATGAGCTTAGAGTTTGAGGGGCCATGGTGCAGCACATCCAAGGAGAGAGAGCCAGAAGGCATTTTTGGGGTTGTTGTTTTTTTGTGGGGCAATGGGGGTTAAGTGGCTTGCCCAGGGTTATACAGCTAGTAAGTGTTAAGTGTCTGAGGCCAGATTTGAACTCAGGTACTCCCAGGGCCCATGCTTTATCCACTGCGCCACTTAGCTGCCCCCAGAAGGCATTTGTAAAGTATGAGAGCAGGTCAGGAGAGTGATTGGACTGGATGTTGTAAATGATCCTGGCCTGAAACTTGAATTGGGTTCCCTTGCACCCTGACAGTTCTAGAGCTCCCAAGGAACTGAAGCCAATATTTACACTAAGGGAGATTCCAAGACTTCATCCTATGAGCCTAGCCTAGGAGTGTACATAGCACTGTTTATTCCTAGAGACAGAATAATTGAACTCATCTGTCAAGTAGAAATCAAGAGGTCAGTGCTGTTTTGTTGATGTTGCTAGTGACTTAATTTTTGATCCTAGCAAAAAGTTTTCTATTGAATTACCCCACTTCCACCCCTGTAGATTGAGAGTAATGATAGCAGGTCCTGCTCTTCCTTTTTGTTGGTGATATGATAAAATCTAATGGATAAGCTATCTGTACTCATCACTTGCTTTCGTACTCTTCAGTCCTTAACCCCTTGTTAAGCTGGTTTCTAACACAACCCACTTTTGCACAGGATAAAGTGCTGTCCCCTACACTGCCAACTTTTTAAATTCTCAACTCCTTTCAAGCTTCAACCTGAGAGGCACTTCTCCTTCTCCAACACTACCTAATTTCTGCCCCCCCCCCCCCAGTTATAATTGCTTTCTTCCATTGCCTCACACTTTGTATTTATTTAGAAGCTATTTTGTATTTACTTTCCATGTCTGTTATTTCCACTCCATAGAATGCTCCTTGAAGGCAGGAAATTTTTTTTCCCTTCTATCCCCATGTGTGGCTGTGCCTTGCACCTAGTAGGCACTTAAATATTTGTTTAGGGTGAACATAGCACTTGGAAACTCAGGCCCCATAGAAGCTGAAGGTGTGGTAGAATCCCTTATTGAACAATTAAATTCAGCCTCATAGCCCACAAAAACAGTGTTCTCCTGTTAGTACCACCTATGAGAACACATGGGAGTCCAGGAAGGACAATTCTATGCTTCCTGTGGGTCAGTAGCACGCCCGTAGGGTGGTGATTTCTGGTCAGTCTGAATGTGGACGTCCTTGTCTTCGTATGGCAGACAGAACTCACTCAAAATGCATTTAGTGAATCAAACATGTTTGGAATTTATAAGCTAATTTAAGGAATCTGTTTGAAATGGCAGCAACTGTGTAATAGATAGCTAGCTGTTTTCAAAAGTTTAGTTGAGTGATAAAAAACCCCAGCTCTATCCAGTAATATAATTAAAAGCTTCTTTGTCAGTTTCACACTTAACTTTGCTAGACAAATCATGGCAAATGAAGGAATTATATTAGTTTGTACTTCCCATCTATGTTTCCGAGATTGCACAGAAGACCTTTCTTATGTAACCAGTATTAATTATAGGCTATTTAGTCACCGTATATTTCTTCAGTTCTAAGTGAATGGTTTTGATCTTTAACTTTGGCCTAGCTTTCCTCTGTCGGTGGCTAGTTCCTTACTCTATTCAGGATAACTTTTCACACCTGACTAATGTTCCTTTCTGTAGGCTCTTTTAGCTTGCTTTTTCTTTCCTGTAATGTGCCATTATGGAAAATAACTACTCCATTTATTTTGAATCTGGGACCTAGGTTCTGTTTTAATTTAAATTTCTCTCCCAGGGAAGATCAGCTACTGTCATGGTTACAGTAGCCTGATTAGAGAGCTCCCTGTACATGCATAGTCTTGTGTGTGTAGTAGAGAAATCCATAACGTTTGAACCTGGTACATTTATTTGCTATGGTTGAGATGTATCTTTTGAGAAAATTCCCAGATAATAATAGTCCCATTCCTATTTCATGTTTGAGAACTGTTGTAAAGGATCTTGCTCTCACTCGCGCGCTCTCTCTCTTCTTTTTAATGTAGAAAAGCAAATAAGACCTGTTTTTGTCTCTTTTTTTTTACATTATGTTCCCAACATTTACACCTTCCTTTTTCATATCCAGACATACTTATATAACACTAATAATGGTATGAACAGGATATTTTGTACAGCAAGTATACAACATGATATTTCCCTTTTTAGTTTGTGATCACCATGATCTGTCTGCAGTAGTAAATAAAAAGTCTAGTCCCAAAGGTAGGGAAGACGGGAAGTATAGGTGGCATAGATTAATAAAACTCACTGCTTTTTCTGTGCACATATTTGTGAGTGTGTATGCTCACGCTAGACATGGTAAGGACTGAAATTAATATGATCTCTCTATTCACCAGAAAGAAGGGAGCAGCATAAATATGGAAAAAAGGAATGCACAAAGATGAATGGGGAGGAAGAGATAAAGAAAAAATAGGAAGGAAATTATAGTGATAGGTTTGGTGTTGGCTTACAGTATAATATTTCCAATAAGGATCAGGAGCTGTAGTATGTAGATAAACTGGGTGTCCAACTGAAAGTTATTTACTCACACTGAAGAACAATAGAATTTTACTGTATGGGTTATTATTAGTGATCAGAGAAAAACAGCTTTGGGATAGCTTGGTAACCCCTCCACACAATAAATTTCAGTAGCAAGCAACAGATCCCTCTTGCCCTTGTCAGGAGTTAGAGAAACTTCGGATAAAGAGGAATTACCTAGTTCAGCTAGCAGATATTTGCAGCAGTTCCTTAAAATGAGGAAGAAAATGAGCAGGTGAGACATAGGAAATCATCCATAAAAATTTTAATTTCTTTCTTTGATACTTAAATATATGAATTTAGTGAAGGTTTGTAGAACGCTTAAAACTCAACAGTTACCCTTGAATCTTGGAATGCTGTAGGTTGGCCTTATAGCTCAAAAGAATATCTTCCAAAAGAAATGTATTCAACTCGTACGTTTCTATATAGTATGCATTTATATTTTATTCCAAATAATGAATATTGTGTAATGATTTAAAAAAACTTCATATTTAAAATTTATGTTTAATTTAAATCACCAGTGGGCAAGCAATACTTTTGCTAAGCACAAAAGGACACTTGTTGCTGTTAACCCTTAATATGTAGGGCATTATAATGAAATCTACTAAAACAATACTGAATCTATAGCTCTTTATTTTGGGTCCTTGTGCCCATAGAAGGCAATCTAAGGATTAATCATTATTTTAAATATTTTGATCTTCTCTGATAGCTAATATTCCATAATCAACAATTCCTGAGATTTCCTGATAGTCTATCATTTCAATGCAAAGATCCAAAAAATTAGGGGAAGCATTTTCTGGCTTAGTTGTTAGTGCTTATTCCTTCTTGCTCAAAATAATCATGTGTAAACTCACCTGTTTACATGTTATATTCCCCAGTAGAATGTAAATTTCTTGAGGGCAGGGACTGTTTATTGTTTTATCTCTTTAACCTTATTGCCTAGCATAGTGCCTTACACATGGGTCCTTAATAAATGTTTTTTTTATTTTGGACAAATTTTCATGGTGCAGTTCACACTTTCTAAAAGATATTCAAACCCTTTTAGAACAAATTAGATAGAAATTTGGCTTCAAGGTAGTTTTATCATAAATAGTTAGGAAAAAAAGAAATCCCATCTTGTTCAAGAGCTCCCTAGAGTCTTTCACTTATAATTGTGAAACTGCTTCTTAATTTTGTTTTGTCTAATCCACTATCAGAGAATCACATTTTCACTCATCTGGAGTTAGGAAGCAGTGACTTACCCTTTTCTTGTGATTGCCTTTGACTTTTTCTAATTTTCTTGGTACTATTATGCAACCATTTCCCCACTAGATAGGAAAGCCTTAGGAGAGTTTTGTACTTGGAATTCTGGCATTCCTGAGACCAAAGTCATGTTTCTGTAAATCTCATCATTTAGAGGAATTTTTCCTCTCTACACTCAGGACCAAGTTATTCATGCCAACAGGCTTTTATTTATTTATTTTGGGGGTATTTTAATTTTTTTTATTATTCTGAACTTAACAGATGCGAACATTTTCAATACACAAAGAACAGAAAAAGAGGTTCGTGTATGAATCCCCAAATAAGACACATAGCTAGTTTTTTTTAAAGCATATAATAAATCCAGTACATTAGTTATAAAGATGTTCCGTTTGCCTCTTTCTGAACTTCTTTCTATCCTCTATTCCTTTAAAAAAGTTTCAATAACACTTTTCTTTCTTTTGGAACTCAGTATCAGCTCCTTTCCCCCCATTGTCATATCAAACAAGCATAAAACAAATCCATACCTTAGCAGTATCTGAAAATATACATCATATACTGCACAAGAGGTAGGAAACAACCTCTATTGTTAGTATTTGGGAATCCTGGTTCAATTGCAGTAATCAAAATTATTAAGTCTTTCAGAGAGTTGTTTTTCCTCATGATATTGTGGTCATTGTGTAATTGTTCTCTGGAGGTAGCTGGTGGCACAGTGAATAGAGCTGGGGCTGAAGTACAGATGACCTGAGTTTAAATATAGACTCGGACACTTAACTGTGGATCCGTGGGCAAATCACCTAACCTCTTTATGCCTCAGTTTCCTCATCTATAAAATGGGGATAACAATAGTTCCTACCTTACAGGGTTTTTATGAGGAGCAAATGATATAATATTTATAAAAGCCCCTAGCACAGTGTCTGGCACATAGTAAGTGCTGTATAAATGTTATTCCCTTCTTCTTCCCCCAGATTCTGTTTTACTGAACATTCCCTAAGTTCATACATGTTTTCCCAGGTTTCTCTGAATCCATTCCTTTGGTATTTCCTACAGCACACTAATATCCTCATCTATATATAATATATTTGGGGGGAGGGGGAGGTGAGGCAATTGGAGTTAAGTAACTTGCCCAGGGTCACACAGCCAGTGTCAAGTGTCTGAGGTTGGTTGGATCTGAACTCAAGTCCTCCTGAATCCAGGGCTGGTGCTCTATCCACTGTGCCACCTAGCTGCCCCATCCTCATATATTCTTAAACCATTTCCCAGTTAATGGGCATCTCCTTAGTTTCCAGTTTTTTGCTACAGTAGGTAATTGCAAAACAATCTTTGCAGCAAGTTTCTCTTATAAAGTTCTCATATGGTCTCTAAAGCTCTGTTTCATAATTATAAGAATTAAGGGCCATTCCCCCAATTGTTAAATTGTAAGGACCCAAACAGGCATTTTTCAGGGGAAGAAACTCTTGTGTTTCTTCTTGGGTTTTATGAAAAAATGCTCTAAATAAGCAATAGAGAAATATAAATTTAAGCAATTCTGAGATTCCACTTCACACCCATTAGATTGGCAAAGATGACCCCAAAATTCCCAAACAAATGGAGGAGTTGCAGGAAAACAGTTGCATTGATGCACTGCTGATGGAGCTGTGAATTGATCCAACCATTCTGGAAAGCAATTTGGAATTATGCCCAAAAAGTTTCTAGGTCAATGGTGACCCAGTAATACCACTGTTAGGCCTGTACCCAAAGGGATCAAAGAAAGAGAAGTCCTTTGTATGCAAAAAATTTTACAGCAGCTCTTTGTGGTATCAGAATACTAGAAACTGGGGGTGAGGGTAGAGAATCTCTCTCCATTGGGAACTGATGAACAAACTGTCGTATATGAAAGTAACAGAATATTCTTGTGCTGTAAGAAATGAAGAAAAAGACGATTTCAGAAATTGAAGGACTTGTATGAACTAATGCAGAGTGAAGTAAGTTAAACCAGAAGAACAGTTTATAATGTCAACATTGAAAAAATGAACAGTTTGGAAAAACTTAGAAATTAAATGATCAACCATAATTCCAGAGAATTGATGAACAACACTGCCCAACTCATGACAGAGAGATGATGGGCTAATATACAGAATAAGATATTATGGATGTGACTGTGGGGGTTTTGTTTTGCTTAACTATGCACAGAGCACTGTGTTTGAAAGACCTTTCTCTATGTTATCTCTTTAGAGGTATAGGCCTAGTAGTGGTATCACTGGGTCAAAGAGTATATACACTTTAATAACTTTTGACATATAGTTTCAGATTGCTTTTCAGAATGGTTCAGTCACTTCACAGCTCCACCAGTAGTGCTTGTCCTACAAAGACCCTTCTTCAACTGTTGTTTTCCTTTTTTGTTTTCTTTGCTGATCTGATGGATATGAGTTAGAACCTCAAAGTTGTTTTAATTTGCATATCTCATACTGGTGATTTGGAATTTTTTTTCATATGGTTATTGATAGCTTGTATTTCTTCCTTTGAGAAGTGTCTATTTATAACCTTTGAACATTTTATCTGTTAGGGAATCTCTTTTGTTCTTATTATAGTTAAAGTTATATAGACCTGATATTCATGATATATAGAAAACTGACATATGTAACAATTCAACATAAATTGATTTGTTATAAATATATCAATATAGCAGTTCTCTACATATTATTGATATTAGGCCTTTATCAGGGAATCTTACTGCAAAAAGTTTTCCCAATTAAGTGTTTTCCTTTCTGATTCTAGCTGCACTTATTTTGTTAATGCAAAAGCTTTTCAATTTCGTGTAATCTAAAATTTCCATTTTTGGAAATTTTGCCTTGTTTGGTCAAGAACTCTTCCCCTCCATGTATTTGTAAAAATTTTCTTCTTTCTTGCTTCTCTAATTTTTTTTTATGATGTGACCTCTTAGGTCTAGGTTATACATCTGTTTGGCGCTTATTGTGGTACATGCTGTGAGATGTTGGTCTAAACCTAATTTCTGCAAGGCACTTTTCCAGGTTTTTTTGAACATTGTGTCCTTTATCACGCCAGGATTTGGGATCTTTGGGTTTATTGGACACCGTGCAACTGTGTTCATTTGCTTCTGGATCTTGTGTACCCAATCTGTTTCACTGATTCATGTTTTCTATTTTTTTCTAAGCAATACTGAGTAGTTTTGACGTCTTCTGCTTTGTAATATGGTTTGAAATCTAGTATTGCTAACCCCCCTTCCTTCCCACTTTTTAAAAATAATTTATTTTCTTTTTTTTGGTGAGGCAGTTGGGGTTGTGACTTGCCCAGGGTTACACAGCTAGTAAGTGTCAAGTGTCTGAGGCCAGATTTGAACTCAGGTCCTCCTGAATCCAGGGCCAGTGCTCTATCCACTGCACCACCTAGCTGCCCCAAAATAATTTATTTTCTATGAGATTCTTGACTTTTTGTTCCTACAGGTAATGAATCAATGTTTATTATGTTGGTGTAGTTTCAGGTGGTGATACTTCTGCAAGCTTAGATTAAATACTAGGTATTTGGATATCTGATTCTACAGAAGGTCCAGAAGTATTATTGGCCACATCAGAAATGTTATTTCCATAAGAATCTTTCTCCAGTGATAAATGGTCAAAGGATATGAAGAGCAGTTTTCAAGGAAAGAAACAAACTGTCTGAAGTACATTTTTTTTTAATGTTCCAAATCACAAATAATTAAAGAAATGAAAATTAAGGCTGCTCTGAAGTTTGATCTCACACCCATCAAATTGACAGAGATGACAAAAATGGAAAATAACAATATTGGAAGGGCTGCAGTTAAGTAGGCAGACGATGCCCTCACCATTGATGGAGCTGTGACATGATCCAGCCATTTTGGAAAGTAGCTTAGAACAATGTCCCAAATATAATGTGCGTGTGCTTTTGCCCCAGAGGTGCCATTTGAAGGGCCCCCACTCCCAAAGAATAAAACAAAGAAGATGAGGTGTTTTATATACCGAAAAGATTTTTAGCAGCTCTTTCTATAGTGGCAAAACCAAAAAACCTAGAAACTGAGAGAAAAGGAAAGGGAGAAAGATAGTGCCACCAGTTGGCAATTGGCTACACAAGTTATGGTATATGAATGTAATAGAGTATGTAATGCCAAAGCATCGTATTAGATGCCTGTGAAAAACAAAAATGAAATTTTCTCAGGGGAGACGGTGTATAGTGGCCCAGTTAGCCACATCGTCATTCTTTTCCAGGATGCACTCCTGACTCCAGCGTTATCTACTATGCCATATTTATAGCCCTTAGTATGGTGCCTGGCACAGAGTAAGTGTTAAATAGATTTTTGTTGACTTGTTGGCTTGATTTTGTTGACATATACAAAATAAATACAAGGTAATTTGGTAGGTATGTGTGAATTCAAGGCATAATAGGCAGCCTGTGCAAAGACATAGGGATATGGACTATTGTGTCTAAGGAACATCAAGAAGGGCAGAAGAGTGAGGTGTGATAAGCCTGCAGAGGAAGATCAAAGCCAAGGGGCTCTGTATTTAATCCTTAGAAATAAGCAAGGGGAGTCATGGGAGTTTTTTGAGTAGGGAAATGACATGGTTAAATCTGTGCCTTTGGAACATTTCTTTGACACCTGTGTGGAGGATGGAGAAGAGGCAAGAGACTTCAGGCAGGGAAGCCAATTAGATTATTGTAGAAATCCAGGAGAGACTTAATGAGAGCCTGCCTTAATATGTGTAAGAAGCTGTGGGAAATGCTAAGTGTGAATAAAAATATGAAAATGGTTACTACCCTAGAGATAATCTGGTAGAATGGTAGTTCCAAACTTTTGAGTATGAGGACTCTTTTTAAAATTAAAGTTTTATGGATTCTTACATGATGTTGGTTTTATGATTAATATCCATTAACTGAGAAGATCTTTAAATGATAAAAAGCTGCTTTGAATTCAGAAAGTTAATTTGTATTGTATTCATCGCAATAACATCTATAAAGAATGTCCTAGAAGTTTTAGCCCAATCTTTTAAACTTTGGCAACTTAAAACTGCATTAAGAGTCTTGGGACACTGTATAATTTGTAAAATAGTGGCACAAAGCATATTTATTCACCTATCAACAGATAAGTTTTCCAGTTTATCATACTGAGTTATCTAATGAGTTGCACACCTCACAGAATCTTTGTAACTATTTAAGGGCCAGTAGCCCATAAGTTGGTAACCAGCATAGTAAGGGAAAATAAGATTTGCGCACAAGTTTGTCATTTCTTAAATTTTGAAATAAACATAATAGACAGTAGAGTGTGAATGTAATGGACATGAAGGGGAACCTTTTGGTTGATTGGGGTGAGGTGGGATGTTGTGGTATTTATGATATGAGAAACATTATATATGATAACTCCTTTTACTTTTCCTCTGAATATTCCAGACTTATTCCAAATTCAACAAACAGCTAAAGGGACAGTGGTGATTTTTGCTTTTGTACAGATGCTATACAGTGCTTTTGAGTTTCTGTTGCTCACTTTCTGAAATCACAAATGGAGGAGCCTGTGGTTAGGACATGAGAATAGGAGGTTTCTAATGCTGGCTCTCTTGTAGACTCATTCTGCGGCAAGCCAGGGTCATTGGTTCACAACCTGCAGAAGGTATGTAGGTCTCTCTACCTTTACCAATACAGTTTGGCACCTTCTCTGAAACTCACAATCTTTAAGAGTTGCCTAAAACACTAAGCAGTTCTGGGGCTTGCCAAAGGTCTCAAGCCAGTGGTGTCAGAAGTGGGATTTGAATCGTGGTCTTCCTGGCTCTGAGGTCAGCTCTTGATCTAGTATACCAGTGCTGCCTCTCACGGGTGTAGTAGGGACAGTTAATATGTCTTCTTTAGCTGCTGATCCTGGAGCTGAACTGGACATGAACTTTTTTCCAAATAATTGGGCGAATGCTAAGCCTGACCTTGTGGTGAGGCCTTAAAATAGGGATTGAGCTTTATTCAATATTACCAAGTGAGCCTATTGACTCAGGGCAAGTATATTTAGTTCTCTCATTGTCTACTTCCCCATGTAGTCATATATATACATGTGTGCATATATACATATATGTCAGTGGGTTTGATTTTTTTGTATTACTGAATCATTTTAAAGAACTTTTTAAATAGCTCTAAATCCCATCTGTTAGTATTGCTATTAACACCTTAAGTATCTGGTGATTTAACTCTCTCTCAACCAACCAAACTTTCTCACTTCCCTGCCTATGTGTTATGCAATTAGGGAAGTTTTGTCTTTTAATCACAGGGAAATGAAGCAATCACTAAGTAGAAGTCAGTTACACACTCCCTGTATTTCACACGAACTGACTCACACCTTTTCATATGAAACCTTGGAGTTTTGGGAGAGCCAGTAACTTAGAAACCAGTTTCCTTCCCAGGGAAAAAAAAAGTGACATCATCTTTTCTGGATTTGATTTGTCATTGTGGGACCACAAACTGTAAAGTTGACTCCTAGCACTTCCACCTCTCTCTTCCCACCAAAAAATCATCTTAAATATTTTGTTGCTTGGAATATCATGGATTTTAGAGACATTGAGTATCTGTGTATCAGGGTGTTTACCTATTTACAGTATAAAATTATTTTAAATTAGCTGGTTAAACATGGTTTATTCATCATGGGAAATTTAACAGCTCCAGAAAGGTCACTGTAGTCAGGGTCTATAGATAGCCTAAAGAATCATCCTTGAAGGCCTGCTTACGATGAGAGAGTCTCTTTAAGATGAACTTCTGTAGCAAGTACCCTTTGAATTAAGGATGTACGTTTGATTAAAATATTTATTTTTCCAGCTCAAATATGCTTTCTTTGATATCCAAATTCTTGTAAGCTCAGTACCATCCCAGGTATCTGATTTCCAGGTATTAAGCCTCTTCATGTGTTAAAAATGGGTCATGTTCCCTAACAGCACTGATCACTCTGCTTTACAATCCTGCTGATCCTGTTTAGGGAGCAATGGAGAAAGCACAGGAGGGACTCAGAGATGGTGTCATAGGTGCTATTCCTAGACCTGCAGCTCATTTACTGTGTCCCTGTTATTTGATCTAATGGAGTGTGCATCTGTCAAAGGAGACCTAGTTTAATAAAACCTCTATTACCTGAATCTAAGTGACTGGAGTCCTCCAATAACCAGAATTGGTTTGTTTCCAGAATTCTGCTTTGTGAATATAGAAGCAGATGCTGAGAACATAAACCTAAAGAAATTTTTCCCAACCTGCCATCACTTCCACTCTTCCCCACAATTAAAGGTCCTGATGTGGCCTAACTCCTTAGGTGAACACACTTTCATTCTAATCTACTATATACAAAGTATTTAAAAAGAAAAGTTAATGTTTAAGATGAAGACAGGAGCCTCAATCATTAAAGAAAGTTTTTCAGCAAAAGAGGGAAATTGTGATCACCTACTGACCAGGCTGAACAGCTCAGTGCACAGTCTGGACCCAGCCAGGAACAGACAGTACTTCCAGCACCCATCAGAGTCTTGAGCACCAGCAGCTTCTAAGGCTCCAATCATGGACTGGTGAGGGGGTTTGGATAGGCCGGGGTGAAGTGGAAGCAGTCTCTATGGAAGTTGGGGTGAAGCGCCCTGGTTCTGAACCAGTGGGCTGAATCGAGTGGTGTTGGACCAGTGGGGGAGGGGCACAGGCACGCCAAGCTTCCTACCATAGAGAATTAGAATTCAATCAGACTTCTGTTTCCAGGTCAAAGAGAAAGCAGCTGTGGTTACTCATAGGCCAGGCAGGCTGAGAAGAAGCCCAATCACCCCCTGGGCCACCTGTAGCTCGAACAGTGTGTCCTGGAAGCAGCACTACACTCTAAGAAGCCAAGAAATAGCTGGCCAAGATGAGTAAGCAGAGAAAGCAGAAGACCATCAAAAACTCCTTTGGGGGAAAGATAGACCACAATACACCCTCAGAAGAAGATAGTAACAAAGCTCCAACATTCAAAGCTTCTAAGAAAAATATGAATTGGTCTCAGGCCATGGAAGCTCTCAAAAAGTACTTTGAAGAGAAAGTAGGAGAGATAGAAGGAAGATTTAGAGAGATGGAGGAAAGAATGGAAAGAGAAATGAGAGCAATGAAGGAAATTCATGAGAAAAAAGTCAACAGTTTGAAAAGCCAAATGGGAAAAGAAATAGTAGAGCTCTCTCAAGAAAATAATTGCCTAAGAATTAGGATTGAACAGATGGAAGCTAGTGACCTTATGAGAAATCAAGACACAGTAAAGCAAATCCAACTGAATAAAAAAATAGAGGGCGATGTGAAATATCTCCTTAGAAAAACAGTTGACCTAGAAAACAGATCCAGGAGAGATAATTTGAAAATCATTGGACTACCTGAAAACCATGACCAAAATAAGAGCTTAGAAACCATCCTCCAAGAGATTGTCAGGAAAAATTGCCCTGATATTCTGGAAGCAGAAGGCAAAATAGAGATTGAAAGAATCCACTGATCACCTCCTGAAAGAGATCCCAAAAGGAAAACCTCCAGGAATATCATAGCCAAATTCCAGAGTTCCCAGGTCAAGGAGAAAATACTGCAAGCAGCTAGAAAAAAGGAATTCAAATACTGTGGAGCTCCAATAAGGTTAAAACAGGATCTAGCAGCATCTACATTAAAGGACCAGAGGGCATGGAACATGTTATTCCAGAGGGCAAAGGAACTGGGACTACAGCCAAGAATCATGTGCCCAGCAAAACTTAATATACTCTTTTAGAGGGAAAAAGCGAGACTTCAATGAAAAAGAAGAGTTTCAGACATTTGTGATGAAAAGACCTGAACTGAATAGAAAATTTGACTTTCGAATACAAGACCCTAGAGAAGCATAAAAAGGTAAACTGGAAAAAGACTTCATGAGGGATATTAGAAGATAAAACTGTTTACATTCCTACATGGGAAAATAATACTTCAAACTCATAAGAACTTTCTCACTAAGGAATTTACAGAAGACACAGATCTGAACTGATTATGAAGGGATGATATCTTTAAAGCATTTATGTTTTGTTCTTTGTGAGGCAAACAGGGTGGGGTGTCTTGTGTCTGGGACCAGATTTAGGCTTGGGGCCTCTGGGTCCAGGGCTGGTGCTTTGTCCACTGTGCCACCTAGCTAATCCATGATGACATCTTTAAAATAGGGTTATGGTGTAGGAGGAATAGACTGGGGGAAGAGGAAGGGGAGTAATAGTCTGGGGAGAGGTAGTTCACATAAAGGAAACAAGAAAAAAGCTTATGGGGGGGGGAAGAGGGGGAAGGAGTGGGGGAGTGAGTGAACCTTACTATCATCAGAATTGGCTCAAAGAGGGAATAACATACATACTCAAGAAGATATAGTAATATATTTTTGCCCTGAGGGTAGGGAGGGAGGTAAGGGCAGGCGGGGTGGGGGGGAAGAGGGGAAGGAGGGAAGGGCAGATTGGGGGAGAGAGCAGTAAAAAGCAAAACACTTTTGAGGAAGGTGAAGGTGTTCTGCATTGCTGCACAAGTATGACATTGAATTGCTTGATTTCATAGGGAGGGTTGAGGAGGGAGGGAGGAAGAAAAATTTAGAATACAGAATTAGCTCAAAGACCTCAATCTCATCAGAGTGGGCTCAAGGAGGGAATAACATTCACACCCAATTGGGAAGAGTAATCTATTTAACCCTGCAGGAAAGTAGGAGGGGAAGAGGATAAGGAGGGAAGGGTGAAAAAAGGGAGCGCAGAGTTGGGGAGGGGACAGTCAGAAGTAAAACACTTTTGAGGAGGAATAGGTTAAAAGAAGATAGAAAATAGAGTAAATATCATTGGAAGGGAATAGAATGGAGGGAAATAGTTATGATGATTGATTATAATGGCAAAACACATGGTACCTACTTTGCTGGGCTAATATGAAGAAAATTCTTTGTCAAGTTTAAGGTACTATATACAGGTTATGATGAATAGGATACTGTCAGAAAAACCTGGAAAGACCTACATGAACTGAAGCAGAGTGAAATGTACTGTATACAAAATAACAGCAATAGTGTAAGATGATCTGCTGGGAAGCATGTGGTTATTTTCAGCAAGGCAATAATCCAATATAACCCTGAAGGACTTACGAAAATTGCAGTCCATCTACAGAGAAAGAACTGATAGTATCTGAAAACAGATGGAAACAAATTTTTAAAAAATTTTTGTTTTTGAAAATTCCTTAATCTGAAGTTTTGTTTTTTGACTGTTTTCTCTTACAACCTAGCTAATGTGGGAATGTTTTCCATGACTACTCATGTATGACTTATTTGGTTTGTTTTTGCGGGACAATTGGGGTTAAGTGACTTGCCCAGGGTCACAGAGCTAGTAAGCATTAAGTGTCTGAGGCCGGATTTGAACTCAGGTTCTCCTGACTTCAGGGTCGGTGCTCTATCCACTGGAATTGCTTGAGTTCTTGTGAGTGAGGGGTGGGAAGGGATGGAGGAAGAGAAGTTGGAACACAAAGTTTTAAAAAATTAATGTCAAAATTTGTTTTTGCATATATTTTGGTAAATAAAATTATATTTAGAAGAAAAAATTATTAAAGAAAAATTCATTTATGTTCACTAATTATTAGGGTAAGAAAGTAAACTAATTTTAAGAAAAAAATTTTTCAAGGGTTATTATGCTTAAAATAAATTTTTCATTAAGTAGAAAATTCAGTTATCGAGAATACCTATGGCCTTAAGTATTCAAGTTAAAGGAGGTTTGACTTCAAATGACCTGCTAGGAAATGTATTGTGAAATACAGATGTGACTCTCAATTCAGCTGTTTCCCAGAGAATTTAAGTTTCCATCTTGGAAAACAGGCTATCACTGAGCATCATCTTGCCATTTTATAAACTAAATATAAAGTAAAGATGCTTAGGAGGTAACTGGTATTCTTGATTCTCCAATTCTGGGTAACTTTACCATGCAAATCTATTTAGAAAGAGCAATTATTTCTAGACTAATTAAAGAGCTTGTGAAAAATGTACATCTGCCTGGCTGCCTACTATCAAATTGAATTTTTACGCAAATTTTTCCTTTTCTATTTTGGTGGTTCCAAAGATGACAACAGCAACACGACAAGAAGTTCTCAGCCTGTACCGCAGGATTTTCAGACTTGCAAGGAGGTGGCATGCAGCATCAGGGCAGATGGAGGACACCATCAGAGAAAAGCAGTACATTATAAATGAAGCCAGAACATTATTCCAGAAAAACAAAAATGTAAGTGGGATCCACTGATATTTCTCAAGGAACTAAGCAGTTCCTTGTGGTGTTTTCTTCATGTTTTTTCATTCCCGAAAATAATGAGGAGGAGCAAATATTCCAGGATAGAGGGGTCAGACCAAAGCCTTATTCTCAGCTCTGGTTTTATTGTCATTTTTCAGTTGTGTCCAACTCTTTGTGACCCCATTTGGGGTTTTCTAAGCAAGAATACTAGAGTACTTTGCCATTTCCTTCTCCAGCTCATTTTATAGATTAGGAAACTAAGAGAAACAGGTTAAGTGACATGTCCAGGATCACATCCTACTAAGTGTCCGAGGCCAGATTTGAACTCAGAAAGATGAATCTTCCTGACTTCAGTCCCAACCCTCTGTTCACCATGTCACCTAGCTGCTCTCAACCCTGGTAGAAATGGGCTTTTGGCAAGACTTAGGTTATAAATTGCCTGATGTGGCTTCTGTAGGGAAGAACTGACATTTCACTCTATATTTTCTAGCATTTTAAAGTGCTATCAGTGAGTCACACACTTGCCCTCAGAATAAGTCACTGGATCCTATTATCAGGCCAGTCAATAGGAATTTTTAGTGGAATTCATCTAGGTGATAAGGTCTTAAAGTCCCTAGACTATGCCTTTAAACTCTTTGGATTTCCCACCCCTCAGTGTGTTAAACATGTGGGTGCTTCATAAAGGATTATTGAATGAATGAACTATAAAACTCTCTACCAATAGGCCCAACCAGATGTGGCATAGGGAAGATGGCTCAGGATTAGGGCAAGGGTAAAGCTTAGGTAATCTTCATAAGGTATATTTAAACTGGCTCAGTCTTTACCAATGTACCCAGACGGGCACCAAGCAAACACCCAGGACTCGCATCCAAGAAGCTTGATTTCATTTATTCTTTTTTTTTTTAACAATATATTTTTAAAAATAAATTTTTACTGATATTTTCTGATTCTTACATCATCATAGGTATTCCAAATATCCCTCCTCCTCCCCTTCCCAGATAGCTGGCCCATAAAACAAATAATATTTTTTAAAGAGGAAAAAAAAATCACAACTGATTGATACATTAAAAAAGTCTGGAAACTTGTTCATTATATAACATTTGTGGACCTCTCACCTAGACGATGGGTCAGGTTGGGTTTGTGTTTTTACATCTTTTCATTTAAGTCCTGCTTGATCTTTATAATTTTGTTGCACTCACTTTTGATTTTTTGGTGTGTGGTTATTCTTCCATTTACACAGTTAAAGTTATTGTGTATTGGTGGGGTTTTTTGCTCTGCCGACATAGCTTCATATAGATCTTTCCATGCTTCTCTATGTTAGTCACACCTCAGAGTAACATTCCATTACATTCATATACCACAATTTGTTTGGCCATTGCCCAATTGATGGCCAGATACTTGGTTTCCAAATCTTAGCTATTACTCAGAGAACTACTATAAATATTTTGGTGCATATGGAAACTTTCTTCTTATAGATGGCTTCACTAGAGTATAAGCCCAGGAATGAAATCTTTGGTTCACAGGGAATGGACATTTTAGTCACTTTATGTGCATAATTGCCAATTGCTTTCCAAAATAGCTATACCATTTAACAGTTTCATCAATGATGCATTGGTGTGGCTATCATTCCACAACACCTCCAGCATGGACTATTGCCGCATTTTGTCATCTTTGCCAGTTTACAGAGTGTAAGGTTTCATTGAAAGTATTTAGGTGCCTGTTCTGTCAGGCCCTGTGCTAGACATCAAGATACAAAGACAAAACTAAAACTGTGCCAGCTCTCAAGGAGCAGTGCTTGTCTCTTGGGGGAGGGGCTCCACAACATAGAAATGTTTTTATAAAGGTACAGGCAAAACATATACAAAATAGTTTCCAAGGGGAAGGACATTAGCTACTCGGGGATCAGGATTAGATTCCTGTAAGAGGTGGCATTTGAGCTGAGCTTTGAAAGAAATTAGGCAGAAGTGAGGAGGAAATAGTGCACCACAGGTAGGAGGACAAAATGTATAAAGGTCTGCATGCAGGAGGTGGCACATATATTGATAGCAGCAAGTCAGTCTGTGATAGGAACATAGTGTGTAAAGGAGTGTAGCACTGGGTAAACCCTGAAAGGTTGGCTGAAGCCACATTGTAAAGAGTTTTAAATACTAAAGAGAGGATAATGTATTTTACTCTAGAGGCATGAGAGAGCCACTGGAGTTTCTTGAGCAGGGGAGTGACATAACCAGAC
This sequence comes from Dromiciops gliroides, assembly GCF_019393635.1. NCBI lineage: Eukaryota > Metazoa > Chordata > Mammalia > Microbiotheria > Microbiotheriidae > Dromiciops > Dromiciops gliroides. The sequence continues at coordinate 545,187,041 of NC_057861.1, read as the reverse complement.
CTGTGCTTTTGGGATATCAATTTGACAACTGTGTAAATGAGAAATTAAAGAAGGCAGAGATTGGAATAAGGAAGACTAATTAGGAGGCTATTAGATTAGTTCAGGTGAGAGGTAATAAGTATCTGAACTAGAATGGTAGAGAGAGAATAACCTACAAGACTTGGCAACTGATTAGATAATGGGAGTAAGGGAGAGGAATGATTGAAGTTGCAAACCCAGGTGACTTGAAGGCTGGTAGTATCCTTGACAGAAATAGAAGCATTAAGAAAAGGGCAAGGGTTTAGAGGAAAAGACAATGAGTTCTGTTTTAATTTGTTGAATTTGAAATATGTGAGAATCAGAGTGCTACCAACCTGCTAAGAAAGATATTGCAGGGAAGCTCTGCCATGAAAAGAAAGCATGTGACTTAGCATCTAGAAGTGGCCTTTTCTGGGGTTTTGAAGGTCAGATTGGCATCAGGAAGTGATGTCTGCTGCCTGTGGGTCATGTCAATCAGAGCTACCAGCCAATTAGCTTGGAGCTGTGTGTGTGGACGGCCCTGTTTCCTGTTTCATAGGAGGCTTCTGGGAGAAGCCATGGGGAAGCGAGGTCTTTTCGTCCAGACTTTGGCGTGGTGGCAGGAATTCACATGGGCTGCTAGGAAAGGAAGGTTTATCTCTCTCTGGCTAGACCAATGTATAATTTAAATTTCTAAATGTAGGTTCTAATCTGTTACCCCAATTTTGGGGGAAGCTGACTAAAATCACTGTTAAAACGAGTTTAGGTTTTTATGGGTTTATTGAAAGAGTAAAAGAAAGAGAAAGATTGAGAACAGAATTCCTACAACCCGGCAATCCTATCTTTCCTCAATTCTCCTTAGAAGTCCTCTGGAGTCTCTCCCCTTCACCACAGTGAGGTCAGAAACCAAAAAGAGAGAGACCTCCTCCCCCAGCATCTGCTTCCTCTTTCATGTCCTCCTCCCAGAAGATGGGAGGCTCCTCAAGTTGATTGGCTGGTAGCCTTGATAGACAGTACCTACGAGCAAACATCACTTCCTGACGCTAAGGACCTTAACCACATGGCTTGCGCTCAGAGGCCTTCACCTCATGGCGGAGCTTTTCTACATTAAGTCTCCAGCAGGTGGTGTCATTCCAATCATTACACCAAATAGATCTAAGCTAGGGTTTTCCATGCTATAAGGGATCTGTTCTCAACTTCTCTCTCTTCACTAACTTCTAATACACTTTAATAAATACTTAAAAGCCTAAACTCTTACTGAATTGATCAGTAATCCCCCACACTGGGGTCAGTCAGGTCAGGTACATTAGATTTTAAACATCACAGCTAGAATTTTAGGCTTTACAAATACATATAGGCATCCAGGTTGAAGAGTCCAAATTGGATGTTGGTGATAGAGGTTTGAATGTATGGATTTGGAAGTATCAACATGATAGCCAAACCTGTGGGAGTTTATGAAATCTAAAAAGAGAACAGAATCCTTGGATACATCCACACTTGGATGATAATCTGATGGAAGATGGAGAAGGTCAGGGAGTAGAGAGAGAACCAGGAGAGAGCACTGTCATGAAAACCCAGAGAAGAGAGAGTATCCTAGGGAGAGAGGGTAATTCTTTCTATAGAAAGTACCATTAGATTAAACAATTAGATCAATGGTGACCTTGGAAAGAACAGTTTCACAGGATCATAGACGGTGCTGAGAGGGACCTCAAACAGCATCTGATTCAGGCTCAGCCAGGTTGAATGATTTGCCCAAGGTCACAAAGGTAGTAAAATGACAGAATTGATATTTGAACCCAGGTCCTCTGCCTCCATTTTCAGTGTCCTTTCTTCTGAACTGTGTAATTAAGTGATAAGTAAAAACAATGAATGTAGACAGCTCTTCCCAGAAATCTGGCTGTGAGAGGGAGGAAGAAAAAGGGGTAGGAGTTGAGGGGATGGTAGTATCAAGAATTTTTCGGACAGCTGAGCATGTTTGTAAGCAATTGGGAAGGAGCAAGTAAATAGAGAGATGAAAATTAGAGAAATCACACTCGAAATGCAAATCAGAACAATTTTGACTTTTAACCTCACACCTAGCAAATAGATGAAATGAACAAAAGATGATAATTATTAATGTTGGAGAGGCTGAGGAAATACAAGCATACTAATATCCCCTTGGTAGAACTGCGAAGTGGTCCAGCCATTTAGAGAAACATAACAAAACTTCTGTGAATTGATGCACAGTGAAATGGAAAGAACCAGGAAAACATGTCATACACAATGACTACAACAATGTGGAAAAAAAAGTAAAATGAAACTAAATGATACATAATTATAATGACCAAGTTTAGTCCTGGAGAAGAGTTAGAAAATGCACCTCTCTCCTTCACTTGCACAATTGGGATTTCCATATCATCACCGTGTTAGTTGGCTTTATCAACTGCTTTTTTTTCTTCCTTTTAAAATATTTTTGTTTCAAGAGATGGCTTGTTGGATTATAATTATCTGTTGTGTTATGTCCCTTACTAACCAGTAAGCACCAGGTTTAAACTAAACACAGTGCCCTGCATATATTTGCTTAATCAGTGTTTGCAGAATTGAATTAAAATATTGATTTAACTGGAACCGCCCCTACCGACTCTCAGATTCCATATTCTTTAAACTGACATCCAAGGTACACCATCATCTGCCTACCAATTTTTTACTACTTCACAATAAACCCTTTGTTTCTTTGTTTTATCACTTGTCCCACCCACTGCTCTCCTGTTAGATCATGTAAATGACCTGTCTGTACCTTTGTTCATTCTTCTCTCAAAGTTTACAATGCCTTACTTTTTCTCTATTTCTAAATCCTATCTTTCTTTCAAAATCCTGCTCAAATAGCCTTTCCCCATGGCATATTTAGCCATAGATTCACAACATGAGAATTGTAAAGGACTGGAGAGAGGCCATCTAGTCCAGCCCATACCTGAAAAAAGTATCCCTTCTACTATATACCAAATAGACACATCCAGCTTTTGCTTTAAAAGACCTAATGTGGAGGGAACATAATATATCCCAAGATAGCCCATTCCATTTATCGATAGCTCTATTTCAATATAAGAAGTTTTTCCTTAGAACAAACCTAAAATTAAATGTGGACTGTTATAGCTCCTACCCTTGTTCTTGCTTTGCCTTCTGGGGCCAAATAGAATAATTCCAATCTGTCTTCTACTTGATAGTCCTTCAAATACTTAGAATCAGCTACCATAGCCACCCTGAGTCTTCTTCAGGCTATAATCTCTAGTTCTTTCTGTCAATTAATTAAGCAACTCTTCAGGCACTTATTAGGCACCAACAATGTGCCAGGCACTGTGCTAAGTGCCAGTAATACAGAGAAAAGCAGAAGTCCCTGCTCTTGAGGGGCTCACAAGGAAGACAATTTGCAACAAATATGTTGTTCAGTTTTTCCAGTCATATCCAACTCTTTGTGACCCTATTTGGGATTTTCTTGGCAAAGCTATTGGAGTAGTTTGCTATTTTGCTATTTGCTATTTCCTTCACCAGCTCATTTTACAGTTGAGGAAACTAAGGGAGACATGGTTAAGTGACTTGCCCAGGGTCACACAGCTAGTAAGTATCTATGGCCAGATTTGAACTTCAGAAGATAAATCTTCCTGACTCCAGGTTCAAGTACTCTATCCGTAGTGCTACCTAGTTGCCCTAAACAAATATGTACAGATAAGTTCTATATAGGATAAATATGAAATAATCAACAGAGGGAAGGTAATATGTTTTATAAAATTAATTGCTATGGCTATATATTAATTTTGGGTAAGCATATTTTAATTTATTAATACTATATACCAGTAAAGGATTGACTATGAGTCTCCCTAACTTTTCATGGTCTCAGGCTGTGTGATAGAGAAAGCAGTGAGGGAGCTTCAGCATGGCAGTTAGTGCGAGCATGAGAAAAGCCCTTACAGACCTACACTGTCCTAAGAGGGAGAACTGAGAGCCAAGAGGGCATGACAAGAGAGCTCTTGGTGACTACCAAGGATTTTTATCCTCTTTTGATAGAGGCGGGTCATTATATAGTGATCAGAGCTAATTGATTAGCATCATTCAATTCCATTAGTTGACATGATTTGAAGGTGGTCTAAATTAAAATGAACTCTACAGATTACATCTGGGAAAAGAATGCAAAAGACCCCCACTGAAGTTGCTCAAGCCAAAGTCTTTCATCTAGGTGTGATTTGATCCCCTCAGTCCTTGAAGCAGAGTTAGACAAAAGAGTCTATCTCCATTTCTTTTATTCCCTTGGGTTTGTCCCAGATAAGATTTGCTGAAGTTTCTCAAAGAGAACTGGACTTTCTGAAGGGGGGAAGGACAGGACGGAGAGGAAGCACTCGAGAACCTGATCTCTGGGTTCCCCTAAGAAATCCATTATTAATAATTATTTTCTCACATTAAGGAGGACTGGGAAGCACATCCTATAGAAGATGAGATTTTAGCTGAAACTTTAGGAAAGCCAGGAGGTAAAGATGAGCACATATAGCATTCCGGGCATGGGAGACAGCCAGTGAATATTCCCAGAGCTAAGAGATGGAGTGTCTTGTTTGTCTTGTTCAAGCAGTAGCAAGGAGAGGCCAGTGTCACTGGGTCTCAGAACACCTTGGTCAAGGGTGGGGGGTAATAAAAAGACAGCATAGGTTGGAGGGGATTGAGTTATGAAGGATTTTATATTTGATCTCCAAGGTAATAGAGAGCCACTTGAGTTTGTTTAGTAGGAGGGTGACTTGGTCAGATCTGCACTTTGGTGGCTGAGTGGAAGATGGACTGAAGTGGGAAGAGATTTGTGGTAAACAGACTAACTAATAGACTGTTGGCTATCAGGCATAAAGAAATGAAGGCCTGCACCCAGAGTGGTGGTAGTATCAGCAAACAGTGGGGCATATTCAAGAGGAGATAGACAGGTCACTGCAACTGATTGGTTATGAGGGGTGAAAGATAAGAGTTAAGGATAATACCCTGGTTGTTAGCCTTGGGGACTGTGAAGATAGTAGTACCCTTGATGATGATAGGGAAGTTTGGAAAGGAGGAAAGTTGAGGCGGGGGAGAGATAATGAGTTTGAGTTTGGACCTGTTGAGTTTAAGATATCTATGGGACATCCAGTTTGAGATGTCTAATAGACAGTTGGAGACTGGAGGTCAGCAGAGAGGTTAGGACTGGCTAAGTAGATTTTGAGAATCATCAACATAGAAATAATCAATTCCATGGAAACTGATAAGATCACTTTAGCTGATGTGTTCATCAATGAAATAGTATAGATAAAGATGAGGGCCCAGAGAGCCTTTGGGACTCCCAAGGTTAGTGAGTGTGACCTGGATGATGAAAATTCCAGCCAAGGAAACTCAGGAGTGGTCAGATAAGTAGGAGAGAGTAATTTTCTGAAAGCCTGGAGAGAAGAGAATATAAAGTGCCTACTCTGTGCCAGGCACTGTTACTCTCTGAGCTACAACTAAAAAAATACTATGATCTTTATGCCTTTTTGTCACCATTCAGTCATCATCAGAGCTCTAGCATATTTAACTTTCCTAAAATTCCATTGACGTGGTATGGATTTAGTTGATCAGATTGATCGTGAGTCGTCCCAAAAGAATTACAAGACTCAGTGACTCAGTTTCCCCAGTTTTATTGCAATACTGTGAGTGACCACAGGGAGAGCATCATGGAGGTATCTCTCAAATAGGGAAAGAAAAGACAGTTATGTTTATAGTTGTTAAGGGCTAAAATTCTAGCTAGCCTGTCTAAAATATCTAATGAGTGGTCGCCAATAAATTATAAGCTTTAGCAAGAGTTAGACTTTTAAGCATTTATTAAGGAGAATAAGAATTTGGTTAAGAGAGAGAGAAAGGCCTACATTCATCTATCTATTAAAGGGAGAGCACATTTCTCGCTCCCTTCTCCACCAGCATCCTCAGGAAAGAGCGAGTCAGAGCACCAGGCTCCCCCTTCTTCCTCCCACAAGCAAACATCACTTCCTGATGCCAAAGAAAAGACCTTCACCTAATGGGCGGAGCTCTTCTACAGTAAGTCTCCAGCAGGTGGCGTCATTCCAATTGTTACATAGTATGGATAAATTGATTATCAGTCTCATTATAATAATCTCCACCTTAGGAAGGTACAGGGAAGGGCTTATCCTAATTTGGAGTTCCTGGGGGCTTAAGCCAACCTACAAGGTAGGTACCTTTTTCCATGACGGGTATATTTGGGAGGTTTACATGTCATAAGGTGAATCTGGGGACAAACTTGTCCTTTTCTGCGCATATTACCTCAATTTGCCAAGGACAGAATGTTTCATTTCCAGGCCTAGCTTCAAAATATTTTCATTTATCAGTTAGAATTTCCATAGGCTGTCTCTTATGTCTTTGTTATAGTTAAGGTCTCTATGACCTGCCTCCTTATGTTCTTGTTATGAGTGGTGATTAATGACTTGTTTCCCAAATTTTAAGTTATCCATTAATCCCTTTCGGAGCTGGGATCTGTAAGTTATAGCCCCTCTTGGAGCTCTGATCTAAATTAGAGCTCAAGTCTTAGGTTTTTCTGTTAACCCTTTTTTTTTGCCTCCTACATCACCATCTGCGTCCTTTCTACATCTAATCCCTTTTCCACATGACAGCCCTTCAAATACTTGAAGATAGCTATCATGTTCTCTCTTGTGCTCTGTGCTAAACATTTGCAGTTCCTTTAATTGATCCTCATGTGACATGTTCACAAGGCCCCTTATTATCCTGATTTCTACCAGCTTATCAGTGTCCTTTCTAAAAAATTATATCCAGAGCTGAATACAATACCCCATATATAGAGTAGGAACAGGACAGGGCATGGAGACTGTCATCTCTTTAGTCCTGAACATCGCCTCTTGATATAAACCTAATATCTATCACATTCTTATTGCTGCTATCATATTGTTGACTTGCTTGAGCAACTATACTCCCCAGACTTATGTCAGATGAACTGTTATCTAGCTACACCTCCTCCATCTTGCAATTGGGAAGCTGATTTTTTTCAACCTAAGTGTAGGACGATATTTTTCTTTATCCCTGTACAGATCTCCCTCATATATCTTCTAGCTGCTACAAAGCAACCAGGTGGCTCAGTGGATAAGAGTGCTTGCTAGTCCTTGAGTCAGGAAGTCTTGAGTTCAAATTTGCCCTCAGACACTTGGTAGCTATGTAAACCTCAGCTGTAAAATGGAGATAATCAGAACCCCAAACTCCCAGAGTTGTTGTGATCAAATGAGATAACATTTGTAAAGTGCTTATTAGCATAGCCCCTGGAACATAGTAAGCAATATGTTAGGTCCTATCATTATTATTATTATTATTATTACTATTACCCTACATTTTGGCAAGCTATTGTCCTATATCTTTCCAAGGCAAATTTTTAGAAATAGTTGTTTATACTTGTCTACACTTTGTTTCCTGAAATCTGGCTTATCACCCCACCACTCAGTTGGAACTGGTCTCTCTGAAATTACCAATATTCTTTTTTATTTTTCTAATTTTTTTCTCGATAACATATAAACAAAAATTTTTAACATTTGTTTTTTAAAATTTGAGTTCTGAATTCTTTCCCTTCTTTCCTCCTCTCCCCCTTCCTTGATAAGGCAAGCATTTGATATAGATTATACATGTGCAATCATGAAAAAACATTTCTATAATAGCTGTGTTGCAAAAGAAAATGCAGACCTGAAAAACCTCAAGAATAATAAAGTAAACAAAGATATCCTTCAATCTGCAATCAGACTCTCAGTTCTTTCTCTTGAGGTAGATACAATTTTTTTATCATAAGTCCTTCAGAATTGTCTCGAATTGTTGTATTGTTGAGAATAAGTCATTCACAGCTGATCATTGCACAATATTATCATTTCTGCTCACTTCACTTTATATCAGTTCATGTAAGCCTTTCCAGGTTTTCCTGAAAGCATCCTGCTCATCATTTCTTACAACACAATAGTATTACATCACAATCACAAACCACAGCTTGTTCAGCCATTCCCCAGTTGATGGGCATCCCCTCAATTTCCAATTCTTTGCCACCACAAAAAGAGCTGCTGTAAATATTTTTCTACAAATAGGTCCTTTTCCTTCTTCTTTGATCTCTTCAGGATGCAGACCTAGGAGTGGTATTACTTAGTCAAAGAGGAGCACATTTTTGTAGCCCTTTGGATATAATTCCTAATCGTTCTCCAGAATTATTGGATCAGTTCACAACTCCAGCAGTGCATTAGTGTCCCAATTTTTCCACATCCCCTACAACATTTGTCGTTTTCCTTTTCTGTAATTCTACCCAGCCTAATAAGTGTGAGGTGCTGGTACCTTAGAGTTATTTTAATTTGCACTTCTCTAATCAATAATGATTTAGAGAATTATGTGATTATAGATAGCTTCTATTTCTTCTTCTGAAAACTGTCTGTTTATATCCTTTGACCAGTTACCATTTAGGGAGTGACTCCTATTCTTATAAATTTGACTTAATTCTCTATATATTTGAGAAATGAGACTTTTACCAAACTTTCTATTAAAAAATGTTGTTTTTATGCAAAAACTTTTTTGTCCATTTTGCATTTTATAATGTTCCCTATCTCATTTGGTCATAAATTCTTCCCATATCCATAAATCTGAGAGGTAAATTATTCCTTATTTCCCTAATTTGCTTATGATATCACCCTTCTTATCTAAACCATATATCCATTTTGACTTTATCTTAGTATACAGTATAAGATGTTGGTTTAGACCTAGTTTCTGCCAAACTGCTTACCACTTTTCTGAGCATTTTTTTTTTTTCAAATAGTGATTTCTTGTCCCAAAATCTTGCATCTTTGAAGTTTGTCAAACATAAATTACTGTGGTCATTTACTTCTGTATATTGTAGATGTAACCTGTTCCATTGATCTGTCACTCTATTTCTTAGCCAATACCAGAATCTTTTGATGATTACCTCTTTGAATTACAGTTTGAGATCTAGTACTGCTAAACTATCTTCACATTTTTTCATTGATTCCCTTGATTTTGACCTTTTATTCTTCAAGATGAATTTCATTATTATTTTTTTAACTCTATAAAATAGTTTTTTGGTAATTTGATTGGTATGACACCAAATAAGTAAATTAACAGGTACAATTGTCTTTTTATTATATTGTCTCAGCCTACCCATAAGCAATCTGACTTTTATTTGTGTGAAAAGCATTTTGTAAATGTGTTTATATAGTTCCTGGGTTTATCTTGTCTATCTCTTTCTGCTGTACTTTGTTGATAGTATATAGAAATGTTACTGATTATGTGCATTTATTTTATATCCTACAACTTTGCTAAAGTTAAGTATTTCAACTAGGTTTTTAGTTGATTCTCTAGGATTCTCTAAGTTTGTCATCATATCATCTGCAAAGACTAATAGTTTTGTTTACTGCTTATTCTAATTCCTTCAATTTTTTTTGTCTAATTGCTACCTCTCATTTCTTTTTTCTTTCTTTTTTTTTATGTCTCATTTCTAAAACAATATTGAATAATAGTGTTGATAATGGTCATCCTTGCTTCACCCTTGATCTTATTGGAAAGGCTTCTATCTTGTCCCTATTACAAATAATGTTTGATGATAGTTTTAGATAGATTAACAACTTAATCATGTTAAAGAAAGTTCCATTCATTCCTTTGCTTTCTAGTGTTTTTAAGAGAATAAATATTGCATTTTGTCAGAAGCCTTTTCTGCATCTGTTGAAAAAACATGATTTTTGTTGGTTTTATTATTCACCAATTATACTGATAAGTCTCTTAATATTGAATGTGTCCTGGTATAAATCCCACCTGATCAGAGTGTATGATCTTTGTAACATATTGCTATAATTTCCTTGCTACTATTTCATTTAAAATTTTTTGCATCAATATTCATTAGGGAAATTGATCTATAGTTTTCTTTCTCTGTTTTTGCTCTTCTTGGTTTAGGTATCAGCACCATATTTGTGTCAAAAAAATTTGGCAGGACTCCTCCTTTACATGTTTTTCCAAATAGTTTATATATTATTGGAGTTAATTATTCTTTAAATATTTGATAACATTCACTTGTGAATCCATCTGGTGATGGGGAATTTTTCTTAAGGAGCGCATTGATGGTTTGTTCAATTTCTTTTTCAAAAATGGGGTTAAGTATTTTGTTTCCTAATCTCTTAATCTGGGCAATTTATATTTTTATAAATATTCATCCATTTCACATAATTGAGCAAAATAGTTCTTACTAATTACTTTCATCTTCATCAGTAGTGAATTCACCTTTATCATTTTAATACTAGTAATTTGGTTTTCTTATTCTTTTTTGAAATCAAATTATCCAGTAGGTTTTTTTTCCCCATAAAACCAGTTTCTAGTTTTACTTATTCAATTGTTTTCTTACTTTCCACTTTACTAATTGCTTTTAATTTTCAAGATTTCCAATTTGATGTTTAATTGAGGATTTTTTCCAAACTCGGCATCTTACCTCTCTTCTGTAGCATAGAGCATCACTCATGCCTGGAATTCACTCCTAATTTCTGCCTTTCAAAATCCTTTTGGTAGGGGGCAGCTAGGTGGCGCAGTGGATAAAGCACCAGCCCTGGATTCAGGAGTTCAAATCTGGCCTTAGACACTTGACACTTACTGACTGTGTGACCCTGGGCAAGTCACTTATCCCCCATTGCCCCACAAAAAACCAAAAAAACAAAACAAAACAAAAAAATCCTTTTGGTAAAGGAACCACTCAGATTTTCCTAAAGCACCTTGAGTTGTCTTTTCTTCTCCCTCTCCCAACCTACTGAATACATGTATCCCCTATTCCTCAGAAAAACACAAGTTTCTGGAAGAGGACAGAGTCTAGCTAAGTCATTTATCTCCCATTCACATTTTCTTGCATATTGTATGTACTTAATAGTTGTTTGAATTAGAAATGTAAACTCCAGGGCAAAAACTTTTGTGCTTTGATATTTTTTTTTAATTACATTGTACCTACAACATGCTTTGCAACATTGTTGGTGCTTAATAAAGGTTTAAATTACATTTATTAAATTGATTAACATCCATGTTGGGACATAGTAGAGTCGTTCTTGACTTGTTAAAACAATTTAAGTTTTATGTTAATGCTTATTAAATTAATGCTAAGTAAAGTTTTAAGTTAACCTTTCCATTTTTGTCCTGAGTCACATTGTTCCAAGGACTTATTGACCTGATGGACTATTTTTCTAGCACTAAGGAACCCCTTTTTACAATACATTTACTAGATATATTTACTATCTTTTTTCCCCCAACCCCTTTCACTTATGTGAGAAGGTTGCTTTTTCTCTTTGTAAAAACTTTCTAGTTCAAAGGCATTTCATGAAATGCATAAAATTCCAAGGGAGAAATGAGAGTTTTGCAACTTGTTGCTAAAATGGATGTCACAATAAGTGCTTCTCTTAATGGGGAAACTGAGACTACCTGGCTTTGCCTTTCTGCTACAAAAGAGGAAGAAAGCCAAGTTCTTACCCTGAGAGAATCAGTTGCTAGTTTCAGATGTCACCATTCTCAGAATTTGTCTTCCACCAATCCAGTCAGTATCAGAGCATAAGAGGACCTTTGGAATGTCCAAGACAGATACAGGACACAAATGATACCATTACTCTGAGCTTCTTTGGTGGGCTGATACAACTTGAATTTTTTTCTGAGTTCCAATGTAAACTCTGAGTAAGCACCATAATCCTGGTCCCTTCCCCCCCTTTCTTATTTATGTTTTTAAAACACCATCATTCATTACGTTCCTTGAAATTGAACTGCCTTTATGGACCATGGACCACATATAATTTTTGGAATTTGAAACAGCCTTTCTTCTAGCCTTCAGACTAAGAATGCTTGGAAGAAATAGTTTACTTTCTTTCTGATAATTCTCAGGTGGAATTTCTAAAACAGCCCAAGCGGAGGTCATGGGGTTACTTTAGAATGCAGTCAGCATAATAAAATTTAAGCTAAATTACTTTTCCATTATCAACTTTGAGTTTATTGGTTGCATCTGTGAGAAGTTTTTGAAAAATAGGCAAGTACTTTATGTAGCCTTAGAATATGCTAACATTTTTTTTCTTTATTCTCATTTTTCCATTCTAACAGCTTACGGATTCAGAACTAATTAAACAATGTATAGATGAATGCACAGCAAGAATTGAAATAGGATTACATTATCAGATCCCATATCCAAGGCCTGTAAGTCTCAATACAATTTCCAAATATTGGTACTAATCCATTGTATCATCCAAACCTGGTAAATTCTAAGCATTCCTACTCATGTGACTGGTGGTTTCTGGGAAGCATGATACTGCTGCAAAGGCAATTAACACAAATTAGTCTCTAGATCTGGGGTTCTTCACCTTTTTTGTGTCTTAGAGTCCTTTGACAGTTTAGTAAAAACTATGGACCCATTCTCAAAATGTCTCTTTTCCTACATTCATAAAAAAAGTTAAATTTCAATTAGAGGTTAGTGAAAATAGAGATGTCTTTTTCTTGTTCAAATTCACTGACCCCCTGAAATCTACCTGGGTAAAGAGGTCTATTTACCCCAGAGGAGCCCCTGCTCTATATGGAGATGATCTAATCAGACACTGGAGAAGGGGAGGGAAAGAGGGCATCTGCAGAATGTTTTGGAAGTATAGTAGTATTACAGCTACCCTCTTAAAAAGTTCCTTTATTTCTCATTTTACCCATGGTGGGAAGCCTGGACAATACACACTATTGCTTTTTTTTTTTTTTTTTTTGGTGAGGCAATTGGGGTTAAGTGACTTGCCCAGGGTCACACAGCTAGTAAGTGTCAAGTGTCTGAGGCTGGATTTGAACTCAGGTCCTCCTGACTCCAGGGCCAGTGCTCTAGCCACTGTACCACCTAGCTGCCCCTCACACTACTGCTTTTTTTTTTTTTTTTTTTTTTTTTTTTTTTTTTTTTAGTGAGGCAATTGGGGTTAAGTGACTTGCCCAGGGTCACACAGCTAGTTAAGTATTAAGTGTCTGAGGCTGGATTTGAACTCAGGTACTCCTGACTCCAGGGCCGGTGCTCTATCCACTGCGCCATCTAGCTGCCCCCACTACTGCTTTTTAAAAAGGGAAATCACCATCTTTGGGTTCACTTTACCATCTGACACAAATGGTTTTTTTTTGTACAGATTCACCTGCCTCCAATGGCCCTCACTCCCCTACAAAGTCGTGGACTTCAAACCCAGGAGAAGCTAAGGAAACTTTCCAAACCGCTATATCTCAAGTCTCACAATGAAGTTTCTTAATCCAAGAAATGAATTATCTGTATGAAATGTGAGCCAGGCAGGGCCTGAACACAAACCAGATGATGGATCTTTTCTCCTTGACTTAAGCCCAGTCGGAGAAAGGAAGGACAAAAAAAATCTTTGCTATAGTTTCTCTTAAACATTCAAAGATTTGGGTCCTTAATCTCATGACACTAAATTTATATGTCCTTGAATTTACCAGTACTAGTATGTTGCTGCTAGATAGAAAGATGCTAACACCCCAAGATCATTCCTAATCATGATCTTAGTAACTTTAGATGAAAGTGTGAACATACAAAGAATTGGGTTTAAATTTAAATTTTAAAAATTAAATTTTGGGGGGAATGTAGCTTTATACACAGAGGAAGCTACAGAGTAAAGATATGACAGTACCTGTTAGCAGCTCCTTTTGAAAGTTCTTAAAATTTTGACAATCAGATACTAGTTTTAGACTTGTAAATCTCTGTGGTCTTTATTTTGTATTTAAGTTATGGATATATTTAAAATAAGGCCTTTTATCTTTTACTTGTTCTACTGATATCTTTTTTTTGGCTCTCTTGACTCAAAGACACACTTTTCATTAATAATCAAGGATGCTATTTTCTCCTTTACCATACTATCAGAGTTCATCATATATACTCTAGTCCCATCACCCCTTTAAGTGCTAGTGAAAGATATTATACTATCTCAGGGAAATTTTAGGGAGAAGGGAATTATCCTAAATTTTCAGGAACTGATGTAGTCTATTTAATTCTGTCCATTAAATATATACAATGTACAAATTCTTGTTTTGTTTTTATTTGTTTTTTGGTTGTTTTTTCTTTGCGGGGCAAAGAGGGTTAAGTGACTTGCCCAGGGTCACACAGCTAGTAAGTGTCAAATGTCTGAGGTCTGATTTGAACTCAGGTCCTCCTGGATTCAGGGCCAGTGCTTTATCCACTGCGCCACCTAGCTTCTCCTCAATGTACAAATTCTAAAACGTGACATAATTCTGGCCTCAAAGCCTCACTGCAAACTCATACTACAATCATTAAAAGTAATCACTATTTCTAGTTGACAACAAAATTAGAATACCACAAGCTGTATAAATTATAAGACTAGGCTGATTTTTAAATTATGCACAAATAAGAAAAGGAAAATCTAGATTAGAAGGAGAAAGGACTGTGTCTTTGTGATAAGCCAAGGGAAAACCCCACTGAGAGTCACTTGTATATCAGTGTTTTTGTGTTCAAAGATGATTAAAATCTTCATAAAAATTGTTCATAAATTTGTCTTTACTATTTGTACCCATTCCCAAAATTACTATAGGTTTATTGTCTATTGATTTTAGAATAGGTAACAGAAAAAGTGCCACATTCAGAGTTAAGAAGCTTTCCAATCAGGATAGGGCTGACTCATATCACAACAAACCTTCATTATCCATATTTTGGGAATAAAAGAGTATACTCACAAATGAGGATTGTCATGAAATAAAAGTAGGTAGCTTATTTAGAATTAAAGGAGGAGAAGGAAAAAGAACATACAACAAATTCACATTCTCCAGTGCTTTAAGTTCTACAAAACACTTTCCTCACAGAGGTGCCTGGTCACACAGTGATAGAGCATTGAACCTGGAGTCAAGGAAGAGATACAGTTGAATCTGTCTCAAACACTGACTAGCTGTGTGGCCCCGGGCAAGCAAGTCACTTAACCTTTTGGGGATACAGTTTCTTCATCTATAAAATGAAGGGTTTGGTTGGGCTCAGTTGCTTTTGTGGTCTTTTCCAGCACTAAATCCATGATCAGTCATTTGCTCGGATATTTGTAGATCAGACCTCCCCCTGCCCAGCTTTTCACCTACCTAATCTCTCTAACCATCTCTGAAACATTAGCCTCTAATTCATCAAGGTTTCAGGGGACCATATTGCTCCTTTACATGAGTAAGTACTCATGCTTTATTGATACAAATATAATGATACTGAATTTTAAGCAATCTCTTCAGATTTTTTTAAATGACAAAAAATTATTCATTGACCCCTGTAACTTTAGGGAAGTAAACAACCCTCTTTCTCCCTCCCCTTTTACTTTTGAGTGGGAGACCTGGCTTTGTGCTTGTTTTAGCAATTTTAATACAATTGTTCACTTAGCAAATCTCTAATAGCCTATTTTTGTACCATTTGCTTTAAGGTACAAAACTCCTCAGAATTTGCTCTTTGAATGGAGCCCTATATCCCTTAAAATCAGAAAGAAAAACAGTGGTTTTAGATGGTTTTAAAGTGGGTTTCATCACCATACCCTTCACTTGCCATTCCTATTATGCCACCTATGACAACACCAACTCACCACCAAGGTGAGGAGGACCTTTTGTCCCTATAGCCATGGCTGCCTCAGTTTGTGTATCTTGGGCAAAGCTTGAAAATTACAAAATATTATCTCCTTTTGGAAAATGAGGCCCCTATATCATCCACTGGGGGCTTTGAGCATTCACAAAGGCTTTGAGATACAAAACCTAATTTGCCTCAAAGTACCATTGAGAGCAAAATTTCCTGACATGAAAAAGATTTAAAATATTAGAAGATGGTAGAATAAAGTGAGCATTTTTGCTAAGCTCTCCCAACATTTCACTCTAAACTACTTTTAAAAGCTTTTCAAATTTAATTTTAGGTAGCATAACCAACAAAAAGTCACACTGAGTCAAAGAAAATAGAAAGATTAGACATATGCCCTATAAGAATTCTAAGAAGAACTAAAGAAAGGTGTAAAGAACAAAAAAAAAATTTTTAAAGAATAAGAGGTAGAGGGAAAAAACAGGAAAAGAAATGAGAATAATGCAAGAAAATTATGAAAAGAATTAATAGCCTTGGAAAAAGCAGTATAAAAAATTTGAGAGAACATGACTTTTTAAATATGAAAATTGTAAAAAAGCTGTAAAAGAGGTTGAAATGCTTCCAGAGGGGGCAGCTAGGTGGCGCAGTGGATAAAGCACTGGCCCTGGATTCAGAAGGACCTGAGTTCAAATCCGGCCTCGGACACCTGATACTTGTTAGCTGTGTGACCCTGGGCAAGTCACTTAACCCCCATTGCCCTGCAAAAAAAAAGAAAAAAAAGAAGTGCTCCCAGAAAAAAATAATTCCTTAAAAATTAGAGTTGGTCAAGAGGAAGCTAATGACTCCATGAGACAGCAAGAAACAATAAAATAAAGTCCAAAGACTGGACAAAATGGACAATGTGAAGTATCTCATAAGAAAATCAACTGACCTGGAAAATAAATTGAGTAGAAATAATTTAAGAATTATTTTGACTACCTGAAAGCCACAGTCAGAAAAAAGAGCCTAGACATCACATTTCAAGAAATTTTCAAGGAAAACTGCCTTGTTATCTTAGAACCAGAAGACAAAATAGAAACTGAAGGAATCCACTGCTCACCTCCTGAAAGATCCCAAAATGAAAACTCCCGAGGATATTTCCCAAGCCAAATTCCAGAGTTCCCAGGTCAAGGAGAAAATACTACTAGCAGTCAGAAAATTCAAACACCATGGATCCACAGTCAGGATCACATGAGAGCTTGGAATATAATATTCTGTAAGACAAAGGAGCTGGGATTAAAAGTAAGAATAACCTATTCAGCAAAACTGAGTATAATCCTACAGGGGGGAAATGAATATTCAGTGAAATAGAGGACTTTTAAGTATTCCTAATGAAAAGACTAGTTCTGAAGAGAATATCTGACAGACACAGATTTAAACATAAAAAGAAAACAAGTGAGAAATCATAAGGACCTTAATAAGATTAAATAAAGTGTGCAAATTTCCCAAAAGGAAGATGTTACATGTAGCACCCTGATAACTATTGTTCTTAGGGTGTGTGTCATGATTGGAATGATCTCAAAAGATGGGAGGATAAGAAAGAGGGATGTGCTGAGAAAAGAGGGAGGGGAAAAGAAGAATGGAGAAAATTATCTCACATCAAAGAGTCAAAGAAGAGTTTTTACAGTGGAGGGGAAAATGGGGAGCAAACAAAACTTTAATTTTATTCTCATCTGAACTGAATACATACACATGCACATACACACACACACACACACACACACACAAACACAGAGTATAGAAATTCATCTTTCCCAACAGGAAAGTGGGAAAGGGTCTAAGAAGAGGGCATAAGTGGTCAGAAGCAAAATAGACATTTTAGGAGGAGACAGTGTTTCAAAAAAGAGGAATAAATGGAAGAGAATAGGATAGAGGGAAATACAAATAACCATCTTAATTACAAGTGAATGGGATAAACTCACCCATAAAATGGAAGCAGATAAGAAACCAAAATCAAGCAATGGTTTTTTTTTTCTATTTCTTTTTGTTGTTGTTGTTGTTTGTTTTTTGTGGGGCAGTGAGGGTTAAGTGACTTGCCCAGGGTCACACAGCTAGTAAGTGTCAAGTGTCTGAGGCCAGATTTGAACTCAGGTCCTCCTGAATCCAGGGCCTGTGCTTTATCCACTGTGCCACCTAGCTGCTCCACAATGTTTTTTACAACAGATACTTGAAACAGGCACAGTTAAAATAAGGGTCTAGAGCAGAATCTACTATGCTTCAGCTGAAGTTTAAAAAAAAATGCTAGGATGACAATCAGACAAAACAAAACTAGAAATAGACCTAATTAAAAGGGATAAACAAGGAAACTACATCTTGTTCAAAAGAGCCATAGACAATGAGTTAATATCAGTACTAAATGTATGCATCAAATTTCATAGCATCCAAATTCTTGAAGGAAGAGGAGAAAATATTAAAAACATTAGTGGGGGACCTCAGTTTATCCCTCTCTGAACTAGATATGTCTAACCATAAAAGAAAGAAGCTAAGAAAATGAACAGAATTTTAGAAAAGATTAATCTACTAGACCTCCGGAGAATGCCGAATGGGAATAGAAAGTACTATGACTTTTTTTCAGCTTTCAGGGCACTTATGCAAAACTTAACATGTATTCAAGAATTTAAAACTCACAACAAAAGCCAAACTATTATATGCAACTGTTTTGGACCATAATGCAGTAAAAATTATTCAATAAAGAACATTTGAAGAATTGATTAGAAATTAATTGGGAAAAAATAATCTAATCCTAAAGAATGAGTGGCTCATGATTGAGCAAATGGAAGCTAATGACTTTAAGAGAAATCAAGACACAAGAAAATCCAAATGCATGAAAAAATAGAGGGCAAGGGGGCAGCTAGGTGGCCCAGTGGATAAAGCACCAGCCCTGGATTCAGGAGAACCTGAATTCAAATCCGGCCTCAGACACTTGATACTTAACTAGCTTTGTGACCCTGGGCAAGTCACTTAACCCCCATTGCCCTGCCCCCCCCCCAAAAAAAGAGGGCAATGTGAAATATTTCTTTGGAAAAACAGCTGACCTGGAAAATAGATGCAGGAGATAATTTGAAAATTAAGAATGAGTGGTTTAAAGAACAAATCATGGCAGGGGGGGGGGGCAGCTAAGAGCTGCAGTGGATAAAGTATGGGTCCTGGATTCAGGAGAACCTGAGTTCAAATCCTGCCTCAGACACTTGACACAAGCTTGTGTGACCCTGGGCAAGTCACTTAACCCTCAATGCCCCACAAAAACAAACAGAACAAATCATAGAATAATTTCAAGATAATGAGTACAAGAGAACATATCAAAATTTGTGTGATGCAGCCAAAGCAGTACATAGAAAGAAAGTTATATCACTATAAATGCTTACATCAATCAAAGAGCAGATCAGTGAATTAGGCATACAACTAAAAAACTAGAACAAATTAAAAATCCCCAATTAAACACCAAAATGGAAATCCTGAAAATCAAAGGAGGGGTTAATAAAATTGGAAAAAAAAAACCAAACTAAATAAAACTAGGAGCTGGCTTTATTTAAAAAAAAAAACAACCCTAACAAACAGATAAATCATTGGTTAAGTTGATTAAAAAGTTGAAAATTAAATTACCAGTATCAAAAATGAAAAAGGTAAATGTATAACCAATGAAGATGAAATTAAAGCAATTATAAGGAGGTATTTTGCCCAATTATATGCCAATAAAACTTACAATCTAAATGAAATATTTACAAAAATATAAATTTCCCAGATTAACAGAAGGGGACATAGAATACCTAAATAGCCCTATCTTAGATAAAGAAATTGAACAAACCATAAATGGATTCCCTAAGAAAAAATTTCCCAAATCCAGGTGAATTTACAAGCAAATCCTACCAAACTTTTAAAGAACAATTAAGTCTGATACTATATAAACTATTTGAAAAAAATAAGGAGTCCTACCAAATTCTATGACATAAATGTGGTGTTGATATCTAAACCAGGGAGAACAAAACCAGACAACTATTAATCAATTTACCTAATAAATATTGATGTAAAAATTTTAAATAAAGTACAGCCAAGGAGACTCCAGCAATCCAACACAAAGATCATACACTGTGACCAGGTTGCATTTGCACCAGAATGCAGTGCTGGTTCAATATAGGGAACACTATAAAAATAATTATATCAATAACAAAAACAACAAAAAATTATGTTGATAGATGCAGAAAAAGGTTTTGACAAAGCAACACTCATTCATATTAAAAACAATAGGAAACATGGGAATAAGTGGCGCTTTTCTTAAAATGATAAGTAATATCTAATTAAATTAAAAAAAAAAGCAAGCATTATTGATAATGGAGATAAACTAGAAGTCTTCCCAGTAAGATCAAGGGTAGGGCAAAAATGTCCATTATCACCACTATTATTTAATTAAATATTGCACGAGAAATACTAACTTTAACAAAAAGACAAGAAAAATAAATTGAAGGAATAAGAATAGGCAACAAAGAAATAAAACTCATTTTTTTGCAGATGATATGATGGTATAGAAAACCCTAGAGAATCAAGTAAAAAAACTAATCAAAACAATTAACAACTTTAGCAAAGTTCCAGGATATAAAATAAACCCACATAAATCATCAACGTTTCTTAACATTACCAACAAAAACCCAGCAGGGAGATATAGAAAAATTTTATTTAAAATAACTGAAGACAGTGTTAAATACTTGGGAGTTTACCTGCTAAGAGACACCCAGGAACTATATGAATACAATTACCAAACACTTTTCACACAAAAACACTTAAACAAATGGAAAAATAGTAATTGTTTAGAAGTAGGCCAAGTCAATATAATACAAATGACAATTTACCAAAATTAATTTATTCAGTGCCATACCAAACTACCAAAGAATTACTGTATAGCATTAGAAAAAATGATAACAAAACTCACTTGGAAGAACAGAAAAGGTCAAGAATATTAAGGGAATCAATGAGGGAAAAAAGTGAAGGAAAGTGGCCTAGCAGTACCAGATTTCAAACTTTATTACAAAAAAAAAAAATCATAAAAACAATCTGGTGCTGAATAAGAAATAGAGTACTGGATCAGTGGAATAATTGAGGTATATAATATACAGAAGAAAATGACCAAAGCAGTTTAGTGTTTGATAAAAAAGTTAATGGGATAAGAACCCACTATTTGACAAAAACTACTAGGAAAACTGGAGAGCAGGCTGGTAGAAACAAGGCACAGACCAACATCTCACAACACATACCAAGATAAGTTCCAAATGGATAAATGATTTAGACAAAAAGGATAACATAAGTAAATTAGGGCAGCATAGAAAAAAATTACTTGTCAAATCTATGGATAAGGGAAAAGTCCATGATCAAACAAGAGATAGAGAGGATCACAGTAGGTAAAGTTGCTCATTTTGATTATATTACAAAGGTTTTGCTCACTGTGCATGCACGTACACACACAGCCAAAATTAGAAGGAAAGTGGGAAACTGGAAAGAAATATTTTATAGCAAATTTCTTTAATAAAGTTCTCATTTCTCAAAATATAAAGGGAACTGAGCCAAATTTATAAAAATAAGTCATCCCCCAATTGATAAATGGTCAAAGGATTTGAACAAATAGTTTTCAGAAGAGGAAATCAAAGTTATCAATGATCATATTGAAGAAATACTCTAAATTACTAAAATTAGAGAAATGCCCATTAAAACAACTCTAAGGGATCATCTCACAGCCATCAGATGGGCTAACGTGACAGAAAAGGAAGATGACAAAGGTGGGAGGATGTGGAAAAATAAGTAAACTAATGTATTGTTGGTGGTTATGAACTGGTCCAAACATTCTGGAAAAACATTTGTAATTATTTTACAACCCAAAGGGCTACAAAACTGTGCATACCCTTTGACTCAGCAATACCATTACTAGGTTTTTACCCCAAAGAGATCAAAGAAAAAGGAAAAGGACCCATATGTACAAAAATACTTATAATGGCTCTTTTTGTGATGTCAAAGAATTAGAAATCAAGGGGATGCCCATCACTTGGGGGATAGCTGAACAAGTTGTGGTATATGAATGTAATGGAATACTGTTGTGCTGTAAGAAATGATAAAGGGGATGATTTCAGAAAAATCTTGGAAGGGTGGAGCCAAGATGGCAGAAGAAAGGCTGTGACTCCCTCAGCTCCCAAAATCCCGTCCACATACCTCCAAAAATAATGCCATAAGACAACTCTTGGAGCAGCATAACCCACATAAGAACAGAATAAGACTCTTTTCCAGCCAAAGATGACTTAATTAGGTGACTGGAATTACCTGCTGTTCAGGCTGAGAGAGGAGAGAGGAGTGCAGTGCATGGAGCACAACCAGCCTTGGGCAGGCAGTGCCTCCAGAGCTTTGGAATCTTTAGCTGCTTCTTCTGAAGCTCGGCTCACAGACTGGTGAGGGGGTCCAGTGGTTGGGGGGAATAGCTGCGGTCTCTGCTGGAACTGGGGTGGGGTGCCCATATTCTGAACCAGCAAGCAAACTTGAGGGACAGCCACCAAGTGGGGGAGGGGTACAGACATGCCAATCTTCGGACCATAGAGAATCAGATTTCAATCAGACTTCTATTTCTAGGTCAGAAAGAAAGTGGCCATGATTACTCACAGGCCAGGAAGGCTGAGAACAAGCCCAATCACCCCCTGAGCCAAGCTGTAGCTTGGAACAGTGTGTCCTGGAAGCAGCACTACACTTTAAGAAGAAGTTAAAAGCCAGGAAATAAGATGTCAAGATGAGTAAGCAGAGAAAGCAACAGACCATCGAAAGCTTCTTTGGGGGAAAGGTAGACCAGAATACATCCTTAGAAGAAGATAGTAACAAAGTTAAAGTTCCTGCATCCAGAGCTTCCAAAAAAATATGAATTGGTCTCAGGCTGTGGAAGAGCTTAAAAAGGACTTTGAAGAGAAAGTGAGATATAGGGAAGATTTAGAGATGTAGAGGAAAAAATGGAAAGAGAAATGAGGGCTATGCAGGAAAGTCATGAGAAAAAAGTCAACAGCTTGAAAAGCCAAATGGAAAAGGAGATACAAAGGCTCTCAGAAGAAAATAATTGCCTAAGAATTAGGATTGAACACATGGAAGCTAGTGATTTTATGAGAAACCAAGACACAATAAAGCAAATCCAAATGAATAAAAAAATAGAGGGCAGTATGAAATATCTCCTTAGAAAAACAGCTGACCTGGAAAATAGATCCAGGAGAGATAATCTGAAAATCATTGGACTACCTGAAAACCATGATCAAGGAAGATCATAGACATCATCTTCCAAGAAATTGTTAGGGAAAATTGCCTTGATATTCTAGAAGCAGAAGGTAAAATAGAAATTAAAAGAATCCACTGATCACCTCCTGAAAGAGATCTCAAAAGGAAAATGTCCAGGAATATTATAGCCAAATTTCAGAGCTCCCAGGTCAAGGAGAAAATATTGCAAGCAGCTAGAAAAAAGAAATTCAAATACTGAGGAACCACAGTCAGGATAACACAAGATCTAGTAGCTTCTACATTAAAGGACAGGAGGGCATGGAATATGTATTCCAGAGAGCAAAGGAACTGGGACTACAACCTAAAATCATCTACCCAGGAAAACTGAGTGTAATCTTTCAGGGGGAAAAATGGGACTTCAATGAAAAAGAGGACTTTCATGCATTTGTGATGAAAAGATCTGAATTGAATAGAAAATTTGACTTTCAAATACAAGACCCTAGAGAAGCATAAAAAGGTAAACAGGAAAAAGAAATCATGAGGGACATTAAAAGATTAAACTGTTTGCATTATTACATGAGAAGATAATACTTCCAACTCATAATAACTTTCTCAGTATTACGGCAATTGAAAGGAATATACTTAGACAGAGGGCACAGGTGTTAATTGAATATGAAGGGATGATATCTGTAAAGCATTTATCCTTGTTTTTTGGTGGAGCAAGAAGGGTGGGGTAGCTTATGTCTGGGGATGGATTTGGCCTTGGGGCCTCCTGGGTCCAGGACTGGTGCTTTGTCCACTGTGTCACCTAGCTGACTCATGATGACATCTTTAAAATAAAATTAATGGTAAGAGCAATGCACTGGAAGAAAGGAAAAGGGAGAGGTGGAAGGGTGTAAAGTAGCTCACATAAAAGAAACAAGAAAAAGCTTATGGAGTAGAGGGGAAAATGGGGAATAAGTAGGGGAGTGAGTGAGCCTTACTTTCATCAGAATTGACTCAAAGAGGGAATAACATATACACTCAAGTGCATATAGTAATATATTTTGCCCTGAGGGAAAGTGAGAGGGGAAGGGGAAATGGGGAGAAAGGTTAAGGAAGGGAGGCAGATTGGGGGAGGGGACAGTAAAAAGCAAAATACTTTCGAGGAAGGATAGGGTGAAAGAAGATAGTAAATAGAGTAAATAACAAGGGGAAGGAATAGGATGGAGGATAATACGGTTAGCTGTAGTAACTGTGAAAGAAATGATGAGTAAGATATCAGAAGGACATATGAAAAATGCAAACCATCAACAGAGGAAGAACTGATGATATTTGAATACAGATTGAAGTATAATTTTTTTTGTTCTTTCTAAAGTTATTCTATTTTCTTTCACAATTTGACTAATGTGAAGATGCTTGTCATAACTGTACATGTATGACTTATATTGAATTGCTTAATTCCATAGGGAGGGTTGAGGAGGGAGGGAGGAAGAAAACTTAGAACACAAAGTTTTAAAAAAATCAATGTGGGGGGCAGCCAGGTGGCACAGTGGATAAAGCACCAGCCCTGGATTCAGGAGGACCTGAGTTCAAATCTGGCGTCAGACACTTGACACTAGCTATGTGACCCTGGGCAAATCACTTAACCCTCATTGCCCTGCAAAAACAAAAAACAAAAATGTGAAGAAATGATGAGCCGTCGGATTTTGGAGAAACCTGGAAGGACTTACATGAACTGATGCTGAGTGAGATGAAGAGAACCAGGAGAACATTGTATACAGTATCAACAACATTGTGTGTTGATCAGCTGTGATAGACTTGACTCTTCTCAGCAATACAATGGTCCAAGATAGTTCCAAAGGACTCATGATGGAAAATGCTCCCCAAATACAGAAAAAAAAAAGAACTATGGGAAAATAATGTAACTAATAATGATGATGATGATGATAAGTGATTTGGGGTTTGCAGAGTTTTTGTGAATAAAAATAGACCCAATTAAAAAAAAAACAAAGCCTTGAAAGATTTATGAGTTAATGCAAAGTAAAGTGAGTAGAACTAGAACATTTTACACAGTAACAGCAATATTGTAATGATATCTGTGAAAGGATTACTTAAATGAAAAATGCTATCCCCTTCAAAGAGAGAACTGATGAACTCAGTACGGATTAAGCCTTTTTTCCCCCACTTTATTTTTCTTGCTTTTTTTGGCAACATGGCTAATATGGAAATATGTGTAGCTGACTTCATATGTATAATGGGTATCATTTTTCTTGCTTTCTCAATGGGTGTAGGAAAGGCAGAGGGAGGGGAAAAAATTTGGAACTGAAAATAAATATTTAAAATTTTTTAAATCCCTTGTTATTTCTTACCTTGCACTGGACTGGTTCTGCCTTTGCTCATAACATCCACAAACATAAATCAAGTTTTATTTTTAAAGTTTCATTTTCTTTATAAAAAAAAAAAGAACCTCACCTCACCTTTAAAACATAGTTTTAAAGAACCTTGTCTTTGGGCATGAAAAATGTTGGGTTTTTAAAAAAAACAGTCATTAAGCAGTTCTGAAAGGAGTAGAATGATTCTTCTCTTTCTTTATTGGCCTTTTGAAGAACTTAGGTAAATTTTTTCTGCACCTTCTTATCATTTCTTACTACTTTGCTGGTTTTATATGTCCTGGGGTTTGTAGATCCATTCACATTATTTCCCATAAAGAGACTGATCCTCTCATAGAGTGATTTTCCATATGCATTCAGGAAGAATCAGACTCCCAAGTAATGATACTTGTTGGCATGAGTGGCTTTGTGTAACCTACCAAAGCAACCAGGCTTTATAGGAATTGCAAAGAGGAAAGAGGGTCACATTTCCTTCTTAGTTCTCAGTTCAACCCAGTGAGACAACTTGTTTCAAATGTGGGTTGGTCAATGTAACTTTGGAAAATAAGAATTGGAAGTTGGAGTCAGAGGACCCAAGATTCAAATTCTGGTTCTACTATTTACTATCTTGGTAACCATGGGAAACACATATAACCAATCTCTTGACCTGAGATTCTTAATGTTAAATGATGGGGTCAGATTTGATGACTCTAAAGTCTCTTCCAGTTGAAAAGCTATGTCCCATGATCGTATCCTCTGACTTTTGGGATACCTCAGAGATTCATGAGGACAGTTTGTCCCTATTCAAATTCCTACCTGTCTGGCCCTAGGATATATATCAACATAGGAAGAAGATAGAAACTAAGAGAGTATAAGAAAGTTCTATTACAACACTGTCCAGACTGACTGCTTTGTTTCCTTTCCTAACTCCATCTGAGCAGGGCTGTAGCATAGCAGAGAGGTAAATGGAACACAAAGAATGGAAACAGCAAAACAATATACAAAAAAGCAAATATTAACATGTTAGTAGCCTAAGAGAAGCAACACGACATAGTAGATTTAACATTCTCAGACTCAGGAAGACCAGAGCTCAAGTCCTACATATTAACTGTGTGGCACTGAGCAAGTCACCTTAGCTCTGTGGCTTAAGCAACTCTTAATTAAGACAATAAGTTAGAGGACATTTTCACTCTATTAGTAGAGGGAGTTTGCTTACACTCCCTGAGACTCAGTTTCCTGATATGTAAAATGAGGAGATTGGACTATGGGACCTCTGCAGTCCCCTACCAGTTCTAAAACTATGATCTTAGAATCTCAACATTTATGAGATCATAGTCACTGATCTAGGCCACATTTTTTTTAACTAAGGAAAGAAAAGTTTTTACTAGAGAGTAAGTAGTAGATATTTTTTTAATCATCCAACTGGCAAAGTGATGCCACTCCACGGTTTATCCAGTGCTTCTGGGGCAGGAATGTTGGGAGCTCAATGGAAAGGACATAGTTGGTTGAGTGGCCTGTAGTGGATAGGGTGCCTCTCCGGGCACTTGTTTTGTAGACAGGACACAGATAGATGTTCTGATGCAGGAACGTAGAACTTTCCCCTGGTTTGAGCCAAATAATGGGGAGAGGGTCATAAAGGATTTTAGGGAAAGACTCTCCAATCTCCATAGCAATCCTATCCCACCGGGCTCCTTCCAAGAAAAGGCCTTTGACAAAGGCCCCATTTTCAGGTTTCTCTTCTACATTTAATTCCTGTGTGGTCACCTGGAAGAACATACAATAGAGCTTTAGCATTTATTCTCTGGAACATTTATCTCATATGGTGTTGTATTCACATATGTGAAAATAACTTGGGCTTGTTTAACACTTCCCTTTCCCCTTACCTCTCACATCTATCAGTGACCAAGTCCCATCAATACCTATGGCTGCAACATCCTGGCTTCTATCCCCTCCTCTATTCCCAGAGCCATAGCCCTTAAAACAGGTAGGTTCTCATTGCCACTTTCTTGGGCTATAATCCCCTAGTAGGTCTCCCTAACTTCACCATCTGACCCCTAACAATCCATCTATTACCTACCAAAATAATCTTTTCTTATGCAAAATCTGTTCATGTCACTCTTCTGCTCAAAAAATTTAAGTGGCTTATAATTGTTCACAAAGTAAAAGTTCAACCTTCTATTTGAGGTTGAAAGAACTCTACCACCTTGGCACTGCCTGCCCATTTCAGCCTTATCTTATGTGACTCATCTCTAAGTACTCTATGCTCCATCCAAAGTGAACTATTCAAGGGAACTTCCTTATTTGGGAGTTTCTTTTATAAGTGACATCACAAGTCCAATCCATATTCCATTTATAAACTCAATAAATCTATGTAAACTTTGCTTCTCTAAACTTTTGTTACTTACAGTTTCATTTTTTAAAATGCATACAATTACTTTCAGATTGTTAAGATTCTTATAAAATTATTGTTTCTCAAAAAAAAAAACAACCCAAACCCCAAACCAAAAAAAAGTGAACTATCCTTCCACCATCACTTACTCTCAACATACCCACTTCCCTCCTACTTCTATGCATTTGCTCATATTGTTCTCTGCCAGAATTGTCCTACCTCTCCTTTTCTGCCTAATGAATTCCTACCTATTTTTAAATTTTTTTTCACATTTTAATTTTCTTTATTATTATAAAAACATCCTTTTTGTTGACTTTTTTGATTCTGTGCCTGTTCCTTCAACACCTTCACAACAATTTTCTGTTCCTCAATCAGGAAAGCACGCTTGATCCTGTCACAAACACATTTAGCACACCTGGAGCCACCATAAGCCCTGCTGACATGCTTTTTGGTCTTTGATAGCCTCACAAGAACTTTAAGTCTCACTGCACAAACACTTTGAAGTCTTCCTGGTCACACACCACAGGCTGATTTTGGTGCCTTTCCAACTTTCTTAGTATAAAGGTAAACAATTCTGTTACTTGGGGTTTGTAACAGCCGAGTTTTGTTGGAAGCTATATTGTAAGACAACCTACGGATGCTGAACCATTTTTAATTTCCGTCAGGTCCGCCACCGAAAGAGGGCCTACCTATTCTTTTTAAAGCCCAGCTCCTCCATGAAGCCTTCTCTAACAACTTGTCCCTTTGGACTCCACGTAGCACTTTTCTGGTACTTTTAGCACATCATATCACATATTGTTTATTATAGTCATCTTTTTCTGTCTTTTTTCCCTATTAGACTGTAATCTCCATGAAGGCAAGAACTACGCCTTATCTAAACTTTGTGCCTTTCCTTGAACACCTAGCAAGGCTCTTGTACACGACAGGCACATAAAATATCTGTGAATGAGTAACTTCTGAGGAGCCCAGAAAGCTGCCTTTCTGTAAAGCAACAAGTCTTCCTGGCTATAATGACCCCTGGATTCAGGAGTGTCCTATACAGTACTACTTTGTATGGTTAAGTGGTAGACTTCCCCCCAATCAATCAACTGGGAAGACCAGGTTCTAATCCTGGACAGTCTTTTATAATCCTGTGTTTTTGTTTTTGTTTTCATTTTTTAACTGTAGCACGGTGCAACAAAAAACAGTACTGGACTGGAAGTCAGGACATCTTGTTCTAGGAGAGCTACATATAGCACAAAGTGAACAAGACTTTCCCCCTGGACACTCGTGAATGGAAGGAGATCACCTCATCTCACCTCATAAAAATTCTCTAGCTCACCTTGCTATGCAATTAAGCTACCACCCCCAGGTCCTGCTGTCCTGCCTTCTCTCTAATAGGTCCACTTCTTCCCCATACAGGTACCAGGGACAATCTGTGCCTTCTCCTGGCATGACTGCAACAGCCATCAAACTGTCTTCTGTAACACTGCATTGTTGTTGTTGTTATTGTTTTGTGGGGAGGGTGGTTGTTTGGTTGTTGGGGTTTTTTTGTTTGTTTTTGTGGATTTTTTGTTTTGCCCAAGTTGGAAAAAAAATTCTAGTTACAACTCTAGCTTCTGGTTAGTCCTGGTTTTGACATTAACTCAGTGTGTGACCTTAGGTAAATTAATTCCCAAACCATCTCTTGGCCTACATTTCCCAACTGTGAAAAAAAATGGATTGAACAAGGTGATCTTTGAAAACTTTTCCAGCTCTAATATTCTACTGTCATAAG
Organism: Dromiciops gliroides; assembly: GCF_019393635.1. Taxonomy (NCBI): domain Eukaryota; kingdom Metazoa; phylum Chordata; class Mammalia; order Microbiotheria; family Microbiotheriidae; genus Dromiciops; species Dromiciops gliroides. The sequence continues at coordinate 545,157,684 of NC_057861.1, read as the reverse complement.
ATTATTAAATGACTTTTCTACACCCTTCCTCTATATTCTTCGTTAGGTCAGTGCTTGACTAGTAATATATTCATTTGCCTTTGCCATGAACTTCAGAGTAATATTTCATCATACTCAGATGCAAAGCTAAACAGTAACATTCTCCAGGATGAGGGGCCCCACCAGATTGTATAGGCATGCTTAGAACTCATGGCCAAACTATTACTTTCACTTAGTATGGAGGTGGCAGGATGTTCCAGCTGCATTTGGAAATGCACAATCAGGACCATGGGAACAGTCAGATTTTGATGAGAATAGCAAAGTGGGCCACCTTTCCAGAGAAAAGCTGCCAAATCATCCATCTCTTTTATTTCAGTAATGTGAAAGAGACAGAACAAGAGGAGATCCTAGAAACATCAGCCATCTTTGTTTTCATCTTGGCCATTGAACTGAGCTATCTGAATCTACCCTTACCTCAAATTGAAATCCAATGTGGTCAATGGGAATGGTGTACTTCCTAGCAAAATTCTGGGAAACACCTGTTAAAAAGGACTGTGTGAAATAGAATCCTGAGATCCAGAACACAGTGGGAGGCCCATTGTTGATCCACTCCTAAGGAAAGACAGGAACAAAATGAAACAAAAATCAACCTATGGAAACTTGCACAGGGGGAGAATGGCCTATATTGGGAAGAAGCTTTCTTATATTGGTAAAACAGAACTCTAAAACACATACCCCTAACCTACTGCTCCTATTCTTTAAAACAACAACAACAAAAACAAACCCTCTCCTTTTAAAGCCTAGAAGTAGCAGAGCTTAGGTGTTGTGGACTTACTTCTTCTACAAAGTCTTTCCTTAACAAGCCCACCCATCATTTCATTATTCTACCACCCATTATGTATTGGTATTGATGATGACATTTCTTTGGGCAATAATTCAAATTATATCTTTGTCTTGTCCTATTCTCTTGTCTTGATTTCTATTTATAAACAATCTCCCTCTGCCCGTAACCACACTATCCCTCTCCCCAACTCATAAAACAAAGTCTGTAGACAGTAGGGCTTGGGATTGCACTGTTGGCTAGCTGGTTGCCAGTCCTGAGGCCATTCATCCAGTGTTTCACTGACCTCTCCTGCCCAGACAAACCTATTGGGTGTTATGCTAGACTGGATCTCTGTTACCTGGAAGAAGGCCAGACGTGCTAGGAGATCAGCCACATAGCCACCTAGGGGCTTTAGTGATGGGTAGGACTTTGATGCCCACATGCCTGGCACTTTTCCTACTAGCATACTGTTGAATACATCTTCCAGCTCTGAAGACATTAGGACTTGGCCTTTGATGGCTCTACCCAGGTTGATCAGGCTGCTTCGAACTACTGTTGTCAGTCTGTGGGGGACAGAAGCCAAACTCAACATATACTTCTAAATAGGGCTTACTTCCTCCTTTCTTTCTAACTGGCATAAAGAGGTGACAAGGTTGGATTGAGAGAAATTAAGGAGCTTTGCTATTCTCCAGGGAGGTTTGTAGGAATCCACAGAAAAGTTTTCTACTTTAAGAGAGCCCAGGGGCAGCTAGGTGGCGCAGTGGATAAAGCACTGGCCCTGGATTCAGGAGGACCTGAGTTCAAATCCAGCCTCAGACACTTGACACTTACTAGCTGTGTGACCCTGGGCAAGTCACTTAACCTTCATTGCCCTGGAAAAAAAGAGAGGAGAGAGAGAGAGAGAGAGAGAGAGAGCCCAGACAACAAGGATCTCTTTGTCCCAAAACCCATTCCTCAGACCTAAGATCGACTGAAAACAGGCTGAAAATATCAAAGGATCAATCAACAGCAAAAGTCACCAAGGTCCTATGGAACCTCCATATCTGGCTCACACTTATATGTCTATTTTCTTAGCATTTCAAAGCCAGAACCATCACTGGGATAAGGCAAATTAAGTCCCTGGACCCTAGTGAAAGAAGTTCTGGGAGAGAAAGAATTGCTACCTTGTGGTTAAAAAACTAACAAACAGGGGCAGCTAGGTGGCCCAGTGGATAGAGCACCGGCCCTGGAGTCAGGAATACCTGAGTTCAAATCTGGCCTCAGACACTTAACACTTACTAGCTGTGTGACCCTGGGCAAGTCACTTAACCCCAATTGCCTCACTAAAACAAAAAAAAACAAAAACTAACAAACAAAAGAAAGGAGGAAGTAAGCCCTAGAAGCCTCCTATGCTTCAAATTAATCTATTATGTTCCTGCCCTACCACTATCACCAAGAAAGAGGGGTAGAACTTCTCCTTCCCTCCCTTCCATACACAGTCTTCAAGGCTGCTCTTCATGTTCACTTTAACCTGATTCTACCGGGACACAAATGTTGTGGGAAGTGATTAGGGGAGGAGATAGATAGATAGATAGATAGATAGATGATAGATAAACTATGCATCTATCTATTTTTCTATCTGTCATCTATCATCTACTGGGTTATATCCTATCAGAAATGACTTGCTAGAGAATCATGCCAATGCAAGACAGACTTATGAAATGACATTTGCTAGGTGAGCTGGTCTTTGGCTTGGGTCAAAAGGCTCATTGCTAAGCAGTTTAGGGAGTGGTCTCCAATGGATGGTCACCAGGCAAAATATTTGCTGCTCTGTCACTTTGCCTTTTAAAAGGCAAATTCCCCAATGCCCCCTAGAATAGTTTCCCCCTAATCTGAAGAACCTATTAAGATCTGGTCTGGACCTATGATTTGATTGTTATATGGAATTACTGGGTGAAGAAATAACCTATCAATGTAGGTCATCACCTTCTCTATGACTTATAATTGTTGTTGAGTCATTAAGTTATATCCAACTCTTTATGACCCCAGTGGACACTTTAATGCTGTCCATGTTTCCTAGTCAAAGATACCAGAGTGGTTTGCCATTTCTTTCTCCAGTGGATCAAGGCAAACAGAGGTTAGGTGACTTGCCCAGGGTCACATGTCTAGTGTCTGAGGCTAGATTTTAACTTGGGTATTCCTGATGCCAGACCTAGCACTTTATCTACTGCAACCAACTTATAGAGGACTGCCTAAATCAACTGAGAGGTTAAGTAACTCATCCAGGATCACATGGCTAGTATGGGTCAGAAGCAGTACTTGGAACCCAGGTCTATTTTTTTTTAAGGCCAGCTCTCCATATAATACATGCCACCTAGCAGTGTCTATGACCAAAGAGGAAAAAAACCCAATTCCTACCTGTTAAATCTAATTAGCTCTTGTCTCAGGACAGTGTTCATGGACTCTTCATAGCGTACTGGGTACATGTCCATGACCATTTCCAGGTCAAAGTCCTTAGGAAGTTTAGATAGGACATCCTTAGCCAGCTCTTCAACCACTTCCTTAAATTTCAAATTGGTAGAGAAACAAATATGAAATAAGCTTTCTGAGTGGTGGTTTTTAAAAAAGAGATTAAGATGTAATAAATAGCTCTTTTAAATATGCTGTGATAGAATTTCTCTGGAAATCATCTGCAGGGTATAAAATGGAAACTAATTATCATATGGGTTCCCTTCCCATTCTTTAGGTGGTTCCCTCCCCCCCCTTCCATTCTCTATGTAAATTCTATCCACATTAACTATAAGGAAGCATATGGAGGAAAATCAGAGCCTTTTGGTTCACAACAGGAAATGAGATCCACAAATCTGGTCCTGTTATTAAAGGCTATATCTAGGCATAAGTTTGCTCTTTGGCCAAGTGGGTCAGTAAGGTAAGATTAGCACTGGTCATCAGAGAATTTCTCATTCCTCCAAGGGAATCATCCCTGCATCTCCACCCACAGGGTCTCCAAGGGCTCTAGTGCTAATCCTCTGTAGGGGCATTTCTTGGTGGTGTTAGTTACCTTACTCAGTAGTTCCTAAATCCTCACTCAGTGACTGTTAGCTGCAAATTTGCCTGCCTACTACCTCTCTTCCCCCTTCCCCCCCATTTATTTCTTTGCAATATCCCCTCTAGCAAACAGAAAAGCCCACTGATGGGTGGTGTCTGCTGGGGAGGTGATTAAAACCTAGAGGAAAAAGAATGAGTATGATCTCTTCAGTGTTAGAACAATCCTGCAAAGCAGGAGGTCTGTGCTCTACACTCTTTTTTCTTCAGTATTGGAGGAACCATTGGCACCCCTATACTGAGAAACACTGACATAGTCCCTACTTTGTGCAGATTTATATAGAAATGCTCTTATAGTCAGTCATGTGACATCACTCGAAAACTGAACAAATGAGAACTGTGGAGCTAGAAAGGGTCAAACTAGGGAGGAGAAGGGAGTCAGCATGTTGTAGAACTGGAACTGAGAGCCAGGAGATATTCATTGCTAATCCCAATTCTGTCATGAACTCACTGTGTTTCTTTGGGTAATTTGCTTTACCTTTCAGAGGTTTATTCTACATTCAAATGGCCCAGTAGAAATAAAAGTGAATTGAAAAATATGTCTTCTTGTTCTTATTTCTTATTTTTTTTTTGAGGGCAATGAGGGTTAAGTGACATGCCCAGGGTCACACAGCTAGTTAGTGTCAAGTGTCTGAGGTCGGATTTGAACTCAGGGCCTCCTGAATCCAGGGCCAGTGCTTTATCCACTGTGCCACCTAGCTTCCCTGTTCTTATTTCTTTTGAAAAAAAGTATATAACAAGGAATGATTTGCTGAGGAAGGGGATAGGGATATTTCAGAAATAAAGGTTATGTAATAACAAAAGAGAGCCATACAATTTTACAAAAGGAAAATATAAAGCACTAAATGCCTTTAATAAGAGTTTGGATGAGATCACCCTAAGGGAACATTCCATGATTAGAATTCTGAAGTCCTCCTCATTCTAAATACTGCAGGTCTTCCCTAGTCACAAAGAATTATCTTGGATCATTTCTTCCCAACCCTCCAAGTCACCCCCATCTAGAAAGTGATGCTACCCAACAATGTTACTCCTTTTTTGGGGGGGGGAGGGGCTGGGTTTCAATATCATCTCAAACCCAATGTTACCTGAGGAGACTTGCCAGCTCCCCCACTTTGCCTGGGGAGTGTTAGTAATACCCCATTAAGCAGTAGGTTGGTCTCCTGGTTGTCCTTGGTGATATCTGCATTCTCATGAAGACCGAAAACTTCAGGGTGGGTGGCTATGGGCAAGCCCCTTATGTAGTCAATGTAGGCCTGCAAATAAAACCTCAAGTTAAGGAAGGGCAAACTCAGAGTCCACATGGATAAGACAGGGCATGATGGATCAGATCCTCCAGAGGTCACAGTGACCAGTGAGGGACACTAATGACTGATATCAGGGAAGTTACTGGGCTCATCTCCCAACAAAACATGGTTGACATGGGTGGTAAACCAAAGCACTAAATCAAGTGATTGACTGTAAAGGTTGCTTGCAACTGCCTAATAGCCATATCTGTAATTTTTTTTGGAAAGCAGTGGAGATAAACCCCAGGCATTACTGACTATTCTTAGTCTGCTTTAACCTTGTGCTACTCAGTCATATCCATATACCAATCCTCTTCAGAAAACCAAACCAAACTCTAAAACTGAGGATGAGAGTGGGGGCGGGGCGGGGGAGAGGAGAGGTTTGGAGCTAATGACAGGGCTGGCAGTGAGGAAGAACTGAGATAATTGTTGTGAGCACTCTACCACATCCTTTTCTCCCTTCCTCCTGTCTCATTTCCTCATTTCCCACCTCATTTTGTTTTCTCCCTTACTCCCTTCTCCCATTCCTATATATTCAGGCACCCCAGGATCATCCACAAGAACACCAATCACTTTTGCATGCATCAGAGCTAAAGGGAGTCACTGACCTCTGTCTTAAAGTAGAACCTAAGAAAGTACTGAGAAATGTGGGATAAAATCCTAGAGCAATGTCTTACCGAGTACGTGCTATCCGGTGGAACATAGTAGATGCCCCCAGGAGCCAAGCTGTAATAGTCATTTTCTATATCCTTATTGTAGAATACAGAAAGAAGGGATAGGAGGAGACGTCTGTCTTTGTCATCAGTCACTCTGCCACCATAATTACATTCACCTAGAGAAAGTCAATAGAAACTGGGCAAAAAGGAAGGCTTTCCTTTGGTTATCACTCATTCATTCAAATGGATTTACTGAGCATCTCAGATATTGGGTTAGGTGTTGTAGGGGATAGAAAGATGTATAAAAATAATTTCTCCTCTTGAAAGCAATTTATAGTCTCATAGAGGGGATCAGCAATATATACAAAGAATTATAACACAAATTTGAATGTGATAAAAGCTTGGGACTGGAATAAACAAAATTATGTGGGATGGCAACAGAAATCAGAAGAAGGAGGGATTGGGAGGTCACGGAAAGCTTCATGGAAGAAATGGTTTTTAAGTTGGGTATGGTAGGGTTGGATAAAAATGAAATGAAACTAGGGAAGGAAGGTATCCCAGGGAAAGGATATAGCATAACCTGAGAGACAAGGGAGGGAAACCTAGGGGCAAGTTTAAACAGCCACTTCTCTAGTTTGATCAAAGTACAGGGTACAAAGAGTAGTGGGAGATAAGGATTGGCTGGAATGGTCTCTTGATGCCGGATTATGAAGGGCTTGAAATATCAGGCTTGAACTGGATTTTGCTGACAATGGGAAGCCATCAAAGATTTCTGAACAAGAGGTGACATTATCAGAGTCATGCTTAAGGAAAATTAATCCCACAACTTCATATGGGTTGGATTGCAGGAAAGTCTCTAACATTTTTATATTTTCAAAAATTCTCTATCTTTAATGGGTTTTGGTAGAAAACTTCAGGTCACATTTCTTTTATGATTAGCTACTCACTTGTAGAGAAATGATAAAGGGGGATTTCATCTCTCAGATGGCTACAGTCAGCTAGCATTTATTTTTATTTTATTTTATTTTATTTGTTATTTTTAAATTTTAATTTATTTTTTCACTATGTATTGAATAGAATTTTATTTTCCAAAATATATGTAAAAACAAATTTTAACATCAATTTTTTAAAACTTTGTGTTCCAACTTCTCTTCCTCCCTCCATTCCCACCCCCCACCCACAAGAACTCAAGCAGTTCAAAATAAGTTAGACATGAGTAGTCATGGAAAACACTCCCACATTAGCTAGGTTGTGAGAGAAAATAGTAAAAAAAAAACCCCAAACTTCAGATTAAGGAATTGTCAAAGAGGAAAAAAAAAGTGTTTCCATCTGTTTTCAGATACAATCAGTTCTCTGCAGATGGGTTGAAATTTTCATAAGTCCTTCAGGGTTATATCAGATCATTGTCTTGCTGAAAATAACCACATGCTTCCCAGCAGATCATTGCTGTTACTTTGTATACAGTACCTTTCACTCTTCTTCAGTTTATGTAGGTTTTTCCAGGTTTTTCTAATAGTATCCTGTTCATTATAACCTGTACCTTAAACTTGACAGAGAATTTTCTTCATAATAGCCCAGCAAAGTACTTACTTCTGACTATCCCCTCCCCAACTCTGCACTCCCTTTTTTCACCCTTCCCTCCTTATCCTCTTCCCCTTCTACTTTCTTTACTTTACTTACTTACCTACTTACTTAACTTTAGGGTTAAATAGATTACTCCTCTCAATTAGGTGTGAATGTTATTCCCTCCTTGATCCCACTCTGATGAAATTAAGGTCTTTGAGCTAATTCTGTGTTCTAAATTTTTCTTCCTTCCTCCCTCCTCAACCCTCCCTATGAAATCAAGCAATTCAATGTCATACTTGTGCAGTAATGAAGAACATCTTCACCTTCCTCAAAAGTGTTTTGCTTTTTATTGCTCTCTCCCCCAGTCTGCCCTTCCCTCCTTCCCCTCTTCCCCCACCCCCCTTATCTCCCTCCCCTCCCTCTGGGCAAAAATATATTACTGTCAGCTAGCATTTATTAAGCACCTACTACATACCAAGCACTATGCTAAGTGTTGAGAATACAATATAATTAGAATATATATATATAATTATAATTAATATAATTATAACCAAAGACAGTCCTTGTACTCGAAGAATTCATATTCTAATGAGGAAAAATAATATGTAAAAGGAAGCTGAAGGGGGATGGGAGGGAAACAAAAGGCACTCTCAGTAGTGGTAGGCATGCAAATATTAATTCCCTTGCAAAGTAAAGCATCTGTTCAGCTGTGGCATAGTAGACAAAGTATTATATTAATTTGGAGATCTGAGTGCAGATCCCAACTCTCTCTTAGCAATACACCCTGGGTATGCCATTGAAACTCTCTTGACTTCAGCTATATAAGGGAGGAGAGGAGAACCAGGAAACAGAGGAGAGCTGTTAGCAGCATGAAAAACTGTTCATGGGTCCCAGCAAGTCAAGTTGTGGGGCCTACTAAAAGAAAATCATGCCTCATAGGGTTAAGGAGTACCCTGGTATCCATGGCAACATAAGAAATCAGGAAAAGGAACAGATTTCAGAAGAAAGAGGATGAGTCTGGTTTAAGGGAAATTGGATTTAAGGTGCTTGTGGAATATCTAGGGAGACCTGACCCATCTACAGTTAAAGTAAATGTGAGGGGCAGCTAGGTGGTACAATGGATAGCGCACTGGCCCTGGATTCAGTAGGACCTGAGTTCAAATCCGACCTCAGACACTTAATAATTACTAGCTGTGTGACCCTAGGCAAGTCACTTAACCCCAATTGCCTCACAATAAATAAATAAATTAATTAATTAAATAAAGTAAATGTGAGAGGTCTGGAGCTTGGGAGGAGAACATGGGAATGTGCTTAGCTTATTGGGGAGGTTTTGCTGGGTTCCCAGGGTGAAAAGCTAGTGGCACATGGGCCTTAAAAAGGAATTCAGAGGTGGCTTTGAAATGACCTCTTGAAAATCCTGGGTGTGTGTGTGTGTGGGGGGCGAGTTGTTTGTTTTTAAGTTAACAGTGTGCTGCCCCTTCAAGGATCTAGTAAGGATGTTGTCCTATCAGTATCACTCACCCAGTATTGATGTAGTACCTCGCATTGCTGGCCAGATTTTCCCATCTTTCTGACTATGTGTTAAGTTAAGGCTATGTGTCTTTCATCTCCTAATAGCCTTCCACATAGTAGTTAAGGAACAAATATTTTTAAATGGCTTGATTGATTAATTAGGCGACAAAGAAGCTTGCTCCCTCTTTAGGTGATGGAAGGAAAAGTGAGAATGGGTGGGTGTGGTATGGAAGAGAAATATTTGCCACAGCAGCTAAAGTCTTTCAATACCTGTTAGATAGGTCAGAGCTTCAAATGGCACTTCCTCGTATTCATTCAGGAACATCTGGATCTGCCGCATGCTGATTCTCAGGTCAGACTCATTAAATTCATAGGCGATATTCCAACCTGCCAGAATTGGAGAAGTGCAGACATTAGAACTCCCATTCAGTGATCACATATGGGGGGAGGGAAGCCCCATTATGGGATATAGCTGCATCTTTCTTCCAGAGGGAAAAATCAAATCTGTACTGACGTTTATAGTCAGTTAGTGTGGGAACCATTCTACCTTTGACCACATTGGTTCTACGTCGATTTCTTTACCATTTTCTTTACTATTCCTTTCATTAGTGTGGTAGATGTCAGCAACTTGGGATTTGTGAAGGGAAAATTATTTATCTTGGTTGAAATGGATTTTTTTTGTGTTTGGTTTTTTATTTTGTATTTTTTTTAGTGAGGCAATTGGGGTAAAGTGACTTGTCCAGGGTCACACAGCTAGTAAGTATCTTTTTCCACTGAGCCACCTAGTTGTCTTTTTTTTTCCCTCCAAATTATAGTGTTAATGACTTTTTTTTTTGTTTTGGTTTTTTTTGCAGGGCAATGGGGGTTAAGTGACTTGCCCAGGGTCACACAGCTAGTAAGTGTCAAGTGTCTGAGGCTGGATTTGAACTCAGGTACTCCTGAATCCAGGGCCAGTGCTTTATCCACTGCTCTACCTAGCTGCCCCCATGTTAATGACTTTTGAAAGACCACTAACAGTAATTTGCAGTTTAGTTTATCTGGGGACTGATAACTTTAAGTAACTAGTTCATTGAGAGCATCCAAATGCTTTCTTTCCATTTCTTTCTATTTGGTATCAGTTTCTTGTTAACCATTCTTTTCATTCTGTCCTTCCTAGTTTGAAGCTCACTCATAGAATCAAAATAAGAGTTGAATACTTCTTTTTGTCTTTTCTCCATCATCTGTTAGCACCATCCCTTCCACCCCAAGAAGTAGATGTCCTTTCTTGCCCCCAACAACAACAAAAAAAGCCTCATTTATTGCCACCTATGTGACCTTAGGATTCCCTTGGGTAATTTCTCAAAGCCTCAGTTTCTTTATTGGTAAAATAAGGAAATTGGATTAGATATCCTCTAAGTTCCCTTCCATAAAGATCCTGTGCTCCTGTTCAACTGGAGAATGACTAAACAAATTGTGGTATGTGGACGCAATGGAATCTCATTTATGTTATAAGAAACAATGAGCATGAACAATACAGAGAAGCATGAAAAGATCTACATGAACTTATGGAAAGTTATCAGAGCAAGGAAAATATGCACAATGACTACAACAATATAAATGGGAAGAACAAATCCACAAAACAATAAAAATGAATGTTGCAAAATTAAAAAGAATAAGTTTGGCCCCAAAGAAGAAATATGAGAGACATATGATCCCCCTATTCCTTTGTAGAGGTTGGGGGAGAGAATGTTCCATGGTTATAGAACAGTACATATAATGTCAGATCTTTTTTCAATGTATTGATCAGTATTGCTAACTTTATTTTCTTTTTTCTTTCCCTTTTATTATTTTCTAGTATTTCTAGTATTTTATTATTTATTATTCTTTTCTTTTTCTTTTAAAAATGCTTTGTAGGGGCAGCTAGGTGGCGCAGTGGATATATGGATAGAGCACCGGCCCTGGAATCAGGAGTACCTGGGTTCAAATCCGGCCTCAGACACTTAACACTTACTAGCTGTGTGACCCTGGGCAAGTCACTTAACCCCAATTGCCTCACTAAAAAAATTTTTTTTAAATGCTTTGTAATAAGGGTTGATCGTCTTGGTAGTGGGGAGGAATAAAGAGGGGAATCTAGGCAGTGTACAACAAAAAATATCAATAAAAATGTATTTGTTACAAGGGATAGCTCTCTCTCTCTCTCTGGGAGGGGAAGAGGAAGGAAAATTTAGGTAATATAAAAACAAAAATGTCAATAAAATTCTATTTTTAAAAGATCCTGTGCTCATCTGATCTTTAGCATTCATTACCTGCCTCTGCTGATTCAGAGCTTTAGCACTTCTAACACTTTTTATAGAAGCATGCCACTCTTCTTTATTTATTTGCTGTTGTCCCAACTTTTTTTTTTTCCCAGGGCAATGAGGGTTAAGTGACTTGCCCAGGGTCATACAGCTAGTAAGTGTCAAGTATCTAAGGCCGGGTTTGAATTCAGGTCCTCCTGAATCCAGGGCCAGTGCTTTATCCTTTATCCACTGTGCCATCTAGCCACCGCATCCCAACTTTAAATATATATATATATATATATATATATACACACACACACACACATATATATACACATACATATATGTGTATATATATATGTATGTGCATATATATGTATATGTGCATATATATATATGTATATATCTTTTTGTTTTGTTTTGTTTTTTGTTTTTGCAGGGAAATGAGGGTTAAGTGACTTGCCTAGGTTCACATAGCTAGTAAGTGTCTGATTGTCTGAGGCTGGATTTGAACTCAGGTCTTCCTGAATCCAGGGCCAGTGCTTTATCCACTGTGCCACCTAGCTGCCCCCTATATCTATATATCTATATATCTTTTAAAGATCCTCTTTTCAAAAGAAATTTATAAAGACTCTCAGAACTTACCTAGGGGTCCAAAGTTTCTTCTCTCTTGAACAATAGCATGGAAGAAACAGAGGCCGAACAACAATTTGTGCCACATCTTGGCTTTTTCGCAACTGTTGAAGAAGAGGGGATCTGAGATAGGGTCATTGAGGTAGGAGCGCAAGAGGTTGGCTCGGACACCTTTGGGAGGTTCATTGGTCATTTTGATTCCATTCTGGAGGATGCTGACGGGAAACTTCTCTGATGGATAACTGGTTAGCCACAGTCTAGGAGAAAAGTGTAATTCATTTGCTTAGCTGAAAATCAATTTATCACCTAAAGCCAAAAAAATATTCCTAGAAATCCCCAGACCTCTGTAAAAATCACTTTGTTTTAAATGATCAGAGAACTGACATCAATCACCTATGGCCTAAACTAAGCTTGATTATCTATTGAAATTTGACAATTATAATCATTTCTAGCATTTAAATAGCACTTTAAGGTTTGCAAAGCACTTTACATCTGTTAATTATGCCTTTGCTCCTCACAACAATCTTATGAGATAGGTTCTATTATTAGACCCATTTTACAGTGAGGAAACTGAGACTGAGAGAGGTCAAATGACTTGCTCAAGGTCTTACCTTGGAACATCCTTCCACTGCTAAAGGCCTCTTCTCCCATTGGTAAGTTCCTTTGGGAGCCTTCATTTTGGGGAAGAGCCCTTGCCAGTCATCCTTCATTCCTCTCCCAGCTCTACTTCTGACTCTCCAAATTTGATGTGGGTATTTACCCCATCCCTCCTGCTTTTCAGCTCATTTCTTCTTGTTATCTTCCCTCATTAGAAAGTAAGCTCTTTGAAGGCAGGGACTGTCTTTCTTTTTGCTTGCATATGTCTCTCCATGCTTAGCACACAGTGCCTTGCATATATTAAGTGCCTAATAAATGTTTGTTGCCATCCTATTTGACTGCCTACTTATCCTACCCAGGGTCATACAGTTTGTAAATTTAACGATGGGTTCCCATTCTCAAGAAATACATAAATAGCAAAAATGAATAGATGTTACATTCTGGGGCAGCTAGGTGGCACAGTGGATAAAGCACTGGCCCTGGATTCAAGAGGACCCGAGTTCAAATCTGGCCTCAGACACTTGATACTTACTAGCTGTGTGACCCTGGGCAAGTCACTTAACCCTCATTGCCCCACCAAAAAAAAACAAAGAGATCTGAGAGATTAATTATTTGAATACCCTCATTTTATAGATGAAGGGAAGTGACAAATGTAAATTCATTCAAAATTAACCCTAGATAAGAACTGTTTTTCTAAGGCTGCTTTGAACATACATCATTTGACATAGATGCAGAGAGAGATTTCTGTTCAATGTAAGGAAACGTTTTATGACAAATAGAACTATCCCAAACTCTTAGGAAACAGGGGTTCTTAAAACCTTTTTTTGTGTGTGTCATAGACTAGACCCACTGGGAAGTCTGGCGAAGCCTATTAATGCCTTCTCAGAAGAATGCTTTAAATGTATAAAATAAGATACATAGGATTACAAAGAAAACCAATTATATTGAATACAGTTATCAGAATACTAAAAAACAACATCAGCAAGTTCATGGACCACAGGTCATTAACCCTGGAGGAAATAGCTTCCTTTCACTGATAGTTTCGAGGACAGACTGGACCACTACTTTTTGGAGATATCAGAACGGGAATTTATGTTTCAAATTTGCACTGGATTAGATCAACATTTCCCAACCTGTGGGCCTTGGAATATTTTTTTGGGGGGGGGGGTGATTGGGAAGGGAACAAAAGGTGAGGTGGAGATACTTATGGCCAAGGCACTGTCTCAATACATCTATTTATCTATCTATCTATTTATTTATTATTTTATTTTATTTTTGTTGTTGTTGTTGAGGCAATTGGGGTTAAGTGACTTGCCCAGGGTCACACAGCTAGTAAGTGTCAGGTGTCTGAGGCCGGATTTGAACTCAGGTCCTCCTGAATCCAGGGCAGGTGCTCTATCCATTGTGCCACCTAGCTGCCCCCATTCATTTGTTTTTATGACTAAAGAATTCACTATGGCAAAGAATTAGAAATTAAGGGAATGCCCATCAATTGGGGAATGGCTGAACAAGTTGTGGTATATGAATGTAATGGAATACTATTGTGCTATAATAAATGATGAGCAGGAAGATTTCAGGAAAACCTCAAAAGACTTAAGTGGACTGATGCTGAATTAAGTGAGCAGAACCAGGAGAACATTGTACACAGTAACAGCAACAGTGTGTGATGATCAGCTGTGACAGACTTAGCTCTTCTCAGCAGTGCAATGATCTAAGACAACTTCAAAGAATTCATGATAGGAAATGTTCTCCACATCCAGAAAAAAGAACTGTGGATTCTGAATGCAGATTGAACCATACTGTTACTACTTTTTGGCTATTTTTCTTCTTTTTTGAGCTTTCCCCCATGTGTTCTGATTCTTCTTTCACAATATGACTAATGCAGAAATATATTTATTTATTTATTTATTTATTTTTGCAGGGCAGTGAGGGTTAAGTGACTTGCCCAGGGTCACACAGCTAGTAAGTGTCAAGTGTCTGAGGCTGGATTTGAACTCAGGTCCTCCTGAATTCAGGGCCTGTGCTTTATCCACTGTGCCATCTAGCTGCCCCCAGAAATATGTTTAATGTCATTGTACATATATAACCTATGTCAGATTGCTTTCTGTCTTGGGGAGACGGGTAGGAAAGGAGAGAGGGAGAAAAATTTGGAACTAAAAATTTTATGAAAACAAAGGCTGAAAACTACCTTTACATGTAACTGGAAAATAATAAAATACTTTTATGATTAAAAAAATTCACTACTAAGTTCTAGCTTACTCTTCATGAACTTCTCTGCCCTTAGCTAGGCTTGTCCTCAGAAAACAGATGTAGTTTTGTTTGTAAGACTGTACTCAAAACCTTTTCAGCCTTGTAGAATTTATGAGAGCAGTGAGAGCAGTGGTGTAGCCTTTGAGAACCCAGACTCTGATGAGGCATAGGAGCAGGACAACATAGAAAATAGTAAACATACTTTCTATAGACTAAACAAATGATGTTGCTTACATGTATGTTCACTATTTCTCACAAGACTATAGGTACTATTGTGATAAATAAAATATAAATTCATATAAAAGCAACAATTAAACTCATAGGAGCTTATCATTATACATTTTCTCAATTAATGGATACTAATAGTACAGCTACTATCATATAGAGGTCCATGAAAATTTTTGACACTAAAAATAGGTCCTCATACTTGAAAAGATTAGAAACTACTGGATTAGTAGTCTTCTAATAACAATAGGCAATATTTATATAATTCTTTCAGGTTTGCTTTACATACATAATCTCATTTGTTACTCACAACAATCCTGTGAAGTAAATGGCTATTATTATCCCGATTTTTCCAATTAGGAAACGGAGGCAGATCATAAAGTTAGCACATGTCTGAGCTAAGATTTGAACTCAGGTCTTCACTACTCCAAGTCTAATACTAGCCATTGGACTACTTTGCTGCCTCACAAAAGAGGAAACATGGGTCTTTTCTAGCTCAACTCTAAGATTCTATGATTCTATGATACAGAGAGTAGGTAAAAACAGATAGTAGGAACTGACCAGTTGGATTATTTATATGACTCAACATGTTTTATTTTGTTTCATTTTTACTTCATGGCACTTTAAAAAAAAGTGTGTGTGTGTGTGTGTGTGTGTGTGTGTGTGTGTGTGTGTGTGTGTGTGTGTGTGAAAACTGTGCAAATAAGGGTTAAACAAAGAAATAGGGAATTATCTGAGTAGCCTCTTACCGGAAGGCTGGATTGGTGTTCTCAGGAATAATCACTTCCTCACATATCTTCTCCAAAGTAGGCATCCAGCTGGTGGCTAGATGGCAGTTTTGTAAGACCACCCAGGTTCCCTCAGTGATGGCTTTGTTGATCATATTGGCAGCAATAGGGCCCTGGCCCTGACCAAGGGAGATGGTTTGGATGCTGTTCCCTCCCATGCCAAGATCATCTGCAAACTTGAGCAGACCTGTGAGCAAAGCCAATGGAGCTTTTAGAAGATACGAGGATGACTCTGCTGAGTTTATAATGATCCCATGAAAGTGATGATGTAAATTAAAAGTCCAGACCCTTGTGAAAAGACTTCAAAAAAATTCTCCCCACAGTGTCAGCAAGATAAAAAGCTCTTCAGAAGATAGGTAGTTTCACAGGGAACTCTCACAGGGAAAGGCTATATTCTTGGTCTGATCATCTCAAGGGCTAAACTCAACTCTTTTGATATAGTAACTAGTATTCAAAAGTAATTAGAGGGGGCAGCTAGGTGGCATAATGGGTAAAGCACCAGCCCTGGATTCAGGAGGACCTGAATTCAAATCTGTCCTCAGACACTTGACACTTACTATCTGTGTGACCCTAGGCAAGTCACTTAACCCTCATTGCCCTGCAAAACAAGACAAAAAAGCTACCAAATCCAAAAGTAATTAGTAATAAGCATTCATGCTAAGATGTTAGCACCATGTTAGGGACCCTTTGTGTAATGCTAAAGCCACTGTTGTTCCTTCTTCTATATATAGAAACATTCAAATTTTGAGTTTCCCTCTTCTGAATGCTCAGTGGAGCATGTGTGTATTGTAATAATTCAACTGAGCTTCTGTGAGTATAATGTGTATAATTATATTCAATACTCTGACCCTTACTAATTCTCTTTATTATTCCTTGGTATTCCTCTTGAATTTCTTTCCTAAATATCCTACTTAGAGGTATAAAAAGAAAAACTCAAAAATCCTGAAAATAAAGAATAACTATCTAGAACCCTCTTTTTTTTTTTTTTTTTGGCTAGGCAATGAAGGTTAAGTGACTTACCCAGGGTCATACAACTAGTAAGTGTCAAGGGTCTGAGGCTGGATTTGAACTCAGGTCCTCCTGAATCCAGGGCCAGTACTTTATCCACTGCACCACCTAGCTGCCCCTAGAACCCTCTTCTAATGGCACGGGCAAAGGAACTGGGTTTTTTGTTGGTAATTTGAATGCAAACAAAATTTTACCACTTAATGTTGGCTTCCTCACCTGCCATTGGGTCAGCACCTGGAGACAACACAAAAATCAGTGGTGCACAGCTGTTAGAATCATTGTAGGATCCCTGAAGGTCAAATGTAGGTGGCTCAATGTACGTCTTTCCCATGTTGTAAACAATGAAGTCCTGGGTAGCCGGAACAATTTTGTCAGGTCGCAGACATCGGAGAACCACCAAACGATCTAATCCATAAAGAAGTTCCCAGTCCCTAGGAAATGATTCTTCATGGGGCTTGGCAGAATCGTAGATCGCCTTCCATTCCAAAATATTGTTTTCCACATCCTCTTTCAGACCGTCAAGAGTGGGCAGCTGGGATGCACGGACGATCTCAGCCCATGACTTTTCAGACAACCATTCAGGAGCTGGATTGAGATAGGGGTTATCAAGAGCCACACCTCCCGTCAGTAGAAAGCGCCAGACTTCATCATTAATTTCACCTTTCCCTTTCATGATCCCAATAGTCAGGAGGAGAGAGAAGAGCAGCTTGTCCTTCTCAAACAGGGAACGACAGACATTGTTGTAAATACTCACTGTGAAGTGGTCAATGATGTTTTCTATGCGTTGTTCCAAGTCCTCACTCTTCCGGCTATGGGCCAAGGAGTGTACATACAAGTTGATGAACCAGGTCAGAGAATACTGGTACATTGGTTCAATGTTAGCCAAGTCAGAAATACAGAAGAAGATAGTGGAAGAATGAACAGCCACTGGCTTGTAGCCCATCCTTGTATCATCGATCTGTGTTTCTGTCACTGAGGCAATTTTCTGCTTCTCAGAAATTTCCTCAGACAGCACTTTAGAAGAAGATAGAATTTTAATGGCAGTCTCATCCTCTAAAATGTTGCCTTCAGACTTGGAGAGGACCTCTAAGATCTTATCTTCTATCTCTTTCAGCTGCTTCTTGTTGTCAGCGCTTTCAACAATCAGCTGGTTCTTCTTCTCTTCTAACTCTGGCTTTTCCTTGGCAGCAACGATACCAAGAAGTTGGTCTTGGAGACCCAGAGGAGTGATCATAAAGTTGAGGAGACAGACTTTCACAGCTATTTCAGGGAGATAGTGGGGATTTCTCAAACGGGTTGTAATGTAAAGTTTAAAATCATGTGAATATTCAATAATATTTTCACCTAATCTCATGTACTCTACCCCTTGCTGTTTGAATGTTGACTTGAGTAAGATGGGCTCAATGAAAGCATCCAGCTCTTCTCCGATATTTTCTAGTAAGACTGGAGTGCCAAATTGAATAGCATTCTCCAGTATCCTCACATAGTTGCTATCAGAAAGCTTGATTACAGAGAGTTTATTGGATCTCTCCATATTTTTGACCCACTTGTTGGCCTGCCCTTGTGGGTCAATCATTAAAGCCCATCGTCTTGAATTGGACACAATGATGCCATTATCAATGGAAAAGGAGTCTATGGGCAGTCCAGCAATCTGCCAGGCTCGAATTTTCACAGGATCTCCTAAGGTGTTACTGAGACTGAAGTCATCAGAGCCTGGGATCTTTTTCGCCTTGCAATAGTCTAGCCATTGGTTTTGGCAGTCAGTTCGATAATCAACTGTAAAGGCCCCCAGATAAGCCACAGTGCCTGAGGACAGCAACACATCCCCGGTTAGGTTAGTATAACGAATCCCCAATAGCCTGGCAGCTTCTGTCCATCGGTCTTTCTCTCCCCCAAGGCCACTGATCAGTTTCTCTGCCCGGATTAACTTCTGGGAGCAGAGTTCAATATTGTCTTCTAAAGCCTTTTTCTTCAAGTTCATGGCCTCAAATTCATCATTCAGGGCTTGAAGACGATCTTCCACCAGCTTCAACTCTCCCCGTTTTTGATTCAATTTTTCCATCTGTTCATGCAGCTTCCCTTCTGCCTCTTTCAATCTTTCCCTCTTGGGGGCCACCACTTTGGCCACTCGATCATACACCTCCATGGCCCTCACCCACTTGCACAAGCCCTCACAAGCCGATGACACATTCTTAATGACTGCTGGCTGGAAGTCTGGGTGGTCAATGAATCTTTCTCGGATCCTCCTCATGACCAAGGCAGGGATGTTATCTTTATCATAGGCCTTCAAACTATCCAAGAATTTCAGATCCCCAAGGACCTTCCTTGATGTACCCCAGTAGTCTTCTATCATCTTACCTGTTTAGTACAAAAAGTATTTATTGAGAACGTATTATATAAATCATTTATTGCCAGTGAAAAGTTAGGAGCCAGTTTAATCCACAGTCTTGTAAACACTTTTCTTTTTTTTTTTTTTTTTAGTGAGGCAATTGGGGTTAAGTGACTTGCCCAGGGTCACACAGCTAGTAAGTGTTAAGTGTCTGAGGCTGGATTTGAACTCAGGTACTCCTGACTCCAGGGCCAGTGCTCTATCCACTGCGCCACCTAGCTGCCCCTTGTAAACACTTTTCAAGGTTGGCTAAAAATAAAAAGTTTAAAACATTTTATTATGTGAAGTCATATTATTTCAATACTTCACAATTTTGACTGAGAAGGAAATATCTTCCCCAGGATGACCTCTCAGTGACATAGCAGATGGTCAGCGAGAGATGCTGCAGGCAAAAGAAATTTCTCACAGGGCTGAATCTTCATTAACTCAAAGGGGAGAGATCTCAAAAGGGTTTGAAGAGAAACCACAAAATGACAATTCAGTGTAATCAGAATCTTAGATATTCTGAAAATAAGAGGCACTGTTGAGGTTTCCTATGGAAGTAGAAAAAGAATGGGATGGGGTATAGTCTTTTGATGCTAGTTTTCAAAGATTCCATATAAAAAAGACATTACTAGTGATGTGGGCAGAATTTGGGGTCAAATTGTCCTTTCAAAAGAATTACAAGACTCAGTGACTCAGTTTCCTAAGTTTTATTGCAATACTGTGAGTGACCACAAGGAGAGAACCAGAATAGTGGAAAAGTATCTCTCAAATAGTGAAAGAAAAGACAGTTATATTTATAGTATAGATAAATTGATTTATCAGTCTCATTATAATATTCTCCACCTTGGGGAGGTACAGGGGAGGGCCCATCCTAATTTGGAGTTTCTGCGGTCCTAAGCCAACCCCTGAGGCGGGTACCTTTTTCAGTGGAGGTGTGTTTTGGGGATTTATACGTCATAAGGTGAATCTGGGGACAAATTTGGCCTTTTCTGCGCATGTCTCTTTCTGATTCCCATGGCTAGTTTCAAAATATCTTCATTTTTCATATATCTATAGTCTAAGTTTCTATAGCTTGTCAATTCCTTTATTGTTATAGTCTTAGGCCTTCTTCACGGCCTAGCTCCCTCTGTTCCATTATGGGCATTGATTTCTGTGGGTAAGAGAACCCAGCATAAGTTATCCATTAACTGGGGTCTAACTCCCTTTTGGAGCTACTCTCTGAATTAAAGCTTGGGTCTTAGGTTTTTCTGTTAACCCTTTTTTTTCACCTCCTACATCACTAGCTTTATTTGGATGTGTTACCTCTTCTATCTTTGAGGTATTTACTCAACTCCAAGAAACTGGTGTTAAAGTTTGAATTTAAAGTTAATCTAGTTTTTAAATAGAATGAAAATAAGTCGATATTTCTGTGCTTCTAGAACTATTCAGATGTGGTTTATCTCTCTCTACTCTCTCACATACTTTTTTTTCGTGAGGCAATTCAGGTTAAGTGACTTACTTGCACAGAGTCACACAGCTAGTAAGTGTCAAGGGTCTGAGGTCAGATTTGAACTCAGGTCCTCCTGAATCCAAGGCTGGTGCTCTATCCACTGCTCCAGCTAACTGCCCCTCTCACATACTTTTTTTTTTTGTTTGTTTTGTTTTTTTAGTGAGGCAATTGGGGTTAAGTGACTTGCCCAGGGTCACACAGCTAGTAAGTGTTAAGTGTCTGAGGCCGGATTTGAACTCAGGTACTCCTGACTCCAGGGCCTGTGCTCTATCCACTGCGCCACCTAGCTGCCCCTTTCACATACTTTTTAATCTTCATGCTTGTTCTGTTGTCTATATGCAGTACTATTTCTATCTGTACTTATCCTCCCTGTCTTAATTTTAAGCTCCTCAAAGTCAGGAATCTATATCTCCCTTGAGAAAATTTTTACCCATAGAAAATGAATGTTTTCTGATTGGTTAATTGACTGAGTGACTGACAGGGAGAACTGATTTCAAGATCAGTCTGTTTTGATGCAATTTCAATGCCTTTGTTTCTGGCTCTGTTCATGTGCTTTGAAACAAGTCCTTCCCTGGAGGTGATTTGGTTGCTGTGTGTTCTTGCCACATGGCCTATGGTATCTGCAGGGCTTTTCAGAGGTGCAGGGAGAAAGAATGGGGAGCTTACCACTACCACTCGGGTCAGGTTTCCTCTCTGGTTTCAGTCCTTTCATGACACAGATACTCTCCATGACAAGTTTAACGGGACCAGGAGGGTTCTGCATGGATTTAACCATAGTGATATCTGAGGCATTCAGGGTGTCTAGTGCAGAGAGGGCAGCCTCCAGTGCTGGCATGGCCTCCGCCAGGTCACCCTCGCACTCATCCTGTAAGGTAGAGGGATAGAAATGGTTAGCTCCACAGGGGCGATGCCAATCGGTGGCATCCTCACAGCAAGGGGTTCTCTACCTTTTTTTGTCAGTACCCTTTTGGCGATCCAAAGAAGCTTATGGATCCCTCTTCAGAATAATGTTTTTAAATTAATAAAAATCAAATAGGGCTATAAAGGAAACCCAATATATTTAAATGCAGTTATTAAAATATTTTTTTTAAAAATCAAAGTTCATAGACTCCCAGTTAAGGTTTAGAGGAACTCTCAATAGGAATTAGTACCCTTACATAGTTGCTATCAGAAAGCTCGATTACAAAGAGTTTATTGGATTTCTCTATATTTTTGACCCAATTGTTGGCTTGCCCCTATGGATTGATGATTATGTCATTATCACTCCAGTGATGCCACTCTCAATAGGAGTGGATTACTGTTCAGGGATTCAAGATGAAAATCAGCCAGAGGTCTTATCTGCCAAGGGGCACTCCCACCATAGCACAGGGCTTCTAGTGCTTGTTCTGTCAGGGAATGTCATGGAAAGGGAACTGTGCAGTTATAATTATTTCCGGGGCTAATCATCCAGTGGGTAGATGGTACAAGTTATTCTATTCCTCTTCCTTCTCTGCCTTCCTTGAGCATTCCAGAGCTCTTCAGCATGTCCTCCCGAAGGTTAGCAGCAGGAAGAGGTAGATATCGCATTGCTCCTGTGGGCAGCGCTGACAAAGTATTTGGTAGGGGAGGAGGTTGTAACGATTGGAATGACGCCACCTGCTGGAGACTTACTGTAGAAGAGTTCCGCCCATGAAGCGAAGGTCTTTGAGGGCAAGACCAGGAGTCTTTTCTTTGGCGTCAGGAAGTGACGCGGGCTAGTGGGAGGAGGAAGGAAGAGACTGGCGATCAGTCTCGCTCCTTTTCCTCTGGACTCTGGTGGAGAGTGGAGCTAGAAATGCGCTCTCCCTTTAATAGATAGGCCTTTCTCTCTCTCTTTACCAAATTCTTGTTCTCCTTAATAAATGCTTAAAAGTCTAACTCTTGCTAAAGCTTATAATTTATTGGCGACCACTCATTGGATATTTTAGACAGTTTAGCTAGAATTTTAGCCCTTAACAAGGTCAAAGCTGTTGATTACAACAAAGCTTTTGAATTGCTGGTGGCCTTAAGCTCAAGGACTCTCCATATGCACAAAACAAACCAACCTTTCCCCAAAAAATCCCTGGCTATACCATCTTTCTCTGCAAATATGAAGCAACTACTAGCTGATGGGCAGACTAAACCTCTGCTCCTTTTCTAAAAGGGAAAGGACTAGAGACAATCCCATTTGCAGTTCAGGCTCACTTTCTTTTTTTCCTTCCTTCCTTCCTTCCTTCCTTCCTTCCTTCCTTCCTTCCTTCCTTCCTTCCTTCCTTCCTTCCTTCCTTCCTTCCTTCCTTCCTTCCTTCCTTCCTTCCTTCCCTTCCTCTTTCTTTCTTTCTTTCTTTCTTTCTTTCTTTCTTTCTTTCTTTCTTTCTTTCTTTCTTTCTTTCTTTCTTTCTTTCTTTCTTTCTTTCTTTCTTTCTTCCTTCCTTCCTTCCCTCCCTTCCTCTTTCTTTCTTTCTTTCTTCCTTGCTTCCTTCCTTCCTTCCTTCCTTCCTTCCTTCCTTCCTTCCTTCCTTCCTTCCTTCCTTCCTGCCTTCCTGCCTTTCTGCCTTCCTGGCTGCCTTCTTTTCCTCCTTCCCTTTCTTCCTTCCTTCCTTCTTCCCTCCCTCCCTTCCTTCCTCCCTCCCTTCCTTCCTTCTTCCCTTCCTTCCTTCCTTCCTTCCTTCCTTCCTTCCTTCCTTCCTTCCTTCCCTCCCTTCCTCTTTCTTTCTTTCTTCCTTGCTTCCTTGCTTCCTTCCTTCCTTCCTGCCTTTCTGCCTTCCTGGCTGCCTTCTTTTCCTCCTTCCCTTTCTTCCCTCCTTCCCTCCTTCCCTCCCTCCCTTCCTTCCTCCCTTCCTTGCTTCCTTCCTTCCTTCCTTCCTTCCTTCCTTCCTTCCTTCCTTCCTTCCTTCTTCCCTTCTTTCCTTCCTTCCTTCCTTCCTTTCTTCCTTCCTTCCTTCCTTCCTTCCTTCCTTCCTTCCTTCCTTCCTTCCTTCCTTCCTTCCTTCCCTCCCTTCCTCTTTCTTTCTTTCTTTCTTCCTTTCTTTCTTCCTTGCTTCCTTCCTTCCTTCCCTCCCTTCCTCTTTCTTTCTTTCTTTCTTTCTTTCTTTCTTTCTTTCTTTCTTTCTTTCTTTCTTTCTTTCTTTCTTTCTTTCTTTCTTCCTTGCTTCCTTCCTTCCTCCCTCCCTCCCTTCCTTCCTTCTCTCTCTCTCTTAAACCTTTTTATTGATACTTTTTGTTTTTATACCACCTATATTTCCCAATTTAGCCCTCCCAGGCTCTGCCTTCTGACAACCATCCCTTACAACAAAGAATAAAAATGAGGAAGAAAAACAGTTCACCAAAACTAAACAATATATAGGGAAAAGTGTTATACTATATGCTGTTTTCCACCCATAGATCCTTACTTCTGCCAAGAGTGGAAGCAGACAAATGTTGGGCTTACTTCCTAAAAAATTTCTTAAATGATTCTTTGGGAGCAGCTAAGTGGCACAGTAGAGAAAGCACCGGCCCTGGATTCAGAAGGACCTGAGTTCAAATCTGGCCTCTGACCCTTGACACTTACTAGCTGTGTGACCCTGGGCAAATCACTTAACCCTCATTGCCCAGCAAAAAAAGAAAGAAAGAAAGAAAGAAAGAAAGAAAGAAAGAAAGAAAGAAAGAAAGAAAGAAAGAAAGAAAGAAAGGAAAAAGAAAAAGAAAAGGACCTTCTTTGAGCTCAAGGTGCAAAAAGCAATGAAGGGTAAGCCCAAAAGGGCCTGAGATCCAGTGTTTCTTTCACTGTGGTTGGCCCCTAGAAGCGATACTGGTCCTATTTCAAATCATTATTATGGACTACTAATAATAGCTGCCATTTATATAGTGCTTTAAATTTTGCAAAGTACTCTTTTCATAGACAATTTCATTATAGAATCACAACAACCCTGTGATGTATGTTCTATAGGTATTATCCCCTGTTTGAATAGATTTGAACTGAGACTCAGAAAAAATAAGTGGCATGCCCAGAGTCATACAGCTAGTGTCAGAGGAGGATTTAAATCCAGGTCTTGGTACCTCAGTTTCGTCAACAGTAAAATGGGGATAATAAACAGCACCTACAACCTTGCAGTGTTATTGTGAAGATCAACTGAGATGATATTTGTAAAGGGCTTAGCACAGTGCCTGGCACATCAGTAGAGACTATTAAATACTTAAGAGGATTGAGATCATCACCATCCGTCCAAGTCACTTAGGTTCATAAGTTTAGAGTCATCCCTGACACTTCTCTCTCCCCAGCCCCCATAGCTAACCAATTGTTAAGTCTCATTTATACTAACGTGAACAAGAACAAGAAGGTCACTCTTCTCTATATAATCATGGTCACACCCAATTCAAACTCTTTTCAGTTCTTACAGAGGCTATAGCAAGAGCTTCCTAACTGGTTCCTTTACTTCCCATCTCTCTTTTCTCCAGTCCACCCTCCGCAAAGTTGCAGAAATAATCTATTTTCTTAAAACAAGGATCTAACCATTTGTTTCACTTTTCCTTTAAAAGACCTTCCGCGTTACCTTCAAGATAAAATGCAAACCCTTTAGCCTTACCCTTATCTCCGTCTACAACCTCGTCCAGCCTATCTTTTTCAGAATAATTTCCCATTGCTTCCTCACTTTTAAAATGAAATGCCTATCACATTTTGCTTTTGTAAGTGTTCAGCCTGAAGGATGTCAATCAATTCTTCTTTCACTATTTTGAAAGGAACATTGAATCGAAAATTAGGAGACTTGGATTCAAATCCAGACTTTTTTCCCCCTTAATTACCTATGTGACTATAGGCTAGTCCTTTCTACCTTTGAGTCTGTTTCTCCATCTAAAAAGGTGCCTGTCGTTTCAATACTATAGATAATTCCCAGATAAGGAAATTCCCTATAATCTTAGTCTTAGAGAGTTGCCTAGAACAAAGGTTTCAAACTTGATTGTCCATAGGCCTGCATGAGACCCATAAGATTCCTTAATGTTGCCTGTACTAGATTAAAATCTAATTGGGAAACACTTAACAAAGTAAGTAAAAATACTGTAAAACATAGGTAATGTTAATATGTGTTTCTCTAGATTAATATGTGGTCTACAGTGATCCTTATGTATGACATGGCTCAGTGGCCCCCATTTCTACTTGAGTTTGAGACCGCTAGCCAAGACACTGAGGGTTCAAGTGAGTCGCCCAGGGTGACATAGGCAGTATGTGTCAAAGGAGGAACTTGACCCTGGGTCTTCCTGGCTCCAACGCTCTCCAATCATTACAACATCTTTCCTCAAGGGATTGTTGCAAAAATCAGATGATAGCCTGTAGTTAAAAGTGTTTCAAGAATGTATAAGGGGGGGCAGCTAGGTGGCGCAGTGGATAAAGCACTGGCCCTGAATTCAGGAGTTCCTGAGTTCAAATCCGGCCTCAGACACTTGACACTTACTAGCTGTGTGACCCTGGGCAAGTCACTTAACCCCCATTGCCCCGCAAAAAAAAAAAAAAAAAGAATGTATAAGGCATTATAAGACTCAAAATATTATCATGAATAGTATTTTCTTTCTGTTATCTGAGAAGTACAAAGAAGATGATCAGGGAAAGGTATGACCAGAAAAAAACAAAACAAAACAAAACAGGTTGGTTACATAGCAAGGGAGGTGGATAGTGCCCTGGTAAATGTTTATCAAATGACTCTGAAAAAAATGTACACACTATACACTTTTTTTTTTTTTGGTGAGGCAATTGGAGTTAAGTGACTTGCCCAGGGTCACACAGCTAGTAAGTGTTAAGTGTCTGAGACTGGATTTGAACTCAGGTCCTCCTGACTCCAGGGCAGGTGCTCTATCCACTGTACCACCTAGCTGCCCCCATACTATACACTTTTAAACTTTATCTGCATTAGTAACACTTTCTCCATCACTTTCTTAAGTATAGACAACCAACAAAACAATAAATCAAGCCCTGATTTGCAAGATTTGTTGATTCCTGTGATGTAAATGTAACAATTAGATCAAGTTGGCTCTAGCACAACCCCTTTTTGCTAGGTTTCTCTAGTCAACCAACAAGATCCATCACAGACAAATACATACACATACACAAGATGAAGACTTTCCTCTCGAGAGGAAAGTAACTTAACCTCTTGGGTGGATTCCCCTTGGTGTATTTATGGGAGAACATGGACATGGACAAGAATTCTATAGGATGGATAGGTATGACTTGGTTGTGATCTGTATTGGTGGGAGAGAGTACTGCATGAAGTAGATCAATCCAAGTATGTAAGTATAAGGATGTGACCAAGAGAAATCCAACCCCTAAGATGGCCTGTTGCCTACCTACTTCTCAGAACAGAGACTTCCATGAGGGACTTGGTGTTTGCAATTATGTAATGGAAAACCTGTACCTTAATAGCTTGTGAAATGGCGGCAGCAGCATTGGCCTTTTGTTCATCTGCCTGGACCAACAGCTTCTTAGCATCTGCCTCTACTGTCTCAGCTTCAATTTTTACCATCATCTTCTCAGTCTCTTCAGATGTCTTGATTAGCTCTGGTTGGAGGGCAGTTAGTTCTACCTGCATTACAGCCACCTAACAGAGAAACAAGAAGGAAGATCATTACTTGCCAGAAGGTGTATTTCAGAAATGGAGTCTTGTTCAACAGAAAGCTGTGAAGATGAGTAGGACTCAAAAACACGGCTTAAAAGTACACTTTACCTACCCACACTTCAACAACAACAACAACAACAAAATGGAGAACAGCTATCAATTTCAACAAGGATCTAGGTATAAATAAATGCGTTGGTCAGGAATATTTGTCTCTCTGATCAAAGATGCCTAGAGCTGGGGGAATAGATGGAATATCTGTAGAGTCTTCTCCTATTCTTATTTTTAGATTTTCTGTCTATGACCACAACCTATTATCTTTTAAACAGCAGATTTAAATATCTCCATCTTCAACAGTTCTGAAAAGCCATTGATTGGTCTGGAGTTTTTGGTCAGGAGGTTTTTTTTCCTGAAATATTATTACTAAGAATTTCAAGTTTTCTTTAGACAATTAAGTTCCAGGCCAAAGTCTCTCTTTGCTCTTTATGTAGAGCCCCCAAATTACACTGTGATTTGGCAAGAAGGAAGGAAGAAACATTTATAAAACCTTTATATAACACTATACTAAGCTTTTCTTTTCATTCTTTTTTTTTTTTAAAGGCAATCAGGGTTAAGTGACTTGCCCAGGGTCACAGAGCTAGTAAGTGTCTGAGGCCAGATTTGAAATGGTGAGAAAATAATTATTAATAATAGATTTCTTGGGGCAGCTAGGTGGCACAGAGAATAAAGCACTGGTCTTGGATTCAGGAGGACCTGAGTTCAAATCTGGCCTCAGACACTTAACACTTACTAGCTGTGTGATCCTGGGCAAGTCACTTAACCCTCATTGCCCCCTCCCCCCCCAATAATAATGGATTTCGTCAGGGACCCAGAGATTAGTTTTTCTCAGTCCTTTCTTCCCTTCCCTACCTTCTTCCCCTCCAGAAAGTACAGTTCTCCTGAGAAACTTTATCAAATCTCATCTGGGACAAACCCAAGTGAACAAAGGGAATGGAGATAGATTCTTTTTTCTAGATCTGTGGAAGACTGGTGAGATTAAACCACACCTAAATAATGGACTTTTCTTTGAGCAACTTCAGTGAGGGTCATTTGCATTCTTTTTCCTGATGTCATCTCTAGAATTCATTTTAATGTAGACCACCTTCAAATCATGTCAACCAATGGAATTGAATGATGCTAACCAATTAGCTTTGATCAATGTATTATGACCTGCCTCTATCAAAAGAGGATAAAAACCCTTGGAAGATCCCAGGAAGGGATCTCTTGCTTCTAGGTCCTTTTGGGTTTTAGGGCTCTGGCTCTCTTTTAGGACAGCATAGGTCTCCTGGGGCTTTTCTCCTGCTTGAGCTAACTGGCATGTTGAAGCTCTCTCCTTGCTTTCTCTACCGCTTGGCCTGAGACCATGAGAAGTTAGGGTGACACATGGTCAATCCTTTACTGGTTATTATAATATTAATAAATGCTTACCCCAAACTGATATCTATAGCAATAGCAAAATTAAATTAAAAGAACACAAAATCAGGACCTCCTGACTTAAGGTCTGGTGCTCTATCCACTGCACCACCTAGCTGCTCCCTGTACAAAGTATTTTTTTTTACAAATATTATCTTGTGGGGCAGCTAGGTGGCACAGTAGATAAAGCATTGGCCCTGGATTCAGGAGGACCTGAGTTCAAATCTGGCCTTGAACACTTGACACTTACTAGCTGTGTGACCCTGAGCAAGTCACTTAATCCTCATTAAATCAAAAAAAAAAGGGGGGGGGAAATAAAGAAAAAAAAATAAAGACTGGGGGGAGCTAGGTGGTGCAGTGGATAAAGCACTGGCTCTGATTCAGGAGGATCTGAGTTCAAATCCAGCCTCAGACACTTGACACTTACTAGCTGTATGACCCTAGGCAAGTCACTTAACCCTCATTACCTCACAAAAAAACAATTATTATCTTGTGATTTGGTAAGGATCAAATGGTAAATGCTATATGTTCTTTTTTTTTTTTTTTTGGTGAGGCAGTCACGGTTGAGTGACTTGCCCAGGGTTACGCAGCTATGGTCAAGTATCTAAGGCTGGATTTGAACTCAGGTCCTTCTGCTTCCAGAGCCAGTACTCTATCCACTGCTCCACCTAGCTGCCCCTGCTATATGTTCTAAGTCATGGGAAAGTTACTGTTGTAGTGGGGGTTTTGTTTTTACTGGTTATAAGGTTAAGCCACACATATGCAAAGATGCTAAAAAGCCAATCTCTATGTCTTTGCAGTGGCAACTCACCTGTGATGATGCAAAATCAAGTTTTTGAAGCCCCACCAGGTAACGGTTCTTCATCATATTGACCTCATGTCTTTTGCTATTTAATAGTGTTTTGAAGGTCAGAATCAATTCAAGATAAGATGTTGGAGTAACATAGTTGTATCTTCGTAGTGTACCAAAAAACTCCACCGAGAGATGTCTCACACTTTCCTGGAAATACTTGCACATGGATACAACCCTACAGATAATAAATGGCAGTCACACTGGGTCCATCTTTCTCCAAGTAAATTATGATAATGCTGGCCATTAGAATCTGTTCTTTGACAACTCTATTTGACTTTACTGACTTTAGTTAACTCAAACCAGAAAGACATCTATTGAGGCCATACTCCCAATCTTCCTTAGATAACCAACCCAATACATACTGTATTCGAACTTCATCATCGAGCTCCACATCTTCTAAAAACTTGTTGGCCACCATCTCTAAAGCATCTGTTGGCCAAGTCTGGAACCAGTCAATGGTACAGCAATTGATCAAAGAAGGGAACATTCGTAGGCGGTTCCGGAAAGCATCTCCAATTGGACTCATGGCTTTATGAAAGAATAGGTTTTGTTAATTCCTTTCCTTCCAGTTCCAGGAAGGATGACACTTCCTTAGGGATTAGTTCAGAATTTGGAGGGTACTCATGGGGTAATACATACCTTTGGTACTTTTGGAGAGGTTTAGAAGCAATAACCAGCTTAATCCCTTGGAAACTGGTGTCACAATGGAAAAGACCCACCCAAAATTTTGGAAATTGTTCCACGTATCAGGGACCCATGGGTTCCATTGAAATTTCAAGAGACAGAGGTGCACATAGCTAAGAGACTCTGTGTGTGTGTGTGTGTGTGTGTGTGTGTGTGTGTGTGTGTGTATGTATGATACAGTGGAATGAGTATTATGTTTGGGATCAAAGAACGGGGATTAAAACCTTGGCTCTGTGTTTTACTACTTACATGATCTTGGACATAACCCTTAACCACTCTGGGCCTCAGTTCTCTTACTTAAAAAATTAGGGCTTGACATCTAAAATTCCTTCTGGTTCTAAATCTATGACCCTAAGATGGGGGATGAGTTTGTTTCTTCTTCTTTATTTTTTTTAATAATAATAATGTTAAATTTATTTAGAATTTTTCCCCAAGTTACCTGTAAAACTGAATTTTCACATTAATTTTTAAAAAAACTTTGTGTTCCTGGGGGCAGCTAGGTGGTGCAGTGGATAAAGCACTGGCCCTGGATTCAGGAGTACCTGAGTTCAAATCCAGCCTCAGACACTTGACACTTACTAGCTGTGTGACCCTGGGCAAGTCACAAAACCCCCATTGCCTCGCCAAAAAAAAAAAAAAAAATTTGCGTTCCAAATTCTCTTCCTCTCTCCCTCCCCACTCCTCCCTAAGAAATCAAGCAATTCAATATAAGTTATACATGTGCAGTCAGGCAAAACATCTCCACATCAGTCAGGTTGTGAAAGAAAACAGACAAAATAACTTTAGAATGAGGAACTAACAAAAAAAAATTATACTTCAATCAGTATTCAGATACCATAAGTTCTTTCTCTGTAGATGGATTATATTTTTCTTAAGTCCTTCTGATAGCATCCTGCTCATCATTTCTTTCACAGTTAGCATTGCTAACTATATTATCCTCCATCCTATTCCCTCCCCTTGATATTTACTCTATTTTCTATCTTCTTTCACCCTATCCCTCCTTAAAAGTGTTTTGCTTTTTACTCTCCCCTCCCCCAATCTTCCCTCTCTTCCTTCACCTCTCCCCACCCCTTATCCCCTTCCCCTCCTACTTTCCTGCAGGGAAAGATATCTATATCTGTATCTATCTATCTATCTATCTATCTATCTATCTATCTATCTATCTATCTATCTATCTATCTATCTATCTATCTATATGTATGTATGTATATATATGTATATATATTTCTATACCCATTTATTACTATATCCATTTGAGTTGTTTCTTCTTACCTAGAACAATGTGTAGATTTTTTTTCACCTTCTCAATAAAGAAGTTATACATAGCAAGAGGTGTGGCATCAATTTTCCTGCCCTCAGTCCTGGCTGCTGTTTGCATCTTTTCCACAATGTCGGCCTTCTCATCAGCAGGAAAGATATTGGGCACATCGCCTGTGTTCAGGAGCATGTTGATGTCCTCCACAAATGATTCATCCTTGATTTGATTATCAGCAAACAAGAATACTGTGCTCTTACTGGCCACTCCAACCTGAAGCATGATCTTCTTTATATCATCCCGCCAGTCATTGTTGGTGTAGTTCTTGGTGATCTCAATCTGGTACAACTCATATGAGTTCATGAATGTGGACAGCTTGGAAGCACTCTGACGTCCACTCCCCCCAATGCCCACCAGCAGTAGATGGCCATTGTCCTGCTTCAGGACCCGGCAGATCCTCGAAATGTGCTCTATGGCAAATCGGAACATGACCAATGACATTGGGGCTTTGCTGATGTTGTTAAACTCTTCCAGGTAGTATTCCATGACAGAAGTGAGAGTTTTCAGGTCTGTTATCTCATCATAGACTTTTACATCAGCCTCAGGCTTAAAAAAGTCTCCAAAGAACAGACTTCGAATGTTATCGTCAACAATCTTCCCAGTGGGTGATAAATGAATCAAGACCTGGAGTAAATGCAATTTAATGAGCATTTATTAAGTACCTGCTATTTTCTAGGCACT
Source organism: Dromiciops gliroides (assembly GCF_019393635.1). NCBI lineage: Eukaryota > Metazoa > Chordata > Mammalia > Microbiotheria > Microbiotheriidae > Dromiciops > Dromiciops gliroides. Next base: position 545,125,596 of record NC_057861.1, on the reverse strand, counting down.
AGGGATACAAAGACAAAAACAAAAGTTTCTGTACTTAAGGAATTTATATTCTGGGGGTGGGGGTGAGGGGGACAGAGGAAGTTATGTGTACCCACATGAGTAAATAAAAAGTATATACAAATTTAAAGTAATTTAGCAGAGAGTCTCACTTCTATTTATCATCTACTATTAAAGTACTGTAATACAAAGTACTCTGTTTTTACCCTTTCCTAGAATGTTAAGCATTTTTGTATCATTTACTAAGGCAGCAATGAGTGCCTAAAAGGCTTTGTTGCTGACAAATATGTATAGTAAAGCTAGGAATTTGGGTGAGTTGGATGGAGAACAGTGAGTTTGCTTTCTTTAGTCTACCTTTCTTTTCTGGCTCAAATTCATCTGTACCTAATCCAGAGAGGATATTGGGATTATGAAAGAATTTCAACCCTAAATTAGATAGTTATTTGTAGCAGAAAGGTTTGGCCTCTGACCAGGCACAGGATTCAAAAAGGAATGATCTAATGTTGGTCTGGTTGTATTCTGTAGTACTCTTGAACTCTTCCTGACCTTTGTTAGTTGGGTGTGGTAGCCATGGCTAAACAGCCCTTATGGAGGTAGGGGTCTAGCCACTATACCCTAGCAGACTGAAACTAAGATGGTTGACTAGCCCTGAAAAAATGAGATCAGAGGACAGCACCACCCGGCATGGACACCCTAGCCTAGTGTCAAACAGACCCAGTGAACTTGGCAGAGCAATGCCTCCAATGGAAACGGCTGAGACCCTGAGGAACAGTGTGAGGACATTAACCTCCCCCCCCCCCATAAAAGAAAAAAAAATCCTTTGGGGACCTGGCAGCATTGGAAGTATGAATTACCCCTTCAAATCTATCCCTTAGCTGTGGATCTCTCAAATGTGAGCCCTGTGCTCACTCATTCTCCCCAGTGATGGGGTGTTTATTTGTGGGAGAGTGTACCTTTACTTTATGGGAGGAATGTTGTTATCACAAATCTTCTTAATAAGCCATTTCATGAAAAAAAGCCACCATGTGGTCTGGCTAATTAAAGAAAAGCAAACATTTATGGGAGCTTGTGAGCTATCATTTTGAAAAGGTATAGACTCAAGGAGTACCTGGAACCTGGGATAGCTATTCTGGGAGTCTCATGTGTGAGAAGGCGGTGCTACATGTCTTACATACATGTAAAGATAGATCAGATGATTAGCCCAAGGTCACATGGGCTAAGCAAGTAGTGGATCTGGAATTTGAACCCAAGTCTTTTGATTCCAAATCCAGAGTCCTTTCCATTGTATCATTGAGCCAGAACACCAAAATGTTCTCTGAACTGAACCAGTAAGTCTGCTGTATGTCTTTAGGTGTACCTGGACATTGACGGGTTATTCTTTTAGAGATTTTGTGAGTATTCTTAAAGGATTTGCAATTATCACCAGTTTCAGGGAATTCAAAGTGTAAGAACTTCTTCCATGAAGGCTACTCACAACCACTTGCCTGAGGCACGTGAGAGTAAATTACTCACAGCTAGATTACATGAAATTTAGCATACCTTCTCCACCGTCTGTTTGAAGCAGTTAGATGTTGTCTCCTTTACCATACCAAAGAACACCTGTCTGTCCTCATGATCAATTAAACGATCATAGAACACTCGATAAACTTCATGGATCCAGAGTCGAATCAGTTTTTCTCCATCCTGCAAATTCCAAAATGAGTATCTGAATTATTCAAAAGCAGAGCCAACAAAGCTAGTAGTCTCTTCCAATGTTGAATCAATAATAATTACGGTGCACAAAACTCAGTGATAGGTTTAGTGACATATTTCAAATGGAGCCAGAGATGTGGTTCGTGCCTTAAGAAACGTACTATTTAATGAGGGAGCTAAGACAAATTTGATATCCAAAGACATGTCATTTACAAAGAAAGATTCAAACAAGGGTCAGTTGTAGATGACTACAAAAATATAAATTAAGCATTGAGTAAATATGTGCATGTAGACAGTGATCAAAGGTAGTGGGGATTAATCTGGGAAGGCTTCCTGGAAGAGGTGAGACTTAATACTAATTGAATATCAGTAAAGCTGCCCAAGTTTCATCAATTCTGGGGCATGGAAGAGGAATGATAAAGACTGAAAATGGCACCTATAATTCCTGGTGTTTTTGCTTCTCTGACATAGTATACATACACCAGACATGTTCTGTGTCTCAAATAAAATTATAGTTAGTAGCATCCTGAGAATCCATTCATTTATTCAAAGATACATGTTTCCTGTCCTCAAGAGAAAAAACATAGAAAATTAATTCCTTCAATTCAATTTTTAAATTCAGAAAAATAATTCTGTCAACATAATTGATCTAATACTGTACTCTTTGGAGGAAAGGTTTGCCTCCATCCCAGATAATAAACAGTAGCATTTAGTTATGTTTATAACAATGTTTATAGAAACAGAAGCTAACCTGCAAGTGGGTGTGAGGACACAGCAATACCCCTTGAATAACCCGTGAAAAATCCCGCAAATTAAAGACATAATGAGATTTGGAGGGAGTTGGCAGGAAATTCTCTACTGCAGCTTTGTAAATGGTCATTGTTGCTTGAATCAGCATCTTTCCAAACCTTAGAGAAATAGCAACGCCAGTATGAATGTTGTGAAAAACTTGGAAAACGACATCCCCTCCACTCCATCTCTTTCAGGAACAAATGGTTTTCTTACCTTAAGAACTGCACATCAAACCCTCTTCCAAAGTGCCAGTCAACAATGGAGCTGAAAATCCTGCTCAAAATTTCATCATCAAAAGCATTGATGGAAATGATGTTCAGGTGGCGGGTGAATCGTCCTGAAAAACAGACAGACACTCGGATGCACACGCCTGCCTTCGGGACCTAACGACAGAGCCAGTTTTCCCCACTGCCAAATGCGAAGGAGGGTTTGGTATCTGACTTCTTTCTAAGATGCATGTTAAAAATGAGGATTTCTCTCAACACAGTGAGGTCTTATGCAAAGAAATGAAATAGGATGGCCCCTCTTCCTACCACTGGTGAGTGGTCATTTCCAGAATTTTTTCTTTGTGTATATATGTGAAACCTTGACTCCATAAAGCCTGAAGATTTGAGATCCTACCTCATTCAAATTCTGAAATGCTATTTATTGTCCCTATGCTTAACAATGTGCTCATAGAACCCAAGTCTAAAAAAGGACCTGGAAGGTAATCTGATCCATATCTTTGCCTTCCATTAACATATAGAACATTGGATCTTACATTTGGAAGGAATCTTATGGGTCATCTATTATTTATAAGCCATCTCCTTCCAGCTTCAGGGAGAGAAAGTTATATAGGAAATGGAGCAGAAGATTTCATCTAAAGAAGAGAAGGAACTGGAAATTTGAAGGATTCTTGAACTGTGGGAAAAAAAAAAAAACTAGAGAAAGGGGCAGCTAGGTGGATAGAGCCCTGGAGCTAGCAGGACCTGAGATCAAATCTGACCTCACTTAACCCCGATTATTCCCGCCCCCCCCCCAAAAAAAAACCCGAAATTGCTTTTGGTGAAATATGACAACAATTTGAAAGGTTCTGAAGAGAAGTTGAAAGAGGAGAAAGACTTGAAGGACATGAACTAAATGAGAAGGGCTAAGGAAATGCTAGAGATGAAAGTGTCAAAAGAGAATTTGAGGAAAAGGAACACTAGTAGAAAGACCTAAGAAGAGAGCAGAGAAGAAGGACTCTAAGGAGGAGAAGAGAAAAACAAGAGAAGGAAGAGAAATTAAAAGGAAAAAAGTCTCAAGGAGAAGATAAAAAATGAGGAGAAGAAAGTTGGTAAAAAAGAAGGTAAATAAAACAGGTTGATTAGGCAAGACAAGGGATTATTAAATCAAAGGAAAAGAATGATGGTGTGGTTTCAAAACACTATCAAAGTGAAAAGGAAAATGGAACCTCAGGAGTTTAAGACTTGAACAAGTAATTTGATAATTCAATTTTATTTTATTTTCAGTTCCAAATTCTTCCTCTTCCATTAAGAAGGCAAGGGGAGAGGATTCTGGGAAGATGGTGGAGTAGGTCAGAAAACTTTGGGCTCTCCAAATTTCCTCCACACAAAAAGACAGAACATAGCCTTAGAGCAGCATAAATAAACTTGGGGTAAAGTAGCTATTCTCCTAAGACAATTTTAGACCCCAGGAAAGACTTCCAAGGGTGGAGATTCTGCGTGAGTGAAGTGCAAACACCTTAAGGCTGACTCTGCAGAATCAATAAACAACAAGCCCTGGAGAAGAGCTGTGAAACTTTCATTTCACAGACAGTGTAGGGTCTGACAGCTGAGTGGGAGAAGATTGAAAGACCTTCCACTGTGCTAAGCACAGCTGTACTGACTAGATGTGTCCTGGGCTATGACTGCAGGGAGAAGGAGCTAGCACACACCTGGTGAATGAAGCAGTGAGGAGCAAGGACCTTGTGAGCTGTGGACACCTGCAGGAGAACTGAGTCCCTGGTTTTAGTTCCAGGGCAGAGAGGACAGCTGTAGTTTGTAGTCACTAGAGAGACCACAGGGAGCAAGATCATTTGTGGGATAGTGTGGCTGGGGGACTAGTCATGGCTCAGGAGTGAAGAGGAAAGCTTAAGTTTGAGCCCTTAGAGAGACCTCAGAAAATACTTCAAAAAAACAAAATAAAAACAGAAAAATAAAAATGAGCAAGCAAAGGAGAAAGAATTCAGCCATAGATAGTTACTATGGGGATAGAAAAGGTCTAGGTTTATCTCCAAAGGAAAATAATAGAGCTAAAAAAGCCACTCTTTTTTCAGTGAGAAATGCCAAATGGTCCCAAGCACAGAAAGAGTTCTTTTAAGAACTTAAAAAAAACTTTAAAAACCAAATAAGAGAGGTTGAGGAAAAAATTAGAAAAAAAGAACAATCCAAGAAAATTGTGAAAAGAAAGTCAACCAACTTGAAATAGAGAACCAAAAACTTAAGGAAGAAAATAATTCCTTGAAAACTAGAATTCAGCAAGGGGAAGATAATGATGTTCTAAGACAATAAGAAATCAACAAACAAAACCAAAAGAATGAAAAAATAGAAGAGAAAATGAAACATCTCATCTGAAAAAGCAACTGATCTGGAGAACAGATCAAGGCAAAAGAATATAAGAATAATTGGCCTACCTGAAAATTATAATGAAAAAGGAATCTTGATACAATATTACAAGAAATAATCAAGGAAAATTGTCCTAAAATTCTAGAACAAGAAAGCAAAAGCAGAAATAGGGGGAAAACCCCAAAACAAACAAACAAACAAAAAACATTGATCACCACCTGAAAAAGATTCCAGGAGAAAACCCTATAGGAATATCATAGACAAGTTTCAAAGCTCCCAGGTTAAGAAGAAAATATTGGAAGCAATGAGAAAAAAAAGCAATTTAAATATCATGGAGCTACAATAAGGATTACACAAGACCTACCAGCTACTATGCTAAATGACCACAGGTCTTAGACTATTATATTCCCTAGAGCAAAAGATCTGGGATTATGACCAAGGGTAACTTATCCAGCAAAATTAAGTATAATTCTGAATGAAAAAAAAGTGGACATTCAACAAATTGAAAGACTTTCAGGTTTTTGTGACAAACCCCCAGAACTTAAAGAAAATTTAACATTTAACATCCAGGAGAAGTATGAGGTAAACATTAAAAACCAATTATAAGAGACTCAATAAAGACAAAGTGTTTACTTCTTATATGTGAAAATATTACTAGTACCTTTATGACTGTCATTATTATTTGGGCAGTTTGATAGAAATGCTTAGGCTAATCAGAATATGATGGGTTGATGGGATGATTCTCTGAAGGGAGAGATAAAAGGAGTAATTACCTCATGCAAATGAGGAACAAAAGGAAAAATGATACAGAAGAAACTAGTTGGGGGGAGGGTAGTGATGGAACCTACTCTCATCACGAATGAGTTACAAAAAGAATAGGGATAGGGAGAAGATAAGGGAGGGACTCTTAAAGGGTTGGGTAGGTTTAGGAATAGGAGGGAAAGGTTGTGGGTAGAAGTAAAGCAGAGAAGGGATAGGGTAAATAGGGTGTGTGACTACAAAAGTAAACCTTGTTCAAAAGAAAGAGGATAGGGGCAGCTAGGTGGCGCAGTGGATAAAGCACTGGCCCTGGAGTCAGGAGTACCTGAGTTCAAATCCGACCTCAGACACTTAACACTTACTAGCTGTGTGACCCTGGGCAAGTCACTTAACCCCAATTGCCTCACTTAAAAAAAAAAAAAGAGGATAGATATAGGATATATATGCATTTTTTAATAGCAAAAAACTGGAAACTAACTAGATGCACACTGACCAAGGAATGGTTAAAAATGTCATGGTTCATGAATGTATCAGAATATTGAAGTGTTGTAAGAAATGAATATGATGAAAACAGAAAAGCATAGAAAGAACTAATAGAAGGTGAAGTGAGCAGAACCAGGAAAATAACATGCACAATGACTATAACAATGTAAATGGAAAGGACTGCAATAAAACAATTGAAACTGAATGATACCAAATTATAATGACCAAACTTGGCCCTAAAGAAAGATATAAAAAGGCAACTTCATCACTTCTGGGACCAAGCTAAGTCTAAACTTCTTCCTTGTGACATCCCTTCAAATACTTGAAAGCAACAATCCTGCCCTCCTTCCTCAATGGTGGGGGTCCATGATGTTGAATACTCCATATAATGTTAGAATTTTTTTATTTCTTTTCCTCTTTTTTTTATTCTTTGCTATAAGGGATGGCTCTCTGGGAGGAGAAAGAGATATACTGGTAAATATATGTAAAAATAAAATTATTAATACAATGATTTATTTTTTGAAAGAATGACAACCTCATTTCCCTTTGTGACAAAGTTACTAGACTGGTAGATCATGGGAATAGCTTACCAAGATTTTAGTAAAACATTTCACAAAATTTGTCATATTATTCTTATTGAAAAAGTAGAAAGATGTGGGATAGATGATAGTACGATTAGGTTCCTTAAGTTCCAGTTAGATTAAGAAATGATTGAATTGGGGCAGCCAGGTGGTACAGTGGATAGAGCACCAGCTCTGGAGTCAGGAGGACCTGAGTTCAAACCCAGCCTCAGACACTTGACACTTACTAGCTGTGTGATGCTGGGCAGGTCACTTAGCCCCAGTTGCCTTAAAAAAAAAAGAAATGATTGAATGGACATAAAGGATAGTCATTAATGGTTCTAGGTCAAATGAGAAAGAAGTATTTGGCAGAGAGCTTCACAAATGTGTTAAAAATAGAATTTTTCTTGATGACTTAAAGACATAGATGGCATGCCTATCAAAATTTCAAATGACAAAGATGAGAGGGATAGTGAATATATTAGAAAACAAGCAGGAACCAAAATTATCTTGATAAGCTAGAATGATGGATTAAATTGAATAAGATGAAATTTATAGGGATGTGAAGTCTTACACAGGTTTTAAAAAGCAACCTCAGAAATACAAGGTAAGAGATGTGTAGCTATTGAGTAATTTTTTTTGTTTTTTAAAGACAAGGACCACAAGTTCAAAATGATTCAATATTGTGACCTTGGAGCCAAAATGCAAATGTAATCATTACTAGGGGAACAGTGTAGATGAGAAGTGCACTTTACTCTGTGCTAGGTCAGAACACATGTGAATATTGTGTTCAGTTCTGAGTTACTACAATTTAAGAAGGACATTGAGCTAGAGAGTATCCAAAGGTGGGGCAACCATGATGGTGAACTCCCTTGAGATTATGCCATATGAGGATTGATAATAGGAACTAGAAATGTTTACCTTGAACAAGAACAATATTGGGGAAAGGTGGGAGGAGGGAAAGAGAGCTGCTTTGAGGTATTTGAAGGGATCTAACATGGAGGAAGATCATACTCGGTCTACTTGGTTCCAAAAAGCAGAGCCATAAGCAAGAAGAGAAACTTGTAAAGAGGCAAGCTTAGGTTTCATGGGAGGAAATAATTTCTAATTTGAGCTATACAGAAATAGAATGGGCTGCTTATAGGAGATCATGGATTCCTTATCAGTGGAGGTCTTCGAGTAGAGGCTAGAGGACCAATTGTCAAATTTGTTGTAGAGGGGATTCCTCTGCAAGTATAGCCTTTGAGGTTCCTTCCAAGTCTGAGGTTCTATGGGATCAGGCCCAACTGCCTCCCGTTTCAGGTCATCCTTGATTGCCTATTCTAGTGTCCCATAATTCTCTGTTGTGAAATTCTTCCTTATATCTAACCCTAATTCCTACTGTTACAGTTTGTTCTGCCCTGGATTAATATGGAAAATAACTATTCATGAGAGTCTCATGGCACTGCTGATGTGGAAACAATGGCTAGGTTTTTGGAGTTTTTTTCCCCCTTTACGTACCTGTAATGTTGTTCCTTCCCCCACCTGGAGGGCCCATAGCTGAAACGAATAGTACATCCACTATATCCAACCTGGATGTGTCCTTCTTGTCATACCAGTGACCATGGTCAATCCACTGCCTCAGGAGCTCAATGGGAGGCTGAGCCCCATATATCTCTTTGGCAGGCATGTTGAGGTCATCTGAGGAAAGCAGTTAGTCTTTAATGAGATAGCTAGGAGTGTGTTTGGGGACCCGATACCTGCCTTCTGCCTTTGCGCTTACTTTCCCTGTTGTCCAGGGGGTCAAAAAGACCCTCATTTGAAGAATCCAGTCCCGAGTGTTCCAGTATCCATTTAAAATCCTGGCCCATTTAGTTTGCCCTCTGCACAGCCTGGGGTCAGGGGACAGGCAATTTAGTTACATGGTTATAGAAGTAGGATGAAAGGAAAAAGACTTGGGGATTTGTTCTTGACCTTCTCCTTTGGATCTCTGTTTCTTTTATGATTCCTCTTTTTTCCTTTTCCTTTTTTTTTTTTTTTGGCAGGGCAATGAGGGTTAAGTGACTTGCCTAGGGTCACACAGCTAGTAAGTGTCAAGTGTCTGAGGTCAGATTTGAACTCGGGTCCTCCTGAATCCAGGGTCAGTGCTTTATCCACTGCACCACCTAGCTGCCCCCCAATCTTCTATGATTTTTAATGTGATTACTTAGTATTATTAAAGGGGTTCCCTCTCCTCACAAAAAGATGAATCCATTATACCTCACACAAGATATTGTTTTGTACCTCTCTGGTGTACTTATTAAGTAATATTTGAGTATCATCATTACCTGAGTTTGTGTTTTGCCCCCACAAGATTCCATGAGGGTGGGTACTGTGTCTTATAAAAATTGTGTTACCTGGTGCCTAGCATAGCACTCTGTTCAGGGAGCACTTAATACGTCTGTCGAATGAATGCACAGCACTTTGCTAGGTGGTGTGTGTGGGAGAGTCCCCAAAAGTATTAGATATGGCCATTACCCTCAAGAAGATTATAGTCTATTTGGGAAGACACGGAAAATGCACAAGATTTGTGACTTAGTGTAAGGAGGTCTGGTTCTAGGAACTCCCTTCACCAGTCTTCCTAAATCTTTGTAAATAAGTCCTAGGAAGTTGTCTGAGGGCATCCAATAGTTAAATGACTTGTCCAGGGTCACACAGCTAATAAGTGTTTGAGGCAGAATTTTAACTTGGGTCTTCCAGACACCAAACCCAGCACTTTATGGATATTGTCCCCATAGGGAGGCATAAATGCATAGGATCCTAGACTTAAATTTGGAAGAGACCTTAGAGATCCCTTGGTCTAGTCTCCTCATTGGACACTTGAAAAAACTGAAGCCCAGAGGGATTGACTTGCTCAAGATTACACAGACATTTTTCAACTCATAAAATAAATTCAATATGTAAAAGGTGAATTAGTCCATTCTACCTCGTATCACATTTCTTAGTGTAATTCATATCTCCTCTGCTAGACTATGACACTTTGAAGTTAGGGACCATGGTGTGCTTTTTTTCCCACTTTTGTACCCTAACACACTTACAGTGCCTTGTACATAGTAGGCACCTGCAAGTTTATTTTTATTGATTTATTTTTTTTTTTAGTGAGGCAATTGGGGTTAAGTGACTTGCCCAGGGTCACACAGCTAGTAAGTGTTAAGTGTCTGAGGCCAGATTTGAACTCAGGTACTCCTGACTCCAGGGCTGGTGCTCTATCCACTGCGCCACCTAGCTGCCCCTGCAAGTTTATTCTAAAAGGATGGTGATATCCTGATCTCTATATTTACTAGAGGACGCCACCCCTCCCCCCTGCAAAAAAAGGCTTAAATTTCATTATAAATATAAAGATTTTTTTTAAGGAAACCCACAAGATATTACAAGACAGCAAATAATAACTTGCTGAATTAGTGCTATAGAAAATAAGACTATGCAAATGAATGACATAAATTCAGATGCAATAGGAATGTGCTAATTTTCATTGACTAATTCATTATGCGCTTACTGAGCATCTCCTATATACAAGGCCATGGGATTATAGAGCTAGAGCTAAATGAGATCTCAGAAATGATCTGGTATGCCACCTTCATGCTACAGATTGGGAACTGACACCCAGAGAGGTTAATATCACACAGCTAGGAAATAAATGTCCAAGGTAGGATTTGTACCCAGGCCTTCTATACTGCGAGTCAAGTACTCTATCCGCTATGCCATGCTGCCTCCCGGAGAGCCTCAAAATCCAACTCCCTCAATTTACAAATGAGGAAAATGAAGCCCAGAGAGGAGAAATGACCTGGCCAATATCACAGATGTAGAAAGAGTGCAGCTAGGATTTGAAATGAGATCCTCTGACTTTGTCTGGTATTCTTCCCACTTTATCATACTGTCTCTTATCATTGCCTCATAACACAGAGTTCACCAAACAGAATATAAAGGAGTATTATTTATCAAAATGAACAATCCACAAACCTTTTTTTTCAGGAGTATATGATGCCTAAGAGACTCTAAGCAGGCAAAAGTTACAATCCCCTTCAGCAAATAGGCATCTTGGAGCAATGTCTTTTAACCCAGAGGATCCTTGCTCCTTTCTTTCCCACAGGAACATTCCCTGCCCTGCTGATGTTGAGAAATACTGACATGGTAGCAGGGACAGTCACGACCTGAATCTGTCCCATGATTATAAGCTATTTATTAAGAAGCTGGGCTAATAATAAAAATTTTTAAAAATATTAGCTAGCATTTATATAGTGCTTTAAGGTTTGCAAAGCACTTAATGCATGCTTACTTTTGCTCTTCACAACAACATGAGTTAGGTGCTATAGTTATCCTCATTTTACAGATGGGGAAACTGAGGTTGGCAGATGTTAAATGACTTGCCCTGGGTCACACAGCTAGTAACTGTTTGAGGCTGGATTTGAACTCAGGTTTTTTGACTTTCAGTCTTGAGTTCTATTCACTGAGTCGTCTAGTTGGTTAGTTCTTTGAAAAAGAGAAGGACCCTTCTTCTTTTGTTTTTGTTTTTTTGGTGAGGTTTTTTGTTTTTTTTTTTTTGTGAGAAGGACCCTTCTTCTTTTTTTTTTTTTATATATTAAAAAAAATTTTTTTTTTAGTGAGGCAATTGGGGTTAAGTGACTTGCCCAGGGTCACACAGCTAGTAAGTGTTAAGTGTCTGAGGCCGGATTTGAACTCAGGTACTCCTGAATCCAGGGCCGGTGCTCTATCCACTGCGCCACCTAGCTGCCCCAGGACCCTTCTTCTTAAGACTCTATTCTTAAGACTTAAGACTCTATTCTTCCTAAGGAAGCACTTCATTTTTAAGGAGCCTGATGAAAGAATAGAAGGAAAGAGAAGGGAAGGGAAGGCAGTCTCTCCTCAAAGAAGGGACAACTTACCCACAAATACCACAGCTTTTTTCCCCACGGGTGGCCCAAAGAGACCCTTCCTTCTCCTATCCAGCTTTGACATGATAATGTCCTGAGTCTGATTGGCTGAGGTTCTGGCAGAGAAGTTGATGCAGTTTGGTTGAAACAAATTCTTGGGCAGGTGGACCAGGAAGTTGTTTGTGATAGCTGACTTTCCAGTTCCTGTAGGGCCGACAAAGAGCATGGGGATCCCATGGTTCAAGTAGACCTTCAGGAAGAAGGACTGCCGGGCTGTTTCCATGGTTGGGATAATGAGTTCAGAGACCTGTTAAGAGTTCATAGAAAAGGCAAACCTTAGTGTGAAACACTGAAAGGTTCTATCTTCAGGCTCTACCAAGGGCTGGGGTTGCTGGTTTCAAAGTAGAGGTAGATTATAAAGACAGGTATATGGAAAAGTGGATTATCAGAAGGAGTCATGTTCAGAGTTCTAGAAACAGAATCAGAAAGTGAAGAAATCTACATGTTATGAATAACAATAGCTAGAATTTATGTGGTACTTTAATATCTTCAGTTTTACAAATATTATTTCATTTTATCCTCACAATAACCTGGGGGGGGGAGGGTGCTATTATTATTTCCATTTTATAGATGAGAAAACCGAGGCAGACAGAGGTTATTCGACTTGCCCAGAGACATATAGCTAGTAAGTGTCTGGGACTAAATTTGAACTCAAGTCTTCCCCCACTCTAGATCTGAGCTCTATCAATGAGTCACCTAGTTGCCTCAAGGTCATAATCATTGCAAACACTCACTTTTCTCTTTATAGTGACTTTCTCCCAAAGGGCTCAGCATACTTGCATTGATGTTATCTCCTACAACCTCACCAGTATCTCTGGGAGTTAGGAATTTCATTCTCCCCATTGTATAGAGCTGAAAACTAGAGAAGTCAAGGAACATTTCAGAAAACACTGAATGAGTCAGTGGCAGAGCCAAAAAGGGAAACCCAGGTCTCCTTCTAGCCCAGAGTACTCATATAAGTACAAGTGGTTATCTACATTTCTCAGCCCATAGATTGGAGTGGAAGCATTGCTTCTCTCACCTCCCCAACATCTATTCTCCCAATCACCATTTTAGGGAGCCCATAAATTGTGATAAAAAAATTCCAGATTGAGAATCAGAAGATATTGGTTCCGATAATCCCAGTTCTACTACTTACCACTATTTTTGTGACCTTGGGCAAATCACTTCATTTCTGTAGGCCTTAGTTTTCTCATCCATAAAGCAAGGGAGTTGGAATGAGTGATATCTAAGATAACTTCAAACTCTAAATTCTATAATCTCCCGATAAGGAATGATGTGTGTGCTGTTGCTTTCAATGAGGTCTCAACGAAGCAAAGTCTTTTTTAATCAACATCAAAGTAAAAATTTTTTATTTGTTAAATTCAACAAACACTTTAAAAGTCCCTACTATGCGGGGCAGCTAGGTGGCGCAGTGGATAGAGCACTGGCCCTGGAGTCAGCAGGACCTGAGTTAAAATTTCACCTCAGGTACTTACTAGCTATGTGAATCACTTAACCCCAGTTGCCTTAAACATCTAGGGCCATCTCTAGTCGTCCCTATGTTTATCTTGCCACTGAACCCAGATGGTTCTGGAGGAGAGAGTGAAGCTGATGACCTTGCACAGCCCTCCCCTACTTAAATCCAATTCATTGTATGTCATGACATGACCCCGATATCATGGTCCTCTTTGAGAATGAAGGATAAGGGGAGGAGCATCTAGGTGCACAGTGGATGGAGCACCGGACCTGGATTCAGGAGGACCTGGGTTCAAGTCTGGGCCCAGACACTTGACACTTACTAGCTGTATGACCCTGGGCAAGTCACTTAACCCCAATTGCCTCACCAAAAAAAAAAATGTCCCTACTATGTTAGGCTGTAGGAACATGTCTGGCCTCGAGAAGCTTACATTCTGCTTTTTAGAATCCCTAGATTCATTCAGAGCTGAGCTCAACTGCCACTCACTCTATGGGACATTTCCTGATTTGCTTTTCTCCTTTCATAGCTAGTCGATCGATCAGTCAGTCAATAAGCATTTATTAAGTGCCTTCTGTGTGCCACACACTGTGCTGGGGTTACAAAAAGAGGCAAAAGATAGTCCCTACCCTCAAAGAGCTACAATCTAATGGAGAAGACAACAAGCAAACGCACAGGTACAAACCAGCTATAAAGAGGGTAAATAGGAAATAATTAACAGAGGGAAGTCATGAGAATTAAGAGGAGTTGGGAAAGGCTTCCTATAAAGATGGGATTTTAGTTGGGCCTTGAAAGAAACCGGGGAAGGCAGGAGGTAGAGATGAGGAGGGAAGGCACTGCAGGCATGGAAGACAGCCAGAGAAAATGCCCCAAACTGAAGAATGCATGGCATGGAGTAAGATGGAAGAACACTGGGAAGGGGATGGAGAGGGTCAATATCCAACATGGTTTTGTATTTGATCCTGGAAGTGATAGAAGCCATTGGAATTTTTGAGTAGGAGGGTGACAGAGATGAACCTAAATTTAGGAAAATCATTCTGGCAGCTGAATGGAGGATGGAATGGAGTGAGGAGAGGCTTCAGGTAGGTCAGCTCACCAACAGGCTCCTGCAATAGTCCTGTACCAGAATGGTATCACTGTCGGAGGAGAGAAGGAGGCATATTGGAGAGATGTTGCGAAGGTAAAATCGACAAACCTTGGCAACAGTTTGGTTATGTGGGATGAGAGAGGGTGTGAGATTCCAGGATGACTCTTAGGTTGCGAACCTAGGGGATTGGAAGGATGGTGGTGTCCTTGACAGTTAGAGGAAAGTTTGGAAGCCGGGGTGGTTTGGGGAAAAGACAGTGAGTTTAATTTTGGATATGTTGATTTTAAGATGCTTACTGGACATTCAGATCAAGATATCTGAAAAGCAGTAGGAGATGCAAGTATGGAGATCAGCAAAGAATTTGGGATGGGGAAGGTAGATTTGAGAATCATCAGTGTAGAGATGGAATTTAAATCCATGGGAGATAGGGGTAGCTAGGTGGCACAGTGGATAAAGCACTGGCCCTGGATTCAGGACTTGAGTTCAAATCCAGCCTCAGACACTTGGCACTTACTAGCTGTGTGACCCTGGGCAAGTCACTTAACCCTCATTGCCCTGCAAAAAAAAAAAATCCATGGTTGCTGATGAGATCACCAAGTGAAGTGATATAGGGAAAGAAGAGAAGAGGGCCCTGGGCAGAGCCCTTTGGGATATCTGTGGTTAGAGGATATGACCTGGAAAGGGTTCCAGCTAGTACCTCCCTCTTCTAAATTACCTTGTTTTCATTTTATCAGTATTTTGTATGTACTTATATGTGTACACATTGTTTCCTGTTAGGATTCAATAATAGTAATACTGGGAGCAGCTGGGTGGCACAGTGGATAAAGCACTGGCCCTGGATTCAGGAGGACCTGAGTTCAAATCCGGCCTCAGATACTTGACACTTACTAGCTGTGTGACCTTGGACAAGTCACTTAACCCTCATTACCCTGCAAAAAAAATTAATAACAATAGTAATACTACTTACTAGCTAGCTTTCATATAGCTCTTTTAACATTGGTGAAGCAAATATTACCAATATTTTATAAATATTATCTCATAACAATCCTAGGAGTTAGGTGCTATTATTATCCCCATTATATAGAAGAGGAAACTGAAGAACACAGAGGTAAAGTGACTTCTCCAGGGTCTTTTTTTTTTCTTCTTTCTGGGGCAAATGAGGGTTAAATGACTTGCCCAAAGTCACACAACTAGTAAGTATCAAGTGTCTGAGGCTGGATTTGAACTCAGGTCCTCCTGAATCCAGGGCTGGTGCTTTATCCACTGCACCATCTAGCTGCCCCACCCCCTCCAGGGTCTTAAAGCTAGAAAATTTATCCTTATTCTGAATCTGAACTCAGGTCTTTCTGACTCCACATCCAGCACTCCATCCACTGTTTTTGCTTGTAAGCTCCTTGAAGGCAGTGGCTGTTTCACTTTTGTCTGGGTATTCCCCAGGACCTAGCACATGATAAGGGCTTAATAAAGGCTTGTTGATTGCTCAAAGATATAGCTCAATCACAGATAACCACATACAAATAATTTCAAGAGGGAGAGAGTCCAAGGCAAGGGCTCTATTAGGAAGGGCTCCCTGTAGGATGTGATACTTGTGATTAACCCTTAAGAGGGGGAGGTGGAGAGACAAAGTAAGATCCAATCATGGGAGATAGTCTATGCAAGAGCACAGAAAGAGATGTCATGGCAAGTTTGTAGAACAGCTAGTAGGCTAGTTTACTTGGAAACGGTGGCTGAATACACATAAGGAAGTGATATGAAGTGATTCTGGGAAGTTAGACAAGTGCCTAAAGATGGTGCAATTTAAATGGAGACTGCCATGTCATAGTATCAACCCTGATGCCACAAAAAGCCAATGCAGAGCCCATCTAGAGGATTTTGTTAGGTCACTCTGAGGACAGGGGCCCCAGAATGAGACACTTGCTTACTCTGTCTGCTACGTGCCACACTTCTGAGTGATTGTAATGACTAACCTTGGTTCCATAGAAAAGATGATGAAATATGCCTCTCTGCTTTGTAGAGAGGTGGGGCGTGACTGGTATAGAACCCTGAACATGTTGATTGCTGGACACAGTCACTGTCAGCTGGTTTTGTTTAATTGTTATTCTTTGTATTAGGGACAGTTGGGATGGGGGTGAGGCCAGAGGTGTTATATCTAGGAATGACTGAATTAAAAAAAAAAAAAACAAAGGGCATAAAGAATACTTTTTTTAAAAGTGTGTCGTCCATGACTAGGCCAAGGAGATGATTTCTTACTATGGAGACAAAGCTGTGGCTTGAGGGGCATGGGATTTGGCACAAGGAATACTAAGAATTCACAATGAATTTGGGTTTATGTAAATTCTGGAGGCTCAGATAATTATGTGATGAGATTAAAACATAAAACAAATGTTCCAATGTTGCCCACACATATGGAGAAAACCAGTGGGCAGTCTTCATCCAGAAAAAACTCCACTGTACAAATTCAACACATAACTTTTAGGACAAAAAGGGAAATCACAGGAAATAAACCAATAGTAGGGATATATTTAAAACACATGGACTAACTGGTACACACCCACCTCCCACATAGCCCGAACTGGAGTGTTTCTGAAGCAGAGAATGAATTCATCATAATCTCATGTCCCTTTCTCTAGTGTCATTCACAGTTCTAGATATCAACATAGTACAGCGAAGAGAGCAATGGTCCTAGAAGCAGAGGATCTGGGTTCAAATCTCCTTTCTGCCATTTACTCCCTTTGTGACCTTTCACATCACATTTTGGCCTCAGTTTCTTCATCTATAAAATGATGGGGTTAGACTAGATGGCCTCTGAGGTCCTTTCAAGCTCTATATCTATGATCGAAAATGATGACCCTGAAGCTCTTTAAGGTCCTCCAATCATTCCACGAAGATTTAACTAGATTTACTAGACTCTGCTTACTGAGGCAGGGAAATAGACATTTTAGAAACATTATCAAAAATGGTTAAGACCAAACACAAGTAGAATATCCCATATTAAACAAATCTCCTTCTTCCCTTTCCCTAAGTATTCTGCTTAATTATGTCTTTACTGGTGTCCATTAGGTAATAGGAAATTATCCTCTAGAACTTTCTCTATGAAAAGATAGATATCTTTTTGGCTGGATTGGTTTTAATAGAGTCTTGCTGCAGGGATGTACCTCTTGTACCAGCCTAAGATGGTATGGAGAAAATACTCAATCATGCTGATTTATAGCACCAAGATTGTCATATGAGATTATCTGTTCATCTTGGAAGATTTTTACAGGAAATCTCCAGGTTAGAATGCCCATGAAGTTTAGCTCCCCTCTTACCTTTGCAGTAGGTGGGATTATCTCCTCTTCCTTGGTGATGTAGTCTGTCCACAAATTCCACTGTCCGCCACCATGCTTTTGGAAATAAAAGTCATAGATGCTCCCTAGGCCAGGGAAGTAGAGGAGACCATTAGGATACATAAGGATCAAAGCATACATTCATCATATCTAACTCCCTTGCTTAATTGAAGCCGTGGAAACTAATGAGAGAGACCCGGCTCTGGGGTTAATAGGTCAAGGTTTGATTTCCAGCTCTGTTATTTATTACATGTAAGATACTGTGGACCTGTCACCACCTCTGAGAGCCTGCTTATTCTTCTGTACAAGGGAGGGGATGGGCTAGACCAATGGTGTCAAACTCAGGTAGAAATGGGGGCCACTGAGCCATACATAAAGATCTCTGCAGGCAGTATATTGACTTAGAAAACCACATGTTTATATATTTCTTTTATTAATTTCTTTTGTTAAATATTTCCCAATGACATTTTTTTGTGGGGCAATGAGGGTTAAGTGACTTGCCCAGGGTCACACAGCTAGTAAGTGTCAAGTGTCTGAGACCAGATTTGAACTCAGGTCCTCCTGAATCCAGGACCCATATTTTATCCACTGTACCACCTAGCTGCCCCAAAGCAGAGGTTTTTTTTTTTTTTTTACCTGAGGTCCAGGACCCTCAAAGGATCTGTGGATAGCTTTCAGGGGGTCAGTGAACTTGGATGGGAAAAAAATTATAGCTCATCTTTATTTCAATATTATTGGTTTCCTTTGTAACCCTATGTATTTCATTTTACATCTCAAAAAACATTTTTCTGAGAAAGGGTCCATAGGCTTCACCAGATTTCCAGAGGGGTCCATGACCAAAAAAAGGTGAAGTACTTCTGGCCTAGATAATTTTTTTAAAAAGTAACCAGATGTGCAACCTCAAGACTTGTGTTGAGAAGTAAAAATCATCAGAGAAGATAATGAATCAGTGGCCTATGATCACAAGCAAATCACTGGCAGGTGAAAAAAAACAATGTTAGCTCTTGTTCAATAAGTGGGTCTATAGATATTCAAAGCCCCAAAGCATAAGATGTAGCAGGCTCTGTAGAGTGACTACATATCTATGTTGCCCCAGAAAAATTTATCAGTGCCCCACATCAGCATGGGAACCCCAAATGAGGGACTGTGTGGGCTACTGAGTGTCTAACCTTGAAGGTATTCAGTTGTAGTTCAGCTACATCTCTGCATGTCCCAATTCCCCACCATTTCTCCTTCATTTGGCAGAAGCATTTCATAAGTTAGCCCCCAAATCTGATCCCATCACAGACCCAGAAACCAACTCTATTTGAGGTCAGGTCCAAACTAGTAGGGAGAAATAAAACTGGTTACCTTTTTCTGGGAATATATTATTTTTGGTGATTTTGACGCTTTTGGGACGAGGGTTGGAGTTATCTGTGCCCATCAGCAGGTTGCGGAAAAAAATATCAAATTTCTTTCTGCTGTCCGCATTGATGGTCCCTGCCACCGTCCATACCAGAGAAAAGAGGAAGAGGCCTTGAAGCCAGAGAAATATCTGTTGGCTTGTCAAGTTTTCTCCTTCATAGTCTGGGCTATTCACCTCTCTGATTTCATCTAAAAAAAGAATAGCACAGAACTTTAGAACCACAGTTGGCACCACAAACCTGTCCTTCTTCCCCTAACATCTCTGAAAGTCATAAGAGGATTGAGACCTGGAGAAAACAGCCAACATGACAAGCCTAAGATTGGGAGATCAGGGTTTCTGGGAAAAGGAACAAGCTTAATCAATATTGTGAATTAAGCAAGGTTCTTTTTCCTTCCCCCTTAATCCTCCTCTTCCTTTTTGCTATTTTCCCCTTTGTGATTCTAAACTGCTTCCCAGTTCTCCTCCATCCCCTTTCCCCCCTCCACCTTTATTACACTCTCTGGACGAGTAGCCCTTGCCAGGGCACTGCCCTGATCAGAGCCTTTTTGCCAGAAACCTTTGGTTCTTGAAGAGCAGTGTGTTTACTGAGTTTTTAGACATTGAATCACATTTAACTAAATGAAATAAACTATTTCGACTCAATAGCTCAGCATTTTGGATTTGTCAGTCTTCTTGGCCCAAAATAGCTTGAAAAGTTGACTGATTTAAGAAAATTTGGAAGACTAGACACTATCAAGACATTATCTTAAGTTTGACTTGTGCTCCAGCCTACCAGCTTGTAACAAAATGGCAGCCAATAAAACTTTTTGAATAGATACATAACTTCTGTCCGCTAAAGTCCCACTATGATGCCTCTGGGTTCTTGAAGGCTTTATCCATGGAATGCTAATTCTGACAGATCCTATCAAGCCAGAAAGACTTAAAATACAACCTTAACAACAGGCTGTCATCCAAAGACCTGCCTAGCTAAGCTCAGAGAGGCTTATTTTAAGGTAGGTCATTGGGTGATGAATTTTTCCAACAATTCATGAAGACCATTAACTAAAACCTAGAGGAGTTTCAGTTTGTGTTAGTGGATAAAATCAGACCAATAAAATCACAGATTCCTATAGTAGTTAAGTAATTGTCTTTTAACAGATTTCAGTGGACTAAATGAAGTTTACAGATTAATGAACCACTTATTTAAATGCAATAAAGGGGCTCCTTTACTTAAAAGTTCCTACGACTAACCTAATCTTCTTGTATTTCAAATAATCACACCTTATTTATCCTTTCCATGAATCTAGGCTTTTAAAAATAGCAATAAACTTTCATAAAATGAGCATGTGTATACTTCACATTTATCCAGTCCTTGTTTCTAAAGTTCTTTCACATTTAGCATTTCATTTTATCTCAACAACCATTTAATCTAATGGTGTTCATGAAGAAACTTGAGGCCTGACTGGAAATGTTGCATGTCTTGCCCCAAATTATCTAGGATGTTGAAGGCTGAACCAAGATTAAAACTACAGCACAATGATTGATTTATAACCTTTGTTAGAAAAGATGGCTTGCTGGCTAAAAGAGTAGGAAAGAATATATTCAGAAATCAAGGTAATATACACCAAGAGTGAATTGGAAGGTCCCCCTCAGAGGCTGTCTAACCCAAGTCCTTCATTTTATAGTTGAAGAAACTGAGGCCCAAAGGAGTTAAATTACTTGCCTCTGACTCCACAGCCAATGTTTTTCCTACTCTTTTGTTTCTGCTGTTGGTGCTCAGTCTTTTCAATCACGTCTGAGTCTTCGTGACCCTATTTGGGGTTTTCTTGGCAAAGATACTGAAGTGGTTTTCCATTACCTTCTCCACCTCATTTTACAGATGAAGAAATTAAGGCAAACAAGGTTAAGTGACTTGCCCAAGTTTACATAACTAGTAAGTGCCTAGATCCAGATTTGAATTTGGGAAGATGTTCCTCACTCCATGCCACCTAGTTGCCCATTCTTCTTACTTTATGATGCCACAAATATTAATGAAATAAGGTGGGGTTTTTTTGTTTGCTTATTTAAAGAGAAACCCTAATGCAATTTACTAGTGTAAATTACATTGTCTATGATCTGGCTTTTTATCGGCAGTATCTTATGGGTCTCTAAGCTATTTCTCTGGAAAAGGGTGGAGGAGGGCAAGTGGAGCAGAAATACCAGTCCACTCTTTATTTGCCTTAGGGAATGAGACCAACATTTACCAAACAGACAGTTGTATAGCTTCATCATGGAGTAGGCAAGATGGATGGGTGATGTCTGGACGACACATTTACAGTGGAGACGGACAAATTCTAAGGAGGGCTGGACTAGCCACATGAACATGTCATTAACCTGAAAGTTTAAATTCATATAATTAGGCCATGTTAGCAAGGTTAAAAGGCTGGATCTTTCTGAAGATGGTCAATTCTTCTGGAATATTTTGCTCTTCCCTGGAAAAAGAAGCTAGCAGTAATTCAGGAAGTTTTTGATTTATGAACTTTTCACTGTTAAAATACCCATAACTATCAATGGCTATATCCAGAAAGCCCCCAGGCCCTTAAGGCTCCCTCTCCCCCACCCCACAATTTCCCTTTTTAGCCCTGCCTTCTCTTTTCATTGTCTGAGAAGATTTGGGACCAAGGTCTTAGAAGGCTTCTAGGCCCAACACTCAAAGTACAGCTATCTTGTGAGCCAAACAGATGTTTGTGGGCTATCCTGAGAACCTAACCACCATTTATAGCAGAGGTTCTTAAATTTTTTTGTGTATCCTGGGTCCTTTAGCAGTCTGATGAAGCCTATGGATCACTTCTAAGAGGAATTTTTTTTTAAATGCATAAAATAAAATGCATAGGATTATAAAACGAGTAAATCAATAAATATTTTATTAAGTACCTACTATGTTCTAGGACCTATGCTATGTTCCAGGGATACAAAAGAGGCAAGGAAACAAGTACAGTGAAATGTAATTATCAAAATCTTTTAAAAAAAAAAGTTCACAACTCCCAGTTTAAGAACCCCTGATTTATGTATTGTGTCAAAGGGAAAATCAATCAACATTTAATAAGCACTCATTATGTGCCACCTCCTATTCCAGACATTGGATATACAATAACAAAAGCAAAGCAATCCCCACCCTGTGTTCCAAATTCTCAACAACCAATAAAAAAAAATGAAGTCTTGAAACACAGATTCCATAGAAGGCCGTCTGAGTGACCCATGGTGACACGAACAGGCCTGTTAGAATGAACCTACCTTGGCTTTTTTCACTGGTGGAAATATACAACCTGTATGCTCTTCAGTCCCACCGAATGACATTTCAAATGAATTTGGGTTGGTTTGATGAAAACACGGAGCCTTTTCTTACTTACTCCTATTGTTTAAGGGTTCAAAGGCCTTAAACTTTTGCTCCCCAGGCCTGCACTGAGCGCATGACCATGGCCAGGGCCTAAGGATCTGGGAGAGCAAAGGCTTAGTCCAGAGCTCCTTGAGGGCAAAGACTGGTTTTGTTTGTCTGCTTGGTTACTGGTTGGGTGTTTGGTTTGGTTTTTGTCTCTGTATCTGGTAAAGTACCTTGTAACAATAGCTAGCATCCTGGGGGGCAGCTAAGTGGCTTTGGATTCAGGAGGACCTGAGTTCAAATCCAGACTCAGACACTTGACACTAGCTGTGTGACCCTTAGCAAATCACTTAACCCTCATTGCTCCGCAAACCAAACCAAACCAAACCAAACCAAAAACAATAGCTACCATCCCAAAGGTGTGTGTGTGCGCATGCATGTGCTCACACAACATATATACATATACGTTATTTTTTTTTCATTCAATCCTCACAATCTACCCTATGAGGGAGGTATTACTGTTATCCCCATTTTACAGATAAGGAAACTGAGGCTGACAGAGGTTAAGTGACTTGTCCAGGGTCACACAGCTAGCAAGTATCTGAGACAGGTTTTGAGATATTCCTGTAGGGATTCCAGCCAAGAGGATCTAGAAGTCTCACCAGTTCAGTGTGCTCTTCAGTGAGGTTGGGGGGGCAGTGTTTCCATGTAGGAGTCCTTCAAGGGCTTCCAGCCCAGTTGGTGTGGTTCCATGTAGATCATCCCACATCTGCCAAACATAAACCGGGCATCACCTAGTCAGTCATGTCCTACTTAACAGCACTGAGTCCTGTGTCGTTGGCTGTCCCATTGGGAGCCAGAAGATATGTGGGGGAGGGCTCGACAAGAGTGAGAAATAAAAGGGAGCAGTTCTAGAGACGGGGGAGGAGGAGAGAAGACCAAAGACACAGACAATCAATCACTAGACTCGGAAGGGAAGGTTAATGGTTTTTTCTGTGAACTATCAGCTGCAACCCACATGGGAGATTTTCTGTAGCAAGTTTTTAATCCTGGCACATGTGGCCTGACTTCTCACCACCATTTGCTGTTGTACATTCTGGGAATGCAGACTAACTTTAAAATTCACCAAACCAAAATATAATTAGGAAGGTAAGCTGCTGGCAGGGATAGGGAGCATATCTGACAATTCACTCCAAGGCCATTAACTTTTAGGTTATCTGCTATTTGAGATTAACCAAGAGCAAGGACAAGTTATTTATGTATCCTAGGCAAGGCTTGAAAATTAGGCCCTCCTTACATTACTGTCCACCACAAACTTATAGCTTCTGCTGTAATACATGCAATTTGACATCAGAAAATAAAAAGTACATGCCTTAGAAGGAAGAATTTTCTGGCATTAAATATGTGCATTTATATAAAAATAACCTTGTAGCACCATTACTTAAGGGTACCACTCAACCTTTCCCCTTCCTTCTGTTGTACCCTTTAAGGCTGCCTCACTTGCCCACCCCTAGGTCCAGCTTTGGATTAATGCTCCATTAGTTGATCAACTACCTGCTGACAGTGGCTGGTGAGGCCTGCTCCAGATCTGCTGGCTCAAAGATCAGGCTCATCTTGACACTCATCTGGATGATCTCTCCACTCATTAAACACAGCTGGGAAGTGCAAGGAAGAAGGAGGAGGAGGAGGAGGAGAAGAAGAAGAAGAAGAAGAAGAAGAAGAAGAAGAAGAAGTGGAAGAAGACGAAAAAGAAGGAGAAGAAGAAGAAGAAGAAGAAGAAGAAGAAGAAGAAGAAGAAGAAGAAGAAGAGGAAGAAGAAGAGGAAGAAGACGAAAAAGAAGGAGAAGAAGAAGAAGAAGAAGAAGAAGAAGACGAAAAAGAAGAGGAAGAAGAGGAAGAAGAAAAGGAAGTAGTTAAGTTTAAGTTCTGTTTTACTATTTGTAGAACTTCTGGGAAAAGCCAGTCTACTCCCCTGCAATATATTTTTGAAACACAGCCACTTGCAGGCTTGACAGAGACATTTGAATCATCGTAATACAGATTTTAGCCACTCATGCCAACATTCCAACAGCCAGCCTTCTCCTCCTGCCCTCACTTGGCACTTTCTTGTATATTGGTTGGTTTTATTTGGATTTTTTCATGGACATAGGTTTTACCTCTCTTCCAAAAAACTATGCTATTTCTTGATGGCAAGGAACATGTCATATACCCTTTTTGTATTACTCTCAGCATTTAGTAAAACCCTGGGCTGATCACTACTCTATTTTATTAAGCTCCTACTATGTACCAGATGCTGGATTAGACACCAGCATACAAAGACAAAAGTGAAACAGCTGCTTTTCTCAAGGAGTTTATATTCTATGGGGTTAAAATGAGAAAAGAACGTGATCACATCCAACTACAGGATGTCCCAAAAGCCTTTTGTTGTTCTTCTTGTTGTTGTTTGGTCATGTCTGACTCTTCATGACCCTCTAGACCATGCTGTGCATGAGGTTTTCTCGGCAAAGATACTAGAGAGATTTTCCATTTCCTTCTCCAGTGGATTAAGGCAAACAGAGGCTATGTGACTTGCCCATAACTCAGGTCTTCCTGACTCCAGACCCAACACTCTATCCACCGAACCATCTAGCTGTAGCCTAAAAATTCACTAACACTGGGGCAGCTAGGTGGTGCAGTGGAGTCTGGAGTACCTGAGTTCAAATCCAGCCTCAGACATTTGGCACTTACTAGCTGTGTGACCCTGGGCAAGTCACTTAACTCCAATTGCCTCACCAAAAAAATAAAAATAAAAAATTCACTAAGACTTTTAGGAAAGCTTGTGTAAAGTCAGTCTATACTAAACACGTGCAAAATAAATGCACAGTAATTTTGGGAGGGAGGTACTAGTAGGTCAAAAAATCTGGAAAGGTCTCATGTAGGAAGGGATGTTTAAGCTGAGCTTTGAGGGAAACTAGGGATGTGTAGAAGGAGAACAGAGGAGGGAGTGCAACTGTGTAATTTAAGATTCTAAATGTGGATTCTAATCTGTTCCCCCAGTTTTGGGGGAAACTGACTAAAATCACTGATAAAATGAGTTTAGGTTTTTAAGGGTTTATAGAAAAATAGAAAGAAAAAGATTGAGAACAGAATTCCAACAGCCTGGCATTCCTATCTTTCCTCAAATTTCCTGTGAAGTCCTCTGCCGCCACCAACACCATCAAGTCAGGAACCCAAAAGAGCGAGAGCTCTCTGCGCAGGCTCTCTTTCCTCCTTCCTGTCTCCTCCCAGAAAATAGGAGGCTCCTCAAGTTGATTGGCTGGTAGCCTTGATAGACAGCACCCACGAGCAAACGTCATTTCCTGACGCCAAGGAAAAGCCACATGACCTTGCCCTCTGAGGCATTTTCCTCATGGCGGAGCTTTCCCACAGCAAGTCTCCAGTAGGTGGCATCATTCCAATCATTACACAACCTAGGCATAGAGGCTAGGGAAGTACGAAGGCCAGTTTGACTGGACTGAAGAGCATATGAAGGGAATGATGCTTTAAGTCTGGAAAAGCAAGTTGGAGCTAGGTTGTGAAAGGCTTTAAATGTACATAGAGTAGTTGTTCAACAAGGTTTCTTGGAATGGAATTTGAGTGACTGACCCCCTCCCTTGTGCCTACTCATAAAGCATGAATTGTTACTACCCAAAGTGTGTGAGTGAGAGTGGGCTTTTAGGTAGAAACTCATGAAGGGCAAATAGCTGTGCTGTGCGCCTCTTTCCAGGTACAACATGGCCAAGATGAGACATGAGTTCATGTTGTGGTGGTTTCTTTCAATCCTCCTAAACAGTCAACATTCTAAGACTAATTGTGTGACTGAAGGTGAGACTGAAACTTCTCTGGACTCACTGCAGCCACACCTAAAAACTGAGGGCTCCTTTCCAGCACTAACGTCCTATGGATCAAACATCATTCATTCAGTAATGAGGCAACACTACCTAAATGGTAGATCACTGTAATTTGGGAATTAAAAGGGGGCAGCTAGGTGAAAGAAGGGAGAGAGCACTGGGCCTATGGTCAGGAATACATGAGTTCAAATATGGCCCCAGACACTTACTAGCAGCTATGTGACTCCCTGGCAAGTGACTACATTTCTGCCTCAGTGTCTTTATCTGTAAAATAGGGGTAATAATAACATGCATCCCCTAGGATTGATGTGAGGATCCAATGAGATGATCAATGTAAAGCATTTAGCACAGTGCCTGGCATGCAGTAAGTGCTATAGAAATGTTAGCTATCATTATCACTAGCAAACATTATTCATTCAGTCATGAAGCAACACTACTATTCAGCCTTAACTAAGATGGTTCTGCTTATTATAATTTGGGAATAAAAAGGTATCCTGTGGAAGACACTTGTAGTAGTTATTCTGAAGATATGAAAGTACACTCTGAGGGAAAACTGGGGATCAGATTTGAATTTTTAAAAGAGGGCATAAAATTCCATGTACATATATGTACACATACACATGTGCATCATGAAGAAAATGATATGTAAGTATATTGCTGGACAGGAGAAAATGGAAGACCATGTTGTTGGTAATCAGAAAACAGCAAGATTGAGTTGGCTGGTCATCGTTCATTGTAATGTGGTATGTAGAGTATACTCCTTCTTGGTAGGAACTGTCTTGCTCTGGTTTTTGTTTCTTCAACCCCTAACAGTGCCTTGAATACAGTGGGCACTTAATAAATGCTTGTTGAATTGAATTGAACAGTAGTAGAAACAAGACTGGCCTGGGAGCTAAGAGAACTTTTGTTGTTTTTTTGTTTGTTTGTTTTTTATTACTAGTCCTGATGCTAACTGTCAGTGTGCCACTTAACAATCTAGGTCCAGTTTACTAATTCTTAAAATGAGGGATGTGGATTAGCACTATACCTGAGATCCATTTTAGTGAAAACATTCTGTAAATCTATTATTTGCTATCTCATGCTGTATACCAAAGTTCTCCATGTCACTGACTATCTCTTAGGTAAATCATAACTCTTGTTGAACGAACAAATAAATCAATTTTATTGTGTTATCTCCAGATATTCAAGCTAATAAAATAGACGTGACTGTGTTCCAGTCTTTGACTAATGTTCTCAAGTAAGGAAGGACAATTACAACTTTCACTAACTGTTATTTATGTTTCTATTCTCAATAGTAAGCAGGCATTTGTTACAGTAAGTAAGGCCTTCTGCTTTAATCAGAGGTTTCCACAAATGAATGTATTTTCTGAGCCCGATTCATGGGAGGTAAATGCTGACCTTTAAGGGGATAGGCCCAGTACAACCTCAATTGCAACATAGATTTCCGGAAGTTGGGGCCAGCATAGATGGGGTATGCATATAAGAGCAGAAAAAATGCAATAAAACATTGAGTGAATAGCTATTGCCTAGCAGCAGTTGTAGTCTCCCCCAGGGTACTATTTCACTCACTCCCCCTTGAAACAGACCTTAGAATACAACTTGAACTTGGGTTTGATTCCTTGACTTTCCCTGTATATGTAAGCATATTCCCTGTAAATATGTAAGCATATTTACCTTGCTTTTACAGGATGCCTTTCATGACAAATACCTGACTTGGAGCTTATCACCTCAATGAACTCCACAAACCCTGTCCAACCCTGGGCCAGCTGCTGTTATCCATATGGACTATAATCAAGACAGAAACTCTTACTTTTTTTTTTTTTTTTTGGTGAGGCAATTGGGGTTAAGTAACTTGCCCAGGGTCACATAGCTAGTAAGTGTTAAGTGTCTGAGGTTGGATTTGAACTCGGGTCCTCCTGAATCCAGGGCTGGTGCTCTATTCACTGCGCCACCTAGCTGCCTCCCAAAACCCTTACTTTTAAAATGATTAGCTTAGGGAATAGACATGCAAACAGAAGCATAATTCATTAATTTCCTTATTATTGTTACCCCCCTGTGAGCATTAGCTTTTCATGGGACAAGTATATACTATACATAAATATGTATCATTCAGACCAACCCAGAAGATTTAATTTCCCAATAATATTAAAGTATCACCAGATTTAGGAACTACCTTTTTGTTATCATCCAGCACAGTGTTCATATTTTCAATCCAAACGGCATCCACTGGGCCATCAAATATAATCCACTTCCGGTCATCAGTCAAGGATGCTGCTTGCTCCCGAAAGGAGGTGGCAAGGACTCCATCAGTCCACTCGTGACTCACTGGGTCAAAGCAACCATACAGCTGACCCATGGTGATGGCTTTGGGATTGATGATTTTGTATTCAACAGCAAACTCATCTCCCTGATTGGCTGGGCAAGAATAACCAAGGAGAGAAATTACAAAATCGCTGATTCTTGGTCAAAGGAGGACATCAGCAATGAAACTATGCTCTATCATCAACATCTGTCACATTTACTTAATGTTCTGCTGTTTACAAAATGCTTTACATACAGAATCTACTTAGATCTTTGTATAATCTCACAGCCCAATGGATTTTGATACATCTCCGTGAACACCCTGAGAAAAACAGGTGCTATTCATGCCTTCCTTCACTTAATGCAGAATGTAGAAACTAGGGCATTAGGATGGGAAATAGCTTAAATAGGAGTCCTAAATATTTTCTTGCTCTAGGCCCTAAGCCCTCTCTTCTTTGAGACTTAACATAGCCAGGAAAATCAGGTCTATGGGTTTAGGGTAGCGTTATGTTGCAATGGAAAGAACCCTGCATTAGGAATCACAGGATTGGGATTCATCCGCCAGATCCACTACTTATTACCACCTGTATGCCAATCAGTTCCTCTCCCTGGCCCTCAATTTCCTTATCTATAAAATGAGAAAGTTAGATTAGATGACCTCTCAGGGTCATTCTTCCTCCAAATCTATGAAGCCAGAATGGATCAAATGGTATAATTAAATGGTATAATTGGATGTAGAGTTGGAAAACCTGAGTTCAAGTACTAGCTCTATAACTTATCAGTTATGTGACTTTGGGCAAATCACTTTTCCCTTGAGGAATTCCATTTTCTCAGCTGTGAAAGTGAGGGGAAATACAAAGATGATATTTAGAGTCTCTCTCAGCCCTAGCATTTTATGAGCCTAAATTGTTCAGAACAACCCCCCCCCCCCAAAAAAAAGACCATGGGCAATATTCATTTCAACATGTCAAGAAAGTATAATTTCACCAGGGTGGCAACATCTTCCACCAATGTGGTTCATAACCTCTCTACAACTTAATAGATGATCTTCAAGAGTTGTTGTGGGGGGCAGCTAGATGGCGCAGTGGATAGAACACCGGCCCTGGAGTCAGGAGTACCTGAGTTCAAATCCGGCCTCAGACACTTAACACTTACTAGCTGTGTGACCCTGGGCAAGTCACTTAACCCCAATTGCCTCACTAAAAATAAATAAATAAATAATTGTTGTGGCCTCCAAACTTATCAACATGAGGATAGGGCTCTCCCAATGGGCTGGATGACAGGCATCCTGTACATCACCAAATCAGGCTTGAAGCAATTTCCAGCTGGGCTAGAACTTGTGCTCCATTCACATGGAGTTCTCAAATGCAGGGTCATCTCTGTGTCAAGACCACAGGATGACAGGATTAGAGCCATTAAGAGATTCAGAAGTCATCTAGTTCAACTCTCCTCCTTGTACGGATGAGGAATTTGAGGCCCAGAGGGTTAAGAGACTTGCCCAAGATCACAAAGGTAGACATTATCACAGGCAAAATTTGAATCCAGATCTTCTGATTCCAACAATTGCACTTTTTCCACTGGATTGAGAAGAAACTTTATGAGGAAGAACTTTAGTGGACAATAATTTAGGAACGATTTGAGTATTTGAGTCTTTGAGTATTTGGTGCTTTGATGCTTACAATGTCATAATTTTAACACTAGTTGGGTGATACAAAAGTATGTATTTGCATTTGTATAGTCCTTTAAAGTTACAAAAGTTACTTGTATTATCTCATTGCTCATAAATCTTTTTTTTTTCTTTGCAGGGCAATGAGGGTTAAGTGACTTGCCCAGGGTCACACAGCTAGTAAGTGTCAAGTGTCTGAGGCCGGAATTGAACTCAGGTCCTTCTAAATCCAGGGCAGGTACTTTATCCACTGCATCACCTAGCTGCCCCTACTCATAATTCTTGCAATGACTACTTTGCAGGGCAATTGAGAGAAAACTTTAAACTGTAACATAATAATAATATGAATTATTACAAAATAGTTACATTTGTGTATGTTAAACTCTTTGTTGTTCAATACTTTGTGACCTCATTTGGGATTTTCTTAGCAAAAAGAATGGAGCGGTTTGCCATTTTCTTCTCCAGCTCATTTTACAGATGAGGAACTGAGGCAAACAGTTAAGTGATTTGCCTAGGGTCACCCACCAATAAGTGTCTGAAATCAGATTTGAACTTGGGTCTTCCTGAGTCCAGGCAGGGCACTCTATCCACTGCTGCCACCTAGTGGCCCTAAATTAACTCTTTAAGACTGACCAAAGTGCTTTCCTCACAGCAATCCTTGCAAGCAAGCAAGCATTTATTAAGCACTTAATATCAACATTTTAGAGCTGAAAGGGATTCATCTAGTCCAACTTCCTCTTTTTACAGGAAGTTGAGACACAAGTGAATTGTTGTCACCTAGAAAGTACCAGATCTATGACTTAAAGCTAAATATATCTCCAAGTGAGAGGGAAAGGGAGGGGGAAGTGAAAGGAAGGGGAAGAGAAAACAAAGGAGGGAAAGAGAAGGTAAGGGAGAGGAAGCGAGGAGAGAAAGAGGGGAGGAGAGAGAAGAAAAGGGAGGATAGGGAAGAGGGGAAAGAGAAGAGAGGAGGAGGTAAGAAATAGGAGGAGAGAGGGGAGGGAGCAAAGGAAGAAGGAAGAAGAGAGGAGGGACAGGGGAATAAAAGAGAAAGGGAGGGGGCAGCTCGGTGGTGCAGTGGATAAAGCACTGGCACTGGATTCAGGAGGATCTGAGTTCAAATCCAGCTTCAGACACTTGACACTTACTAGCTATGTGACCCTGGGCAAGTCACTTAACCCTCATTGCCCCGCAAAAAGAGAGAGAGAGAGAGAGAGAGAGAGAGAGAGAGAGAGAGAGAGAGAGAAAGGGAGGAAAAAGGGGGAAGGGGAAAAGATGGGAAAGAAAGGAGGGGGAGGAGGGAAGGAGATAGAGAGGGGAAGGGGAAATAAAAATGACCTATTTTTAAAAAATCAAACTATTTGCTTTCATAACATTTCTATTTAGGCCAATTGCTTAATTGAAAGTGGTTCCCCCACCCCAAACTCCAAAGCTTCCTGTAAACCCTCTCTCCATCTGTGAGCTACCCTGGGTTTAATGACAAGCAGTTCTCCTGTGCCATCATGGAATTCTACTTAAGCTTGCAGTATTTTTGCCCACAGAGGAAAGCCTGCATGCTGTTCTATTTCTGGCTACTACACAGTAATCCAATGAGAGCAAAACTAACACCCCAACAATATCTCTCCAAAGCCAATTTGTGGAGTGAAATGAATTCTTCTTCTGGAAGCTGTAGGGCTTTAATCTTTACCTGCATACATATCACCCAGAGCCGCAGCCAGGACTTTGTAAGCACAGGTCTTCCCACCCAAGGGGTCTCCAACAATCATGTAACCATGCCGTACCAGCATCATCTCATAAATCTAAGAAAGCAATATCAGGTGAGGAATTACAGCAGATTCCCTCAAAACCCAAGTTTGAGCATATGATTAATAACACATTATGAGTTAGATGTCCTAGGTATTTTTATTATTTCCATTTTCCCCATAAGGCTGGTTGAGTTTAAGTGACTAGCCCGGGGTCTCAGAGGTAGTAAGAAGTGTCTGAGGCAAGATTTGAATGCAAGTTATCCAGACTCTATCTAGGTGCATCACACCATTCACTATATCATACTCCTTCTCTAGGTGCATGGGTCAAAAGTGAATGTGCCTGCCTACCTACCTCTGAACCCCAGTTTGTGATTCTGACGTATCTTTAACTTCAATTTAGAGCTGTTATGAATACATGTTATGAATACAAGATTCTTCAGCCAGCTGCCTGGATGAATGAAGTGAATTCACAAATTGTGTTTCTGCTGAATCTTCTGCTCCCAAGTCATGGGCTTTTGCTTTGATTGGCACTCATAGAACAGCAAAGTACTGAGCATGGCTCCCTAATTGTGCAAATCAAATGCATTTTCATATAATAAGGGCTAAAACCAAGGCACAAATCTTCACTTAACAACTGACTATGGAACTAGAAGGCTAACTAGTTCTTTAATTTTCCATTTGTTCTTCCTTCACTGAATATATTAGCCTATATTTGGTCTCTTGTGGTATGATGTATAGTTTAATGTTTTTGTCATTTATACTTTGTTGAATCGTGTGGATTTTCTTTTTCCCTATTAGGTTATGAATTTCTCAAATATAATACATCTTTCTTTTCTGCTCCCTCTCTCCTCTTCCTCTTCCTTCTCTCCTTCTGTTTCTTTCTCTTTCTCCCCTCCCCCACCTCACACACACACACACACACACACACACACACACACACACACACACCTCTATACACACAGAGAAAACACACACCTCGGGTTTTGTTTTTTGGTTTATATAGGGTGTCCCAAAAGTCTTAGGGCAATTTAAGTAGTATAATGACTATTCAATCAATGCTATTGACTTCAGAGCAAAGGAACCCCAGCTATCCACTAGCCTGCCCAAAAGGAGATAATCAAGAATGTCAACTACCTTTCTATCTGCATAGTCATACCACTTATTTCTAGATTTATGTGCTATTGTCCATCTAGACAAAGATGGATCATTCTAGTTACCAACTAAGAGG
Organism: Dromiciops gliroides; assembly: GCF_019393635.1. Taxonomy (NCBI): domain Eukaryota; kingdom Metazoa; phylum Chordata; class Mammalia; order Microbiotheria; family Microbiotheriidae; genus Dromiciops; species Dromiciops gliroides. Next base: position 545,092,359 of record NC_057861.1, on the reverse strand, counting down.
CAGCTCAGAAGAGAATAACAATAATAATAGTCAGTATTTATATATAGTTGTAACTAAGCACTTTATATCTATTAACTTACTTGATCCCTACAAGAACCCTGTGAGGTAGATGCTATTATTATTCCTCCCATTTTACAGATCAGAAAACTGAGGCTGAGAGAGGTTAAGTGACTGGCCTGATATTTCAGTAAATGTGTGAAATAGGATTCAGACTCAGATATTCCTGACTTTAGACCTCTCCCAAATCAGGTGGCTGGGTGAAAAATATCCTGCATAAATCAGTAGTGTTCCAAGTGTCACTCATGTTCTTCAAGGGAGCTTTTGCCATACTTTATATGTGCCATGCTAAAGTATTGACATTGCTGTAAAGATGACTGAAACCCCAGGAGGTTCCCTATCACTATTTGCTAGATGGTATTTCATCATAAGATATAAGGTAAGAGGCAGGAAACCCAAGTTTTACTTTGGGCTCTGCTTGCCAATAATTGACTATGTGGCTTTGGACAAGTCATTTCAACCTTGATTTCCTCATCTGTAAAGTATAAGGTCAGTTTCTGTTCTAGATGCTATGATTTTTTGAGGTGACCTATCACACCAGAGTATCCAAAAGACTCTACTTTCACCAACAAGACACAATTTCACCTTTGAAGCAGCTTAGCACAACAGATAGTGCACAGGCTCACTTAATTTCTCTAAGTCTCAGGTTTCATTGATAAAAATATGGGGTTTCAGTTAAATCAATAATCCAATATCTCAATGCCATGGCATGAATTTAGAGAAAGACATGATCACAAAGCACCAATGTATATCAACTCATTCATCTTCTTGTTGTTCAGTCATTTCAGTTGTGTCCTACCCTCTGTGACTCCATTTTGGGGGATTTCCTGGCAAAGATACTAAAGTGTTTTGCCATTTCCTTCACCAGCTCATTTTACAGATGAGAAACTGAGGCAAACAGGGCAAGTGACTTGCTCAGGGTCACAAAGATAGCAAGTGTCTGAGGCTGAATTTGAACTCATGAAGATGAGTTCCTCATTCCAAGCCCAGGGCTCTATCCACTTAGCTGCCCCTGGCCTGACAAATTCTTGCATCTAATGCTCAAGATAGCTTCCTTGTTTTCACACTAGAAACAATTCATGGGTGGCTGTCATGAGGAAACTAAAGGAGAGCTTAAATTTGAGCTCTTAGTAACAAAATTGGATAGCATCCTCGATCACTGAATGGGTTTTTTTTTTTCACTTCTGTCTTGGTGTAAGAGCCTCTAATTGTGGTGGTTTTCGAGGTGCCTGATGAAATCTTTCAGAATCCCTAGCCTTAGCTTAGTAATTTAAAGTTCTTTTGAGATGATCTTGAATGAAAGAAGACTATGACAGAGACTCACAAGTAAGACAGCTACCTTCCCATGGGCATATGACAAACTAACCTGGATAATCTTTCCGATAAACCATGGTACTGATTGGAGTTTCATCTTTTTAATGTTTTCATTTAGTGCTGCAATGAAAAGCTCATAGTCTGGCTTAGGAAGAATGACTCCTGGGAACAAATCCGATATGATCCCCTGTTAACATAGAATAGAGAAGAATATTGTGAGCTTGGAGGAATCCAATTCAATAAACATTTATCAAGCATCTAAGTGGAATGCAATGAGCTGGAGATTCAAAGATTAAAAAAAAATGACACAGTGCCTGCTCTCAAGTTCACAGTTTAACAAGCATTTATCAAATACCTAATAAGTTTTTGATAATTGTATTTTAATACAGTTGGTTTTCTTTGTAATGTATTTTAGTTTATGCATTTAAAGACATTCTTCTGAGAAGGGGTCTGTAGGCTTCATCCATGGGTGCTAGAGCCAGCTCCAATTGGACTCTCATCAATTGTTGATTTTTCAGAAGCATTTACTTCCCAGAATTTGGCAAATGCTAAAAATCAGGGCTTGATTTATTGTTTTGTTGATAGTCTAGTCTTAAGAAAGGGATGGAGAAAATGTTAATAATGCAGATTAAACTTTTTTTTTCAGAGCTGGTTGTTAAACATTTACCAGTAGACCCCTGGTTTTATGAAACTGCCTAGGGGGTCCATCACCCAAACAAGTGTAAGAACCCCTGCCTTTGAGAGTTGCCTAGGACACCAGAAGGCTAAGTGATTTGCCTGGACCAAATAGCCAGGATTCTGAGAGATCAGACTTGAGCCCGTACTTCAAGATCTTCATCTACTATGCAGCACTGTTGGGCTAAGACAACTTTGTAAGTCTCTGAGTAGCTGATTAATAGAGGAAGTTTCCTTCTTGGGAATTCTTCGTATGAATGAAATCGTAGATCTAGTTTGTTTGTTTGGTGTTTTTTTTTTAAGTCAGCACAGTGTTCGGTACTAAGGAAAGAAAGACAAAAATGAAATTGTATCTATTTTCAAGGAGTGCACATCCTACATGCTACTACACTTAGTAAAGAGAATAAGATGTGTCCAGTTTTCCTTTTCTAGCTGCTCCCAGAGCTCAGGGGACCTGCTAGCAAAGGCTGATTTTACCAATAAGCAGAATCTTCTGCTTATACTTATCTTCCCCTATGGCACCTATGGGCAATAGTACCTGAAATTCCACAATTAAAGATGTAGTTCTTGAGGCCTGGAAAGCTTTTCCAGGTTCCAGAATGCTCTATTAAAATGCAAATACACAGAGTATAGATTAAGCAACTCTTTTATGGAGGTGATTGTGATTATGGTAACAATAATCATAATCATAATGTCTTAGATTTATATAGTGCTTTTTACAGAGCACTTTCCTCACCACATTATGAGAGGGTACTGTGGCCATGGAGGTATTATTATCCCCCTTTTACTGATGACAAAACTGAGGCTTAAAGAAATTAAAATGACTTGACCATTGTTGCATGGTTAGTGTTGACTATGTAAGAATAAGACTGTATGAGAATTGGACATGGGACGAGGGCCTAACTATAGGGAAGCTAGAAGGGCAGTGTACCAGGAAGGAACAAAAGGTTTTGGAACAAAAAGCTAGAGAGGGGAATTGAAGGTTTTGTGTATTTCACAATGTTGCCCAATCTTGGCTCTGCAGCCCAGCCAGTGTGCTTCCTACAATCTCTAAAAGAAATGTATTGGGGGCATCTAGGTGGCACAGTGGGTAAAGCACAAGCCCTGGATTCCGGAGGACCTGAGTTCAAATCTGGCCTCAGACACTTGACCCTTACTAGCTGTGTGACCTTGGGTAAGTCACTTAACTCTCACTGCCCCAGAAAAAAAGAAAAGAAATGTATTTAAAATGGATTCATGAGAAACCTAAATAGGGGTCCAGGTGCCCCACAGGCCTCCAATCTGTTGTTAATAGAAAGACATCTAAGCTGGGTGGCCTTTAATCCATCGGCTTTGGTATGGATAAACCCAACAGCTCACAGTTCCAAGATGACCTGCTGCTTACCTGAAACAGAGGCACATCTTGGGCCAAGAATTTGGCCAAGTTGACATCCAATAAGGCCCGAAGTAACAGGACACTCTCGTCTTCCTCTGGATATTTTAGCTTCAGGTTCCCAGCAGCTGTGAGGACAGACTTCACAGCTCGCATACCATAGTCATAGTGGTGCTGAGATGACAGCTGCTCAGAGCATAAACGGTAGGTAGCAACAATTTTCTGGGCAAGACTGAAAGAAAAAAAAAAAGCATGTGTAGACTACTGGGTTAGATTTCAGGCTTCTTGTGGAACAGGCTGCTTTGCGGAGTAGTGAGTTCTCTATGTCTGTATAGAGGTTTTTAGACAGAGCACCATGTTGTCGCATTGTGTTAGCCTTCCACTCATAGAGGACGGTGTAGAGATAAGCTTTGGGGTAAGGACTGGACTAAATGACCTCTGGGGACTAAGATTCCATTTTTCAGACAAAGAGGCACAATAAGACTGTTTTCTCCTCTCCTTCATGTGTTAGTTAGCTTCCCCTGGCCATCCAAAGGATGCATCAAAGCCCTTGAAAGTTCACTCATAGAGTGATATCATAGAGTGATAACCCAAGAATCTGGGCTAGTTCAATAGTCTTACTACATAGATGGGGATCCTCAACATACTTTCATACTTAAGATTCTCCCAAATAATAAGTAGCATTTCTGTAGTGCTTTAAGGGGGGCAAAGGGCTTTACAAATATTAACTCATTTGATTCTCACTGCAACCCTAGGAAGTAGATGCTATTATCATGCTCATTTTATAGCTGATGAAACTGGGGCAGAAGTCAAGTGACTTGCTCAGGGTCACTTAGCTGGTAATTATCTGAGGATATATTTGAATGTGGGTCTTTTTGAATCCAGGTCCAGTGCTTTTTGAATCTATTGTACCACCTAGCTACCTCCCAAAGATACCTTATTATTAATTACAAGAATTCTGACAATGTATTTGTGTGCTTTAGTAATGATTAACACTTAGATGTCATTTTTCATACAATTTAATAAAAATAATAGTTAACATTTATATAACACTATGTGCCAGCCATTGTGCTAAGTGCTTTACAATTATCTTATTGGATCCTCACAACCCTGAAAGGTAGGTACTATACTATTCTCATCTTACAGATAAGGAAACTGAGGCAGAAGTTATTTGTCCAAGGTCACACTACTAGTAAGTATCTGAGGCTGGATTTGAATCCAGGCATTTCTGACTCTAAGCCTGGTACTCTATCTACTGTACCTCTTAATTGCCTGCCAAATGATATCTTATTATGAATTACAAGACTTCTGGTAATATAATTGTATATTTCAGGAATGATTAATACTCAGATGTCATTTTTCATACAATAATAATAATAGTTAACATTCATATAACACTATGTGCCAGGCACTGTGCTAAGAGCTTTACAATTATCTTAGTTGATCCTCACAACCCTGAAAGGTAGGTACTATTACTATCCTCATCTTAGAGATAAAGAAATTGAGGTAGAGGTTAAATGATTTGTCCAAGGTCACACTGCTAGTAAGTCTCTGAGGCTGGATTTGAATCCAGGTGTTCCTGACTCTAGGTCTGGTGCTCTATCCACTGCACCTCTTAATTGCCTGCCAAATGATATCTTATTATGAATTACAAGACTTCTGGTAATATAATTGTATGCTTTAGTAGTGACCAACACTCAGATGTCATTTCTCACAGAATCTAAGAATGAGAAGAGACCTTGAGGCAATACAGTCCAATTCATACATGAAGAATGCCCTCTGCCACATGTCCAATAATCCAGCCTTTGTCTCTTCCTCCAGTGAGGAAGAGTTCACTACTTCCCTAAACAGCCCATTCCACTTTTTTGTTGTCATTCAGGTGTTCAGTCCTGTCTGATCTTCATGACTTCATAGACCAGGGCACGCCAGGCCCTTCTATCTTCCATTATCTCCTGAAGTCTGTCCAAGCGCATGTTCACGACTTCCACAACACTATCTCTCCATCTCATCCTCTGCCGTCCCCCTCTCCTTTTGTCTTCAGTCTTTCCCAACATCCCGGTCTTATTTCTTAGGAAGTTTTTTTTTTTCCCTTACAAAGAGCTTAAATCTTCCTCTCTACATCTTCCACCCCATGTTCTTTGTTCTGCACTCTGGAGTCAAGAAGAACAAGCTGAATCCCTCTTCCACATAACAGCCCTTAAAATGCTTGCAGACAACTATTCTATCCCTCCTAAGTCTTCTCTTCTCTAAGCTAACAAGACCCAGTTCTCTTAATTGATTTTTAAAAAAATAATAACTTTTTTTCGGGGCAATGAGGGTTAAGTGACTTGCTCAGGGTCACACAGCTAGTAAGTGTTAAGTGTCTGAAGCCAGATTTGGACTCAGGTCCTCCTGAATCCAGGGCCAGTGCTCTATCCACTGCACCACCTAGCTGCCCTCTCTTAAGTGATTTTTGTCTGGCATGAACTGGAGACCCTTCCCCATTCTGATTGCCTTCCTCTGGATGCTCTCCAACTTATCAATAAGCTTCCTAAAATGTGACACTCAGAACTGATTATAAATTGACCAGGGAATAGTGGGTTTGGCCTTTCCTTATCCCTGGATGCTGTACCTCTTGTAACCTAAGATTGAATTGGCCTAGGGGCAGCTAGATGGTGCAGTGGATAGAGCACTGGCCCTGGAGTCAGGAGTACCTGAGTTCAAATCCGGCCACAGACACTTAACACTTACTAGCTGTGTGACCCTGGGCAAGTCACTTAACCCCAATTGCCTCACTAAAAAAAAAAAAAAAAGAAAGAAAGAAAAAAAAAGATTGAATTGGCCTTCTTGGCTTTCATATCACTTTTCAATTTGATCAAAACCACCCATGTGCCAAAGAAAGTCTTCTAGGGCACATTTGAGATTGCCTGGCTAAGCTTTTTAGAATACAATGTTAATGAAGTTGGCTTCCAGGCTTTCATCCCCACATGAACCAGTTAGCTCCACAAAAAAACAACAACCCCAAAAGAATTTCAAAGGTAAAGATTTCATCCCTAAGTTTCTCCTGATATCTTAAATATGGGCCATTGATCCCAAAAGGTACCAAATAAAGTGTGGATGAATCAGAGCAGACCTTCCCCACTAAAGAATTTGTTATTGTTATCCAGTCATGTCTAGCTTTATGTGACCCCATTTGGGGTTATCTTGGCAAAGATACTGGAGTGATTTGCCATTGCCTTCTCCAGATCATTTTATGAATGAGAAACTGAGGTAAATAGGGTACAGTGACTTGCTCAGGGTCACACAGCTAGTAAATGTCTGAAGCTGGATTTGAACTTAGGAAGATGAATCTTCCTGACTCCAGGTCTGGCACTCTATCCACTGCTTCACGCAGCTGCTCAACAACAAATCTACCTTAGGCCTAGGCTTCTGGAAAAGGAGTAGGCACATGCTTGGAATATAAGCTTGCTCAGCAACATCTCCCAATAGGTGATAAGACTGAAGGTCTCCAGACTGGCTGGTTTATTAAAAAAAAGACTCAATCTGATTGAACACTGATTCTAGAATCAGAGGAACTGGGTTCAAATCCTACTTCTTACAGTACCTGTGTGATCTTGGCCAAGTCGCTTAACCTCTATTGGGATCAGACTAGATAACCTCTGCGGTCCATCCCAGCTATCCATGATTGCATGATCCCAATTTTCCAACCTGCCGCATAGAGTCCAGGTGGCATAGGCTAAACCCTGAACCCTAAACTAGCTATTCCTGGGAAACTTTGCTGGTCATTAAGCACCTTTCAGAATATATCAGAAAGTAAAACATGCAAAGCAACTTACCTACGAGAGTCCAGAAACCCCATGGAATACAGGGATATTTCCCCAATTAATGCATAATCGGGTACCATCATGGCAACTGTTCGGAACAAGGCCTAGGGAAAAAAAAAAACACACCCAGCTAATCAGAATACACCAGAAATATACACATAAAGGCCATGTCTATATTGGAAAGTGAAAGAGGCAGCATGGCATAGTGGATAGAGAATGGACTTCTACCCCAGTGTCATAAGGTTCTTCTGTTGATATCTTAAGTTTTCTTAGTCCATAAAAATGGCGACGTTTTGTTGGTTCTGCCCCTCCAAAATTTGATTTGAGGCATTACTTTTTTTTTTTCTTTTTTTTGGTGTGAGGCAATTGGGGTTAAGTGACTTGCCCAGGGTCACACAGCTAGTAAGTGTTAAGTGTCTTGAGATCCGATTTGAACTCAGGTCCTCTTGAATCCAGGGCCGGTGCTCTATCCACTGTGCCACTTAGTTGCCCCGTTGAGGGATTACTTTAAAGTTGTTTGGAAAAACATGGATAGACTTGCACAAAATAATGAAGAGCAAAATGAGCAGAACCAAGAGAATGTTATTTACAGTAATAGCAATGTGAGAAAATAATGGGTTTGGGGATTCCAGAGGCTAGCTTCCTGCCTTTTAAGGTCGGCCCAGAGTCAGTCAAGTTGGACCTCGGACAGTGAATAGAGATAATAGAGATTAAAACCACACCTACCTGAAAGCCTTTCCCCTCAGAGGGCCTGTCCTCTGAACTCTGACCTCAGCACATACTGCTCACGGATCACCCTCAAGTCCAGTAAACTAATAGATTTGAAGGATGGTAGCCAATTAACTTTGAGCAATGTGTAAGGACCGCCTCTCTTCCAGACAGCAGGGAGCTTACGCTCTCTCACACACTCTTGGCCTGGGACCCTGAAGGAGGCAGCCACTTGGCCCACTCTCCCCTCTATCCTAGGTATGGAGGGCTTCTGAACTTTCAGAGCCATGTGCTCTCTCTTGACTAACATTTAATATGATTTAATAAATGCTTAATGTCCATAATTGATGCTAAAACCTCTAATTTATAAGTAACAATATATTAGAAACCCCAGATAAGTTCCTTAAAACTTGGGACAGAGATAGGCACCCCCATATAATTTTAAACGACACAGCAATATTGTTTTGTTTTGTTTTGGGGGGTTTTTTTGGGGGGGGAAGGGCAATGAGGGTTAAGTGACTTGCTAGTTACAGCTAGTAAGCTAGACACAGCTAGTAAGTGTCAAGTATCTGAGGTCAAATTTGAACTCAGGTCCTACTGAATCCAGGGCCAGTGCTTTATCCATTGTGCCACCTGGTTGTCTGGAAATATTGTTTTGTGTTTTTTTTTAATTAATAAAGTATTTTATTTTTTTCCGTTACATGTAAAGATAGTTCTCAACTTTTGTTTATACAAGCTTTACAATTTCAGATTTTTCTCCCTCCCTCCCCTCCCTCCCCCCTCCCCTAGACAGCAGGTAATCTGATATAGGTTTTATATATATATATATATATATATATATATATATATATATATATATATATATATATATATATATATATATATACACACACATAATAACATTAATCCTATTTCTGCATTAGACATGTTATAAGAGAAAAAAATCAGAGCAATGATGAAAAACCTCAAAATAGAAAAAAAAACAACAGCATCAAAAACAAAAGAAATAGTATGGTTCATTCAGCATCTATACTCCGCAGTTCTTTTTTTTTTTTCCTGGATTTGGAGATCCTCTTCCATCACGAGTTCCCTGGAACTCTTCTGTGCCATTGCATTGGTGAGAAGAATATAGTCCATCACAGTAGATCAACACTCAATGTTGATGTTACTGTGTACAATGTTCTTCTAGTTCTGCTCATCTCACTCATCATCAGCCCATGCAAGACCCTCCAAGTTGGAAATATTGTTTTAAGAACAACTTTGGGTGAATAAGTCACTTTGATTATTATAAATACCCAAATTAACTACAAAGGACCTATGAAGGAATATGTTATCTGCATTCAGAGAATGAACTAATAAATAGATGTATAGAATGATTTTTACGTATACATATATATCTGTGTCTGATGATAGACATCTCTAGGGTGGGGAGAAGGGAAGAAAAAAAGAAATTTACATGATAACTATTATATATTTAAAAGGAATAGTACATTGTACATAATAGATTTGCAGTTTCATATATGATCATCTTTTTAAAAAAATAACTATATTATGGAAATGTTTGTTTTATTCCATAAATTAAAAAAAAGTTGTTTGCAGAGGGGTGCTGAGAGAGTTCACCAGGGTTACCTCTAACCTGCCATCTTGGCTACACCCCCTTTAGGACTGAAAAATCTAATTACCTTTTTAATATCTGGATAAATTAAGCTACAAAAACTTGCAACAAGGAAAAAGAAAAAGAAGGTATGGGGCTGAGTGATTCAAATGGAGCATCTTCATGGGTCAAGGTCAACACATCACTATTTAACTGTCCTTAGCACTGGCCCCAGGTTGGCATTGAATTGGAGAGAAATCAGAGAAAGGTACCTGAGATGGTGAAAGGCTTACAATTCATGCCATAAGATGATCAGTTGAAGGAACTGGGGAATGTTTTGTTTGGAGAACAAAAAGCTGTTGGCAGTAATGTGGAGGAAGAACATAACAGTTATCGTCAAATAATTGAACAATTGTCAGGTGGATGAGGGAAGAAGTAATTAGACTTGTTCTGTTTGGCCTCAGAGGGCAGAGCCAGAAGCAATAGTTGGAAGTTATTAAAAGTCAATTTAGGTTTGATGTAAGGGGAAAAACATTCCTAACAATGAGATCTATCCATAAAGTGGATGGATTATCTCGGGAAGTAGTGAGTAATCCCTCACTGGAATTTTTCATGCAAAGGCTGGAAGATGACTTGTCATATATGTCGAAATATTCCTTTTTGGAATGAGTTAGAATAAATAGTCTCTGACATTCAATTCAACAAACATTTATTAAGTTTCTATCATGTGGAGTACACTGTAGTGGATACGTCACTTGGCATTATCATCCCTGTTTTACAGATGAGGCAACTGAGGCCCAAAGGGGTTAAGTGATTTGCCTGGAGTGTTATGGTTACTAAATGTTAAAGGAGAATAGAACTCCTGTCTCTTGCCTCCTAGCATATTTCTTTTTCCATTACACAACAATGCCTCTCTATGGGGGAAAAATTCCACTGATGATATACACTGACAATATTGGCTATGAGGGGAAAACCCTGGAGCTTGTGGTAGTTGTGAGAACAGCTTTATGCACAGTGTAGGAAAGAATATGGTATGATGGAAAGAACATTGGACTTGGGAGTCAGGAGATCTGAGTTCAAATGCTACCAACCTACTAACTAGATGACCTTGAGGAAATTTTGCCTTCTCTGAGGCATGGGTTTTAAAAAATAATATTTATTTTTCCTAATTACATATAAAGGCAATTTTTAACATTCTTTTTTTTTTTTTTTTTTTTTTTGGTGAGGCAATTGGGGTTAAGTAACTTGCCTAGGGTCACACAGCTAGTAAGTGTTAAGTGTCTGAGGCCAGATTTGAACTCAGGTCCTCCTGACTCCAGGGCTGGTGCTCTATCCACTGCGCCACCTAGCTGCCCCTTAACATTAGTTTTTTTAAGTTTTGAGTTCCAAATTCTTTGCCTCCCCCTCCCCTCCCCTAAGAAGGTAAGCAGTTTGATATAGGTTATATATGTATAATCATGCAAAACATATTTCCACATTAGAGGCATAGTTATTTAAATCATAAAATGCTTATAATATCTGCAGAGTCAATCATATACATCTTTAAAGTGTCACATAAGTGAATTGTCATTACTATTCAGCCATTAACCATTCCATTAACTAAAGTAGGGTTATAGGAGCAGCTCTTTTGTGATGGCAAAGAATTGGAAACTGAGGAAGTACTTATTAATTGGGGAATGGATGAACAAGTTATAGTTTATGAATATGATAGGAGACAATTGTGCTGTAAGAGATAATGAAGGGGATGGTTTAAAGAAAAACCTTGGAAGATTTGTATGAATTGATGCAAAGTAATGAGCAGAACCAAGAGGAAAAATTATACAATGACAACAATATTGTAAAGACAATAGAAACACTTCAGAACTCTGATCAGCACAATGACCAACCATGACTCCAGAGCACTCATAATAAAATATGCTAGATATCTTCTGACAGAGAGGTGATGGGCTCAGAGTGCAAACTGAGACATATTTGAGGAGGTAGAGGAACTTGGCCAATGCAAAAATTTGTTTTCGTTGACTATACATGTTTGTAACAGGGTGTGTGTATGGGGGGGGGTGGGTATGGGTGTGTGTATGTAGGGGGAGTTAGGAGAGAAAGAGAGAATAATAACTTGAAAATAAAATAAAATTGAATTTTAGAGATAATAATCATGGAGACTTCCCACAGATACTGACAGCTCAGGTCAGGGTATCAATATTATTCAAGGGATGAAAGAAACTACAAAATATGAAAATAATATTTTATAATAATATTTTATAATTGTACTGTATTTTAAACTTCCCAGAGTACTTTCATGTCTGTGCTCTCCTTTGGTTCTCAAAAGGCATCTCTGGGAGGTGGGTAGGGCATTTATTACTATTGTTCTTTTATAGGTGAAGAGACCTTTCACACAACTAGTTAGTGGAAAGACTGGGGTAAGAACTTTGGTTTTCTTTCTCCTAAACCCGGGTTCTATCATCTACTATACTACACTGCCTCACAGAGGTGCTCACCAAGTGTAATGGTAAGCAGCAAAAAATAAACAATGAGCAGTGACAAAAAGGAATTTATACCTGGTATCAAATATTCTAAATTCCACTTCTACAGTCACTTTCTGATAATGCCACATGATCCCATTAATGATAGTTGTCTCTGGGATGCCCTGATTCCATACAACCTAGCATTTACCTTGAGGTTATCAGGAAGCTCTGCCCGGCCTGCATACCCAGGATTCATGGTAATGAAGACAGAGCAGGTTGGATTCAGAGAGAGCTCAGTTCCTTCAAATATGAAAGTCTTCAGCTTTCTGATGATGGCCTGTTGAATGCTGAGGATCTGCTGGGCCACCACGGACAACACCTCCACCTAGGGTGAGAAGAATGCCCACTTACTACAGTGGCAAGACCTCTCACTCCCATCTCAATGTAACAAAGTCTTTTTCAGGAAAGAGTATTTAGATACCTAAAGCAACACTTGAATCGCATAAGAAATATTGTTCATTGAGAACTGGATCTCAAGGTTACTAAGGAACACCAAAAATTAACCTGTCAAATTCTCAATGAACAACTAGAACAGTGATTTGGCAGAGAATAAGAGAATAGGCGTATATGATAGGATAATAAGACTTAAACCTTGGAGATCCAGCTACCCAAGACCCAGAGAGAAGTGATTGGTCCATGTGTGTATATAGGTATGTATGCTTATATTTGTGTACATGTTACTGTTTGTATCTGTTATATGTGTTTATATATGTGTGAATGCATTTATGAGATGAGGGAGAGAGAAGATATGGTGAGAGTTTAACATGGTTTCCTCAGTGGTAGTTTTGTTTTGAAATTAAATGAAATCAATAAATATTAATTAGGTACTTACTATGTCCTGGGTGTTATGAAGGATAGATTAAAAATATAAGGCACTCTCTAGTAATAGAACTCAGATTTTCCAATTCCTCCTTCCCTTTTTCTACTGCACTCCCATGTCTTGGGACCAGGGTTACCTCAATCCTGTTGAATTCATCAAAGCAGGCCCATGCTCCGGATTGGGCCAAACCCTTGAAGAACTTTCCCATGGCTTTGTAATCCAGACCATCAGAGCAATTGAAGACCACACACTAAAGACAGGGGGGGAAATATGCCATAAATGTCACCACTTCCCAAGCCAATTTTGGCTTTCCATTCTTCTTCAAGAATGCTAGGATAGGGGCAGGTAGGTGGCACAGTGGACAAAACACCAGCCCTGGATTCAGAAATACCTGAGTTCAAATCCAGCCTCAGACACTTCACACTTACTAGCTGTGTGACCCTGGGCAAGTCACTTAACCCCCATTGCCCCATAAAAAAAAAGAATGCTAGGATATCATAATTGGAAGGCTCATAGAATCATAGAGTTAGATCTGGAATGGCTCTCAGATGTCATCTAGGTCAATCCCTTCACTTTAAAGATGAGGAAATGCAGGCCCAGAAAGTTCAAATGATTTGCCCAAAGTCATATAGGTAGTTAAACATCAGAAGATTTGAACCCAGGACTTTGGCTCCTGCATCAGTGTGCTCTTTCCCCTATAACAATGCCTCCTATTTCAACCTTCTATTCAGTGTATGATTTCCAACACCTCTCCCGCTTACAATCCTGTTGTCATCTTGAGTCTCATGGTCCTTCCTCTATACAGAGTTCCTCAAAGGGATGGGAAGTGAAAATGAGAGGGAAACACCATTAGGGTCGGGGCAATACATTACCTGCTTAGCCAAAGCCTTGGCTAGATCTTTTGTAGTTTCTGTTTTGCCTGTCCCAGCAGGACCCTCTGGGGCACCCCCAAGATTCAGTTTCAAAGCTCCCATTAAAGTCCTAAAGAGACAAGAACAAGACCCTAGGTCATTCATTGAGTCCTAGAATTCACAGGGCAGGGAGAGTAAAGCTGTTATGCAGTGAATAGACCTTCCCCAATTTATATTATGATCAGGGATTGGACTAAATGGATCACTGTATATTGGGGTCAGTAGAGTTCCTTAGCTTTTATCAATATCCAAAGATATTGTCACAGCCCCTTCCCCAACTTCCTGTTAAAATCTGGAAACAACCCTCTTCCAGCTGATTACAAGTGCCAAGGAGATGGGAGAGAAAGTAGACACTAGCTGTGAGAACAGTTGCTGAGTTGAGCTATGCCTTGTTCAGAATTGAAGGGCACCTAACTAGCCACTTATGGAATAATGGTAACAATAATAGCAGCTAGTACTTATATAGCCATTTAGGACTACAAAGCACCGTACATATGTTAACTCTTTTGATCTCCACAACAACCCTATGAAGCAGATGCTATTATTATCCCCATTTTACAAATTAGGAACCCGAGATGAAAGAGGCTAATTTGCTCAGTCACAGCCAGTAAGTGTCTGAGGGAGGATTTGAATTCGGGTCATCCTGACTTTAAGTTCTGCACTCTATCCACTGCACCCCCTGACTACCACAAATTTCTCAAAACAAAAGGTAATCATAGTATACTTCTGGACCCTAGCCCCAGCTCTTTTGTATTAAATGACTTCTTTATGCCTCAGTTTCCTCTCTATACAATGTAGCTCTTCCTTTACACTGTTCTCAGGAATGATAAATGTCATTTTGGAGAGAAACAAAGCAGTATCTAGATAAAATATTTAGCTGCCAGTAACAACCACCCTGGGCCTCAGTTTCTTCATTTGTAAATGAAGAAGTTGGACTAGTTGATCTCTAAGGTCCCCTCAAGCTTTACATCTCATGCTCTTGTGAGAATAATAATAATGGTTCTCAGCATTGTAACTCTCCATTTTGCACAGATGTGGAATTAGAGTTGGTTAATATGCCAAATACTTTATTTTGTTATGATGGAAAGATGCTGTTTCTCAAAGAGTGCTGACTTAACAGACTTACAGAAAGTGCAAAGCAGGGCCAAGAGGTGCTCTTGCATCAGCTTCCTGATATGGTCTCAGATCAGAACAACTTTTGTAACAGGACACTGGGAAGAGTGGGCAGAGTTATAAGGTGGCAAGGCCCTAAACAGTATCTCCTGGGATTCAGTTTTGTCCTCTCACATTGGAAGAGTGTGGAAACCTTACAGTGCATCAAGAAGCAGGACAAGGAGGAATGACAACTCCTACTGTCTTAGTTGGACAAGGTCTTAAATATTTTGTTCCATTTTGGATGTAGGGAGATCATAAGGGACCAAAACACATTCAGAAGAGGTATGTCTAGGATGGTTAGGCCTTGAAGTTATGCAAGATGAGGCTCAGTGGAAGGGATTGGGGGCAGTTGGCCTGAAGAAGAGAAAAGTTAAGGAAGGCACGATAACTGTCTTCTAGTTATTTGAAGTCTGTCATGTAGAAAGGGGAATGCTCCTGTTTGCTTGACCTCAGAGGACCAAACTAAAATCACTGGGTGAAAGATGAAAAGAGAAAGATTTAAGCTTGATGTAAGAGAAAACCAATAAAAAACCTAACGATCAAAATAGTCCAAAATTAGAATGAGCTGACTTGGGAGAAAGCGTGTTCTTCCTCACTAGATGTCTATGAGTCTAAAGCTGCTTCCAACTGAAATTCTGTGAAAGAGGAAGGTCTGTAGAATTACAGAATCTCAGAGGAGGGAGGGACTTCAGTGGCTATCTGGTCCAGTGCTGCGAAACTCAAATAGAAATGGGGCCACTAAACCAAACAGAAGGATCCCCAGAGGCCTCATGTTAACTTAGGAAACCACATATTAACATTATCTATGTTCTATTATATTAAATATTTACAACTTCATTTTCATCTGATTTAGGACACACTTGGGAGTATTGCAGATCAAATACTTCTGGTTTGGTCCAACTCAAACTTGAATAGGAATCTCCTTTAAAACATCCCTACTTAAAGCTTCTGCTTGCAGACTTTGTAATGGGGAACTCACTACCTAGATTCCTCTCATTCTGACTTTAAGTTTTTCTTTTTAGCAAGCTGAAATCTATCCTTGCAACCTCCATCCACTGGGCAGTTGAACAAGTCTATTTACAAAGGCCCTCTTTAATATGTAATACTTGAGTTTGCATAATTTCCCCCCTCTCCCATTCTTATCTTCTTCAAGTTAATCATCTCCATCTAATATAACTAATCATCATTTGGTATAGTTTTGAATCTCTTTGACATCTTGGCTCATTGAACAATGTCAATATCCTTCATAAAATGTGATGCCTGGAACTAAACTGTGGGATTCTCCCACATGCCTCACTGTGCCCACATAAAATTTCTACCCTATTAAAATTCTTCTTTAGAAGAGTCCTGTGCAGAAGTAATGTGAAACAGAGGAAGAAGTAGCAAGTGGGAGGTATTTGATCTCATTTTGAAAGGTCTAACTAAGTTTACCTGTAGCATCGGTCAGTGAGGGGGGTAATCACCAGCCGTAGGGAGTTCCCCAGGTATTCATAGCCATACAAAGCTTCTGTGGTGATCATTCTCACAATCACATCCCCATTTTCCCAATTATAGCGAAGCTGGGAGATCCACTGGAAGTCATTCAGATCTCCAACCTTGTCATGGGCTAATTTGGCAACCACATCACGAGCTGTCCAGATATATAGACACACACATATGGATGAATAGTTTCTCTCTCTCTCTCTCTCTCTCTCTCTCTCTCTCTCTCTCTCTCTCTCTCTCCCCTCCCTCCCTCATACCTGGCCCACTGAAAACTCAGACTAAATGCCATCTACCCATAGTTTACAGACACATCTAGCAGAAAGGAAAGCCCAAAGGTCAACTAGGCCACCCCTTTGCCTTCAAGTAGGTTTTAATTTAACCATGTCTAACAAATGAACTTGTCTGTTAATGAATGAGATATACTTCATCTTCCACCAACCTCTAGCCATTCTGCAGAGAGCAGTTTTTCTCAGCTGCTCTGTTTTGCTTCTTTCCAGGTGCCAAAGTAGAAAGTTAGCCTTTCTGCATGATTTTATACATGGTTCTCCAAACACGTTTGGCAGTATTAAATGGATGTGGTGTGGTAAACAGGGTTGTTCAGCCTCTCCTACTGACACTTCCCCCAACTGACTCATTGCCCAGATGGATTTCTTGGGTACAAACCACTTTGGAAAGTAGTATCAAAGGAACTGTAATTTTTATCATTTTGTTAATTCCAAATCCCCAGGCAGAAATAGCATTTTTGGTCAAACACCTCAGTGTATCTCTTCTCTGGGAAGGATCCCCTTGTTAGTCAACTATCTTTCCAATGAGTATACCCAGACTAACAAAGGCAGACGGCTAACAATATTCACAAAGACAAATTAAACATGTAAAAGAAATCTCTTGAGGTGGCTAGGTGGCACAGTGGATAAAACACCAGCCCTGGATTCAGGAAGACCTGAGTTCAAATATGGCCTCAGACACTTGACACTTACTAGCTGTATGACCCTGGGCAAGTCACTTAACCCTAATTGCCTCACCAAAAAAAAAAAAAAAGGAATCTCTCTGAGATGACGTCAGATTTATCCTGTCTATAGCTGTCTGCATGTTGTTCCCATTAGAATGTGAGTTACTTGAGGGCAGGGATTATTTTTTTCATTTTATTGTATCCTCAGTGCTCAGCACAGTGACTGACGTATAATAATAGTGCTTAATAAATGCTTTTTGCCTTGAAGAAAGGTGGATAGATTTCCCCTGTGCCCAAAGGAAAAGGCTTCAGGTTCCCATGAAGATGCTCAAGGGGAAAGAGAAGATACAAACCATTGTCTTGGGGTCTGTAGGTGTGTGTGTGTGTGTACGTTGGGGGAAGAGGGTGGTCCAGCAATGTAGCTTCTATACTAACACACCTCGGGCTAAGCAGCCTTACTTCTATAGACCAAGGTACTTTCCTTATGGTGACTGCCTTTCCCTATACTTTAATTCTCTCAGTTACTAGTTATTTTTTACAGGTTCTCTTTCTCCAGCATTGTGCCCTTTTTCTACCCAGCCACAATTTGAACAATCTCCTGAACTCAGTGAACTGACTTTTTAAAAATTCACCTTGGGGCAGCTAGGTGGTGCAGTGGATAGAGCACCAGCCCTGGAGTCAGGAGTACCTGAGTTCAAATCTGGCCTCAGACACTTAACACTTACTAGCTGTGTGACCCTGGGCAAGTCACTTAACCCCAATTGCCTCACTAAAAAAACAAACAAACAAATAAAGAGAGTGTCCTTATAAAAAAAAAATCACCTTGGTGGCAGCTAGGTTGTACAGTGGATAAAGCACCAGCCCAGGATTCAGGAGGACCTCAGTTCAAATCCAGCCTCAGACACTCAACACTTACAAGTTGGGTGACCCTGGGCAAGTCACTTAACCCTCATTACCCCGAAAAAAAAATTCACCTTTAGGTATGGTCTATCATTCTTCATAATTATTGCTTCCTTTCTGATTCATTCAAAGGACTAATTTGTACCGCATAAAGAGATCTAATGGTCTGGCTGCATCTTTTAAAGTAAGTGAAACAGGGTGATGTTAGGCCCCTTTTAGGGGGTGACTAAGTCTCATACTTTCAAGGTCTACTTCCTTATGCAGGGAAGGGAGACTTTACAGAGCCCATTAGGGAATCAGGCCACAGAGACTTTGTGATTAAAACTCCTCACCAAGCTCCCAGTATCTTTTCCTCTTTTCCTCAACCTTTCTTTTTTCTCCCCAGAAAATCATAAACCTTCAGTCTTTCCTCACAACCTCATGACACTGGGACAACCTACGAGGCTCTCAGTCAATCAGTGAATAGGTTTGATGGCATTCATCATAAAATGGACCCTGAGACACAGAGTTCACTGTTTTTCTCAAATTTGGGAACCCTAAAAAGAAAAATCAGCTGAAAGCTACAACTTCTAGTATGCAGTAGGCATTCAAATTCAGTTTACTCTTTCTTTTTACACATGGAAATTCCATGCTCACCATGGACATCAATGACTGTGAGGGCTCCCAGTGTCAGTCGAGCTCCACCACTCAATTTACCCCGAACCAGTTCAACAATCTCTGCAATCTGCAAATTGCTTTTTTCCAGAAATACCTGTGAGGGGACACATATGGGAAGAGCTATTTAATCTTTCTCATATTTTCCTGGATTTTTCTTTGAGACCAAAGAAATATGTGCCAAACATCCCTGGACTATGAGAAGGGGGGGGGGGACTAGGGAATCATTTGTGACTGACTTCCCAGGAGGGCAAAATGAACCATGGGGAGGTTGGGTAAGTAGGATATTTAGGGGAAAAATTTTAAAGTTACAGAATGTTTATATTTTTTCAAATTATAGAACCATGATCAAGCATTAAAGTTGTAATGATATGAAGAAAGCGAATATCTGTAAGATCTAAAAGTGGAAGGAAGGGACCTTAGAGATCACTTACTCTACCTCCCTCCATTTTATAGCTAAGGAATCTGAACTTTAGATAATTAGTGAAATGCCTTGCCCCAATGTCATAGAGCTAACAAAGAGAGAAGCTAGGATTCAATTTGAGATCCTTTGAGAGACAATCTAGCATGGTAGATAGTGTTGGATGTGAAGTCAGAAAGACCTGAATCAGGAAGACTTTTGGGCTTCAGTTTCTTCACTTAGGAAATGAGAGGGGCAGAATCTGATGACCTCTGAACTTTTTCACATTCTAAAGGTAAGATCATATAACTCCAAATTTAGGGCTCTTTGTACTATAGCATATTAATTATTAATTTCATTTAATAATTAATAATTATAACCGTTAAATGTGGATTAGATTCTAGCCTACAAACCATGTTGATAAGTGATAGAGTCTGACATCATTGGTGTGTTAGTAAATGTTTAATAATGTAATGATTGGAATGACGCCACCTGCTGGAGACTTACTGTAGAAGAGTTCCGCCCATGAAGGGAAGGTCTTTGAGGGCAAGAACATGCGTCTTTTCTTTGGCGTCAGGAAGTGACGTTGGCTAGTGGGAGGAAGAAGGAAGAGACTGGAGCTCTGTCTCGCTCTCTTTCCTTTGGACTCTGGTGGAGAGCGGAGCTAGAAATGTGCTCTCCCTTTAATAGATAGGTATCTAGGCCTTTTCTTCTCTCTTTACCAAATTCTTATTCTCCTTAATAAATGCTTAAAAGTCTAACTCTTGCTAAAGCTTATAATTTATTGGTGACCACTCATTAGATATTTTAGACAGTTTAGCTAGAATTTTAGCTTTAATAACAACCAGTACTTGGTGGGGAGAAATTTACTCATTGCATTTTAAAGTTTAATCTGTATCATTAATATTTTCTCCATACTTTCCTAAGTCTCAATAATAATTTTTTGGGGAAGGCAATGAGGGTTAAGTGACTTGCCCAGGGTCACATAGCTAGTGTCAAGTGTCTGAAGCTGGAGTTGAACTCAGGTCCTCCTGAATCCAGGGCCGGTGTTTTATCCATTGCATCACCTAGCTGCCCCCTTCAATAATAATTTTTAAAAACCCAAGCCCTAATTTGTAATGCTGGCTGATTTCTGGGATATAAATGCTGATACTGAAATTTTAATGATCAGTTCTCCTGAGCCAGTTCAAAGTGGTTCAATCACACCCCTGATCTGACATAAATGTCAGAGAAGTAAGGTTTAGAGAATTATAATCAAATT
Organism: Dromiciops gliroides; assembly: GCF_019393635.1. Lineage (NCBI taxonomy): Eukaryota > Metazoa > Chordata > Mammalia > Microbiotheria > Microbiotheriidae > Dromiciops > Dromiciops gliroides. Next base: position 545,071,782 of record NC_057861.1, on the reverse strand, counting down.
TCTTTCTTTTTTTGGTGATATGTTTCACCTATGTCATATTAAAATAAATGCAATATTGTTTTCATTCTATAAAGCATGAGGCTGTATTTGGAGTCTGAGGACCAGAGATTGAATCTCAGTAATAACTTGCTTAGGGCAAGTCATTTCCCCTCTCTCGGACTCAGTTTCCTCAAGACTAGATGACCTCTAAATCATCCTGGATCTGTCTGTTTAACAACCCTTGCATCTGTGTATAGATGATTCTATGTACATTTGTACTGTTCACTGTCTGCTACTATCCTTGGTTGTGGCTGGGAAGAAATACTTCACTACTGGGTGTGTAGATGAAAGTCTCCTCAATGCTTAACCCAGAAACTGGCATGTAGTAAGCACTTAATAAATGCTTACTGATGATGTTAAAAGAAGAGTCAGCAACTGGATTCAGAAAGAATATAGTTTCACAAAAAGAAAATATTTTCAAAATGTATTAATTTTACCCCCTCCCCCAAAAGATCTAAAACCTAAATCTACTTGTGAAATACCCAACAAAAAAGTTGCTGGTGCCATGGGCCTAGAGTCAGAAATTCCTGAATTCAAAACCAAATTTCTCCCTCTCTCCTTTCCTTCTTTCCTTCCTTCCTTCCTTCCTTCCTTCCTTCCTTCCTTCCTTCCTTCCTTCCTTCCTTCCTTCCTTCCTTCCTTCCTTCCTTCCTTCCTTCCTTCCTTCCTTCCTTCCTTCCTCTCTCTCTCCTTCCCTCCCTTCCCTCCTTCCTTCCTGGTTAGCAAACGTCTTTTTTTTTTTTTTTTTGGTGAGGCAATTGAGGTTAAGTGACTTGTCCAGGGTCACACAGCTAGTGTCAAGTGTCTGAGGCTGGATTTGAACTCAAGTCCTCCTGAGTCCAGGGCTGGTGCTCTATCCACTGTGCCACCTAGCTGCCCCCCCTGCTTAGCAAACTTCTAAAGAAACTCAAAACTCCTTAGAATGTGGTTTCAACAACCCTAATTAGCATCACAATACCCTCTCATTTCCCAAATAAAGCATCACCAGAATTCTATTGTTGTTGTTTGTCTTTTGTTATTGAAGAGGACCATGACATCAGGAGGTAATATCATGACTTGAACTGAATTGGATTTAAGTGAAAGAGGATTGTGCAAGGTCACCAACCTTACTCCTCCAGAGCCATCTTGGGGTCAAGTGACTTACCTAGGGTCACATAGCTAATAAGTGTATGAGATGAGATTTGAACCCAGGTCCTTCCAAATTCAAGGCCAGTGCTCTATCCACTGTGCCCCCTAGCTACTTCCCAGAATTCTTTTAGAATAAATAGAAAAGGGAAACTCAAATCAACTGAGTACAGATAATAATATTGTATGAATCACAAAAGTGGTGAGCTGGCTGTTCTCTTCAAATCCATTTTATAAATCCTAGTGTAAGAATATCTCTATGACCCCTCACCAAAACAAAACAAAATAGAAACACTTGCTATGAGGGCTTTTTTAAACTTATACAGCAGAAGGGGCAGCTAGGTGGTGCAGTAGATAAAGCACAGGCCCTGGATTCAGGAGGAACTGAGTTCAAATCTGGCCTCAGACACTTGACACTTAGTAGCTATGTGACCCTGGGCAAGTCACTTAACACTCATTGCCCCACAAAAATAAAATAAAAAAAATTATACAGCAGAAGTGCAGCATAGGTATGATAGAAAGAACATGAAAAAGTCAGGTTTTGCCTGACCTTAGGCAAGACACAACCTCTCTGGGCCTCAACTGACTTCTTCACAATAAGGAGACTGAACTTTGTTGTTGTTGAGTCATATTTCAGTCAACTTTTCATGATCCTATTTGGGATTTTCTTGGTAAAAATACTAGAGTGGTTTGCCATTTCCTTCTCCAGTCCATTTTACAGATGAAGAAACTGAGGCAAACAGGGTTAAGTGACTTCTCCAGGGTCACATAGCTAGTAAGTATCTGAAGCAGGATTTGAACTCATGAAGGTGAATCTTCCTGATTCCAAACCCAATGCTCTATCCACTATACCACCTAGCTTCCAGAGGTTGAACCAGATGGTCACTAGAGTCTCTTTCTTAACTTTCTGTGATCTAGGATCAATTGCCTTGAGCTTGCATCTTCACTGAAATAAGCCCTGTCCTCTAAATCAGCCAGATCAAGAGTGTTTTAGCCTAGTAGATATGGGACAAAGAGAAAAGAGAAAAAATTACAGGAGTCTGCTCTGGAGCCTATTAGCAAGAACAACTTCCCTGCTGCTTTGGCCAGCTGGACAAATGAGTGTGGTACCACACATCCATCAGGGGTTGAAGAGAACATAAGGTAGGGGAAATAAAATGAATTAGGTAAACTCCATCTCTCCTTACCATTACTCTGTGAAGAACTTTCCTGGTTATGAATGGCCTTGACTGTTGGCATTGGCATTAGGGAAAAGGAAGAAGGATTAGGGGATAGGTAAGATGGGAGAAGAGGAGCAACAATCCAAGTTTTTCAGAGCTGCCTGGGAAGTAGGGAAGATTGTCAGGAAATCCAGGTCTCTGGAAATTCTGCTTAGGTTGACCTCCAGGGACCAAGGTGCAACTTGGAAGGGCAGAAATGATTCATGCTCGGCTCACCGGTAAGGACTTATTTATGATAGAATCAGCCACCTCTCCTGTCCAGTAGATAGATGAGACACAGATTACCACTTGCCCAGGCCACTCCAGAACCCACTGCTTTCGAGGAACCTATAAAAAGTAAAAAAAAAAACAAAAAACCAACAACAACATAGTTCTAGAGCTGGAGGGGAGATCTTAGAGGCCTCTGAATCCAGCCCACTCATTTTACAGATGAAGAAAATGAGGCTGAAAGAGTTGAAATGTCTTTCCCCTTGTTATATAAATGCTAAGCATCAGACGGAGGATTTGAACTCAGGTCTTTCTGACTCCAAGTTCAGCTCTCTATTACTACCTCCCCTAGATGCTCCCTCCAAAAAACAAACAATTTTTAAAAAAAACAAGGAAAAAAACAATCATGATGAGATGCAGCAGAATAAGTGGAAGTTCTTTAACTATATATATATATATATATATATATATATATATATATATATATATATATTTTTTTTTTTTTTTTTTGCGGGGCAATGGGGGTTAAGTGACTTCCCCAGGGTCACACAGCTAGAAAGTGTCAAGTATCTGAGGCCGGATTCGAACTCAGGTATTCCTGAATCCAGGGCTGGTGCTTTTATCCACTATGCCACCTAGCTGCCCCAACTATATATATTTTAAAGGTCCATATTTGTGGAGAGGGGAATTTAATCTTTTCTCCTTTCACACAACACAAGCCACACTGGCCTTAATCCTAGGGAAAATAGGAGGTCCCTAAAAGGGTGTAACCCTTCAGAAGAATGTACAGAAGAAGCTGTTTTTTTAAAAAAATATATTTCCTCCCACTCAGACGCTATTGTAGGAGGTCTGAAATTCCACCACTCGGGATTAATTTATTTGGGTTATACATGTGCCCTCTATTTCCTTTTTCACAAAGCAAATACCCTGGATGGGTGACCCATAACATCCTCAATAGCTTAGGGTGGGTGGAGTTTCTCAGATGCTTAGCTGATGGCAGGAGAACACTCCTTAATAAGCTTAGCATTCTATTTGTTCTAGGACAATGTAGAAATAAGAACAGGGAACTCCAAAAGAGACGCTGTGCTCATGACAACCCCCAACTGGAACGTAGCTGACCTGAGAAACCTAACAATCCTAATGATTGTTATTGAGAAAGCTACTGTCTGTTTTGTTTTCCTTAACACTTATACTGATAAAGAGTTTGATATCCACTTCATTGGTTCACCCTCCCATGAACCCCAGTATTCATGGGAAAAGAAAGCAAGGCACAGAAAGCTTAGATGACCTGTCCTGAGTAACATGGCAGAGCAGGAGAAAATAGAATTCTATTTCTTTCTTTTTTTTTTTTTTTGGTGAGGTAATGAAGGTTAAGTGACTTGCCCAGGGTCACACAGCTAGTAAGTGTCAAGTGTCCAAGGCCAGATTTGAACTCAGGTCCTCCTGAATCCAAGGCTGGTGCTTTATCCACTGTGCCACCTAGCTGCCCCAGAAAATAGAATTATTAACAAATCCTCTCTCTGAACCTTTTCCAACTCTCAGTGAAGTGAGATGGAAAGAGCACCATTTTTGGAGCTGGAGAATATAGGTTCAAAGCCTGGCTCTGCCACCTAATCCTGGGTGACTTTGGGTCAGTCACTTAACTTCTTTTTTTTTTTTTTTAAGTGAGGTGATTGGGGTTAAGTGACTTGCTCAGGGTCACACAGCTAGTAAGTGTTAAGTGTCTGAGACTGGACTTGAACTCAGGTACTCCTGACTCCAGGGCCAGTGCTCTATCCATTGCGCCATCTAGCTGCCCCATTCACTTAACTTCTTAATTAGACTTCCTTTTCCTTGACAGGAAAGTGAGTCCGGACTAGATGACTTTTGAAATTTCTTCCATTTCTATGTGTTAAATCTATGGATCCCACCAAAAGCTTAACTCTACCCGCCTTGGAGCATGCCCTAGACTGTTCTACCTCAGCATATGCATCAATCCCTCTTTTAAGCACATATCGGATACTGGAGAGCATCATCTGTTCCACCTGAAGAAGCCATTTTTCTACCATGCCCTGTAAGGGAAGAAACAAAGAGAAATGGGCAGTGAGCATAGCGGAATCAGAAGAGACTCCAGGAAAGACTTTGGGAAATGAACACTTCAGACATTAAGACATTAATCAGAGGGGCAGCTAGGTGGCGCAGTGGATAGAGCACTGGCCCTGGAGTCAGGAGGACCTGAGTTCAAATCCGACCTCAGACATTTAACACTTACTAGCTATGTGACCCTGGGCAAGTCACTTAACCCCAATTGCCTCACTTAAAAAAAAAAAAGAGAGACATTAATCAGACATTAAGCCCAAACTAGCTCCTCCCTTCCTTGAACCTGAAGCTGATTATTATTTGTTTTATTTATATTTTCAAAGTTCTTGTTTTCTTCCTCTCTTATATGCTTTATATCTGTCACATCATTTACTGTAATGTAAAGTAACTGTAACTATAAAGTGAAAGAATAAGGCTGAGCCAATGACATGTATTCATTTTTGTGAATGCTCTTAGGTGGATACTCTTGGACCTAGATCATTGGTTAGGGGCAGCTGGGTGGTACAGTGGATAGAGTGCCAGCCCTAGAGTTTTTGAGTTCAAATACAGCCTCAGATGTTTACTAGCTGTGTGACTCCAGGTAAGTCACTTAACCTTGTTTGCCTCAGTTTCCACTCCAATATCTTTGCCAAGAAAACCCCAAATAGGGTCATGAATAGTTGGACATGACTGAACTCAATGAACAATACATTGTCTCCCTGCTAACTCCAGGTTAGAGGAGTCCTAAATTCCAGAGGTGCTTCTGTCCTGGCACTAGAAGTAGCCAGGTAGTTAAGGGACTAGAGTGATGGACTAGAGTCAAGAAGACCTAAGTTTGGCCCCTACCTCAAAAAATTTTTAGCTCCATAGCCCCTATGAAAGTTCACTTAGTGTCTCTCAGCCTCAGTTTCCTCATCTGTAAAATGGAGATTACTATTGAAACTGCCTCCCAGGGTTGTTGTGACCAAAATGAAGTACTAGTTATTATTATTACTAGTTAAGTACATATGGAAAATAAGCAGCAGAAAAAAATCCACCCCGTGATAGTGTGTGTCTAAAAGGAGGGGTCTCCTTTCACTGAGTTGTCTCCTCTGAGTGACTACTTAACAGTGAAAGAGAAGAGATCATTGAGCTAACAAGTAGGTTATACCTCTAATAGTGAGGAAATGAAATCTACACTATCTTAATTCCAAGGGGGTAGTTGTTCTTCATAGAATTTCTCTATCAATTCATCCTCTGTTACCATGTAGTATATATAAGCTGCAATTATTTTCAAGGTCACCTTATAAATCCTTTGGCAGCTGGATGGGTCAGGGGATAGGGCAAGGGATATGGAGGTAGAAGGACCCGAGTTTAAATTCTGCCTCAGACACTTAATAGTTGTGTGACAAGTCACTTAATCTCAGGAAGCCTCAGTTTCCTAATCTGTAAAATGGGATAACAATAGCACCTACTTCCTAGGGTTATTGTGAAGATTAAATGATGTGACAGATATAAAGCATTTTGCAAACCTTACATACTATATAGATGCTTTAGTGGTAGTAGTAGTAATTATTAGTACTACAAAACATGATGATGGGATGTCCCATGAAATAATGTTTCTTATTGCCTTTGGGTATATAATAAAACCAATTCCAATGCCTTTTTTTCTTTTGCCTCTCCTAGATGTACCTGTGAGCCATCCTTTCCATTTAGCTTCAACTTCCTTCTTTTCTCTGGTACCATTTATAACAAGAACATTGAGATTGTTGTAATTCATCCTTCTTCCATCAAGAAGTCTGCTTGTGGGGCAGCTAGATGGCACAGTGGATAGAGCACCGGCCCTGGAGTCAGGAGTACCTGAGTTCAAATCCGGCCTCAGACACTTAACACTTACTAGCTGTGTGACCCTAGGCAAGTCACTTAACCCCAATTGCCTCACTAAAAAGAAAAAAAAAAAAGAAGTCTGCTTGTTAGTCATTGGACAAAGTTCTCACATTCAGAGTATAAATAGTCAAATTAAAGTTTGTTGGTATTGATATTGTTGTGATTCTTAATACCCTCTGCTCCATTTCCTAATATTCTGTTACCATCACTACAGAAATGGAAGGGGGCCACCTAAGACTGAGGGCCAGTCTTATTTTCCCCCATTTCATGGGTTATCATGGCCAAAATAATTGATCACCATGTGGCCAGTCTTCCTCTTCATAGTTAGCTAGCTTGATTCCTCAGGTAACAGATTTGGTCTGTTTCTGGGTCCATACTCAAAGCCTTTCTCAGTCTGGTAGAATGTTCTAAAGCTTACATTCTACTGGCATCGCATTTGAGAACCTCTATGCCATGATGAGACATTAGGACAGGATTTTGTGGAGGTGAGAAATATGAGGAAAAACATTCGAGGAAGGATGATTCAGGAAAAAGGGAAGAGACTTGGAACACAGGAACTCTATGCCTCCATATTATGAATACTTTAATAAAGAAAAGGATTGGGAGGTGCTGGAAGTAGTGAAAATGTTAAAGACTGAAGTAGATTCCATTTTAACAGATAGGAAAAGATTTGTTATTGATGTGGCTATTATTCCTGAATCAGACACCTGTGTACAGTCAGACCATTGAGTCATAGGAGCTAAGATAAGAATTAGTAAAAAGAAAGAAAAAAAGAAAAATAGCAGGAAAAAGGTATAGTGTACAATTAAAAGAACTTAACCCTGAACTATTTAAATCAATAACTGAAAATTTAAAAATGGGAAATAGACAAAAGAAATATCATTGACACCAAATAGAATGTTTTCCTCCAGAAGTTTAACTAATGTCAATTAATTGTCATAATAAGGAGACTGAAAGAGCTCAGAAAGCTCCTTAGGCAGCAATCAATTAACTTGTTGCTAGTTATAGAGATCTGGCTGCCAAAGGCAACAGTGTGTTAGAAGATCCGCAAAATCTTGTTTTTTTTTTTAAAAAAAGGATGGTGGATGATTACGAATAGTTTTGCCTTATAAAGCAGAGAGAAGCAGTAGAGGGCAAAATCAGTTTAAAGAAATTGTGGTAAGACATCCAACTACACAAAGTCATCTCAAGGGCATTTAAGGATAAAAATGAAGAAGGATCCCGAACAGAAGAAAAATGGAAAAAATTTGCAAAATTCATTATGACAAAATATGCTATAATCTTTTCTCCATCAAGGGCAATGGAACTATCATACTTGGATCCTAATTCCACTCTTCTGCTTAGAGAGGAGGGGAAAATGACCCAAAGCCAATAAAGATGAGAAAAGCAGCAGGATTCAACCAAGTGGATATAGAAAGATTTGCACTGGAGACAACACAGTTGTGAGGGCACTGGGGGCCAAAATATAATGTATCTGAAAGAGGGGAAGATAAAAGGTGTGGGGAAATGCTGTGCCCTATTGATACCAAAAAAGGTAATGGAGAAAACATCAGTGACCACTGACCTACATCCCTACTCTCCTTTCTCCATAAACTCTTTATGAGAGTCATCTCATAAAGGTCTCTGCAGTAGAGAAAAAATTTAAAAAAGTATAAAAAAAGGTTAGACCCTATTAATACTGAAAAAAGGTGACCAAGAAAATGTCAGTAACTACTGACAGATGCTGACTTTCTCATCTATATGAAACCTTTATAAGAGTCATCTGTACATGAATTGAAGGCATCTTTGATCAGGTTATTGTTAGGAAACAAGAAAACTTTCACAAGTGATATTTAACAGTGGACTGTATCTTTACTATTTCACAATGAACTGAAAGATTATAGAGAATTTAAGACCTTTTTGGTCTTCTTAGTTAATTATGAAAAAAAATAATTAAGACAAATGCCACCTTCCAAATTATCTGAATTTATACATTTTTATTTCATGCAAAGATACTGCCATTTAAGAAACCCCAAGTCCTCCAAATTCTATTTTAGACAAATTGAATTGTGCAATGGAAAAGGGAATGAGAAGAAACAAGGACAAAACCCCATATCTACCACTTCCTTCTTGGAGAACAAAACTGGTGGTTTTTATTTTCCGTTTTTGGTGGGCCATTATTTTTGCCATCTGACTGATGCAAAAATATACAAACAATTGTGTTTGGCACCTGGCTTTGTCAGGTCTGCTTTCTTTCCTAGTCTAGTGCCTAGGAGGAGCAAACTAGAGGTGGTGAAAGAGAAAACTGCCTAAGAGGCTGTTGTTCTATTGCAGAACCAAAACTTTGAACCTCTGCAATCTAGAATCAGCCTAGAAGTTGACTGTCTCTTCCTCTCCCCCCCCCCATCCCCACTTCCCAGTTTCTTTTCTTTTTTTTCTTTTTTATTTTTATGAGGCAATTGGGGTTAAGTGACTTGCCCAGGGTCACACAATTAGTAAGTGTCAAGGGTCTGAGGCCGGATTTGAACTCAGGTCCTCCTGAATTCAGGGCCGGTGCTCTATCCACTGTGCCACCTAGTTGCCCCTCACTTCCTAGTTTCAATGTAATAGGCTAGAGAGTAGGGAGAGATTGGGGCAGAGAGGTGAGAAAAACTGAGATGATGGGATTTGCTACTTGGTTCTCAAATCCCATAGAATTGAAACTCCTTCTCCACATTTGGGTTCTGGCCTAGGAGTTTGGAAAAAAATTTCTGTAACAACCTTTCCCAGTTCACTCATGAGTCTGTCCCACTTCCAGCCAAAATACAGACAAAAAAATAAAATGAAAATCCTTGGTGACTGGCATTTTCTCTTATTGTCTCCCATGCCTGGAATGCTCTCCCTCCTCATCTCTGACTCCTGGTTTCCCTTCCTTCCTTCAAGTTCCAGCTAAAATCCCATCTTTTAGATCAGGGATTCTTAAACTTTTTCCATTCACAACCCCTTTTCACCCAAGAAATTTTTTTTTTGTGAGGCAATTGGGGTTAAATGACTTGCCTAGGGTCACACAGCTAGTAAGTGTCAACTGTCTGAGGCTGGATTTGAACTCAGGTCCTTCTGAATCCAGGGCCAGTGCTCTATCCACTGTGCCACCTAGCTGCCCCTCACTTCCAAGTTTCAATGTAATAGGCTAGAGAGTAGGGAGAGATTGGGGCAGGGAGGTGAGAAGAGCTGAGATGATGGGATTTGCTACTTGGTTCTCAAATCCCATAGAGTTGAAACTCCTTCTCCAAATTTGGGATCTGGCCTAGGAGTTTGGAAAAAAATTTCAGTAACAACCTTTCCCAGTTCACTCATGAGTCTGTCCCATCTCCAGCCAAAATACAGACAAAAAATAAAATGAAAATCTTTGGTGACTGGCATTTTCTCTTATTGTCTCCCATGCCCAGAATGCTCTTCCTCCTCATCTCTGACTCCTGGTTTCCCTAGCTTCCTTCAAGTTCCAGCTAAACTCCCATCTTTTAGATCAGGGCTTCTTAAACTTTTTCCATTCGCAACCCCTTTTCACCCAAGAAATTTTTTTGTGAGGCAACTGGGGTTAAGTGACTTGCCTAGGGTCACACAGCTAGTAAGTGTAGAGTGTTTGAGGCTGGATTTGAACTCAGGTCCTCCTGAATCCAGGGCTGGTGCTCTATCCACTGCACCACCTAGCAGCCCCTACCCAAGAAATTTTTATGTGAACCTAGTTATATAGGTATATAAAATAGGTATACATAACCTTTGACTGTTGCCAAATTTTTCGCAACCCCCAGATTCGGTTTTATGACCCCATATGGGAGATGACCAACAGTTTAAGAAGCTAGGTTCTAGAGGAAGCCTTTCCCAGTTCCTCTTAATTCTAGTGCCTTCCCTCTGTGAATTATTTCCTATTTATCCTGTATATAGTGTATTTATATTTTCTTGTTGTCTTCCTCATTACATTATAAGCTACTCGAGGGCAGGCACTGTCTTTTGCCTCTTTTTGTATCCCCAGGGCTTAGTAAAGTGCCCAGCTTATAGTACATGCTTGACAAATGTCTTTTGACTGACTGGTTCCTTCTCAATTAGTATAGACTCTTTATGTGTAGCTCTTGTCAAAGTTATTATGAAAGTGCAACTGTTTATAAGTTCTTTTCATTCCCCCTATAGCCTCATGTAGGGAGAAGGGGCAAATGTTACCTTGGCTTGAAGTGGGTAGATTTTATCAGTGAAAGGAACTACTTCCTTCTCTGAGCTGATCATGCCCAAAATTTCCAGTTCTTCATTAAATTCAAGTTTTGCAATTCCCTCAAAGCACTTCTTCAGATGTGGTTGGACTCGGAGGGGATCCTTTGTTTCTGACAAGATCTCTAGCAACTCATCATTTGATAGGAAAAAGAACCTGTTACCAAAGAGAGAGATGGGAAATAAAATCTTCCTTCAGGGTCACAAGTTCCACAGAGGCTCTGCTCCCCAAATTGGGTGGTACTTTGGTACATCACAAAGACATCTTGTATATGTAGTGGCAACCTAGGTTTCCTCACTCCTTCCCTTTGACAATTTTAGATGGGGATCAAGTATGGATATGGCATTGGCCAAAATAGCACTTATGAGTAATGTGGTAGGGGTGCTTGTTATGGATTAAGAGATGATTGTATGGAAAGTGAAAAAGAGGGGACTTTCTCTTCCAGGATACATCCCAGCAAGTTCATGGAAAAACTAATAACTGAACATTGTTGAGAAACAATAAAGACTCATTTGAACAGGGAGGAGCTTACCATCTTAGAAAATGGCCAACAAGGCTACCTGATTCTTTTGAGTTCTACAAAAGACTATAATGTAGCCCGAAAGTTGCTCATGGGAGAGTTGTCCAATGGCCACAGTGATCTTGGAGGGACCAATTTCCCCATTTCCATGTAAAGATGAGGAAAGTTACCCTCCATAGTTTTATACCCTCCAACTTCCAAATCATGTACTGAACTATCAGGTGGAATGTAATTATAGTAATAATTAGAGAAGAAGAGCAGATAGAGAGCCTGCTTCAGAATCAGCAGGACCTGAGTTTAAGTTCTCACCTCAGATATATGTTTAGGGTATGATGCTGGGAAAGTCATTTAACTTCTCAGGACCTCAAGCAAGTCCTTTAGACACTAAATTTCAGAGCGCATGAAAACACACTCAACAAGTATATGTTCTATGAACTACAAGGGGAACTGAGGTGGTGAGTATGAATGTTGTAGTATAAACCTTCCTCTCTCCTGGAAATTAGGATTCAAACGCAATGACCTCTCAACTAATAGGGAATTGAAGCATGGGCTTCATTTAGGTTAGACAGCATGGTGTACCTGGGGAAAAACAATCTTTTCTTTTCCAAATAATCATTCAGCCCCTTCTGGATGTCCTCCAACAGAATGTTGGCTTCTCTGAGTTTCTCTAACATCTGTGGCTGATCTGTTGCTACAAGCACTCTGGCATCTTTTACCTAGAAAGAAGAGCCCAAAAAGTAAGATTAAGAGTCAAAGAAGTATCACTTCCCATGCCAGCACCAAAGCTGACCCGGAAGTCTCAGTATATGAGTCCTAATGATCTGCTACTGGGGGAATTTGTTTCAACTGTTGGACAGAGGTCTTCCAATCTGTAATATAACTTCCCAAATAATTTTACTCTTACAGCAAAACCAGGCAACTTAACTCCCTTGAGCCTAATCCCATACAAATGCACACCCAATTTAAGAAAACCTAATTTTTAAGAATATCTCTACATGATAAAATATTGATGGGGGGAGGAGAGAAGAGTTATTTATATTACGGAATGATTTATCACATACTTTTTTTTTTTTTTTTAGTGAGGCAATTGGGGTTAAGTGACTTGCCCAAGGTCACACAGCTAGTAAGTGTTAAGTGTCTGAAGCCAGATTTGAACTCAGGTAGTCCTGATTCCAGGGCCGGTGCTCTATCCACTGTGCCACCTAGCTGCCCCATCACATACTTTTTGCCAAAGTTTTTCTTCTGCAAACTTCTATAATACATTTATAAAACTGGATTTATAGAAATTCAGTCAAGCTACGACTTTCCAGGGACAAATAGCTATTAACAGACCTGAGGAGGGGCAAGTGCTTACCGCTTGGATCATAATGCCCTTCCAGTAACCATCGACAATTCCAAATTTCCTTCCTTCTTCTGGCATTTGTGCTATGATGTCCTCAGAACTAAAGATAGGCTCCAGGTACAACCATGTGGCCTGACACTTCAGCCAAGCATCTAAAATGTCCTGCATCTGGACTAGCTTTTCTTCCCATTTCTGTGAATACAACAATTGCCATTCTGAGTTATGGGCCCAGAGGCAGAACAAACAAGTCTCCAGGAAATGACCATGCCTTGATATGATACTTAACCAGGTGAAATACTTTTTAAAAACTACATTTTTATTTTGGCGCATTTAAAACTCTTTCCCCATCTCCTATAGTGTCTGTCTCCAGGGGTAATCATGAATTCCTTACCTTCATAGAAATTTCATTTTCAAAAATCAAATTAACCAGAGGTTTATCTATTTTATGGTTTTTTTTTTCATAAAACCAGCCCTTAGTTTTATTTGTTAATTCAATAGTTTTCTTACTTTTAATTTTATTAATCTCTCCTTTGATTTTCATAATTTCTAATTTGGTATTTAATTGGGGATTTAAAATTTGTTCTTTTTTAGCTTTTTAAAATTGCATGCTCAATTCATTGATCTGCTGTTTCTCTATTTTATTCATGTAAGCATTTAGAGATATAAAATTTTCCCTAAGAACTGCTTTGGCTTCATCCCATAAATTTTGGTATGTTGTCTCATTGTTGTCATTCTCCTTGATAAAATTATTGTCTCTATTATTTGTTGTCTAACTCACTTATTCTTCAGGATTAAATTATTTCATTTCCAATTAACTTTTGGTCTATTGATAACCCTTTGTTACATGTAATATTTATTGCATCGTGATCTGAAAGGATGCATTTTATATTTCTGGCTTTCTGCATTTGATTGTGAGGTTTTAATGCCCTAATACATGATCAGTTTTTGTGTGGGTACCATGTATCACAAAAAAAGGTATATTTCTTTCTATCCCCATTCAATTTTCTCCAGGGGTTTATCATATCTATCTTTTCTAGAATTCTATTCACCTCCTCAATTTTTTTCTTGTTTACTTTGTGTTTAGATTTATCTAGTTCTGAGGGGATTCATAGGAATTTCATGAAGCTGGAAGGGACCTCAGAGATTATCTGGTCCAACCTTTTCATTTTATAGATGATAATTAACACCTCACATTTCTAGCACTTGGAAGTTTGCAAAGTACTTTCCTCACAACCACAGAAAAACTTAAAACTATTATTATCTTCATTTCATAGAGAAGGAAACTGATTTTGAGAGATTCAATGACTTCCCTAAAATTACATAACCAGTAAATAAAAGAGCCAAGATTCAAATGCAAACTTTTCCTGACTTCAAGCCCTTTACTCTTTCCATTATATTATATTTCCTCTCAGATGAGGGAACTGAAGTGACTCACCCAAGTCCACACAAATATTAAATGACAGAACTGAAATCTGAATCCAGATTGACTTCTTCCTCTCACTACTTTGGAATTTCAAGCTCATTAAAATTTTAATTGGCCTTTAAAATATTAATAAGTTTTGGTAAACTAATTACCAAGAAATTATTTATTGATTAAAGTATATTATATATTGTAATTATATATGTTATGATAATAACATATTATATTATTATAATTATATAACTGTGATTTATTATTAAAATTACTTATTAATAAATTAATAAAATACTAATTGATCATTCAAATGAGGTGCTTATTGTAATATTCCATCTAGTATACAAAGCTTAGATTTTGTACTGGATTTTAAGGGGTCTTTGCCCTTCCCTTTATGAATTTTTAAGAATATATTATAATGGAATAGAATAATTTAAAAACAGATTATGGAGGTCTTACAACTTTGATGAACTTTCCACAAGTGTGCTGGTACTGATAACATCAACCTGTGAGAGAAAACATGGTGCAAGTAGGAAGAGGACAGGTCTTAGTGTTGGAGAGATCTGGGTTCATGTCCTTCTGATATGCACATGCTGTATGAGCCTGTGCAGGTTCCAACTTCTTAGTGCTCTGTAAAAACCTTTATAAGACTGTAAGTTACAGAAGAGTTGTAGAGATTTTCCTGTAGAGGGAATTTATATACCAGGAGTCTCCTAGACAGATAGACTTAGTCTGAACCAACAATAATGACAATAATTCATACTCTTTTGTTTGTTTGTTTGTTTGTTTGTTTTTAAGTGAGGCAATAGGGGTTAAGTGACTTGCCCAAGGTCACACAGCTAGTAAGTGTCTGAGGCCGGATTTGAACTCAGGTACTCCTGAATCCAGGGCCGGTGTTCTAACCACTGCACCATCTAGCTGCCCTAATTCATACTCTTTTAGCTAACATTTATATAGCACTTACTACATGCTATTGGTTGTTGTTGAGTCATTTCAGTCATGTCCAACTCTATATGACCCCATTTGGAGTTTTCTTGGTAGAGATAATGGAGTGGTTTGCCATTTCCTTCTCCAGCTCATTTTACAGATGAGGAAATTGAGGCAAACAGGGTTAAGTGACTTGTCCAGGGTCACACAGATAGTAAGTGTCTGAGGCCAGATTTGAACTGAGGTCTGCCTGACAACAGGCCTGGCACTCTATCCACCGTACCACCTAACCTCTTCCATGAACACTTTACAATTTACAAAATGCCATGAAATAAATAATGCAAACATTATAACCATTTTACAGAAGACAAAAAGAAGTTATTTTCCCTGGTCCTATAGGTGGCAAATCACAGACCAGGAATTAAATGTAGTTTTTTCTAGGAAATCATAGGATCACGGATTTAGAGCTAGAAGGGATATTAAAGTCATCTATCTAACCCTCTTATTTTATCAATAAGAAAACAGGCCCAGAAAAATTAAGTAACTTGCTCAAGGTAAAGAATGGCAAAGCTTGAATTGAAACTTGGCTCCCCTAACTCTGGATCCAGTAATCTTTCCACAACATTCCTTTTTCCATTACATCAATAGGACCATGCTACTATGGTGTAAGATTTATAGTCTGGTCCCAAATTCTGCTGTAGCATATCAAATTAACTAATATTTACCCAGTGTTTCCTATGGAAACAAATTGTATTGATTAAAATGTCTGTGCCGGTGTGGCTTTGATGCTATTTCTGGTATTACTTTTTTTGTGGAAACATCAACATACAAAAAAATCTAATAGAAAAAACAAGCCTGTGCTGAACAATGCAATTTCCTTATAAAAAAGACACAATCCAGGGCTGTTACTGTTTCTTTCAAGCACATCACTCATTGAGTCCTGCCAGGCACAGGTAGGCAGTTCAACCATTACCACCACCCCCTTTTTGGTCTGTGTCTTCAACGGTACAGGGAGCTTTTGGCGTTATACTTCCAGCAGGGATTTAAAGAGTAGTGTTGGGGCAGCTAGGTGGCATAGTGGATAGAGCATTGGCCCTGGATTCAGGAGGATCTCAGTTCAAATCTGGCCTCAGACACTTGACACTTACTAGCTGTGTGACCCTGGGCAAGTCACTTAACCCCAATTGCCTCACCAAAAAAACTTTTTTAAAATTTTTTTAAAAAGAGTAGTGTTAATAATGATGTGAAGTCTTGGGCAAGAAACTGAAGACCACTGGGCACAGGTTACATTTTCCTCACTGTTACCCAGTGACGAGAAAGGAAAAAGAAGAAAAAATGTATTCTGGGAAATTAACAGCTGCCTAAGAAGGTGGTATCTGTGAATGAGATTTAGACTTTTGAACTGTGGCTTAAAATATAGGGGTGAAAAGTATACCTAACAAAGGTAGGTGAGAATGTATTTGCTGGGTGTCTTGCAAATCTAAGCAAAAGGGCTTTAAACTAAAGTGGATGGGATGGAGCTACTTGTGTATATATTTCCCCAAGTTAGATACCATAGAGCATAGCTACAAAGAAGGAAAAATAGCAGCTGAGCTACCCAGAAGTTTTCACAGAGACAAAGTCTACAAAAACAGCTAGCAGTAAAATCCATAGCTTCAAATATCTGTACCCAAGTGTTCAAAGTTTATACTACAAACAAGAGCAATGAGAGTGCAAGGGGGTAAATTTGACTTCACATGTATCACTGAGACTTGGTGGAATGAAAAACATGGACCCTGGCTCTAGATAGGCACATCTTATTCAAAAGAACCAGAATAAGTAAAAAGGGGGCAGGCGTAGAGGAAGAAAGGAAGGAAGGAAGGAAGGAAACAAACATTTGTTAAGTGTCTACTATGTGCCAAACACTGTGCTAAGTGCTCTACAAATAGAATCTCATTGGACCCTTACAACAAAACTGTTAAGTGATTATTACCCTCATTTTATAGTTGAAGAAACTGGGGCAAACAGAGGCTAAGTGACTAGCCCAGGCTCACACAACTAGTAAGTTTATGAGGCCAGATTTGAACTCACTTCTCCTAATTCTAGGTCCAGTACTCTATTCACTGTACCACCCAGTTGCTTTTATTAAGAAGGTATACTTATTATGTGAGGAAATCCACATAATATCCTATGGCTGAAGCATGATGGAAATATTTGGGTAAATATCAATGGAGGGATAAAGAGATGTGATTTTTGTCATTAGAGTATACTATAAACTATATAGAAAGAGGAAATAGATAAAAGTTTGGAAAGTAGGTCACAAGTCTGGCACAGGAGTGTGGTATAATTATGAAGGGAACTTGAATTATCTAGATATCTGTAGGAACTCTCTTGCCTCAGTGATCACTTTATCCTCTAAAAGGTATAAGAACCAACAAGCAGGAAATTCTTTTAAGGATATCTCACTAACAGAGAGGAATTAGTTACTGGTGTGGAAATGATGAGACCTGAGGTAGGGGTAGGAGAAGTGACCACTCCCTCCTATAGTTTGTAAAAGGAGAGAAATTCCAGGCATAGTCCAACATGCATTCAAGATTTTTTTGAAAGTAGAATTTAGAGGAAGGATAGGTTGTACTCCATGGACTAAAATGCTTCAGAAGAAGGGCTTACTCAAGAATAAATTTTGAAGACAAAAATGGAAACAATTCCAATAAAGAGGGGGGAAAAGGGATTTATCAATCAGTCAATAAACATTTATTAAGTGCCTACTATGCGCCAGGAACTGTGCTAAGTGATAGGGATACAAAAAAAGGCAAAAGACAGTCCCTGCCCTCAAGGAGCTTGCAGTCTAATGGAAACAACAGGCAAAACAATGGACAGAGATATCACCAACCAAGTTTGAGTTTTTTTAAAAAAAGACTTTATAGAGACCAGCCATATTACTAAGGATAAATATAATAGTATGGCACAGTTTTGTAAAAAGTGTCAGGAGTAGTAATAATGGGACTGAATTAAAGCTGTTGGAGGAACCTAAGGACAACAAAAAGTGTTTGGGTTTTGGTGGGAGTTTTTTAAAAGTTCATTGGGAAGGGGCAGCTAGGTGCCGCAGTAGATAAAGCACCAGCCCTGGATTCAGGAAGACCTGACTTCAAATCTGGCCTTAGACACTTGACACTTACTAGCTGTGTGACCCTGGGCAAGTCACTTAACCCTCATTGTCCCACCAAAAAAAAAAAAAGAAAGAAAGAAAAAGAAAAGAAAAAAGAAAAAAGTTCATTGGGAGAAAAAGGAAGAGCAAAGAAGAGATAGGACCTTTGTTCTGGGGTGGATGGGATGACAACTGACAACAGAGAGAAAGTAGAGCCATTCATTTCTAATTTTGCTTCTGTTTTCTCTGCCAAGGAGAAAGACAGTTGTGCTGAAAATGACTCAACAGCAATGACTAATAGGGAGTTGATATCCAAGATAAGTATGGAGATAGAAAGAGATCAACTAGTTGCCTTTGATGAACCCCTAGCCTATGTAAGCCACATTCTTGGGTAGTGAAAGAACTGGCATATATAACCCACTAAGTCCCTATCAGTGATATAATAAAGGTCATGGAAAATAGGAAAGGAACTTCAATATTGGTTGGGGGAAAATGTCTTGATTATTAAAGAAAAAGGAAGGGGGAAAGAAAATAAGTCTGCAAACTATAGGCTTGACTTTGATCCTAGGAAAAATTCCAGAACAGATCCATAAAGAGATGATTGGGAAATGATTAGAAAAGGAAGCAGGGATTATAAAGTTTATCACAGTTTCAGCAATAACAGGTCATGCCAGACCAACTCTATTTCCCTTCTTTTTTTGACAGGATTACTGCCCTAGAAGATAAAGGGAAGGCCATAGATATAGTTTACTCTAGATTTTAGCAAAGCTTTTAAAGTTTCTTACTATTCTCTTGGAGAAAATGGAGACATGGACTAGATGATAATATATTGAGTTGGATTCAGAATTGGTTGGATGAATGGATTCTAAGGGATCCATAATAATGTGGCAGGAGGTCTCCAGTGGAGTACTCCAGGGGTCTGTATTTGGCTCTGTTCTGCTGAACATTTTTATCGATGGCTCAGATAGAGGCATAGATAACATGTTCATCATATGTGTAGATGATGCTAAGCTAGGAATCTGGATAATTGAATTAGGATACAAAGAGATCTTGAAAGGCTGAATCCAATGAGATGAAATTTAGTGGGGATAAATGTTTAAACTCTCATTCTTGGTTATGCAAAATCAACTCTGTAATGACAAGATAAGGGAGGTAATGGTTAGACAGCAATTATTTGTATAACTATCTGGGGCTTTTCATATACTTCAAGATCCATGTGAGCCAGCAGAATGATGTAGCAATCCAAAATTTTTAGGCTGCATTAAAAAGAGCACAGTTTCCAAGAATAGGGAAGTGATAGTCCCACTGAACCCTGCCCTCCTAAAACTCCTTCACATTCAGTGCTGGGGACCAGAGCTTTGAAGGACATTGATAATCTGGAGAATGTCCAAAGAAAGGGAAACCCAGATGGCCAAGGGCTTCAAATTTATGCTATATGACAATCAGTTGGAGGAAGTAAGGATATTTAGCCTAAAGAAGAGAAAACTTGGGCGGCTAGGTGGTGCAGTGGATAAAGCACTGGCCATGGATTCAGGAGTACCTAAGTTCAAATCCAGCCTCAGACACTTGACACTTACTAGCTGTGTGACCCTGGGCAAGTCACTTAACCCCCATTGCCCAGCAAAAAAAAAAAAAAAAGAAGAAGAAGAGAAAACTTGTGGGGGTGTGGGGGGTAATAATGGGGAAGTGGGGTGTGACAGATGTTTTCAAGGATTTGAAGGGTTATCTGGGGGAGGAAGGCTTAGACTTGTTTTGCTCTGTTTGGCTCCAGAGGGCAGAAACAAAAATGGATGAAAGTTGTCAAGGGGGAAATTTGGGCTCAAGGTCAGGAAAAATTTTCTATTATAGAGGAGACTTTCTTCCGTATAGGTTGGACTCAAGGGCCCAGAGGTCTCTTCCAACTCTCAAATTCTGTGATTCTGTGACTCTGTGGAAATTCCCTACACAGATGTAGATTAGCGATTCATATATAACTTAGATTGAAAAGAGTTTCTTGAGGCCATTTCAGGTTGAATAACTTCGACATAATCACCAAACCGGTATGAGTCAAAAACAGGGCTTGAACCTCTATCCTCAGGACCCTAAGGTTAAGGGTAGGATCAAATGAGATAATCTGTGTAATTCTGTTGTTGTTCATTCATGTCCCGACTCTTCACGACCTCATTCGGGGTTTTCTTAGCAAAGATTTTGGAGTGATTTGCCATTTCCTTTTCTTTCTTTTCCTTTCTTTCTTTCTTTCTTTCTTTCTTTCTTTCTTTCTTTCTTTCTTTCTTTCTTTCTTTCTTTCTTTCTTTCTTTCTTTCTTTCTTTCTTCCTTCCTTCCTTCCTTCCTTCCTTCCTTCCTTCCTTCCTTCCTTCCTTCCTTCCTTCCTTCCTTCCTTCCTTCCTTCCTTCCTTCCTTCCTTCCTTCCTTCTTTCTTTCTTTCTTTCTTTCTTTCTTTCTTTCCAGGGCAATGGGGGTTAAGTGACTTGCCCAGGGTCACCCAGCTAGTAAGTGTCAAGTGTCTGAGGCCAGATTTGAACTCAGGTACTCCTGAATCCAGGGCCAGTGCTTTATCCACTGTGCCACCTAGCCGCCCCCGCCATTTCCTTTTCCAGCTCATTTTACAGATTAGGAAACTGAGGCAAACAGGGTTAAGTGACTTGTCCAGGATCACCGGGCTAGTAAGTGTCTGAGGCCAGATTTCAATTCAGGAAGATGAGTCTTCATGACTCTAGGCCTGAACCTCTTTGCACTGAGCCACCAAGTTGTGACATCAGTATAAAGTGCTTTGCAAAGTTAAAGCACTAGATAAAAAAGTATTATTATTCGGGGGAAGGCACCACTTGTGATTTCCCCTATAAATACAGATCTACAACTGTTCTACAACTGAAGATAACCTTAGAGAGTTGGCTGGGGACACTGAAATCTTAAGTAACTTAACCAGAGTCCCACAGTTATGTGTCAGAGGTAAGACTTAAAGTCAGGTCTTCTTGATTACTCCATTGCACCATTCTACTTCCTATTTCTTATTAATTTCAAGTTTCTCCCTAAAGACAAGCAGAGATTTTGGTCAGGACTGGATGAGCACTTTCTCTTCCGTGTGCATGTGTCTATACTTTATGCTTTGGTGTTGGGAGAAGAAAAGGAGAGGATGGAAAGGGACGCCATGTCCAATAGTTTTTGGGAGGTCTTGAATCATCATTCTAGCTTAGCATAGTGCCTGGCAGACAGTAGGCACTTAATAAATGTCTACCGATTGATTCTGCATGGACATTTTACATTTATTTCCTTTTTATAATTTTTTTTTTTTTTTTTAGTGAGGCAATTGGGGTTAAGTGACTTGCCCAGGGCCACACAGCTAGTAAGTGTTAAGTGTCTGAAGCCGGATTTGAACTCAGGTATTCCTGACTTCAGGGTCAGTGCTCTATCTATGGCGCCACCTAGCTGCCCCATGCTTGGTTAACTGAAAGCCTATTTTCTGTTCATATTAACCTCCCCTGACTCATGGAATAATAGTTTTAAGAAAAGACTTTGACATTCCAGAGATAAAGAACCAAATGAGAAGAAGGGAATATAGCATTTGTAAAGCCTCCCAAAAAGATTTTGTGGAAAATTTTCCCTGACTTGGGTCTTTGTAACATGCAAATCTCTTTCTCTCAATTAACTCATTGTGACTTTTAAAAAATGTAGCCAGGTCATATAAGATTTTGCAAACTCAGTGTTTAATTTAGAACCTTACTTAGTTTACCTATAGAGTCTATTTGACTAAGTTTGTTTTGTTAGGGGGTATATGGGATTATGATTCTGTTTATTTTTTTCAACTTTTATGATATTAAAGGAAGCATGGGATTATGGATCTTTTTTTAACTTTTATAGTCTAAAATATATAAGATTACAACATGCAAAAGAATTATCTCTCTGCCATAATTTTGTCTATAAAAAGCCTCTTTAGAATCCCAATCTTTGTTCAGGGTTAATTTTTCTGAAGTCTGAATCTGTGCTTATGCAAAAATAAAACTTAGGGTTTTACCTCTATAATTTCTGTGTTGTAGTAGATTTATTTAGGCAGCAGTAACCTACTATATGAACTCAGAAAAGGGATTATTTCTCCCACAATGATTAGTTAACTTGCTGATTCCTTTTCACAGGAAACCATATTTCTTGGAAGAGAGAGAGACAGAGAGAGAGAGAGAGAGAGAGAGAGAGAGAGAGAGAGAGAGAGAGAGAGAGAGAGAGAGCGTGCAAGAGGATAGTTAACTGAAGCAGCTGAGTCTATGGGAGTTTGGTACGTTAGAGGAAGAACTCAGATTACTTAGAAAGAATCCAACCACATCCTCTTACCCGAGCTTCAGTTTCTATTGGTTTGATGAAAGGTGACCCACACATAGTCTGTGTCTTTATCACATGATCATCAAGTAATAGCTGAATGTCATCAATTGCACATAGGATATTCATGTCCTGCAAATACAAAGATTCCCCCCCCCCAATTCTAATTAAGGATATTGCAAGAACAAAATGCTCAATATGGTCATTCATGTTAATAACAATAACAATAACAATGTCAAAAGTAGATTTGGGGAGAGAATGTCACTGACTCTATTTTGTGCTATATTTGCTGTTATTGTGTAGATTACTAAATTTCTTCTTCTATATCTCCCTTCCCCTAATCACTTTGAGGCTTTAGAAGAAAACTCAGAATTTTGAATAGTTCCCAGGAACTCACTCATTTTTTGTAATCCTATCTAATAAGATACACACACACACACACACACACACACACACACACACACACACGCAGGCACACACCTACTCACCCAGGTAGAGTAGGAGCTTAACAAATGAAAATAACTGGCTGAGTTTTCTTTTTTCTAGTGTAAATGGCTATGCTAAAGAATTTGTAAAAGTTTAAACATGCTTTTTCTTGTGCTAAAAATGTACCTTTCTCCACCTAGATGCCCTATCTGGTCTTACCCCAAACTCTCTGAGTCATGTAATGTGCTTGGCACTATGCTTAGCACTTTCTTATTATTATCTCATTTGTTCCTCCCAACAACCCTGCAAGGTAGGTGCTATTAACATTCCATTTTACAGATGAAGAAACCGAGGCAGAGAGAGGTTAAATGACTTGCCCAGGGTTTTACAGCTAGGAAGTATCCAAGGTAGAATTTGAACTCAGATCTTCCAGATTGAGCCCTGTTCTTTATCCACTGTACCATCTAGCTGATGATAAGAAATACTCTGGCTCTGTTTCTTCTATCAGTGGGACAGGAACCTATTTCTGTTGCATATAATCAGTATGTCCTGGTATAATGGAACTTTTATTCTCCTGCTTGAAAATAGATTTTAAGTGATTAATTTTTCCATCCCCACCCCCCATGATGATCAGAGCATAAATATATACACAGAGGTCACAGCTAATCCAATGAGATAATGCATTTGAAAGCACTTGGAAAAATACAAAGTGCTATAAAAATATAAGGGATTATCACTATCATTAATCATCTGTTCTAGTGCTCAACAAATGTGAATTTTGAAAGATGGGTGTGCATACACACAGGAACATCTCTATTTGGGTAGGAAGCCAGGAAAAATCAAGTATTCTCCCCACTTTTCTTTCCTTTCAATATTTGTATACAGGTAAAATCAACTCAAGCACTTGTTAAGCACAAAAAAGACATTGCCTTCAGGGAACTTATATTCTACTAATAAAGTTAAAATGAACATCAAGAACATTTTTAAAGTAGGAAACTGGGCACAAAAAGGCAAAAAACATGCCATTTGGGGATATTTCTGAAGGGAAAGAGATAATTTTCCATCCTCATCTTTCTCACCTCTCCCCTACAGCTTTGTCTTGGTAAGGGTGGAAAGTTCAGGGGTCAATTACATGTGTACATGTGCACATGAACATAAATAGATGAACCTCAAGCTATAATGAAGCTCCCCCCCAAAGGTGATAACCAGTCCTCACCTGCCACAAACTAGTGATAACCCAGAATGTCCAGAATATAGTATTGTTTAGTTTTAAATGACTTAATGATAATATTAATGATAACTAACATTTATTTAAATACTGCCTATGTGCTGGGTTACTGTGTCAAGTAACTTACAAATGTTATGAGATCGCTCCTGGATAAACCAGGAGTACCAGAGGATCACAGATTTTAGAAATGTCAATCTAGATATAGAATAGAGTTGGACTAGAAGAAATCTAGTCCGACCACTCATTTTATAGATGAGTGACTTGCCCAAGGTTATACAATTATCAGGTAACAGAGTCAGGATTAGAACTCAGGTCCATTGACTCTACATCTAGAGCTCTTTCTGCCATGTGTGTATGCAGCTTCCTTTGATAGCTCCCCTGAGAGAACATGGGCTCTTTCAGCATAGGAATTTTTTTTTAGTTTTGTTTTTTATGATACTAGAACTTATATTTTATAATTATATTATAATAGAAATAATATAATATAAATTATATTATAATTACAATATATAAGATAATATAGATTATATTATAATTCTATTATAGTATAATTTATATTATATTAGGTGGGTACTTGATAGATACTTGTTGATCAACTAGTTGTACCATGCTCTCTCTGGCTCCTTTATATTCACTAAGTTTCTTGTTCTTTTTCTATAGACCTTCAAGTTTTAACAACTCACTGTCTGACAGGTAGACGGTTAGAATATGAAATAAGATGTGCTTTAATGTTCAAAACTTAACAGGGAAGTGATTGTGGCTTGGTTCTTTCTCCCTTCCTGTCTCCCTCATCATGTCTATAAAAACATCACGGTCAGAATGTCTTACTAGCTTACCGTGTCCCTGTATTTTGAAAAGTTAAAAACCATGTTGGCCCATTCAGATTTCATTTTATCCATGTTTTTCTCCAGGGAATATTCCTTACTGGCTGCTGCGCTAATAGGCTCAAGTCTAAATGGAAAAAAGAAAAAGAAACAAGCCAGAAGAGGTGTTTTAGCACAGCTTTGAAGAGATTCAGAAAGCCATTGGCCTTATTAACCCCATCTTTGACCCACCAGGGAGCACATGCCCTTTATTGAAGCTATCAAGGTCTTTAAAATGATGTCTCCTGGCAGAGAAAATACAAGGATCCAAAGAAGTACCAGGTCTTACAGCCATTTTCCATTTTTATTTCCTGGCCAAGCTCAAAAAGCTAATTAATGACAGACCTAGAACCAAACCCCACATCTCCTGTATCCATCTACTGCTCTTTCTGTTATATTCTTTTGCATCTCATCTCCAGACTTTGCTGGGGGGAGGGTGAATAATCATTACTGTTTCTGTAGCTTACAGGGAATTATAAATGACAGGTACCAAGGTTCTAGGGTGGGCCGAGGGACAACTGTTTTATGTTAAAGCTGTTTTATGTCAGAAAACAGGACTATGAACTCTCACTTATCCATAATACTAATGAATGGAATCAGTGATGCAGAGAACCTCAAACAACCGTTAATCCAAACAACATCATCAGATTTCCTTTTCTAATTAGGGCTTACTGAGGATAATACCAAAATGAATTTTTTTTTTCCCTGAGCACACTTGGATTAAGAGAGGGTGGCAGCCAGCCCAGGAGTGTGTTCAAAGCCAGAGAAAGCCAGTTTGGGATAAAAATGTCAACACAAAGAATTAATAAGGCAGATTATTTCCCACACAGATAACTGTGTTAATTACATAAAGATGAACAAAAGAAATCTTATGGGAAGAGCAGGAATGCTATCATTCCCTTTTTAATAAGGGAGAAAACAGAAGGTCTGGGTTCGAGATTCACCCAATCTTTGCAAACAGTAGGTGTTTAATGTTTATTGACTTGCAGGAAGATTTATAAACAATGATAATTATAGTTAACATTTATATAGTACTTTAAGGTTTGCAAAGCATTTTACATGGATTAACTCATTTGGTCCTCACGACAACCTTATAGGTAGGTGTAATCATTAGCCTTATTTTTGTTGTTGTTTAGTCTTTTCAGTAGTGCTCAACTATTTATGACCCCATTTTCTTGTCATTTCCTTCTCCACCTCATTTTACAGATGAGGAAACTGAGGCCAACAGGGTTAAGAGACTTGCTCAGGGTCTCACAGCTAGTAAGTGTTTGAGGCCATATTTGAACTCAGGTCCTCCTGACTATAGGCCCAACACTCTATTTACTATAACACTAGCTGCCCCAGTCTCATTTTACAGATGAAGAATCAAAGGCTGAGGTTCAAGGTTCAAGGTTGCCCAGATTCAAGATATGAAATTAAATATTCCTGAGGACAAGCTAATATAATATACACTCTTGCTAATATACCAAGCCAGCGGTCCTAATTCTGAGACCACAAACTTACCAGACCTGGGAAGCCTGTGAAACAGGCTAAATTTGTGTGCTCATAACCAAACTTTCCACCACCCTTTTCCCTCAAGTGCCTAACTCCTCATTTTGCCCTAGGCCTCTCCCTATGTGGAAGGCCTAAACAACTAAAGAGTGACTCAGCATTCAAACCTAGCAGCTTTTAATAGGTTAGACGAGTAATATAAACTTATACTAAAGTCTCACCTCTCCCAGTAAGCAAAGTTCCTTTACTCACTGCTTTTCCAAATGAATCCATTATCTTATAGACTCTTAAAAACTACTAAGAATGAGAATTTCAAATTCTGACAGATACTGAGGGTGGGGGAATAAGGGAAAATCCAGAGGGTGCAGATAATTTTAAGTAATACTCTGGAGAAGTATGGGGTGAGCCTTGAATCCAACCGGGAGGACCACTGTCTGCAATTCGTGTCCTAAATGTTCTGCCATTCATAGCCCTGAGTAATATGTGGTAGAAAAAACCAAGAGAGTGGCATCAATTATGGAGAAAAGTCAATATTTTAAAATATCAGGTATAGTTGGAAGAACATTGGACTTAAGAGGCAGAAAACTGTTTCAAATCCCAATTCAACCAATTTCTCTGAATTCCCTCATCTTTAAAATGAGAATAATAACTATTTAACCCATAGGGTTGTTGTGGGGATCAATAAGGTTCTGTACAATGTTCTCTAATTAGAAAGTGAAATAGAACTTTGAATTTGAGAGTTAGAAGATAGGGCAGCTAGGTGGCACAGTGGATAGAGCACAGGCCCTGGATTCAAGAGGACCTGAGTTCAAATCCGGATTCAGGTACTTTACACACTTACTAGCTGTATAACCCTGGGCAAGTCACTTAACCCCAATTGCCTCACCAAAAAAATAAAAATAAAAAGAAGATAGAGTACCAGTCTAATAAGTAGTAAATTACCTTGGGCCTCTCTGAGCCTCAGTTTTCTCACTTATAAAATGGGAACAATGATGCTTTCCCCTAGCCTACCTTTTAGGTTTGTTGTAAGAAAAATGCTGGTGCTATAAAAATGACTTCAGTTCAGTAAACATTATTGGTTCCTACTAGGTACTGTTAGGTACTGTTAGTCACAAGGAACCCCAAAACAAAACTAAACAGTCACTGCTCCCAAGGAATGTATATTCTTGGACCTAGGGAATTGGAGGTCAGGGCAACATTTCAGAGATAAGTAAATGCAGAGTCATTTAGCTTCCCTAGTCTTAAATTTCCTTATTTGTACAAATAATCTAGAAGGTTCTTTTCAACTCTAAATTCTACGATTTATTATTTCATTCCTGAAACAGGTGGCATGGGGTATTTGAAGGCAGAAGGGAAATTCAGAAATATCCCACTTTTCATTTTAAGGGATTTTCATTTTTAATTGGGGGTGGGGTGGCGATTGTTTTTCATTGTCTCATCTCAATATCTCAATCATATATTTACAGCTGGTAATTAATACTTTGTTAACCGCTAATGATCCAACATGAACCTTATTAAAAATATGAAAGAAGTTTAAGCTAAATGTAAAAAAAGAAAGAAAAGAAAAGAGAGGAAGGAAGGAAGGAAAAAAGGAAACGCACAGATAAATGGCATCTCACAATTCTTTTTGCTCTATGAAGACAATCATCTAAAGGAAGAGTTCAATCACTTACTTATCAGTAAACTTGCCGATCCCAAATTCCAGCATGTTTAAAAGACAAGTTGTTTCATCTGGTTTTATTTCAGTGCCCACTATTTCACTGATCTAAAATAAAGGAAGAAAACAGATTAGATCACAGTAACAAGAGCTAACACTGAGCACTTCTTATAATACTTGGAAGGCTTCCAGCATGAAGCTCAGTCATGTCCAACTCTTCTTAAACCCTTCTGGGGTTTTCTTAGCAAGGATACTGGAGTGATGGCCAGGATCACATAGCTAGTTGATTGGTTGTTGTCCTTCGTTCTTGAAGATGACAAGAATAACATCACTATGTTGGGGGCACATACAATGTGTCTGACTGTAGTTGATCGGACCAGTATGAACTCAGAAGGCTGTACCACAAGACAGGCACAAATGGTTCATGCGCATAAGTGTCTGAGAACAGATTTGAACTCAGGAAGATAAGTCTTCCTGACTCTAGGACTCCATCCATTGTGCCATCTAGCTACCCTGCAGCATAAAGATCTGAGGTAGGATCAAATCCTACCTCTGAAGCTTACTAGTTCTGTGACCTTGTACCTGTGACCTCTGTGACCTTGTTTATTAACTTCTCTATGTCTCAGGCAACTCCCTAAGACTTATCTAAATTTGCTACCTCTTCTGGTAGCAGAATTGTTTTCCCCACAAAAGGTTATGTTTAAGGTTTGGAAAGTTATGTATGTTACTTCATCATGACAACCTTGTAAGGTTGGTCCTACAGATGAGAACACTGAGGTCAAGAGTTTAAGTGACTTGACTATGGAACATATATTTAGTAAGTGTTAAAGAGAGAATTAAAAACCAATTCTTTCCTCATACCAAGTCTAGGCCTATTCTCCATACACCAAAAGGATTTTTCATGAGATGAGGCCAGAAGGTAACCTATATGGTTTGTTTTAAGGCAATGGGAATTGCACCAACACCACTATCTCATATGCACAAATATTTCCTTCTCCAAGTTCTGTAGCATGGAATTGTGCCTTTAGAGGTTCATGCTGGTGGCTTAAGTACTGTCTTCTCCAGATTCCTCTTTTACAATATAAGTTTTCCTGTGAGGGGCATCACACTGGCAAAAAATGGAGTCAATGAGTTGAATGTTCAGTAAGAGTAGGGACTTGCGGGGGGCAGCTATGGGGTGCAGGGGATAAAGCACCAGCCCTGGATTCAGGAGGACCTAAGTTCAAATCCAGCCTCAGACACTTGATACTTACTAGCTGTGTGACCTTGGGCAAGTCACTTAACCCTCATTGCCCTGCAAAACAAACAAACAAACAAACAAAAAGAGTAGGAACTTGGAGAAACCTGAGAGCCCTTGCAGCAGGTAGGAAATGGGGAAAATGGGGGGAAGGGATGCAGGTCACATCATGGGGAGAGACAGGGCAGGGAAAAAGACCATAACAAAGCAATCACCAAAGACACACATCAGGATTTCACAATTTTTCCAGAATTTGGGTAGATATGGTAGAACCAAAGAAGGTTGGGTCAGAAGGGATCTTAGAAATCCTCTCTATCCACCCTCCTCATTTTATAGGTAAAGAAAATTAGGGCCTAGAAAGACTTGACTTGCCCCAAATTACCTAGTACCAAATTGTCCAATCACCTTATTTATTTTTTCTTTTTTGGTGAGGCAATTGGGGTTAAGTGACTTGCCTAGGGTCACACAGCTAGTAAGTGTTAAGTGTCTGAGGCTGTATTTGAACTCAGGTCCTCCTGACTTCAGGGCCGGTGCTCTATCCACTGCGCCACCTAGCTGCCCCTCAATCACCTTATTTTTGAAGCACTCAAGAGCAAGAAATCAGGTTGCCTTAGCATTTCTCATTCCCTGTGTCTCATATTAACTATCTTCAGGAATGTTAACATGTATAGAGAGTTTTAAGGTTTGCAAAAGGATTTTTGACTTGATCTTTATAATAATGGTGTAAGGTAGATGCTCTTATCACCACTTTACAAATAAAGAAACTGAGCCTTAGAGAGATTAAGTGACTTGGTCACACATCTAATAAATATCCAAAGCAGGATTGGTTGGTGGCTCCAAGTTCAGAACTCTAACCACTATACCATCTGTCTTCTGCATTTCTCAAACCAAAGGGTCAGGTAGAAACAATATAGTGACTTCCTTTAGTCACATAGGAAGCTTTCTTCTGCTCTGCTCTACCCCCTCCACCCCTCCCCTCCCCAGCCCCCCCAGACCAAATTCCTTATTGAAACAAAGAGGAAAGTTAAGCTAGAACCCACTCTCTCACCACCTCAGCTTATCCTTCCTCTTTTAAAACCAGATAATGACAACATCAAAGTCCTCATTGGAAACCCAAGCAGCCTTTTGCTTCATATCCTAAACATAGGGCATGAAGCTTTCCCACACTAGCTAGGGTCTCCATCAGGCATGGATTCAAGATAGTTCTTATAGGAGGCAGCCAATCATCAGAGAGGATCTACTGTAGCTGAATGAGACCTCAAAAGGTCCTGTAATCCAACCCCCTCATTTTACAGATTAAAAACAAAAAGAAAAACAACTGAGACCTAGAGAAGTTAAGTGACTTAAGGTCATACACATAATAAGCACCAGATGTGGTGTTTGAATCTACATCTCTTGATGCCTGAGTCAGTGTTTCTTCTACTTTTCAACAAGCATTTATCGAGTACTATGTGTGAGAAAATAATGGGTTTGGGGACACCCAGAGGCCCCACCAGCTTGAGGATTATATTAAAATTGATTAGATTGACTTTGCTGATTGACTCACTTGGATTTAACTTGATTGGAACCACACCTACCTGAAGACCTGGCCCTCAGGGGGTGTGTTCTCTGAACTCTGACCTTAGCATGTTCTGCTCATGGACTGCCCTCAAGTCCAGTGAACTGATGGATTTGGGTGATGCTAGCTAATTAACTTGAAGCAGTGTGTAAGGACTACCTCTCTTCCGGACCCAAAGGGAGCTTCCACTCGAAGTTTGGCTCTCAAATATGCTCATGGAGGGGGACTTGGAGGAAAAGCAGGTCAGGCTGATTTCTAGGCTAGATAGGCCTTTTCTGAACTTTCTGAACTCCACATGTTCTGTCTTGACTAATATCTAATATAGTTTAATAAATGCTTAATGCCTAAAAATGGTGCTAAAGCTTCTAATTTATAAATAACAAATATATTAGAAACCCCAGCTAATTTTCCCCAAAGTTGGGACAGAAATAAGGCGACCACATATAGTTTTGCTTGCCACATATGCTTACAAGAAGGGCAGCTAGGTGATACAGAGGAAAGAGTTCTGAGCCTGGAGTCAGGAAGATTTATCTTCCTAAGTTCACATCTGGCTTAAGACACTAATTAGCCATGTGACCCTGGACAAGTTACTTAACCCTGTTGGCCTCAGTTTCCTCATATGAGCTAGGGAAGGAAATGACAAACCACTCCAGTATCTTTGCCAAGAAAACTCCAAATGGGGTCAGGAAGAGTTGGATACAACTGAAATGACTGAACAACAATAAAAAATGTCCCTTGCCTCTTTTTTTTTAAATTTAATTTTTGGGGGGTGGGGCAATGAGGGTTAAGTGACTTGCCCAAGGTCACACAGCTAGTAAATGTCAAGTGTCTGAGGCCCTATTTGAGCTCAGGTCCTCCTGAATCCAGGGCTGGTACTTTATCCACTGTGCCACCTAGCTGCCCCCAAAAATGTCTACAAGAAATTTATATTCTACTTAGGGGAAAACATGTGCCCAAATGATATATGGAAGCTATTAAAACTTAAAACTTGCATTAAGGCTTTAGTGACATATTGTACAATATCATCTTCATCATCGCCATAGCATCTACTATATGCCAGGCACTGTGTTGATCATACAAAGTAAAATATATACAAAGTAATTAGGGGGAGATGGTAGGGACGGGCAGGTGATCAGAGATGGATTCATTTAGAAAGTGACACGAACTGAATTTCAGATGAGATTTTCACCTTTCCTATTGTATGGTTTTCACCCCATGAGAAAACCAAGGCACCAGCTTCTAAGCAACATTGTTCTGTAATATTGTTCTCCTGAACTATGAGGCCCAAACCAACCATTTCTCTGCAGTATAATGTCAATATACGTGTGTGTATGTATATGTACATATGTACATATGTGTGTATATATATGCCTATATATACACACACGTGTGTGTGTGTGTGTGTGTGTGTGTGTTGTATATGTGAGATACCTAGAGGGAAAGGGAGAGAGGGAGAAAGTATAGCTATCACTTGATTACAACCCCACCTATAAAATGGATGGATTAAATTTAGTACTTGCCTAGGGCAAAATCAAGAAGTATGCAGAATTTGTCTGTGATGCCCTCCTTTCAGTGCCTTTTTTACTGCCTGCTCATCCCACCCGCCAGGCATCCAGGTGGCCTATCAGGGAGAATATCAGTTCTCTCCTCCCCCATGTTCCTCTGTGCCAGACATTCCACCATTCTGGTGGCTTAAGCATTTCCCTCTCTAGATCTCTCTTTCACAATATAAGTATCCCTTGAAGGTGCACTGCATTGTTATCAGTTAGTGACCCAGGCCTTAGGAGTCTTATATTCTTTCATCTTCTAGGACAATGACATTTCCCTCACAGTACTCATCTCCTCAGGGTTAGGCTCTCTGTGCCTTATAGAGGCATAGTTTAACTAAGCTGAGTAACTAAGGCAGGCTGATATACTTGGAAAAGAGTGGAGAGAGCCATGGGCTCACCTGTCTACCTTCCTTCCTGTCTTCCTTCCTGTCTTCCTTCCTGTCTTCCTTCCTGTCTTCCTTCCTGTCTTCCTTCCTGTCTTCCTTCCTTCCTTCCTTCCTTCCTTCCTTCCTTCCTTCCTTCCTTCCTTCCTTCCTTCCTTCCTTCCTTCCTTCCTTCCTTCCTTCCTTCCTTCCTTCCTTCCTTCTTCCCTTTCCTTCCTTCCTCCCTCCTTCCCTTTCCTTCCTTCCTTCCTTCCTTCCTTCCTTCCTTCCTTCCTTCCTTCCTTCCTTCCTTCCTTCCTTCTTCCCTTTCCTTCCTTCCTCCCTCCTTCCCTTTCCTTCCTTCCTTCCCTTTCCTTCCTTCCTTCCTCCCTCCTTCCCTTTCCTTCCTTCCTTCCTCCCTCCTTCCCTTTCCTTCCTTCCTTCCTTCCTTCCTTCCTTCCTTCCTTCCTTCCTTCCTTCCTTCCTTCCTTCCTTCCTTCCTTCCTTCCTTCCTTCCTTCCTTCCTTCTTTCCTTCCTTCTTCCTTCCTTCCTAGGTAATATGTAATATGTGTGCATTCTGACAGTGACTTTCAGGCCCAAATATCATCCCCACATTTGTAGCACATCCCATTACTGATTCCCATTGTGGTGATTCCAGGACAGCCAAGAACAGAGGATAACTCATGGTGGTCTATTAGGATCCTTTTCAAAACCCTCAAATCACAGCCTTTTCAGTACATAGGGTCAGTCCTCCAGAATGATCTTTCAAAGGACTTTTCAATCTAGTTCTTAGGGTCTATGATTCTAGCCACACAGTGAGATATATTTCAGTCTGTTTTCACACCACACATCACCCTCGCACTTGAGTGTATATAAAAATCCCAACTATTTTTAGGTAGAATATTTGTTATTCGTATTTATAGAATCCCAAGGTTGGAAAGAAAATCAAAAGAGGTTTTCCAATGGAGGGGTACAGTACTTAGGTACTTAGACCAATTCAAAAAGGTGATTATCTGGCTTCCTTTATGACAGCCTGGGCAGGCGCCTCAAGTCTAGGGAGCTAGAGGGCTAGTCTCCTTCATGGAGGAGTTTTCATTTGTATCTAAACTAATATCTCTCTGTTATTGAAGTCTCTCATTCCCAGGTTGGGCATTCTCTATATAGCCTTTATCTGAAAGGCAGCTCGGTATAGTAGATTGGGTGTGGACTATGGAGTCAGGAAGACTTGTGTTCAGATCCTAAGAAACACTAGATGGATGACTCTGCCTGGGTCAGTTATTCCATCTTAGTTAGCCTCAGTTTCCTTGTGAGTAAAATGGAGATTCTAATAGAATCCATCCCACAAGATTGGGAGCAAAGGAGATAATATATAAGTAACATGCTTTGCAAATATTAACATATACTATCTAGTAAGTATTATTATACTACTCTTTTCATCTATTTGGAAATGGTGACAAGGTCACTCATCAGTCTATGCCATGGCCCTAGTCTTGCATAGTGAGTGGTTTTGCAATCTTAAAAATTATTGAAGACCCCAAAGAGCTTTTGTTTATGTGGATTCTACTGATCAACCTTTATCATATTAGGAATTAAACCATTTTACTATTTTTATGAAAAGAGCTTAGTCTTTATGGATCCCTTGAAAGGGTTTTGGAAACACCCAGGCATCCCCAGACCACACTTTGAGAAACATTGCTCCTACATAGTCATCCCTAGTTGGCAAAATTACAAAGCTCAGCCTGGTTGATTATATTGCTCTCTCTGTTTTTTTTTTCCCCATGATGATTGGGAAGTGATAGCAGGGACAAGGGCAGCATGAGTTATGGAAAATACTCTTGCTCATCATCTGTTTCACGATCATCATCACCCCAATCTCCTCCTATCCCATGATCTCAAAGCCTCAGTAAGAGAAAAAGGAACTCCTTTCTAAAAAAGAAGTCTGGGAGGGGCAGCTAGGGGGCACAGTGGATAGAGCACTGGCCCTGGAGGCAGGAGGACCTGAATTCAAATTCAGCCTCAGACACTTAACACTTACTAGCTGTGTGACCCTGGGCAAGTCACTTAACCCCAATTGTTGCACAAAAATAAAAGTCTGGGGATCTCTGTTCCAAAAGGCTGCAAGAACTTTAGAAATTAGCATTAGGTTGAGGGGAGGAAGGCCACTAAATGCTAAGGAGGATTGTAGAAGGGACCTGTTTCCAGTGCCTGTCCTTCATCCCTTTATTGCAGGCAATAGCCAGGACAGGGAGATGCATCTTGAATTTGTCAATCTTGAATTTGACATTTTCTGCTACACGCTTGGGTCCGGGAAGGTCACTCAGAGTCTTGGTTAGTTTGTACATTGTCCTCCACATGTTGCCCACTTCTTCAGTGATTTCTTCAGCATTTAGTGTGTACAGAGGCCCTGCAAGGGTAGGGAAGGGGAGTTTCAGGTTATAGAAGTGTAAAGATATAAGGAAGGGAAGTTTCAGGTTATAGAGATACAAGTCACATGTTGTAAACCCCAATTCTTTGAACAATGCCTACCTCAGAAGGGAACAAAAATAATAACTATTTATAGGGACAGAGGGAACAGACCTATGATTCAGTTGGTATGGGAAACTGCCTCTATCAATGCTGGTCAGCCCCCTTCTCTGTAAATTAAAAGTCTTAGTTGTTTAGAGTACTGAAAAGTTAAGTAATCTGCAACCAGGTTCACAAAGCCACTATCTGTCACCAGAAGGACTTGCCTCTGACTGGTTATCTGCTACTATACCACATTCATTATATGACACTTGAAAGGTCACGAAGCACTATCCACCATGTCATTTGAGTCCCACAACAATTCTGTGATGTAGGTGTTACAGATATTATTATTCTCTTTTTATAGACGAGGTTAAGTGATTCATACAGAGCTAGTTCATCTCAGGCAGAATTTGAACCTAGCTCTTTCTGACTCCAATTCCAGGGCTCTATCTACTAAAGTATTTTTTTTTTTTTGCTGGGCAATGGGGGTTAAGTGACTTGCCCAGGGTCACATAGCTAGTAAGTGTCAAGTGTCTGAGGCCAGATTTGAACTCAGGTACTCCTGAATCCAGGGCCGGTGCTTTATCCACTGCGCCACCTAGCTGCCCCCTCTACTAAAGTATTTTAATTTCCTGTTCACTTATATTTTCCCTGTGCTTCAGCTATTCTTTAGTAGTACAGAAAAAAAATTCATCAACTAATAAACATTTATTAAGCATTTATTATTATCCAGGCATTGTGCTAAACACCAGGGATACAAAAAGAGGCAAAAGATAATCCTACCCCACAAAGAGCCTATGATCTAATGGAAAAGGTGTATAAATCCTTTCTAGTTTTAAGGGAGCAGTATCATTGAGCAGCTGATCATTTTCAGTGCTGCCAAGGGTTAATGCAGCTTCCAAAATGTGCCTCAGTCACAAGGAATTATCCTCCATAGATTTGCCCTGGGTCATATGGTGAATGCTAGTGAATGAAGAGGCAAGAAAGTAACCCTCTGCCTCTTAGTCCCAGGTTCTTTCTTTATTCTGGGCTGCAGAGCCACCACCTGAGGTTGGGTGGTGTTAAGGAACTGTGAAAAGATGTCCTCATAGAGATGGAAAATCACTATGCCTAGAATGACTGTTGCAAAATGAAAGTGTGTTCACTTTATTCTTTCTGTCTGTCATATCTGCCAGGGCAACGATGGCCCCATTCTGGAAACTTGAGTTTGCTCCTAAAGGAAAAGGCATCATCAGGGGGCAGCTAGGTGGCGCAGTGGATAAAGCACTAGCCCTGGATTCAAGAGGACCTGAGTTTAAATCCAATCTCAGACACTTGACACTTACTAGCAGTGTGACCCTGGGCAAGTCACTTAACCCCCATTGCCCTGCAAAAAAAAAAAAAAAGGCATCATCAGGTAATAGGAGCTTAACTAATAGCTGTGCTGGAACACAACCAATTCAATCTATAATGAAATGAGGAGTTGGATTAAAGTAGGGTTCCCCCTGCCACATTACTCATGTTTTGAGAAAAGAATCAGAACAAAAGGGAAAAACCAAAAGAAAGTAGAAACAAACACAAAAATGAACAAAAAAGTGAAAATAGTATGCTTCTATATGCATTCAGACTCCATGGTTCTTTCTCTGGATGTGGAGAG
This sequence comes from Dromiciops gliroides, assembly GCF_019393635.1. Lineage (NCBI taxonomy): Eukaryota > Metazoa > Chordata > Mammalia > Microbiotheria > Microbiotheriidae > Dromiciops > Dromiciops gliroides. The sequence goes on along the minus strand of NC_057861.1, from coordinate 545,034,892 downwards.
CATTTTCCTTTATGAATCTTGGGGAATTGTCTTGGATCAATGTATTAAAGCAGTGCTTCTTAACCGTCTGGCGAAGCCTATGGGTCCCTTCTCAGGGTATTGTTTTTAAATAATTGGAGGAAGTGCTTAATTTCAGTTAGAGGTGAGTAAAAATAAGGACATTAATTCATAGACCTCTCCAAATCTATCCACAGACACCCCACCCCCCCAACCTCAGAATCCCCAGACTAGATGGATCTCTAAGGTTATTTTTCAGCACCCCCAGAGAGGGGAAAGAAGGGAGGTAGATCAGGATAGGGGGATATTCGTATATCTTTAATCACATCTGACTGAAAGGGATCATTGAAGAGAAAGGATAGATGCCAATGGGTCTGAATAGACCCAGTTGGACTCTTGGTCGGAGTGAGGTTCACTCACAAACAAGCTCATTTATGCCTCTTACCAGAAATGCTGGTTTTGATTGGGCAAATGTGTTTCACTGGGGTGTGGGTAGTTTACAGGTTGACTCTAGGTATGGAAATTTAGCATAATGGAGTGTGATACAGTGGAGAGAACACTAGACACAGGGAAAGAGAGGCCCGGGCTCAGGTTCTGACTCAAGACACTAGTTGGACAAGTCACTTAAATCTCAGTTCCTTCATCTGTACAATAAGGAGGGGCAATCTATGACATTTACCAGGTAGTGTAGTGGCTATGGCTAGAATGTTGGATTTAGGGTCAGAAAGACCTGAGTTCAGATATTTATTAGCTGTGTGACCTTGAGCAAGTCATTTAATATCTCTGAATCTCTGTTTCCTCATCTGTAAAATGAAGATAAAAAATAGCACTTACAGGACAGGGTGGTTGTGAGGATCACATAAGATAATATATGTAAAGCACTCTGCAAATCTTAAAGGTATGTAAAAAATGCCATGTATGTGGGATTTGGAGTCAGAGGTCCTGGGTTAAAATCTGGCTCTACTGCCTGCTTGCTACCTGTGTGACCTTGGGCAATTCACATCATGTCTTTGAGACTCATTTTCCTCATCTATAAAAATGAGTGGCTTAGAATAGATAATTCCTAAGGTCTTTAAAACTCTAAATACTATGATCCTGAAGGTAGGGGTGTGTGTGTGTGTGTGTGTGTGTGTGTGTGTGTGCGCACATTTATATTTATTTCATAACAAGAGTTGATGGAACCCTTCTCCTTTCTGCCACCTGCTTTTCTGAGTCATCATTCTACCTGCCTGGCTTCTGAAGGATCAGGCTGAGGCAGTTACCCTAATTTGTGATAACCTGGAAATAGTCCTACTCTCTCCACCCTAGTCTCTCAGTCTCAATCTCTTTCTTACTCTCTCTGTCTGTCTGTCTCTGTCTGTCTCTCTGTCCACCTCTGTTTTTCTCTGTTTCTCTCAGTCTGTCTCTGTCTTTCTGTATGCCTCTGTCTTTTGCTCTCTGTCTCTCTATCTGTCTCTCTCTCTGGGTCTCTGTCTATCTTTGTCTCCCTGTCTCTGTCTGTCTATCTCTCTTTCTTTTTCTGTCTCTCTGTCTGTCTCTCTGTCTCTCTCTGTTTCTGCCACCCTGACTTTCTGTCTCTCTCTCTCTCTCTCTCTCTCTGGGTCTCTGTCTCTCTCTCTGTTGCCTCTTTTTCTCCTCCCTCTCCTCATCTTCCAGATCTGTCCATTTCAGTATCACTTGTCCTCACCATTCATCCACTCCTCTGATTTGGTGAAGAAGTTATAAGCTGTCATCCAGAGCTGTTCAAAAGGCACTTTGTTGGTCATCACCACCTGCAGAAGGGGGAACTTACTCTTCTCCTTTTCTAATAGCTCCTCCTCTTTGTTGATTGCCTGTGAAAAGTAAACAACACTATCAACCATTTGACCATCAATGTCCTCTTCCCAGACTCCTAAATCACCTGGTCCTGCCTCAGCCTAGAGGCTTCCAGTGGCTGGGTGCTCTGATATTCTGCACATCAAAATCCACAGTCTCTCACTTTCCCCCTAGAGAGATCTAGAGAGCTTAGATCTAGAATTGGAAGAGGCAACCAGGGTCATCTCATCCAACCCCCTCATGTTACAGATGAGGAAACTGAGGCCCAGAGAAGTTAAGTAACTTATCTAAAGTCACAAGGGTAATAAGCATCATGTGGACTCTTCACCCCTTCTTGAGGCAGAGTCACAATTCCAACTTTAATTTTTTTTTAAGGGGCAACACGGGTGTTAAGTGACTTGCCCAGGGTCACACAGCTAGTAAGTGTCAAGTGTCTGAGACTGGATTTGAACTCAGGTCCTCCTGAATCCAGGGCCGGTGCTTTATCCACTGCGCCACCTAGCTGCCCCCACAGTTCCAACTTTTAATCATGACAGTGACAGGTACCAGAAAACACAAGAAGTCATTTAACCGGTTCTGGATTGCAAGTAGTAATATCTATGTGAGCAACAAAGTACTTTTAAGAGCCTCGGTTCTCTTCTCACCAGTGCCCTTCCCTCCCATATCACCACATCACAAACCTCAAATTCCATTAGTGCCATTTCCAGGTTTCTAGTCAACTCATTAAGTTTTTCAACATTGTTCTTCATTTCCTCCATGTTGATCACTTCCTTCTTCCTAAAGCTCTCCACTTCCTTGGAGTAGTTCTCAAGTCTCCCCTCAAATTCAGCACACCTGAATCAAAGACAACCCCAGTCATCGACCCAGTTTCATATCAGTACAGTTTTTCTATATTGAAACCATAGTTTCTGTATCAGTAAAATGTGGAATTCAAAATGTGGCTTAATCCTCTCACAGGATTATTGTGAAGATAAAATGAAATCATTTGTGTTTAATCAATGCTAAATATGTAAAGTCATATAGAAATGTAAAAGGAACGTTTGGCACAATGGATAGAGAGTCACCCTTGGAGTGAGGAAGGCTGGGGGTCAGCAGCTGCCTCTGGCACTTATAGGATGGGTGACCCTTTCTGTGTTCTAGCTAGTAATGTCAGACTCAAGTACAAACGAGTTCACTACATGAGGATCCCTGAAGGACAGATTGACTTAGAAAACCTCTTATTTTTTGTTTGTTTTTCATTTTTTTGTGGGGCAATGAGGGTTAAGTGACTTGCCCAGAATCACACAGCTAGTAAGTGTCAAGTGTCCAAGGCCAGATTTGAACTCAGGTCCTCCTGAATCCTAGGCTGGTGCTTTATCCACTGTGCCACCTAGCTGCCCCCAGAAAACCTCTTATTAACATTATCTGGGTTCTACTGTGGGCAGCAGAGGAAATGGTACCAGGCCTAGAGTTGGGAAGACTCATCTTGCTGAGTTCAAATATAGCTTCAGACACTTACTAGCTGTGTGACCTTTGGCAAGTTACTTCGCCCTAAATTGGGTCACAAAGAGTCCAACACGACTGAACAACATGTTTATCGTCAATCAACAATTATTTATTCATCCCAATTATTTTAAATGAGAAATAATTCTAGGGGAATCTCTTACTGTGCTTCTAGGATCAGAGCATATCACAGGGATTTATGCCCATAGCCCTAGGCAAAAGGGCTGGGTACGTCTCTCAGATGCCAGGCTTCTCCTTCAGATTCTGACAAGTAGGTTCCAATCTTTAGGGACAACACCCCTGACAGGTATGCTTAGATCCCAAGCACAACAAAACCCACAGATGAATGAGTGCCATGCAGGGAGTGGTGTTAGGATCCAAAGTCTACCCTCAGAAATGTTTAATACTCATCAAGCTATCATGTCACTACTGCTGAGTGCTGTTAAATATTCAGTTCAATTTGGTGTACATGTATACCTGCCCATAATGAGCAAGGCATTGTGTTAGACCCTGGGGATTCAAATATAAAGAGGAAAACGTTCATTTGTAGTTCTTGAGTTGGAAGGGATCCCAGAGGCCTAAACCCAGAACCCCTCTCCTTTTACAGATGAAGAAATGGAAGACTAGGGAGGTTAGGCATTTCCCCAAGGTCAGGAGAGTTTAAAAGAGAGAGCTGGGCAGGGTTTAAACCTAACTCTGGGGCTTCTTTCACTGTCTTATGCTTCCCCCAAGTTCTGGTTGTTTTTTGTTGTTGTTTTGTTGTTGTTTTGTTGTTTTGTTTTGTGAGGCAATTGGGGTTAAGTGACTTGCACAGGGTCACACAGCTAGTTAAGTGTCAAGTGTCTAAGGCTGGATTTGAACTCAGATCCTTCTGAATCCAAGGCTGGTGTTCTATCCACTGCGCCACCTAGCTACCCCCCCCAAGTTCTGTTTTTAAGTTCTGTTCTATAAGATGGGGCTGAGGTGGGGCATATAATAGGAACACAGATAAATATAATGGGAGGTAGGGAATGATAGGCAACTGGGTGGTGCAATGGATAAAGTACAGGGCCTGGTATCAGGAAGACCTGAGTTCAAATCCAGCCTCATACATTTACTAGCTGTGTGACCCTGGAGAAGGAAATGGCAAACCACTCCAGTATCTTTGTCAAGAAAACCCCAAATGGTGTTCAGAAGAGTCAGACAAAACTGGAAAAAAAATGACTGAATAACAGCAACAGGAAATGAATAATAAAGGCAAAAGAAACATCCAAAATGTTTCAGAACTACTTGAATCCTGGAGAAGTACCTGATGGGAGGACTGAAAGAAGATAAGAAATCTGAAAGGTAAAGGTGAGGAAGGAATTGATTCTAGTCTGTGAGAGTGTGTAAATTATTCAGAGAGAGGGAGGATATGTCCATGGGACTGGGGAACTTTAGCTGAAACATAGTATGGATGAAGGGGAGTGATGTGAATTAAGGCTGTGGAAGACCTGAAATGTTAAGACTATAGAGTTTGTATTTTTTTTAATAGACAATATGGAGCCATAGGAGATGTTTGAGTAGGGGAGTGAAGTGGTCAAATCTATGCCTTGGGAAGAATTGGGGGTGGGGGGCGGGCAGTTGTACAAAGGAAGGAAAATCTATCTATTAGTACCAATATTCTCCTGGTCATGCAAGGTGATTAAGAATCAAAACTAGGAAGAATTAAAATTATGGCTCACCCAAAGGACAATGAAGAAAGAGATGGGGGGCACTAGGTGGCACAGTGGATAAAGCACCAGCCCTGGATTCAGGAAGACCTGAGTTCAAATCCAGCCTCAGACACTTGACACTATCTGTATGACCCTGGGCAAGTCACTTAACCCTCATTGCCCCACAAAAAAAGAAAAAGATGGCAGAGTTTATATACAATAGACTGGAGCATATGACTAGCAAAGAACTGCCCATAAGATGAGACACACAAAAAATAATTTAAAAGATCTATTTCCAAAAAAGGGTATCAGATATACAGGACATATGCTGCACTGGGACCTTGATAGTGTTGAGCCATCCTCTGATGGCACCCAGCCTCCATGGAAAACTTATGGGGGATATAGACATGAGTCCCATAAGGTAAGGAGGCATGAATTTGTACCATTGGAGGGAACAGTCTCTGAAGGGATCAACAATTCATTGTTGTATTGAAGATGGAATGGAGAATAGCAAGGATGGAGACAGGTAGATCAGTTAGGAAGCTTTTGCAATAGTACAGAGATGGGATGTTGCGGTTCTCAACTGAGAGTGTGGCAGAATGAACAGAGAGAAGAGATGGATAACGGGGCTTTTGTGGAGCTAGGCTCTATGAGACCTGGGGATTGATTAGATATTCATGGTAAGAATGAAGGAAAGATCAAGATGCGTCTAAGGTTATGAACCTGGGTGACTGGGAGGATGGTGGTGCCCTTTACAGGAATAGTGAAGTTTGGAGGAGGAGCAGAGTGAGAAGGAAAGATGATGAGTTCCATTTTGGGTATGGTGAATTTGTGGGACTGGTGGGATCTCCAGGGGGAAATGATCAGTGGCAGTTGGAGAACTGGGACTAGAGTTCAGGAAAGGAGTTAGGGTTGTATATATAGACTTGGGAGTCATTTCTTTTTTTTTTTGGCGGGGCAATGGGGGTTAAGTGACTTGCCCAGGGTCACACAGCTAGTAACTGTCAAGTGTCTGAGGCCGGATTTGAACTCAGGTACTCCTGAGTCCAGGACCGGTGCTTTATCCACTGCGCCACCTAGCTGCCCCGGGAGTCATTTCTGTAGGGTAAGCCATGAAGGAGAATGAGATCACTGAGGGATAGTGTGACCAGAAGAAAGGAAGAGAAGAGCCAGGAAGGAGCCTCTTCTACTTGGGGGATGGGAGATGGATGATGATACTGCAAAAAAGAATGAGAAGAGACATCCGGGCATGAGCGAATAGTGTCATGGAAGCTAAAGAGTATAAATATATTCAGGAGGAGGGGGTCTAGACTAATAGCTAATATTTATATAATACTTTAAGGTTTGCAAAGTGCTTTACAAATATTATCTCATTTGACCTTCACAACTATTCTGTCAAGTTAGGTGTTATTATTTCTGTTTTGCAGATGAAGAAACTGAGGCAGACTGGTTAAGTGTCTTTCTAGTAGTGTTTAAACAAGAACTTGAATTCAAGTTTTCTTGACTACAGGTCTGTTGCTTTACCCACCATACCACCTTGCTCCTTTATGTGAATGTTAACGGAGTATTATTGGTTTTTTTTGTTTTTGTTTTTTTTGTTTTTTGTGGTGCAATGAGGGTTAAGTGACTTGCCCAGGGTCACACAGCTAGTAAGTGTCAAGTGTCTGAGGTCAGATTTGAACTCAGGTACTCCTGAATCCAGGGCCGGTGCTTTATCCACTGCGCCATCCAGCTACCCCATTAACAGAGTATTATTGCACTGCAAGAAACAGTGAAAGAAGGGGCAGCTAGGTGGCGCAGTGGATAAAGCACTGGCCCTGGATTCAGGATTACCTGAGTTCAAATCTGACCTCAGACACTTGACACTTACTAGCTGTGTGACCCTGGACAAGTCACTTAACCCTCATTGCCCTGCAAAAAAGAAAAGAAAAGAAAAAGAAATAATGAATAGGACAAATTGGGAAAAACTTGGGAAGAAGTTTTGTACTCATCTTAAAAAGCTAACATTTTTATTGAGTCTTCTATGGGCCAGGTACTGTGCTAAGTGCTTTGCAAATATTATCTCAATTGATACTCACAACGACCCTTGGAGGTAGTGCTATTATTACTCCCATTTTTAAAAAGAGGAAATTGAGGCAAACAGAGGTTGTGACTTGCCCAAAGTCACAAAGCCAGTAAATATCTAAGGCTGCATTTGAGCTCAGGTATACCTGCAACAATGTAAAGAAAACAGCATAATGAAATGACCAAACATGACTCCAGAAAACTAATGATGAAAAGTGCTTCTCAACTTTTGAGAGATGTGATGGATTTTAGATGCAGAATTAGTCATAAATTTTCATATATATCAGATGTGTGGATTTGCTTTATTAGACTATGTGTATTTGTCACAAGGTAGGACTTTTTATTGCTAGGGGGAGGGTGGTGTGGAAAGGGGAGGTAATGATATTATAAGGGAAAAAAAGATGAAGTAAAAAATGTCAATGAAGAATTTTTTACATGTACCAAAGAAATCATAAGGAACTTTAGAGGGTGACATAGACAAGGAAGACAATTTTGGAACTACTATGATGAATTTGTTATATATATATATATATATATGTGTGTATGTGTATATATATATATATACACATAGACATGCGCACACACACACACACACACACATATATGTATATATATATTTTTTCCTTAAGACAAAACTGTATACTGTAGAGATGTTATTTCACAGGTAATCCTTTTTCAGTTCTTCTTTATATATGGAAATGTGCATGTTTGTTAATGATCATTTAGTTGAGAATAACAAAAAAAATCCTATAAAGAAAGAAGAAATCATTGGAAATGCTTTGAGAAAGCAGTTTCATTAGAGTAGAATTATCAATAGCCAGATTACTAAGAGCTGAGGAGTGAGTAGGTGGTGAGCAAACAAAGTATAGATGATTCTTTTTAGGAGTTTGGCATTGAAAGTGTAGTGGGGGGTGGCAGCTAGGTGGCGCAATGGATAAGGCACCAGCCCTGGATTCAGGAGGACCTGAGTTCAAAATCCAACCTCAGACACTTGACACTTACTAGCTGTGTGACCCTGGGCAAGTCACTTAACCCTCATTGCCCCGCAAAGAAAATTTTAAAAAAGGAAGTGTAGTTGGTGGCCCAGGGAGTCTCAATGCGGAAGATTTTGTCCTTAAAGGCACCCAAATCCATCCTAGGGGCATTTGACCCCAAAGAGGTTCAAGTTCTTTCTGCCTGTATCTCTACCTGGATTTGTGTCAGTCAATAATTTATAAAGTACCTACTATATATGTGCCAGGCACTGTGCTAAGCTAAGTGCTGGGGATACAACCCCCCCCCCCAAAAAAAACGGCAAAAGACAGTCTGTGTCCTCAAGCAGCTCCCAATCTAATGATTCCTCCAGGAAAACCTCTAACACAAATGATCAGTATAGATCCTGCCTAGAGTTTCCCCAAAAGTTGAAAACAAGGTCCCCTCCCACACATAAAAGTATTCAATGTACAATATGGGTATGAAATATGGGAAAGCTTTTATTGTACCCCACACAAAATTCACAAGATTCAAGATACTTAAAGGCATGCATGAACAAATACAGTAAACATAAAATATTCGGTTAGCTAATTATACTCATTATATTCCCCCCTGGAAGGCAAAGTCCCTTTGTAGAATCGAGAATAGATATTTCACATTCACTTCCAGCCTACATTGTCCAAGCAACTCATAACAACCACTATAAAAGTTTAGCTAACTTTAAATCTCCCACACAGTGAGTGTAAGGCTTTCTTTAATCCTTCAAGCATAGAACTGACTTCCCATTAGTCCTTTTCTCCCTTGAGAAGTATGTTAAGAAAAACCTCTCTTGTTGGGTGGCCAGCACTTGCTCTCTAGCTCAGGAACTCTCTATCCAGGTGATAACTTCCAAGACTGGGGATGTCCCATACTCCCAAGAATGAGAGAGAAATCCCTTGTGCCCCACCTTTGATGAATTCTAATATAGGAACCCAAGAGAAAGAGAGAAAAAGGGTGGAGCTTTATTCATAGAGATTCCAGAGGGAGGGGAGGTTTTGTTAGCATAGACCATCTCCCTGGATTCACCCTTGGTCAATCAACTTCAAGGGAGCTTCAGTGACTGGGTGCCAAACAGGAGTTGTGTTTCTGTGTCATTTCAGTAAGATCTTCCAGATTACTCCTGCTACAAAAGGGAGAAGTATAGGATGGGGTTCATGGGATGGTAAGGTCAAGAGCAGGTATTTTAAAGATGGAATACATCTGAAAGGAGGCAGTAGATAAGGAGACAGATTGACAAGGAGAATATTTATTTTTAAGGCAAGCACCCAAAGATACTGGAGAGTGTGTGTTTAGTTTTTGACAAGGAGGACAGATGATGTAGTGCAGTTTTAAGAGGTGAAGTATGGGGGATGATGGAGGCAAAAATGGGTAGATTTTATTTTCTCAGTAAAGCAGGGAGTGAAGTAACCTCCTGAGAAAAGTGGGGTTGGTGACTCAAAGAGAGAAAGGGTTTGCAACAATTGTTTCAAGGAGTGATAAAGAGCCAGAGATGAATAAAAGGACTACAGTACAACAGTGAAGATCCAGTTGAGATCAGAGAACCTGAATTTGTTGTGAAATCCATCAGTATCATTGTATGACTTTCTCTTTCTTCAAAGGCACGGGAATAGGAGGGAAGAAGGCAGGTAGCACGGATGGCTTGAAATTGAATAAAGGTAGGGCATGAACACTGGAAGGACAATGGAGGAGAGAACAATGGAAGCAGAAAGTTACTCAAAGATGAAACATTGGCACTTTGGTGAAATGGTTAAGTATAGGGAAGACAACAAAGAGAAGAAACTAAGACCAAAAACTAGAATGATGGGCTAAAAATAATAGGGAGAGAGGAAGGAGTTGGAAGTGAAAATGGAACACATGCTTAGGAGGAATTAGAGAGAGATAGAAGGACAAGAGATTATGATCAGAGAAGGGAATTTCCAAGTTCAAGATCATTTTAAGTTCAAGATCATAGAGTGGAAACCATTTTGGGTGGTGTCGAGGTCTAAGCTTCTTTCCATAGCTGAGATATGGTGGATTTGTAAGTAAATGGGAATGAAAAGATGGATAAATTAGAAAGATATTCAGAGACATTAATAGGCATGTTGAAGTGATCAAAGAGGAAAAGGGTTTGGGATGGAGAGGAAGACCTTAAGCTACTTACTGAAGGAAGGAAGCTCATTTTCCTAAATGAGCCAGAGACAGAAGACAATAGTAACAAGAACTCAGACAAGGCAATTAATATACACACTTGGAATATACTTCAAAGAATGAGACAGTGATGAATGATGGTGGGAGGTGTGTTCTTTTGGCTTAACAACTTGTCTTCAGGAAAAAGCCAGTTTATGAGTGACAGAAACTGGGAAGATTGTTAGAAGAAGGATGAAGGTGAGCTTATTAGCAGCATAGCAGGTGTTCCAGAAAGTACTGTGGAAGAGGAGGGCAGACAAAAACAAAGACTGAGAAAGGGCAGGGCTGAGTTGGATACGGATGACAGTGCAAGAAAAGGTAGCTAGGGAAAAGGCTTTTCATCTGGGGAGAGAGCAAATGAATCATAGGGATCAGGAACGCTAAAGGTAAGCATCTGTGAGCCACCAACATACCAAGCATGGTAAAGTTTGTAGACAAAATTGGTCTTCAGCCTCTAATTATAAACAGTTAAGATCCTGAGAATCATTACCCTTTACTTTCTCCCCAAGGTTGTTTCAGAGAAAGGGTAGATTTAGATCATTGGCAGAAAAGCAAGTAATGAAATGTTCAGAGAGCACCCTCCCTGAAGTCAAACACCTCTCTTCTGAGATACTCAAAATCACTTGTATGCAATGCAATGGTACAGAAGAGTTCCAGGGAACTCATGATAGAAGAGGATCTCCAAATCCAAGGGAAAAAAAAAAAAGAACTGTGGAGTATAGATGCTGAATGAAGCATACTATTTCTTTTGTTTTTGGTGTTGTTTTTTTTTTCTATTTTGAGGTCTTTCATCATTGCTCTGATTTTTTCTCTTATAACAGGACTAATGCAGAAATAGGATTAATGTTATTATGTATATATATGTGTGTGTATAGATATATATCTATATATATGTATATAGATATAACCTATATCAGATTACCTGCTGTCTAGGGGAGGGGGGAGGGAGGGGAGGGAGGGAGAAAAATCTGAAATTGTAAAGCTTGTATAAACAAAAGTTGAGAACTATCTTTACATGTAACGGAAAAAATAAAACACCTTATATGTTAAAAAAAAAAAGAAAAAAATCACTTGTATGGATTACATCCTCCATCACCATACCCCTTCCAGAGAAGAAAGAAGAGAAAGGGACTATTTTTTCTATTTCAAGTCATCACATATTTGTGAGTCCTTATTATTTAGCAAGCTCCCATTCAGTCAGTGCTGACCCATCTCAGCTAGGTGTCTGTTGTTGTGGGGTTAGCTTTCAAATGTGTTGTGTTAAAATTGTATTTTGCTTTGGTTACCCCTGACCATCACCCCATCCAACCCCTTCTAGTCAGGAAAGTAAATAAGTTTATAAGTAGGCGGTATGAAGGGGGCAATAGTAGGAAATAAGATTGCAAAGAGGAAGTCATCTATAAACCATCCCAAAGATAAAAGGAGCATCATTTACAAATTGTGTCATATATTAACCAAAAGTCACATCTTGGTAATAAGTGTGGAATCAGGGAAGATTCTAGACTCTGCTGTCAAGGTTTTTAATCCTATGAACACTTCCAGACATCCTCAGAATACCACAAGGTGTTGATAATTTTGAGATGATGTGGACGTGTTCATTTTAACATGACAACTTTGAAATGATATGAATTATGTTAATGAATTAACCCCAACACGGCACAGATAAGTTAGTCTGTTCCCCCCTAAAATCCTATTTTAAAAAATGAGACTTTAATCCCCCTGCGCCTCTCCCCAGCCTTCTTCCATCTCTGAGTGCTCCCAACTCTAATCCATAGTTATCTGATTGATATTCTCTGCCTCTCCCCTTCCCCATTCTCTTCCCTACCACAGCCTGCCTTCCTTCACCCCATCCCCCATCTCCACACCATCTGCCTCTGTTCACCTGTCTCCATAATTTCCGGACTGTTTGCCCCCACATCCTCTATGCCTTATTAAATTGTGATTACAGCCTCATTTCCCAATGCCATTGTGGTCTTTCCCAGAGAATACCCAAAGAACTGGGCATGCCAGCACCATTTCATAATTTTATAATTTCATAAATTAATTATCAATTTACATGTACTCATTAGATACCTTTATAAAAGTCTGGGTTTCCCCACTCGTATAAGACATTCATATACTATGACCTGAGAGTGGTATTTACTTTTTCCCATGCCAAACTGATACCTATTTCTGTAAGTTCTCTTTTATACTCCTCGAAGTACCTAATATGTTGGTAATATAGTTAAGTACCTAAATAAATACTTATTGAACAAATGAAGCCATTTTAATACTCCTGGTCAAAACCAGTTGTAAAATTAGGCAGTTGCTCAGCAGCCTAGCATGAATAGGATGGTTTTCCCCAAGAAAACATAACAATAATAACACATCATCATTTATATAGTGCTTACTATGTGTTAGGCACTGTGCTAAGATTTTACAATTATTATCTCATTTGATCCTCATAATCACCCTTCGAAGTTAGTGCTATTATTAATCTCCATTTTACAGATGAGGAAACTAAGGCAAACAGGGTTAAGTAACTTGCCCAGGGTCACACAGCTAATAAGTGTCTAAGGGTCGAGTTTGAACTCAGGTTCTCCTGGCTCCAGGGCCAGCACTCTCCACTCTCTCCAGCACTCTAGCTGCCCCATATAAATGTTAACTATCATTATTATTTTGTTGTTGTTATTTCCTCACTGGAGAGTTCCCTATGTTAATGGCATCACAGGTCCAGTCCCTATTCTTTGCTTTCAGGATAGGTTAAGGTGTTTGTCCAAAGGCACAATGAAGACAATAAATAGTAAGGACTAGAACAGTCTTTCCTTCCTCCTAAGCCTTATCAACATCCAGTCCTCTGCTGACCTCTACTGTGCAGAAGCTAACATAGACTGAAGGATGAAGTTAAAGCTAAGTAAGATCCAAAGCACCACTTGTAACCACACCATAATGTGACATATGGCTAAAGAGCTGCTGGCCTCTGGAAACAGGAGTCCATATAGGATCGTGGGAGGAGTTGGAGACAGAGGAAAGAAAAGATAATTTTCTCCTTCCTCAAGACATAGGGCTTGACAAAGCAATGATTTGTGCATAGACACAAAAGAAGCTGCTGCAAGAAATTCTGAAATAAATGGTTTGTCTTTGGTATTCTCCTGTCTCCCAGGATTCCTTTCATCACATAGCCTTTTGCTGCCCTAAGCCCGTCATAGGTGAGTCTATTCCTCTCCTCAGTGCTGGCTAAATCCTGCTAACTTGTTGAGAAGCTGGGAAGATGAGTTTGCCTTAGTCTGGTGATTGTAAATTAAAGACAGACACTCTCATTTTTCACCTGTATCATTCATAACCTTCTCAATTTTTGTAGTTGAGAAGAACTATATTGGAAAGCTGTAAGTCCCTTAATAGTTGTTGTTCCATTGTTTTTCAGTCATGTCTGACTGACTATTCGTGACCCCATTTGAGGTTTTCATGGCAAAGATACTGGAGTGGTTTTGCCATTTCCTTCTCCAGCTCATTTTTTCAGATGAGGAAACTAAGGTAAATAGGTTTAAGTGACTTGCCCAAGGTCACACAGCTAGTAAGTGCCTGAAGCCACATTTTAACTCAGATCCTCTTGACTCCAGGGTTGGTGCTCTATCCATCATTATGCCGCTCAGCTGTCCAAAGATCCTTAATAACTACTTGTTGAATGAATAAGACAGATTTTGGTACAAGTTTCTGTATCCACTGAAGAATGAGGCAATTGCTTTGCTTCATATTTACTAAGTGTTTCAAATTTTTCTCCACACTCAGATCATAGATTTAGAACTGGAGGAGATCTCAGAGACCATCCCAGTCTAACCCTCTCATTTTACAGATGAAGAAACTGAGGCCCAGGGAGGGTAAATGACTTACTTAAAGTCTCACAGGTTATTAGGAAGCTGTTAGAACAGAAGCTTTTAACTCTTTTATATCCTGCACCCCTCTGAAGCCTATGAACTCTTCAGAATAATGTTTTTAAGTGCATAAAATAGATGAAATAATAAAGGAAACCAGTTATATTACAATGTAGTTTTTTTTGTTGGTTTTTTTGTTTTGTTTTTTCAGGGCAATGGGGGTTAAGTGACTTGCCCAGGGTCACACAGCTAGTAACTGTCTGAGGCTGGGTTTGAACTCACGTCCTCCTGAATCCAAGGCTGGTGCCTTATCCACTGTGCCACCTAGCTGCCCCTACAATGTAGTTTTAAAAATATTTTTTAAAGTTCACAGACCCCATATTAAGAACTCCTATACTAGAGACAGGATTTGAACCCAGTTCTTCTGACTTCATCATCAGTCCTATTTCCATTTCCATCAGTCCTACTTCCATGCCACACTGCCTCCTACCCTGGTATCTGGGGTGGGGGGAGGAAACATCTTCCTGTAGCTGGTGATTTAATTATTGTTCATAGAGCTGCTTTTCTTCCTACATACAACCAAATGTTTCTTTTTTAAGGCTATGAGAAAAAGCATTGACATGGTAACCCATTGTACATGACCCATAAACCTATATACAGTAGTGTGCTATTGGTGTTTAGTAACCCGCTTTCCATTTTTAAGTTTAATGTGCCTTATTAACATTTTCTCCATCACTTTAAGTCTAGAAAATTATTTTATTATTTTAAAATTTTTATTTATTTATTTATTTTTGGTGGGGCAATGAGGGTTAAGTGACTTGCTCAGGGTCACACAGCTAGTAAGTGTCAAGTGTCTGAAGCTGGATTTGAACTCAGGTCCTCCCGAATCCAGGGTTAGTGATTTATCCACTGTGCTACCTAGCTGCCCCCAAAAGTATAGACAATTAACAAAATAACATGTAGCATCTGCCAATTTCTGAGGTGTAAATACTGACAATGAAAATTTGTCAACTCCCAGGAGCTTCTTCGAGCTGGCCCCAACATACCATACCACACTACAGCCTCCATGGAACATATCTTTTCTCCCCTTAGACTATAAACTCCTACAGGGCAGGGACTTTTTTTTTTTTCATTTTTGTATCCCCAGTACCTCCCACATAGTAGGTGCTTAATAAATACCAGTTAATCTGTTTCCCTCTTGTCAGGGAAAAAATAAATTCCCTCGTCATTCATTGTCTCCAGTTCCTGACATCTCAAAACTCCATGAGACAGGAAATAAAATGGAGAGAGGAAAATAAAATTGAGAGCTGAGCCCCTGGGGAGGTCAGGAGTAGGAAGAACAGAGACTCTTCCTGACACCAGCAAGAAAGAGAAAAAGAAGGTCTCAATTTCTAAGACATTTCCTTGGTCCATACAAGTACCTTTTAATTAGGTTCATCTCTGCCTGTTCCCTCTTGGTGTATAGCAAATTTCGGCTGTTTTCAAAGATGTCCTCAATCTGATCAGGCCAGAGGAACAAGGTACTGTTCAACTTTATATCCTCAACTGCAAAACACAAATACACAGACATATGTATATACACTCCAAAAAGTCAGAAACAGAATACACACATGAACACAAACACACATATCCCTCCCCAACATACACAATGCCCCGAAGCCTTGATATAGTTTTAAGCTTTAATAACTGTGTGTGTGTGTAGGTCTAGACTTCTGATTTTATTGTGTAGAGAATTCCCTGGTGAGACAAACTGCTCTATCAATGGAGGTTGGCAACTTAGAATAGAGGTATCAAACTCAGGGTGGGAGGACAGCAAGAATCCTGAGTGTGGTCTGCTTGGGAAATATTTAACAAAATAAAAATACAATTTTATTGTCGAGTCATTTTTTTCCATTGTGTTAGATTCTTCATGACCCCAATTTGGGGTTTTCTTGCCAAAGATACTGGAGTGGTTTGCCATTTTCTTCTCCAAATCATTTTATAGATGAGGAAACTGAGGCAAACAGGGTGAAGTGACTTGCCCAGGGTCACACAGCTAGTAACTTTCCAAGACTGGATTTGAACTCAGGAAGATGAGTCTTCCTGACTTCAGGCCAGCTCCTCTATTCGCTGAACTATCTAGCTGCCCTAAAAATACAGTACACCATAGATAATGTTAATTTGTGGTTCTCTAAGTCAATATGCTCCCCACTCCAAAACAAAACAAATCAAAACAAAACAAACAAACAAACAAAACAACCAAAAGGGATACATTTCTGTTTGAGAGCACCAAGAAGCTGTGATTTGTCCAAGGTCACACAGCCATTATACGTCAGAAGTGAAACTTGAAGCCAAATTTTCTTGACTCTAAGGCCAGGCTCTTCATCCTCTGCCCCTCAATAGAACTATAACTAATAAATGAAATAGAATAAGACGTCATTGCAAGGAACCAATGAGGCAATGATGTTGTGGGTTATCGTTTTAGAAAAACTCATGAGGGCATATCTGCTATTCTCATTTTGACAAAGATTATCCCATCAAACTCCTGGGCTGTATTCTATTTAACCGGTGAGAAAAATAGAACAGAGAATCATTGAATTAAAAGTGGCAGGCACTTTAGAGATACTGTAATCCAACCCTTATTTTATAGGTGAAGAAAACAAGGCCCAGAGTTCAAGTGAGTTGTCCAAGGACCCTGGTCCTCTCACCCCAAATGCAGGCCTCTTTTCTTAGTGATACCTTAGAATAGAGGTGTCACATAGCCAGAGCAAAGAGCCAGCAAAACTCCGGAGTGTGGCCTGAACTGGATTAATATGTAATTGGGAAGTATTTAACAATATATAAAAAAATATAGTACAATATAGATAATGTTAATTTGTGTTTTTCTAAGTCAGTATGAAGCCCACAGGGATCTGTTTCTATTTGAAACTACTGCTTTAGAGGGTAGTCAAAGCTGCATAATTTATGGACAAGAAATATTCTTGGGACCTTTTTTTCCTCAAACAGGAAGCTACCACATATCCACAGGTTGCAAAGATATAAGGATGTCCTGGGTTCCCTCACTGACTGTTTCCAATTTTGGACTAAGTGGAAGATGTGTAAATGATGATGAGGGGGAGAGATTAGGGAGGATATACATGTGAAACCCTGGACACATTCTTTCCCCTAGGCATTACCATGAAATTTCAAGGGGTAGGCAGAAATGCCCTTCCTGTAGTAGACATTCTGAGAATTAATAAATGTTTGTTGACTGACTGACTGGTGTGATAAAATAATGGGATTTAGCAGATACTCAAAGGCCCACCTGGAGATTAATCTAAACTGATTGAATTAAGTGAGAGTGATTGACTGCTGATTAGCCTACTTCAAGTTAACTAGATTGTAATTACACCTGGCTAGCCCTTAAGAAGGTATTGTTCTCAGAAGCTAGACTTTGAACTCAGCTTGAGACCACCTTCAAGTCCAGTGAACAATGGATTTGGATGATGCCTACCAAACATCTTGAAGCAGTGTGTAAGGACCGCCTCTGCTTCCACACTCAGTTTGAGAGAGTTTGTGATTGAAGCAGGCTCATGGCAGAGGATTTAAGGAAGATCCTGATCAGGCTGGAACTCTAGGCTAGATAGACCTTTTCTTAATTTTCTGAACTCCACTTGAATACCTGGTATGCTTTAATAAATGCTTAATGCCCAAAGATTGGTGCTAAAGCTTCTTATTTAAGGCAATCACACAATTTAGATTTTAAACTTCACACTAAACAATCTCTATTGCTCTTCTTCGGGCAGTTAGGTGATGCAGTGGATAGAATGCTGGCTCTGGAGTCAGGAGGACCTGAGTTCAAATCTGGCTTCTGACACTTACTAGTCATGTGACCCTGGTCAAGTCACTTAACCCAGTTTTCCTCAGTTTCTCTTCTGTAAAAATGAACTGGGAAAGGAAATGGCAAACTACTCCAGTATCTTTGCCAAGAAAACCTTAAATGGGGTCACAAAGAGTCAAACACAACCGAAATGACTGAACAACATTATTTTATGCATAGGTATATATATATGAAATATTATATATTCATAGATTGTATATAAAATATACATTATGCAATATACACATGCATTCACATGTGTTTATATGTAATTGTGTATGTATGTGTGTGACTTGGAGGAGATCAAGTAGACTCTTTCGATTATGTTATCTGTTGTAAGAATAACCCATTCCATTGCATAAAGAACTCCTGGTTTAGAAGTAACTTCCCTGGGGGGCAGCTAGGTGGCACAGTGGATAAAGCACTGATCCTGGATTCAGGGGGACCTGAGTTCAAATCCAGCCTCAGACACTTGACACTTACTAGCTGTGTGACCCTGGGCAAGTCACTTAACCCCCATTGCCCCACAAAAAAAAGTAACTTACACACACACACACACACACACACACACACACGCACACATACTAGTCCCAAGTGGGATAGCCAGGAAAAGAAGAGAAAAATATTCATTTGAATCTTCAGGTTTTTTCCCTTTGGGCTTAATAGCTAAGAGTTATAGAATATTAGGCCTCAGATGATTGTGATGGTATTGATGATGACATTTGGTGATGTTAATAATTCTCAAGAGAGGCCATATGGTACAGTGAATAAAGAGCTGGTCTTGTTTCTGACATGCACACATACATGTCAGAAATGGAACACAATAAGCATGTGTATATGTACACACATATATACAGACACACAGACAAGGCACATACATATACACATGTGTTTATACACACATACATACATACATACATACATATATATATATATATATATATATATATATAAGATATAGACTTGCCTTGTCTCTTTGCCTTCCAGTACTTCAGGTAATAATAATTGTTAACAGTTATATAGAACTATGTACTATAAATTTAAATTATTATTTCATTTGATCCCCCCAACAACCCTGGGAAGTATTATTCCCATATTACAGATGAAGAAACTGAGGCAAACAGCAATAAAGTGACTTGCCAAGGGTCACACAGCTAGTAAGTGTCTGAAGCTGGATTTGAACTTGGTGCTTCCCAATTCCAGAGCCCTGTACCACCTAGTTATATTTCTGTTCTACACTAGTAGAGAAAGTTGCCTCATAGAGAGTTCTTTAAACCAATGAAATCACAGATCTGGACCAAAATAACAATAATAGTAAGACAAACAAACACAACAACAAGAATTTTTAGGGTGCTTTAAGATTTGAAAAGCATTCTGCCTGTGTGATCTTGTTTGATCCTCTGTGATTCACTACTACTAAGCTCATTTTACAGATGAGGAAACTGAAGCTGAAAGGTTAAAAACCTTGTCTAGGATCACACCGTCAGGTTTTAAACCCAAGCTTTCCTGATGCCAAGTGCCATCTCTATTGCAGAGACAGCAAACTACTTCCAGAGAGCCAAATCTGGCCAGCTACTTGTTTTTGTATGGCCTGAGAGCCCGGACTGTTTGGTGGTGGTGTTTGGTTTTTTTTACATTTTAAAGTACAATAAAACTTTATTTAAAAATATAAAAAACATCCTAGCTTACTGTATAAAAATAGACTTTGGGAAGGATTTGACTAGCCCTATGGCATTGAATGTTAGTGTTGTATATGGACCCCTGGTGGTCTCCAGATCCTTTCTGGGTATTACTAAGAAGTCAACGCTATTTTCATATTAAGACATTATTTGCCTAATAAAATATTCTCTCCTTTTCCAGCTACATATCTGTTTCAGGCTGGATTCTCTTCATAGATTTCAACCAAAACAACAGATTGCAACAGATTGAGCACAGAATCAGATTGAGAATCCAGCTGTCTTCTATTAAGCCTATAAAATCTATTAAAGAGATTTGCAAAAAATATGTAAAACAATGCCATTCTTGTCAAATTTTTTTTTGTTTGGGAGAAGTTATTTCCCATAAAAATATTTAAGGTAATCCAAAGTGAGTTTATTATTTTTAAGTGAATTAATACATGAAAATTTAAAAATTAACCCATTTTAATGTCTAACATGGTAAATATCAATAGATCTAACCCACATAAACAAAAACTCTTTGGGGCCCTCAATAGTTTTTAAGAGTGTGAAGAGGTCCTCCAAACCAAAAAAGGTTGAGAACTGTTCCTCTGGATTCCTTCAAATTCCACCTAAAATTCCACCTTCTTTCAGAAACCTTTCTTGTTCCTACTTAATGCTAGCGCTTTCGCTCTGGTGATTATCTCCAATTTATCCTGTATATATGTTGTTTGTACAAAGTTGTTTGCATGTTGTCTCTTCCATTAGATTGTGAGCTGCTTCAGAGCAGGAACTGTTTTGCCTTTTTTTTTTTTTTAAATGACCGAACTGGGGCAGCTAGATGGTGCAGTGGATAAAACACCGGCCCTGGAGTCAGGAGGACTTGAGCTCAAATCTGACCTCAGACACTTAACACTTACTGGCTGTGTGACCCTGGGCAAGTCACTTAACCCCAATTGCCTCACCAAAAATAAAATAAAATAAAATGACAACCACAAGACAATTGGAAAATAAAGGAATTGAGAACCAGAGCAGTGAGTACCATAGCCTATTATATAGTGATGACTCATATCGTGATATCATATCACCTATGATCATACAGTGATCATCAGCTGCACCGTCTCTTGCTCAGTTAGGATTGATCGCTCTTCTACTTTTCCCTGGGACTTTCCTTTGATTTCAGTGGGGCTCAGTCCTCTTGGGGTAGCCCAGGTTGAGTTAGATTCCCCAGGATAGGTCTGAGAAAAGTCATCTCTGCTGTGATTCAGCCATGGGCTCTCTGTCCCTTAAAAAAATAATGTTTTGAGTATTGATTGGACCTACTGGGAAGATCAGCATAGTTCATTAGGAACTCCAGCCTCCAAGCTGCATCGGAGATCTGCCTCCTCAGCCTGAACACGGTGACCTCACTGGCCTTCTTTAAGAATGCAGTAAGAAACACCATCTCCTCCGTGTTGGCAGGGATCTCACTGACTTTGTCTGCGATCATGTTGTACTGGTTGCAGAGGCTAGAGAGGAGAAAGCAGAGAAGGAAGTCACCAGCAGCAGCAGCTGCTCAAAGTGCTATCATTGGGCTGGGGAAGAAATAGACTGTCCTGTCTCCGTTCTTTAGAAGATTTATTTGTTTATTCCCCCACCCTCACTCTCCCACAAGTGATTTCATTGGGTTAGGGAACTCATGATAATGAAATTCTCTCCACCAAATCATAACAAAATCTCTTCTACAACCAAGGGGAGGGAAAGGAACAAGCTTTTATCAAATGCCTCTTGTGTGTCAGGCTCTGTGCTAAGCACGTTACAAATACGATCTCATCTGATCACTAGGAAACCAAGCAACTTGTCCAAGGTCACACAGTCAGTATGCATTGAAAGCAAAGAAGTTTTTCCAACTCTAGAGTCAGCTCTTCATCCATTTCATCACACTGCCTGACCCTGTTACAGATTTATAGTCTGAACATTTGTTAGTGAAAGGAGGCTTCTCACAAATGCAATTTATTGAGCCAAACAGAAATCATTAAGCAGTTTTCTGCACTGATAGTGTGCCTACTTAGAATCTCTGATACTATGAAATTGCTTCACTTAACTGCTTTGCATTTAAACCTTCCAAAAAATACATTCAATCAGATTCCATATTTCCCCCTTCCCCACCCTTGTCTCCTCTATAGAGTACACTGTGAACCCAACTTCCATAAAGCCTTATAGAAACTTTCAGGAACATACTTATAACCCAGCTAGTAAGAAAAGGAAAACTTCAGAATCCAATCCTTTCCAAGTAATTGAGGTCAATGGTGGGTGTTTATGTTGAGTGGAGATAAAAAACAACATACATGCTCTCGACTGTGCTCGAGCACACACACACACACACACACACACACACACTATTAGCTTTCTACCTCAGAGGCATCTATATTCTTAATAGGGAGCAAGAAGATGACATAAGAAAACTTCTAGAGAAGACATCAAAAACGGCCCAAACTAATAAGGTAAAGACCAATCATGTAAGAGTGTTAGCGGGGTTACATAAGGTGAGAATCTGAGCCTGTTCTCTGAGCCTAAATAAAGTGAATCACAAATATACAATGACTTGTTTTAAATTTAGATTATTCTCAACTAAAAATAAATATGCTAGACAGACTGTATGACATCACTCTCCTGGTTAGTTCTTGAAGACTAGTAGGTGTCACCCGGTGCAGGAGAAAAGCACGTGAGAACCTAGCTTCTTAAATGCTAGGTATTACTAAATGATTTGAAAAGCCTTTAGTCAGGGAAAGTACAACCCAAAAGACAACTTGGGCTTCCTTTGAAAGAATAGAGGGGGCAGCTAGGTGGTGCAGTGGATAGAGCACCGTCCCTGGAGTCAGGAGTACCTGAGTTCAAATCCGGCCTCAAACACTTAACACTTACTAGCTGTGTGACCCTGGGCAAGTCACTTAACCCCCAATTGCCACACTAAAAACAAACAACCCCCCCCAAAAAACCCTCCAAACAAACAGACAACAAAGAAAGAATAGAGGCTAGGGGTAGTTAGGTGACTCAAAGGATAGAGCACTGGCTCCGCTATCAGGAGGATCTGAGTTCAAATTTGACCTCAGACATTTATTAGCTGTGTGACCCTGGGCAAGTCACTTAACCCCATTGCCTAAAATAATAATAATAATAATAATAATAATACAGGCCTACCAAAGTAGACAATTTGGATAAGGAAAAAGACTATAGGAACCTAGAGACCATTGAGCCTAGTTCCCTTATTTTACAGATGAGGAAACTGAGTCACTAAGAAGTTAAGTGACTTCCCCAGTCATTTAGTATCTGGGGAAGGATTTGATCTCAGATCTTTCTAACTCCAAGTCCAGCACTTTATTCATTGTACCATCTAGTTGACAATGGAATTCTTTCCATTCCTCCTTTTTCCTTTCCCTATTCAAAATAGAAAATCTCATCAGATTTTCCCCCTGCATTTAAGTTTTAGCCTGGATTTTTGAGTTTCCCCAATATCTTAACATAGGGACAGAAGCCACAAAAACTCTAAGTCTGATATGAGTAATAATAACTAACATTTATATGGAGTTTACTATGTAGCAGGCACTATATAATTATTATCTCATTTGATCTCACAAAAATTCTGGGAGGCAGGTGCTATTATTATCCCTATTATTATTATTATTATTATTATTATCTGTAAAAACAGATGAGGAGGGGGCAGCTAGGTGGCGCAGTGGATAAAGCACTGGCCTTGGATTCAGGAGGACCTGAGTTCAAATTCAGGCTCAGACACTTGACACTTACTAGCTGTGTGACCCTGGGCAGGTCACTTAACCCTCATTGCCCCACCAAAAAACAAAAACCAAAAAACAAACAGATGAGGAAACTTAGGGCAAATAAAGGTGAAGTGACTTGTCTAGGATCACAAAACTAATAAGTGCCTGAGGTTGGATTTGAACTCAGGTCATGGTGACTAAAAGCCCTGCACTTTAGCCACTGAACCACCTGGCTGTCCTGGCATCATCGTTCCCCCTCCCCCTCACTCCTAACTGGTCCATCTGTACAAATTTTCACAATAATTTCTCTAACAAAGAATAAAAACTGTACTTGGTATTCTGCTCTCGGTTTTCATCAACTTGGAATTGAATCAACTGTTCCTTCAGCTCTTGGGTCCGATCACAGAGATTCTCATTTAGTGCTAAAGCATCAAGACAGAACAGGGCCAAAGGTACTGTGATGTGCATGGATGCAATTTCTCCTTTCAATTTCTTCATGCTGTCAATGTACTGTGGGGAAAAGGAAGCATTCCACGGCTTAGCTGTCCTGGTAATACCAATTGCAGTGATGGTCATTTTTCAGGCACTACAAAAATACATATTGCTGGGTCTTTTGGGGTCGGTCTCATTTAAGTGGTGAAGGTAAAGTAAGGCTTCTTACCTCCACGAAATCATCAAGGTCATGGGCTTTTGAGAGAAAAGATGTGACTTCTTGTTTTGCAGTGCCATCCAGCAGATCATTATATTTTTGGTACACATCTAAGTATCTTCCAGGTTGAAGAACAAAGAAATAAACACATAATCAACACACACACACACACACACACACAGACCCCTACCTCAAGATCAGCAGTGATTAACTCCCAACCAAGACCACCCACCCTCCAGAAAGAGAGAGAGAGAGAGAGAGAGAGAAACAAAAACTAGCAAAGAAAAATTCTTTGACAAGTAGAATTGATGGATCTAAACTAGATTATGGGACTTAAGACCAAGCCAACTTACTTTATGGGGCCTACTTGGTTTTTTACAAAAACCTCCTCCGTTTGCTTCACAAAATCTGAAACTAACATTTCTTCTGGAAGGACAGTTCCAAGAGTCAGGTTATCTCCTTGGAGCTCTGGGAAAAGGTTTACTTCTACCTAAAGGACACAAATGGGACTGTTTTCACAGAGAAAGAAAAGTAAAGCTTACTCTAAAATATTATCTCCTCTAATGATCTCTGCATTCCTTGAAGGAAATCTTCCCTAAAGAAAATTAGGTCAACCCAGTAGCTGACCATGGATAAGGGTTAGGGAAGAAGGGAACAAGCATTTATTTAAGTGCCTACTGCGTTCACATTACAAATATTATTTCATATGATTCTCACAACAATCTTGGGAGGTAATAATAATAGCTAACATTTATATAGTGCTTACTATGTGTCAGACATTGTGCTAAGTACCTTTACAATTATTATCTCATTTAATCCTCACAACAACCTTGGGAGGTAATAATAATAGCTAACATTTATATAGTGCTTACTATGTGTCAGGCATTGTGCTAAGTACCTTTACAATTATCTCATTTAATCCTCACAACAACCTTGGGAGGTGGGTACCATTATTATCCCCATTCTAGATTTGAGGAAACTGAGGCAGGCAGAGGTTAATTGACTTGCCTGGAAATGTCAGAGGCTGGATGTGAGAGGCAACAGTCTAAAATCCTAGAAACTGGAAGATACATTATAGGAAAATGTTTTGCAAGCTAAAAGAGGGAAATCACTTCATATGGGATGATACTAAGAGACAGGGCCAAAAACCGTGTTAGAACTTAATAATGCAAATTGTATCAGGCTGTTCTTTCTTTTAGGAGACATTGTTTGACCGGGGTAGAATATGAACTTTGAAACGAGAAGGCCACTATATTTTATGATATAGTAGAAAGACATTATTAAATCTTTTTTGATCCAATGGGAAAATAGCATTCCTATATAGTGATCTGAGAAACAAACTAAGCAAAATTGTGAATGGGTTTCTTATGCAGAAGGAATGGCTTACCTTGGACAACATTAATCCAATAAACATTTACTCAACAGACATTTATTAAAGGCCTACTCTGCAGGTTAGACAACAATGAGTGCCCTGCCTTTTAAAAAAAGTATAATCTAGTATTGAAGATAAGATAGGTATATAAATAATCACAATATAAATTAGAATGTGACAGAATGCATGGGAGAAGTCCAAACAAGGTGCTGTGAAGGATGGAAGGAGGGGGAGATTACTTTGAACTTTGTTTAGAGTGACAATAAATTAGACAGACTCTCTGGGAGAGTTGATACCTGAGCTTCTAGTTTGCTCAGGAAAATGAAAACAAAAACAAAGTGTATAAGAAGTAGTTTGGGGAAAAAAAGATCTGTCTCTGGATGGGAGAGGGAAACCAAGAAGTTGCCTGAGCTCTCCCAAATTTCCCTCAGAAGCAACATTAAATTAAGCCTCTCAACATATTCTGGAGTTGCAAAACCTGCAAAAAAAAACCCAGAGTGAAACAATCTTCTGACTAAAAATAACCTAGAAGATCTTCTGGAAAAGTCTGTTTAATCTGGGTAAAAAGGGAGCACAACTCAGTGCAGGTGTCTGGGCAAACTCTTAGCCACAGCACAGACCAGCAGCTGAGGACTCCGAGGTCCTAACTCAGCAAACTAGTGGCTTATAGGCCAGTTGTGAGGCCTCCAACCCCAATGTCGAGGGCAATCTGCCAGCTAAGGTATCTGCTGCCCAACAGGCCTAACTAGGCCAGGCCACTCCAGTGCAGTGAAGCAAGCTGTAAGCAGCTGAGGCCTCAGAGCAGAAAGCCAGTGACTGGATCCCTGGCTCCAGCAAAAGAAGCTTGGCATAGTGCACACTGTACCCCAGGAGCAGAACTCAACTTTAAAAGGCACAAAAGAGGCTAAATTATGAATACAAAACAGAAAAGAACCCTCACCATTGAAAATTACTACGGTGACAGGGAGGATCAAAACATAAAATCAGAGAACGACAATGTAAAAATGCCTATATGAGAAACCTTCAAGGGGAAGAAGAATTGGTCTCAAGACCAAAGAGCCCTCTTGGAAGAGCTCAAAAAGGATTTTATTAACCAAATAAGAGAATGCAAGAGAATGTCAAGAGAAAGTCAATAGCTTAGAAAAAGAAAATAATGCTTTAAAAATACAATTGGCCAAATGGAAATAAGGAGATACAAAAGCTGACTGGGGAAAATAATTCCTTAAGAATCAAAATTGGGCAGAATGACAATGAGACAACAGGAAGAAGTAAAGCAGAATCAAAAGAATATAAAAGTAGAAGAAGATGTAAAATACCTCTTCAGAAAAACAACAGACCTGGAAAATAGTTCCATGAGGGATAACCTAAGAATAATTGGACCATCTAAGGACTATGAATTTTAAAAAAAGAGCCTAGACAGCATATTTCATGACATTATCAAGGAGAACTGTCCCAATGTCTTGGAAGTAGTATGGGCTAAGGCTAGACAGGTAACTTGGAAGCAGATCATAGAGGGCCTTGAATGTTAGGTTGAGGTATTTTATTGGGAAATAGAAATGTCCCCAAAGAAGCGAATCAACAGGTACCTATTATCTGATTAGCAGGGAAAAGAGAGAAGAAAATGAAGTAAGAAATATCTACAAGTTGTATTTCTACTGAAGATCTTCCTACAGACAACAGCTGGAGGAAGCTTCTATTTGTATTTCTATAACAATTTCCAAACTTTTAAAGTAGGATTCTTCCTTTTAAAGGATTCCTTTGGCAGACCCTTCCTTCTCTTCCCCCACCAACATGACTATAGTTATAATATTAATAAATATTGATTGAGAAAATATATAACAAAAAGCAACTATAAATTCAATAATACTTTAAATTAATTTATATTGTATTCACAACAATAAAAGAAAAGGTCATATTTTATCCCAGAAAGGCAAGAAAATAAGTTCTTATTTCAATAAGAACAAATGAAATCAGGAACAAATGAAACATCATGGGAACAAAATCCATTATTTATGTTGCACATTTTATTGTAGCTAAATGAACATAAAAGATGATGAGAAGAGCCTAGTCTTGAAGAGGTTACAGGAAAGTAACCATTACTTTGACTTTTGATTGTATCTCCCTTTTAGGGATAGGTATGGCCATTGTTGGCAAGCTTAAGTACATCTCCTACACCTGGAAACTTGTTATACATTTATAACTCATTGAGACCCAAGTCCTGGCCAGCCTCTTAGAGAAAGTAGAATGAACACATTGCCCTGGAGCTAGAGAAAGCTAGGAACTGAGCTATATAATTGGAAGGAGCAAAAATATGGACTTCCTCCTCTGCTACTTCCATAAGTTATTTGGATGGTGCAGGTTTCATGGGGTTGACTCCATGGTTACTCCAAGTTTATTTTCCTCCTGGGTGATGGTCTAAGCCCTAATAATAGTACCATAAAGTTGAACACCTTCACCACTGACTTTCTAGACATTTCCACCCCTTGTCTAGCAGCTCTCTCCAGATACTTCCACTCCTGTGGTTCTCTCCTCTAAGTAGTAACTACCTGGGCCAAGACCACCATTTCCAGAGGTGAACAGGCCAACCCATGTTCACTTCTCTCCCAGCTCTACTGCTGACTCTCTGGAATTTTTCTACCTCCTTGTCTCTTCGAGGAGACCCTCCCTCTTCCCTACATCTAGTTCCCTTTTATGTCTTATCTTCTCTTGAGAGCAGGGACTGTCTTTTTTGTTTGTTGTATGCCTGGAGTTTAGCACAGCCCCTAGCATACAGTAGGTGTTTAATAAATGTTCTATCTAATCCTATCTATCTATCTATCTATCTATCTATCTATCTATCTATCTATCTATCTATCTATCTATCTAAATGTCGTCTGTCTGTTGTCTGTATGTCCATCTGTCTGGATCCCTGGGATAGAAGATGGGACTCCTTAGAAAGAGGAAAGGAATTTTATGGACATTTTGTGGACTATTATGAGATCTTTGGGATATTTTACATTTTCATTGCAGCAAATAAAAGTTGTCCTGAATTTCATGTACATTGTTATCTTGAGTGCCTTATAAGGGAAACATAGACATAAGCCATATTCTGAGTTTCCTGGAGGAAATTCTTGGTGGGGGCAAAACAAGCCAAAGAAATATGACTGGAAAGGCAGCCCTCCAAGATTGGATCTGGTCCATGAAGGCCTAGAGATTGGGTTCTAGGATATAGATTACATAAAGATGAAAATGTCAATGCTTGGTAAATTCACAGACCTCTTAAAATAACTCCAGAACCAATCCAGGAATCTATAGGTTGGAGTTGCATCCATGCTTTGGAAGAAATCTGTTAATTATAGAATAACTCTAGCTGAACAAAGTATCACCATATTGAAAGAATACACTGATAAAACCCCATAAAATGACTCCTTAAAAATAAATCCTCATTCAGTTGTCACTGAAGATCAAATATGTTGTTGGTAATGGCAAGTCACCATTTTGGTTTCCACCAATGCCAAGAGAGCCAGAACTTGGAATATTGCTTCTAAGCAAGTATGAATAAAATAGGGAATTTTACAATGATATGCAATGAGTACATTATGTTTATCTTTATTCCAGGGCCTAGTAACTGCTGTGAACCCTCCCTATTAGAGGAGGAGGTAAAATGATTGGGTAAGTATCTCTCTACTCTTCATGTTATCAGGAAGAATGCAGTGCTTCTTAAAAGACTGGAAAGAATTTGAAGGAAAAACAAACAAACAAAAAAATTTGAAGAGGCAGAAGGAAATCCTAAAGGGTAAAGATTGACCTAATTTTCAAAAAAGGAAAGAAGATAGGACCTTTATATTATAGGTTAGAAATCTTCAATTCCTGGAAAAATGTGGAATATGGTATGAAAGGGATGGTTTGTAAGCATTTAGAAAAGGAAGTGGTGATCAACAATAACAGTCTAGCTCCATCAAGAACATTTCATGCCTGACTAATGCAGTTTTCTTTTTTGACAGGGTTAATTGACTTGTATGTCAAGGGAATGCTATGAACATAGAACCTCTGAATGACAGAGAGCATTTGACAGTATCTCATGATATCCTTTTGGACAAAATTGAAAGAGAAATAGTAGATGATAGTACAGCTTGGTGAATTAAAAACTTGTTGAGTAGCCAGACCTAAAGAGGGGTCATTTAATGGTCTATTTTCAACCTGGAAGGAAGTCTGTAATGGAATGCCCTAGGGATTTGTCTTTGATATGCTATTCAATGTTTTATCAATAACTTAGAGGTATAAATGCAATTCTTATTAAATTCGCAGATGACACAAAGTAGAAAGGGTTAACAAACATTATGGATGCAGAATCAGTATTCAAAAAAGATTTCAAAAAGCTAGACCTTTGGACAAATCTAACAAGATAAAATTTAATGGGAATAAATGTAAAGTTCTTTGAACTTAAGTCCAAAAAAATCAGCTTCATGAGTACAGGATGAAGGAATTGTTGTTAAATAACAGTTTAGATGAACTCTGTGTTTATGTGTGTGTGTGTGTGTGTGTGTTTGTATATTGCACCCAAGATTCTGTTTTGGTCCCTCTTCTCTGTTCTTTCTAAACTTTTCCTTGATGATCAGTTCCCATGGGTTTAATTATGAACTTCAGGCAGATGACTTCTGAATCTACTAAGCTCTCAATTCTCTCTTGAGGTTCAACATTAGTAGTTGCCTGATGGACATCTTAACCTTTCTTTTTTTTAATTTTTGTAGGGCAATGAGGGTTAAGTGACTTGCCCAGGGTCACACAGCTAGTAAGTGTCAAGTGTCTGAGACTGGATTTGAATTCAGGTCCTCCTGAATCCAGGGCTGGTGCTTTATCCACTGTGCCACCTAGCTGCCCCCGACATCTTAACCTGGATATCCTATAGACATCT
Source organism: Dromiciops gliroides (assembly GCF_019393635.1). NCBI lineage: Eukaryota > Metazoa > Chordata > Mammalia > Microbiotheria > Microbiotheriidae > Dromiciops > Dromiciops gliroides. Next base: position 545,004,667 of record NC_057861.1, on the reverse strand, counting down.
CAAACCTATGTCTGAAACAGAATTCATTATCCCCAAACCCACTCCTTTTCCTAACTTGTCTATTTCTGTTGAGGATATCACTATTCTTCCAGTTACTCAGATTCACAATTTTGGAGTCAATCTCCATTCTTTAATCTCCCTTACTGTCTTTATCTAATCCAACCAGTTGTTAAGTGTACTCAATTCTATCTCCATAACATCTCTTGCTTCTGTTTACTTCTTTCTACTTCATATGGTTAACACTTTAGTTCAAGTTCTCCTTACTTCTTTCCTGAACTATAGTAATAGACTTCTCTTTAAAAAACAAAATATTTTATTTTTTAATTAACAAGGATTTATTTTCTATCCCTCCTCCTACCACTGGAAGAAAAAGAAAATTAAAACAAAACCTTTGTAATGAATATGCATACTCGGGGCAGCTAGGTGGTGCAGTGGATAAAGCACTAGCCCTGGATTCAGGAGGACCTGAATTAAAATCCAGCCTTAGACACTTGACACTACTAGCTGTGTGACCCTGGGCAAATCACTTAACCCTCATTGCCCCACAAAAAGGAACTTAAGCTGGAGAGATGAATAAACCAAAGAAAACAAAAAATATTTCAGAGCTAGAGATGCTCCAAACTTTAGTACAAAAGGAGAATATAACTTCATAATTATTGTAAGCAGAGACTCAGAAAAAATAGATTTTTTAAAAACAAGGATTACATGAATATCTAGAACAACTGAAACAAGAGATAAAGATAAAATAAATGTTCTGGAGAAAGAATTGGAAAGAGAATACATAGATTAGAAGAAAAAGTAGTAAATTCTAAGAAGTAATAAGACTCCTTGAAAACTAGAATAGACCAAACAGAAATCAATGGCTCCACAAAATGGCACAAAATATTTGAATGAAATCAAAGATTGAAAAAGTTGAAGAAAGTGTACATCATCTGACATTTAAAAAAAAAACTGCCCTGAAAAACAGGTTGAGAGATAATCTAAGACTCATTAGCTGTGGTACTAATATTTTAACAGGGGAAGAAGATAAAAGTGGCCTTTTAGATTCTTGATATATTCAAAGGGTATTAGAGGAGATAAATAAGAGAAATGGAGGACCTAAAAATGGTTAAGTTATTTTTTGAGGGTTTTAAGAGGGGCAAGAGAACAAAAAGTAAAAGTAATACATTTGTGTAGGAAGAAGGGATAGAACTTGCTATTTTTTTTATATAATTGAAGCACAGAAGATGATTCACCCTCTCATCTCATAAACATGGAGTGAAAGGAATGGGCATCAAATAAACCTTACTCAGTCTCTGAAATAGATAAAACAGGATTGAATATGTGCATACATAAATGATTTGGTGCAAATCAACAGGAAAACTGAGATGAGCTTTTAAAAGAAGGGAAATAGTTACAAGCAAGACAAATTTCCTTATCCTGAAAGGAGGGTGCAATTAAAAAAGAGAAAAGAGAAAAAAGAAAAAGAGTAGAATATAACAGAGTTCCTATCTGTTGGGGGTGGGATAAAGAGGAAAAGAAGTAGAATCTAAGGAATTAAAAAGGGAAAAAAGAAAAGGAATAGAGTATAAGGGGGTTCCTGTCCATTGAAAAATTATTTAACAATGTACTATATGAAGGCAATGGAAAATTATTGCACTATTTGATAAACTGAGACAATTTCAAAGAATCCTGGGTAATATGAGCTAATGTAGAATGAAGTGAGAAGAACCAGGAAAAGAGTTTGAATAAGAACAACAATAAAAATAAAAGAAAACAACTTTGAAAGGCTTAAAAGTTCTAATCAATGATGTAACCAATGTGGAGAAGTGATGGGCTCATGGTAAAGAAAGCAATATCCCTTTTTGGTCCTGGCTACCGTGTGGATTCATTTTTATTAACTATGTTTGTTAGTTGCAATAGGTTTTCTCTCTCTTTTTATTAATTGGCAGGATGGGTAAGGGGAATTAGCAATAATGATGTTCCAAAAGAGGGTCATTGAAACATTTTTAATGCACACAAGAGAACAGAAGGAAGGTCAGAAGGGAGTACAAACAACTGTGGGGAATTTATCATATACTTTTTCAGAAGAAGCAAGTAGTATGAAATGGGAATTCATGGTTTCATAGACATTCTTTTTTGTGTTCTGCTAAGTATAAAGTAATGCTTTTTTCCTATTTAAGTTCAGAATAAAAAAACAAGCATTTTACAAATTGAATAAATGAATCACTTAGTAAGTGATTTGCCACAATTTGCCACTCATTCTGACAAATGCTGGGAATACAAAGAGAAAAAGGGAGACAATCCCTACTCTTTTTTTTTTTTTTTGCGGGGCAATGGGGGTTAAGTGACTTGCCCAAGGTCACACAGCTAGTAAGTGTCTGAGGCCAGACTAGAACACAGGTACTCCTGAATCCAGGGCCGGTGCTCTATCCACTGTGCTACCTAGCTGCCCCCCAATCCCTACTCTTAAAGAGCTTACATTCTGATTAGGGGATATTATACATAAAAGAAATATCAGCTTCAGGGAAGATGGAAAGGTCCAGATATTTTTAGGTCACTTAAAGAGTTAAGATGACAGTGCTGGAGGACTGTCAGACATAGAGGTGGGGCAGATGGTAAAGACAATGGTTCTGCATCTCATCACAAGGAATGGAGTTGCTGACTTGCATCTCATCCAAGTTCCATGAGCAGAAGGGAGAAGAAAAAGGGGAAAGGGGGAGGAGGAAGGGCAGACCACACCAAACTGACCTTTAGTTGGTTTTTAAAATCAAAAGCACTGGGAAAAGAAAAGACCACCTATCTATATCCTCCAAACTAGATACCATAGAGTGTAGTTGCAATGAAAGAAGACTATCCCACTGAGATAAGCAGAAATACACAGGTGACAAAACATGAGAAATGTTCAAATTCTAGCAACCAGCAACAGGAATTATTGGAGGTTCTAATGCAAGAAGACAAATTTGACTACATGGGGATCATCAAGACTTGATAAGATGAAATCTATAACTGGAACATGTCTCCAATTAGTAGACAAAAGAAACAGGACAGACAAAAGGCAGGGTAGACATAGCAATGTATATTAAGAAGGATAAGAAGAATTCTAGGAACTTGGGGGTGAGGAAGGAGCAAGCATGGTGGAGAGTGTATACTCTATATATCATATTTTATTCTCCAGATGGGCATTACTACTGCAGTGATCCTCTCCCGATAGAGTGTAAACTACTTAAGGTCAGGGACATTTTTTTATTTTTGGTCTTTGTATCTTCAGCACCTAGCAAAATGTCTACCTGATAGGCAAGTAATAGATGATTTTTGAATTTGCACTGAACTGAGATTAACTTAAATAGTTAAAAGAGGATGGAATTGGGTGTATAAGGACATCATTTTTTAGTCTGGAAAGACAAAAACTGACAGATGCCACAGTAAAAGTTGATCTACTTTGGGACATGGAGGGAGTAAACACATATTTGTTTTGGTTTTTGTGGGGCAATGAGGATTAAGTGACTTGCCCAGGGTCACACAGCTAGTAAGTGTCAAGTGCCTGAGGCTGGATTTGAACTCAGGTCCTCCTGAATCCAGGGTCGGTGCTTTATCCACTGTGCCACCTACCTTCCCCCTGAATACATATTTGTTAACAAATTCCAACAATAAAAAGACAGCTCTTGAAACTCAAAGGGATCATTTTGGTGCAAATAAAAGCACATGAACCCTCCTTGTTCTCATTGCACCTTGCCACCAGAATCACCGCTAGGATGATTTTAGGTGAGTTCCAGAGGATGAGCCTATTACAAAGTCAAGAAAAAACAGGGTGGATGGTTTTCATGCTCACTCTCTCCCCAGGAAACTAATGATCATAATAAGAATAAAAGACCTCAGCTTCCCCAGTTCAGCCTGAAGATAGGATGCTCTCCAATCCTGGAACTGGGATATATTTTACTACAATTTGACCCTCATCAACTCTAGTCATAAGAAAAGTGGCTGGGTGGAAGCATATTTAGAGACAATTTTCACATCTCTCCTGAATCTCCTTTCCTCAGATTAAACAACGCTTGCTCCTCCAATTCTCACTGGACATGGTTTTCAGTCTCCTCACTTTCTGGTCACTGTTATCTGAGCCTGCTTACCTACAGTTAACAGGAAATAACAGGATAATGAGGGGAACAGTTGCTAAAAGGAAGAAGTTCAGAATGTATAGTCCAGGAAAGCAAAGGAGTTCATTGCTTTACAAAGGAAAGCATACAAGCATGAAGTAGTAGATAAAGGGTAGGAATTGGAGTGAGGAAGATCTGGGTTCAAGTCCCACTTCTGCCACTTAATAACTCTTTGACTCTGGCAAGACACCTAACTCCACTGAGCCTCAGTTTCCTAATCTGTAAAATGAGGTGGTTAGACTAGGTGGTCTATAAGGTTCCTTTTAGTTTTAAATCTACCATCTATCTATACACAATCTCTTAATTTAAGAGATTTAGCATGAACCATAAGTATATATTAGTTCAAGAAAGACTTCAATTCATGAAGAATATATCCATGATTGGTAATTAATGGAAGTTAGAAATGCTGAAAGGTTGTCTCTCAGCATTTATAAATTCTTTTCTAATTTTCTTTAATCAGTCTTTGGCTTTAGAAGGTGACCTTATAGAAGCAACTATGCTCTCCCACTACACATCCCTCGGTGCAATTATCATGGATATTTCTTAGGTCCTATTATTTTCCAAGAAGTCTTCCTTCACTTTGGTTAGTATATGTTCTAAATATCCCAGTCCCCTCTCTCTGATTCACACTGTACCTTAGGAATATTTTCAGAGTTTTTAATGATTTCCATGAAGCAGTTGTAGATTAATTCCCAGCACTCACTGAAAGGTGGATCAAAGATAATCGTTGGTTCTTCCACTTGAAGTTTTATGAGGATTACCTGAGGGGTGAAGAACTCCATCTCTTGATAAGGGTGATCAAAATCATTCCCATCCTCAAAGGAGAAAAAAAAAGAATAATAAATAGAAAGAGAAATCTTGGGAACTAAGTCTAAGAGAATAGTAGCTACTCGCTTATGTTTCTTGGAGTTGGTGTGAGAACCCAATAAGGAAGTAATGACCTCAGTTTAGGCAGGAAATTCAAATTGGCATGGCAAGTTATAAGGAATACTTGTGGTCAGTCTCGAGATATTGTATAGTAAAAACTTTGATTTTTTTGGAGTAAAGGAGAAAAGGGTGTTGTCAATTATTCCTACATTCCACTTAATAAAAGTTATACTTATCAGTGAACTACTATATATATTAAAATATTCCTATCATGTGGCACTTGGAAAATCCTTATAAAGTAGTCAGATTTAGAGAAACCTTGATATCTACCTCTCTGCATATCTTATATTAACAAGTGCTTTCCAGTTGCTTCCATTCTTTTCAGAACCACCTACAGCCATGTCTAATAATCCAATCCAAGTACATTTGATTCAGAAAAATAAATCTTGAGAGGCTATTTTAAGGGCATTTTAAAATGAATTAGTGGACTGCAGTTGGGGTTTCAGTAGCCTTGGATTACTTAAGAAGGGATCAGAAATGCTGTTTTCAGGGGGCAGCTAGGTGGCGAAGTGGATAAAGCACCGGCCCTGGATTCAGGAGGACCTGAGTTCAAATTTGACCTCAGACACTTAAAACTTACTAGCTGGGTGATCCTGGGCAAGTCACTTAACCCCCATTGCCCCACACAAAAAAAAAAAGTCTAAAAAAAAAAAAGAAATGCTGTTTTCTACAGCCTTCTCTAAAGTATCAATTAACCACTTGTTAAAATATTTGGGTGTCAAAGTTACAGATGTAGAGTTGGAATGGACCGCAGAACCATCTGTGCCAATCCCTTCATTTTATAGATGAGAATACTGAACATCAAAGAAACTTGCCCCAGGTCACACCAGTATTAGGGATAGGATTTGAACCTGGGTATCCAAGCCTAGAACCAGTACTCCTCCCCACTGTACCACACTGACTCAACTTTTATTTTTAGAGAGCTCTGACCTTAGAGTCAGAACACTTGTTTAGTGAGTTTTGCCATCTAAGTTCACCTTAGACAAGCCATTCAACTCCCCTGGGCCTCAGTTTCCTAATCTGTAACATTACAGGTTTGGCTGGCATTGTCTCCAAGTTGCTTTCCAGATTTAAAACATTCTGATTCTGTGATAGAAAAATTGAGTGCATGTTCACAAGTGTCACCAGAGATTGTTTTCTGGGTCTCTAAAGAGTCCAAATCTGATGTTGTTGTTACAGAATCAGAGAATCAAGGATTATTCGAGCTGGATGGCACCTTAAAATGTCTGTCCCCTACTCTAGTCCCTTTATTTACAGAAGAAGAAACTGAGGTTCTAAGAAGGGAATAATTTGGCCAAGTTCAGTGTCAGAGGTAAGACTAAAGCCCAAATCTCCTGCCTCTTTCCAGGATGCTGTATATCTTCTCTTCACACTTTGTAAAGCAGGTTTCAGAAGCTTGTTGAGTTCAAAAGGATTCTATTCTGGGTTTGGCTTCAAAGCCCTTTTTAGAGTGAATTCCATGGGATTCATCTCTACCCTCAGGTAAGGTGCGCTGGTAAATATTTAATAACCAGTGTTCAGGGAGACACGCTTTTCAGTTTAATCTGCATTATTAACATTTCCTCCACCACTTTTGTAAATCTAAACAATCAACAAAACAATAAGTCAAGCCCTGATGTTAGTGTTTGCAGAGTTCTGAGGTGTAAATGCTCACACTGAAAATTTAACAATTGGCTCTTGAGTATCCAGTTTGAGCTGACTCCAGCACACCGCAGTTCCCAGGTCAAGATGTCCCTTTTATATAGTACTTTAAGATTTGCAAAGCATTTTACAAATATGATTCATTTGATCTTCACAACCACCCTGACAGGTATGTTCATTTTGGAGTTGAAGAAACTGAGGATGATTGGTTTGAAGGCTGATTGATTGAGGGAAGCTGAAACTGAGCAGGTAAATGACTTGCTCCTAGTCACAAGGCTAATAAGCAGCTATGGCAAGATTCGAACTCAGGTCTTTCTGCCTTCAAGCCCAGTACTAAATCCACTGCATTACATAGATGCTTCAAGGTTTGATTTAAAACTCCAATATGCCCCACGCATCCACTTATGATCAGAATTGATGAGATCACTATTTTGTAGAGGCTTATTTTGCTTTATACAATACTTCATGAAAGGTCGTATGTATAAACTGGATTATTGTAAACGAAATTGTTATTTTAAACATAGGAGGAATGCTTTCTATTTTAAAATTTCCCATTGTGAAATGTTTGAAAAAGTGAATAATTAGTTTTTAAATTTGCTTTTTGTTTAGACCTAGGTCTTCATGAAATAGCTACACACAAGAGAAAACACTTTTAAACAAGTTGAGGTGTGTGAATATAAGAGAATATTTTTGTGCAATAAAAAATTATAAAGAGACAGCATAGCTCAGTGGTCAGAGAGCTAGCCTGGGATTCAACAAACAAGACCTGAGCTCATGTTCTGCCTCTGAAACAAACTGGTTGTGTGGCCATAAGCAAATCATTTGACTGCTCAATGCCCTGGACATCTCTTTAAAAGCATGCGTTGTAAAGGAGCTGCTGATGTGCGTTAGTGGAACGAGTTTCCAAAAGTCCTAACACACTAATTAAATCACAGATCCAGACTTCTTCACCAACATGTAAATATACATACATGCATATATAGGTATAGATATATGCATTTGTATGCATATATGTTATGTGTATATATGTATATTGGTGTGTATAAGTATGTCTATATGTATATAGATATACACACACTGTTATACATATATACATGTTGAATATGAGAAATTCAGAGACACATAAGAAGACTTATAGGAACTAAGGCAGGGTAAAGAAAGCAGAACCAAAAAAAAAAGTTCCATGATGACTACAATAACAAAAATGAAAATTTTTTACTAAAAGGCAGATTCATTTCAATGAGTGATCTTGGATCCAAAGAACAGAGGATGGAATATATATTCCTCCTCTGGAAGGGAGGAAGGGAGAGGGAAATTACAAGTGCAAAATGCTACACAGCCTGCCAGGTATGGTTGCTTTTTCAGCCAGTTTTGCTTAATTGTTTCTTTAAATCTTTATTACAAGGAGGATTATGGGTGTGTGACAAAAATACCCAGCCCAAAACCAGAGGCACTAATGAATTTTAAAAATACAAAAATTATACATCCATCATTAAATTATGTTATCACTACTTTTATCATATCCAAAAGATTAGTTCACTATTTACTTGTACCTTGTGGATCATAAAAAATTCGACCAGGTCCTTCAGCGAATTAATCACTAACTCCCGGAGCTGCAGGGACATGAAGGAAGCCACTGAAGCAAAATACTCCTCAATGATTCGAGAAGAATCAAAGTCACTCTTGGGAGCAAAACGAAGCCAGTGATCCTTCTGCAAGATAAAATGCTGGGCACAGGTGGGAATCCACCTGCAAGGACAAAAGGCAAGCTGGGGTCAGATAGGCATTTGATCTGTGAGGACTTTCCTCACTCTCTGGTGACCTTTCTGCCAAGGAAGATGATGGAGGTGATCCTAGGGAGTGGATTAGAGCAGATGGACCCCCATCCCACTGAAATAGCTTTCATCAATTGGTTACCTCAAAGTTTCTTCAATACATGGCTTAATTGCCATCTCCTAAAAGGAGACCTTTCCTCATCCCCTCAATTGTTAATATTCTTTCCTCCTTGAAATTAGCAGTTTAATTATTATTACAATTGTTAATGGTAGGTACTGTGGAGAATACAACAGATGCAGAAGATGTGAACACATCTCGAGGACCCCCAGGAACTTGTAACCTTGTTGGAAAGAGGTATATGGCTTTATTGTATCCATGTTGCTCCACCAATAGAATGTAAAGTTCTTTAAAGCACGAGGCTCTTATTATGTTCTCATCTTTGTAATCCCTAGTGCTTGCATGTACCTGTGGATAGGCACTGGACTCAAATTTCACTGGCATAGGGAACTCCCAGGTGAGACTACTCCATCTACCAATGCAGGTACCCTCTCTTACCATCTTAGAGAGTTGCCTAGACCAAAGGTATCAAATATGCTGCTTGCTGCTTGCAGCTGCATTTGCAATGCTCCCAAGTGCAAAGGAACCAGCTTAAAGTACAATTGGGAAATATTTAATAAAATAAATTTTAAAATACAATAGAACATAGATAATGTTAATATGTGGTTTTCTAAGTCAATATGTAGCCTGTAGGGATCTGCTTTACAGTCAGCTTTCTATCCACTTCATCATGCTGCTTCTCTCCTGTACATACTGGACACATGAGAAATGTTTTTGAAAGGAACCTTCTGACCAACTTTATCCATTCCCCTTTTCCCAAGAAACTAAATGAGATAAGCATTGAGAAGATACTTTTCCTATGTGATCAGGAATATTTGGTAAAGTACACTGAATAAGAAATGTAAATTTCTTTTTTTCCTAACCACCCCACCTTGCTTTTACTCTTCGATCCAGTGGCATTGACCCCCTGGCTGTTCATCAAACAAGAAGCTTTGTCTCTCAGCTCAGGATATTCTGTCTGGCTGCCTCCCATGTCTAGAATGTTCTCCCTCCTCATCTCTATCTCCTTACTTCCCTGGCCTCCCTCAAGTCCCACATAAAATCCTACCTTCCACAGGAGGGCTTTCTCAATTTTCTCAATTTCTCTCTCTCTCTCTTTTTTTGTGGGGCAATGAGGGTTAAGTGACTTGCCCAGGGTCACACAGCTAGTAAGTATTAAGTGTCTGAGGCCAGATTTGAACTCAGGTCCTCCTGAATCCAGGGCCAGTGCTTTATCCACTGCGCCACCTAGCTGCCCTCAATTTCTCTTAATTCTAGTGTCTTCCCTTCTATCCTGTATTCTGTATATAACTTGTTTGTACATACTTATTCCCATGTTGTCTCTTCCTTTACTCTGTGAACTTCTCAAGAGCAGGGATTGTCTTATACCTCTCTTGGTATCCCGAGGGCTTAGCATAGTGCTTGGGATTTAGTAAATGCTTAATAAATGTTTATTGACTGACTGAAAAAAAGGAAAATGAAGTAGGGCTCCCTGCTCAGAAAGGAGAAAAAGAGAATTAAAGGTGAAGCATTGCCCTCCTTTACTTCAAACTCACCCCCACCCAAGACATGCTCCCCAGTGCTAATTTTCCAGGGAAATCACTGACTACATTCTTCATGCCATTCAGTCTCTGAAGCAGATGATATTTTCCTTGGTTCTGGATACAGCTACAAATGTACTCTTTGTCTTAGACAATGGAAGCCTTAGGACTCTGAGATTAATCATCTGGGTAGACAAACTGTAAGAATGTTAAATCATTTGCATCCTTTGCTAAGAAAGACTCAAAAATTTGAAAGCTGGTGATGGGAAGGGAGTACTATAATACGGAACAATTCATGGGAGAGGATCCAGGAGAAAGAACCATTATGAAAGCAAAGGGATAATTGGAAGGGAAAACACAAGGAGGAGGGAACAGTGAGAAGTCCAAGGTTGAAGATGATGAATATGAGGGCCAATCAATGTAAGTGCAAAGAGAGGCTAGGATTCAGTGTTCAGCACTGAGAAGTAGTGTAAATCTCAGCTGGTTTTCAGTTTTAATTCCACTTGTTTCTATCTCATTAAGACCACCATTTGGACATAATACTGACTTGTCAAGAAGAATTTGACGAGCTTCAATGCAGTGCTCTTGAATGACACTGAAAAATTCACTGGGTAATAGTGGCAACGGACCCTCAAGTAATTCTGCTGTTCGAACAAACCTGATGCTACAAAATCTACAAGAGAGAGGAGAAACCAGTGTAAATTAAATTATATTTTATAATCAAATTCATAGATGACAAGTAAAATGAGTTTTTCCCAGTTTTTCATTAAATGGGACTTAATGACATGATTATTTAGGAAGAACTTTAAAATTAATGATATAATATATATAATATAAATAATATATAAAATATATTACTTAATTTTAAAATATTTTGTTTCAATCAGCAAAAATCTTTCTCACTTTCTTGCCCCAACCTCTCCTCCCAGATGAGAACAGAAATCAAAACATCACAAAATGTATAGAGAATCAAAAAATAAAATTTCCACATTGGCCAAGTCCAAAAAAACCGATCTCATTCTGCACTCTTAATCCTTCATATCTCTATCAAAAGGAAGGGAGCATACTTAGTCATTTGTTCTCTGGAATTGTGATTAGTCACTGAGCTGACCCAAGTTCCTAATTCTTTTAAAGTTGTTTGTCTTTACCATACTGTTGTCACTGTATAAATGTTCTCTTGGTTCTTCTCACTTCACTCTGCATAACATGGTACAAAAATTTTTCTAGGTTTCCCTGAAACCATCCCCTTCATCCTTTCTTACAATACAATAACAACCACGATATTTATATACCACAACTGGGTCATCCATTCCCCAGATTTATGGATGCCCTTTCAGATTTCCATTTTTCCCACCTCAAAAAGATGTATAAATATTTTTGTACATTTTTGGAAATTGTTTTGCTTAGGACTAATCGATACCTTAATCTAGCATCCTTGTAATTTCTCCTCCCCCTTTCCCCCCAAGTGAAATGTATTTCTGTATGTGTATATGTTTGTATTCCTCCTTTTGACCAGTTTAGATGACAGTGAAGTTTAAGTGTAAGCTACTCCCCCATCCTCTCTTACTTGTTTCTATTGATGTCTATTTGTATACCCTGATTATATGTGAAATAAAGGAAGTTAACTTTCCTTTTCCCTTCTCCTCTCCCCTAAATCTTGTGTGATCTTGACCACAGCTTCCCAATTCAACTTTTGCTTGTTTGAAGTATTTTAATTTGACCTTGAAACTCTGGATTTTGGCTAAGATATTCCTGGAAATTATCATTTGGGGGGTTTCTTTCAGGAAGTTACTGGTGGATTCTTTCTGTTTCTGCTTTGCCCTCTCATTCCAAAGAAATCTGAGCAGTTTTCTTTTAAAGTTTCTTGAAATAGGATGTCTGAGTTCTTTTTGTAGTTGTTGTTTATGACATTCAGATAGCTCAATGATTCCAATGTTTCTTAATTTTTTTTTCTCCTTAATCTGTTTTCCAGGTAAGTTATTTTTGCTGTGAAATTTTCATCTCGTTTTTTCAGGCTTTTGACTTTGTTGTATCATTTACTTTTGGACTCTGTTTGGTCCATTCTAATTTTCAAGGAGTGTGTTGCTTGGACAAGGCTCTGCATCTTTTGTGCCAAGCTGTTAATTCCCTTTCCAAGTCTTTCTTCCATAGCTCCCATTTCTTTTCCATTCCCCCCCCCCTTCAAATGTTCTCCTTTGATTTGTAAAAAAACATTTAAAACCCTTTTAAAATTCTTGCTTCGTTTCTTTTAGGAATTATAGTTTACTTTTTGCTCAGGCTGTATTTTTCTCTGGGACTTTGCTTATAGGTGTTTTGGAGTCATTCTCTTCTGGGTTTGTGTATTGAGCTTCCCTGCCACCATACTAGCTCTTTATGGAGGGATTCTTTTTTTGTTTGTTTGTTTGAGCATTAATTCAATCTACTTCCTGACTTCAGCCTTGATGTTAGGACTTAGCTCTGCCACAACTATGGAAAGGCTTGGGCTGCTCCTATTGCTATTTTCTCAGGGTGTTTATTGGTTGCTGTGTTATTCCAGGATCTCAGGGACAGTTGGGAACCTGCAAGCTTTCAGTGCTCACAAAGAGGCATGATTCAGGACAAAGTCTGATTGCTGGACCCCTGGCCTGAACTCTTCAAGTTCCCGACCTGGGTTTGGGTCTGATCAGAATCTGGACTCAGCCCCTATAAGCAAGCTGGAAAGCTCTGTTGGTTCAGTGTGACAGAATTGTAGGTTTCCCTAAAGTCTAGGATTCTTGACTTGATTATTACTCTATTTTTTTTTTTTGGTGAGGCAATTGGGGTTAAGTGACTTGCCCAGGGTCACACAGCTAGTAAATGTTAAGTGTCTGAGGCCGGATTTGAACTCAGGTACTCCTAAATCCAGGGCCAGTGCTTTATCCACTGCACCACCTAGGTGCCCCCTTGATTATTACTCTAGAGGCTGGGTTAGACACTATAAGGAAGAACCCAGTCTGCCCCTGGGGTCTGTACTACTTACTTCTGAATTTCCTCTATTCTAGATACATGGACTAGGGATGCCCTATCTGGGATGTTACCCCACTAGACAAGCCTCTGTCTCAGTTTACTCTGGATCTGTGAACCAGAAGTGTGTAATAGATGACAAAGCTGCCAGTTGGTTTCTGCCCCCACTGCAGTGCTCCAATATGGGCCAGGTGATACCTGGTATGCATCTGGGTTCTCTTTTTGGCATGGTGTGAACCTTCTCCCTAGGTGCTGGTGTGCTCTACTTAGGACAGCCCATTCTGCAGTGTCAGAAAACCTTTCACTCTATCAGCCTGTGCCAAGCTGGGCTGGACAAATGACTCATTGTGACTTTTTTTCCCCTGGATTTTCCATCACAATTCCATCTGGCACATTTTCTAGATTTGGAGAAATATTTGTGGAGGAGATTTTGGTTCTACTGTTACTACTCCACCATCTTGACTCTGCCTTCTTCATATATTTTATAGTCCATCCACTCAAGTTTCTGTTTTGATACCATATTATGGCATGGAAATGATCCTAGGGTCACAGAGGCCAAGAAAGGCTTTGAACTCAGGCCAGCTAGTAATAGTTCAAAGGTCCTTTTGTCCAAAGGATTAGTCTTTCCTAAAGTTTCAGAGAGTACTTATCATTCTGACAGTTGTTTATATTACCTTGTATTCTGTGGCATATACTTACATTTCTAGTGTTTTTTTCTCTTCTAATAGAGGTGTAAGCACCTTGGGGGCAGGGACTGATTAATTTTTTGTCTTTATATTCTCAATGGTTAGTACAGATTGAAGCTCTTCAGCTTGATCTTACCCCTCTTGTCATCTCAACATATTAATGTCCATTATGCCTTATCTCCCAACATATCACGATGCACTCATTCTTCTCTCTGGTACCAGAGGAAGGGCTATTGTTTCTTCTCTCTAAAGTTAATCCTGATACCAGCTCTCCACGTCTTATGCCTTCCTGGCTTCTGAGGAATCTTTCTCAAACACACGTACCATAGGCAGCTAAGTGGATAGAATGCTGGGCCTGGAGTCAAGGAGACCCAAGTTCAAATCTGACCTTAGATACTTAACTAGCTATATGACACCGAACAAGTCATTTAACATCTATTTGCCTCAGTTTCCTCATCCTCAGTTTCCACTGTGCTTAGTACAGTGCTTGGCCCATAGTAAACACTCTATAAATATTGGCTATCATTATTACATTCCCTCTCTTTTCAATCTCCATCCTTCCATTGGAATTTTCTTCTTTGCCTTCAAACATGTGCAGGTCTGGGGAAGCTAGGTGGTGCAGTGGATAGAGGACCAGCCCTGGAGTCAGGAGGACCTGAGTTCAAATCTGGCCTCAGACCCTTGACACTTACTAGCTTTGTGACCCTGGGCAAGTCACTTAACCCCAATTGCCTCACCAACAAAACAAAACAAAACAAAAAACATGTGCAGGTCTTCTACTATCAACCTTTGATGACCCTATAGTTCCTCAAGCGATGATCCCAAATTTTCTCCCTTTTTGAGCCTCAGGTTCCTCATCTATAAAATGGGGGGATAACAAGACGTCTTAATCCTTTAGAAGGTGTTAATAAAACCATCCCATACAAACAGTTATAGATAGAAAAAACCACTTGGAAGCCAGGAAGATCTGGGCTCAAGACCTGTCTGTCCCTCCCTACATGTTGGCTATGTGATCCTTGTAAATCTCTTAATCCCTTAGTGCCCTGGGAAGATCTCAAAGACTATAAACTATAGAGCAATGATAAAGAGAGTTCTCCAAACCAATCTCATATCAGTTATGATGATGATGTCAAATATTGTTTATGCTTGCTGCTTCCACTTCACTCCCTGCCCATTCATTCCTAAACTCCTTGTAATTTGGCCCCCATCACTACCACTCCCTGTGTTTAGCACATGGTAGACATTAATAAATGGGTATCTTACTCTGAAAACCACAACTCCCTTAAGATCAGCATCATAGGATTCACTATAAACAGGTGTTCTTCATTCCACATCTTTGCAGCCATGTATTCTTTGTTCCATGGCACTGGTGCTCGAATTATTCTTTGAGGAAACGCACGGGGGATGCTGGTAATAAAGAGTCTCTCTTTCTCCAGGGGATCCATCAGGATATAATCAACTATAACCAAAAGAATAAATAAACACCCTTTCAGAAATGCCCAGGTCCTCCACATCACCACTTTGCCCACTTTGCTGGTAAAGCATTTCTTCCTTTTCCTCTTCCATAAGTGGTTTATCAAGTTAAATCTCCTGCCATTGACTAAGCTAAAACATTTATCCTGGGTATGTGACTTTTTTTCTTTCCAGAGGGAGTTCAGAAGAAGCAGGATTAGATCTTTAGGGCCTAGAGTAGACTGAATCTAAGACTAAACCATATTATAGAACCTAGACCACAGGATCCTAAATATAGGGAGATGAAATATATTGGGGATGAAAAATACCTACTGATTAGTTAGTAGAATCCTTTGAACCAATTAGATGAACATTTCATAAAAGGAGTGAAATTTTGCATTGAATAAGCTAGATGGCTACAATTTTGCCTACATCGATGGATGGGGGAGTTTACATGAAATAATATGGTAAAATGGAAAGATGCTAACTAGAGTTAGAGTTCTAAATCCGGGTTCCATGAACTTTTACATATATATATATATATATATATATACACACACACACACACACACATATATATATATACATACACACACATACATATATACATGCACACATATATACATACATATACACACATATATATTTATTGATATAAAAATAATAAATATTTTTATTTAAAGTTTTGAGTTCCAAATTCTATTCCTCCTTTCCTCCCTCCCCTCTTCCCTTGAAAGGTTGTTGTGAGGATCAAATGAGATAATAGTTGTAAAGTGCTTAGCACAGTGCCTGACACATTGTAAGCACTTAATAAATGCTTATTTCCTTCCTATTGAATACACTAACCCATGACCTTATTTGTCCTATGATTTACCAATATCCTTCATGAGACTGTGGTAGTAGTCCTGGTCATTCTCCTCCACAAGACTTCTTAATAAGGACTCCAGGTTGGGATTCTTTATCAAGTGCAATGGAATAAGTTTTAGAATTCGTTCAAGTATATCCTCATCCTGCTGGGCAATCATGTCTTTGCGAATTCCATGAGTCACATAATAATAATATCTCTATCAAAAACAAAACAAAAAAACCAAACAGCAACAACAAAAACAGCTTTAAAAAGGAAATGAGTGATTGGATGGATTGAAACTACTCTGTATAACTTAACTGAAACCACTGATAATCTTGCTAAGGACATTGGTCCTTAAAACTTGGGACTCCATTTCTTTTAACTTCATTTCCCCTTTAAGACTCTCCTTTCCTGGGGTCACACAACTAGTAAGTAAATGAGGCCATAGTTGAAACCAGGAAGATGAGTTTTCCTGACTCTGCCCACAGTGGTACCACCTAACTGTCCCAGTTAAGTGACAAGGGAGCAGTTATTTCTTATTTTTTTGATAAAGAAGTTGACCAGCCATTCCCTTTGTCTGCAAAGTACCAACCAAGAGCAAAGGGTCTTAAATAAAAGCAAAGGAGCTTTTGGTTGGACACAGGGAAGTACTTCTTGGACAATGGGGGATAATAATCAATGAAGGGAACAAAATGGAGCCCACCTCCAAGTCTAACTCTGAGGGTTCAGATTCTTTTTTTGCCATTTCCTTTTCTTCTCGGATCATCACATCAATCTGTTCTTCTGGACTCATGGGCCGGCTCCCAGGTAAATCAGAAATATCCATTCCTGAGACCATTGGACTTGAGCAAATGGAAGTCAAAGTCTTAATGGGTGGTATGCCTCTGAAATAAACACATCCTCTCTTAGTGATCCGTCTTTACACCAAGATATTATGTTATCACATCCTACCTTCTATAGACTGACAAGGGTAATTCTGAAAAAAATGGTTATGCAGGTGGCCTCTGCTCTATACCTTCTAACAGAATATTTCTGTGCACGTTTATATTCCTGTATGGCAGGTCAAAAATGAATTCTTATTATTGAATGTCTACTAGGTATCCATGTCAATGATTAGTTAGCTCAGTTGCATAGGTTATGTACCAATAAGATTAAGGTCACAAGGCTAAGACAGCTCATTTCCCTGTACCCCTTGTCAATAGATAGCAACTACTAACTCCAGCCATCTATCTCCCAAATGAATGGCAATTAATGTAGTTGATCATAAGGAGAACTGTGTGAGAAAGTGTGGACGAATCAGTGCAAATAAATCTCTACTACTAGAAAACCACTGTCATCTTCCTACATGCAGCACACAGGCGGCTACATCAGGCCAGGTGTGGGTGAGTGTAGTGATGTTGAGACCATGAGAAAGTCATTCATTACAGCTAATGGAGATCCTTTCCACTATAGTCCAAGAAACTCATTTTCTCCACCCCTTAGGTAATAATAGAGAATAGTAATTACCTGGCTGGAAAGGGTACCTCATTCTCTTTCTCTGAGGGTTCTGATGCCTTACTAGAAAAATAGAAAAAAGAAATAAACTTTTTCGAGTGGAAAAGTGTAAGGGGCACTAACTCTCTGATTTCTGGATGGCCTACTGTCTGAAACCCAGGGGACCTGGTCAGGGTTAACCTTATGCACAGGAGGAATAAGCATTCACCCAAAATGATTTGAGGCATTGTCCCTTCTGCCTGACTTTTCTCCCCAAATTTTCTCCTCCTCCTGTCACTGAGGACTGAAATCCCACTACCAGGGGATTTCCTCTGATGTTATTCTCTGAATAAAATCTTGCAAATAATGTAGAAAAGGTATATTGTTAGAATTTATATGCCTTAATGTGCACAATAATCAGCTTGCATTCCCAATGTCAGAATAATGACACATGACAACTGGAAAGGACATGAAACATTAGGTAATTTGAGACTAGTAGAGTTGCTTTACACTTCAATACTTTGAAATAGCAGTCATGGAGTCCCTATATTCTCTCAGTGGATGTGAGGTCCCTCATCATTTTCCTAGTTATACTGCCTTAATTTCTAACAGTAAATAATCATAGATATAACCCACATAAATAAAAGTCTTTAGGAGAGGGTCCCCAAAATTTTTTGAGAGTATCAAGGAGTCTTGAGACCAAAAAGTTTGAGAACCACTGCTTTGAACCACTGGTGGGAATACATCACATCAAAGAACAGTTTGTATTTATTTAACTTTCTAACATTTTCAAAGTATTGAATTCACAACCCTATGAAGTATATAATGTGAGTAATATTTATCGTGTTATAGACTGAAGAAACTGGGGTTCAGGAGAGTATTCACAGCTCTAGTTTAGGAAGGTATCAGAGCCAGGATTCAATTCAGGCTCTTCTGACCCTATCACTCTATCCTGTATCACTGGCAGGGAGGTGGTATGGCTTAGTGGACAGTTATCTTTCTGAGTTTGAAAGACCTGAGACCAAGTCCCATCTCTCTTATATACTGGTCGTGAGATCCTGGGAAAAATCACTTGGCCTCTTGATAACCTGGGAAAATCTCTAAAACTATAATTTGAAGAAAGGATGACAATATGCATAGTAGAGTGAGTTTCCTCATTGAGAGTCGTCTGTATCTACATCTAAAACCATATCATCTCTATCTATAATGATGCTGGTGAAAGAGAAATAGACTTCCTCAAAGGTGAAGCAAGAAGGTAAACTTCACCTGTTTTACAATTGATCCTGAGATCAGTCCTGTCCAATCTCGGAATACCCAGGGTGGCAGATTACCTGAAATTATCAAATTTGCTTTTGGATGAAAACTTGAGTCTCTTGGCATTGGGGCCATCTCTTGAAGCTGAAAGTGTAAAATAACAAAGGCAATGAAGTGATTTAGGGCCATATCACTTCCTCCTTCTTTTCTAAATTTTCAGACCCACAAAAAATGCTATGTCCAGGAATTAGTAAGTTCAGTAAGACAGGAATGAACCGGGACAGCTAGGTGGCACAGTGGATAAAGCACTGGCCCTGGATTCAGGAGGACCTGAGTTCAAATCCGACCTCAGACACTTGACACTTACTAGCTGTGTGACCCTGAGCAAGTCACTTAACCCTCATTGCCCCGCAAAAAAGAAAGAAAGAAAGAAAGAAAGAAAGAAAGGAAGAAAGACAAGAAGAAAGAAAGAAGAAAGAAAGAAAGAAAGAAGGAAAAAAGAAAGAAAGAAAGGAAGGAAAGAAAGAAAGAGGAAAAAAAGACAGAATGAACACAGAGAGCTGTCCTGGGAGTCAGGAAGAATGTATCAAGATGAGATACATTCCTGGCTGGGTGCCTTGGTAAGTCAATTAGCTTCTCAATGCTCAAGGCAAATCTATTTTTGATGTCATGTGCTTTGTAAAAAAAAATATTTTCTTTTCACCCTCAATTAAATGTAGAAACAATTTTTAACATTCATTTTTTTAAAGTTTTGAGTTCCAAATTCTATCCTTCCCTCACTCGCCTCCCCCATCCCTGAGACTGTAAGCAATCTGATATAGGTTATACATGTGAAATCAGGTAAAACATTTCCATATTAGTCATTTTGTGGAAGAAAACTAGAACAACAACAACAACAAAAAGAAACAATATGATTTGATCTGTATTCAGATGCCATGAGTTCTTTCTCTGGAGGTAGTTAGCATTTTTCATCATGAGTCCTTTGGAATTTTCTTGGATAGAGGCAACTCTTAAGTTGTGGATAAAATAATAGCCTACAAGGATAGAGAAAGTGTCCTCATCTCCAGACTTCCTTTTACCAATGAGATTACAGCTATCATACCTATCCTCTGATACCTACTGAATAAACCTGGATAATCCACTTAACTTAGTGCTGATATGCTCCACTAAAGGGAGTGGGAGCTTCATACAACAAACAATGAAAGCACAAGTCAGGAGAAAAAAAATCCCAAGAAAAAAAGCACAATGTGAGATCATGTCCAGGGTCTGTCTAGGAGGATAGACAGGGTATTTGGGATTAACTAGAAGGATGTGTGCCCTGTGGAAAGAGAGCCAAAACTCAGAGTCAGCAGAAGTGAGTTCTAGTGCAATTCACCCTTTTACTGGCTATACACGTTACCCAACTTCCCTGGAACACAGTTTCCTGTTCTGTAACCCAGGGACAACAATGCCTGCCATGACTACCTCATCAGGCTGTTGATGGAATCAGGTGATATGTATATTATAAATTGGGAAAGCACAAAATGTTCTATAAATAAGATTATAATGAACAAACTAATCACTCAATCCATTCTCTATTTAGCCTATCAAATGGTCTTCTTTAAAGTTCAGGTCCGACTTATCGTCACTAATAGCCCTCCCTGATCCCCCCCCAGCCCAATTCTCTCTCATTCAATAAACTCCAGTGGCTTTGCATTACTGCCTGGATCAGGTTATATAAAATCCTTGGTATGATCTTTTTTTTAGCTTTTCATAACCTGGCCCCCTCCTATCTTCCCAGGTTTCTTACACCTTACTCTTCTCCATTTACTCCACTGGCCTCCATGCTGTTTCTCAAAAAGATACTTCAGTGCAATCTCTAGTGCCTGGAATTCTCTCCCTCCTTATGCCCACCTCTTGGCTTCCCTGTCTTCCTTCAAGTCTCAGTTAAAGTCTCACTTCCTGTAAAGGGCCTTTCCCAGTCCTCCTTAACCTTAGTGCCTTCCCTTTGAGAGTACCCCCAGTTTATCCTGTATATATCTTGTTTATGCAAAGTTGTTTGCATATTATTTCTCCCATTAAGCTGTAAGCCCTTAGGAAGTATTGGGTTTTTGCCTTTACTTGCATCCCCAATGTTTGCCACAGTGTCCAGCACATAGTAGGCAATTAATAAAAGCTAATATACTGGCTGAAGTAGGTCTGGATTTAGGAGAATTTAGAGCTGTATGTATTGCCCTTTGAAAGGTCCTGAGCTACATTTCTCTAGTGTTCTGTCACACCCATCTATTCTGTTCCGATCTCCAAGTTTGAGCCTGAATCTTAACTTCCACTCCTCCCAAAGCTTACCTTATCCTGAACTTTGACCTGGATATAATTCTAACCCCTTGGTGTCCTTAGGTCCACAGTTAACTTTTTTTGTTTGTTGTTTTTTTTTTTGCAGGGCAATGAGGGTTAAGTGACTTGCCCAGGGTCACACAGCTAATAAGTGTCAAGTATGTGAGGCTGGATTTGAACTCAGGTCCTCCTGAATCCAGGGCCAGTACTCTATCCACTGCACCAGCTAGGTGCCTCCTCACAGTTAAGTTTTGCTGGAGCAGAAGGAAAAGGGAAAACCTATAACCCTCCCCAGAAAGATTAAGGATAATAACTTAATACATTATTTTTTAACTTCTCACTCCCTGGAATGCCAAATCTCAATTCCTTCTCCACTCCAATACATCCTCATCCTCCACCCTGCTGCCAAAATGGTTTTTCTTAAAAGCCTATCTGGGGGGCAGCTAGGTGGAGAATTGGCATCAAGCACCAGCCCTGAATTCAGAAGGACCTGAGTTCAAATCTGGTCTCAGACACTTGACACTAGCTGTGTGACCCTGGGCAAGTCACTTAACCCTCATTGCCCTGAAAAAAAAAAGCCTATCTGAGGGGCCAGCTAGGTGTTCAGTAGATAAAAGCACTAGGCCCCTAATTCAGGAGGATCTGAGTTCAAATCTCGACCTCAGACACTTGATACTTACTCTCTGCTGTGACCCTGGGCAAGTCCACTTAACCCCCATTTGCCACCGTCAACAAAAAGCATATCTGACTATGTCATTCCCTTACTGAATAAGCTCAATTACCCTAATGCCTCTAGGATAATATATAAATTTCTCTGTTTGCTTTAAGAACTACAAATTTTGTACATTTCCTTGTATAAAGGTAAAGTCTACCTCAATCCTAATTAATCCAAGAAGACCCAGGACATCCTTGATTAATTTAGTTAATCAAAACTAAGCTTTTTTTTTTAAAAGTAAGCCCGGTATGAATATTGTTGTATATAAATAAGTCCTTCACTGGATGTGATGGTTGCAGAAGATAAAGGCATGCCTCTGGGTTACATATAAAAATAGCAACCTAGTTTAGAGCTAGTCAGTCAAATGGAGAAGGCTCAACTTTGGTGCTGGAGGATTACAGAGCCCCCAAAAGTGAATGGCTCGCCTTCTTCTTCCTAATATCATGTTACCAGAGAGATTTGAACTAGTAGATGATGCAACCAGTTTGATGAAACTAGTTGTGATTAGAGAGCCATGGTCAAGAGAAAAATTTTTGTTGTTGTTGTTTTTGTTCTTTTAGGTGCAGCAATTGGGGTCTAAGTGACCTTGTCCAGGGTCACAACGCTAGTGTCAAGTGTCTGAGGTCACATTTGAACTCAAGTCCTCCTGAATCAGGGCCAGTGCTCTATCCACTGCGCCACCTAGCTGCCCTGAGAAAATCTCTTAGGAAAAAGATGGAATTGGTCAGGTTATAACTTTGTATTACCTCCAAAGTTTGGAAGACCTGGAGGTCTCCTTGGTAGCAGTATCACTCGAGGGTGGCAGTGTCTGATACAGTATCTGCATCAGGAGCCAAAAGATACAATGGGTACAAGGTAGACACATCAGGGAAATGTAACATCATGAACTTCAAGGGCACTGACCCTGAGAACCCAGAAAAGTATTGTCCCTACATTAGAATGGAAGTACCTTGAGAGCAGAGATTATTTCAGTCCTCTGTACTTGTATCCCAGCACCCTCCATAGTGTCCAGCCCATCATAGGGACTTAATGAGTATGTTAGTTGATGAACCACACTTTGAAAATCCAGCTCCAAGTTCCAGTTCTTCCTTGAGCCTTTTACTACTCTAGAGCTCATGAATACTTTCCCTCACAAATAATCTCATATATATATATATAAAATAATCTCATATATACAGAATACATTTTATATACATGTGATACATTTTACACAAATGTAATACCATAGGTATTATTTTATGTAACATATTATATATAATGTGTGTGTGATATAAACATGTGTTTATGTATATATATACACATTATTGTTTTGAATTGTATCTATTATTACCTTATTATTTTAAATGGACATTTTTTTCCTCTCTAGGAACTTTATAAACTACTTGAGAGAAGGGATTGGCTCTCATATTTCTTTTGTATCTTTCAGCAGGCAAGTATTGAGTACTTATATGCTCAATGAATATTGTTGTTGTCATTTTTCATTCCACCACATATTTGAAGTGTTTGGAATTCTAAAGCAAAATGAGCAACTGCTTGCTTTCCTCACGTCATTTAAAAATCTTATTAGTCTCATTAGTCTCTATAGCCGGCCAATTTTAGCTGATGTGTGTGTATGGATGAGGGTGGTGTTGTTGTAGCTTTTTTAACAACATTTTTTCATTCTAAAAGGTGTACAACTAGCCAACAAAAAGGCCAATGCAAACAAAGTGGAGGATAATGATTATGAAATTAAAGTGATAAATTATGAAATCCATTAGGATCAAATAGCAAACAGATCGGATTTCATGTGTCTAGACAACTGAAAAATGTCTCTGTATATATATATTTTTCATTTTGTAACAACTAAAAATTAAATAAAGCCAACTCTCCATCATCAGGAATCAATGAGGACAGGAAAATCGGGAAATTAGAAATTCATAATCAAAATAAAATATATATATTTAGCCTGAATTTTGAATTTCGTTTCCTTCTACCTAACCTTTCATCAAAATGGCTTTGAAATCCCAATTTGTTTTTCCCCTCCTCTCAATAACCCCTAATCAATAAACTAGCCAAAAAAAAAAAAGTAGTAAGAAAAATAAAGGGTCTAGATAACCCACCAACTGGATAAGTCCTCATATAATTTGAGAATTGGCAATACCGAGAGACTAAATGCCTTTCTTTCCCTACTACACCTCCTTGAGAAGTAATTCCACTAATTAGCAAATGCTAGATCACACACCTAATTATGGGATCCAAGATTTAAAGATAGAAAGAATTTTTAGAGGCCATCAAGCCCAAACCTCTCATTTCACAGAAGAGGAAACTGAGGCTTAGTGATTTGCCCATGGTCACACAGTGTCAGAAGGAGGATTTGAACTCAAGTGTTTCTGACTCTAAGTCCAACACTCTATCCACTATGTTATGCTACCCCTCTAGAAAAAGCATTTGCCTAGGTAGGAGTTTTTTTTTTCTTTCCAGAAATTTATCCTGAAAAAACCCTCACCATAAAACCAATGAATATATTTATAGCAAATAGCTCCAGGTATGGGAAGAAGGTTATGGGGTCATAGAGTTAAACACAGAAGTAAGCTTAGAGATCTAGTCCAACTTCATTTTCAAGTGAAGAAACTGAAGCAAAGAGAGGTTAAGTGGCCTCCCGAGGTCACACAGGTCATAAACAAGATTTAAGTTTATATTTTCTGACTGCAAATCCAGTAATCTTTCCACCATATCCGGGTGTCTCTGAGGAACCCATGGCCAGTTTCATTCCAATCCATAGGACATATTTTGGTTCACCCCAACCCTCGCACTTAAGCTTTCTGGGGAAGAAACTTCAGAGGAAATCTAGATTAGTAGAAGCTAGAAGTGATCTCAACCCTACACTTTCTGAATTCCAACTCTAGGAATTGTTGTTTCTTGGAGGCAGAAGACACATCAAGGGGCACAAGATCACTTACCTGCAGCTAAATCTGTGTAATAGGGAAATGCAAAAACCAAAAGAACCGGGGGGGGGGGGGGGGGGGGGGGGGCGGCTAGGTGGCGCAATAGATAAAGCACCGGCCCTGGATTCAGGAGTACCTGAGTTCAAATCTGGCCTCAGACACTTACTAGCTGTGTGACCCTGGGCAAGTCACTTAACCCCCATTGCCCCGCAAAATAAATAAATAAATAAATAAAAACCAAAAGAACCATGACCCCTTGGGAGGAAAGACCCAAAGTTCAAAATGAAAAAAAAAAAAAAAAGGAAGTGGCCTAGTCAATATATAATTTCAGATTGATTCATAAGAAGGTAGGATAGTTGGTGAGCATTTTCAGGAGTCAGAAATGAGGTTGTGAGACAAGCAAAGTCTCTGGATAAGACCAGTCAAAGAAAACAGGAGAGTTTCAGCTGTTGACAGGAGTGCAGTACTATGCTGTCTCATGCCTTTTCCCCGTGCTTGGTCCCCTTTAACAAAAATACTAACATTATCCAATTTTATTCTAAAGCTAAAAGATACCCATTTTTGCTTTCTGACATTCCATTCCAAATGGGGTGATGATTGTGACAGGCTGGTAGATCTTCAGCAGGTCCCTCAATTTCAGGTCTCGAGCCATCATGGAATAGTTATTAGCAATGGAATCACTGGGACCACGATAGTGGATTTGGTCTTTGAATGGCACAGCCTTAGTCCATGACGTCCTTTGCATCAAGGGAGGATAAAAGCTGTGTGACATGACTGTCTAGATTTGGAGAAAGTCAGAAGAAACATAATTGTAACAATTCATAATTACATAGTACTGGGGGCAGCTAGGTGGTGCAGTGGATAAAGCACCGGTCCTGGAGTCAGGAGTACCTGAGTTCAAATCCGGCCTCAGACACTTGACACTTACTAGCTGTGTGACCCTGGGTAAGTCACTTAATCCCCATTGCCCCGCAAAAAACAAAAAAACACAAAACACAAAAAACAAACATAATTACATAGTGCTTTACATGGTATGTGAGATGCTTGAGAGCAGGAACTATCTTTTAAATTCCTAGTGATTAGCATAGGGCTTTGTACATAGAAAGCATTTAATAAATATTTTTTCATTCATTCATTCATTTGTTCATTCATTCATTCACTCATCATAGAAAACAAGAGAATATTCTGGTTGTTCATCTGTTATCCTTTTTCCAACCATTCATGTGCTTTCTTTGACTTTCTTTTTCTACTACAAACCAATCTGTTTAACAAGTTCCATAGCAGGTCTTAATGAATTCAATACTAAAGCTAAACACCTCTTGCAAGAATCATTTTGCTCACAAGAAATATGAACTCCATCTTTTCTAGTAGGGTAAGGGGGAAAAGAGCTAGACTAGGAGTCAGAAGCATTATGTACCTTGACAAATTACCTACCTATCAAAAGGATACTGTGTAAATAAAGTGGAAAATTAGATGAGAAAGAGCTTGGGAAGTCAAGAACTATGTAAATAAAGGTATTATTACTGTAGCAATTTTTTTAGTGCAAATAGATCTGGTTTTAATTAAATATATCAGAACAAGTATATTGGGCAATGTCTCCAGCCCAATGCCTAATCAATGTTTGTTGAATTTATGAGTTGAATTGTTGGCACCATTAGAATATAAATTATTTTAGAGCAGGAACTGTTTATTGTTTTTCTATTCCCACCCAATACCTAGTACAGTAACCTATCCATAGCAAGCATTTAACAAATATTTATCCAATTGAATGCAATAGAAATTTTTGATCATGTGACAAATATCCATGGATGTCACTTCTGAATTGACAAGAAAGCTGTTCAGAAGACCATCATTATTTCTGAAAATAGCACTGGTAAGCAAGTGTGACTAGTGCTGTGTGTGAACCCTTGCTGCATTGCCTGTGGGTCTAGCTTGACACCTCAAAATTATGAAAATAACCTCTGGGTTTCAGCACATCATCTCACCCTCAAGGGGAAAATAACAGCATTTCTACAAACAGACCTTGTAGAGGGCAGATGGTTCTTCATTGGCAGATTGAGGCAGAGGTGGCAACTCTGGTCGCATCTTAGAGTGGCTCATGTGATGTATGGAGTCATTTCTGGTGGACTGTAGAAAATAAGAACAAAGATTCTTTTAAAGGACCAGGATATGTTTGTAGCACTCTGACTGGTGGGGGGAAAGAGGGGAGGAGGGTGAGGAAGATACAGACACATTACTATTAGGAATTATAGACATTTGACCGGGCATATATTTTTATTTTTAAATTTCCTCTTTCAGAGTTCTCCCTAGAAGAGCTTTTAGAAGATCGCATTATCTCCTTTTTTTAGTTTTTAGTCATATTGGTTAATGGAAGTTATTGCCAGAAAGAACCTAAATTTAGTGGATCCTTCCAGGTTTCTAAAGCAAGGTCAGGAGCTGACCCCTTTTATTTCATTCCTTCCAACCTTATGCCTCTGGCATGCCGCTGGGCAAAAGGTAAACTCAATTATCTCCTCCAGCTATTATTCTATGATTCTCCTTTCCTTTTTTAGTCAAACTTCTAGAAAAATGCTATCTATACTCATTGCTTCCATTTCCTCTCCTCCTCATCTGTTGGCAAACTGGCTTTTAACTTAATCATGCAACTGAAACTCAACAATATCTTTTTTAAAAATAGATTTTTATTTATATCTTTTATTTGTACATCATCTACCCCTTCCTCCTTCCAGAAAGCGATCCCTTAAAACATTTTTTTTAAAGAAAAAGAAGAAAAAATAAATTAAGCAAAATCCAATCAATACATAGGGGGGAAATCTGACATTATGTGCAATGTTCCACAATAATGGACACCTTCCCCTTCTCCCCCCAACATATACAAAATAATAAAAGGTGTCTTTCCTATCTCTTCTTTAACCAATGATCCCATAATTGTACAATCTGATGGTCTTTCCCAATCCTCAACCTTTTTGACCTCTTTATTGCATTTGACACTGTTGATCACTTTCTACGCCTAGGCACTCTCTTCTCACTGGGTTTTTGTGACAATGATGTTCCCTGTTTCTTCTCCTACCTGTTTGACTACTCAAAGTCTCCTCTGCTGCCTTCATCATCCATATCACACCCCCAACTGTGGGCACTCCCTTTGGCTTTATCTCAAACCCTTATCTCTTCTCTTTACACTCTCTCTTGGTGTCCTCATCAGCTCCCTGGGCTCTAGTTACCATCTCTATGCAGATGATATGCAGATCTATCAAGTCCTATTCTATCCTATGAGGTTCAGCTCCAAATCAATGTCTATTGGACATTTTAACCAGAAATGTCCCATAGGCATCTAAAACCAAACATATCAAAAACCAAACTCACTTCATTTCCCGCCCCCCCCCCCAAAACGGTCTTCTTCCAAATTTCCTTATTTTTGCTGAGGCCATAGGTCATTCAATAAGTTGGTTTATAAACATTTATTAAGTACCTACTACGTGCCAGGTACTGTGCCAAGCTCTGGGTATCCAAAAAGAGGCAAAAAAAACCCCAGTCCCTGCCCTCAAGGAGCTCACAGTCTAATGGGGGAGACAATAAGCAAACAAATACAAACAAGTATATACAGGATAAATAGAAAATAACTAAAAGAAAGAAGGCAAATTGGGAAAAGCTTCCTTAGAAGACAGTATTTTATTTGGAACTTGAAGGAAGTCAAGGAAGACCAGGAGGTGGAGATGAAGAGGGAAGGCATTTCAAGCAGCCACCACCATTCTTCCAGCCTCTCAGGTTTGGAAACTTGGAATTATTTTTAACTCTTATTTCTCCTTTACCCCACATATCTAATTAGTTGCCAAATCTTGCCATTTCTCCACAATTGCTCTCGCATCTGCCCCCCCCCCTCCCCCCTTCACACAACCATCACCTTAGTTTAGGCCTCATCCCTGCCTTACTCCTTCCCCACTCCAACTCATCCCCCATCTGGATAGCAAAGTGTTTTTTTCCTTAAGCATATATCTGACCGTGTCACTCTCTTATTCAATAAACCTGAATAGTTCCCTATTACCTGTTGGACCAAATATAAGTTCTTTAATTTGGCTTTTAAAGCCTTTGACCACTAGTACATATTTTTTGAATGTTATTATCCAATACTGCTTTTCCTGCATGCAACAGGATAGCCCAACTAAGCCTCTCTTTTCCTCACACATAATATTCTATCTCCTTTCTCCATGCCTTTGCATTGGTCTTCCCTTATTTCTGGAATATTCTTTCTATAGAATCCTTCTCTTCTTTCAAGACCTACTTCAAGCATGATCTTCTATAGAATGTCTTTCCTTTCTCACCAACATTCAATTTCTTCTTCTTCTTCTTCTTCTTCTTCTTCTTCTTCTTCTTCTTCTTCTTCTTCTTCTTCTTCTTCTTCTTCTTCTTCTTCTTCTTCATGAGGCAATTGGGGCTAAGGGGCTTGCCCAGGGTCACACAGCCAGTAAGTGTCAAGTGTCTGAGGCTGGATTTGAACTCAGGTCCTCCTGACGCCAGGGCTGGTGCTCCTTCCACTGTGCCACCCAGCTGCCCCTGGATTTCTTCTTTATCCATTTTGTAATTTAATCTGCATCTATTATATTTGTTATTTATTTATATATTCACAGCTCATTTCCCCTGTTAGAATAAAAGCTCTTTGAAAGTAGAGATTGCTTCTTTTAATACCCAGTGCCTAGCATAGTGCGTGGCACATAGTAGGTGTTTTACAAATGTTTTTTGATTTAATGAGAATTGGGCACAAATCTCCCAAGTAATTCCCTCTATAACCAACTCTAATTGGGGCCAAATGTATCTCTGTCTATTGTGCATTGTCTCTCAATCTGAGATGTGACTAAATGGATTGGTTTTTAAATCTATTATTGTGTTTCACACGTGTGATGCCTTCAATACTTTGTCAATGCGGATAGTGGATTCACTAACACAGACCGCAGCCCCTGTATGATTTAATAGGTAGTCTTTAAGATTTCCTGGGACTAAAAAAAATTCGCCATCTTTAGTCAATCTGATCATGAGACTCTCCAAACTTCACTAGAATCATCATCAGATGATGGGAATGAAGCTTCTCCCCAGGTCCATCTGGAAGCCTTGGAACATTGGTAGGACCTCTTAGAATTCATGCTATTCTGGCACAGTCTTTGAGAATGCAGGACCACCTTCGTACCACTCTGAATCCTTGGAGTAGCACAATAGTGGAAACTGTCTCTGATTCTGAATTTGAATACCTTTGCTTTAAGGTATTTTAACTTTGCTTTAATATATCTGAAATTTTTTGCCACCTCAGGGAGAGAAAGAGGGATAAAAATTGGAACAAAACTATAAATAAAAATGTTTATTTTATATATATATATATATATATATATATTGTGTGTGTGTGTGTGTGTGTATGTGTGTGTATCTGGAAGGTTTGGGCCTCATGAATTACATCAAGGATTGGCAGTCCTCAAGACACATGTGCCAGGATGGCATGCTGGCTACTGTATATGGGCCAGCTGCCATTTACTACCTTGCTGCCTTGGAGAGTAGCCAACTACTATCCTACTTCCTCCAGAAGAGTTGATTTGTTTACCATCAATGCTGCCCTAGACCCCCAACCTCCCAAACCCCAGTTATAAACTTGGTAAATCACTTCTACAAGATTGCTGAACCCTCTAACTCCTTAAGTAAAATCATGCAAATGGTTTGCAATTTTAAAGAACCTTGATCCCTGGAGCTTTTCTAAACAAAATGGAGTTCGCATCATCCATCCAGCCTGGTTCTTTCCATTCTGAGTGTAGGGACCTCAGATAAACTAAAAACCTCTATTTCTCTGACACTATTCCCAAGGTCAGGTAGCCAAGTATACAATATCTCATAGTATTCTCCCACCCCCCCCCCTTTCTTACTACTGAAAATAGGGGCAGCTAGGTGGTGTAGTGTATAAAGCACCAGCCCTGGATTCATAAGGACCTGAGTTCAAATCTGGACTCAGACACTTGACACTTACAAGCTGTGTGACCTTGGGCAAGTCACTTAACCCTCATTGTCCTGCCCCCAAAATAAACAAACAAACAAATAAATAAATAAATATGCTTCTCTGATCAACAAGCATGAAATCTCCCCAGCTAAACTTAATATGCCAGCTAGGTCCCTAATGCCATAAAGGCTGCATGAAAACAAACAAACAAAAAAAACTTGGGCAGCAAAAGCAGGTACTGTACCATTCAAGGAAGATTTTTAAAAATTTCATCTTCAGTGCCCTAAAGACATGTGATTTCTTTCAGGAACTCAGAAGTGAGGCATCCATTTTTTATCATGTTAACATAGTCCCCCTCTCTCCCCTTTCTTTTCTCCACCTCCAATGAGAGTTTTCCTTCAATGGCAATCTGTTGCTTGGCCTAGATTTAAATCTAATTCAAAAGATCCTGATTAAAAGGATGGTTCACAAATATCACACAATTAAAATATTTGCGTCACCTCCAACAATTTCACCTTGTGCTAATAGCACCAACATAATGTGGGTTGGCCACCTCAGAATGGAAACTTTAAAAGAACAATTAATTTTCAATCTATTCCTGCAGCTTTTGTGGCAAGATCCAATGAAACCTGGCTATCTACCAGGGATCTAAAAACCCAAGTCCAAAAGACAACAACAAATCACAGAAATCACAGCTCTTCAGGAACAATCAAACAAAGCCAGTCAGGAAGGTTCCAATGCCGTGGCCAGTTTAGAACAAGGCCACAAGAAAAATTTTCTAAACCCAGTGGTATAGAATTAAGGGTCATAGGGCAGGATGAATAAACATCCCTTAAAATCCCCACTCCACTCACCTTTTCAGAAGGGCATTTACAAGTTGAAAAATTCATGATGTCCAGATAAATGGGGTACCTATCCTGAGTCAACAGACAACCCTTAGTATCTGAAGGCAAGTTTCCACCAGACCACTGCAAAATGCCCCAGTCTATGCATCATAATGGAAGCATCACAGGCAGTGGATTTTTCAGGAAATTCTGCCCACTAAGGAGGTCATAGGTCTTGGAAACTGGAGTAAATCCTCAGGAGGAGAAATAGGAAAATAGAGACAGAAAATAAAGAAACTAAAGTGAAGAAACTAAGAGTTTGTCAAACTCCCTCTTTCTTGATCTTCCACGTGTGGTCCACAGTCCTTTTCCTTCCCTCAGGCTATCTTGGTAGGTCCACATCCAATACAATCCCAAAACTGGTGGGAAAGTATGAAGCTTCTTCTGGCACTTCAGTAAGCCTCCCTCTCCCCCCCTCCCTCCACACCCTTCTCCTCCCTCAGCTTTTTAAAAGCTAGAGTTTCATTTTCTCTTGGCTTAGGGCTGGTAACCAAGGCTACAGCGTCTGTTACTAAGGGAAGGAGAAACTGTCCCCTCCTTCCTAGGGGACACTGGGGATCTTAACCTCAACACATGTCCCGAGCCTCATCCATTTGTTATACAGACCCCCACCCAGACTGGGAGAATATTTGGTGCCAAGTTTGAGGGCAGTATTTCTTCAGTATCCAGAAATAGAGAAGGAATGAAACAAAGTATGTTATTATTATTAATTTTGCAAAAGAAAAGGACTTCATAAGTTCTACACACCCACACACCAATAGATGAGTACAGACTTGTACACATACCCAATAACACTATGGTGACCACATTTACTTAAAATCAGGTTATGATTTGACAAATGACTTTTTTTTTCCTGACTTGGAATTGCAAAAAAATGAAACAAAACATATATACACTATTCATTTCACAAACCATCTCTGTTGTAGCGTGGTATTGTGGGAAAAGTTTTGATCCTGGAGTCAAAGGACATAGGTTCAAATCCTGCTTCTGACACTACTTATTAGAACTAGAAAGTTCAGTGACTTGCCCTAGGTTATAAATGAGATTTTAGGGGGGCGGCTAGGTGGCGCAGTGGATAAAGCACCGGCCCTGGAGTCAGGAGTACCTGAGTTCAAATCTGGCCTCAGACACTTAACATTTACTAGCTGTGTGACCCTAGGCAAGTCACTTAACCCCCATTGCCCCGAAAAAACAAAAACAAAACAAACAAACAAAAAAAAATAAATGAGATTTTAGTGGTGGGTTAAAGAAATATAACCTTCAACCACATATTTTAAATTGAGACTTAATAGCTGTGTGACCCTGGGCAAGTCACTTAACCCTCATTGCTCCGCCACCCCCCAAAAACATCATTGAGGGCTCCAAAGAGTTTTTGTTTATGTGGGTTAGATCTATAGATGTTTTCCATGTTAGACATTAAAATGGGTTAATTTTAAAATTTTCATATATTAATTCATTTAAAAATAATAAAACCATTTTGTATTACCTTAAATATTAAGGCTGCCATCATAGTCCCATCCCCTCTACCTTAATGAAACTTGTAGCTTATAGAATCTGTGCATGGAAACCATTATTATTAAGATTAGGCCTGATTGTCTTGAGATCATCACGACAATCTCCCTTAAGTGAGACTATAAGCTTATAGAATATACTCATGAAGAAGTGACAACACTTTTCAAAGGTTAGTGTTATGGGCCCAGGCCACTCCGGAAATTCTCTGGGATACATCAAAGAACCTTCTCCTTGAGAAACTAAACCAAAGGACAGACACACCTAAAGAGATAAGTGGCACCTGATTGGGACTGAGCTAGCTCCAGGACTACCACCCTTCATTCCAGTCTCCCTCACCCCTAGGGAGATAAGATTAGGTGTGGCTGCTGCCTTTGTGTCAGGAGGAGAGAGATGGTTTGAGAGATCAGCAGCCACTCCTTACCCAAGTCCTCTAGCCACCACAAGTGGGGGATGGTCCTTCCTCAATAAGAGAACTTTCCACAGTCAGATGATCACCCCCATCAGTCCTCTATAAAAGTATCTGCCTGTTTCCTGCTTGAGGAGATTGGTATCTCAGAGCCATGCTCTGTGCCATGCCTTCCCCCCATGAGAAGTCCAAGGATTTCTCTCTTGGTTTCCCTTCCCCAGCACCTAAATAAACTATTCTATTGGATTTGTGTACCAGAGGGTGTAATTCTTTAAAGAGGAATTCCTAAGGACCCCAAACCCCTATCCCTATCCCAAACCCCCTACCCTATTTCCCTATAACAGTTAGTACAGCTGTCTTCCCCATTTTGTCTGCTGCCAGCTTGTTTTCCTCCCAGATAACAAACCCTCAAAATAACATTTTGCCCTGACCTCTAATATGCAAATCGGCCAGTTCCAAAAGGGCCATCCGAAATCAGATCATAAGAACCCCCTCTCAGAAGGGCACTTTGGAACACTCCTTTCCTGTTGCAAGGACCGGTATCTCAATGCTCCCCAATGCAGTATTGCCCTCTGTTAGTGCGAATTCTTGAATTGTATGTTGGGTCCCCTTTTTCTCTCTTCCCGTCCCCTCTTTTCCATGAGAATAAAGTTTTGCATTGAACTGACTGCAATTGCTTTGCATTTTATTCTCAACTTCCCAACTCATTAAGGGGTTGTTTTCCCCAAAGTTTCTGGCCTTTTCTTAGATATAAACTGGGTACCTGGACAAGGATGTAACCTATTGACAGCTGCCCCTAAATTAGGGAAGTATGACATTCTGAACCCAGTTGTAGAAAGCAAGGACTAATGTTATTGTTCAATCTGGTATCTTTTTTTGGTTTTTGGGTTGGGCAGTGAGGGTTAAGTGACTTGCCCAGGGTCACACAGCTAGTAAGTATCAAGTGTCTGAGGCTGGATTTGAACCCAGGTACTCCTGAATCCAGGGATGGTGCTTTATACACTTGCGCCACCTAGCTGCCCCTCAATCCACTATCTTTTGTCAAGATACTAGAGTGATTTGCCATTTCCTTCTTCACTGGAATTAGGCAAACAGGTTACAAGGTCACACAACCAGTGAATGTCTGAAGCCATGTTTAAATTCAGGTCTTCCTAACTCCAGGCCCAAAGCTCTAACCCCTGAGCCATCTACCTGCTTTGATGGACTCCAAGAGTTAATAGTTGGGGGCAGTTAGGTGGCACAGTAGATAAAGCACTGGCCCTGGATTCAAAAGGACCTGAGTGCGTCAACACATGACACTTACTAGCTGAGTAACCCTGGGCAAGTTACTTAACCCTCATTTCATTGCCCAGCACAAAAAAAAAAAGAAAAGAAAAGAAAAAAAAAAAGAGTTAATAGTGGAGTCCTCTCAGACTCATAATTTAGATAAAAGTAGGATTTGGTTTATTGCAATCAAGCAAGATCCTATATCTCAACCTCCCCCAGAGAAGAAACTGCTAACATTTTAAAGGATAGAGTAAACAAAAAGGATTATACAAAGGACCTTCCCTACTTTTTGAGACCCCCTCTCTTGTGACACCTCAGGGGAATATTTTGAATATTTTGTCTTGCAAATATGAAAGTGCCTCTGAGGCTCTATCTTTGGGCTGGACTTTGTCTTGGAGCAGATATCAAGATGCTCTGGAGGCTCTAACCACACTCATCCTTATCCTCCCAGAGGTTTACATAATTCAGCTCTTCCTTTCTAGGGGAGAGGACTCTTTAGTGAGTTATGCAACTGAAAACCAAAACAATCAGGCCAGCCAGGCCAGGGCAGTTCTTTCTCAATGACAGTCTGCTACTTCTGATCCCATCCCCCACCTCAAAAAGACGATTTCAGTTACCAAAAAGAAAGGGCATCATTCAAAATATATTCTGCAGTTTCTTGGTTTCTCTTCTTTTTTTCTAATTTGTACTGTTCAGTGGTATTATAGCAGATGTTTAATAACTGGCTTTCTTGGGAAAATGTACATAAGACACACTTTTAAGCTTAATCAACATTATTAACATCACTTTCTTAGGTCTAGATGATTGATGAAATAATAAATCAAGGCCTGATTCATAGCATTTGCTTAATTCCCAGGTATAAATGCACACACTGAAAATTTAATCATCAACTCTTGAAAGCTAGTTAAAGCCAGCTCCAGAACATCACTGACTACTTATATCTTTGTGGCCTTGGGAAAGTCATTTAACTCTTCTGAGCCTAAGTTTTCTCTTCTGTAAAGTAATGAAGTTGGACTAAGTCAGAGGTTCTTAGCCTATAGTCCACACAGACTTTTAAAAATTTTTGATAATTATATTTTATTATAATTAACTTCCTTTGTAGCTTTATGTATTTGTATTCATTTAAATACATTGTGAGAAGGGCCTGCCCCTTCCCCAATTGCTTCTCCCAGACTAACAAGAAACGAGATTAAAAAGCCTCCTTTCAATTAAAGCAAAAAAAAAAAAACAACAACTCAGGGTTTATTGATAAGAATAAACTTAGATAAAGGACAAAGAAAAATAGGATATATGGCCTGTAACCTCGGTACAACAGAGTCAACAGCTTCCTATTCCCCTGCATGTCTCTTGACTGTTGGGTGTGGCTGGCCGCTGCCACTGCTGCCTGCTCTTCCTTTCATCTCCTCTCCTCCCTCCATCTCCTTTCTTGGTTGCTCAGTCTGCCTCCTCTGTCACTCACTCCCTGTCCTCTCCTCTACCTCTCCTTGGTTGCTCCATCGCTCCCCTCTTCCTTCTACCAACCCCTCTCTCTGTCTACGTCTCCTCCATGTCTCCTCACTCTCGCTCTCTCCTCTTCTCTACCCCCCAGAATAAAAAACCCTTCTCTCACAGGAAACTCGGGCTGACAGCCCACGCACCCCAAGCTAATTTGTTGGCACCTCTAGGGACTGCCCAAGGCCGGCTGGTACACGGGTTTCCTTGCAGACCCTGGCTTGGCCGGAAGGAGCCAGTGCACGGGGTTTTCTGTGCATACCCCTGGCTTGGCAGAGGGATCCGGGGCATGACGCCTGAGGCTTGTGTGCCCAATGAGTAGAGGGAGCCATGTGGGGTGCTCCGGAGGCTTTCTAATTTTAGCCAAAGATGGGGTCCCGAATTGCAATTGATTCTTACACTTATATAGAATTTCTGCTGTGTAAAGTCATCCTTAGTTAACAAGCAGACCACTAGTTGGGAGTTGGAACCCCTTGATTGGACAACTTTGTGATTATAATAACATTTGCTTTATAATGAGGGAGAAGGGTGATGGTGTCGGGCGTATGTGCATACTGCCATCAGTTTGCAAACATGGCATCATCCAAGAGTAGGAAGCTAGGAAGTTGCTCCCAGAATAGCTGTGAGGCCTGGGGCACCAATGGATATTCACTAACTGGTTCCAGCTGGCCTGCCACATGGTTGGGAGAAGTCTTTTCATATTGTCTGTGTACCTGTTAACTGATGAAGTCTTCAAAAGGGCTTTTGCCACAGGAGGCAAAGGTGCCTAAGGGAGGCAAGGTGAGCCCTTCACCAATGGCTTCCAGTGAGAGAACCATGCAATAAAGGGAAGAGCCATGGAGCCTTCCCCTTGTGAGGTCATATGGCCCCTGAGAAGCAGTCCTACTTTTTTTGGTCTTTTCATTCTTTTCTGTTCTAGGTTCAGTGTGTTGTCTTTAATCTGGGCCAAAAGCTCCAGTCATGGGGATCTGGGAGTTCAGGAATCCAGGCCAGGCATTGCAGCCCATCATCAACATTCTGAGGGAATATAAGTCCCAGACTCCAGTCCAGCAGAAGTCAGCAGCAATGTTACCTTTGGACATGAATTTGGTGGGACCAATGCTATATATTCTGGGCTTAATCCTCCACCCCTTCCCCCTCCCCAAACTGAGATGGTATAGGGGAATTATTCACCTGAAATATTAAAGGAAAATGTTTCTATCTTTGCTTTTGCTATATATGTGAAGCAAATATGCCTTTGTTAAAGCTCAATGATATTCAGTGGTTAAATAGAACTGGGATACGAAGTACCTACCAATTCCTAAAATAGAAGGAAATAGCCAACGGGGACTAGAGCTGAAGAGAGACAAGCCAGACTTAACCATGTTACAGCTGTATTGAGATTTGATTGGCAGTCACAATTGTTGATCACTTCACCAGAAAATCAGGTTAGCTAGGTGGTGTGGTAGATAAAGCACTGGTCCTGGAGGCAGGAGCTCCTGAGT
The DNA here is from genome assembly GCF_019393635.1 of Dromiciops gliroides. NCBI lineage: Eukaryota > Metazoa > Chordata > Mammalia > Microbiotheria > Microbiotheriidae > Dromiciops > Dromiciops gliroides. The sequence continues at coordinate 544,966,893 of NC_057861.1, read as the reverse complement.
TCAAATTTGGCCTCAGACATGTCCTCAGACATTTAGTAACTTTGTGACCCTGGGCAAGTCACTTAACCTTGATTGTCTTCCCCCCAAAAGAAAAGAAAATCCATCACCTTGTTTCAGGATTCCATTTCTCACTCACCGTGCCTTTAAAATCTTCATGTATGCTGTGGCCTAGAGTGAAAAACTGGAAACCATCCAGGCCCTCTTGCATTCATCCCTTTCTTACTATTTCTTATAATAATCTTTCCCTTAGTTCACAGTCTCATTACCTCTTGCCTGGATTACTGCAATGATATTCTCTAGCTCCAGTCTTTTGTCCTACATCTCATTGCCTGACTAATCTTCTTAAAGTACAGATCTAATTATGTCTCCAGACTACTCAAAAAACGTTCAGTTGCTTTCCATTATCTACCAAATCAAGTCCAAATGCCTTAGTCCGGAATTCAAAGTCATACACAATCTGGCTCCAGTTCTATTTTTCTCATGTTACTTCCCAGCTACTTGCTATTCCCCAACATACCCCACCTCAATTTCTTTATGACACCATGAAACTGGATCTGAAAAATATCCCTCTATCAAAGAATTACTCACAAACACGATCCAAGCAAAATTTAAGTAAAAGTTTTTATTTGGCACACAGAGGTATGGCCAAGAGAAGTCTAAACTTAAGATTCCTGGGGAGGAGCAGATTTATGGCATGTTCCTCCATCAGCCAGAGTAATGACAATGCTTTTAAAGGGGGATTGGGGGAGACTTGAAACTGAAACGTTACAGCTGTTGGGGAGTGGGGGTGCTTGAAACAGTTGGGGGCCATGAGGCTGTCATCACTACCTGGTCCTAGTCATGTAACAAGAACATCTGGGTTCCAATTACACTCCTACTATAAATTTCAAGGCACCCAACTTTCTGGGTGCCCATGACACATCTGCTTTGTTATCTGACTAACCAATATTTGGTTAGTTAACTGCTTTGCTTTTCCAAGGAAAGAATACCCTCTAACTGACCCCAGAAAACTGATCAACTGTATTATTTCTCATGGGTCCCTAACTGGACCCAGGCCTACAAGGCTGCCACCACATTTATTTATATAGTTCCCTATATCTGGAATACTTTTCTCTCCCATATCTTACCCATCTTTCAAGGCCTCAGCTCAAATGCCACCTCCACCATGAAGCCCTTCCCCCAAATCTGAAAGTCATCCCTCCCTTATCTGAGCTCATAGTACCTTTTAATCCACTTGCCCAGTTGTCATATTCTAAATGGTATTATTAAATCTCATATTTACATAGGACTGCGTGATTTACAAAGTGCTTTCCTTGCAACAAACCTGTGAGACAGGTCAGGTAAGTATTGTGATCCTTACTTTATAGTGAGTGACTTTCCCACAGTCACATAGCTAGCAGGTGTGAAAGCCAGGACTTGAAACCAGGTGTTCAGACTCCGCATGTACCTCTGATTTAACCCTTGAAGGAAGGGAAGGATACAGCATAAAACTCCTGCCACTATAATGAGAGTGGTGAGGATTGAGGCAGTGAAATCTTTCCATTTTCCAAACCAGGATTCCATCCATCCCTTCTAGGTGGTGTCAACCCCTGAATTTTCTGCTAATTGCTCAGCCAGTGTACTTAAGCTTTTCAAGGCTCTAGTTATTGAACCATTGGGGCAGTATTATTTGGGATAAAGGTGTAGCATTGGCCGCCCAGTATAGCACACACTCCCCCTTTTTCTGCTAACATTATATTAAGGGCTATTCTGTTTTCCCAAGCCATTTTGCTAGTTGCAGCCAGTTGTTCAGAAATACCCTGTACCACATCCCTAGTGTAATTGATGAACCTCTGCTGTTTCCAATCTACATTTTTAGTTATGGTTACACACCACAGGAGAGATTCTGGCACGCCCCATGGAACTCCTATGCTATCTAGGTAGATTGAAGCATCAGATGACCCTTTTTGCCCCCCTGGGCTGTGTTTCTTTCTTGATTTAGACTTAGATTCAGAGAAATGCTCAGATGCCATGGTAAAGGGGGTAGCCAGCCACACCAACCCACAAGTCCTAGCCCAGTTAGGGGGTAAGGTTGGTCTTCACAATACCACCATAGGTCGGCTCTCATTGAGAGGACACAACTACCCATTTTCTCACAAAAATAATTATTAATAATGTATTTCTTGGGGCAGCTATATGGCGCAGTGAATAGAGCACCAGGCCTGGAGTCAGGAGTACCTGAGTTCAAATCCGGCCTCAGACACTTAACACTTACTAGCTGTGTGACCTTGGGCAAGTCACTTAACCCCAATTGCCTCACTAAAAAAAAAAAAAAATGGATTTCTTGGGGGGGGGGGACCCAGAGATCAGCTTCTCACTCCTTTCTCCCTCTCCCTCTAGAAAGTTCAGCAAACTTTATTTGGGATAAACCCAAGGAAACAAAAGAAATGGAGATTGATTCTTTTGTCTAGCTCAGTAAAGGATGGAAGGGATCAAACCACACCTCAATAATGGACTTTGCTTGCCCCCCCCCCTCCAGGGCAATGAGGGTTAAGGTGACTTGCCCAGGGTCACACAGCTAGTGTCGTCAAGTGTCTAAGGGCAGATTTGAACTCAGGTCCTCCTGCATCCAGGGCCTGTGCTTTATCCACTGCACTGCTTAGCTGCCCCCGTGGACTTTGCTTTTGCCCTTCAGTGAGAGTCTTTTACATTCTCCCTGATGTCATCTGAAGAGTTCATTTTAATGTAGACCACCCTCAAGTCATGTCAACCAATGGAACTGAATGATGCTAAACAATTAGCTTTGGTCAATGTATAATGATCCACCTCTATTGAAAGAGGATAAAAACTCTTGGAAAAGGCCACAAGCTCTCTCTTGGCCCACACTCTTGGCTCTTTGGCTTTTAGGTTTTCTGAACTCTCTTGAGTGTCCTTGAGACCATGTGCTGGAGACAGCATGGGTCTTTTCTCCTGCTCTAGCTAGATGCCAAGCTGAAACTCTGCTTTCTCTACCACAGAGCCTGAGACCATGAAAAGTTAGGAAGACTCATGGTCAATCCTTTACTGGTATATAACAGTAATAAAATTTTCTTACCCAAAACCGATATAGTCATCGCAATTAATTAAAAAAAAAGACTACCTCTAGTAAGAGATAGAGGTGAAATTTTGATCCAGGCCTTCTAGATTCAATGTTTTTTCCACTATAACCAGTAGAATCTCTCATATATAGCATATTTAAGTGTTCTAAAGTCATAAATGGCTTTTTTACCCCACAATCTCAGAGGGGAAAGTAATCATCACCCATCAGCTTCCTCATCTGTAAAATATGGAGTTGGACTAAATATCTCTCAAGTCACCTCTACCTCAAAAATCTACCAGTCATGGGGCAGCTAGGTGGCGCAGTGGATAGAGCACTGGCCCTGGAGTCAGGAGGACCTGAGTTCAAATCTGACCTTAGACACTTAACACTTATTAGCTGTGTGACCTTGGGCAAGTCACTTAACCCCAATTGCCTCACCAAAAAAAAAAAAATCTACCAGTCGATAAACTACTTTCTTAAATCTCAAATAACAATCAACAAAACAATAAATTGATCCCCGATGTGTAGCATTTGCTAAGTTTTGAGGGGGTAAATGCTCACACTAGAATTTTAATAATCTGTTCTCATTTATGATTTTGTGATATATAACATTAACAGTTAATAAGTGTGACCTCTGGGCAGCTAGGTGGCACAGTGGATAAAGCACAGGCCCTGGATTCAGGAGGACCTGAGTTCAAATCTGGCCTCAGTCACTTGACACTTACTAGCTGTGTGACCCTGGGCAAGTCACTTAATCCTCTTTGCCCCCCCAAAAAAGAAGAAAAAATAAGTGTGGCCTCCACTTCTCCTGTAATCAGTGTATCCAGGGCTTTAGGACATTCACACAGGCCTTCTCTGTATAAAAAGTTAGGCAGAGAAACCAGGATGCAACATATCTTGGTCTTAGATAAATCTTATCTCCATCCTTTGGCGAGTACCCTTTGTACCCAGATTAAACTTCAAAATCTTGGTACTTTCTTCTAATACAATATACTTGCCCAGTGTGAATTAATTAAGTGCCCAGCACTTAAGGTGTGAGTAGATAAAATAATCATTCATCTTGGTCCCAGTGAACTTTCTAGCTTATATTCTAAGGTGGGTGGTAGGGGGAGAGAAGCAAAATATTAAAGGGAGAAGGGAAGGGAAAGTACTGATGAGAGGGCTTTGTGGCGAGTTTGGAAAGTCAGAACCTACTAGCCTGGCTCTATCCCTAAAATGGAGATCACTCCCCCCACCCAACCCCCCCACTTCTCCATCAGGAAAAGCTCCACTCTCTTCAATGGCTGAGGGAAGATGCAGGATAAGAAGACAGCTAAGTCATGGTCAGAGCGGCAAAGTCCAGGACAGTCAGAAGCACAGGAGGGAGGGGAATTATAACAGAAAGAAAAGTTTCCCCTTAGAGAAAACTTAAGTTCTATTTCCTCCAAATATCAAATAAGATTTGTAAAGCACTCTGTCTTCATAATCTCAATTTGTCCTCATCAACAGCGTGTGGGTGAGGTAGTTGCAAGTGTTATTATTTCAGAGATGAAGAAACTGAAATTCACAGAAGTTAAGAGACTGGCCCAAGGTCACATGGTTAATAAGTGGTGGAGCTCAGATCGCTGGACTCTTAGATCTAGCGTTCAATCCAGCAAAGGATGTCGTTTCTCACTAGATCACATTGAACTCATCTGCTCGTATATAGAGAAACAGGAGGATATAGTGGAAGGAGTTCAGGACCTGGAGAGGCAACGTGGTGTCAAATGATGGGATGCTGGACCTAAAGTTCACATCCTCTCTCCCATACTGATGCTCTCTGGGACTATGGGTAGGACATTTAACTCTGCCTTGCTCAGTACACAGCCATCTCTCTTTCAGGTTGGCCCCTTCTTATCTTTCCAATCTTCTTAGACCGTACAATGTTGCTGTAATTCAGCAACATTGGCCTCTGTACTGCTCCTCCAATATAATGACTTTTCAGACTAGTATTCTCACTAGCTGTCTCCCCTGCCTGGAACTGTCACCTGTCATCTCTACTGCCTAGCTTTCCAGGCTGCATTCAATTCTGACCTAAAATCTCGCTCTCTGCAAGAAGCCTTTTCCGATCCTTCTTAATCTCAGTGTCTCCTCTCTGAGATTATCTTCAATTTATTCCGTCTTTATCTTCTTGGTATCTACTTACCTCCCCGACTTCGACAGTGAGTTTCTTGAAAGCAGGGACTGTCTTTTACCTTTGTATTACTAGAGTTTAGCAGTGCCTGGCACTGAATAGACGCTTAATAAATTTTAATAAAGGCTTCTTGACTTGACTAGTCACACACACACACACACACACACACACACACACACACACACACACACACACACACACACACACTCCAAGACATTGAGAAGGACATTTTAGGGCTCAGAATTCTCCCATTAGAGATGAATTCCTTTAGGCTCCTCCCCCGCCTTTTGTAAGAAAGGAAGTACTACTCATAGTAAGACGTTAGTGAATTTATTTGGTACCCTGGTTTCTCCACCAAAGCCCAGCGGGGAGGGAACTGTAAGGGACTGCCCCGTGCATAAAGCCAACACCACAAGCTGGCCCTGCACGGACACGCCACCACCATCCACAATGAGCACCAGCTGTCTCCCCCTGACTATCCCAGTCCAGTTGCTCCGCCCGCTCGCCCCAAACCTCTCCGGCTTCTCCTAGCGCTCCTTCAGCTATAGCGTTGCGCTCCGCCCCGGGCTGTCCACAGCTCCTCCAAACCGACCCCGTCCCAGGCTTGGGTGGAGCTCCTTTCCTGGCTAGGCTAAGAGGGGACCCAGCGGAGAAGGGGTGGTGCCGGCTGCGGGAGGCGGATTGGGCGGGGAAGGGCCCGGAGAGAAGCCGAGGTCGGCTGTCACCCAGCTCCCTCCCCCTACGTGCGTCTGCTTTGGATCCGACTTCTCCTCCGCCTTTACCGTCTCCCCGCCTCCTCCCGCGTGCAGCTGGGAGACCCTCGGGACTCTGCTCCGCTGGCCAAAGCGGATGGGCAGCGGGGTCTGGGGCGGCTGGAGCTTGCGGAGGGAGTCCAGACCAGGTGAGAGTCCTGGGTGTCTGAGCTGGGAAGGGAGGGAGCTGGGGGAGCGGGAAGCACTGGCTGCCTCCACCCCCGCTCCCGGAACAAAACAAAACATACATTGTGTTTAGGAAAGGGGTGACCGCTCCCTCAATCCCTTCTCTCTCCTTGCGGCCCTAAAGGGAACTAGGGTCTTTCTGCTCCCTAACTTTCGGGGCCCTTTGGGAACCAAGAGCCCTGAGTTGGGTCTGAGGTTTGGGAAGGAGGAAATACTGGTATATGAGGATCTAAGAAGGGAGAGGTACAGAGGGGAGCCCTGGTGCTCCTTTCTCCATTGGAAAGATCGCGATCCTACCCCAGCCCAATTCTGCCCAGTCTCAGCTCTGAGCTCTGGATTAGAATGTTGTTGGGGTGACAGTTTGGCCCCCAGGAGAAGGGTAGAGTGAGGGAGAGAAAGAGGCAGTATTTACTTTGGGGATCAGGAATGAGAGTAGGATGTTGGCTTCCCTCCCTGAACTCTAACTTATAAAATTTGTCCAGACAGATTGGTAAGGCCCTGTCTTCTCCCTGTGGGGGTTGGGTTGTTGCCTCTGGGAGTTGCTGGGGTTTATTCCTTTTTTTTGGATGAAATGGCCTAGCCAGACTTCCTTCACTTGGGCTTCGTGAAATTGTTTTTATACATATACGTGTATATGCAGATATACATATATGCATGTATATAATATATAAATACACTTGCTTATAACATGTACATATATAAACATATTGCATGTATGTATTTACATGTTATTTATAACCATATAACCATATATGTGTATATATATGTGAAACTATATCAATATCATTAGTTTCCATTGTAATCTTATGTATTTTTATGCATTTAAAAACATTCTTCTGAGTAGGAAGCCACAAGCTTTATTAGATTTCCAAAGGAGTCCTTGACATACAAAAAAAAGGTTGAAAATCACTGTCTAGATACCAAAGCGGAGTAATAAAGAACCTTAGAAACAGGAGTTGGTGTTGATGCCTGTATGGGCTTGGTGACAGATGGGGAGGGGAAAGCTTTATTGATGTAATGATTCCAGTTTCTCAGCTCATGAAGAAGTGGCCTGGGGAGGACAAGGCTGCCTAGAGCAGAGATGAGATAAACAGAATCAATAGGATGCCCCTAAACCTGGAGCTATTGCTGAAGGATTATTTTAGGCAGACCTGAGTTGAAAATCTATGCTTGACGCATAAGATCAGAAGGGGATATTTGCTTTATAAAATACTTTTTTGCTTTACTGTATTATTACTGTATCAAATGTCTCTAGTACATATGGGGTATGATTTGATTTATAAATATCCGGTCTCTATGACAGGAATTAAGTAAATACTTGTTGATCAGGAGCTCTTAGGGGCTTTGTAATGTTAGATACAACCACTACCGAATTTGGCTTTTTGATATAAAAGAGCTTTAGAAATCAAATAAATCTTGAATAAGCTTGGGAACTACTCAAGTAGAACAGGACTTGAGATAAGATCATTTTCGGGTTGATATTACAAACCAAATGGGTCACTTGGAGATAGGGGAAAAAGAGGATGAGCATGGTTTTAGACTCAGTTCACCTTTGTACCATTCAGGTTTGATGTCATTTCAGTTCTTAATGGGTATGTATTGAAAACCTGCTATGAGGCTAGCATAGTGCTGTGGGCACAATCAGTTTTTAGAGACATTGAGAGGACTGGGTATTTAAAGCAATTAGAGTGAAATTCAAGACAATACAAATCCAGAACTCAAATATGTGGTATGTTAGTAAATGGCAGGGGGCGTCTACAAAGGGTGAGTTTGAGGAGCAGCTAGATGGTGCAGTGGATAAAGCACCAGCCCTGGATTCAGGAGGACCTGAGTTCAAATCCATCTTCAGACACTTGACACTTACTAGCTGTGTGACCCTGGGCAAGTCACTTAACCCCCATTCCCCTGCAAAAAGGAAAAAAAAAAGGTGAGTTTGGTGTCAGTGGGAGTTGGTCAGATAGGCCCTTCATGGAGGAAAGTAGGACCTTTGTTAGAGGTTATGCTCAGCAGCTACAGTACTTTGATCTGATCTGTTGCCACCCCTTAATTGATGAAGAATTGACTTTCTTCTCTTAATTACAGCAAGAAGTAAACAGAGACATGTGAAATAGAGTTGGGTTATTTTGTTTGCCACCTGACTGAGGAAGCTTGAGCAGGTAGGAAAGAAGGATAATGAAAATGGAGACCTCCAGTACATCCAGAGATTTGCAGGAGCTGCAGAAGAAGCTAGCTTCATTGATCAATTCCATCCAGAGCAACTCCAAGGTGAGTTTGAATCATCCTCAGGCTGCCTGTTGCCTGAACATGACCCTTTATTATAAGATTAAGCTGCCTCTACATTCTTTTTTTAAAAATGAAAAAAGTTAAGTATTGAGACTTATTTATTCTTCCCCCCACCCCAGTTCCAAATTCTCTCCTTCCCTCATTCAATGAGAAGGCAAGAAAAATGAAACCTATTACAAATATGTATACTCTTGCAAAACAAATTTGTCTTTTACAATCAGATTCTACAGTATTGTGTTCCTGGTCCAGTGATTTCCAGAGTGTAAGGAAATCCCGGTGTGTAAACTTTCTCCACATATACAGAACTGTAACTCCTGTAAATTAGTTGCCTATGGCCATGCTCATGATAATTTTAAGTAGAGCATTCAGTTACTTTGGTATAGACCAACCTAGTCCCTCTTGGAGTAAGGCAGTTTTAGGTACAGCAGTGGGAAAACATTTTAAGGTGTCCCCTTGTTTCCCTCTTGAGCAATAAGGTGGTCAAGTTTTTAAAGAAAGCACAGGGTCTTTATTTTAGGGAGCATGGATCACTAGGAGAAGGGGAGCAATCTGGTATGTTATTTACCACCCTAACCACCCCTACCCCCACCACCTCACCAGTAAGAAAGATCAGCTGACAATCAGCAAAGTGTCCTAAATCCCACGGGACTCCTCCTTTTCCTCCTTATATGGTAGCCTCCAACCTGGCGGTTTGAGTGATTCACACTTAATGGTCCAGCTAGTTCCCTTTATCAAAGAGTGGAGCTAGCTTAATAAGGGGCAACAAGTCAAGACCAGTTTCTCCTGAAAACTCAGGACCCACTAAACAGCTATTGAATTCAGAAGTGGCCCAGAACCAATGCTGTTTTTGTTGTTGGTTCTTCTATTTCCAGGTATGCAAAGCATTGTGTGTATTCATACCCTTGTTGAGATGCAGATGGGACAGTGCCTTAGAAATGGTTTTAACCCTTGGGTTTAGAAAACTTTTCTCTCCTTAGCACTTTGTATGTATATAAACACATGTCACACAAATGTTTTTGTGTCTGTAATTATACATATACATACATATATATGCATATTTATACATACATACATACATGTGTGTATGTATATATATATACCCATCTATCTCCAGCACCTAGCACAGTGCATGGCGCATAATTGGTGCCTAATAAGTGTTTGTTGATTTGTTGCTGCATAAATATGTGTACACACACATCTATAATATAAACATATTTCTTATTTTGGTATAGAGCTGTTATTTCATTAGTGTGTAAGAACTTCCTGTGGGGATATTTCTACTACTACTGTAATAAGAACAGCAATAATAATAATTAATACTTAACATTTATATAGTACTTGCTATGTGGTAGATACTTTGCTAGGTGCCTTACAAACATTATCTCATTTGATCCTCACAACAACCCTGGGAGGTAGGTGTTGTTATTATCCCCATTTTTAGATGAGGAAACTGAGGCAAATAAGTTAAGTGACTTGGCCAGGGTCACACAGCTAGTATCTTGAGGGCAGGAGCTATCTTTTGCTTCTTTTTGTATCTGTAGAGGTGGGGTGGCTAGGTGTGCAGTGAGTAGATAGAGGCCTTGAAGTTGAGAGGACCTGAGTTTGAATCTTACCTCAGACTGTGTGACCCTGGCCAAGTCACTTAACTCCAATTGCCTTAAACATTTGGGACCATCTCTAGTCATCCTGGTGTACATCTTTTTTTAAAAAAAAAAATCAATGAATTTAATTTTAAAATGCTTTTGTTTTATTTATAAGAATATTTCAGTTCATATATCAGACTTACTGCTTGTTTTAAATGCAAATCAAGTACTTTGAGTAAAAGTTTGATTTAAAAATATTATTATTTTAAACTCAATGTTTTTAGCTCAAAAGGTTAGTGGGTTTTCATTTTTAGGTATTTTTTAAAATAATAAACATTTTTTTTTGGTGAAGCAGTTGAGGTTAAGTGACTTGCCCAGCGTCATACAGCTAGTAAGTGTCAAGTGTCTGAGGCCGGATTTGAATTCAGGTCCTCCTGACTCCAGGGCCAGTGCTCTATCCACTGTGCCACCTAGCTGCCCCTAAATATTTTTATAGTTTTGAATTCCAAATTTTGAAGTAAACTAGGGATTCTGAGAAGTAGAAGTGATAAGGGATGTGTAATCTAGCTATAGGAGAGAATCAGTGCAAAGGCACAAGATAATGGGGGAGGGGGAACGTGTATAAGGAACAGCAAAAAGGCTAGTTTGGCCTGACCATAGAGTGTGGGAATGGGAATAATATGTAGTTTTGGAGAAATAGGCTGGGGCCCATTTGTGAAGTGCTTTAAATGCCAAACAGAGAAGCTTATATTTGATTCTAGAGGCAACAGACAGTCATTGGAATTTATTGAGTAAGGAAGTGATGTGGTCAGACCTGGTTTTTAGGAAAGACACTTTGGCAGCTGGTTGTATCTTGGATTAACTCAATCCAAGGAACATTTATTATATGAATATTATATAAATAAGAAAAAGGAAGACAGTACCTGCTCTCAAGAAGCTTACAATATAACAGGGGAAGACAACATACCAAAGGAGGCTGAAAAGGAGGGTGAGGGGTGTTAACCTGAAAATTAATGAAACAATCAATACAGGAGAAATAAGGTCTTTAATGGTGTCAGAGGAGCTATAACTCGGAGTATCACAAAGCAAGATTGCTAGTAATACCCAAAGATGGGGACTGAGGAAGGGGTATATAGGGTAACAGAACAAAGGGAACTATGAGACTGCCCTTAAGTTAAGTATAGAAACTATTTAAATAGTTAATGTAAATGAACCTTTAATAAAAGGAACTATAGGACTGCCTTTGAGTTAAGTACAGAAGCTACTTAACTCTAAATAGAAACTACTCAATATAAATGGACCCTTTTATAGGGGGATACCAGGAAGGGTGAGGGGGCATCTTATTCTGGGGAGTTGAAACCAAAGAGCTACAGGTGCAAAGTGGAGAAAGATTTAGAGGCAATAAACCTGAGGAATGGAAACCAACTAGGATGTTCAACTGAGAAGAGGTGATGAGAGCCTGAAGCCCCAAGAAAGATGAGAAAAAGGAACATACGTGAGTGATGTTTGGGTGTATCCCCAAAGAGAATGCAAACTCCTTGAGGATAGGCTCTGTTTTCTTTCTTTGTTTTTTGTATCCCCAGTCCCTAGCAAAGTGCTCTATACCAACTATTTTTAGAGTTGAAAGGAACCATCAGGGTCATGGAGGCCAACCTGGCATTTGACAGTTAAGGAAAGAAAGGCAAGAAAACCCCAAATGGGGTCATGAAGAGTCAAACATGACTGAAAATGACTGAACAATTCCATTCAATGTGTATCTGCTTTGTAGTAGGTGCTATATTTTATTGCATGCTCCAAGAACCTGAAGCATGAGAAGCAGCCACACCCCAGTAAAACCATCTTGGCAGACAAGCTAAATCAAGTTGAGGGTAACGGTCAGTGAGTTAGGGGGATATCTATCCCAAGTATGTGAAGAATTCCCCTGTCAGAATGGATGGATAAGAACAGTTTGTTCCAACGGTCACAAAGGTGGCTGAAGCAAGTGCTGTGGAATGCTTAGATCTTGGTCAGACATCGAAGACACCAAAGTCATCTACTGCATCCCAGACCATTAACTATTGTCCTGACTTTTGTCTTGCCACTGGACTTCAATGACTCTGGAAGAAAGAATGAAGCTGATGACTTTGTGCAACTCTGCTTCACTTAAATCCAGTTTACACTTGAGTTAAAACATCATCCCATGATGTCATTGGTCCTCTTTGAAACAAAAGACGAACAACAGGTTCAGACCATGCCATGCTACTTTAAAAAACCCCAAACCATTCCTTTGGCTTAAGTCTCTTTGGCTTTGTCATATCTATCAGGACATTCCATACTCATAATTTGGTTGACTATTTACCCAGACTTCGACTATTGACCTAGAATAGAATCATGTTAGGAATATGACCAGGAGAAAAGACCTTGAGATGCTGTCCCCCCCCTAAAGTAGTTAAAATGACAGCGTGACCTTGTATGTAGTAACTTTGTGTCCCCTTTGTCCACAGGTGATTGCTTTTATGAACTCTCCAATTGGTCGATACCTCGATAAACATCCCTTTGTTGCCTTAACCTTGCTGATGTTCATTATGATATCTGCCATTCCCATTGGAATCTTTCTACTGCTTGTGGTCCTGATGTCTCTGGCTGCCTGTGTTGGAGTTATATTAGTGGAAGGTATTTCATATTTTCTCTCCATAAAATGGGTTAATCATAGGAGGCTAAAAGGAGAGTTGAAAGGAACCTTAAAGGATCATCTGCCAATCAATAATTATTAAGTGCTTACTATGTGCCAGACACTGTGCTAAACACTGGGGATTAAAAATAAGAGGCAAAAGAAGGTCCCTGCTCTCAAGGAGTCTACAATCTAATAGGTGAGATAGCATGTCATCAAATATATACAAAGCAAAGTATATCCAGGATAGATAGGAAATATTTAACAGAGGAAAGGCACTAGAATTAAGAGGGGATGGGGAGGCAGGGGATGGGGGACAGTACAGCTAGGTGGCGAAGTGGATAGAACACTAGCCGTGGAGTCAGGAGGATTTGAATTCAAATCCAGCCTCAGAATCTTACTAGCTGTGTGACCCTGAGCAAGTCACCCAACCCCTATTGTCTTTAAAAAAAAAAAAAGAAGAGGGGATGGTAAAGGCTTCCTGTAAAAGATGAAATTTTAGTTGGAATTAAAGGAAGCCAGGGAAGTCTAACCCAACACCCTCAGTTTTACAGAAGAGGAAACTGAATCCCAAAGGTCAAGTGACTTGCCTAAGGCCACTCAGTTGAATAAAATTTATTGAGCACTTAATCGTATACAATATTATGTCTGTTCTAGTCAAAATCTCTTAGACCAAGTGCTTCTGATTAAGCTGAGAAGTCCCTTTTAGACTTTTATCTTGCCCTCTTATAGTTCTTGATGCAAATTAGAAATTATTTGTTATGATGGAATCCTTAAGTAGCTGTTTGACCTGGAAGAGGGGATTTTATGCCTCTCTGTGCTAGTTCTTTGTCGTATTTTTTCTTTATTTTTCTCTGGAAAGTATCTAGGAAAACATTCTAGACTTTTCAGATGGCAAGTACTCTGAAAATACAAGGTATCCATCTTTATACTCTGCCTTCCTTTCTCCTCCTTCCCCCTGCTCTAGGGGAAGGGGAGAACTCTGGAGAACTTTTTCTCTAACTAAGGCCCAGTCACCATCAAAGAATATCAATCATATCTGCGTCACTGAGTGCAAATGCAGTCCTTGTAACTTGGCTGAGCCCTCTGGTAACTGGCATTTTTCCTTTCTCCAGGAGTCGTTATATCTGTAGGCGGTCTCAGCCTGCTCTGTGTGCTGTGTGGCTTGGGTTTCGTGTCACTGGCCATGTCTGGGACCCTCAGCGTGTGCTACGTGGTTCTCTCGAGCCTCATCAACTATTGGTTCTCTTTTGGGTAAATATTAACATAAGAATATAACTTCCTTATTTGAGGATTTAAAAAAATATATATAGGGGGCAGCTAGGTGGCGCAGTGGATAGAGCACTGGCCCTGGATTCAGGAGGACCTGAGTTCTAATCCAGCCTCAGACACTTGACACTAGCTGTGTGACCCTGGGCAAGTCACTTAATCCCCATTGCCTTGTTTAAAAAAAATATATATATATATAAACAGCTTCTGGTTACTCTCTAGATCAGGAGTCCTTAACCTAGTGCTTGTGAACTTTTAAGAAAAAAAAATTGGATAATTGTATTTTATGATTATTGGTTTCATTTGTGATTTTTATGAATTTTATTTTATGCATTGAGAAACATTATTCTGAGAAGGGGCCCATAGGCTTCCCTAGGCTTCCCAAAAGGGGTCATGACACAAAAATGGTTAAGAATTCTTGGAAAGGCCAGGAGCTTCCTATCACATGCCACACATCAAGCTCAAAAGCAGTTTATAATGTCAGTTGGATCACTTCCAACCTTATATGGAAAGACCATTTATAGAGTCCTTCCTATGGCCCATTCTAGCTCTAAATCTAAGATCCATTAGTTTTAGAATCAATCAGAAACCATTTATTAGGCACCTACTATATTGCACATACTGTATTAAACACTGGGGATACAAAGACAAAAATGCCATTTCCTTCCTTAGGAGCTTAAGGAAATGACATGCACACATATGAAGATATATAAAATAAATACAAAGGAACTTTTCAGGGAGGAAGCACTAGCACGGGTGATCAGGAAAGGCCTCATGGTAGGAGCAAGCATTTGAGTTGAATTTTGAACAACATTCCAAGGGGGATTTGAAGAGGCAGAAGTGAATAGGGAATGCATTCTAGGCATGAGGCACAGCTTGTGCAAAGTCAAGGAGAGGGTAGATGAACTGTTATGTGCCAGAACAGCAAGAAGGCCAGTTTAGCTGGACTAAAGGGTATGTGAAGGGGAGTAATATTACATATTATATTGATATATCATTACACCGTAATGTAACATCATTATATACCATATTATTGTATTATGATAATATATAGTATAGATATTATATGTTAACATATATATTAAGTAGTTGCTATATGGCTTTTATTAGATACTTCCCATTCTTGCATCAGTCAGAACAGAGAAAAGAATAGAAATGTCGACCCATCATTATATAATTAATATCTATATATCTATATCTCTCTATAGGTATATATATATATGCGTGTATATATATATATAATTAAGGAGTTTTAAGCTCTTCATTGTTCCTGAACAAACTGCTATAGTAGCAGCACCAATGGGACAGTGTTTTTAAATATATAGAGTGGCAGCAGGCAGCATGGTATTGGAGAACTGACCTTGGACTCAGGAGGTCCTAAGTTCAAGTACTACTTCTGACACATGCCAGACAAGGGGTGTGTGTGTGTGTGTGTGTGTGTGTGTGTGTGTGTGTGTCCCTTCCTAGTTCTGGGGTTCCTTATCCCAGAGGCCACTCTGATGACTAGGGTTCCTAGATCAAGACCACATCTCCCTCTCTCATAGTTTCAGGGGTACCCCTGAGAGATTGAAGGTGTCCTAATGCTGTTGACTTGAAACCTCATTCTGGTGTGGTCTACTCACTCTCCATGTCTATTCTATACCCATGTGGTCTACTCTAAATACATGGCTATTAATACCTCCCATATATATCAATGATGCCCTCTACTGATTTGGGCCTTAGTTTCATTTAATCAATTAATAACAATTAGTTGTTATAAAAGGATATTTACTGATAAGATATAATAAGTAAAGAAGTATAAAACATCCCCCACCTCCCCCAATTGGAGACCCATTCTCCCCATACCACCCTGTTTCTTAAAGTATTTGTTACAAAGCATTTGCCCCACCAAATTCAATTTCCATGTGTAACATAGCCAGTAAATGAGGTAAATGGCTTCTCCACTGCTAGTCAGGTTCATTGCTAAGCCTTATCTCACAGGTGGCTCCTTATGGCCATGCTGATAGCAAACTATGTCATGGGCTCCCATCCCTGGGACTTTTGAGATCTTACAAAATTGTAGCCTGCTCCATTCCATGTGCAATACTCCTTCCCTGAAGAGCAGGAAAGAATAAACCCAAAGAGACAGAGAAATAATAATGATGGTTAATATCTACAAAGCAGTTACTATGTGCCAGGCACTGTGCTAAGCACTTTACAAATATTATTTCATTTGATCCTCACAACTACCCTGGGAAGTAGGGGCTATAATTATCCCCATTTTATAGATTAGGAAACAGGCAGGCAGCAGTTAAACCGACTTGCCCAGGTCACACAGCAAGTAAGTCTCTGAGGCTGAATTTGAACTCAGGTCTTCCTGAATCCAGGTCTAGTGTTAGGTCCACTGTGCCACCTAGCTGCCTGTTAAGTGGGTCTAACAATGACAACCACCTCATGTGAGTGGTTACAAGGAGTGGCAAAAAAAGCTAAATATTTAGTTATGTACACTCTAATGCAGTCTCAGAGCTGACTCTTCCCTTTTACTTATTCTGCAGCTCACTGAAACATCACCATATCCTTGAAAGCAAGCGCCCAATGACTGTCCAGTATCCCGATTCTACCAGGCACGACTGAGTGAAAGCAGTACTTTGTTTTAAAAGGCTTTGGGACATGTTGTTTATGACATTGGATTATAGCTTTTGTCAGGGGGCAGGACTAATAGGTGATCACCACCACAGAAATATTCTTTAGTATTTTCAGGGTTGATTGTTGCAGGACCCCTGGGAGAACAAGATTCACAGGGTCCTTCGGGGTGTCGATGCAGCAGCAGTCAGAAAGGCTTTGTCATGGGGCTATACCCACAAGAGTAATACCAGCAAGTCTTGGAAATGACACAACTCCATCTCTTTCCCCATCCCTCTTCCAAAGTAAAACAATAAATAAAAGAGTTAAAAATCCTCTCCTGGATAGAGAGGCTGCTAGTATTCTGAAAAAGCCAAAACCTAAGCCTTAGGACTTACCTCTAGGGGCTCAATGTCTTTAAATGTGGGACTTTATTCAAAGCAGATTGGCAAGGGATTGAGTTCTTCCATTTGGATCTGGGTATGGGGAGAGAAAGAAACACAAGCCTTAATTACTTTTATCAGAATAATAACATTAGCAGCTACTTATTCAAGACTGAAATTCTGTTATTAGAATTTATTGTTGAAGATATTTGACTGAAAGGACTAAAAGGGATGCACTCCAAACATGTACTGTTAATCTTTTTAATAGTTTGAAAAAAATACTTATGTATTTTGGGAGTATTGTTTCAGAGTTTGCTCTATTAGTCTATTTCCTGGAAAATGTATGTAAAAGGACACACTTTAGCACTTCTGTTCCCATGATAATGCATTATTTGCCTGTTACTTTATTAAACTAAATTCTATTTATTTACTTTGCCTTTTAATCTCTTCTAAGTGGGGGCTTGGATGCTAGCCAGTGTCTCTATAGAACTAAGTAGTCTGCATTTCAGACAAGCTGGGCAGCCTTTGTTGGTTTCACTACTGAGGAGGCTTTAATTAATTTCATGATATTGATGTCACTTGGTGAGCCCAAAACTCAGGAGTACTTAACCTTTTTTGCATGTGAAATGGACCCCTTTGGCAGACTGGTGAAACCTAGAGATGCTTTCACAGAAGAACATTTTTTAAAGGTGTAAATTACATAGGATTACAAAGGAAGTCTTATTGAAATATAATTATCACACACAGAGGATACAATTGGGATTAAGTGACTTGCCCAGGGTCATTCAGGTAGTAAGTGTCTGAATCTGAATTTGAACTCAGGTTCTTTTGATTCTAGGGCTGGTACTCTTCTGATAGGGAATAATAGGCTCTACTGAGCCACCTAGGTGCCCTTAATCTCAATCTCTCCCTCTCTCTCCCTCTCTCTCTCTCCCCCTCTCTCTCTCTCTCTCTCTTTCTCTCTTTCTCTCTTTCTCTCTCTCTCTCTATATAGATACACACACACACATACATATATGTGTATGTACATATATACACACATATACATACACACACTCACATATACACACATGTATTTGTGTATATATATATATATGCATATGTATATGTGTATACATACACACACATATGTAGAAAAGCAGCATTGTGCAGTTCATAGTGAGCTGGCCATGGACAGTCAGGAACACCTGGGTTCACATCCTGTGGGACTCTGGGCAAGTCACTTAACCCCTTCGTGGCCCAGGCAGCTCTCCAGGAATTTGAGTTGTAGAGCAGGTGTTTCTCTATATTGTTAGAGAGATTTTCTTCAGTGGGAGTGCTCTTAATCTACTCCCATTAAGTCTCAGATCAGTATCATCCCAAAATGTGCTAGACACTAAGGATATAAAGATAAAAAACAAGCAAATAAATAAATAAAGGTAAAAAAATTATTTTAGCTATCCATTCATTCATTTGTCTTCATTTTTTAATGTTGAGCTCCAAATTCTCTCTCTCCCTCCAGCCTCATCTCCACCCATCAAGAAAGCAAGCAATATGATACCCATTATACATGTGAAGTCATGCAAAGCAGATTTCCATATTATGTGTCTCCATTTTCTCACCTGTAGAATGAGGGGTTGAGTTAGATTGGCTCTGAGGTCCCTCCTAGCTCTAAATCTAGTATCCTAATTACACTGTAAGGTAGGGTGGGATACATGCAAAGGGGATGGGGTGGGGGTGGGGGTTCCAAATAAAGTGCTTTACAAATTTAAAGGAGGGGAGAGATCACCTTCAGCTGAAGGTGGGTGGTGAGAAGGAGGAAGGAAGATTCTTCTGTACCCAATGTGAAGATTAGTTGAAGGAACTAGGGATGTTTTAGATCAGAGAAAAGATTTGGGGAGTGGGAAATGGTAGCTGTCTTTAAGTCCTGGAAAGACCAGCACAAGAAAACAAAGCTGATAGAACACAAGACTTCAAAGACAGGAAGATGTGAGTTTGAATCCAGCCTTGCACACATATTAGCTGTGTGACCCTAGGTAAGTCTTTTAACCTCAATGCTTTAGTTTCTTCATCTGTAAAACAGGGGCCAACGATAGCCCCAGTCTCAAAGGGTAATTATGAAGATCAAATGAGTTAATGGGGGCAGCTAGGTGGCGAAGTGGATAGAGCACCAGTTCTGGATTCAGAAGGACATGAGTTCAAATGTGACCTCAGACACTTGGTACTTACTAGCTGTGTGACCCTGGGCAAGTCACTTAACCCCAGTTGCCTCACCAAAAAAAAAAAAGTTAAAATATGTAAAACTCTTTGCAAACCTCAAAAAGCACTATATAAATACTTATTAGATTATATATTATGTCATATATTGTTATGATATACTATATATCATGTGATACTGATATATTACATATTATGTACATAGTATATACTATAACATATTATAAATTATATGAGAATATAATTAGCCTCAGAAGGCAGAACTGGAATAGAATCTGGAGAAAAGCTGCATAAGGAAAAACTTACTAAATAATGAAATCTTCTCTAGGACTCTGCTGCTTTGAGAAGCAGGGGGTTCCCACTTTGGAGGGACATTGTGTGTGTGTGGGGGGGGGGTTGGCCCCTGAGGTAAGTCCCTTCCAACCTGAAGCTACAGTGATTCATAAGTAATAGCTACAATTTCACATCCACCAGTGGGCAAGGGCCCCCAATGAAATGAGTTTTTAAACCAGCATTGCCTGTACTTGTTAAGAGCGCTTCCCTACCTCTGGCTCCATGGTTGTTTCCCTTCCATTACAGGTTGGGCATCCCAGAGACATGCCTGCTTCGAAGGTCCACCTGCCTTGCCACAGTTGCAAAAAGTCAAATTATAATCATATTTAAAGAGCAAGCTTCATGAACATTCAAACCATGAACATGCTAGTAGCTTTTAAAGGTCTAATCACAGTAAATTTTGAATTCTTTAGCAAACAGGCTTCTCTTGTATAAGCTCCCACTGAGGACAGTCCTGTAATTTAGACTTCTTTTTGTTGTTGTTGTTGTTGTTGTTGTTGTTGTTTTTTGTTTGTTTATTTTTTTGGTGAGGCAGTTGGAGTTAAGTGACTTGACCAGGGTCACACAGCTAGTAAGTGTCAAGTATCTGAGGCCAGATTTGAATTCAAGTCCTCCTGAATCCAGGGCTGGTGCTTTGTCCACTGCACCACCCAGCTTCCCCTAATTTAGACTTCTTTAAAAAAATTCCCCCTTACAAATTGTCTGATTAAAGGAGCTAATGCTTAAAAAAAACAGAGGCAACTTAACATAATGGATAGAGGGTTAGTGTTCAATCCTCCGACTCAGAGTCAGAAAGCCGTGGGTTCATATTCTACCTGTGCCATGTATTAGAGGTGTGACCAGGGACACAAGTCACTTAATGTCTTGGTGCCCCTATTCTACTCTCTTGGAATAAGAAAGAGGAGTGATTCTACACTGATAGTTCCCAACACTGTTGTATTCACTGGTCTGGAACAAAACCCCTAAAACTTTAGAGGGGAGAACGAAGATGATAATACACCTTTCAAACAGACTTTAGAACTCAACAGCCTGCACAATGACAGAATCTGAAAGCTCTCAACAGGACCAGGTTTAAACCTTGTCCATTAAGATGGTATATAGCCATGGTGCATCCAGATTACTTGTGTTGTCCATGATCACAGACCTGTCAACTTTGCACAGGTTAGTATGGGTAGACAGAAATACTAATGGGAACAAGCTGTCCCCTGGAATATAGTGTTATCTTGGAGCTTTTTCTCTTGGCAGCAACACTGAGGCATATTCCAAATACTCTCCCATTTGACTAATCACCCATTGCTCAATGGAATGTGGTCTTGGCCCAGGACTAAGCCTTTTGTCCCTCTGAGAATAGGAACTATAACAACTGCTTCTGTATTTTACATAATGTTGATTACCAAATATATTCCTTTCTCCCTCCCTTGATTGGCAAGTCTTCCCTCATGACAGATTTTGAAAGAAAAATTAATTAGCTCAGCAAAAATCAACCAATGCATTGACCAACTTTTACAGTGTATTCAATATTCTTTTCCCATAGTCCCCCACCCTGGCAATGAAGTAAGACAATACATTTTCTCAACTCTTCTCACGCGCCAAAGTTTATGCATTATAATTACTCTGTATTCAGGCTGGGGCTCTTTTTTACATTATAATTAAGTATATTGTTTTCCTGTTTCTGTTTCCTTCATTCTATATTTGTTCATATAAGTTGTTCCATGTTTCTCTGAACTTTTATAAACATTCATAATTTCTTATGGCATAGCAATATTCTATTATACTCATGTACCATAATTTGTTACCTTTCCATTCCCCATTCAATAGGGGTACCTAGGTAGCTCAATGGGTAGAGCACTGGCCCTAGACTCAAGAAGACACCTCTTCCTGAGTTTAAATCTAGCTTCAGACACTTAGCAGCTGCATGACCCTAGGCAAGTCATTTACCCCTGTTTGCCTTAGTTTCTTCACTGTAAAATGACAAACCACTCCAGTAGTTTTGCCAAGAAAACCCCAATTGGGGTCACAAAGATTCAGATAAAACTGAAAAAGATTCAACAACTCTATTCAGTGCATATCTATTTTGTTTCCAGTTCTTAGTTACCACAAAAAGTGCTCCTATTAATATATAATGTGTGTGGGGGGCAGCTAGGTGACACAGTGGATAAAGCACTGGCCTTGTATTCAGGAGGACCTGAGTTCAAATCCAGCCTCAGACACTTGACACTTAACTAGGTGTGTGACCCTGGGCAAGTCACTTAATCCTCATTGCCCTGCAAACCCCCCCCCAAAAAACCAATATATAATGTGTGTGTATATATGTATACACACACACATGAGACCTTTCTATCTTTCTGTCTTTGACCTCTTTGAAATATATACCTAGAAATGGTATTTCTCACTCAAAGGGTAAAAATGTTTTATTCCTTTTTTTTCTAGCATAATTCCAAATTATTTTCCAGAAAAGAAAACTTGTTTACAGTTCTACCAATAATGTATGGGCATACCTATCTTCCTGCAGTTCCTCTAATATTGGCTTTCTATTTTTTGTAATTTTTGTCAAGTTACTAAGAGGGAGGAAAAAGCCCTTACCAAGTAATCTTAGGTTGATTAAAGCCTGGTGGTAAAAGCATAGGTAATATCAAAATAGATCTCTCCTTATTAGAGGCAGGTAGGTAGTACAGTGTATTGTGCCCGAGGACAGAATAGACAAGTTTAAATTTGGCCTCACACTAGCTGTGTGACCTGGGCAAGTCACTTAACCTTTGCTTCTGTCAGTTTTCTCACCTGTAAAGTGGGCATAATTAAGATAACTATTATCCACAGTGTATAACACATAGTAGGCACTTAATAAATGCTTGTTTTCTTCTTTATTTGTCTTATCTTTCTTTTGAAGTCCTCCTCCTCTTCTCAACAAACTGGGTGATTTTTCCTTCTGGAATCACTATTTATTGGTCTATTATGTTCCTCTGTTCTTTACTCCCTCATTGCCCAAAATATATAATCATATAAAGCCCATGACCTTTTCCTACCCCCCCATCCCCAATACACACACACACACACACACACATGCCCAAAAGGTCTAAGATTAAATGGACTAAGTCTAACTCCAAAAGATCATTGTCTCCCTCTAGCTCATTGTGACCTCCAGCTAGAGTTTACAACTTCCTTTTTTGTGTCTTGTCTTCCTCACTAGATTATAAGCTTCTGGAGAGCAGGAACTGGATTTTATTTTGTTTTGGTTTATTTTGGTATCTTCAGTATTTGGCATAGTACCTGACAAATAGTAGGCACTTAATAAATGTTTACTAAATGATTAGATTAAGGCTCCTATGAAGTCAGGCCTCCTGTCACTCAGGCCAGGACTCCTTCCCTTAGAATCTTGGGCATTTAAAAGTACCATGGTTTCCATTACACTTGGTTAAAGGAGAAGATGAGACAATTGAAAAGTTTCAAAGTTATAGCACTTTCTATATTTGCAGTATTTGGGAATTTAAAACTGGAGAAGGTCCTGGACAAGGTGCCAGTATAGAGCTCATTTACTTCTGTTTTAACTGTGCTACTAGCCTTCCCCGTTCCCATTCAAAGCCTAAGAAGCTATACTGGGGCAAGAGATAGACAAAAATGTCAAATTGAATGCATTAGTTTTGCTTAACCAGAAGAGGGAGTACAAGTTAAGGAGATTTTTTTTTTTAAAGCTGATCCATTAATAAGCAGAAAAGTGTGTGTGTGTGTGTGTGTGTGTGTGTGTGTGTGTGTTGGGGGGTGGTACATGGTGGCCATATAACTGGGAGAAACTTGGGAAAATCAAGTCCTAGTTAGAAAGAGATATTACTCTACCCAGCATCAAGTTTTGGGAACCACAAAGATATTGTCAAGCCTAACTGAAAGGAGAGTATGAGGATGTGAATTAATCTTTATCAAATGCCTGCCGTTAACCAAGGCTGTTACTAGTTGGCCTGACTTTCCTCTTGCCACTGGATTTCAATGACTCTGGAAGAGACAGTGAGTTTGATGACTTTGTGCAATTTTGCCTCACTTAAATCCAATTCATGTATGAGTCAAGACATCACCCGCTGGTCTTCTTTGAAAATGGACAAACAATAATAATTAACCAAGCACTGCAGGGCAGAAGTGTCAAGCACGTGGGCTGGACATCAACAGAGGCAGTAACACTCATGGCCTGAGCCATGAGTCACGAGTGAGTGACTTAACTGAAATTTTTAAAAAACCCACAACTCTAAGGAACAAAACATCAGCAATCAGGTCTTCTAAGCTTGATTGAGTTCAGTTTGGCCATTTAGTTAGGTTCAGGTTGGTCCTATCAAATCTGGAGTCTTAGTACTCTATTCTCCTGAGGGAGTGTAAGCTGTAGAACCAACTACAGCCCGAGTCTAAACTTCCTGGGAGAGAGGGAAAACTCAAAGCTGGAAGTGTCAAACATGTGGCCACTTCTCAGTGCAGCCAGAAGCAGATTAAAAGTTAATTGGGAGGGGCAGCTAGGTGGTGCAGTGGATAGAGCACTGGCCCTGGATTCAGGAGAACCTGAATTCAAATCCAGTCTCAGACACCTAACGCTTACTAGCTGTGTGACCCTGGGCAAGTCATTTAACCTCAGTTGCCTCACCAAAAAAAAAAAAAGTTAATTAGGAAGTATTTTAAAAAATAGATACAATTAATATGTGGTTTTCCAAGTTGCTGTGTGACCCTCAGGAATCCATATGCATGGTTCAGTGTCTGAGTTTGAGACCATAGCTCTAAGGAATAAAGAGGCAAGCTGCTCCTGTATAAATAGGAGTCCCTGGAGAGCTAAGAATCTGGAGAAGTGATGATGGTGTGTAGTTCCTATCCCTTATCTAGGCAGTGGGAAGGGATAGAAAAAAAGAATATAAGATCTTATTGGGTCCACAGCCCAATTCCCTACTCCTCCTGACACCACCCTCAACAGTCAATAGCCATTAAGCACCAGCCTCAGAATTGAAAACAGAAAAACCAAGAGCTCCCTCTGGTCTTCCCCATGATTCTAATGATGTGGCAACTTCAGACTACTGAAGACTGAAGTAGATGCTCTTGAAGACTTGAGTTTAATATTGTGGGTTTTTTTCTTTTTCTTTTTTTTTTGGTGAGGCAATGAGGGTTAAGTGACTTGGCCAGGGTCACACAGCTAGTAAGTGGCCAGATTTGACCTCAGGTCCTCCTGAATCCAGGGCCAGTGCTTTATCCACTGCACCACCTAGCTGCCCCTTAATACTGTGGTTAAGATAGCTTTAACACATTCAGCTTGAAATGCCCAATACATACTTGGTGAAATTTTTCCTATTATATCTGTTATCTATAAGCATTCACCACTGATTTACAAAGAGTTTTTATGCAGTTACAAAGGGCTTAAATTTTTAATTTGGGAGACAATCAGTTGTTGACAGCTATGTATTTTGTATACCATAATAATAAATTGTATATATTGTCTTTCATCCATGAAGTACAAAGTTTTTGATTGTTTTGAAAGTAGATATGAAAATTATGCAAATTCAAAAAAGACACTGAGCATGGATGGGAGATTGTACTGCATTTATTTCCTGTTCTACTTCAGAAGAGGCTAGAGGGTAAAATACTATGTATTTATGTTAATTTTAAAATCTTAGAGTTATTGGACTTGTTTCTCTTTAGAATTTTATTTTGCAAATTACGTGTAAAAAATTTTGACATCAATTTTTTAAAACTTTGTGTTCCAACTCTTCCTCCCTCCCTTCCCACCCTCCCATCCCCCAAGAACTCAAGCAATTCAATATAAGATATACATGAGTAGTCATGGAAAACATCTCCACATTAGCTAGGTTGTGAGAAAAAACAAATAAAAATAAAACTTCAGATTAAGGAATTGTCAAAAAAAATGTGCTTCAATCTGTTTTCAGATACCATCAGTTCTTTCTCTGTAGATGGATTGCAATTTTCATAAATCCTTCAGAGTTATATTGGATTATTGTCTTGCTGAAAATAACCACAGGCTTCCCAGCAGATCATCTTACACTATTGCTGTTATTTTGTATACAGTACATTTCACTCTGCTTCAGTTCATGTAGGTTTTTCTAGGTTTTTCTGATAATGTCCTGTTCATTGTAACTTTTATGTAGTACCTTAAACTTGACAAAGAATTTTCTTTACAATAGCCCAGCAAAGTAGGTACCATACATTTTGCCATTATAATCAATCATTATAACTATTTCCCTCCATCCTTCCCATGATATTTACTTTGTTTTCTTCTTTTAGCCTATTCCTCCTCAAAAGTGTTCTACTTCTGACTGTCCCCTCCCCTACTCTGCCCTCCCTTCTTTCACCCTACCCTCCTAATACTCTTCCCCTCCTACTTTCCTGTCGGGTTAAATAGATTACTCCTCCCAATTGTATGCATATGTTATTCTCTCCTTGAGCCCACTCAGATGAGATTAAGGTCTTTGAGCTAATTCTGTGTTCTAAATTTTTCTTCCTCCCTCCCTCCTCAACTCTATGAAATCAAGCAATTCAATATGTCATGCATGTGCAGTTATGTAGAACATCATCACCTTCCTCAAAAGTGTTTTACTTTTTATTGCTCCATCCCCCAATCTGCCCTTCCCTCCTTCCTCTCTTCCCACCCCCCCCATCTCCTTCCCCTCCCACTTTCCCTCAGGGCAAAAATATATTACTACACCCACTTGAGTATGTATGTTATTCCCTCTTTGAGCCAGTTTTGATGATAGTAAGGTTCACTCACTCCTTCCCCCTCCCCTCTCCTCCATAAGCTTTTTCTTGTTTCCTTCATGTGAGCTACCTCTCCCTAGTCCACCTCTCCTCTTCCTCCTCCCCCAGTGTATTCCTCCTACCTCTCAACCCCATTTTAAAGAAGTCATCATGGGTTAGCTAGGTGGTACAGTGGACAAAGCACCAGCCTTAGACCTAGGAGGCCCCAAGCCCAAATCTGGACCCAGACATAAGACACACCACCCTGCTTGCCCCACAAAGAACAAGGATAAACCAAAAATAAATGCTTTACAGATATCATTCCTTCATATTCAGTTCAAATCTGTGTCCTCTAAATATATTATTCCTTTTAGCTACCCCAATACTAAGAAAGTTCTTATGAGTTCAAAGTATTATCTTCCCATGTAGGAATGTAAACAGTTTAATCTTTTAATATGCCTCATAATTTCTTTTTCCTGTTTACCTTTTAATGCTTCTCTAGGGTCTTGTATTTGAAAGTAAAATTTTCTATTCAATTCAGGTCCTTTCATCACAAATGCCTGAAAGTCCTCTTTTTCATTGAAGTCCCATTTTTTCCTCGGAAAGATTATAGACAGTTTTGCTAGGTAGGTGATTCTTGGATGTAGTCCCAGTTCCTTTGCCCTCTGATCCTTTAATGTAGATGCTGCTGGGTCGTGTTTTATCCTTATTGTAGCTCCACAGTATTTGAATTCCTTTTTTCTAGCTTCTTCAAATATTTTCTTCTTGACCTGGTAGCTCTGGAATTTGGCTATAATATTCCAGGAGGTTTTCCTTTTGGGATCTCTTTCAGGAGGTGAACAGTGGATTCTTTCAATTTCCATTTTACCTTCTGCTTCTAGAATATCAGGGAAAATTGCCCTGATGATCTCTTAGAAGATGCTGTCTAAACTTTTATTTTGGTTATGGTTTTCAGGTAGTCCAATAATTTTCAAATGATCTCTCTTGGATCTATTTTCCAGGTCAGCTGTTTTTCCAAGGAGGTATTTCATATTGCACTCTATTTTTTAATTCAACTGGATTTGCTTTACTGTGTCCTGTTTTCTCATAAACTCACTAGCTTCCATTTGTTCAATCCTAATTCTTAGGCAATTATTTTCTTCAGAGAGCTTTTATATCTCCTTTTCCATTTGGCTTTTCAAGCTGTTGACTTTTTTCTCATGACTCTCCTGTATTGCTCTCATTTGTCTTTCCATTCTTTCCTTCACCTCTCTAAATCTTCCTTCTCTCTCTCCTACTTTCTCTTCAAAGTCCCTTTTGAGTACTTCCATGGCCTGAGACCAATTTATATTTTTCTTGGAAGCTTTGGATGTAGGGGCTCTGAGGTTGTTATCCTCTTCTGAGGGTGCACCTTGATCTTCCTTGTCGCTAAAGAAACTTTCTATAATTCTCAACTTTCTTTGCTGGCTCATCTTGCCGTCTTTTACTTGACTTTTAACTCCCTCATCTGGTCGGGCCCTACTTTCCAGCTACACCGTCCCAAGCTTCAGAGGGTCCCAGGTGTTTTGGGTTGAGGAAGTGCAGGTTTTCCTCTTGACTGGCCTGTTCTCTGGTCCAAAGATAATGTCAAGCCAACTTACTAATTAACCAGCCAGCAAAAGTTTGTGTGCTTTGTTTCTTAGTTTCTACAAGGCGGCACCCCTCCCCCACCTAGGCCTCCCAACACTCAAGATTTCTTCCTGGTTCCCTGCTGGAGTAGGATAGCTGAACTCCTCCTTAGGCTCCACAGACACCCCTGTATTTCCCTGCCCTCCTTGCCAGTCACCCGGTCCTCTCACCTGAAGGTAAGCTTAATTCCAGAAGATGCCAATGCTGCAGCTGATTTGGAGGCTCAAGGGTAATTTCCTCTGGCTCAATGTGCCTGGGGTCTGTGTTGGTGCGATCATGGGGTTTGACTCTGTTTGCAGCCCAGCACAGCCCCCTTTAATCTGTCTTTGGCTGGAAAATAATCTCACCCCATCTTTTTGTGGGTTTTCTTGCTCCAGAGGTTATTTCATTGCTGTTTTGGGGGTAATTGTGTCAGGAGCTCTGTGCATTTAATGTCTTTCCTCTGCCATCTTGGCTCTGCCTCCAGAAGTCCAAAGCCTATTGGACTTGTTTCTCTGAAAACATGCTTTGTTAATTAAAAAAAACTTTTAAGCTTTAGTATTTTTCATGGAATGAAGTGAACTATTTTGGTTAAATTTGACCACTCAGCATTAAACGCTTTTTGGGGGGCGATAGGGAGGGGAAAGAAAGTGAAAAAATCAGGCTTAGAACACCAAGCCCACTGCTCCCACTGCTCCCACTGCTCCCACACGGGCTCTGTTCTCATTTCAAAAGAGCCCAAGCTAATATAACTCCATTTGTAGATATGAGAACAATGTGGTCTGTACATTCCTGAATTGAGAAAGTTGATTTTACCCAAAAAAAAAAAAAAAGTTACCCTCTCTTCACTTACAGGATTTTACTTTTTCTGGGCTTCCATGGAAACAAACATTTGCCTTGGTTGCTATTAAATAGCAAAATTTAGGCATTGCTATTCTTTTGTTGCTTCTCAGATGCAAGATTCGAGCTCCTTGTTTTCACTGAAGTACACAACATTGATTGTAAATCTCCTTCCTTTTGTTCTGTGATGGGGTTATAGCTCACTTCATCCTCTTAACTATATATGAATGTTTGCTGTAGAGTTATATTCTATACATTAATCAGCATGATATAATAGACCAAGAACCAGGAAAACCTGGGTCAAAGCCCTGCTTCTGATACATACTGGCTGTGTGACCCAAAATAGTTGTCTAACCTTTAAGTGCTCTAAATAATTCTAAGAAAGACAAGGCTTCTTCACTTGGGGTCTGTGAACTTATTAAAATATTTTAATAACTGTATTTCAATATAATTGACTTTCCTTAGTATTCCAACATTATCCTGAGAAGGGAGGTTAAGAACTATTACTGAGTCAAACAGATGGGGCTGATAGAGATGAATTGAATTTCCTCACCTTGCAGTTCCTTAGCAACTGCAATCACAGGCCCAGGCCCTATCCCTACTGTTGTTTGTCCTTCATTTTTTGGAGAGGATGAATGATATCACTAGGGTGATGTCTTGACTTGCTTGCAATTAAAGTGAGGCAGAATGGTCCAAAGTCATCAACCTTGATCTCTTTTACAGTCATTGAAGTCCAGTGGCAAGATAAAAGTCAGGACAACTGGCCATGGCCTGGGATGCAGACTAACAAAGGAACATAGATTTAGAACTGGGAGGGATCATTGACACCATCTAAATTAACCCCCGCATTTTTATACTATGTTTTGGGTTTGTTTGTTTTTTTTTAGTTTAGTTTTTGTTTTGGGGGCAGGGCAATGAGGCTTAAGTGACTTTCTCAGGGTCACACATATAGTAAGTATCAAGTGTCTGAGGCCAGATTTGAACTCAGGTCCTCTTGAATCCAAGGCTGGTGCTTTATCCACTGTGCTGCCTAGCTGCCCCAACCCTCACACTTTTACAGAGGAAAATTAAGGCCTATAGGGTGTGACTTGCTCTAATAATCACAAAGAGTGGTAATAACAATAATAATAACTATATAGTTTTAGGGTTTGTAAAGTACCTTACATATATTATCTTTTTAAAAATATATAGTTTTAATTATTTCATCATTTCTCACTTACATGTAAAAAAATTTAATATTCACTTTTTTTTTTGCAGGGCAATGGGGGTTAAGTGACTTGCCCAGGGTCACACAGCTAGTAAGTGTCAAGTGTCTGAGGCCAAATTTGAACTTGGGTCCTCCTGAATCCAGGGCCAGTGCTTTATACACTGTATCACCTAGCTTCCCTCTAGAATTATTTTAAAAAATTATTTTTGCAGTTTTAAGAGGTAGTGTGGCACAGTAAAAAGCATACAGACTTTGGTGTGAGAAGCCCTGAGTTCAGATTCAGCCTTAATTGCTTTAACTTCAGTTTTCTTATTTGCTTTATTGCTTTAACTTGCTTAATTGCCTAAACTTCACTCAGTTTTCCTAGGGTTGTTGTGGTTTAAAAAAATAACATGGGGGCAGCCAGGTGGCACAGTGGATAAAGCACTGGTCCTGGATTCAGGAGGACCTGACTTCAAATTTGGCCTCAGACTTGACACTTACTAGCTGTGTGACCCTGGGCAAGTCACTTAACCCTTATTGCCCCGAAAAAAATAAAAACAACAACAACAACAACAATAATAATAATAGATCCTTTTCAGCCACTAAGTAGCTGGGAGACTTGGGGGGGGGGAAGAAATCACTTGACATCTCTGGGTCTCAGTTTTTTCTTCTGTGAAGTGAAAAGGTTTATATCAATATTGTTTTCATTACACTTCCAACTTGCTTTGATACTGTGATGGCTCTGTTATTGGTGTGGGTACTCCCTCTATCAATAGGGGTGGAAATCCTAAGTGATTTTCACCCCATATCCTACCCCAAGTTTTTTATAGATCTTCCCAACAGCCTAGAGTTTTTCCTCTAATGCTTTGAGTATCTTAAAGGCACTTAAGGCATCCCTCTATCTTCTGATTCTCATTGGATGGCCTTTCCCAATTATACTCTCCCTCTCTTGCACCAGTTATCATCAGTCATAGGTACAGTCTGCTTATACCCACCAAGTCTCTTTTCATGGCCCATTGTCTATTCCTCTGAAATTATGATGTTCAATGATTTGCAGTCATATAGCATTACTGAGAGAATATAGTTGTTAAAGAGAAGGGCTTAGGCAGCAGTTGCCAGTTCATAAGGATCATAAATTTTTAGGTGGAAGAGACAAATCTTAGGTTAGCTAGTTGGATCCCCTCCTTTTACAAATGGAGGGACTGAGACCCAGGGAGATTGGGCGACTTGTCTCAGGTCATAGAGTAATGGGGAGGTCTGGGATCAGGGATATGCTGTCTTTTTGTGGTGACTAAGAACTGGAAATTGAGGGAATGCCCATCAATTGGGGAAGTGGCTAAACAAGCTGTGGTATGTGATTGTGATGGAATATGATTGTGCTATAAGGATCCTACTACAATCAGGATGATTTCAGAAAAACCTGGACTTGCATGAACCAATATATAGTGAAGTGAACAGAACCAGGAAAATGTTGTGCACAGTGACAGCAATAGTGTGATAAAGAACTGTGAATGACTAGTCTCAACAATACAATTATCCAATGCAATCTCAAAGGACTAATGATGAAACATACTACCCACCTCCCTTCTGGAGAATAGATGGGACAGTACCTCCTCACAGAGGAGACAGAGCTGTTCAATTCTTATTAGGTCTTTTTAGCCAAAGAAAATTAACTCTGCAGTAGAAATGATAGAATAACAATGGCTCATGGAGTTTTTAACCTAAGTAATAAGATAAAAATACTGAGATGCTCTTGATCAATTTAGTCACCTGATCCAGATAAATGAGGGTCTTGGGTAGTAAGAAAGTGGTAGATGATTGTTTAGACCTGGTCAGTGAGAGTTGAAGGATTGTGGAGAATGGAAGTAGTATTTAAGGAAAAAGCTATATACAACAAATTCATGGGTTTGTATAGAATCTTCTTGTTCTTTGGTTATTAAAATATGTTCGATTGTTATACTTCCCCCACCCCAAATGAAAAAGTATTGAAAGAGAAGTGTCTTGATTTTCAAAAACAAACAAACAAAAAAAGTTTCCAAGAGTATGGAAAAATCCATTGTATAGGTCAGCGAGCCTTTGGTTCCCATAAAAAAAAAAATTCTAGGACATACTTTAAAGATATGATTAATGAATATCCCAAAAGCAGCAGCAACAAGTCAGAGCAGACATGGTTGCCACCAACAGGTGATGCTAGCCTAACTCATTTAGGTTTTTGATAGGGTTTAGTCTAGATCAGCGGAGAGTGGTAGAAATTTAACAAAATTCCCTCCATGTTATCTATCCTTATGGAAAATAGAAATGGAGACTAAGAAAAAAAAAGTACAGTTGCATGGATCCTCAATGGCTACATTTAAAGAAGTTATTAATGTTTTAGCTTGTAATGGAGTTTCCCGGGGAAAGACTTGATAATCTCCTTTCATGCTTAATATCTTTATCAGTCTCAAATATGGGATAGTTGGCAAGCTTAGGAAACACCAGGTGCCATAAAAGCAGGAGAGGCAGCCAACACATTGGCTAAGAGTCAAGATGCAAAGATATCAATAGGCCAGAATGCGAGGCTTCCATTGCAGACACTTACCATTAAGAAAATTTGCCATTAGAGAAATGACTTATACTTGTATTTCTTTTTTTAACTTCACAGATCCAAGATAACAGAGATGTATAAGAAATGATCGAGTATTTTAGTGGAATTTAAGGGCTTTGATATGTTCAGGAACATATAAAAGAAGGTAACTCCTTATGCTGACCAGTTCAGTTAATGTCCACACCATAATAAATTCTATTAGCAACGCCATCATGAGACCAGAGGAAGAGATTAGATCCCATGAAGTTGTTGCTGGGATTTTTGGGTCACAAAACATAGTATCCTTAGCTTCCTTAATACCTATGGACTGAATTTGATGTAAAGATATACTTAAAGATGCCTCATGTGCATGACCTGCTTAAGATCCCTCTTTGTTTCAGTACAAAGGGAGTTGGCATTTAACCACAAACTGCAAACATTTCTCCAGTTCAAGTACTATAATTCATGCTACTTTTTTTCTAGTATGAGTAGTGATACAATTTTAGAAGTATTCTTCAGCATGGATTCAGAGAGCTATAGAAAGAGGACAACTGTTGACTATAACCTTCAACACACAATTACTTTCACTCTTTTTTTTTTTTTTTGGTGAGGCAATTGGGGTTAAGTGACTTGCCTAGGGTCACACAGCTAGTAAGTGTCAAGTGTCTGAGGCTAGATTTGAACTCAGTTCCTCTTGAATCCAGGGCTGGTGCTCTATCTACTGTACCACCTAGCTGCCCCTACCTTCACTCTTAAGAAGCAAAATAAAACTGATGCTTGGATGACTTTATTAAGCAAGCTCATTTGTTATCTCACAGCTCTTGTCTTGCCTGCATTTAGCCAGACAAACCACTACCACCACCACCAATATCTCTGCCACTAGGATAGAGCCTACTTGAAGGCCAACACTTGTTCCTTCATACCAAGGCCCTTCGGTGTCTGTGGGTCCTAAAAAACAAGGCAAACAGATTCAAGAGTCAGATGCCTACATTAAAATCAATGTCTTCATTCTTTAAAGTTTCCATGGTAAAGAATAACACTGTTAGTCTTAATAGCAGTTGATTGTAAGTTAAACTTTTTGGATAACTTGAGTATACTGTCATAATATTAAAATGCCTAATTGTCTGAATCAGTCCTTAACTAAATTTTCATTTGCTGATTGCTAAATTTCCAGTGCTAAAGGATGAAGCCAATTCTTAATCAGATGAGTATTTTTTCTTTTTTCTTTCTTTTTTATTTGCAGGGCAATGAGGGTTAAGTGACTTGACCAGGGTCACACAGCTAGTAAGTGTCAAGTGTCTGAGGCTGGATTTGAACTCAGGTCCTCCTGCATCCAGGGCAGGTGCTTTATCCACTGTGCCACCTAGCTGACCCTCAGGTGAGTACTTTTAAAAACAAATATATAGTTAACTGGTTTAGGAATTTGACCCCAAGACAATATTTGAACCTCGAGTTAAATAACCCAAGTAAATAAAAATTAGTTTCTTCAGATGCCTTGTGCCATACCTCTAAATGAGGGGGCCTGATCTGATACCAAGAAGACAGGTCCAGGAAGACTTGTTATTGTAGGCTTTTCTTCAATATCTTTGAGAGAGAGAGAGAGAGAGAGAGAGAGAGAGAGAGAGAGAGAGAGAGAGAGAGAGAGAGAGAGAGAAAATATATATGTATGTGTATGTATGCATACATGTATAATTAGTGTTAGCATCTGGTCATCCATATTAGTGGGTGAAACATAGGTTAATGAGAGCAAACATTATGGAATGCCTTGTCCTCTGCATACCACTGCAAGGGACCTTATTAGAATTAGTGGAAACATTACTACTTTGATCTTGTTTTTTAAATGAGTTTCAATGTGTTTCTTATTCGAGATTCTGGTGGTAATTATGACCATGTTTACAAAAGACAAGACCCACTGATGAATAATGGCCCCCAAAACAAATTCAGAACAATGGTTCTAATGTAAGATGGTATTCTTAAGATTTTTTTTAAACTAATTTATGGCTCTAGGCAAGTAACTTTCCATGTTTTTAAGAGGCAATGGTAAGGACCTCTTGGAGTAAGGCAAATAGCTAAATACACATTGAAAGTAGGTAAATTCTGCTCAAGAGGTACAACGTTACCAATATGATTATATTTGATTATGCTATTTGGCTTCCTCATTTATACTTCAGTTTTAAAACTCTTCAAATAACCTACAAGAAGCTATTCCTTCTTTCCTAGACAAGTCCTATTTACAGCCTTATAGGGACAATCGGTACCCAAGAGTGATATACCTGTGCCAAACCACTGACCTCAATTTATTATCTGGTAGCCTAAATAAATTGATTACTCATTACCCAGAAACTATGTCTCTTGGGCTTTCCATTCAAGATCAGAGAACAGCAGAAGTTCTCTTACCTCCAAAGAAGGGAAAGACTTTTTAAAAACTTTAACAAAACCTTTCAGTATTTACCTCTTTTTACCCTAGATGACCCAGGACAAGTCACTGAACACAAAGGAGAATCTGGATAAAACTGGTCACAGAGCAAGACACTGCAGTGGAAATAAATCTAAAAGACATAAACAAGGGAAAGAAAGGAGTTTAGTCAGAGCAATGGCCCATCTCACAGGAAGGCTAAAGCAACTTGGATCACTTACCAGGCTAGAGAGAGCTTGGCCACCAGACACGAAGGCAAAAGTTGTCACCTCAAACCTTTGATAATGATTAGGATAGTTCACTGAAGAGCCAACATGGTGGAATTTCGTGCGGTAGTTGTCCAGTGGATAATCACAGCTAGGAGACAAGATATAAATCTACCTTGGTTTGACCCCCCTCAGACACAAGGCCCTGGTGCAGCTTGAACCAGATTTAAAGTGTAATTGGGAAATTTGAAACAAAATAAATAAAAATAGATACTACATTTTTTTTCCCCAATGAGTTCTCTCATTATTTATTTATTCATTTATTTGCAGGGCAATGGGGGTTAAGTGACTTGCCCAGGGTCACACAGCTAGTAAGTGTCAAGTGTCTGAGGCCAGATTTGAACTCAGGTACTCCTGAATCAAGGGTCGGTGCTTTCTCCACTGCGCCACTTAGCTGCCCCCTAGATACTACATTTTAAAACTAAATCAGCATGGGGCCTGGTGATTTTATGCATGGATTAATGGTGCCCATTTATTTCTGAGTTTGATATCACTGGTTTAGATGTATTCCATCTGAAGGTTTATTACAGAATTTCTAGCTACTCCAGGAGACATATCTCTGGTGTTGATAAGCATTTATTAAGCACCTATGATATGCCAGGCACTGTGGTAAGCCCTAGGCTCACAAATCCCAGCTTCCATTGCTGTTTGAGCATTTAAGTGGATATGCTAGCTCCGAACATGGTCTTAGATTTAAGGAGGGAGAAAAAGATGCTTGAAATAAAGTCACCTGATTACGCTCGTCTCCAAGCCAGGGATCCTCCTCAATAGCTGCTGCCTACTTCAGAAAGGAGGACCTGGGTCTTATTTTCATAAACCCCTACTTCAAGAAAGCCTTAGCCATGCTTTTACTTCACTTTCTCCTTTTCCCACCACCTCTTCCATAGTGTCCTTATCAGCCAACTGATATTTCCTCTTTCCATATCTCCCCCCATTACCCAGTCCTGGTGCTGTCCACCATGATCAAATCAACTGTCATAGTTCCTGAAGGACTGTGCCAATCTAGTCCCTCCCTATAGTCTCACTATTTCTGTAACTTTCCAGAGGAAAGTTCCCTTCCCTCACCATCATTCCCTTATAGGTATTGTCTTCCTCGGAATTTAGGCTTTTTGGTATCCCCAGTGCTTAAGACAATAACAAGAGCCTAGTAAACGCTGTTTTCAATCATTCATTTTAAGGAGACAGTCCAACTTCACCTTTCCTATGAATCTGAATGACTTTGCATTATTCCATAGGTGGCCTGTTAATCAGAATTCTGTACCTAAGAACCAACTAGCTTAAAGTTATCTTATATAGGCCTACCCATCCACAATGATGTTCCATCGGGGAAGAGAGGCAGGGTCCACTGATGCCGTTGCCCAGCAGTCATCTAAGACTAGTTTGATGTTTGGATCATTTCTATTTACAACTTGTACTTCCATGTAAATTGGTTGACGCAGGTAT
Organism: Dromiciops gliroides; assembly: GCF_019393635.1. Lineage (NCBI taxonomy): Eukaryota > Metazoa > Chordata > Mammalia > Microbiotheria > Microbiotheriidae > Dromiciops > Dromiciops gliroides. Next base: position 544,930,396 of record NC_057861.1, on the reverse strand, counting down.
TTCACTATCGGGTATTGATCATCCCTATAAGGCTGTAAATAGGACTTGTCTAGAAAAGAAGGGAAAACTTCTTGTAGGATGTTTGAATAGTTTTAAGAGCAGAGTAGAAATATGAGGAAACCAAGTAGCATAGTAACAGATGAGATTCAGGAAGACCCAAACTCAAATCCTGCCTCAAATACTTAATTGCTGTGACCCTGGGCACTTAGATTTAGTTTTCCCATCTATAAAATGGAAAAATAGGGGAAAGGGAATAAACATTTATTTATTAAGTGCTTACTATGTATCAGGCATTGAGTTAAACTCTTTATACATGTTCTCATTTAATCCCCTTTTGAAGCCTGAGAGATAGCTGCTATTATGATCCTGTTTTTATATTTGAGGAAATTGAGGCAGGTAGAAGTTAAATGACTTGCCCAGGGCCACACAACTAGTAAATATGTGAAGTCCTATTTGAACTCAGGTCTTCAATTCTAGACCTAACACTCTATCCAAATGCAACACTAAGTGCCTCTGTAATAGTCCTGATAACAGGTTTCTTGCAAGAACCAAAGTTGCATTACAAATATTGAAGCATCATAAAATATTAGAATATTATTATTAATATTATAGTATATTACTACTATTAATAATCATAATAGAGACCACTGACTATAGCTACTCAAGCATATCCAGGATTATATAAAATTTAGTTGGCACTTTGCCAACAGGGGCTGAGACGCATTTAGGTTATGGAAAAGTGATCAACAATAGGAAACTGGTCTTATTTTGGGGAAATTTGAGTGCCATGTAGTTATGCTTAGCATTTGTCTTACTCTTACCTGGATAGATTTGCAGGATTAAGGAGAGTGGTCCTGGTCTCACAGAAGCAATGGGAGAAGGAGGATTGCTGACATTTGTTCTGACTATGAGGTCAGCGCTGCTATAATAGCATCTCACTGTCAGACTAAGGAACGGTGGGGGAGGGGGAGGGAAGACAGGGAGGTAAGTGTTTCCAGGTTAAACAATTTGACTCAATACTGACCTAGAGGGAATTTACTTCCCAGTTGAGAGCCTCTTACCTGAATTCACTGTCTCTAGTAATTTTGTCTGGGGAGAGATCTGCCCAAAGAGCATGTATTTCGTTTTCATAGACAGCTTGGTCTCCTTCAAACTTCAGGATGGTTTAAGGAAGAGTTTATTAGTAACTGATTAACTTGAGGAGGGGCAGGTTTCAATCTCTTACCGTTTCATGTTACTAACCTTTGCTCTTGTTCCACACCCATTCAGGGGTATGTGAAACCGAACCATCTCCTGAGAAGGATCCTTAAAATCGGGTTGGCAGGCTGTGTCTCTTACTTGGAGAGCATCCAGGTTCAAGGCTGGCTTCGTTTGGTGGCTGTAGACCTCAAAGTCCATAAAGCCATCTTGGGTACATGTGCCATCTGTAACTACAGTTTCCAGAGACTAAAAATTTGTTTCCTGAATAAACTTTATAAGCCACTAACTTGTCAGCTACTTAGTTAATGAAAGACAGAGCACTGGGTCTGGAGTCAGGAACACCCATATTGCTGTGTGCAAGTCACTTAATTTTTGTCTCCCTCAGCTTTGTCAACAGCAAAATGGCAATGATAATAGCACCTAACTCCCAAGGTTGTTGTGAGGATCAAATGAGATAATTGTAAAGTGCTTAGCACAGTGCCTAACATATAGTAGCTGCTTTCTAAATGCTTATTCCTTTCATCTCTTCCCAGTGGGGAGAGTTATCAGATAAAATGCTGCTTTAAGACTTCCAGTAGTCGGGGCATTTTGATTAAAAAAAAAAAAAAAGAGAGAGAGAAATTCTAAGTGAGGCAACTGGGGTTAAGTGACTTGCCCAGGGTCACACAGCTAGTAAGTGTTAAGTGTCTGAGGCCGGATTTGAACTCAGGTACTCCTGACTCCAGGGGCAGTGCTCTATATACTGCACCACCTAGCTGCCCCTAGAATTTCAATATCTTTCAATTCTGGGCAACCCATTTGAACTATACATTCATAAAGGCTGGTATGGCTAGAATGGGGAGGAGAAGAAAAAAAAAAAGACCCAACAAAAAGGCAAAAATCATCAAATAAATGCCCTTACCTACTGAAACAGGCGACTCACAGGATTCAGGATAGATGATCACAGATACCATCTCCCCATAATACAGAAAAGTCAGCTTTATTGAAGGTAAATAAAACTCAACACCTGCACCGTTCTCAGACACCTGAAGAGAGAATACTTTCAAGATTGATAACTGGTTGTCAGGGCTAGTATGAGGAACCAGAGGTCAACACTGAAGGTAACACTCAGGATGTTTATAGATTTGCCATTAAGTGTTTTTAAAAAGTGTCACCAGGTCAAGGGCTCTAGATCATTTCATTAGACCTGAAGGCTTCTTGAGAGCAGGGATTATTTATTTCCCTTGGTACAATGTTTTAAGTCCAAGATCAAACATAAGAGACCAGGAAGAGCAGAGACTGTATACAACAGCAGCAGCAGAACAAGCTCCTTTCCTTTCCCCACCAAACCACCACACTTATCTGGGTACCGAGAAATACAAGCATGGGATAGCAGAACAGGTATTAGACGCAGGAACAAGAAGGCCTGACGAATTCCTGGCTCAAAAATTCACTTGCTATGGGACCCCGAGTGTCTCACTTTACTTCTCTGGCTTCACTTTCCTCATCTAAGAGGAGGGGGTTGAACTGAATTATCTCTAAGAATCATCCCATCTTGGACATACTAGGAAGCTGTGTAAGTGGGCTACAGTTATCAAAAGCCAGTCACTCTATTCTAAAGGAGAGGCCACATTTCTCTTGGGTCTTTACCCAGACAATGGTGTTAACAAATGCCTGGAAGCTACTGGTGTAAGGAGAAATGTCTACTGATTAAATGATCAGTCACAAAGCATATTTATTACAGCTTTACCTTACAGTTCATAGGGTCCAATCTCCTTATTTTATATATGAAGACACTAAATACCAGAAAGGTTATACAATTTGTCCAAGGTTACCCACTAAGTGGCAGAGATGACTCCATAAGGGGAGGGTGGGGTGTCTAGAGCTCTTTCTACTATACCTCCATAATAAGGACAAATGTTAATAGTAGTGAACAAATCTTCAAGAAAAGGCTTCTCTACTTTAATAGAGAATTTTAGATGGATTTCTATTAAGAGTAGAAAATGGAAGGTTTGCTACTTGTGGGGAGAGAAAGGTATATGACCTTAGGTTACCAGGAAAATTCATTTAGCAAATAAGTCATTCACTGTACCAGAGAAGTGTTACTATGTATCTCTTCATTTTAATGAAGGGTCCAGATCCCTTCATGCCACCAGTAAGATAGTATACTTTATTTATCCCATCTTCCTTTGGGATGAAGTACCACAAGCTAAAAGTTGTTCCGAGTTAAAAGAAACTTACTTTAATAATTTATTTATTTCATTAAGTATTTCCCAATTACTTTTTAAACTCTAAAGAGTTTTTTAAATTTTGTTTTAAACTCTCTCCCTCCTATTTCTTGAGAAGGAAAGTAATATCAATTATGCCTGTGAAGTCATGCAAAATTTAAGAAACTTACTTTAGATTTCAGAATTCTTTTGTTGAAGTGTAGTCTTGAGCCATTTTTTAATTCTACAGCAATGCCACTGGTCTTTGACATATTCATGGGAACATTATAATTCTCAATATTTATGGCTGTTAATGCCCCTGGAAACTCTGGTATAACAAGAGTCACGTGTGTCGAATTACAGGTGACTGGGCCTGGAAAAAACATCAGTATTGCTTATATCAATCTTAATCTTCCACCTAAAAATGAGGTCATCTTTGCCTCATTTCTTAAATAGCCTTAATCATCGAATGGGCATTATCTTGGGCTGAGACCTGGGAAAGACCTTAGCTTAAAAAGGCCAAAGACTCCCACTACATGCCAGTCCATCACCAATCATCCTGATCTATATCTTGGTATTGGAGATAGATGACTCTGGAGTAGAGATCGAGGCTGGTGACTTTGCACAGCCTTGCCTCACTTAAATATGATTCCCTTCTCCACGTCATGGTTTTCTTCCAGGATGAAGAACCAACAACAATTTTTAGCTTCCAGTAGCCTCACCTAATATGCAAACCATTCGGGATGAGAGGGTAAGCCTCTGTTCAGGAGGTCCATATGTAAGCTTGAGAGCCACAGTATATAGGTGATTGTTTTCTTGCTGTTAAAAACAAAGCACGTTTAATTCAAACTGACTTTCTATAACCAAAGCATCCGTAGCACCATTAGTATACTTGCAGATACTATAGAGTGGATTAGACAAATCTTAACCATTTTGATGTAATGGCTTTCATTGTAGGGGAGAAACTAAGTACCTGGTACTTTAGAAAAATCATACAAAAAGTGCTCTAATTTTATAATCTCAGTAAGCATTTCAGAAACACCAGTTCAATAAGCATGAAAACTTGCCTGATGCTTTTCTGTTACTGAACAAAGAACACCAAGAGTAGTGGGTAGAAGTTTTAAGGTATGAAATAATGATTAGTGGGAATCCTTCACAAAATATGAGCAAAACTATATGCCTCATTATAGCTGCAAGCTATAATAAGTAACAGTGTTACAGAATGGATGAAGAGCCAACCTTTGGGCCAGAACTGGGTTTTAAGTCCCAATATTTACTGGTTATTTGACCATGGACAAGTCACTTAGAACAGCAAACTTAAGAGTAAGAACAAGTTATGGTATGTAAATGTAATGGAATACTATTGTGCTAGGAGAAATGATGAGCAGGTAGATTAAAAAAACCCCAAAACACCTGGAAAGACTTAAGTGGACTGATGCTGAGTGAAGAGAGCAGAACCAAAAGAACATTGTACACAGTTACAGAAATATCTTGTTATGATCTATTGTAATAGAATTAGCTCTTCTCAGCAATATAATGATTCAAGATAATTTCAAAAGACTTGATAGAAAATTCTCTCTACACCCACAGAGAGAGCTATGGAGTCTGAATGCAGATTGAAGCATACCATTTTCACTTTTGGGGAGTTTGTTTTTGTTTCTTTTCTCATAGGTTTTCCCTTTTCTTTTGACTTTTCTTTCACAACATGATTAATGTTGTAGAAATGTTTAACATGATTGTACTATATAACCTATATCAGATTGCTTTTTGTCTTTGGAAGGGGGAGGGAAAAAAATGGAGCTCAAAATCTTACAAAAATCCATACTGAAAACTATCTTTACATGTAAGTGGGGAAAATAAAGTATTATTAAGTGAGAAAAAATCCAAATTAAAAAAAAAAGATGAATTGGCAATCTTTATCTACATCTGTAGAGGGAGTTTATATGCCTAGAGTTCTCCACACTAAATGAAATCATAGGTCCAGGTCAAAACAAAGAAACTAACAAATAAACAAAAAAATCCCTGCCACAAAAGGAAAGTTTTAATATTACCTTCTCATTAAGAATCTTTTTAACACACACACACACACACACACACACACACACACACACACACACACACACACACCCTACCTCATAGTGAGAGACTCCAGCAGCATTGAATGACACTTGCAAGATGATCTTACTGCTCTCAATGATGAAACTGTAGCCCTGCTGCATAGCTTCCTGAAGTGTGAGGGTCTGTATTCTGGGGCTATCACCCACAATGACAGTCCAAGCTATCTGAGGTTCTCTATCCTGAAATCAAAAAAGCCTTTTTGGAGGTTTATGCCTAAATTGAGTCTTAGACAAGATTAAACCCATTAATTCAAATGATACTTCATCTTTAAAATTCTTTAAAAGAAGCTAATGCCCATAAACAGAGAAATGTAAACTACATTGAAGTCCTTATTTTAAAAAATAAATAAATAACCCATACCATAGTCTCATCATCAAAACTGGGTAGGATCTGTGAAAATGAAACCTGAAAAAAAAAAAGTCATTCTAACTTCTAAAGAAAAAAAAGTACATATTGACATAATCCTTAAAGTTTGATCCACACAACTCTGGAAGGTAGGAACTAAAAGTTATTACCATCATTGTATCATACAGATGAAGAAACTGAAACTCAGCAAAGTTAAATGATTTGCCCAAGGGGCAGCTAGGTGGCTCAGTGGATAAAGCACCGGCCCTGGATTTAGGAGGACCGGAGTTGAAATTCTACCTCAGACACTTGACAACTTACTAGCTGTGTGACCTTGGGCAAGTCACTTAACCCTCATTGCCCTGCAAAAAAAAAAAAAATGTCTAAATGATTTGCCCAAACTGTCCTGGCTAGTAAGTATGAAAGGAAGAATTTGAATGAAGTTATTCTTGGTTCCAAACCTAGCATATTTCCATTGGACCACAAAGTCTTAGTCCATGCACCCATGAGAATATGAGGTCTCAACTACAAAGATGGACCCCAAGGTCATTATTCTGGCTTAATAGCAAGCTAATTGAACTGGGGTCAGTCAATGAGCCTTTCTGTACCTCAGCTTCCTAATCTTGTAAAGTTATATGCCTGGCACGTAGTAGGTGCTTAATAAATATTGATTGATTGATGTTGGACTACAAAATTGAAAACCTTAGAGGTAAAAGGTCTCTAGCCTTTCATCTTAAGGTACCTAAAGCATTCTCAAGGTTCACCCATTACCATGAAGAAAATTAATACAATGTTAGTTTTAAATCCTGTAGTTGTGTCCAAATAATGGAGATTTTTTAAAAAGCAGTGTAGAGTATACCTGCTCCCTCACTCCTACCTCTGCTCTGCCTTCAGTCAAAGAACTGGCAGCCTAGAGGGAAGAAGCTACTTGCCCAGGATCATGGCTAATTGGAGTTCCTGTAACACTAATCAGCCACCACCCAGAGCAATAATGGTTATTATTTGTATAAAGTTTTAAGGTTTGCAAAACACTTTACATATATTCTCCTTTGATCCTCACAATGACCCTGGGAGATAGGTACTATTATCATCCTCATCTCCACTTTACAAATATGTAAAGTAGGTAAGTAACCGTCCCAACCCTCAGTCTATTGTTCTATTATATTTCATTAAAATCTTCTATTGGGTTTTCAAAAAAGACGTGGCTCCTGGCCTTAATTGTAGGCTCAGATGAATAGCTACATTCTGGTGCTGAGCAGGTGTTTCAAATCCACATCTGTATATAGTGTTTGAGTAAAGCATGGAGATACAATCCCTGCGTTCAAAGGGCTTACTACCTAGTACTGGTAACAGGATTCTGAAACAAAACCAAAACCCCAAGAGGTTTCTTAGACTACCACATGTATAGAGAAAGCCAAAGTTCTGCGAGAGGCCCTCTGAAAGCAACAAGCTGGAAGGATAATCAGATTGCCATACTCACAGACATGAAATCCTTGGTACAGTTCGTGGCTGCTAAAATTTCACCTGGATTATCAGCTTGAGGGGCAGGACAGCTGACCTGGTAGGTCACAACCTGGTTGCTCACAGTCTTGTTGGGCAGGAATTTGAGGTTCACTTGATACATACCATGCTGAATACAGACAAGACAATTGGATTCTGCTATAACAACTTCTAGGTCAAAGAGATTTATCGAGTCAGAGGCCTGGAATCAACCGACCACCTTACTCAAAGGATTTTTTTTTTTTTAAACAGTCCAGGTGGCACAGTGGATAGAGTATCAACCCTGGATTCAGGAGGACCCGAGTTCAAATCCGGCCTCAGACACTTGACACTTACTAGCTGTGCTACACTGGGCAAGTCACTTAACCCCAACTGCCTCACCCCAAAACCAAAGAAGTTAAAAAAAAAAAACAATCAGGAGGAAGTCCTAGGAACAATTAAGCCCTTTCAGATAGTCTGAGGTTGTACCTTTTGGTAGAAGGCCTCCTGAGCCACTGAGTTTGCAGTTTATGTTTCCCCCCCCCCCCAATGAAGTAGCTCAGCATATTTTGGGGTTCATGATTTAACTACCCAGAGCTAGACCTGCAGTTCTACTGGTTTCTCAAGCTAGTAATGTATATCCCCACTATAAATTTAAGAGTAACATTTCACCCTCCAAGCCATGCCTGACACCTTTGATATCTGTTCCCATGTTCTAACCCTATCTCCCAGACTTCTTTGCAGTCTAAAAGTTTCTCTTTTCCTTTGGTTACTTTGAAGAGAGGGAACAAGGCATGTTCTTCTGTACCCACCTTGTGACCAACATCATGCACTCATTTCCAACTCCCTCCCCCATTATTCTACCAATTAAGATGTGTCCAATTTCACTTTAGTCAAATTAGTGTTAGTGTCAAAGAAGCATGAAGTGCCTAGGAACAAACTGATATGACAAGATATAGTTTAGTTTTGGAAACCAATGTAATTTAGTTCCCTAAGAATCAGGGCGTTGAACTAAATGTCCTCTAAGTTTGCTTCTAGCTCAACTATGACTCCCTGATTATATACTGGTATTAGCTCACCCACCACTGCTGTTATTTACTAGTTGTGGAATTTTAAGAAACTTCTTTTCTCTGGGTCTCAGTTTCTTTATCTGTAAAACTGTAATATTTACCCCACCCATTTAATAAGTTATTGTAAGTATATAATAACCTGGATCATAGGATTTAGGTATCTGGTATAACCCACTTGCTTTGCAGACAAGGAAATCAAAAGGGAATTTAATTGCCCACAGTTTCAGTGAATGGAGGAATTAGAATCACTATGCCAAACCTACCACTTTCCAGTTAATTCTTGGCATGCTACTCACAAGTTTTTAAAATGGCCTATAGCATGGATACCTTGGATACATGGTTTCCAAGGCTTCCTTAGTTTTTTATTAGTGATGGTAATCACTAATAAATCACGGAGCATTCGCTATAGAAGGGATCAATATCACTGGCTTAGTCTATTAGGAGATAAACATTACAGGTGGCAGAGAAGTTCTGACAGCTGTTCTCATGGTACAGTGATTTCCCATTTGCCACAACCAAAATAGCCTCCCCAATCAGAAGTGGCTCAATTTTCCCTCCAAAATAAACACTTACCACTATTTTAGAACAACTCTTATACGCAGCTTTCAAGATGAAGTTTTCCAAGTTGATAACAGGGGTACAATTCAAGATTTCATTGCCAAAGGAATCTAGAGGCAACAATGAGGCAATCAGAAAAAGGCCCAGAGCATGGCAGAAGTTTCAGCAAAGTACCTAACTTTGGCTAGTATTCAATGTAGAATTTGCCCTATAAAATGACTCCCAATCCAATTGTTTTCTTAAATTGATTATGTAGTTTTGTTTTGTTTTTAAGAGTGGGGCAGCTAGGTGGTGCAGTGGATAGAGCACTGGCCCTGGATTCAGGAGGAGCTGAGTTCAAATCCAACCTCAGACACTTAACACTTACTAGCTGTGTGACCCTGGGCAAGTCACTTAACCCCAATTGCCTCACCAAAAAAAAAAAAAAAAAAAAAAAAAAAAAAAAGAAGTCAACCAATCCAGAGGCAAAGCATGTGGAGGCTTGTGAAGCAAATTATTCTTTCCAGGAAAAGCACAAAGGATTATCTCCACCCTGGGAACAGATGCTCCCCTATTACCAACCTTCCTCAGCTTTTTAAGAGGCTGTCCTACCCTGCTCACATTTCAATAGTTACAAATTACTGAGACATTTACAACCCAGTGAACTCATTCAAGTCAGGGCTTGCCATTTTCCTATCTAAGAATCCTAGCCCAATGTACTAGTAGTCACCGAAATAATGTTTGTTAGAAGTTCAATCTTGATGAGCCCAAACCAAGAGCCGTCAGTAAGGTGGGTCCGATTAGCTAATCGGGGAGACCTACCAACCACATATGCTTGCCAAGACTTGTTACCAAGATCTTCAGGAAATCCAATCTTCATTTCATCATCATAGCAAGTGACTATGCCTAGAAACCAAAGGGGAATGAATAACAAACAGATGTTTCTTCTCCATCCTCAGGTTCAAGGGGGAGAATGTCTACTCTGACATGGGAGAAAGTGAAGGGGATTACCTTACCCAACCCTAGGCTTATTAGGGGCCTCTCCACTGACAGGAGAAAGGAAAAACATCTGCTGACATACCTGGGAAGCTGGTAGTTGAGAAGTTACCAGCCACCGCGGAGGTTACCAGGGTCACAAGGCAGAAGAGCAAGGGAAGCTGTGGTTCCAAGCTGGGGAGGACAGACAGAGACAGACAGAGACAGACAGAGACAGACAGAGGCTTGGGTTTAGTGAGGGCATCTCTGCCATCTTCACTTAGCTCAGGGGTCCTTACCCCTTTAGCATGGTGGTGAAGTCTATGACTCCATTGCCCAGAATGATCATTTTAAATGCATAAAATAAAAATACAACAGATTTCGAAGGAAAATGAGGACTGAGGAAAGCATAGATGTGGTTAGGGTTCCCCCCTTTCCCTCTGCTCCCCACCTTCCATCCAAGTTCACAGACCTCATAAAATCCACTCTCAGACCACAAGTTAAGAATCCACACATCTAGTGCTACTCACCTTGTCCCTTTAGCAGCCCCGGTTAGCTTGACCCCAAAGACCTTTTTCCCCATTGTTCACAGAAAACAAACCACAGAAACCTCCCTTCAAGCCTGAATTTATGTAGGGATGGCTTCCTCCTGTTCCTCCACCCCCATCCCCCACAGCTGGTGCCTGGACTCATATCGTGGCTTCTGAGTCTCATTGAGAACACCTGGCTCAAGCAGAGCATGGGGCAAGGGTGAACAGAATCCTTCTAGAGAGAAGTGGAAGGTGGGGTCCAGGGCCCTCTCAGAAGGGAAAAGTAGGCCTAGTGCTTCTGTTGCAAGGAGGTTGGGAATCTGCACAGTTCAGCAGTTTATCTGAGGCATTCCCCAACCCCTTCACACCCAGCAAGCCTCTATTAGCCAGAGGTTGCCCAAGAGGGACCACATTAAGTGGCTTGGAAGCCTTTGCAATAGCTGAAGAAAATGCCAGTCTTTAGCACCTGGTAGCTATGATGTTAACCACAGTTGAAAGGGAATGACTTTCGTGCCCCCCCCAAACCCCCTAGGGCAATGAGGGTTAAGTGACTTGCCCAGGGTCACACAGCTAGTAAGTGTCAAGTTTCTGAGGCCAGCTTTGAACTCAGGTCTTCCTGAATCCAGAGCCGCTGCTTTATCCACTGTGCCACCTAGCTGCCCCCCACTTTTTTTTTTTTTAGGGAATGGTTTTCAAAGAGCGAGGTGGCTAGTAGATAATATCCCGATGCCTTTGGACTAAGGAATACCTGAGTTAAAATCCTCAGTCTTAGATAGTATATGTGTGTCACTAAACCTCTGTCTGCCTCAGTTTCCTCATCTGTAAGTGGCAATAATAATAGCACCTACCTTCTAGGGTTGTGGTGAAGATCAAGTGAGGTAATATTTAGAAAGAAAGGAAATGGACTGCTTAAGAAAAGAAATAAGAGGAAAACAAGTTGAGTGTGATGCCTCTTAGCTCTTCTATGACTACAGTAGGATCAAAGGATTTGGATGCAGAAGAGACCTATAAGATCATTTAGTCATAAACTATCATTTTACAACTGAGGAAACTGAGCCTAGAGAGAATAAGTGGCTGCCCCAAAGTCATACAGTTGAACCCAAATTCAAACTCAGGGCTTCTGATTCCAAATCCAGGATTCTTTCTCTATATATGGATGCTGTGAACAGCTGGCCTTTTTATTTTTTAAAATTTTTTGGCTTATGCGTAAATTTCATGGGCGGCTGCTGAAAAGATATAGCCAAAAATCCCTTCAGATGCAGTTCAGGACTATTTAGCTACTGCTGAGTCGCTATGGACTTTCCCTGGATTTGGCATCTAAGGGTAGTCCCCCCTCTTTTTTTAAACAAGAATGGTCTTTTATGTGGGCAGTTGCTTGTTTAGTCTCATTTGAGAGCCTCTGCTCCAAAATCTCCCCAACAGGCCTGCCATGATACCAGACACCGTCATCATTAGATAGTTTTTCCTTGGGATTAAAAATTTTTTTAGCTTGAAGAATGTTCTGTTACCATTAAAATATCCTTGGCATGTGTAATATCTTAAGCATCCGACAGTTTTAGAGTTAGAAGGAAGGATCTTAGAGATCATCTAGTCTGTTTCATTTTACAAATGAGGAAACTGGGGCAGCTAGGTGGCACAGTGGATAAAGCACTGGCCCTGGATTCAGGAGGACCTGAGTTCAAATCTGACCTCAGACACTTAACACTTACTAGCTGTGTGACCCTGGGCAAGTCATTTAACCCCAATTGCTTCACCAAAAAAAAAAAAAAGAAAGAAACAAATGAGGAAACTGAGATCCAAAGAGATGGAAACAACCTGGCTTGTTGCTTCATGAAACAAGGAGCTAGAAACCAGATTGACTGAATGATCTAGAATAATTGAATGTATGTACATTTGTATACAATCTACACTTCACTTGCAGGGGGAAGCTTGCTGTAATGAGTCAGGAGGTGGTCCTCAGAGCTGGGAAGACCTGAGTTCTAGTCTAGCCTTTGACAAGCAGTGACTGTGTCACCCTGGGCAAGACACTTTGCCCCTCCATGCCCCTAAACCAAGAGTGCAAGTTGCAGAACAGGTTTTGATCTGTATCAGTAGAGCGATTTTTTTTTCTCATTGGGAATTCCCCATACCAACAATATTACAAAATTGGACTGTGCCAAAAGTCCTAAATGCTTCGCACACAGTCAGCAGTGTAACTCAAGCTGGTCTTGATCCAGCCCGCCTTTGTGTACAATCCACTTTGCTTCCTAGTGCAAAGATTAATTAGAAATATTCCACAGTCAGCACTTGGAATAAAGAAACTTGGATTCTGACACTAATTTGCCATGGGATTTTGTTCAAGTTATGTTACCTTTCTGGGTCCAGTATCCTCATGGGTAAGATGAGAGAATTGAGATAACCTCTAACCTTTCTTCTAGTTGAGACATTCTATGATTAATTTGAAATATGGAAAAGGTAACCAGCCATGAATAAAATAGTATAAAATAGCATGAACCAAAAAGGAAAACTTGGGCAGCAGAGGATCTAGGTTCAAATCCAGCCTATCACTTATTACTACCTCAGACAAGTCATTTAAGTCTCTGGGCCTCAGTTGTGATTTTTTTTTTTTAATCTGTCAAATGAGGAGGTTGAACTAGATGGCCTTGGGTCTTTTCCGGCACTTTTTCTATGATCCTATGAAACTGATGTAGCTCAGGGCAGCTAGGTGGTACAGTGGATAAAGCACTGGCCCTGGATTCGGGAGAGCCTGAGTTCAAATCTGGCCTCAGACACTCGACTAGCTGTGTGACCCTGGGCAAGTCACTTAACCCTTATCGACCTGCAAAACAAACAAACAAATAAATAAGAAATTGATGTAGCCCTTCTCCTAATACCTATTGGTATGGGATTCTCTTCTTATATATTGGTGGAGATGAATACCCTGACTTTCATGAGAGGCAGGGTGATGTTGTCAAAAGCAGGGAGAATTCTAGCCTTGGCCAGTCTCCTTTAGGTCCTCTTTGAGGGCTCAAAAAGGGGTGAGTTGCTTCGGGCACTTCTGACTTTCAGCTTTGAGAGAGAAGATGGAAGAGACCAACTCCACTTCAGATTGCTGAAGAAGAAGATTCTGGGAAGACATGAGAAGAGCTGACAGTCTCTGTCATGTTCCTGTCCCCAGCTTGGTATGCTAGAAACTTCAGGGAGTTTCCCCTTGGATGAGATCCAGGACATTCTCTCTCGGTTAAGCTGCATTATCTTGTTCCCAGCTAGAGAGAGCCTTCACTCTGCATTGTCTGGTACATATTCTCCTGTGTATAATGCCTCTGCTTTTTGTTTTGCTATCAATTTGGATAGTTGGGTTTTCCTTGCTATTCTTTATGTGTGTTTTTTTTATTTGGTATTTGGTGGGACAGGGGTCAAGCCTTGTCTAATGGAGCTTGGAGTTCCCCTTCCTCCCAAAATGACAAAGTGATCAGAAGTTGGATGGAACCTTAGACTAATAATATTTAAGGGAATAGATAGATATACTGCTAGCCTGGGACACCCTTTCAGAGTGGCCTCCAGCCACAACTTCCTGCTTCCCCTCCTGGCAGAAATTAAAGTCTCCCTTGGAGAAGGGTCAGGATTCAAAGAGGTTCAAAGGCCTCCCTTTGAATCACACAACTACACCCCTTGTCACACATGGGGTCTCTCTACACCTGGGGACCTTTCACTCTTGCTACATCCAGTTAACTTGGGGGAAAAGATGCTATGTAATAGGACAGGCTGGGACACTCTGCATAGAGCTGGGCCCATGGTAAACAGAAAAGTTTTGATCCTTTGGTCCCAATGACTGGCTCTATGGTGAATAATCTTCAACAGAATGTCTGAGTCTCAAAGAATCTCCAATCCCCAGTAGGTTATAAAATAGCTGAAGGGTGGTTCTGCTCTCTTGTTTCATGATCACATCACTTTGTCAGCTTTCCCTTAGAGTTCCAGAGAGTGAGGGAATGGATTTCTTTTCCTATCCCTCCAGCAGAAATTGAGGCTCTATGCTCATGGTAATCGAGGACTTGTGCTTATCTGGAAGGTTGCCCCTTGTGCCCCTTGTGCCCCTTGTGCCTTGAGCACAGGTCTGTAAGCAGCAGGCAGCAATCCTGAGAGATGGATGTTTTAATTTTGGTAATTACTCCACAAGCCTTCAGGGTCCCTGAGTTGGTTCTGGCTGCCTGGTGAGAGGTCTTCCTTGAAACTTGAACCACTTCTTGAAGATGACTACTGAAAGAATCATTCTGCACCTAAAAACAAAACAAAACAAACAAAAAAACCCAACAACTAAAGAAAGAGCTATCTGTCTGGCTACTCAGGAGAACTCAACTTCGTGAGTAACTCAGATGGTTCAGTTCTGAAATGAAAGTCAAGTGTCTGTTCAGCAATCTCACAAAATGCCTTTATATCTGAAGGGAAATTATAAGGATGTGATGGGTTCTTGTTTGTATTTTAAGTATATGTTCATAGATAAATAGGCGCAGTTAGGCAGCGTAGTGGATAGAGCCTGGAGTCAGGAAGACTCATCTTTGTGAGTTCAAATTCAGCTTCAGACATCTACTAGTCATGTGACTCTGGGCAAGTCACTTAACCCTGTTTGCCTCAGCTCCTTATACATAAAATGAGCTGGAGAAGGAAATAACAAACTACTCTAGTATCTTTGCCAAGAAAACCCTAAATGGGGTCACAAAAAGCTAGACACTACTGAACAACAACAACAATAGACAAATACATATAGCTTGTATTAAGTGCTTAGTGTGTGTTGGACACTGTGCTAAGTAGAAGTCTTTTATGTTTTTAAGCATTTTGGCGGTATGTGGTAGAGGAAATAAATAGCTGTCCTCTATCTGATATCTATTTTGTACATTGAGTAGCTTTTCTAGAAGGGGCCCTGTTAATCCCTTTTGAGGAGACTTGAGAAATGAGTCATACCTAAGCTTTGTTTAGAAATTTTCCCTAGTATTCTCCATTTTTTTTTTGTCGGGGTAATGAGGGTTAAGTGACTTGCCCAGGGTCACACAGGTGGTAATTGTCAAGTGTCTGAGGTCATATTTGAACTCAGGTCCTCCTGAATCCAGGGCCTGTGCTTTATCCACTGCACCACCTAGCTGCCCCCAAGTGTTCTACTTTGGGAATGAATAAAAGTATAATGAACCAGGGAAAGAAATGCCTGTATTCTTTTTTGGGGGGATCAGGTCACCCCCAGGATGAATTGAGGCTCCATGTCATTCCAGACAGGAGTGACTGGGGTCATGAATCATATATGTTCTCTGCAATGAATTTCTTTTTTTTTTTTGGTGCAGGGCAATGAGGGTTAAGTGACTTGCCAGGGTCACACAACTAGTTAGTAAGTGTCAAGTGTGTGAGGCCAGACTTGAACTCAGGTCCTCCTGAATCCAGGGCCAGTGCCCTGCCCCATGCAATGAAAATTAATGTCTAATACCCAGCAAACTATGCTAGTAGATAATTGTAAAACATTAACCCTTCAGGGCTGTGGTAGGCATAGCAACCACTAAGGTCCTATCATGTAGGCTGGCCTAGTTTTTCCCTAAAAAGCAGAGCAGTCAGGGGGCGGCTAGGTGGCAAAGTGGATAAAACACTGGCCCTGGATTCAGAGTACCTGAGTTCAAATCTGGCCTCAGACACTTGACACTTACCAGCTGTGTGACCCTGGGCAAGTCACTTAACCCCCATTGCCCCGTAAAAAAAAAAAAAGCAGAGCAGTCATGACAAACCTAAATAGAAATGGAGGCCACTAACTCATATATAAGGATCCTTGAAGGCCTCCTATTGATTTAGAAAACCACATATTAATTTTATTTATGTTTTATTATATTTTATTTATTTTGTTAAAATATTTCCCAGTTACTTTTTAATCTGGTCCATGCAGCACTTGGGAGCATTGTGGAATGCATGTTTGATACCTCTGCATGTACGAATGCAAGCAGGCAACCGAACCTTGCCCTCAAGGAGATCACTTTCTAATGAGGGAAGATAGCATGCAAATGGGAAATAGAAAATAGCTTGGGGAATAAGTGTACACATATACTTATTACACATATGTATACACATACATATACAGATGGTAGAAGTGTAGGAGCCATGGCCTAGGGGAGGTGAGGTAGAGACCTGGGCCCTAGCAAGATAAGGAAACAATTCACCTGTTAGAATTGGGGGTCATTCCAGAGGCAGAATACAAGGTTCTGGTGGGAAATGATGGTTGGTGTGGCACAGACATGGCTTAGAAGAGTAGTCAAGTAATTTGTCCGAGCAATTTTGGAACTCTCCTCTACTAAATATGAGAGATTTTGGAGAGGAAATAGAGGAGAATTTTTTTTTCACAGTCTTCTCAAGATTCTCTAAATTTAACCATTTTATCACTTTTATGATGCAATAATATTCCATTACATTATTATACCATAATTTGCTGAGCCATTCCACAATTGATGAGTACTCCTTTGGTTTCTGGTTCTTTGCTACAATAAAAGAAGCTGCTTTCATACAGTTGAGTCCTTTCCCTCTGTCTTTGATCTCGTTAGGGGGTAAACGTCTACTAGTGGTATGTCTTGATCAAAAGGTATGCATAGTTTATTGACTTTAGAGGCATAGTTTCAAAATTCAGAGTTCTACCAACAGTTCATTAATGTATCCATCTTTCATATCCCTAGAGAAGAAAACTTAGAAGAGACTCTAATGAGCTCTATTTCTTCTACACTTTGATTTAGGTAGAAGGATCTACTTTGTAGAATAGTTCATAGGATTTATAGTTGGTAGGGACTTTAGAGGTCCTCTTACCTACCCCTAAAGCCTACAGCAGTTTTATAGATGAAGGAATAGAGAATTAGAAAGGGAAAGTGACTTGTTGAAGGTCACAGCTATTTAAACACAGCTAGGATTCCAAACCAGGTCATCCAACTTAAAATTCAGTGTGCTTTCCACTCTACCATAAGTTGTCTTGTATACAGGAAGGAATGAGGGACCAAAGAGAAGATAACATGTGAGACTGTGGAGGTAAAAATGGCAATTGAAACCATGTGAGTAGATGATTCACTAGGAAAATTTGCTTAGGAGAAAAGCCAAGGAAGCTGATCAAGTCATTATCATCCTTTTCTATTGATCATTTCTGTATCATTTTAAGTTTGATTTATAATTCAGTCTGCCATCCTGAAAGAAAATGGCAGTCAATAAAAGTTTTCAAGTAGGCATCTCTTTTGTAATTTTACATTTTTTTTATGACCTTTATTTAAAAAGGGGTAACAAGTATATGATTACCCTGATTGAGACTTTCAGGTCAGAATAATTTATAGGTATGGAATCAGAAAAATAGGCAAGAAAGAGAACTTTCCATAGATCACAAAAGCCAATTAGTTGTAAAAGTAGAATTAAAATTCATAGCATCTACTGTGAGTGCCTCCCCTCTCCACATCCTCTCCATTATCCTTCATCGTAAAGCACATCTAAATCATGAGAGGGTTCATTTCTCTCTCTTCTTTTCTTTTTTTTGGCTGGGCTTAAAAAACAAAAAACAAAAGCCCCTCTTCATTGTTTCCAGTTCTAATTAGACTGTAATACCGTCTGGGATTTAGCATTTTTAAAAATGTGCAGTTGAGAGATGCCAAATAATACCTCATGCAAACCAGATGGTACAATAGCAACTTTGTCTTTTTTATTCTGGCAGGAAAATAGGACTGTGAATAGTTTGAAACTTATGTGAACAAATTAAGTCCCACGAGCCTTTCAGAGGCATTAAAATTCCACCAATCTACCCACCTAGTTTTTTAAAAATTTTTTTAATATGAAAGGGAAAAAAAGAATGGGTAGGCAATGGTAATGATGGGAGGAAAAAGTGTCTTTTTACATCCTTTTAATAGGAAAACAAGCCAGTTATTCCTAGTGTCTGAAATCTTGTGAGCAAGAAAAGTCTTATTCAAGTTGGCTGAAACAGTTTTGGTCCATTGGTAAAAAGGAAAAAAGAGATCTAGCAGTCATTTTCTGGAGAGTTCATTTGATAACAATGTGCTTATCTGAACAGATAATGAGATTTTATAGGACCATGCACAAGTTCACAACAGATTGTAAGGTAGAAAAGAGATGTATTGTTTGGGCTTTCCAAGGTTCCTGTGGGTCAAGTTGTAACAGGGAGTTTTTTGAAACTCCCTTATTTCCTTGTTGGTTTTTGCCTTAAATAAAATACAAAACCAAGACAACATTCATTGAAAATGGTTTGTGAAAGGCAGATCTCTTCCCATCACCTTTTTCCTTATTAAGAAAATATGTGTGGGTTTCTACTCCATGCAAGCAAGTTTCTTTTATAATTAGAAATGAATAGTTTTAGAGACCAGAGAAAAACTGCTTGTTGAAAACCAGATCTCTTGAGGGGAAGAGAGAGTCTACTTATTACATGAATATATGTGTTTCTGGGCCACCCAAGCCACTAAATTTCTCTTGCAATTAGCAGTGAATGGCTTTAGAGAACAAAGAGGGAAAAGTCTAGTTGGAAGTTTGCTAGCAAGTTTTTCTCAGGATGGATTAGAAATTTGTACACACGTGAATTTGTAATGCCCCTTGTTTTCTTCTCTCTGCCCTTCTCACCCTCCACCTAAATGACCACACAGGAATAGAATATCTTGCAGTTCCTAATCAAATAATTTTACTGCTGCTACTTTCAGTCAATTAGAATTGGACTCTTTCGTATATCTGACCCAGAATGTACATGCTCAGACCTGCTGTCTTTCATTTAGTTATATTTGCAGGAGGAACTGCAAATCTGTGGGAATAAAACCCCCTGCAAACCAAACCCTGAATTGAAAAAAGTTATTGCTGGCACAATGGAGGAGGTACCAACCGAGGAAATTTTAGAACCTACCAAGATGGGATCACTTAAGGACAACTGATCCTCTTTTTTTTTAAACCCCTCTCTATGGCCAGAAGTGGCATGAAGAATATTAACAACCTATCCCATCAGGCAGGGTTGGCCAAGCTATGATAATAAAAACAAGAACAACAAGAATAGCATTTATATAGCACCTATTTTGTGCCAGGCACTGTCCTATATTCTTTACAAATATTAACTCATTTGATCCTGTCAACAAAACCAGGTGGTAGGCACTATCATGATCCCCATTTTACAGTTGAAGAAACTGAGGCAAAGAGAAGTCAAGTGATTTACCTACCCAAGGTCACACAGTAAGCATCTGAGGCAAGATTTGAACTCAAGTCTTCCTGACTCCAGGCTCAGAGTTTTATCTACCATGCCACCCAGATGACTCAAAAGAATCCTAGAACAGCTTTTCAAAGCACAGAGGAGGTAAGTGAATATCAGAACTAGGAAGAGATAGCAGAATACTGACCAAATAAAAGACTCAGTCTAACTAAAGATCCAGAAAGAAATTGAATGCTATAAAATTATAACAACCAAGCTTGACTCCAAAGAAGAGATATAACAAGGGCATTTCCTTACCTTTTTTGAAGAAGTGGGGGATTATGGGTTAGAAATAATACTGATGTTGGACTTTTCCCCATTGTGTTGCTTTGTTGAACTGATGTCTCTCTAGCTTTACAAAAATTTTTGTTATAAGGGATGGCTCTCTGTGAAGGGGAGGAGTAGTGTAAAAAAAGATACCAATAAAATTTATTTTTGAAAGAAGAAATGCAAAAGAAATTCTGACATTTTAATTGTTTGAAAAAGGAGAAATGGGGGCAGCTAGGTGGTGCAGTGGATAGAGCACTGGCTCTGGAGTCAGGAGGACCTGAGTTCAAATTTGGCCTCAGACACTTAACACTTACTAGCTGTGTGACCCTGGGCAAGTCACTTAACCCCAATTGCCTCACTAAAGGGAAAAGAAAGAAAGAAAGAAAGAAAGAAAGAAAGAAAGAAAGAAAGAAAGAAAGAAAGAAAGAAAGAAAGAAAAAGGAGAAATATTGGAATAACAACAAGAAACTACACAAATTAAAAAAAAAAGAAATAAGAAAATTTAGAATGGAAATAAGGATAGAAAATAGGTCTGAGATTAGCGAATAAACCAGAGCTTCTAAATGAAGAATTCAGTAAAACAAATGAGCAAGTAGGTAATTAATAAATGTTTACTGGTAAAATCCAGTTTGATAGATAAGGCCCTATATATCCCCCCCTCCCCCCCGCCAGGATGCAAGTATACAAAAAACCCCAGACATTGAACATTCCCTCTTCAGCCTTTTCCTGAAATGGTACTGTTAGAATTAAATTTTCCTAAGACTTAGATGAACTGATGCTGAGTGAAGTGACCAGAACCAGGAGAACATTGTACAGCAACACGGTGCAGTGATCAACTATGATAGATTTAGCTGTTCTCAGCACTATAATGATCAAAGACAATTCCAAAAGACTCATGATGGAAAATGCTATTCCCATGCAGATAAAGAACTATAGAGTCTGAATGCAGATTGAAGTGTATTATTTTTACTTTTTTTCTTTTTCATAGTTTTTCTCTTTTGTTCTGACTCTTCTTTCACAACACGACTAATGTGAAAATATGTTTAACATGATTGTATATGTAGAACCTATATCAGATTGCTTGCTATCTTAGGGAAAGGGAAAGGGAGGAATGGGGAGGAAAAATTTGGAACTCAAAATCTTATAAAAATGAATGTTGAAAACTATCTTTACATGTAATTGGAAAAAATACTATTAAGTAAAAAATGGAATTAAATTTCCCCTTTCTCTTCTCATTTCTGGTTCCCTGTTCTCTGTTTATCCTTCCTCATTGGGCAATTTTGTAAATACTCTCATTTTACGAATTCTATAGATAACAAGGTAGCCTTACAAGGTATCATATTGGTTCTTTTCTCAAACAAATCTATAAGTTTGAGCCTGAGGGTTTCTGTCAACTGAAGTATGAATCTTTCCTCCTCTCCCTTCTGCTTAGTGCTGCCTACTTCAGGCATAGAGTTTCTACATCAAGACTTCCCTGGAATCAACTATTTTCTTCCTTCCCTTATGAGTAGCAGTAAAGTTTATTAAAATTAGCTTTGTGTGGGATGATGCTTTTCATTTAGACTATCCTACAATACAAAACCACAGACAATAAAAAAATTTCCATAAAGCAATAGAAGCTGTAAAAAGAGGAATGAAAGATTTGGAATTCAAAAATATAGATAGGGAAATTTTGAGTCAAAGGACACCATCATTGGCAGAATTCATATTTTGTAAAAGTCAAGCTGACCTTGAGAAAAGGACTCAGATAATGTGAGGATCATTGATATCCTGGAAAACTATTATTGATTAGAAAAGTCTGAATACAGCACTGTAGAAAGAATGCATTAAAGTTATCTAGAAATAGTGAAAATGGATGGCAGAGCTCTGATCAATAAAAAATCTTGGAGCACAGAAAATTCAATCTTTAATCACTGGGCAACATAGTAGTTAAACACCAATATTTCAATGTCCAACAACAGATATTGCAGTCAGAAAAGAGAGAAGTTTTTAGTTGCTAAGAAAAATCTATTCAAATAACCTCTGAAATATGCTATACCCTCCCCACCCCCCACAAAAGGCAATCATTAGGATTCACCCCCAAATAACATATCCTGCAACGTGGAGCATATTCATCAATAAGAAAGATAGACTTCTAACAGAGAAAAATAAAAAGAGACTGTAAAAAAACTACTATAGATGCTTTTCTGTTGTTTCATTACATTCATTTCAGGATATTTCCTTCTCCAACCCTTTCCCTTTCAAAGCCTTCCCAAAGAAAGATATTTTCATCATTCTTTCATAAGAAACTAGAGACAAACAGGTTGTTTGGTTGATAAATACTTCAAATAGGGGAAATGCAAGAAAAGTAAATACAAGAACAAAGAAATCCATGTTATTTACATACTCGTGGTTTGGGGGCAAGATTCAGATATTGTTTTTGTCTTTTTGGGGGGAGGGAGCAGGGCAATGAGGGTTTAAGTGACTTGTCCAGGGTCACACAGATAGTAAGTTTCAAGGGTCTGAGGCCAGAATTGAACTCAGGCCCTCCTGAATCCAGGGCCATTGCTTTATCCACTGTGCCACCTAGCCGCCCCTGTTTTTGTCTTTAAAAAACTTTACATTGGTTGAGAGACAAAGAGGCATTATCTAGAGAAAAAAGAAGTCAAAATCAGAAAGATACCAAGTTTAACATTCTACAGATTAAGTTTTTTCATAAATGAATCAACATTTTTCCTGGATTCCTCCTTCATTCCTAAGTTAGTCCTAATAAATTTACCCTGCCCTAGCAGAATTTATTCCTCTTTGCAACTAAATGACTCAATCATTTTAGCTACTCCTCCTACTATTTACATGGCAACCAGGAAAGGTATCAAAGGGCAGCTTTCATCTCTAATTATTGTTGGGAGGTAGCTGAGAATGGAAGATACGTGAAGTCTAGAAGCAGCCCCTTAGAATAAGTCTTCTTTGTGACAATGAAATCTGGGGGCAGAGATGACAGGAGAGAGGAAAGCATAGTTATAGACTTTAAAAGGACACTTTCCCAATAAAATCTGGAGAGTAGTGCTCGATTATATGATGATGATGACTGTCTTCTATTGTTCAGTGACTATATTGCCTATGTCACCTTTATGATAATTAGCTAGTGACTTATCTACTGTTTCAGTTCCCATTCCCGTGCCACCCCCCCAACTGTGAAATACTTGGGAGTATGAGGGAAATAAAATAACCAATAGCACAGCCATTCTGGAAATAAAAATGTCCACTTTCAGATCTAAGCACTTTCCTGGTTTCCTCCCAGGGACGCTGACAGGTGATGAGCTTTGCCCTCAGATTTCTACCTTGTTGAAGGTGGAACAGCAGCTTATAGTCACTGATTAACCCTCTCCATTGAGGCAGGGCTGCTGGGTAGGCTATTTTGCCTGGCAGAACACTTAGGACACTCTATGAGTGCTGAGTGGGGTAAGGGAAGAGCTTAATTTAAAATGTCAACCCGGTACCACCAGGCCACAACTGATGGCTACCTGGAAATTCTGAAAGAGGCTACCAAGAGGGATCTCAATCTTTCTGATGAAGATGGCATGACCCCCACACTCCTGGCAGCCTACCATGGCAACTTGGAAGCCCTGGAGATCATCTGTAGCAGGGGGTAAGTTTAGGCTATAGATTGTGAGAAAGGCCAAGTTACCTGGGGAATTTTTTTCATAGGGAAGTAATGTGAATGGCACTCAGGGCAAATCCTATGGCTTTTTCCTGAAGTCTTTAAACAATTATCTCCTTGGGAAAAAAGGAAATCCTATAGTTAGCACCCCTTCCTTGTGTTGTACGATACTGAATGACAGGCCTATCTCAATAATAATGAGCATGATGATAATAATAGACATAGATAGATAGATAGATAGATACAGAAATGCAGGGTTGTTGTTTTTTTAAAAAACCAATGAGCTGACACTAGGGGTTTTTTTGTTTTGTTTTGTTTTGTTTTTGTTTTTGTTTTTTTGCCATTTAGCATGGAGCAGGATGACCTGGGTTAAAATGGAAAGAAAAACAAAAAATAAGTTTCTGACTATTATAAGCTAGAGACATTGGAATGGGTTGCTAAGGATAAATGCATAATCATCTTTGTTGAAGATTTTCAAGTGGACCAATTCCATGTATTTGGCATGGTTTTAAAATGCAGTTTAAATGGGTGGGAATTGGGGGTAGGGGAGAAGTGATTCTATTATTTTATGAATCCTTTACCCCAAAGTAAATGCTCAACCTTTAAGAAGTTCTATTTCCAAGAATATTACCAATATAAATTCCAGTTTATAGAATTTTTCTTTTCTCTTCACCTATGAAATCTCAGCATGAAGGGTTTTTTTTTCCTTGAAGATCTGGTTCCCTATCACTGTAGTAAGACCAAGTTTCAAGGTTGGGCCATAAGCTTATTTATGAGCTGTAGTTTAATAAGCTATAGCTAGGATTTTGAGTTTACCTGACTATGGAAATGCTTCATCCAACATAGGTCTAAACAATGATCTCTCTTTGCTCTAATTGAGGCATTAGTAATCTGCTTAATACTGAGGACCATTAATAGGACTAAGAAATGTGGAGGTGGGGGTGTGGAATAAAGGGGTGGGAGAGAGGTAGAGAGAAGGCATAAGCAGAAAAGGAGGAAGGAAATGGAAAAGATGCTTATTATGGGGAATGTCAGGGTCAAGGCCAGTCCCTAGACAGAGTTGTGAAGTTAGCAAAATTTAATGTGTTCTATTCAACTTTGACATCAACACCCCCTTCCCCAGGTCCCAATTATGGGGAAAATTCTCCCCTAGTTTGCTACTCTCCTGCTGTTCCCTGACTCCCTCACCCCTAAACTTTCTCTACTTATCTTCTCTTTGAAATTTACTTACCATTTCTCATTAGGTTCAAAGATGATCTAATAAACTAGCTTTACCCAATGTGTTCATGGATGAGGGCTTGAAAGTCATTCCCAGGTAAACTACCTTAATGGTAGCCCTTTCCAATTTTGTCCTCTACTCCATTTATAATCCACAGGTGGTGATTACAAACCCGAAAGGTAAGAATAGTTTTAGGCAGTGAGCGTTCCATATGCCTGTAGGATGGTGCCTACCTACTTATTTACATATAGGGTTAACCTTGAGCAGAATGCCATCAATAATTTCTTCAGAATCCAGTTTATCTACCCTACTCCAAGTGCAGAAAAGAATCATATGGCTACTCAAGGTAAGGTTACCACAGAATCCCTTGCATTTTACTCAAGAAGCTCACTAATTCTCAGTGAATAATAGAACAAGGTTCAAAAGCCAGTCTCTGCCAAAAAGGATTATTCACTTAGAAAAAGAAAGGAGACCTTGCCAAAATATCAGAACACTGGTTAGCCAACACAGCATAATTCTGTCAGATTGAGTGAAGGGTGCTATGGGATGATTGGTAGGAATGGGGAAGATGCTCTTTCATGATGTTATTCAGGTCAGAGAAGAAAACTAGGGGAAAAGAGTTGGAACCTAAGCCAGATACTTTCAAAAGCTGCCAGTCTCAGTACAATACATGACAGGGTTGGGATTAACATGGGGAGTTGTAGTGGAGAGATGGGAATGGGGAAGGAAAGGAATGTAAAAAAGGGAAGAGAAAAAACACACTCTAAATTTCACTCCACAGAGATCTTTAAGAATTATAGAAACAAAAAAACAAACAAAAAAAATTGTAGAAACAGCTGCCCAGGATAATTTATGTATAATCTTTCCTAGAAGCAAGGGGTTAAACTAGATGGCCTTGAAGGTTTTCCTTTTCAGCCTCAGAATTGAATAAGTAGATTCTTGGTTCTTCTATAATGTGCTGGAAAACATGAATGTGGCTCAGTGCCCAACCCTTTTTGATGCAGGCAGCCCTTGCCACTGTCTGATGGACCAAGGGACCAATAATGAGATTGTTTTATCATCCCAAACAATTAAGTCCTATCACCAACCCAGCATATGTGGCCCAACAGAGATGTCCCAAGGGAGCTCAGCTCAGCTACATGCATGTTCCATGGGATGGCCACCATTGCATATTTAAATATAGAACTGAATAGTATCTATCTTGACAAGCTTACTATAAACAAAATCGAAATAAATTGCAGCTAAATAGAAGGATGGTTCATAGGCATTCCTTGGAAAGACAAAGGAACCGGCAGTTGGTTTTATTAGGCATCCCAAAACGATAAGAAACATCAATACATAGAATATTTAGTCATCTAATATGATGCTCATGATATGTATTTTCAAAAAGACCACTATGAAAATAATCATAACATATACTAATATTTATTGTGTGGAATGAAAAGGTAGAAAAATTATATGATGAACTTGATAAGATCTTCCAAATTAAATCAGCACACACTTGGACACTTAATCACTTCAATGCAAAGGTAGGACTAGGTAACAATAGCAAGAAATACATTGGGGGGAAAATGGACCAACAAAAAAGAATGAGAGAATCCAAAGAAGCCTTAAGCCTACATGCCAAGATTATTTTCTTAAGTGAAAGAATTATTAAGCTCTAGACATGCCGAGCACCACACAGCAACACAAAAAATTGATTATCTTTTTAACATCTAGAAATGATTCATTTTGAGTGTGTGAGTCATCCCTGCCCAGTCAGACTATGGACTTGTGAGAACAAAGACAAAAATTAATACAAAGCAAGAAGAAAGAATAAAATGAAATAAAATATATGGTATACAATTGAAACAATTTAATCCTGACCTATACAAACAAGTTATTGATAACGAGAAAGGGGTGATAATGGTAGAGAGGGCATTGTCTCAGACAGGCACTTCATACATTAGTTTAATTCATACAAATTAATGACAAAATGGAGACTCAAAGAGCCTAAAAGGTGCTGTAGTCAGCAAACTCTTGATTTTTTTCACCAAAGAGAAGGAAATAGGAGTCAAAGGAAACACCAACAAAATAAAACTCATTTGTAAAACCTTGTGTAGAGGGATGATGGAAGATTATAAGCAGTATCCACTGATAAATCAGAGAGAAACGGTGAAGGTTATGGGAGAGAAACAATATAGACTAGAACCAATTTAAAGAAAGTTTGACAATAGATCTAATCAAATTCATCCCAAGAAAATTTAGAGATGAAAAAGGATAGAGAACAACAAATAAGAAAATGGAAACAATTTATAAGGATTGTTTGTTTTGTTTTGTTTTGTTTTGCAGCACAATGAGGATTAAATGACTTGCCCAGGGTCATCCCGTATCAGGATTTTTTTATAACGTGTTTCCATCAATAACGATAGGAGAACCATCACACTTGTACTCATAGGGGAGGTAGAAATGGTACTAAAGAGAAGCAAGGTGGGAAAAGTAACTGGATTGGATCAAATATACATAGAGGAAATTTATGCTGTAAGTGACACAATTATGAAGACAGTATGTGAGCAATTCACTGAGTATCTATAGGCAGGGAAGATACCAAAGACAGGGCTACTTTTTGCTTCTATGAGAAAAGTGTAAGAAGAGAGAAGAATTGAATCCAGATGAGGAGGGGAACATTGGTCAGGTGTCTTGAAAGGGTTTTGACCACTGAGATATGTCAGAGGTTAAATTTGGCAAGAAAAAAATTTGTGAAATGGGATAAAATAAGGAAAGCTTTAAGAATAGTCTCCAAGCCTACATGCTGATCCACATTCTATTTCTGGGTTGAAAAAAAGAGCATGGTCAAGGACAGTTAAATAGGATATGATAATGATAATGCTACTAATAATTGCTAGGATTTATATAGTGTTTTAAGGTTTGCAAAATATGTTTCATCCTCACAATAACCTTGGAAGGTTTGTTGTTCAGTCATTTCAGTTGTGTCTTACTCTTCTTGACACCATTTAGGGTTTCCTTGGCAAAGACACTGGAGTGGTTTGCCATTTCTTTCTCCAGCTCATTTTACAGATGAGGAAATAGGTCAACAGGGTTAAGTGATTTGCCCAGGATCACATAGCTGGTGAGTGCCTGAGGCTGAATTTGAACTCAGGTTTTTCTGACTTCAGGTCTAGCACTTTATCCACTTTGTCACCTAGCTGTCCTCCTGGGATATAGGTGCTTTTGTTATTCCCGTTTTACAGATAAAGAAACTGAGGCAGACAGAAATTAAGTGATGCCCATGATTGCTTAGCTAATTACTGTTTGAGGCTAGATTTGAACTTAGGTATTCCTGACTCCAAGGACACTAGTCTATCCCCCATGCCACTTAGCAGTGGCATAAGATTAGGTAGTAAAATCTGAAGAATTATCAAATTTAAAAAGGATAAGGAAAAAGTAGTTTCTTTTTTGTGTGTGGGTTAAGTGACTTACCCAGGGTCACACAGCTAGTGTCAAGTGTCTGAGGCTAGATTTGAACTCAGGTCCTCCTGAATCCAGAGCAGGTGCTTTATCCACTGTACCCATCTAGCTGCCCCTAAGGAAGTAGTTTCAAGATGAGGAAAGGGAAGTTAGAAAAGGTTAGTGGAACAATTAGAGAGTAAAGCAAATTAATAGAGAGGATCAGTGGGTGGGGAAAGTTAGTGAAACCTATAGAAGGTTGGTGCAAGGATAAAAAGGAGGGAGATATGGCTATGAAGTTGTTGATACTTAGGAAAGGAAGTTGAAGTAGCTAGGTGGTACAATGAAAAGAGATATGGTCCTGGATTCAGGAGGACCTGAGTTCAAATTTGACCTCAGACTTTTGCACTTACTAGCTGTGTGACCCTAGGCAAGTCACTTAACCCCATTCATTACACCACACACACACACACAGAGGAAGTTGAGTGGCATTAAATGGCTGGAAAAATTTTAAACAGGTGCTTAGAGTTGAGGAGTAAGCACTCACAAGCCATTAAAACAACAAAACAAAACAAGACTGAAATCTGAACTATTATGGAGAGTACTGTGCAGTAAGTTATAGACTATTACTACTACAGCTGAATGATCATCTGTGTTCCCAAGTGTAGGCCAGTCTCTTTCTTGGATGGTCATAGTATCATAGCTCTAAATCTAGAAGGGACTTCAGTCAGTGAACACTCTTGTTTTCAAGATGAGGAAAATAAGGCCCAGGGAAATTAAGGGCCTGCCCAAGTTCACACAGGGAATAAGTGTCAAAGAATGCCTCTCCATAGTAATAACCAGGAGAGAGACCATCCAGTAACTCAGTTCTCTGTGATTGGACCTGTGGTATTGAACATTTTAATCAATAACTCAGATCAAGTTATAGATGGCAAGTTCACCAAATCTGAAGATGACTTTGACTTTAATAGATTTCTCTCATGTAGATACTTCTCCCATTGGTTCAGATTGCAACCCCACTACATTTCTTTATCCTGTATGATTCTTGTTCATGGCTTTATATTACTTCTCCACATAGTATATATCCAACATGCTAAAGCCACCACAAATGGTCCCTGGCTATAAATTTTTTTTGGTAAGATTTCCTTTCATTCTAATGGCCAGAATGAGTGTAGGATTTAGAATCTGAAGTTATTTTTTTGGTTATTTTCAGTCATGTCTGACTCTTCATGACCCCATTTGGGGTTTTCTTGGCAAAGATACTGGACTGGTTTGCCATTTTCTTCTCCAGCTCATTTTTACAGGTGAGGAAACTGAGGTCAACAGGATGAAGTGACTTGCCGAAGGTCACATACCTAGTTAGTGTCAGAAGCCAGATTTGAACGCAGGAAGATGAGTTTTCCTGACTCCAGGCCTAGCATTCTATCCACAGAGCTACATTAGTCATCCAGAATCTGAAGACCTGGGTTCAAATCTCATCTCTGTCAAGCATCACTTGTGTGACCTGAGGCAAATTATGTAACCCTTTGGGCTTCAGTTTATCCATCTGTAAAGTGAGGGGATAGGACTCAGTGACTTCCAAAGTCTCTTCCTGCCCAATATCTATGATCCTATAACCTAAGATCCCTTCAAATTATTTGTAAGGACTTGATTATAAATAGAAATTGTAGCCTCAAGGATAAGAACTATCTCTGTACAACAGTACAGGAATGGGCAATAATTTCTAAAAATGGGGAACAATTGTTCTTAGGATGGAGTTAACTTTGAAGACAGGTATAGAAACAGAAAATTCCTTCCTTGTGGCAAAGAAATTTTAACCCAAATGTAAAACTTCACATATATCATATTGGATTTCATCTTCTTAGATTCAGCCCAATATGTTCTATTGAGACCTTTTTGGAGCCTGACTCTGCAAATGATTCAAATCTGAGGAGAGTTAACACACAATGACAAACTTTTTGATTGTTCAATGCCAAAGAGACCCTCAAATTTGTACAGTTGTGTCCCACCTTATACAACTGCATTCCTGAAAAATTTTGTATAAATTAAATTTTTGTAGGTTCAAACATTTTAAATATACTTTAGATGCTCACCGTTAAGGAATTTTGCAATAGACTCTTCTGTGAAGTGTTTAATTCTTTCACAATATGACATTTTATTTCCTGATGTGTCTGTTTTATAAATATGGAATTTTGCAAATCGGATTTCCTTAAAGCAGAGCATACTTGTATAATCATATTTGTCCTTCTTAATGCAATTTCTCCACACTGGAAATACCATTTGGAACCCCATGACATGGGAAAATCTCACTTGCCTGTGGGTTGTTTTTTTTCAAGCATTTATGATTGTACTCGACCACTGTTATCTGTTTGAGGTATTTTCTGATTTTCTTTTTAGTAGACCAAGAGAATGTTAAACCCTTTAATTTGAAATTGTAAACTTCACAAAGCTGTCTGCAGAATGGGAAGACAGATCCAATCCTTCCATTACTTATCACATAATTTTTAGGTCTATTCATTTGCCCTAAAGATTCATTTGATTTTGTATACACTCATTTTTGTGCATGTGTGTCATATTTTAGAACTGTAGAGTTGGGAGTCCATCTAGTCCAACCCCATATACATAAGGAATCTCCTCTATTACATATTCAACAAGTGTTCATCCAACCTCTGCTTGAAGACTTCCAGTGAAGAAGAGCCTGCCACTTCCTAAGGCATCCCATTTCATTTTGGATAGGTATAGTCATAACGAAGTTTTTCCTGATGTTAAACTTCAATTTTCCCTTTAGCGGTGTCTGTTCATAGCTCTTTGTTCTATCTTTTAGCAGAACAGAACAAGTCTGATCTTTCTTCCACAGGACAGTGTTTTGAATACTTGATGACAGCTCTTATGTCCTATCAGAAAACTCATTCTCTTTTCCTAGAATACACATCCTAATTTCCTTTGTCCTTTTCTTATGGGAGGCAGCTATGTGGCACAGTGTACCTGTCCTGTCCTGGAGTCAGAAAGACTTGAGTTCAAATCCAGCCTCAGACACTTCCTAGCTGTGTGATCCTGGGCAAGTCACTTAACCCTGTTTGTCTTAGTTTCCTAATCTGTAAAATGAGCTGGAGAAGAAAATGGCAAACCACTCCAGTGTCTTTGCCAAGAAAAACTCAAATGGGGTCAAGAAGAGTTAGACATGACTGAAATGACTGAACAATAAACCTTCCAAGGTTATTTTGAGGATGAAATATATTTTGCAGACCTTATCTGTAAAATGAGCTAGAGAAGGAAATGGCAAACCACTTTAGTATCTTTGCCAAGAAAACCCCAAATGGGGGTTATAATGAGTCAGACAGGACTGAAAAACAACCAAACAACAACATTCTCACAGAATATGGATTCAGGTCCCTTTGTCTTCCTGGTTGGCTTCCTCAAGCTTATCAATATTCTTCTTAAACTGTGATGCCCAGAACCTAACAAAATACTGGAGATATGGTCTTATCATGCTAAAGTACATAGAGATAGCACTTCTATATGTCTTGAAGCTATGCCCCTCTAAATGCAGTCCAAGGTCACATTAGTTTTTTTTTGGCTGCCACTTCATATTGCTGGATCATTGAGCTTACTGTCCATTAAAACCCCATGTCTTTTTTAGACAAATTGTCCAACAATTCTATACTTGTGAAGCTATTTTTTTCACCTAAAGTTAAAACTTTACATTTATCTGTATTGAATGTCATCTTATTAGAGTCAACCCAGTGCTCTAAGCTGTTGAAACCTTCTGGTATTCTGACTCTGCAGATGCTAAAAACTGGGAGGGATCGCCAACAGAACTGGGAGGGGTAGCTAGCACAGTGGATGACAAATTTGATAAATATGCCATCTATCCCTTTATCTAAGTCATTGATAAACATGATAAAAATAGCACAGGGCCAAGAACAGCCCCTGGAACATTTCAATGGACACCTTTAGACAAATTGTCATTTATTACTTTATTTCAACCAGTTTCAAATCCTTCAAACTACATTATCATTGAACCCTCATCTCTCTATCTCTTTCAAGTACACTATTTTTGGGGGGTGGGGCAATGAGGGTTAAATGACTTGCCCAAGGTCACACAGCTAGTAAGTGTCAAGTGTCTGAGGCCGGATTTGAACTCACATCCTCCTGAATCCAGGGTTGGTGCTTTATCCACTGCACTACCTAGCCGCCCCTTCTCTATCTCTTCCATAAGAGTAATATGAGATACTTTATAAAATACTTTGCTAAAATTTAGGTAAACTTTACCTACAGCATTCTCCTTGGTTCCATAGCCTTTGGGGGTAATGAAGTTAAAATAGGTGTACTTTAGACCAGGGCTTCTTAAACTTTTTCCATTTGCAACTCCTTTTTGCCCAAGAAATTTTTATGCATCTCTGGAAATATAGGTATATAAAATAGGTAAACACAAGCTTTTAGTGTTGCCAAATTTTTTGCAACCCCCACATAACATCACATGAGGTCACAACCCACATTTTAAGAAGCAGGACTTTAGACAAAGAGAGGGCTCCAACAGATAGCTTTCTAAAGTACAGGTTTGCTCATGTCTCTAGCCTCAAAGTTAAAACCAAACTCCCCATTTGGCGAGTCTAT
Source organism: Dromiciops gliroides (assembly GCF_019393635.1). Taxonomy (NCBI): domain Eukaryota; kingdom Metazoa; phylum Chordata; class Mammalia; order Microbiotheria; family Microbiotheriidae; genus Dromiciops; species Dromiciops gliroides. The sequence goes on along the minus strand of NC_057861.1, from coordinate 544,897,576 downwards.
CTTTCCAGACTTGGTATTCTATATTCCAAACTGAACTGGACAGGGTAGATTTTTTGATACTTAAGTAAAACTTTACACTTATTTGCATTTTATTTTGCCTTATTAGAGTTAGCTCAGTGCTCTAGGACTGTTGGGATCATTTTGGATCCCAGTTCTTGCCATCCAGTATAGTAGCTCTCCCTCTCAACTTTGTGACATTTGTAAATTTGATGGCTACACTATTCATGCCTTTATCCAAGTCATCATTAAAATTGTTACATCTCACAGGGCCATGACCATTTAGATACCTGGATCCTTGCCCTAGAGACCTCCAGCCAAGTTTATTTTTTCACTGAACCATTAATTACTACACTTTGATCTTTTCTTATCCACAGAGTTCTTTCTTACTGCTTACAAGCATGTCTGGCCTTTCATCCAGTTCAGAATCTAACTATAACCATCTGACCCACATCTCTCTATTTTTCTTGCAGGAATAGTATGGAATCCTTTATCAAATACTCTTCTTAAATCTGGGTAAACTATATGTTTTCCTGAACCACCAGTTTAGTAACCCTGTCATAAAAGGAAATGAGATTAGTTTGGTATGACCTATCTGTGACAAAGCTGTGCTGGCTCTTTAAAATCATTGTGTCTTTGGCTTAACTATTTCTTTAAAGGATTCAACTAGAATTTTCCCAGGAATCTTTGCTCAATGAAGACTTTATTTCCTTCTTCTGGAAACTGAAATAACACTTGCCTTTCTCCAGCCCCACAGTGCCTCTCCTTTTTTTCCACTCTATTTCAAATATCCCAGACAGTGAACCAGCCATCACATCTGCCAGTTCTTTGAGTATTTCAGGACGCCCAGTTGAATTGGGCGAGGCAACATGAATTGATCAAGGGCAGTAAAGTGCCCTTTTCCTCATTCCTTACTTATCTTGAGTATCACCTCCCCTTTGGCCATTTTTGTTCTGTCATTGACAGTTCAAAGGCCATTCTCCTTTGCAAAGAAAGCCAGCACAATGAGAAATGAGCAGCTCTACTTTCTCTTTTCCCATCCATCTTCATTTCAAGCAAAAGTCCTGTCCCTTCTATCATCCTCTTTTTTTCTCAATAATATAGTTTTTTTTCTTTTCAAAACTCTACCTCTTTTAGTTGACTTGAGCTTTCTTCAGGAAATTCAGCTTTAGGACTAAGCTTTAGGACTCTTGCCACTTTTTTGCCTGGCACATAATAAGTATTAAGAAATGTTTTTTCCATTCATTTATTTTTGATTTTGTTTTGTTTTGTTTTTTGGTTCGGCAATGAGGGTTAAGTGACTTGCCCAAGGTCACACAGCTAGTAAGTGTCAAGTGTCTGAAGCTGGATTTGAACTCAGGTCCTCCTGACTCCAGGGCTGGTGCTCTATCCACTGTACCACCTAGCTGCCCCTTTTCCATTCATTTATAAGTCCATGACAAACTGTGCCCTTCCCACTTATTTTTGTCCTTTTTTCAAGCACCCTGATGGTTATTCTTTCCCCACCAAATTCTCCTGGATCTACTTCCTGTTCTGTGTTGGCCTTTGTATTAGAAAGATGGCATTTAGGGATAATTTTAGGAATGTCAGGGCCTTCCAGTCCCATCAGTGATGACCCTTATCAGCCTAATTTCATGATTGTCTATCTTCCTGAACAACACTGAAAAAATCAGAACCATCCACCATAATTGAGCTCCCTCTTCTCCCCAGGTCTACACTTCAAATCACCTTCCTATTATTCTCCACTCTTTCTTCCTTTGCTCTAGTCTGAGAAGAGCTGGCTGGCCCTTCTCCTGGCAATGCTACTTCCTCAACTCATACTCCTGATGCCATTCCCTTTAGTCACTTCTAGGAGCATATTCCTTCATTAGCCACACTCTCTCTAGTTTTCAATCTCTCCCTCATATGGTGGCTCCTTTCTTACTGCTTACAAACATGTCCAGATATCCTTCAATCTTAAAAAAAAGCCATCATTTTACTCTACTGAACATTCAAACTACCATCCTATGTTTCCTCCCATCATAGCTTAAACTATTAGAAAAAACTATCTCCATATATTACCTCCATTTACTCACTTCTCAACCACAGTACAATAAATATCTCATTTCTGATTCCATTACTCAAGGTAAACTATTTTCTCCAAGGTTAGCAATGATTTATTAATTGTCATATTTAATGACCTTTTCTCAGTCCTCATCCTTTTTGACCTCTCAGTTTTTAATAATATTGACCACTCTCTCCTCCTTAGGTTTTTGTGACTGCTTTTTCCTATTTTTTCCCTCCTTACATGGATACCGCTTAGTCTTCTTTGTTGGGTTATCATTAATGTCCCAACTCCTATGCATGGCTGAACTCCAGAGCCCTCTTCTCTTCTTTCTCTACAGTTTCTCTCAAGAATATCATTGGTTTCCCCATATGCAGTCACAACCTCTATGCAAACAACTCCCAGATCAATTATATCCAGCCCCAGTATCACTCTTGGATCCTTGGATCTCACTTCACCAGCTGCCTATTGCATATTTTGAACTGGATTTCCCATAGGCACCCTCAACTTCCATACATCTAAAATATAACTCATTATCCTTTTTCCCTAACCCTTACCCCTTCCTAATGTACCTATTTCTGTTGAAGATAACACTATCCATCTAACCATCCAGGTTGACAATCCTAGAATCATCCATCCTGAACTCTTCCCTCTTCCTTAACTCTCATACTTAATCAATTACTAATTCTTATCAATGCTATCTCCATTAATTCTCTCTTGTACATCTCTTTCTCACCACACCTGGGACCATCAACCTACTTTTGGTCCTTACCACCTCTTGCCTAGCTTATTTTGATAACCTCCTAAATGGTCTTTTAACCTCTAGCCTTCCTTCTTTCCAATCAATCTTACACATGGACACCAAATTGATATTCCTAAAGCACAGTTCTGATTACATTGCTCCCCTGTTCAGAAATTCCAGTGGTTCCTTTTTGACTCTAGAATAAAATAAAATTTCTCTCTTAAGGGCTTTAAAAGATAATCTGCCTTCAGTCTTCCTCTCTAGGTTTATCACAATACTCTCATTTACAAACTCTTAAATTCCAGCCAAACTTTTTTTGTTTAATTTTGTTTTTCCCAGCATATGACTTCCTGTCTCTCACTTCAGATCTTTGCACAAAGATTTTCCCCCCAGTCTGAAACGTATATGCGTCATCTCTCCACCTCACGGACTCTCTTTTTTTCTTCTTTCTTTCTTTCTTTCTTTCTTTCTTTCTTTCTTTCTTTCTTTCTTTCTTTCTTTCTTTCTTTCTTCCTTCCTTCCTTTCTTTCTTTCTTTCTTTCTTTCGTGGGGCAATGAGGGTTAAGTGACTTGCCCAGGGTCACACAGCTATGAAGTGTCAAGTGTCTGAGGTCAAATTTGAACTCAGGTCCTCCTGAATCCCGGGCTGGTTCTTTATCTGCTGAGCCACCTAGCTGCCCCCCTCACAGATTCTCTGGTTTATTTCAAAGTTCAACTCAAGTGCCACCTTCAGAAGAAACCTCCCCACTAGTTAGGGTCCTCCCCCTTTGGGAAAGTACTTTGTATCTATTCTATGTCCACTGTTCTGTGTTCATGCTGTTTATTACCAATAGAACATAAGCTTCTTGAGATCAGGGGCTGTTTTAGTTTTGTTTTGCATGCTTAGTACCTAGGACAGTTCTTGATACATAATAGGTGATGAGTGAATGAATGACAGGGCACTAACATGTTTCCTACACTTTCTCTTCTAGGGGGGATCCTGATAAATGTGACATCTGGGGGAAAACTCCCCTCCATTGTGCAGCCTCCAATGGACATATCCACTGTGTCTCATTTTTAATCAACTTTGGTGCCAATATATTTGCCCTAGACAATGACCTACAATCTCCACTGGATGCTGCTGCCAGCAGAGAGCAGAATGAATGTGTTAACTTGCTAGACAAAGCTGCCAGGGACCAGAGCATCCTGAACCCAAAAAAGGTGGCCAGACAGAAGGAACAGGCCCAAAGAAACGTCAGGAAGCAAATTAAAGATTGGGAAAAGCTTCAGGATAAACATCAGAATAGAATGAATCGCACATTCAGCAAGGAGAAGGCTGGGACTCTAACTTCTTCTAAGGGCACTTTTCCCAGATTATCTTCTTCAAACTCTTCTGCATTTGGGACATTCTCCAAGGGTCTGATGGATACCTTCAAGATAAGGGCTAAGAAGAATAGGAGCACAGAAGAAGACCAGATGGGAAAAGGAACAGAGAAAGAGAGCAGGAGAGGGCAGCGAAATGTGATGGAAGTATTCCAGGAAGATGAGGAAGAGTCATTCACAAATGGTTTCAAAGGCAAGATACAGCTCACTGAAGATGAGAACAGTGATGTGCAGCAAGAGTCCATTTTCAACCGTCCTGGTCTGGGCAATATTGTGTTTAAAAGAAATTCAGTCATTGAAGATATCCCAAACAGCAAGAGAGAGATAGGTTTTAATATAGTTTCTGGATTACTCCAGAAAGGAGGACCAGGAAGCACTGATGAGACTAACCCAGAGTCAGAGATAGAAGAAGGGGATGAAGATGATGTGCCTTGGAATGAGAATGAAATGGAATGGGAGGAAGATGAAGCAGATATTACCCCCCTTGAATTGTTCTTGATGTCTCAGAACCTGAGTGAGTTTATCCCCATCCTCATGAGAGAAAAAATAGATCTAGATGCCCTCTTACTTTGCTCAGATGAGGATCTCCAGAGCATTCAAATGCAGTTGGGCCCAAGGAAGAAAATCCTCAGTGCCATAGGCAGGAGGAAGCAGTTACTACAGCATCCGGGCCAGATGACTGACACAAGCCTCTGATAAATAAGTATGTCCAGGAGTAGAAGTCAAGATTATGTGGCTTTTATAATGTAGGTCTGGAAAATATCTTGATGGCAGGCCACTGCTTCTCTCTCTTTTCTTTCTATACCTAAAAAATAAACAAATAAGACCCCAAATCCAAATGGGAACCTGGAAAATCCCCCCATTGCCTTCTGGAATAATCTTCCTTTAGTTCTTCACGTCCTGAACTCTGGGAATACTCTTTCCAAATAAACCACCACTGAGCATCATGAAGAGACCAAGGGAACATGGAAATGGTTGTCTCATTTCATAAGCTACATTTTGGATTTGTTTGTTTGTTTGTTTTTGTTTTTGTTTTGTTTTATTTTGTTTTTGTGGGGCAATGAGGGTTAAGTGACTTGTCCAGCATCACTCAGCTAATAAGTATCAAGTATCTGAGGCTGGATTTGAACTCAGGTTCTCCTGAATCTAGGGCCAGTGCTTTATCTACTGTATCACCTAGCTGCCCCCACAAGATACTTTTCAAGTGTCTTTTTTGATTCATCCTCGGTAAAGGTCTAGTGAATGACAATGAAGAAAAAAAAGCTCCTTCTTTCTGGTTTCAACTTTGAAGCTGAAATAGCATTCCTCAACATATTATGACCAACTTTTTATATTCAAATTCTTCTTCTGACTATACAGAGGGGTCCCTCACCTCAACTTTGGATGATCACTTGGCATTGATATCACAGAGTGACCAACACGCACTCTGTGTCTACTAACCACCCACAACACCAAAATCACTTTCTAGCAACTAGATGATTCTGACTCTCAGAGCAAAAACCTAGATGGTGTTCAAAGTCACATTCTCTGACACTGTCTTCTTTATTAGTACTCCATGCTCCCAAATCAAATGTATTCATCAGGTGTTTCTTGCCAAACCCAACAAATGGTGAATAAATATAAAGGATGAATCATTTTAAGACTCTTTAAGTTCCTTAGCATGTTCTTTATAAAAATGGGGAATTCTCACTGCAATGGCTTTTGGGGGCAATATATTCCTTGCCTTATCCCAACAGAGAATGATTTTTTTACCTCAGATGCACCTTGAAAGAAACATGAACAATAGAAGGCCAGAGAGAAGGTTTGCTACCCTGTTGTCTCAATTAAAGGTGCTTTATTCATCCACTTAAGACTTTGATTTCTTTCAGGACCAACCTTCAATTTGAGTGTAAGTTGAGGGAAAGAGTGAAGAGGCAGTGCTGTATTACTCTCTAGATGGGAAAGGGTATCAAGATCCCCACAACAACAGCTCTACACCTCTCTCCTCAAGCTCCCCATTTCCCAAGGACCCCTCTTAGCAGAATATCTTGGCTCTTCCTTTACTGAATAGACTGAAACTAACAGATATAAATCCATCCATCCCCTATTAGCAAGTCCAAGAAAGAGGGAAAAGACAGACCACAGAAAAAGACACACAGAGAAAGACACAGAGACAGAGAGACACAGACAGACACTTGACAGATGACAGAAAGTTTGCTACATCATCTCAAAGCACCAAGCACTTCGGTGTGAGCAGAATATACATGGTCCACTAGAAGTGGCCCATGGTCCCAAAGATGAGGCTCACCTGTTTGCTCTAATTACTCTCGACACTTTTAGCCAAATAAATTGCTGCCCTATACCTAATCTATGTTGTACATTGAATCTGTATTTAATTTATGCCCTTTTTGGCAAGATCCTGGATATGAATTAAATTGTCTAACACCTGTGCCCCTGGAAGTGCCCTAGTGAAGATCAGGGGCAGGCTCACCTGTCATGATAGCCATGATCACATTATAAATAGCACACATATAGAGGGGACCTAATCATCACAGTGTATAACTGACTCCATCTGCTTCAGCAGCAAATAAGAGAGAAGGTTGATGGGAGAAATCCTGGGTTGGAGTTTTGGAAAGGGAATAGTGGTAATAGAATAAGGAGACAAGAGCATATTGATTTTTATGGAATAATAATATTCATAAGATTCTATTATGTTCATAGAATGCATCCCATAGACAGATAATTATAAAATGTATAGATGATGCAATATGAGAGAAATGCCTCCCAGGTACTCTGGAGGACAAACATCCTGAATCCTCATTCCACAGTATTTCTATATAATTTCTTACCTCATAAATGACTTTTCTTTCACTGTGTTCAATCTAGTAAGGATGATCAGAAATTACCTCCAAAATTACTTAACAATGAAAAAAATCTCTTTTTAATTAGTTAGTTTTGAGTCCTCACCCTGGTTAAAACTGAGGGAACCTCCTTTCCCATAAGCTATCTCTTCTCTCTCAGGTGCAAACCCCAAACTCAGTCTTAAACAAACATTAACATTACTAACTATGCAATTTATTAACAGTAATAGATAATAAATAGAATAAATATTTAAGCAACGTAACAGGCTGTGAGAAAGGCCATAGGGTGTTCAACAGCTGCAAATAATGCCTGTCCCAAAACACTGGAACTACAATCCAACAATTCAATTCCCTCAGGGTGGCAGTTCCTCTCTTAATTCCCCCTCAGGAATGCTCCTCAAAATGTCTTCCTGACAGAATACAAGTTATCTCAGTTCATTTTTCATCAGAAATAAAATATAATGGCTCAACTCACTCAGTTGCTCTCCACAATGACAGCTAAATTCAGTGCACTCAAAGTGTCATATGTATGTATGTATGAATATGTGTATATATATATGTATATATGTATACATATGCAGTCATGCAAAAACATTTCTGTGATAGCCATGTTGGGAGGGGGCAAGAAAAATAAAGAAAAGAAAAAATATGCTTCAATCTGCACTCAGTCTAGTTCTTTATCTATGGGTGGATGGCTTTTTTTTTTTTGCCAGGCAATAGGGGTTAAGTGACTTGCCCAGGGTCACACAGCTAGTAAGTGTCAAGTATCTGAGGCCAGATTTGAACTCAGGTACTCCTGAATCCAGGACTGGTGCTTTATCCACTGCGCCACCTAGCCGCCCCTGGATGGCATTTTTAATTATAACTGGAGATGTAGTAGATCATTAAATTGATAGAATTACTGAGTCTTTCACAGTTGGTTATCATTATATTATTACTGTTACTATGTAAATTGTTTTAGTACTTCTGCTCACTTCACTTGGCATCAATTCATATGTCTTCCCATCTTTTTCTAAAACCATCTCTATCATCATTTCTTACAACACAATACCATTCCATCATATTCATATACCATAACTTGTTCAGCCATTCCCTAATTGATGGGAATTCCCACAATTTCCAACTCTTTGTCACCACAAAAAGAATCATTACAAATACTTTTGTGTACATATATGAGTCCTTTTCCTTTGATCTCCTTGGGATATAGACCTAGTAGTGGTATTGCTGGGTCAAAAAGTAAAGATAATAAGTTCTGTTTTGGACATGGTGAATTTAAGACATTTATGGAATTTTCCTTTGTGATATCCAAAAGGCAGTTCACAACAATTTCTGTAGTGTGATCTTTTTCCCTATACTGCTTTTATTTGAGCAGGCATTGGCACTGGCACTGGCACTGGCTAATCTGACCCCTCTACTAGCCTTGAAGCAGGTCCTTCCCCATTCTTTCCCTTTTGCCACTCCCCCTTAACTCTTCTTTCTCCTTTTTCTGTGGATAGCCCTGCCAGTACTAAATATACATGATGTCCCAAAAGACTTAGTGCAATGTTAAGCTATTAAAGTTTCAATAGATTAATTTAAAGCTTAATTTTAATAGCTTACAAATGGTGAGGTGACTTGATTCTTTTTATCCCCAAACCCTTCCCTTTTCTTATCTTTCTTATTACCATCAAGGACACTACCATTCTCTTTATCAGCTAGGTTTGAAACCTAGGTATCATTATCAACTTTTGACTCTTTTCTCCCATATTCAATTTGTTTCCAAGTCCTATCAATTTTACCTTCATGATAACTTTTTTTTTAATGTTTTTTTTTTTTTGGTAGGGCAATGAGGGTTAAGTGACTTGCCCAAGGTCACACAGCTAGTAAGTGTCAAGTGTCTGAGGCTGGATTTGAACTCAGGTCCTCCTGAATCCAAGGCCAGTGCTTTATCCACTGTGCCACCTAGCTGCCCCCTCATGATAACTTCTTATATATGCCACCTTCTCTCTTCTGACACTTTTCTAACACTCTCTTCTGACACCACCCTGCTGTAGACCTTTATCAGTCATACCTGAACTATTTCAGTAGCCTGCTGGTTGGTCTCCCTGCCACAAGTCTCTCTCTAATCCACCCACCTGTCAAACTGATCTTACAGCTCAGATGTGACTATGTCACACACACACACACACATACATATATACACATGTAATAAAACTTCAGCATCTCCCTATTACCTCAAGAATCAAATAAAATATCCTCTGTTCAGTATTCAAAGTCCTTCATAACTTGACACCCTTTTACCTTTCCAGGACATACACTCTATGATCTAATGAACTTGGACTCCTTGTTGTATATAGATACTATACCTCCTATCTCCCTGCATATAAAACTGTCACTCTCGTGGCTGGAATGCTATTCCTTCTCATCTCCAATTCCTGATTTCTCTAGTTTCCTTCAACTTCCAGCTAAAATCCAACTTTCTTCAGAAATTCTCATATGATACTCTGCAATGCTAGAGTCTTCCCTCAGTTGATTATCTCCAAAATTATCTTATATAGGTTTTCTTTTATATAATTGTTTGCATGTTATTTCTCCCATTAGGTTGAGAGTTCTTTGAAAGCAGGGATTATTATTTACCTTCTCTGTATTCCCAGTATTTAGTACAGTTCTTAGAACATAGTAGATACTTAACAAATGCTTGTTGCCTTGAAACAACAACTTTTGAAATAAAGTTAGTTAATGCATGTATATATTTAAAATAAAAATACTCTCATTTTCATGTAGATCCTTGTAATACAATATCCTTACTGATGCCTTTTAGCACTTTCTTATATGAATTCAACTGCCATTAGTGCTACTCCTGCTTTTCATGATTTGGCAATAACAAGGTAAATTTTAGACAATATTCTCATTTTGAGTTTATTTGAACTTTCCTGGATTAAATGTATTTCATATAAGAATATTGCTGGGTTTTATTTTTTAATATCTTCTGTGATTATTTTTATTGGAGAATCTAGTCCATTTTCATTTCATGTTTAAATTGTTAGGTTTGTCTTTAGCTATTCTTTCAGAGGGAAGTACATACAATTTTATTTCAATTATTAAACTAAATAGTTTTTAAAAGCCATTCTTTTTATAAAAAATAATGATAAACATTTTTAATTTAAAGTTTTAAGTTCCTTCCTTCTCTCCCTCCCCTAAGTCCTCCCTGAAGCAGAAAGCAATCAGATATAGGTTATACATGTGTGGTTATATAAAACATTATCATATTAGTCATTTTATATAAGAAAACCTTAATAAAAGAAATAAATGAAAGAAAGTAAAAAAATAGCATGCTTCAGTTTGAGTTCAATCAATATCAGCTCTTTCTTTGGAGGTGGATAGTACACTTTATCATTAGTCCTAAAAGTCATTCTAAACAAAGTTTCTTCTGACATTTCAATAACTCTGTAAGCTTCTTAGACTTCCTTTCTGTTAATGGTAGGAAAATAACATGAATTAACTAACCTTCAGTCTTTCTGCCTATTTTTCCCCTAGTGTTTCTGAAAGAACCTTTTGGAATCTTTAATTATTTAGCTTATATGATATTCTGAAATTTCTCAAATTTTATTAGCAGCTGGTTTGCCTTATTTGTGTGCTTTGCCTGCTTTAAGCACTTATTTTTATTCTTAGAGGCTTGTTTATTATTTTGAAATCTTCCTTACAATGGTTGTGTCTCCATGTCTGTTTTCTTCTCAAATATCAATTTCCTGACTTCATGGAGCATATTGAGTTTTGCTGGGGAGATAATTCTGGGCGCATGGCCCATGCATTTTAATTTTGCATATGTTCTATTCCAATTTTTTCAATCTCCTCTTGTCTTCTTTGTAAAATTCTCAAGGTTTCAGGAAAAATACACATACAACTATAGTTGGTAGAAGCATACCTTATATGTGTTTAATTGCAGTGAAAAATCCTTTGCCATAGCAACCTGGCAAATAAAGTTTTGCCAGTGCACAAGTGTTTATTAGGGAATACATATTGGAAAGTGAAGTGGGCCAGCATCATTCCACCAGCCCCAACTGGCAGACAGCCTGAGGAAGCAGCTATTTGACAAATTAAGTTGTATGATAGGAAAAGTACTAAACAGTCTCAATGCTTATTTACCTTGGGCAATAAGTTCAACTCTCTGGGCCTCATTTTTCATATTTGAAAAATAGATAGGATTTGGACTAGATGATCATTAAATTCTCTTCAATTTCAAGAATACATTTTAAGTCCCTAGTATGTTGTTTTGGACCAGGCCTAAGCCAGGCTGGTCCAATAACTAGCTTTTTTTTGTTTTGTTTTTTGTTTTTTTGGGGTTTTGGTGGGGCAATGAGGGTTAAGTGACTTGCCCAGGGTCACACAGCTAGTAAGTGTCAAGTGTCTGAGGCCGGATTTGAACTCAGGTCCTCCTGAATCCAGGGTTAGTGCTTTATCCACTGCACTACCTAGCTGCCCCCTAATGACTAGCTTTTTAAGCTTGAGGGTTAAAATGCAATGAGAAGCTCATGGGCAAATAAAATGCAATAAAATCATTTTACTAATTAGGAAATTAAAGGAATTAACATCAAAGTTAATAAGATATGGGGCAGCTAGGTGGCTCAGTAGATAAAGCAACAGCCCTGGATTCAAGAGGACCTGAGTTCAAATCCAGCCTCAGACACTTGACACTTACTAGCTGTGTGACCCTGGGCAAGTCACTTAACTCTAATTGCGCCCCCCCCCAAAAGTTAATAAGATACAACATGCTATTTTCTTCTGTCTCCATTTCATGTGAGAAACTCAGGAAAATATATCCCCACTCAACCTCATCAGGTTGTAGTAGTACAAGTATATTACTCTGATGCTATTTCCCCCTTTCTTATATTTGAAGAAACAAAATAGGCAATTGGCCTCTCCCCCTTAAAAGACCAATCTAGTTTACCTGCCACTGGAGTGACATGTATATATATACTCATACCTATACAGAGACATATAGAAACACATACATGCATGTATGTATGTGTCTATATACATACATATTTATATACACATATATATTAAATTATGTTGGAACTACCCATAAAAAAGGGGGAAGGAAGAGTGAAGGGAAAGGGCAAAATTGAAAGGAGCAAGAAGGCTCTATCTAGGCCAGTTGGAGATACAAACACAGCCATGCTCTCAGTGATTTGTAGTCTTAGAAGCCTAGCTACTCCTTCCAGAGATAGCATCCCACTCTGTGCCCACATAAAACTGACACAGCTTCTATAATATAAATTGAAGATACAAAGATGAAAAATGATACAATTCAACACCGAGACAAAAAAAGAGTCTCTGTTCAACTGCAAGAGTCAGTGTTAACATAGCATTAAAGTTAAAGAAAGCATACCTCCTTTCTGTTAAACTGCTTTAGGGCAATTTGTTCTTGTTGTTTTTATTCTGAACCTGACAAAAACAAAGAAATACGAAGGTTCCGCCACACAAAGAAAAACAGAAAAAGGAGGCTATGTATGAACCTGCAAATCTGTTATGTCCTCATTTAAAAAAAAATACCAGAAATTTAACACATTAGTTTCAAAGTTGTCCTACTTGTCTCTCTTTCTCTGAACTTTCTTCTATTCTCTTCTTTGCCTTTTTAAAATGTGGTTTGGTCATATTATTGTTTTTCTTTTTTTGGTATCACTGTTACTATCATCTGTCTCTTCTCAATTCCCTTGAACCCCACCTCCCTCCAATAAGAATACATCCTCCCTTGCAGCAAATACTAATAGTCAAATAAAATAAAGAGAGGGACAAATTCTGGGAAGAAGATGAAGTGAGAAGTCTCCTAGAGATAGTTTCCCCCTTTACCATACCTAATAATATGAATAAAGAGTTCCAGATACAGAAACCCAGCAATAACAAGAAGTGAAAGAACCTGCAACAAGTTAATTTTTATAGAAAAGATATTTGAAGATCAACTTACCAGCCCATTATTCCTGCTACTTCCCCAAAGATTTCCACCCTTATTCCTTCCCCTCCCTCTATATCCTCCCACATTATGTGTGCTGGCCTGGAGCACCTCTGTGACCTCTGTGGATTCAGCAATTTTAGGTCCCCAGGCTTTTGTAGTTAACCACTTTTTGTAGTTAACCAGAGGAAAACTCCACTACCAGGGCAAGGTGAGGTCCATGAATCATACTAGACCTGAGACCAAAGGAAAAAGAAAGGAGTTTGCTGTGGAAGAGTACAGAATTTTGTTGCATTGTTGTTCAGTCATTTAGGGCATGTCTGATTCTTTGTGACCCCATGACCCACAGCACTCCAGGCCCTTTTATCCTCTACTATTTCTCAAAGTCTGTACAAGTTCATGTTCATTGTTTCCATGATACTATCTATTCATCTCATCCTCTGCTGTCCCTTTTTCTTTTGCCTTCAATATTTCCCGATATCAGGGTCTTTTCCAATGATTTCAGTCTTCTTATTATGTGGCTCCAGTTTCAGTATTTGGCCTACTAGGAAATAGCCTGAATTAATTTCCTTAAGTATTGACTGATTTGGACTCCTTGCTATCCAGGGGGCTCTCAAAAGTCTTCTCCAGCACCACAGTTTGAAAGTGTTGATTCTACAGCACTCAACTGTCCTTGTAGTTCAATTCTCACAGCCACACATTGTTACTAGAAAAACCATAGCTTTGACTATACAGACCTTTGTTGGAAAGGTGATGTCCCTGCTTTTTAGTATGCAGTCCAGATTTGCCATAGCTCGCCTTCCAAGGAGCAAGTGTCTTTTAATTTTGTGGCCGCAGTCATCTCTGAAGAGAGAGAAGACCATAAAGACATCACTGATTACTTTTGTAAGTCCCTAGCTGGGAGTTATACGGAATGGGTGGCACTCACAAGACAGGAGTGCTGTAGTATACATGCATCAGGGATCTTCCATACCAAGTAAAGCTAGCAGCAGCCACAGCAGCTTCAGATACTTTCTTTCTTTTTTTTTTTTTTTTTTGGTGAGGCAATTGGGGTTAAGTGACTTGCCCAGGATCACACAGCTAGTAAGTGTCAAGTGTCTGAGGTCGGATTTGAACTCAGGTCCTCCTGAATCCAGGGCCGGTGTTTTATCCACTGTGCCACCTAGCTGCCCCTCAGATACTTTCAAATGACCAGGGCACCATCACCCCAAAATTACAAGCCTCCCCAACATGTCAGCAGCTCAATCTTGCAAATTGACCTACTTCTCTGTTCTTGTTTCCCTATTCCTACAAATCCTATGAATAATCATTAATGTCATGAATGTGTATTAATCTCATGAAATGTAGTCCCTCTTTATTGACTATAAAAATTCTCTCTGTAAAACCCAATTTGTCTTTGGTTCTTGAGAGGCCATTGACCCATTTATTGGTAATTGCTAGCATTACTAGTAAGTTGATTCTTTGCTCAGAATCCAGGCTCTTGAAATTTTTACCACAACACAATGTAAAACATCGTTTCATAATCTGTTTCAATGGTTAAATGTCTAAATTATATGCAGGGAATATGACACGCATACATTATGATAGTATTTACATGTCTGAGGTGTATGGGGTTGTTCTAGGAGCCCTTTTCAGGGATATTCATCCACCATTGGTATCCACCTGTCCCCCAACTCTCACCTGTGGTTCCAAGAAGCTATAGCATGTACAGTAGCTACATCCCAGTAAAACCTTCTCAGCAGATGGGCTAAACCAAGTTGGGGGTAACTGGCAGGTCTCAAACCTGGCAGTGAGTTAGAAGGATGTCTACCTTAAGCATGTGAAGACTTCTCCCATCAGAATGGCCAGATAAGAATTATTTGTTCCAATGGCCATGAAGCTGGCTGAAGCAGGTGCTGTGGATCACTTAGAGCTTGGTAAGCATAGAAGATGCTAAGATTATCTACTGTATCCTGGACCATCACCAGTCATCCTGATTTTTATCTTTCCACTGGACTTTGATGACTCTGGAAGAGAGTGAGGCTGATGACTCTGGGCAACTCTGCCTCACTTAAATCCAATTCTTGAGCAAGTCAAGACATCACTCTGTGATGTCATTGGTCCTTTGAAAACTAAGGATGAATGATGACTTACATGTTCATAGTGCAGAAGCAAATACTCTTTATCAGCAAAAATATGAAAACAAAGCAGTCTTCATGGAAGAATTTTTATGGAAAAGCAGTCTCAAAGGGGGGGCTTCCCTGGATTCAGAAATGTTTGAACTTGGCAAGTAGAATTTCCAGATTTGCCTTTTATGTTGTATAGCACTCAAGGGCTAAACTATGGGGTAACCCATGGGAGAAATACCCTAACTCTCCATGTCACTTACGATTGTTTTTCCTTAAAGGTATTGAAACTGGGGGGCAGCTAGGTGGCACAGTGGATAAAGCACCAGCCCTGGATTCAGGAGGACCTGAGTTCAAATCCGGACACTTACTAACTGTGTGACCCTGAGCAAGTCACTTAACCCTCATTGCCCCGCCCCCCAAAACACACACACACACACACACACACACACACACACAAAGTATTGAAACTGGGGCAGCTAGGTGGTACAGTGGATAAAGCACCAGCCCTGGATTCAGGAGGACCCGAGTTCAAATCCGGCCTCAAACACTTGACACTTACTAGCTGTGTGACCCTGGGCAACTCACTTAACCCTCATTGCCCCACAAAAAAGAAACTGTTCTTGAGATTTGATTGTTTTGAGAGACTAAAGGCCTGGACTATTGATATCACTTCCTGGTTTGTGTACAAAAGAACCACGAACATCTGCAGGCTCAAACTGAGGGCTGGCTGGTTGCCCAGGATGGATAGTTGAGAGGTAGGTAAGCTTCACTTAGGTCAGTTAACTTCTCAACCTTGTTGAATATCTTCCCCTTGCTATGGCTAAGCAAATCTCCTTTTGTTAACCTATTAGTGCCTGATATTTCAATAGTGAATTTAGGGTTTTTTAATTTGTTTGTTTGTTTTTTGTGGGGCAATGAAGGTTAAGTGACTTGCCCAGGGTCACACAGCTAGTAAATGTAAAGTGTCTGAGGCCACATTTGAACTCAGGTCCTCCTGAATCCAGGGCTGGTGCTTTATCCATTGCACCCAACAGTGAATTTAAACGGCCATGGTACTGGGACTAGCCCCAAATAATTGATACAGTCATGTAGAAGTGGGATGAAATGATCTTGTCAAAGTGAGGGATGAGCAGGGCAGAGGAAAGTGCGCTCACATTGGCCTCCATATTTTTGGTGGAACTTTTAGTGAAGCCTCAAAGAGATAGTAGTATATACCACATGGTTCATCCCCCTCTCCGAGTCCTGGGAGATTACACAGTAAACTGTCTATAGCCATTCAAAAAGGAGAGAACATTGTACATATAACCTGTGGCATTAATAACTGTACCCTGAAAGAAACTGCAGTGAACTGCCAATGGTTGAATTTATAAAATTTCATGGCAGGGTGGGGTGTGACAGTGGTCTTTTGGGCTACCAACTGGTAGGCCTGTCTAGGTCAGGGCCTACCTCTTCCATCTGAAGGCTATAATTTATATATATATATATATATATATATATATATATATATATATATATATATACACATATATAATCTGAAAAAAAACTGCTAAAGAAACTGATTGGGACTTTTTAATGACATTCAGGAGGTCATTGAGAACTGTGCCATGTGGACTTCTCCCCCCACCCCCTTTTAAAATTTTCTATTTAATATTGTTTTCCAATTACATGTAAAAATAATGTTTGACATTTTCTTTAAAAATGCGTTCCAAACTCTGCCATGTGGACTTTGTTGAGAGCTATTTGAAAAGAAATTGTTTAATTCTCTCTGGCTCCCAGAGACCTTTATAGAATTGGGGATGTGGACAAATGTGCCAATTTTTGATTTGCTGAGGACAAGGAGTATTCACTCTCTGTTTCAGTCTGTCTCTGTCTCTCTGCCTCTCTGTCTCTCTCCCTGTCTGTCTTTCTGGACTTCTACAGAGTTCAGACCCCACATACTCTAACCAACATTGTCAGAAATGGCTATTAGTTTTACAAGGGAGATAGAGCGCATATACTAGCCTAGAGGAGTCTGTGTCTTTTGTTTTGTTTTGAATGGCTTTGGATTTCTGCCTAGCAAAGGGCCTGGGCACAGGGCTATCATCCGCCCTATCTTAATAGGGTAAAGTAAGGCTCCAGGCATGGAAATACAAATCAGTAGAAATGTTTTGCCTTTGAACAGGGGGGATAAGGCCCAGGCATAGAAAGGCAATGATCACCAATTTGGGGTCAAATTGATCATGAGTTGTCCCAAAAGAATTATGAGACTCAGTGACTCAGTTTCCCAAGCTTTGCTGCAATACTGTGGGTGACCACAGGGAGAGAACCAGAATAGTGGAAAGGTATCTCTCGAATAAGGAAAGGAAAGACAGTTATATTTATAGTATGGATAAATTGATTATCAGTCTCATTATAATAATCTCTACCTTTGGGGAGGTATAGGGGAGGGCCTGTCCTACTTATTATAATATTCTCCACCTTGGGGAGGTACAGGGGGAGGCTTATCCTAATTTGGAGTTCCTGGGGTCCTAAGCCAACCCCCAAGGTGGGTACCTTTTACTGTGGAGGTATGTTTTGGGGGTTTACATGTCATAAGGTGAATCTGGGAACAAATTTGGCCTTTTCTGCACATGTCTCTTTCTGTTTCCCATTGCTAGTTTCAAAACATATTCATTTTTCATTTATTTCTGGTCTAAGTTTCTACAGTCTGTCAATTTATTTAAGGTCATCATGGCTTCTCTCCCTCTGTTCCCGTTATGGGCACTGATTTCTGTGGGTAAGAGAACCTAGCATCCTGACTGATAAGTTATCCATTAACTGAGGTCTGACTTCCTTTTGGAGCCAATATCTGAATTAAAGCTTGGGTCTTAGGTTTTTCTATTAACCCTTTTTTCACCTCCTACATCATTAGTAAAGGGTGGTAGAGAAAGGTTCCAGCAATATCAGTACCCATAGTGCTCCTGCTTTAGCATGGCAGGGGAGGAACCAGAACAAAATGTTGAACAAGATCCAACTGCTGAATTATTGGCCAGCCACTACATATGTGATTCTCTAGGTTGCCTGCCCAAGAGCAGTTGTCAACCTGAAAATTAATGAAAACAATCAATATAACAAAATTAAAGTCTTTAATTGGGATAGAAGAATTGCAACTCATGGTACCACATAGCAAATGCTAGGAGTACCTAGAGAGTGGGTAGGGAACAGGGTTTATATGGGGTGCTAAGACAGTGAGGAGACTGAATATGGAAGGGTGAAGTATCTCATAGTTCTACCAGACAAGTTTATTTGCATAACAATCTAAAGTCCAGGAAGAAACTTTGGAAATCTCAGGGAGGCGAAGTGTTTGGGGCTTTACAAAATAATCAATGATCTATCTACTGTGCCACCTAGCCAGGTTTTTCTGATAGA
Organism: Dromiciops gliroides; assembly: GCF_019393635.1. Lineage (NCBI taxonomy): Eukaryota > Metazoa > Chordata > Mammalia > Microbiotheria > Microbiotheriidae > Dromiciops > Dromiciops gliroides. Next base: position 544,879,164 of record NC_057861.1, on the reverse strand, counting down.
GCACTGACCCTGAAGTCAAGAGGACCTGAGTTCAAATCTCACCTCAGTCACTTACTAGTTGTATGACCCTGGCCAAGTCACTTAACACCAATTACCTTAAAACATCCGGGGCCAACTCCAGACCTCCTGATGTATATCTTGCCTGTGTAGCTAGGATTCTAGCTATACTGTCTAAAAAATCTAACGAATGATCGCCAATAAATTAGAAGCTTTAGCAAGAGTTTAGACTTTTAAAGCATTTATTAAGGAGCATAAGAATTTGGTGAAGAGAGAGAGAAAGAGGTTTATATTCAGCTATCTATCTCAGGGAGCCAGTGTCTCCTGCTCCGCTCCCCCCTGAGGTCCTCAAGAAAGAGAGAGCCTTGCCCCTCCTTTGTCCCAGAAGCCTCCTGTGAAACCGGACACAGGGCCGTCCCAACATGCACAGCTCCAAGCTAATTTGGCTGGTAGCTTTGATCAAGCAAACGCCAAGGAACTGACCTTCCAAGCCACATGGCTTGCCCTCAGATGCCTTCTCCTCATGGCAGAGCTTTCCTACAGTAACTCTCCAGCAGGTGGTGTCACTTCAATTGTCACATGCCACTGGACCCAGATGGCTCTGGAGGAGAGAGTGAGGTTAGTGACCTTGCATAGCCTTCCTTCACTTAAATCCAATTCAGTGCAAGTCATGACATCACCTCCCAATGTCATGGTCCTCTTCTGGAATGAAGGAGAAACAACAACAAGAAGCTAGAATGATAATGGTGGGTTAGCCACAGGCAATTCATTGGCCTGGGAATGAAACTAGATGGAGTTCAGTCAGTTCTGTCAATTGTGTTTGTCACAGTATAAACCCATTTTACTCATATTAAACAGATTATTTTGAGACAGCTTTGTGAATTCTTTTACCCCAATAGAGTTTGTCAAGCCAGGAGTGCCCCCATATACTCAGACACAAGCCATGAGCCCATGGCGTCCTAGGCAAGTCTTGTGATTGGATTGGGGCCGCTTCGAGTTTCTATCATCTTTCCTTTAGTACAAGGTTTTGTGGTATCTCAAAAGGCAGTTGGTGTGTCCCCTTCCTGGGAGCCTGAACATCAGGGTAGTGGTGTCTGGAACAGTTACAGTGGCAAGAATAGTAGATGCATATCACCCACTAAGAAAATATCAAAAAGAGCAAGCACGCTATTTGGTGTCACTTAGGTTATATTTAGTGGAGATAAAATGTATAATTATCATAATTAACATAATTATCAGCCCTTACAAAGAAAATGCAAACCTCCTGAACTGATTATATTAGTAGTGATAACTTATTGGATTCTGTTCTAATTATTCAATGGTTCTTTATTGCTTGGAATCTCCTCTTTTGTGTGTGGCTAAAACTACCTGTTCCATACCTATTTCATGGGGTTTCTTTTCCTGAGTACCTTTTTACATCACCCCCTTGTTAGGAGAAGAACTTTTGACTAAAGCCAAAATTAGAATTGTTTCCCTGGAATCTGAGGTGGGGGTGGAATTGAAGCACTGGGAAGCTCTCCTCTATTTAGAAGACTGGCAACCCTAGAGCAATGAACCCAGGGCAAACCTCTACGGCAAATAAAAGACAGGAATCAATCAGCACAGGTTCCTAGTCTCCATGGTCTCAATCTGGTGGTGTCTAGTAAGCCACTGCATTAGACATTTAAATAGATAGCATTTTGTATAAGTGCTATATAAGTAAATAGAAGGAAGCATAGGGGTATGTGTGTGCGCGCACACACACGTGTGCATGTGTGCACGTGTGTGCATGCACGATCATGTAAGTATTTAATGGAAGAAAACACAAACTTAACAATTATATTGCTAAATATGAGTGGATGAAATTTCCCAACAAAATAAATTGATACAAAGTCATAGAAGAGGAGAAAATGCCAAGAAACTGTCCCAAAGCTATGTCTGGCTCCTACCGCTATTAATAGGAAACTATCAGGCTTTCCTTCTCTTGTGCCAGAAGACATGCTCCCAGCCTTGGTTCACATCATGAGAAACCATGGTTGAGAAACTTTAGTGCTTTGTAGAGCTGGTGCTGATTTGTCATGCTTTTTTGACCCTAAGGCTCTGATGTAGGAGGCAAAAAAAAAGGGGGGGGGCGGTTAATAGCAAAACCTAAGACCCAAGCTCTAATTCAGATATTAGCTCTAAAAGGGATTTCAGACCCTAGTTAATGGATAACTAACAAGTCAGGATGCTAAGTTCTCTTACCCACAGAAATCAGTACCCATAATGGGAACAGTGGGAGCTAGGCCATGAAGACCTTAAATAAAATGACTATAGAAGGCTATAGAAATTTAGACTAGAAATAAATGATAAATGAAGATATTTTGAAACTAGCTATGGGAATCAGAAGGAGACATGCACAGAAAAGGCCAAATTTGTCCCCAGATTCACCTTATGATGTGTAAACCCCCCAAAATACACCTCCACTGAAAAAGGTACCCTCCTTGGGAACTCCAAATTAGGATAAGCCCTCCCCTAATACCTCCCTAAGGTGCGAGTTATTATAATGAAACTAATAATCAATTTATCCATACTATAAATATAACTGTCTTTTCTTTCACTATTCGAGAGATACCTTTCCACTATTCTGGTTCTTTCCCTGTGGTCACCCACAGTATTGCAATAAAACTTGGGAAACTGAGTCACTGAGTCTTGTAATTCTTTTGGGATGACTCATGATCAATTTGACCCCAAATTCCACCACACATTAGCTCTAAGGTTCAATCAGTGAGTAAGTTGCCTTTTTTGTAGTTGTTCAGTGGTTTCAGTCACTTCTAACTCTTTGCAACCCCATTTTGGGTTGGTTTCCTTGGCAAAGCTATTGGAATGGTTTGCCATTTCCTTCTCCAGATCATTTTACAGATGAGGAAACTGAGGCAAAGAGGGTTAAGTGATTTTTCTGAGGCTGGATTTGAACTCAGGTGTTCCTGACTCCTAACATGGTGCTCTATCCACTGTACCACATAGCTGCCCTGAACAAGTTGTTAAGTTTATTTTCCCCTAGTTAACAGGAGCATACTAACATAGTGTTTACAGACTGCTGAAAAAGTGAACTCATAGTTCTGTTTTTCCTATTCAAGTAGGTTATGGTGCCACTTGGTCACTAAATCAATTAACTAGCATTTATTAAGTGCTTACTATGTACCTAGAACTGGGGATAAACAAACAAACAAACAAAAAGGTGCAATGATTGGAATGACGCTACCTGCTGGAGACTTACTGTAGAAAAGCTCTGCCATGAGGTGAATGTCTCTGAGGGCAAGACCATGAGTCTTTTCTTTGGCGTCAGGAAGTGACGTTTGCTGGTGGGAGGAAGAAGGGGGAGCCGGGCGCTCTGACTGGGTCTCTTTCCTGTGGACTCTGGCAGAGAGCGGAGATAGGAATGCTCTCTCCCTTTAATAGATAGATGAATGTAGGCCTTTCTCTCTCTTTACCAAATTCTTATTCTCCTTAATAAATGCTTAAAAGTCTAACTCTTGCTAAAGCTTATAATTTATTGGCTACCACTCATTAGATATTTTAGACAGACTAGCTAGAATTTTTGCCTTTAACAAAGGTAAAAACATCATCCCTATGTTCAAGGATCTCACATTCCAAGGCCAGGCTAAAAAGTTAATGTGAGAAGTAGAGCCAAGAGGACTCACAACCTTCATTCCCTGTAATTTTTGCACATTTTGCAGTTATTCCTTGAGAAGTAAGAAATAAGTATTTATTGCCTGGTGTGTTCATGAGTGTGTGTGTGTGTGTGTGTGTGTGTGTGTGTGTGTGTTGTTATGTTCTCTCAAATTCTATTTTAAGTATGTATCCTTTTTTAAAGTCATGCAAAAATATATTTCCATATTAAACGTGTTGCTGAAAAATAAAGAAAGTGAAAAAAAAGAAAAGGCTTCACTCCACTCAGAGTTCATGAGTTCTCTTTCTGGAAACTCATAGCATTTAAAAAAAAATTATCATGAGTCCTTTGTAATTGTTGTGGATTATTGTATTCATCAGAGTAGCTAAGTCTTTCACATTTGATCATCCTACAATATTGCTGTTACTACATACAATGTTCTGTTTCTGTTCACTTTACTTTGTATCAATTCATAGGCTTTCCTGAAACCCTCCCCCTTCCTCATTACAATAAGTATCCTTTTATTCCCATAGTGTTTCATGATTAATTCTTTCTGGTTGGGGAAATTCTGAGAAAAAAATGGGGGCTTTAAAGGGTTATAGGACTGTTCATACCCTTTCACCCAGTGGTACCACTGCTAAGTCTGTATCCCAAAGAGACCATAGAAAAGGGAAAAGGACACACATGTACAAAACTATTTATAGCAGCTCTCTTTGTGGTGGCAAAGAACTGGAAATCGAAGGAATACCCATCAATTGGGAAATGGCTAAACAAGTTGTGGTATATGAATGAAATGGATTTCAGGAGGCTTTCAGAGAAACCTGGAAGGACTTACATGAACTGATGCTGACTGTGAGGAGAACCACCAGGAGAACATCACACACAGTAATAGCAACATTGTGTGATGAACAACTGTGATAGACTTGGCTCTTCTCAGCAATGCAGTGATCCAGAACAATTTCAAAGAACTCATAATAGAAAATGTTCTCAACATCCAGAAAAAAGAACTGTGGAATATGAATGCAGATTGAACCATACTGTTTCTACTTTGGGGCTGTTGTTTTTTTTCCTTCTTTTTTGAGGTTTTCCCCTTGTGTTCTGATTCTTCTTTCACAATATGACTAATGCAGAAATATGTTTAATGTTATTGTACATATATAACCTATAATCAGATTACTTTCCATCTTGGGGAGGAGGGAGGGTGGGATAAAAATTTGAAACTAAAAATCCTATGAAAACAGATATTGAAAACTATCCTTACATGTAATTGGAAAATAATAAAATACTTTTATTTTTTAAAATGGGAGCTTGTGAGCAATGTTTGATTCAACAGATGGTAAACCAGAACAGGTTTTAGGAACCTGCATATGACCGTGAAGTCGTACACATAAAAAATGTATCTGAGAATCTTAGTGAAAAAGAAAGAGATATTTGAGAAAAAGAAGCAACCTGTGCCCAGGTAAGGAAGTAAACACAGGAAGAACTGGAAGAGAGGGACCTGACAACCTACAGAACTATACTAAGCAAAGCAGGCTTCAGATTCTGAAAGAGAAACCAGGAATTCTCATCTTCAGCAGCTCCAGAAATTTTGATGAAGTTTGCTCTGGCTCAGTTTTCTAAAAGGGAACCTGGGAGTTATAGATTATACCTTCTGGCTCCTTTTCCTCATTCCTTCGAAATATTTCTAAAAGAAATACAGGCTTCATAGTTTGCCAGATAATTCTAGTGTGATTTTAGGGGTTACTCTACTGAAAGATTATTTTCCCACCTCCTTGCTGATGCCTGAAAAGGCCTTTCATTAAGAAATTAGTGACAAAAGCCTGAAATTCAAATTCTTATTAATCTAGCTTTTGCATGTTATAATAATTCAAAGAAAGTAGAAATGACTGTTAATCAGTTCCTCCCTTGTTTTGTTGAAGATGGTAGGCTGTGTAATTTTAGGGAACCTTAGAGATTACCTAGGCTAAGCCTTCACTTTAACAGAGGAGGAAAATGAAACCTGGAGAGGTTGATTTGTATAAAGGTGGTAAAAGTAGGAGAACTGGAATATGAACTGGTAACTCCTAACACCAGATCCAGGGTTATTTCTAAAGAAAACTTTCCCACAAAGACTGGGAAAGGACAGAGAAAGTGGAAGATAGGAAGAGGAGATAAACTAAGACCTCACAATTTCACTTTCAACTGGGACAAATAGATATTGGGCAGCTAGGTGGTACAGTGTATAGTGTTGGGCCTGAGGTGAGGAAGCCTCATATTCTGGAGTTCAAATCTGACCTCAGAGATGACTAGCTGTGTGACCTTGGACAAGTCACTTAACTTTATATGGCTCAGTTTCTTCATTTGTAAAATGAGCTGGAGAAAGAAATGGCAAACCACTCTAGTATCTTTGCCAAGTAAACCCCATATGGGGTCATGAAGAGTCAGATACAACTGAACAACAACTAAGGTATTTTAATTATGCAGTTGAAAAAGAGATAGATATAATTTACAAGATTTATGCAGATTAAAAAGAACCAACATTGCACACTTTGAATAAAAGTGTTTATTTTAAAGGAAAGTCTTAATCTAATAAAAGTATTACTGTACTAGTGACAAGGAATCCTAGTTCAAGTCCTCACCGTTTCTCCTCTGGGCTACTTTAATAACTTAATAATTAGTTTCCCTGCTTCTAGGCCTTTCTTTTTCCAATTCATTCTTTAAAGAGCTGCCAAATTCATCTTCCAAATGCACAGCATAATTACATTCCCTCCTCAATCAATCAGTTAAAAAGCACTAATTATGCACCTGCTGGGCTTTATGTTAGCTGCTAGGGATACAAAGACAAAGAATGTGCAAGTGTATATGGAGTTAATATGAAGAGAATAAACCCAAACACACCAGGTAATTAGTGAGAAAGGGCACTAGCAGTTAGAATCAGAAAAAGGTTCATGTAAGGCCTGGGGGGTGTTTAAGTTGTGTCTTGGAGAGGGAGTCTAAAGATTACGTGATGGGGGAGGCAGTGCAAAGAAATGGAGAAACGAGATGGAGCACTGTGGGTAAAGAACAGAGAGGATAGTCTGGATGAATTGGAGAGCATGGCAAGGAGAATGATATTCAACAAAGCTGGAAAAAAAATCAATTGAAACCAGTTCATGAAGTGTTTTTGTTTTGGTTTGGTTCTTGGTTTTTAGGGAATTGGGGTTAAGCAACTTAACTACTAAGTGTCTGAGGCCAGATTGAACTCAGGTCCTCTTCACTCCAGGGTCAGAGCTCTATCTACTGCGTCACCAAGCTGCCCCTGTGAAGGGTTTTAAAAGCTAAAAAGCGAGGTTTATTTTTTTTAATCCTAGAGGCAATGGAGAATCACTGGAATTTATTGAGCGAGGTAGTATCATGGTCACATCACTTTGGGGTGGACAGAATGCAGCTGGAAGAAACTGAAGGCAGGGAGATCAATTAGGAGTCCATTTCAATAATTTGAGTGAGAGGTGATGAGGGCTTGAATTCATCATGGCAACCACATGAATAAAGAGAAGAGATATGATGAAAGAGATATTTTGGAAGTAAAAATCACTAGAATTTATAATTGATCAAATATGTGGAATGAAGGAGAGTAAGGGATAAAGAATGCTGCCTTAGTTACAAACCTGGGAGACTGGAAGAACGGTGGTGTACACCTTGAACAGAAATAGTCATGTTTGAAAGAGGGGTGAGGAGAAGATTGTAAGTTTTCTGTGGGTTATGTTGAGTTTAGGATGTCTCAGTTTGAAATATATAATATCCAAGTTGAAATGTCCAAATGACTTCAAAAACATTCAGCAGCTGCCCATTGCCTATCCAATAAAATATAGAGACCCACATTCAAGGAAGAACCACTCATCCTGGCTCCAATTTACCTTTGCAGACGTTATAGTATTTTCTGTCATTGCATGGAGCAGAGTTCCTAAGGTTTTTTGTTTGTTTGGTTTTTGTTTTGTTTGTTCCCGCCCCCCGCCTTTTTTTTTAGCTGGGCAATGAGTGACTTGCCCAGGGTTACACAGCTAGTAACTGTCAAGTGTCTGAGGACAGATTTGAACTCAGGTCCTTCTGAATCCTGGGCTGGTGCTTCATCTACTGTGCCACTTAGCTGCCCCATTCCTAAGTTTTTAAAAGCTGTTGGTTACCCCTATTAGAATGTGAGCTGCATGACATCAGGGGTACTGTCTTCTATTTCTATCCCCAGCACTTAGCACAGTGCTTTTCACCTCGTAAGAACTTACTTTTTCATTCATTCAGATGTTCAAAGTTGTTTTTCTTTACAATGTTGTAATCATTGGATAGATTGTTCTCCATTCTGAATCAATTCATAAAAGTCTTTTCAGGGTCATCTGAATTCATCCCTTTTGTTAATCCCTTTTTAATAATTATAGTTAACATTTATATGAGCATTCTTTGGTGGGGGTATATTTTATTTTTCCCCTCAATTACATGCTGTCAACCTGAATTCAAGAGCAAACAGTCAATATAGAAAAATAAGGGCAAAATTGCAGCTCGAGGTACTACAAATCAAATGCTGCTAGGAACAGCATTTATGTAGATTTGTTGTTGTGTGTCCTTTGTTCTCAAAGAAGACTGTGACATCGGGGTGGTATTATGACTTGTGTGAATTGGATTTAAGTGAGGGAGGGCTGTGCAAAGTCACCAGCCTCACTCTCTCCTCCAAAGCCATCTATTTTCAGTGCCGAGATATTCATCAGGGTTACCGGGGATGGCCCTAGAAGTTTTAAGGCAATTGGGGTTAAGCGACTAAGGCAGGTGGATTGGACAAGCTGCAGGAATGGCCAGGCTGGAGGTAGGAGGAGTTAGGGTTCTCATAGGGTTCTTTCACCAAGTAAGTTATATTGCCTAACAAGCAAAAGTTTATAGGGAAAGCTAAGGAATCTCTGGAGGGGAGAGTTTGGGACAGTTACAAAATTAGTCAGAGGCTGGGACTGATAATGTCTAGTCAGTCTCAGGCAATTCTCAGATCTGGGAATGGGGACAAGGACAGATTCAATTGCATTTGACAGTGGTAAAACAATTTTTAAACATTTGTTTTAGCATCTTAAGGTTTGTAAGCTAGGTGTAACTCCACCAACATTTCAAAAGTGGGAGAAAGTTAAGGAGCAGCAGGTTTGCCCATGTAATAGCCACTTCCAACCTCAATGGCTACATACACAAACCTTAATGTTTGATATTAAACATTGCCTCACATTTCATTCTCTTGAGAAGTGATTTTTTTCTTTGTTAACTAATATTTTAGAGAAGGTAAATCTGAATCCCTTAAATTATTTTTGGACAATATTACTGTAACCTGGACTTCAAGCCTAGACATTTAAAGAAGACTTTCCTCCTTAATGGAATGATTATTCAACTCTCCATGCCTAATATAGAGGAGCCTGGAGTTGGGGCCTTGGTCTCTTTTCAGAGCCTTTCTCTTCCCCCAGGAACCTTTATAAAAAGGACTTGGGGAAGGGGGCAGCTAGGTGGCACAGTGGATAAAGCACTGGTCCTGGATTCAGGAAGATCTGAGTTCAGATCCGGCCTCAGACACTTGACATTTACTAGCTGTGTGACCCTGGGCAAGTCACTTTACCCCCATTGCCCTGCAAAACAAAAACAAACAAACAAAAAGAACTTGGAACTGCATTTGTCCTTTCACAAAGATAGGAGTTAGAAGAAAATCTTTTGAATTCCACATACCCAGAGCATGGAGTAATATTCCTCTGTACTAATGAAGAAAGTCTTATGCAAATGTCTAGGCTTGAGCTCTGAGTTACATTACATATCTGCCTTGCTGAATGTAACAGTAGATAATTTCCTTAAATCTGAGACAGCCTCTTAATGCAGTGTAAGAGAGGCAGCCTGGTGCCTTGGAAAGAACATTGATCAGGAACACTCAGTCTTGGCTCTGCCACTTACATGTGTGATCAGGAATGACTTTGACACTCCATTGTCCAGCCAAATGGCCTCTTTGCTGCTCCTCATGCATGGCATTCCATCTCTGGTCTCTGTGGTTTTGCACTGGTTGCTTCCCATGTCTAGAAAGCACTCCCCTTCCACTCCTGCCTCTTGGAATCCCTACTTTCTTTCAAGACTCAATTCATATTCTGCCTTCTACATGAGGCTTTTTCTGAGCCTTTAGCAAGTAATGCCTTCCTACCCCCACATCTTATAGTTAACCTTATAGTAGCAGCCTAGTATGTCTTGACCCAGTTAGGAATGTTCTGACCCTGAGGGGGACACTCTCACCATGGAGTAATATGGTTGATCAACTTGCTGGGGTTAGTTAGAGATTACTCTTTCCTTGGAACAGTAAAGTAGTCAATTAACCAGATAGTGGTTAGTCAAACAGATAATAAAGCAGACATGTCATGGACACCCAGAAAGCTGGGTGCCTTGAAATTTACAGCATGAACTTAGTTGGGAGCCAGTCATGTTTGTTATGTGATTAGGACCAGGTAGTAACAATAATCTCAAGTTAGAAATGTGGAATTTTTATTATTCATGTATCCAAATAGCTAGCATCTTCACTTTCCAAACTGCTGTAACTTTTTAGTCTTAAGTCTCTCCCCCCATCCCCTTCTCTCCTCTATAAAATTGTCATCTTCTCCTTTGTTTGGGGAGTTGAAGTTTAGACTTCTTCTCCTGGCCATACATCTGTGTGCCAAATAATAAAAACTTTTACTTAAATTTTGATTGGATCATGTGTAAAAGTAATTCTTTGAAAGAGGAATATTTTCAGAACTAATTTAGTGGTTGCAACATTATATCTATTTTAGTATATGTCTATATCTGTGCATGTTATCTCCTCTATTGTAAGCTCTTTTAGGGCAGGAACTGATTTCCTTTTTGACTTTGCATCCGCAGGGGTTAGCATAGGGCCTGGCAGGCAGTGGGCACTTAATAAATGCTTGTTGATTGATTGATCAAAAGACAGATTAACTCTCTGATTCATTGTAAAGCACTTCTCTCACAATAACCTTGTGAAATAGGTAGTATAAGTATTATTAGCTCCATTTTAAACACAGATGTAAACACTGAGTCTAACATATTTAACACAAGTTAAGTGACTTGCTATATTAGCCAGTAAGAAGTGAAAGTTACTACCCCGAGTCTCATAGTAAAATAAATATGGAATGGACAACTGTGAGAAGGATGAAAAAAAATTCCGGATTTAAAGCATTTTCAGAACTTACTTATACTGATTTTAAACTCTGAATCCTTAAAAAAGAAAATTACTCGTCCTAAGCAAAACTGGTAATAGATTCTTAGATTTAGAGTTGAAAAGGACTTCAAAGGGCATTTTATCCAACTCACTCATTTTACAGATGAGTAAACTAATGCCCAGAGAGGTTAAGCAAGTTGCACAGTCATATGGGTAGTGTCAGAGTCAAATTTTGAACCCAAATCCTCTGTCTCCAAATCTAGCATTCCTTCCTCTTCATCATGTTGCCTCCCTGGATGGGATTATGCATACCATTATAAGGTTCCTTTAAAAAATAAAGAAAGAAAAATCAAATGCTCCCCCCACCCCATGGTTTTTTCCTTCGTGTGAGGCTTTAAAAGTTCTATCATCTAATATGATAAATGTGGAAAGATTATTCCTTAAGGCTTTAATATCTGTGGTTTTTCATTTGGAAAATCTTTGACTACAATCTTGTCTTTGACCTTTGCCCCCTGCCTCCTTCCAAAGGGAAGAGCAAATATTTGGCCCCCAAGACTTCCATAGACAAGAAATATAGCAAGCAGGTGAGGATTGGCAAACTCTTTATTTAAGGGAAATACAAAGGTAGTAATATCTATGGACAAAGAATGCTAAAGTAAGATACAGCAAGACAGAGGAAAGGAAATATACAATACTAATTTTTTTAACCACAAACAAAAATTACTAGTTTACTTTTTAAGGCAGGTGATATTAAGTGCAGAAGTATATTTCCCCATGAGAAACTATGGGAGACAACCAGCAATAATAGGTCTTAATGTTGCACCATCTCAATGCTAGGTTCTCTGCTTCATTTACCAGATGACCAAGAATCATAGACCAGTTTTGCTGCAACTGTATCTTCCACCGCCATTCCTGGAATGGATAAAATTTATCCAAGTCACCTTTGACTACTTTTGTTTCCTTGAAATAACCCAGGCTCAACCAGGCCCTAATTTCTGAAGGCCAAGTGATTTTGGCCATTGTCTGACATTCTAGTTTACTAGAAAGAGAAATGACAATATATGGGGCAGCTAGGTGGCATAGTGGATAAAGCACCGGCCCTGGATTCAGGAGGACCTGAGTTCAAATCCGGCCTCAGACACTTGACACTCACTACCTGTGTGACCCTGGGCAAGTCACTTAACCTGCATTGCCCCGCAAAAAAAAAGGGGGGGAAAAGAAGAAATGACAATATGAAGAAAACCCCATATTGCCCTCTACTCCATACACCCAAGGGATCAAGAATTGACTGGGACTAAGAGCTTGGAATAGGGTCAAGATTGGGAGGCTCAGGAATGTCTGGCAGACACCTGCAACAAGCAGATGAATATTTCACCTGATTATCCTGGAAGTCACCTTTTATTGGCCATTGGATTTATTATATAGTATGAGTTAGAGAATTTATTCTACAATATGCCCACGTGGGAAGTGTTAGTCACTTGAACTCCAACCCATTCTTACAGGCTTGGCTCCCATGTCAAAGGCTTCCTGTCTGCATCAACCATGTGATCTTTCCTTCCTCTGAACGCAGAGTATTTATGTCTATGTTATTCACATGGAGCATTTTATAAGCTGCCTCATAGGTTTTTTGTTTGTTTGTTTGTTTTTTGGTAGGGCAGTGAGAGTTAAGTGACTTGCCCAAGGTCACACAGCTAGTAAGTGTCAAGTGTCTGAGGCTGGATTTGAACTCGGGTCCTCCTGAATCTAAGGCCAGTGCTTTATCCACTGCGCCACCTAGCCGCCCCTGTTTGTTTTTTTAATACATGTCTTATTTCCCAAACTGGAAGAAAAAGTCTATGAGGGCAGGGACCAAGCTCCTTTATCTCTTTGTGCCTTGCACAGAATAGGTAATCAGTAAATGTTTGTTTGTTTGTTTTTTTAAGGAAGGAGCCAGCCAACCCTAAGAGAAAAGTGTCTCCGTCAGGGAAAAGAACTAGAGTTCAGAAGAGGACAACAGATTTCTCAATTGGCTTGACCATTTTGCCTCTTTCATGGGTCTTGCCAAGCCCTACTCCAACAAGTTGCTTTGTTCATTGGAATACCATGTTTGGATTAGAATATTATTCATTAGCCAAGGTCATCTAGAAAAAATAGTGGTGCAGCCAAGATCTGTACCCAGTCCAAAACCAGGGTTCTTCCCACTAAATGACAGTAGATCAGGCCCTAAAACCTCATTGTTTACTTGGATCTGTTCCCTCCATTACTCAGAGGGCAATGTGACCTCCTTCATAGGAACCTCCAGGATAGAACTACTATCAGGGTGGGAGGAGAGGAAGTAAGGAAAGAAAAAAAGAAGAATAGTCAAAAAGCAAGAGGAGAGACTAATTTTCACTATTTGTCCTTCATTTGAGCTCCTGGGGGTTCTTGATAATAATAATAGCTGATATTTATGTAGCACTTATTGTGTGCCAGGAACTGTGCCAAGCCCTTTATAATTATTATTTCATTTGATCCTCATAACAACCCTTGCTATTATTATCCCTGTTTTACAGATGAGAAAATTGAGGTACTTAACCAAGGTTAAGTGACTTCCCCAGGATCACATAGCTAGTAAGTGTCTGAGGCTTGATGAAAGATGCATGAATGCATGTTTGGCCTGGAAATTTGCCACTTACCTTAAATCCTTCTTCCCACATTTAAAATTAAAAGCCTATGCCTTTCTGGACCCCTCCAGTATATAAATCATGCAACTGTGTTAATATTTTTATTAATCAATATAATATACATTTATTATAAATAGCTCCAGTTACCAGAGGAGTCATTTCCATATTCACCACTGGGCAAACCACCATATTTTCTGGTTAGATTTGTATTCAGGGGGTGATGACTCTTACCTAAGGATTTGAACACTGTAGTTTTCTCACGATGGGCTGGCTTCACTCCCTTCACCACTTCCCCCACCTCTGCAAAGATCTCAGCCTATGACATAAACACACATTGATTAAGTCAGGTCTGTCTGCATTGGTGGGGGTGGCATTGTAAACCAGCATTTGGCTGACCCATGTCCATTGAGGAGATAGAAAAGAAAGCATCTTCAATGCCTGACACTAAGCTCTAAGTCCTCTGCAGCACCTGTTTCAGTCACTTTCATAGCTGTTGGAATAAATTGTTCTTATCGGACTATTCTGCCAAGAGAAGTCTTCACATGCTTGGGGATAGATATTCCCCTGAACTCACTAACAGGTTTGAGGACTGCTGGTTACCTTTAACCTGATTTAGCTTGTCTGCCCAGATTGTTGTTGCTATTATTTTCCCTTCATTCTCAATGAGGACCATGACATTAGGGAGAATTTTTTAAACTTATAGTTTTATTCAGGTTTGATTTTTAACAAATGTGTCAGGGAGAAGACCTCAAAGAAGGGTGGGGCCCATGGGTGCTAGGGGCCCTCCTGGATGCCTGAAGAGGGGAGTAGAGTCCTTCCCCACTCCTGTCCCTTCTGTCACTAAAGACACAGGCAAATTGTGTGTGTGTGTGTGTGTGTGTGTGTGTGTGTGTGTGTGTGTGTGTGTGTATGTGTTGGGGGAGGGGAGTCTGGTCCCCTGTTGGAGGAAGGAGTGGTGCTAGGTGAGGTATAGGAAACCAGGAGGCCAGACAGGATAGGTAAGGAGAGGGGGAAGAGGACTTTTGCCAGAATTCAGAGTCCATAATCTCTACTCCAGAGCCATCTGGGTCCACTGGCAAGATATAAACCAGGATGACTAGAGATGGCCCCATGCAACTTGGGCTTTTTTGCAGGTCATTCAGTGATTAAGACCAGGTAAGAAATGAGGTAAAGAATATCCTCCTTTGCCTAGTCAAAACCAATGAACAAATGAATGAATAGAGAAAGGAAGGAAGGAAGGGAGGGAGGGAGGGAGGGAGGGAGGAAGTCTTATTCAGCACCATATCAAACTACTAAAACATTATTTTGTAAAGCTAGAAAAAAGGATGACAAAATTCATCTAAAAGAACAAAAGATCAATAATATAAAGGGAATCAAAGAAATAAATTTGAAGGAAGGTGGCCTAGTGGTACAGATTTCAAGCTGTATGATAAAGAGGTTGGCCAAGATGGTATGGCTGATGAGTTAGCTACAGTTTTTTGGAACCAGAGGTGAGAGTTGTCTCTCCAAACTAAAGGTAGATGAGCAGCCCTGAAAGAGGCTTGTCAAGCCCTCACACCAGAGGTGCTAGTCCTCCTGAATAGCCCCATATACTTTGGAGGTCATGGACACTCTAAAACTCAACAACAAAAGAAAGAACTTTACCCCAGACAATATGACATCTCCAGACTCCTTGAGGGCTGCCTCACGGGAATCTACATACAGCACACAATTCTTCATAACTTCATCATCTAGTTCTCTCCAGTCAGGTCTACTGGCTCCAATAGCTAGAAACAACAACCACAACAACAATAACAACAACCACAACCACAACAACAAAACTCAGCAAAGCAGAATCCTTGGTGAGACCCCAACCCCAGAAACACATTAAATGGAATTCAACATCCCTAAAAGTACAGAGGATGTGAGAAAGCAATGAATTTCTCTCTTGCTCTCTGGCTCAGGAACATGAACAAAAAAAGGGATGTTTTGGCTAGAGAAAAAATTCCTTATCAACAAAATCATTCTCTTTCTGGCTGCATCCTTTGAATTCCAGCAAAAGAATTATTTTGGGCAGCTAGGTGGTGCAGTGGATAAAGCACCAGCCCTGGATTCAGGAGTACCTGAGTTCAAATCTGGCCTCAGACACTTGACACTTACTAGCTGTGTGACCCTGGGCAAGTCACTTAACCCCCATTGCCCCACAAAAAACCCCCAAAAACAACAAAAAAAAATTTCACCCCTTGGTACTTATCTCATCTCTAGGAAAGGGAAATAATAGGAGCTTTGGGTCAAGAAGTTCTTGGCAGCTCAGTAGTTAGGCAGGGTTTTTTTGTTTGTTTCTTGTTTTTTGTTTTTTCCTCTCACTTTGATGCCTTAGTGACTGGGGCACTATTCTACCACTAAATCTTTCTAATGACTTTGTAGTAGCAGCCTTGTAGGCCTGGGTTCAGTTAGGGATGATCTGGCCCTGAGGGTGACACTCTGACCATGGAGAAATATGGTTGATCAACTTGCTGGGGTTAGTTAGAGATTACTCTTTCCTTGGAA
The DNA here is from genome assembly GCF_019393635.1 of Dromiciops gliroides. Classification (NCBI taxonomy): domain Eukaryota; kingdom Metazoa; phylum Chordata; class Mammalia; order Microbiotheria; family Microbiotheriidae; genus Dromiciops; species Dromiciops gliroides. Next base: position 544,863,200 of record NC_057861.1, on the reverse strand, counting down.
AAGCAAAATAGTTAATTAACCATATTATAGTTAGTCAAGCAAATAACAAAACAGCCACCCAGAAAGCTTTGAATTTACAGCATGAGCTTAGTTGGGAGCCAGTCATGTCTGCTATGTGATTAGGACCAGGTAGTAACAATAATCTCAAGTTAGAAATGTGGAATTTTTATCATCCATGTATCCAAATAGCTAGCATCTTCACTTTCCAAACTGCCGTAACTTTTCAGTTTTAAGTCTCTCTCCCCCCATCCCCTTCTCTCCTCTGTAAAATTGTCATCTTCTTCTTTGTTTGGGGAGTTGAAGTTTAGACTTCTCTTGGTCATATATTTGTGTGCCAGATAATAAAAACTTTTACTTAAATTGTGATTGGAGCATGTATAAAAGTAATTCTTTGAAAGAGGAATATTTTCAGAACCAATTTAGTGGTAGCAGACTATATTTCTTTTTTGCTTACCATTGGCTGAGTTTATGCTCTGTGCCCCTCAATCGTTTCGAGATCTGAGTTTTTGTTCTGTCCCACTCCACCAGTCCTCTCAGTAGCTGGTCTCCCCTAATGCTAAGTCAGGGTTTCTGCTCTAAACCCAAACATCTCCTAATGTCTAGGTTTTTGCAATGTGACCGTAGTCCTCCCAGTGTTTGGGTTTCTGCTCTGGACCCTTAGCCCTCCAAACAACTTGGTTTGCCTCTGACCTTCTGTCTCCCTGTGACTAGGTCCCTAGGCTGCCAGACTCCTCTAAAAATGACTACCCAAATATCTGCTATCTACCAGCCCTACCCTATACAGATGAACAATCCAAATCTTAAAAGTTGGGGCAGAACTTTAGCATACCTATCCTTTTGCCTTCTAAATCAGGTGTTCCTAAACTGGACTCCATGGAGAGATTTGGAGGAAATTTAGGGAGGGACATGAACTTGGATGGGAAAAATATATCTTTATTTTCATTAACCTATATCTGATATTTAGACTTTCCTTCAAATATGAGTGCAGGCAACAAACATTATTTTGAGAAGGGGTTCAGATTCCCCAAAGGGTCTTGTGTGTCATGGTTAACAAGACACGGTTTAACAAAAAAGGTTAAAAATCCATGGTCTAAATTAATTTCCTGGCTTAGAACCTAGCTTAAAAAATGCCATCTCTTTATGTGCCTCAAGCTAGAAGAAATGATCCTGTGTCTAGACCCTTTGCCTTCACCTCATCTTAAAGGTTTGCTTGGACTTTTGTTTCTAGCCTTTTCCAGACTAGCTTGTCTTGCAGTGTCTTAATCTTGCTGATAACATTGAGGGTTATGAGTTTTCCCCTATATGCAATGGGTTAAGTTTTTGGTGCCTTGTTATTCAAACCTTAGTGACTCAATAAACTTGTCAACCCCAACCCCATTCATTCTTCACCTAGTTCAGAAGGAATTCTGGACACCACTTATATCCTGTTTAAAAAGCTAAGGATCTCAGCTAGGTTGCTTACCATTGATATGGGCTCCTGGCTTCACCCATTCTCCAAATAAAATGGGTTTTGTTGCCATGGTGACGGTAATGATCACATCTGCCCCTGTCACTGCCTCCTGGACAGATGAGCAGACTCGTACATCTCCCTTCACTGTCTGAGCAAACTTCTCAGCATTCTTCTTGGTGCGATTCCATATCCTTACCTAATTTAACAGGGGTGGCAAGGGGTAATTATAAACAGTCATACTTTCTGGCAATTATATGAATTCCAAGGGTGGCTAGAGAACAGTGCTTCCTGCAGAGGAGGCAGGGGACATGGTTATTTAAATTATTCAAGGAACGAAGAAACATCTATGAAGTGTTTACTATGTGCTAATCAATGGGGATGCAAAAAACAAAAAAAAGGACAAAAATAGCCCTCTCTTTAAGAAGCTTACATCATAAGGGAGAGGGGGCAACACACAAATCAACACTAGGTAGCGCAGACCTAAGTTCAAATCAGATCTCAGACACTCAGGCAAGTCACTTCCTCAACTGTAAAATGGGAGACACAAAGAACCTACCTCCCAAGGTTGCTGCGAGGATCAAATAAGATCATTGAAATGCACTTAAGCACTGTGGGTCTGAGTTTTGAAACACCTTGTGTAATCTACTGATTCTAGATGTTTCCATTTAATTCACTGATTTAGTCATGTTTAGGGGGTATTAGGGAGGCAATATGGTATAATGGAAAGCCTGGATTTGTATCCTGTATCAGAGATTTACTAGCTGTGTAACCAAGGACAAGTCACTTAACATGTGTAAAACAGGAGCATGATATTTATACTTCCAACCTCTCAGGGGGCATGGGAGTAAGGCTTTGAAAATCTTAAAGCATCATGTAATTGTTTTGTTTTGTGTTTTTTCTTTCAGGGCAGTGAGGGTTAAGTGACTTGCCCAGGGTCACACAGCTAGTAAGTATCAAGTGTCTGAGGTTGGATTTGAACCGAGGTCTTCCTGAATTCAGGGCCAGTGTTTTATCCACTGCACCACCTAGCTGTACCCAGCATCATGTAATTGTGAGTGATAATTTTTTGCTTCATGTTTTTCCACCTTACCTCCTTAAAAGAAAATTGCTCTGTGAAGATTTCATAATGACTATAGGCCTGGACACCAGCACCAAGTATGCACAAAACTTCACTTGAAGGGGGTTTCAAGAACTGTTAGGGAAAAGGGAAGAATGGCCAATAGAGAGTCAATTTCACAAAGACAACATCCCTGTAGCATATCAGAGAGACGAGTCATTCAGGCTGCAATTTCAGTGATGTGATGCCTATCCTTACTTGGCTCATGTACTCAAGGAATCTGGAATGTCACTCCGTGCCTCACTTTTCCTATCTGAACAGTGAGCATGCTAACATCATCTCCATGCTCAAAACATATAATTTAATAAAGGCCATGGCAACTTCTAAAAACCATACTGTTCCTGTTACCAGGGGATCTCAATTCTTTCCTCTGTCCTCTGTTGGGCTTATTAGAATGCCAGTCATTATGGCCTCTGAAGAAAGCTAGGAATTTTAACAGTTGTGGGGAGGGGAGGGAATATGTTCCAATTCTGCCTGTGTAAGGGAGATTGAGTGTCTACTTGGAGAAGCAGTTAATAGTCCAGTTTGATTGTATGGGAGAGTATGTGAGGAGAGTAATATAAAATAAGTCTGGATATGGAGGAGATTCAGATTGTGGGCAGCTTTAGAAGGGAGGCTGAAAATTTTCTATTTTGTCCCAGAAGAAATTGGGAAACCACCTAAGATCTATGATCCTATTAGGGCTGGATTAGGTGACTTTCTTTGATCCAGTGAAATAGGGAGGATTAGGAACACTTCTAGGCATCAGGGTGTGAGTATGTGTGTGGGAGGAGTGTCAATGTACAAAATCAAGAAAGTACTGAAATATGCTATTGCCTTAGGCAGAGAACATTTGAGGTCACCTATCTCAAGTTGTTATAAACCAAAAAGGTGTCACAGAGTCAGATAGATTCTGAGTTTCCCACAATTCCTCTCCCAAAGCAAAATTATCAAATGAAAAAGAAAGATGGGCAAAAACACTTCAAGAAGTAAAGGAAAAGTTTCTTTCAGATTGAAATCTGCACTGAAAATTGCAAGATAATGCAAAATATTTTTCTTGCAACAAGGTTGGTCAAGTAACTAGTATAAATATTTTAAGTTGTCTCCCATCCTAACCTTACAAAAGTCTCAGAACAGTACCCATTTTATTTAAAACCAAAGTGATTTTGTCTGTAATTAATAACCAGTTCACCAAGGTAGATGCCATGGTTATCTCATTTCATATACAATTACTGTGTTCCACGACAAAGTAATCCCTCAATTCCCTTCCACAAAGGCCCTGAGCCAAGTGCAATTTTAATACATTCACAAAATCTACATCTGTTCCTTTTACTCCTCCCACTGGTTTCTCAAGTTTCTCAGAGGTTTAAACCTTTTATTTATCCCTCTCCCCCTGCCCCCACACCGACCTCTCAGTGTATTATTATTCTTATATATCTCAATTGAACTCGAAAGGATCTAGTTTTCAACTCCTCCAGCAGGTAACCAAAGATTTCCCAGTTTCTCCTTCTCTACCTTAAAGTGACACCTTTTCTGGTTCCCTTTCTCTCTTACACAGTTGACCTTTATCTCCAGTTTGGGAAACACTATTGTACATCCTGGATCTGACTAGCCTAACATTCTACCTTTTTCTTTGCCTTTTCTTCCCTAGATGTCTTGCTTAGTCTTTTTTTTTTTTTTTTTAGTGAGGCAATTGGGGTTAAGTGACTTGCCCAGGGTCACACAGCTAGTAAGTGTTAAGTGTCTGAGGCCGGATTTGAACTCAGGTATTCCTGACTCCAGGGCCAGTGCTCTATCCACTGCGCCACCTAGCTGCCCCTGCTTAGTCTTAATTATCTTACCAAGCTAATTCTTTTTAGGTCCTACATACCAAATAACTCACTGATAGAAACCCTTCTCCCACCACACATAGCTTGACTATAAAACATCATCAGGGGAAGCTAAGTGGCGCAGTGGATAGAGCACCAGCCCTGGAGTCAGGAGTACCTGAGTTCAAATCCAGCCTCAGACACTTAACACTTACTAGCTGTGTGACCTTGGGCAAGTCACTTAACCCCAACTGCCTCACTAAAAAAAACAAAAAAAAAACATCATCAGAAGCAAGTCTTACCTTGGTGGCAATGGCAGACACAGCGGCTGTCCTCTTTGCAGTAATTACACTTCCATCCATGACCTTTGGGAAAAGGTTGATGAGTGGAATGAGTAGCACCCAAAGTTTAGCAATACTATGGGTATCAAAGAACAATCCTTTGTTTGCCTATACCCTAGTCAAGAGACTTCTGTTCCTTAGGACTTAGCCTTTTTCATGTAGTTCTTGAGTCATTGAACTGGGCAGGTCTTTAAGGCTCCAAAACAGTCCCTTGATAAGGGCCTGAGACATTAGCTGGACTATATTTCTACTCTTCCAGGGTAAATAGCAAGAGCTAGACACTCCCATAATGCAAAATAAATCTCTCTGTTTCCATTCAATTAGATAAACAATAAGTACCTATGATGTATGTACAAGACACTGGGGATGCAAAACCAAAAAAGGCACAGCCCCTGGCCTCAAGAAGTTTGAAACCTACTAGGTGTATACAATATGAACACAGAGAAGCAAATATAAGATAATTTGAAAGGACCCCCTGCCTCCACCCCCACTAACAACTAGGTAAAGGGATCAATTGGTATTTGGGTTCAAATTGTGGACAGCTTTAGAAGTGAGGCTGAAAAATGTCTATTTTATTCCAGAAGAAATGGGGAAATAACTGAAGATTTCTAATAACAGTTTTAGATATTCCTAATAACATTTTTAGATATTTTAAGAATATTAATTTGGTGGCTGTGTATAGAATGAATCTGAGGAAGGAGAAACCGGATGCAGGTATACCAGTTAGGAAAACCAAGTGAGATGGTATGGGCTTGGACTAGTAGGCTCTTTGAGAACAAATAAGATATGAGACATTGTGGAAGTAGAATTCAAGACACTTCTAAATCTTCCTCAAAACTGGACCTCCCAACCCTAACTTCCTCCAAATAATAGGGGCCTAAGATAATTCAGATAACCACAATTTTAAGGGATCAAAGAGGACATAAGCATATAAATTGGTATTAGGGAGAATACATTTAATGAAATCTCAAACATGACTCATGAAGTCATGTTAGGAAACTGTAAGAGCTGAAGCTTGAGGGATCCTCTTCTGATACCTCCTCTTTCCTATAAGACAACCTACTTGCCCCCATTTGAAAGGAGAGGGTATTTTCCCAGAACAGTAAATTCTGGGCTCCCAAACTAGCAGGAGTCACTCATCTTAAGAGATCATCTCAGGGAAGCTATTAGTCACACAGTCTCAGGAATACAGTTTGTCTAGTTGATGTAACTGTCCTTCAGTTACATCCCCAGATTTACTGTTTTTGACATACATCCTTAGAAAAACAGATGCACAATTAGGCTTGTATTAAACAGTTACTGTCACTTATGCTCAGGCATGGGCAGCTTACACAGTCACAACTGCATCATCACACACTCAGACCTGGTTTTCATTCATTCCCTCTAATCCTGGATCCTAGGCCACTCAAAGGAGCAGCTTCATAAAGACCTCCCTTTGCCTTTCTCTTGAGGAGCAGCACATACATACCACGAGTAAAGAGCCATTGGTGGGCTCAAAGAGCAGCACTGTGGCCTGATGTGAGGGAACTGTAGAGGTGGGGCTCAAGTCCTCATAGAAGGTTACTAGCTTGGTGGCAAGTGCATCTTCACTAGCACTGTAGGCAGGCATGACACCAAGGAAACTACAAGGAGATAAGACCAGAGAGCAGTTTAGATCTGCAGAGACATTTCCAGTCCTTTTCCACTTCCCCAAGAGGGAATCTCTCTCCACCCATCACTTTTTTTGTTGTTGTTTTTTGAGGGGTTACTTGCCCAGGGTTACAAAGCTAGTGAATGTCAAGTGTCTGAGGCCGAATTTGAACTCAGGTCCTCCTGCATCCAGGGCCGGTGCTTTATCCACTGCGCCACCTAGCTGCCGCCCCACCCCCACCCCCCATCACTTTAAGCTGACGATTCTGCTCTCCAGGTGTCTATTCCAACCCATTTTCCTTTACATTCCTCTCTTTTGGGTTTCTGCCTCAGCATCACTTTCTGCCCATTTCTTGTTGGTATCTGAAGCTTAACTACCAGTGTGACCTTGGACAAATCATTTAACCTACCTGGACCTCACTGTACTCATCTGCACAATGGACTGACTAGGTGGCCGCTTGAAGTCTTTTGCTTTAGATCTGTGATCTTATGTCCTTTTCTTTCCTGCCTTTCCCTTTACTCATTTTCTCTTGGCCTCCCCCGTCCCCTTCACGTCCCACTCTGGTCCTTTCTTCATCTTTTCCCGTTTCCCTTTTCTTAGTCCCTCCCCCTCTCCCCTTTTTCCTCCTCCTCTCCCCCTCTCTCCCTCACCCTCGGTGTTTGGCCACAGGTACCACGGTGCGAACTGGCTGCATGACTCCTCCTTCTGGGCCGCTAGAGAAGTTGGCCAGGGCCTTCTCCAGTGGTGGTAACAGGAGGCTGGAGGGGCTCAGGAACCGCTCTACCTCCGCAGCGCTCAGGAAAGCCGGACTCCCGCTCATGCTGCCCGCTGCCCCTAGTCCCCGGTCTGCAATCCGCTGTCTGCCTCCCGCTGTCAGCTGCCTGATCCCGGGACTTCTCCAGGACCCTCCTCTGCTGTTCAGCTACTCCGAGAAGGAGAAGCTGCTACCTCAGCAGTCTCTATATAGAGAGGCTGGCAGCCCAGGAGAGCCGCCTACTGGCTACAGCCCTGCCCTGGGGGCCCTCGGAACCCATCCAACCCCCGCCCCTCCACCATCTCACCAATGCGCACTCTGGGTGGGAAGTGCTGGGAGAGATCGACTACTAACTGGTCCAGACTGGGCTTTTGACAGCTTCGGAAATGAGGTCCTTGGGTCCAAATCATAACTACTATAATTACCATCAGCCATATTCTTTGAAACACGGATTTGGAAAGCGTTTCTGCAATCATTTCTTCCCATCTCTTATCTCCAGTCCAGTCTGGGAAAACTGGCGGGTGTGGAAGGGAACTGGGACAGGGGTAGAGGAGACTGACAGATGTCGGCGATTGGTGGCGAGACTCTTCCAGGTCTTAATTATTACCCACCGCTAGGAGAACCCTAGATGAAAGGAGACAGAGTATCATTTAAAAACATTTTGTTTTCTCTTCAGTCCCCTGGGGCTCCCAGGACCTCCCATCCAGGTCTGCCCAGATCTCAGAGCTGGGAATTACTTTGGGTTTCAAAATTTCTCCCAGGGTGTCCACCACCTTTAACAACAAAATACTCCCCTTTATTGTACACGGCATCTGGGCACTGATTGAAGGGGTCTGAGCACACCAAGAATCTACTCTCTGGGATAAAGACATATTTCAACACCTCGCTTAGAATATCCATATTGATAAATATCTCCTTGGTGTCTTTAATGACCCCCTTTTTGGAATTCTTACAGTCTGGAAGTCCCTCTCAATATACTTCTTTCATCTTATTTTCTAGCAGCGAATGAGAAGAAATTGGTTTTCTGTTTAGGAACAAAAGAAAAAAAAAGTACACAATTGATGTCTATAAATGGATGATATTGATTAAGGAAGTTCCAAGCTTGTTCCCATAATTGTTAACTATAAAACCAGATAGGCATCCACTTTAAACTAAAGCAGCGTTAGGTAAGGAAAATTACAGTCAATCCATCAGCAAATGTTAATTGAGGGTGGGCCAGATGCCAAGGGAGGGGAGTAAAGAGAATACAAAAATATAAGAAATGCCCCTGCCTTCGAGGAGCTCACAAGCTAGTTGAGGACATATGATATCTATTAGAGAGATGTAGGATAGTAAATGCTAAATTGCAAATACGCAGACTATAAAACACTCTGAAGTTCCTAGGAGGACAAAACTTTTGTGAGCTGGAGTGGTCAGAAAGGCAAGAAATGAGTTGGGTTTAAAGAGATGGGCAAGATTTTGATAAGCATAAAAAAAAAATGAAAGGGCCTTCCAGACTTAAGCATAGAAGTGGGAAAACACAAGATATGTTCAAGGAACAGCAAAGACACCATATAGCTAAGAAGAGGATTTGTGCAAGGAAATGGGAGGGAGATAAGATTAGAAAAGTCAAATTAGTCCAAAGAGGAGTTTGGTCTTTTTCTTGTAGTTGGTGAAATATTGAAGTCCTTGAGTAGGAGAATCATATGGTCCTTGATATTTTAAAAAGATTAATCTGATGTCCAGATCTTTGGAAAGGAAAACAGTTTTTGACCAAACAAGAGATAGAGTATATTATAAAATGCAAAATGGATGATTTTGATTATATTAAATTTAAAAATTTCTGTACAAATAGAAGCAATGTATCCAAAATTAGAAGGGAGGCAGAAAGCTGGGAAACAATTTTTGAGGCCAGTACTTCTGATAAAGGCCTCATCTCTAAAATATATAGGGAATTAAATCAAATTTATAAGAATCCAAGTCATTCCCCAATTGAGAAATGGTCAAAGGATATGAACAGGCAGTTTTCTGATGAAGAAACCAAAGCTATCTATTCCCATATGAAAAAATGCTCTAAATCTCTAATGATTAGAGAGATGCAAATTAAAACAACTCTGAGGTACCACCTGACACCTATCAGATTGGCTAAAATGACAAAAAAGGAAGATAATAAATGTTGGAGAAGCTGTGGGAAAATTGGAACACTAATCCATTGTTGGTGGAGCTGTGAACTGATCCAACCATTCTGGAGAGCAATTTGGAATTATGCCCAAAGGGCGATAAAGCTGTGCATACCCTTTGACCCAGCAATTCCACTTTTAGGTCTTTTTCCCAAAGAAATCATGGAAGGGAGAAAGGGACCCACATGTACAAAAATATTTATAGCTGCTCTTTATGTGGTAGCAAGGAATTGGAAGTTGAGGGGGTGCCCATCAATTGGGGAATGGCTGGACAAGTTGTGGTATATGAATACAATGGAATACTATTGTGCTGTAAGAAATGATGAGCAGGAGGAGTTCAGAGAAACCTGGAGGGTCTTACATGAGATGAGCAGAACCAGAAGAACATTGTACACAGTAACATCAACATTGAGTGTTGACCTACTGTGATGGACTATATTCTTCTCACCAATGCAATGGTACAGAAGAGTTCCAGGGAACTTATGATAGAAGAGGATCTCCAAATCCAAGAAAAAAAAAAAAGAACTGTGGAGTATAGATGCTGATTGAACCATACTATTTCTTTTGTTTTGAGTGCTGTTGTTTTTTTTTCTATTTTGAGGTTTTGCATCACTGCTCTGATTTTTTCTCTTGTAACAGGATTAATGCAGAAATAGGATTAATGTTTTTATGTGTATATATATATGTGTGTATGTATATATATCTATATGTATATGGACATATAGATATATAGATATAACCTATATCAGATTACCTGCTGTCTAGGGGAGGGGGGAGGGAGGGGAGGGAGGGAGAAAAATCTGAAATTGTAAAGCTTGTATAAACAAAAGTTGAGAACTATCTTTACATGTAATGGAAAAAAATAAAATACCTTATATGTAAAAAAAAAAGATTAATCTGATGTCACTGTGCAGACTGGATTGGAGGGGGGAAATTAGAGGTAGGGAGACCACTATATTTAAGATGATGGGGGTGGGACTGTGCCTGTGATCTCATTGGTATGGGGAACTCCCTGATTGAGGAAACTCCCTCTGTCAATTTGGACTTCCAACACCCTGCAGTTTATAATTTTAGAGAGGTGGTAGGGAACTGAGCAATTAAGTGACTTGCCTAGGGTCATACAACCAGTATGTGTCAGAGGAAGGACCTGAAACCACATCTTTCTGGTTCCAAGGCCAACTAACTCTCTATCCAGCTGCTTCTAGTATAAGACTTGGAATAAAGAACTTGAGAATAAGAAGAAAGGAACAAAATATAGAGTCCTTGCAAAGGCAGAAACAATAGACATTCACTAGATGTGGGGAGTGAGGAGTTCAATGAAAAGTTACCAAACATGAGTGAGTGAAAGTGGTAATAGTATTAATAGAAAACTCTGGGAAAAACAAACTAATCTGGGACAAAAATAAGTTCAATTTGAAGTATTTTGGACATGAAATGAGAGTCAGACATCAAAGTAAACGTGTAACTGTCTGATGGCATATTGGAATGGAGTTCAGAATAGAGGTCAGGTAGGAAATAGAGACATGGGAGTTCGGTGCATAGAGAAGAATAGTTGAAAATATGAGAGTCAGTATCTTAGGAAGAGAATATAGACAGAGAAGTAGGCTTGGGGTATTCTCAAATTTAATAGATGAACAAAAAGCCAATAAAGGAGACTAAAAGGAAAATGTCTTCAAAGTCAACATGGCTAGAATTTCAAGAACAAAGAGTCTAAAATTCTACCTAAGTGAAAGAAAAGGAGAATATTGACTTTGGCAATTGAAAAGTAACAAGGAGTAACAAGTAACTTGCACAGACTGCCTCTTGTTAAATTAAAACAAACAATCCCTGTAAATTGTTGAAACAGAAGAAACCCCAGATCCAAAAAGGGGAACATGAAAGGAGCCAGAGTCCAATCACAGTTTAAGATTATAAATTCATTTATTGCCTGAGAAAGAACTTGCAAGCTGGAACAGTGAGACAATGTCCACATCTGTTCAAAGGAGAGTGGGGAACAAAAGGAGACAGGGAATTGGGGAGAAAGGGAGGAATTGACCTGGTACTAGAAAGGAATGAGGCAGGGAACTGCAATCCCAAGAAGAGGGGGAAATCCAGGAAACAGGGAGAATGAGGAAGGAATTCCAGGTGATACAGCTGTGACAAAAATCAGAAGGCATTCTTGGTGATAAGCAGTCTTGGCCATTCAAGGCTTAAGCACAAACAATAAGATAAGGTGATGTCTCCAAAAACCATAAAAAAGAATGTGTCAGAGGAGCCCCATAACTAACAGTTAGGGGAGTCTTTGAAGATAAGGATTTCCCTTGAAGGTCCATTAAGCACCAAATGGTTTGGGGTCTGCTTCAAAGCTGGTATGAGCTTAGTTGGTTTCAGAGTTTCTGATTTTCTGCACATCCAACTGGGTTTACCCTAGGTCATTGCAAGGGATTGTTGGTATGTCAAGTGGCCTTGTATCTTAGCTAATACAGCCAGTCCTCATACAGCTCTTTTTGGTTACCTGGATAAATGGGGAGCTCAAGAAAATCAAGGTAGTTAGCATAACCATTTTTTTCACACTCTGATGGCATCTGCTTACATAGAAGAGCCTGGGGAGCTTGCTTTGGGGAAAGTCATGAAAGTGAGTTAAGAACATGCCTTGGAGAGAGGCTGTGGAGCATACGTAGACATTTGGCAACTGGTTCTTTTCTGTTAACCGTGTGGTTAGGAGAAATCTTTTCAATTGGCTGCATTGCTGGAAGTGGGTCTTGTACTGTCTAAGCAACTCATAAGGTTCAAATTTGCTGGCCAGTCAGGATTTAGCTTCTTTTCAATCTTTTTTTTGGGGGGGGGGCAATGAGGGTTAAGTGACTTGCCCAGGGTCACACAACTAGTAAGTGTCAAGTGCCTGAGGCTGGATTTGAACTCAAGTTCTCCTGAATCCAGGGCTGGTGCTTTATCTACTGCACCACCTAGCACCCCCTCTTTTCAATCTTCTGTACAGCATCCTCCTGTCTCCTCCTTTTCCCTCTAAGTATCAGTGCTTTTATGTCACCATCTCCTAATGAGCAGTCATCATCCACCTGGACAGCTAGGTGGTGCAGTGGATAGAGTATTGACTCTGGAGTCAGGAGGACCCGAGTTCAAATCCAACCTCAGACATGTGGCACTATTAGCTGTGTGACCCTGGGCAAGTCACTTAACCCTGATTACTTCAAACATTCAGGGCCACCTCCAGTCATTCTGATATATATCTTGCCCACATGGCTCTGGAGCAGAGAGGCTGGTGACTTTGCACAGCCCTACCTCACTTAAATCCAATTCACTGCAAGTCACAGCATCATCTCCTGATGTCATGGTCCTCTTCTAGAATGAAGAATAAACAACAGCAACAATACCCACCTAGAAACTACTGACGTAAGTGAAGATTCCAGTTCTCTCCCTGCTCTTCACTCTGCTCTGGAGCTGGGATCCTCCCAAAGAAGGAATACACTTCTCTTTCTGGGAGCTTCTCACGTTAGCACCCACTAAAACAGAGAACCTCTATTCAATGTTTCAAGTGTGACAAATTCAATAATGGAGTGTGTGTGTGTGTGTGTGTGTGTGTGTGTGTGTGTGTAATGGAGGGTTTCTGCAATATTAGTGGTGTTCAAGCAGTATTTTCTGAGGAAGTTCTATGAAGGTACCAGTTCTTGGATGGTTACCAGAATTGTGGAAACATTTGCCTTTCTGCAATGTTCTACAAACAAAGCACCAGGGTAGATTTTAAGTGCTGTAAGAAAATAATTACTGCAACAAGTTCTAGGGGGCCTACTTCTTCCCTCTCACTTCTTCCCCTCTCAATGGATTCTGAGAAGAGAAAAAACTTTCTCTCCCTGAATAAGTCCTCCCTTCTTTACATTTTTTTTTTGTGGGGCAATGAGAGTTAAGTGACTTGCCCAGGGTCACACAGCTAGTAAGTGTCAAGTGTCTGAGGCCCGACAAAAATCAGGTCCTCTTGAATCCAGGACCGGTGTCTTATCCACTGCGCCACCTAGCTGCCCCTTACATTCTTAAAAAAAAAAAAAAACATTTTATTGCTATCTTCCATTTTTACCTCACCATCATTTCCATGTATCTTTCCCCCTTCCCTTTCCCAGATATTCACTAACTGTTATAAAGAATAAGAAAAAGGGGAAAGAGAAGTATTTCAGCAAAATTAACATATCAACAGAGTCTGACAATATATGCAGAGTGCCCCATCTGCATTCTCCACCTCTGTAAAGAAAAAAGGGATGAACTTTTTTCCCTTGCTTTTTTTGGGGTTCCTTATATGTACCCTTTGGACCTAATAAAAGCCCCAGGAATTTCTCATAGATTTCCTAACCTTGCCCCTGTATAGCCTCTCGGTATCCAAGTTGTAATGCCTAGAGCTCTCTGCTAAAGGTCTTTCTTCATGGCACTTTGGAAAGCAGGACTTGGAGGCAGGAGACCTGCCATTCATTAATACTATGATATTTACCAGGTCACTGTATCTCTCCCGGCTTTCTTTCATCTATAAGATGAGGACAATAATATCTATAACACTTAATTCACAGAATTGTTGTGGGGAAATGACAATGTATACAAAGAGTTTTATACGCATGAAGTACTTTAGAAAGGTAGGCTACAATTTTTTTTTTTTTACCATCTCTTCTCGTTCCACCTTTCAGACCTTCCTCTGTAGGCAGCTCTCCTCTGTATTTTCTTTATTGGCCAGGCTGAGCCTCCAGACTAACTGCATACTTTATTTTCAGTTCCCTCTCTGTTGCCCCTCTATTGCAGCAGTCTCTCCAGCCTTTGTCCTTATTTCACAGTCTGGTCGGAAAATGATTTCACCCTGTACTTTTGTAGGTTCTGCTGCTCCAGGAATTGTCTTATGGAATTATTTGAAGATATTTGGAGGAGTTTTGGGGAGAGCTCAGGCAAGTCATTGCTTTTCCTCCACCATCTTGGCTCCACCCCCTTCTACATTCTGGTTTTCAATCTAATAGTTTCTATGTCATTTGAACAGAAGAAAGATAGAAAGGAAAAAAAGGATGGAGTGAGGAAAGGAAGGGAGAAAGAAAAAAAGAAAGGAAGGAAGGAAGGAAGGAAAGAAGGAAGGAAGGAAAAGAAGCCATTTAGCTTTCAAATTTATCACCAGGACTGGAAACACCCTTTTCTCAGGATTGCTTCATGATCTAGGTTCAGAGAAGGAAACAAAAAGGCAAAAGAAATAGCTGGGGACTTGAGATCCAGCTTCAAATTTGCCTGGGTAAGTACATGTTCCCATTGTCATTGGGGGAGGCTCTGGGAGGTGAATCCTTTCCTTTCCATCCCCACATCTAAGGGAGAAAAAGCACTGATGTTTCCCAAAAGAAACAAGGTTCAAGAGGACTAAAGCCTTTTTTCCTTGTTCTTCTTATAAGCATCTATGGCAGGTTTCTCCTGACTTTGTCACCAATTATCTTCAATGTAATCTCACATCACCGAGGACCCATCTGAAGTTGCTACATCACCTAAACAAAGCACATATACTTCAGCAAGGCATCACATGCCTAACTCCATGGGAACTGCCCTAGTTAATCAGATCAAGGAGTTCCTCAAACATCCCCATTGTGCTTGTAAAGTGGTAGGAGTAGAAGCAAGTTGGGGAGGGGGCAGCTAGGTGGCATAGTGGATAAAGCACCAGCCCTGGATTCAGGAGTAAATGAGTTCAAATCCAGCCTCAGACACTTGACACTTATTAGCTGTGTGACCCTGAGCAAGTCACTTAACCCTCATTGCCCCACAAAAGAAAAAAAAAAAGAAGCAAGTTAGGGAGAGAGCAAGTAACAATGAAGTTCTCATGTCTGAAGGCAGCCAGCATGCTATAGTGAACAAGGTACCGCTCTTGTAGGCGGGAAGACCTAAGTTCAAATCCTGATTTAGATACTTATTAGCTGTGTTACTCTAGGACACTCACTTAACTGTTCTGTATCTATTTTATCATCTTTTAAATAAGGGGGTTGGGTTTCTAAGGTCTTTCTAAGGTCCCTATGGTCTTGTTTTGTTTTTTTTTTTGCCGGGCAATGGGGGTTAAATGACTTGCTCAGGGTCACACAGCTAGTAAGTGTCAAGTGTCTTAGGCCGGATTTGAATTCAGGTACTTCTGAATCCAGGGCCAGTGCTTTATTCACTGTGCCACCTAGCTGTCCCTCCCCGCCCATGGTCTTTTTAATGTCCCTTTCTGCTTGAATTCTGATCATAAAAGAGGTATTTAATAATTACTTCTAATAAGGTAATCAATAGCATTTTTAAAACTCTTGCTATATTCTAGGTACTGAGCTAGGTGCTAGGGATGCAAATATCAACATTCTTACTTTTTTCTGTGGACACATACAAATTCACAAATAAGTAAATGCAGGATATATTCAAAACAAATACAAAATGATGGTAATGGTGGTGGTGGGACACTAACAATTGGGAGAATAAAGAAAAGCCTCTTGAAAGAGATAGAATTTGAGCTAAGCTCTGAAAGGAACCAGGAGCTCTAAGAACTGAAGTAGAGAAGTATTTAGGATTAGGGGCTGGCCTGTGCAAAAGCACAGGGGTTAGAGGGGCAGCTAGGTGGCACAGTGGATAAAGCACTGGCCTTGGATTCAGGAGGACCTGAGTTCAAATCTGGCCTCAGACACTTGACATTTATTAGCTGTGTGACCCTGGGCAAGTCACTTAACTCCCATTGCCCCCAAACAAACAAACAAACAAACAAACCCCACAGGGGTTGGAAAAACACTACCACCACTCATTTGAGAAGTTTGGTAGTAAAGTTGTAGGGTGGGGTGGGGGAAGAACACAGTGGCCAGTGAAATAGGCTCCTTTTCCCTATAGTAGTAACGGCTAGGCTACGGGTTATCAATCAAGTGCTCATCCTTAAAACACTAGGAGGATTTTGGAGTATTAACCCCCATTTCTAGGTCTCAGGTTCTATGGCAGTTGCTGTGCTTTTTCCCTTTTGGCTTCAGCAATGAGGTGATAACCCAGATTCTTTCTAGCAGTTTGATGTGGACTTATCCAATTTAATTCTTGGCTTTCTATGCCCTCACTCAGGAAAGCTCAGCCTCTCATCTTGTTCCTATTACCTTTCTTTCTTTGCCATCTGCCCTACCCTTTCCTGACCTTAGCTAGGTTCCATATATCTACAATTCCCTACCTTGACCATCAGGAAGGACCAGAAATTTCCCTGGAATAGCAATGGTCACTAGCACAGGAAAAACATATCTTGATTCACCTGCCCTGGTAGAGATCATCTATTTAACATGGGAGTGAGTCCTGGGGCAGAGGTTTCCTGGTCTGTGTTTGGAGTGTGAGTACCTCAAAGACTCCTTACTTGTATAGCTAGACATGTCTTGCTTTATACTCAGGCCCCATTTTCTACATACTCCTCCAGCTCTACCACTCTACCAATAATCTCCTATTTCCTCCTCTTTTGCACTAATCTCAGAGGAAGAGGTACTACTACTCCTTACAAATGACAATACACATTACCTGTTTCATTGTCCCTGAAAATTGCTACTTGGAGCATCTCCTCTCCCTAATGTTTAGCCACTCCTTATCCATTGTTGTTGCTCAGTTGTTTTTCAGTCATGTCTAACTCTTTGTGATCCCATTTGGGTTGTTTTTTTTAGGCAAAGCTACTGGAGTGGTTTTCCATTTCCTTCCCCAGTTCACTTTACAGATGAGAAAACTGAGGCAAACAGGGCTTGAACTCAGATTTGAACTCGAGAAGATGAATCTTGCTGAATCTGAGTCTGGCACTCTATCCACTATACTGTCTGGCTGCCCCTGCCACTGCTCCACTCCCAACTTATCCATTGGCTTTATTAATATTACTTATAAAGTAACCATCATCTTAAAGTTCATTTGCACCACAAGACTGTCCTCATGGGTGGAGACTGATTATTCAATTGTCCCTGCTTATGTGAGAGCAGAGTTGGAGGGCTTGAGATCTCGGTCTTCGGTCTTCTAGACTTGAGAAAAGACTTATTATTCTGGATTCTTCATAAACATGCCCAGATGTCCCCATACTTAAAAAAAAAAAACTTTCATTTGAATCCATCAGACTTTCTTATTATATCTTCCTCCTTTCAAAGCCAAACTTGTAGAAAAAGCTGTCTATACTCATTGCCTCTTTCTTTTCCTTTGACTCTTACTTAAAAACAAAAACAAAACCTTTCATTTGAATCCATCAGACTTTCTTATTATATCTTCCTCCCTTTCAAAGCCTAATTTGTAGAAAAAGCTGTCTATACTCATTGCCTCTTTCTTTACAAAACTAATTTCTGACTTCATCATTCACCTGAAACTACTCTCTCTAGAGTTAATGAATTGCAAACTCTGATGGCTTTCTCTTAGTTCTTATCCATCTTGACCTCTCTGAAACATTTGAATTTTTAAAATGATCTTGTATGATCTTGACAGGGCAATTAGGTTCTGCAGTGGATCAGGCCTGGAGTCTGAAAGACTTGAATTCAAATTTGGCTTGAGACATGTAGCAGCTGTGTGACTCTGGGCAAGTCACTTAACCTCTGTGTGCCTCAGTTTCCTCAGCTGTAAAATGGGGCTAATAATAGCACCTTCCTCAAAAGAGTTGTGAGGATCAAATGAAATAATCATTGTAAAGAAATCAGTACAGTGCATGGCACATAGTGACTGCTATATGAGTGTTAATTATCATTATTATTATTAACATATGCATTCGAGTAATTTAACAACCGACTCTTTGGAGGGAAAATGTATGCACAATACACTTTATTACTTCTCCACCATTTTCTTAAGTAATAATAACATAAGTCTAGACAATCAGCAAAATGACTAATCAAGCCCTGATTTGTAGCATTTCTGAGGTATAAAGGCTCACACTAATAACAATCATCAGTTTGAGCTGGCTTTCTGCATGAAAATCTCTTTTAAAAAGCTTTAAAAGCTGAGTCTTGGGCAGCTAGGTGGCACAGTGGATAAAGCACCAGTCCTAGATTCAGGAGGATCTGAGGTCAAGTCCAGCTTTAGACACTTGACACTTACTAGCTGTGTGATCCTGGGCAAGTCACTTAACCCTCATTACACCCCCCCCAAAAAAAACCCCAACAAAACAAAAAAATGAGTCTTGCTCTCCAGAGTCAAATGTTATTTTGTAATGAACAAGCAACAGGATCTTATATTCTCTGCGTCTTCCAGTTGTGTGCCTGCTATAGGGATTTTTTTTTTTTTTGCAAAAGCCTGCCTTTCTTCTCACATTTTCATCAAGGATATCCCCAAGCTGTATGTAGATTAGTCTAATTTTTTTGGACTGGACCTATGAATTTGTTAGTATAGTAGCCCCTAAAGCTGAGAAAGTCCCATTACCAATGGAGATCAGAGACAGTCTGCAACAGTCTTAAAAGAATTGCCTGAGACACTGAGAGATGATTGGTTCTTGCCTAGGGTCACACATCCAGAATGTGATAATAGTTGGAGTTGAACTCAGGTCTTCCTAACTCCACCCAAGGCTGGTGCTCTCTCTCTATTCTTCGATGATGCCTCTTTATATAATAAAGATGAGAAAGTATATCCTCCACAAAGTCTTGCTTTTGCCACCAAGGAATGAAATGGAGGTGACCCTGGGTTCTTCAACACTGGTCAGTTGAATGCAAACCTGGGCAAGCTCCTACCATGTAAGAAAGTTCTCAAATATGCTCCTGAAAATAGGCTATGTCAGTTTTCAGAAGATCATCCTACCTGGCCATGGCAACCCATAAAACAGGGAAAAAATAGAAAATGGTCCTCTGTCTTCTGCTGCCCCCTCCTGTTTCTGCAGCGAAAGTGACAATGTAGAAGAGAAACAGGAGTCTCAGTTTTTAGACCACCTACCAACATCAACTTAGTTGTTGGTACTTTAAACATAAGATTCTTGTTTGGTGACCCAATCAGTGGACATTTTGTTGGTAGATCTGAATCTTAACAATTCTTATGTTTCTTTTTATACATATTTTCAGGCTATGGAAGGAGGGCTCACAAGTTCTTTTTCAGAGAGGTAAATAAAGGAGTTGCTTAAGTTGATTTTATCTTGTATCCAAAGGCAACAAGAAACATTTCATGGGACATTAGGGTCATCTTGATGCTCATAATAAATGTTTGCAAATTATTTGGATGAACTGTAATAAAGTTGCACAGGAAATCTATTTGGATTGGTTGAAGGATTTGATTATGCCCTGTGGGATAAAACCATACACCTCAGTAGAATTAAAGATTTAAGGATATTCGCTTAGTGATTGAAGCCTTTTCATTGGAAGTTGAGGATTGGCAAGTGAGTGCCTTTGCCTCTGCCTGTGAACTATGGAGGATCAGAGGATTTGGATTTTCATCAGTATCCCAACATCATCCCCAGGACAGCAGTGCCAGGAGGCAAGGTCTTCATCAAGAGCCAAAGATTACATGGATGTGATAAGCAAAGGCAGATTCAAAGATTTACCTTGAAGCCTAGCATAGAAGCTATACCATATTTATACTTACATGAGTACTCAACAAAGAGGTTTTCAAAGACATTTAAATTGATAAAGGACTTCTCACACTTAGTCTAATGCCCATAATTAATAGATTGATTCAAGGGGCATCCAAGACCTGTTCAAACCTAGGGTTCAATTAACATGTATTCCCATCTGGTTAAAATCCTGGTATTCAACATTTTGTCATTTCTTTTTAGTGGTTATGGCCAGTATTTGGATTGATCCTACCCTTACAATTATATTTCGACAGTAAATGACTGATTCTTTATACAGGAATCATTTCTGAAGCAGCTATCTATATACAGACAAACCACTAATGTTAAGGCAAAGGCTAAAATAAAAACCAAGTTAGAATTAACAATAAAAATGAGAAGTTACAGTGTGCAAGTGAGGCAACTCTAGCAATTTAAATAAACTATCTTATACTTTCATTAGTATTAATCACAAAAAAAGAGGAGACCAAAAGAACTACATAAAACACTTAGTCTGTTTACCTAATGGAGAAACATGGCAGCCAAGGGCAACATTGATTTAAAATATAGATTCATTTAAAAAATATTACAGGGGAACATGCTTCCTTCAAGGCAGATTAGCAGCAGATTGCTGAGGCAGAATATAACACCCTGACATACTCTGCGTTTTTTTTTTTCCTTGAAATGATTGTGATTTAAAGACAAAAAGCTCAATAAAAGGTATTTTTTAAATCTTATGAAGGAAGATGGTGGAAAACTATGAGCACTATTGCTGATAAAACATTGAGAATCAGACTTTTTTGTTGAGAAAAAGAGGCTATTTGCTGTGAGCTCCTTTTTTTCTCCTACTAAATGTCTCAAAATCCCTTGATATTATTTCCCATTCTCTTGTCCATTACCCAATGCTTTGATGGAAGAGTAGATCCTCTTTCCAAGTTTAATGCCTTTACTTGTTTGTACCTTTGATCTTACCCCCTTTGTCTCCTCTGACAGATTAACTCCACATTCACAATCACTATCTCTACCTTCATTATCATTTCCCCTCTCGTTTTCTCTTTCTCTCCTTCTCCCATAATTCCTCCTGATTTACTAG
Organism: Dromiciops gliroides; assembly: GCF_019393635.1. NCBI lineage: Eukaryota > Metazoa > Chordata > Mammalia > Microbiotheria > Microbiotheriidae > Dromiciops > Dromiciops gliroides. The sequence goes on along the minus strand of NC_057861.1, from coordinate 544,842,398 downwards.
TAGCTCATTGCCTTCAACCATACCCAAGTTCTCCTTATCTTTAAAAGACTCTCATTTGACCCTACCAAGCCTCAAGCTTTCTTTCTTCACTTTCTCTGCCAAACTCTTATAAAAAGCTATCAACCAGGGCAGCTAGGCAGCATAGTGGATAAAGCACTGGCCCTGGATTCAAGAGATCAGGGATCTTATAATTACCAAAAGAAGGTAGATCAAGGAGACATCAGTAATTACTAATCTGTAAGACTACCTACTCATTTCTGCAAAAATTACTTGCATATACACTGAGGGGATCTTTGATGAAGGATCAAGAAGGGAATAGGTTGACTTTTGCAAATGATATTCTATAGGCAATAACATCTTTACAATCATACGAATGATCAAAGAAATATAGAGTACAAAAATCCCACTGTGCTTATTGCTTGTTGATTATACATACATGTATGTGTGTATGTATATGTATGTATAAACATAACAATAGCCTTTCAGTTGGTAGAGTAAGTACCTTAAAGGTTTTCCTACAGCCAGATGTCTCCCAAATATATATCAAAATAGTACAAGATTCCTTGAAAGAAGCAATAATAGAGATAATTGGTTTTTTTGTTTTGTTTTTTGGGGGTGAGGCAATTGGGGTTAAGTGACTTGACCAGGGCCAGTGCTCTATCCACTGCGCCACCTAGCTGCCCCGAGATAATTGTTTTTCAGTCCTCTGGTTATTAATATCAAGTGAGGAATAAAACAGGAAGGAAGATGTATGCTCCCTAATGGTGTCTGCCACTGCCATGGAAAATATCCGGTGCAGAATCTAAATGGTAGAAGGATTCCCTCTAGGTGGTGAAGCTTCATAAGATCATAAATTGTAAGTGGCCTTAGAGACCGTCTAGAGAAGAACCACAAAGTAGAGAGACTGACCCAGGGCACATAGGTAGTAAACAACAGAGTTGGTAATTGAACCCAGATCCTATGACTCCAAATGTAGTACTCTTTAAAAGCACTGTCTCACAATGCTTCAGATGTTCCAGGTGCTCCTGTATGTGGCTGCCATTGTTCTAGTTGCATCATGACCTAGAACACTACAGACTATCCAAAACATGATTCATAATCATTCAAAAGAGTTTGACCAAAATATACTCAGCAGAAAAACCGATCAAATAAAGAATGTCTACTTCTAGTCTATGGTATTTAGCTGGATGAACAGTCCACAGAACTGGGTCATCAGGACATATGTTTTAGTTAAACATTATGGATATACAAAGAGCTGGGCAACTTTGATTATATTATTTTGATAGAGTGTAAAAAGTGACCTTAGGCTTGGGGTACTCTGGGTGCATTGATACTCTATTAAGTTCAAGGAGCAGAAATGAAATAATAGAATCAAGTGAAAGACAAGAACAATGAAAAAACAATGTATCAAAATGTCTGGGATATAGCTATAGTCATCTTCAAAGAAAACATTATAGCCCTAAAAACACACAGTAACACAATATAAAAGGAGGGAATTCATGAACTGAACATAAAGTTCAAAAATTAGAAACCCAACAGATAAACAAACACTAAAAAAAACAACAAAGAGATATTGAAAATTAAAGAACTAGATCAATTGGAAACTAAATAGACTATAGATATGATAAACAAAAATAAAAGCTGTTACTTTTTAAAAGACTAACAAAAACTTATAAATCTTTAGGCAACTTAACTAAAAAGAGGGCATAAATTCATTTCAAGAAAATAGCAAATGAACAAGATGAAATGAACAAAACTATCAATAAAACCAGAAGTGAAACCAATTATTGGGACCTACTACATAGCTTATCTTTTTCTTTTGTATTCTCAGTTCTAAGCTAACAAAACTGAGAACACACACAAAAATTGAGCATTACCACAAAAAATAGAAATACTTCTGGATATTTTCTATCTTACTTGGAGAATTTTTTCCTCAAAGTGGAAGAATTTTTTCTTCAAACTTGCCATGTTGTCTTAGAATAAAGAAAGATTCATTAGACTTATAAAAACAGATCTACAAACAATGCTCCTGCCTGATGACACAGGGTCCTTGGCCACCTTTTCCAGGACTAGTTGCACCTTTACTCATACTCCCTTGACTCACTGGTGGGACCTTGGAATGCCCCTACTCCTCAGTGCCATTTCCAGTCTCTTTACCACCACATTCAGTAACTTCTCCCGCTTTGAGATTCTTTCAATTCATATTTATCACTCATTTAAGATTATGGTAGCTATTATTTGCCACCCTCCAGGACACCCTATTTCCTTCTTCTTCAGAGGTAGCTATGCTGGATAAAATGCTGGCTCTAGAGTCAGAAAGACCTGAATTCAAATCTGGTCTCAGGCACTTATTATCTTTGTGATCCCAGGCAAGTCACTTAACCCTCTGTTTGCTTTAATGTCCTCAACTTTAAAATCAGGATAATAACAGCATCTACCTTCCAGGGTTGTTGTGAAGATCAAATGAGATAATAGCTGTGAAGTGCTGAGCACAGTGTCTGGCACATAATAGGCTCTATGGAAATGCTTATTCCTGCCCTCCCTCCCATATTATTAGATATGAACAAGTTTAGTACCTGGCTCACAGACTTTCTCTTCACTCTAATTCTTTCCTTTATTCTAGGAAATAGAATGAACTCTGAAATTCCTTTATCCTAATCTTCCATCTTTCACTCTGCCTTAAGACCCCTAACCCTGTTCTTTGTCCTTATCATGACCTCCAATCCTTCTGCCTCTCATTTCTTTCTAAGGCTGTCAAAACTGCAATGGTTATACTTTCCTCACTTCTCTATCAGAAAGATGCATTTGGGAACCAGTTGAACTCTACACTTAAGTCATTTGCCTCCTCATCTTGCCAATAATGCTACTATTTCTCCTTTCACCCTTGTCTCATATGAAGAAATGGTCTTCTCTTTTCCAAGGCCATTCCTTTTACATGCAGTCATGATGCCATTTTATCCTATCTTCTCTAATAGATTGCTTGCCCCCTCTATCATACCCGCTCTCTCAATAATCTTCAGTTTGTCCCAGTTTACTGGCTCCTTCCTTGCTGTCTACAAGAACCTCCATTTCTCCCCTATCCTTAAAAAATCATCACTTGATCCATCCATCCCTGCTAGTTATCATCCTATAATCTCTCCTTTCATGGATAAACTCCTTCAGAAAGATACCTACAATCAGTGCCTCTGATTCCTTTCCTTCTTACTCTTTTCCTAATTCTTTGAATCTTGTCATTAAACTGAGACTGCTCTCTTCAAAGCTACCAAATCATTTCTCAATTGCCAAATCTAATAGCCTTTTCTTCATTCTCATCCTTTTTTCATACTTCAATCTGTATTCAGATACTATCAGTTCTTTCTCTGTAAATGGTTTGCATTTTTCATAAGTCCTTCTGATAACATCCTGCTCATCATTTCTTTCACAATTACTATTGCTAACTGTATTACCCTCCATCCTATTCCCTCCCCTTGCTATTTACTCTAAATTTCTATCTTCTTTCACTCTATCCTTCTTAATGCCTAGCCTTTTACATTGCCAATCACCCTTTTCAGCTGGTTACTTGTTCCTCTCTAGGTCTTCATGCCAACGCTCTGTCCAATGCACTTGGTGATCTCATCAATTCCTGTGGATTCAACAATCATTTCTATGCACATGATTCATAGATCTATTTATCCAGTGGTAATCTCTTTCTCCTGATCTCCACTCACATCTCCTACTGCTTAATGGACATTCAGAATTGGATCACCCATAGATATATTTAATCTTTGTCCAAAACTGAACTCATTATCTTCCTACCCCCCACCCCCAAAACTCCCTTTTTCCTAACTTTTCTATTACAGTTGTGGATAACACCATCCTCCCAGTTACCCAAGCTTACAAGCTAGGTTTCATCCTTAACTTCCCGCTCTTTTTCACCATCCATGTCCCATCTGTTGACAAGTTCTGTCATTTCTACCTTTGAAACATCTCTTGTATACCCTCCCTTCTTTCCTCTGACACTGCCATCACCATGCTATAGGCTTTTATGACCTCATACCTGTACTATTACCATAACTTTTGGGGCAGTCTCCCTGCCTCAAATCTTTCTTCCACTTATCTGCCTAAGTGATTTTCCTAAAGCACAGATCCACTAAGTAAACATCGGTGTATCCCTGCTACTTTTAGGATCAATTATAAAATCCTCTTTTTAGCTTTTAAATCTGTTCACAACCGTAATACCTTCCCAGTATCCTTATACTTTACTCCTCTTTACAATCCAGTAACACTGGTCTCCTTTTCGTGACTTGCACAAGATACTCTGTCTCCCAACTCTGTGTCTTTTTTTTTTTTTTTTTACACGGGGCAATGGGGGTTAAGTGACTTGCCCAGGGTCACACAGCTGGTAAGTGTCAAGTGTCTGAGGCCGGATTTGAACTCAGGTACTCCTGAATCCAGGGCCGGTGCTTTATCCACTGCGCCACCTAGCCGCCCCCAACTCTGTGTCTTTTTACTCACGGATAGTCTCCCATGTCTAGAATGCTCTCACTCTCCTCTTCTCTGCCTTTTGGAATACCCTTGGCTTCCTTCAAGTCCCAGTTCAAATCCCACCTTCTACAAGAAGATTTTTCTGGTCTTCCTTAATCTTAGTGAATTCCCTTTGAGATGATTTCTAATTTACCCTAAATATATCTTAATTATACGTAGTTGTTTACCTATTGCTAATTATAGGGACACTAATTAATGACTCAGCTTTGTTTAATTTTTGGAAGATTTCTTTAACTTTATTTGGCCAGGGATAGCTGTTATCCTGGAGACAGTGAGGATCATCTCAAACCCACTTACAGGAATGAGGCAAGAATAGATTATTCCTTTACATCTTCCCACTATTGAAGACTTCCAGTGCCACCAATTTGCATTTGGAGGATGAAATGTACAATTTTATTCTTGGTCCTCATGCCCTCCAAGGTCCTGGTGGTAATCATTATGAAGATCTCTACTAGTTAATAAAAAACGCTAGAGCTACCTGTATTCCAGAGGCTATATCACAGTTGCCAAAGGGAAGTTTACTTTCTTAATCAAAAATATGTGAATCACCTTATCACACTGGGTAAAGTTGCTTAACCTCTCTGTGTATCAGATGCTCCTCATCTATAAAAACGAGAGGGTTGGACTTTATGGCCTCTAGGGTTGCTGCTAGATTGAAATCCTATGATCTAGTCACTACTTTGATTCTTGATGTAATTTAATTCAATACACATTTATTAATTACCTATTATTGGAGCATACAAATATTTTAAAAAAATGACAGCCTTTCAAGGAGTTCACAGCTTAGTATGGGTATGAGATAATATAAATGAGCTAATATAAAATAGATTAGAAAATAATTTGTTTCTTTGCTTTTTCTTTTTGGCAGGGCAATGAGGGTTAAGTGACTTGCCCAGGGTAACACAGCTAGTAAGTGTCAAGTGTCTGAGGCTGGATTTGAACTCAGGTCCTCCTGAATCCAAGGCTAGTGTTTAACCACTGCACCAACTAGCTGCCCTAGAAAATGATTAAATACATAGGAGAGATCGAAAGGTGTGGCCTAAGAAATTCAAGGGAGAAGAGAAAGAAAGATAATTTTTAGTGGGGAATGAATGAATCATAGAGTAGATAGCAATTATATTGGTGCCCAAGGTGCAGAAGTAGGGAACCAAGAAAACACTAGACAAAATAGATGAATCAAGTGAATAGCCCAGCTTTGGTTGGAGTATAGAGTGCATATAATTTACATTTTGATAGTATTTTAAGGTTTAAAAAGTACTTTTTTCTTTACAATTGTGAGGTAGATTAGAGTGTAATTTTATAGATGAGCAAAATGAACTCAGAGAGATTAAATTATTAATATGAGTATCAGAGCCAGAATTTGAATGCAGGTCTTGTGGTAGCCAGTTGAAAGTTATTTGCATTACACCATATTGTTATTATATTTCTTTTTTAAAGGAAAGGATTAATAGACATTCAGATACTTTCCAGCTGTGTGGTCTTGGGCAAGTCACTACTGTTTGCCTGAGTTTCCTTACCTGTAAAATGAGGATAACAATAGTATCTCCCTCACAGAATTATTGTAAGGGCCAAATGACATCATATTTGAAAAAGCACAGTGCCTGGCACATAGTAAACACAATATAAATGCTAACTAATATTGTTATTGCTATTATTATTATTATATTCCTTCTAACCAAAATGGCCTTCCCTACCTCCCATCTCCTGCCTCCATACATCTACATAGGCCTTTCTCCATAACACGACTTCACTCCTTCTCCATCTCCAACTCTCAGAATCCTTATCTTCCTTCAAGGTTTAACTCATATGTCATCTCTTCCATGAAGCCTTTTATGACCCACCTCTCGAACTTCCCTGCCCAGGTGTCAGTGTTCTCTGTTTCTCAAATATTCCTAGTATTCTTGGAGTTTTCCTTTACCTCATTCATTCCCTATCATTTATTATACTTATCTGTGCAGAAGGGTGCATAGTATTATGAGAATTTTTTATTTTCTTTTATTAATTTTTATTTTTCAGGTTCAGGGCTATTTCTTTCATTTCTTTCTTTTATTCAAGCTTTTTATACAAAATGACTAATATAGTAATGTTATACATAATTGCACATCTATAACCTATATTTGATTACTTACCACCTCAAGGAGGGGGCAGGGGATGGAGGAGAGATAAAAATTGGAACTCAAAACTATAAATAAAAATGTTTATTACTTTAAAAAATTAATAAGGTGATGATATACAGCCTTGTCATACTCCTTTTCCAATATCAGATCAGTCAGTGTTCCATGTTCAGTTCTAATTGTTGCTCTTGACTAGAAGACAAGTCCCTCAGGAGACAAGTAAGATGATCTGGTCCTCCCATCTTTTTGAGGGCTTGCTACATTGTGTTGTGATTCTCACAATCAAAAGGCTTTAGTGGGGGCAGCTAGGTGGCGAAGTGGATAAAGCACCGGCCCTCGATTCAGGAGTATGTGAGTTCAAATCCAGCCTCAGACACTTGATACTTACTAGCTGTGTGACCCTGGGCAAGTCACTTAACCCTCATTGCCCTGTGGGGGGAAAAAAAGGCTTTAGTGTAGTCAATGAAGCAGATGTTTTTATTTTTCTGGAACACCCTTGCTTTCTCCACAATCTAGAGATCACTAGATCTAGATTTCTAGATGGAACCTTTAAGATCCCTTCCATCTCTAAATCCTATGATTAAGAACAGCCTCATTGGTTTCCTTAGCATATATGTGTTGAGGGCAGTGACCTAACTTCATTTTTTTCCTCTTCCTATAAACTATGTCCAACCCAGTGTTTTTCTCCTGTAATCACTTCACAACTATTTGAATTGAATTGGAAATTTGAGAACAGGAAACTAGGCTTGAGAAGGACACAGACTGGAAAGCTGAAGAGTTATTATTATTATTATTAGCAGAATTTGGGGTAGGGAGGAAACAAGAGGAAGCTCTTCATTCTCCATTATTGACTTCTTTTTCACCCAGGGGTGATTTGAAGTTCTTGTTTTTCCGAACTCCCAACAAGCCCCAGGTAGAATACAAAACTCATTGAGGTCAGGGGCTGCTTTCCCTTTGATTTTGCATCCCCAGATCACCAGTGGGCTCCTCACCGATCCCAATACTGTAGTGAGACATGCAAAAACTACTTGTACTGGACGGATTGGGTTTCATCGGCTAGGAGAGAAGATTGGAAACAGACTAGCGGGCACCACCCATGTGCATCAAGCGCGACCGCGCCACTTTTGGTCACGTGACTCGCTGAGCAGCGGTTGGGAGGTGTTGCTTGTCTGGGCGTCTTGCGCATGCTCACTTCTTGCCCCTAATTTTGCTTCAAGGGTGAGGAGGCTGTGGGAAGCTGGGGGTTTTCCCTGGGAGCTGAGAGGCCCAAGGTTGGGACGGGAAGACTACAGCCTTCACCACACTGCCATCAGGGAGTGGCCAGGTGATGCCGACCCTACCCGTACCATCTTCCCCCCCCCCCACTTGCCCCACACTTCTTTCCAGCCCCAGGCCCACACATTTTCCCATATTTTAAAATTTTAATTTAATTTAAATTTTGGAATTAACAAGTATTTTAAATGTCCTTCCTTCCCCACCCCCTCTTCGATTCAGCAACAACACCAAAAATCCCCTTTTAACGAATGTGTATAGTCAAGGTAAGCAAATTCATGCAACTGGCCCAGATCAAAATATATGGGTTATTCTGCATGGGTCCCTCAACTCCCTGTCAGGAGGCAGGTAGCATACTTCATTTTGGATTTTCTTCAGTCCATGGTTTGCCCTTGTATCGGAGTCCTCAAGGCTTTCAAAGTTTTACTCTATAAGGTTATTGTATAATTTACTTTTCTGCTTCTACTCACTTCACTGGGCATCAGTTCATATAGGTCTTTCATGTTTTCTTTGAAATGGTCCACTTCATCTTTTGTCATTTTTGTATGATAGAATAATATTCCATTGTACACATATACCATAATTTAGTCATTCTCCAATAGATTCCTCCTTCCCCTTTAGTCTTTAGTTTTCTGCTATTACAAAAGGAGCCCTTATAATTTTTTTTTTTTTGCACATATGGAGCCTTTTCCTCGTGGAATTTTTTAAAAATCCCATTCAGGGTGTGAGCCTACCAGTGGTATAGCTGGATCAAAGGGTGTATGCAGTTTAGTGACATTTTTCTTCTTGATTCTTTCCCAGATTAATTTTACCAATTCACAGCTTCACTAACAGGATCAGTATGCCTATTTTCCTACAGTCCCACCAACATTTTAAATTTTCCTTTTGTGTCAGCCATGCCAATCTGATGGATTTAAGGTGAAATATTAAGAGTTACTTTAAAACATTTTTTCTAATTATTAATGATTTAGAGCATTTTTCATGCAATGTTGATAACTTGAATTTCTTCTTTTAAAATTTTTAAAATTTTATTTTGTGGGGCAATGAGGGTTAAGTGACTTGGCTGGGGTGACACAGTTAGTGTCAGGTGTCTGAGGCTGGATTTGAACTCAGGTCCTCCTGATTCCAGGGCCAATGTTTTATCCACTGCTGCCACCTAGCTGCCCCCTTCTTCTTTTTAATAATAAACATTTTTATTTAAAGTTCTGAGTTCCAAATTCTATTCCTCTCTTCTACCCTCCAGTCCCCCCTCCCTGAGTTGGTAACCAATTAGATATAGATTATACACATGCAATTATGTAAAACATTTCCATGTTATTCATTTTGTATAGGAAGACTCAAAAGAAAAAAATGAAAGAAAGTAAAAATAGCATGCTTTAGTCTGTGTTCAATCAGTATCAGTTCTTTCTCTGGAGGTAGATAGTATGCTTCATCATTAGTCCTTTGGGATTGTCTTGGATCATTGTATTGCAGAGAATAGCTAAGTCATTCACAGTTCTTGATAGAGCAATATTTCTCTTATTGTGTACAACATTCTCCTTGTTCTTTTCACTTCGCTATGCATCAGTTCATGTAAGTCTTTCCAGGCTTTTCTGAAATCATCCTGCTTGTCATTTCTTTTTTCTCCCCCATTTTCTTTTTCCAATTACATGTAAAGACAGTTTTCAAGATTAATTTTTGTAAGATTTTGAGTTCCAAGAGTTGCCTCCTTCATTCAACGTCTTATCTTTGTTGGGAGAGCTGAGATCCTAATTATTGGTAAACTCAGGCTTTATGAATGAATGCTTGGAACCTTGTGCCTTAGTCTACCATAATTTTAATTGTTATACCCTCATTTTTATGACATTATTTATGACATTTCAACCTATTAAGGGGCTTGTTTTCCCCAGTATCTTTGGTTGGCTCATGATGTGTAGTTATGTAGATATAACTTGGGTCTTGGGACATGGACTTTTTTTTTTGATAGTCACACCTCAAGTGGGAGCATGATTTCTTCTTCTGAGATATTTAATTATTCTATTTCCTCTCCTTTTAATCTGGGCAATTTATATATTTGCAAATATTCATCCATTTAATTTTATTTATCAACTTTATTGACATATATTTGGTTGTTGTTGTTGTTGGATTTTGGGGGGCGGGGCAGTGAGGGGTAAGTAACTTGCCCAGGGTCACACAGCTAGTAAGTGTCAAGTGTCTGAGGCCGGATTTGAACTCAGGTCCTCCCGAATCCAGGGCTGATGCTTTATCCACTACACCACCTAGCTGCCTCTATTGACATATATTTGGGCAAACTTATGTTATGGGCCCAGAGCACCCCAGAAGTTTCTTGTAAGCATCATAATAGAGTTTTGTTTTCTTTATCCAGTCCATCACTTTTTTCATTTTATTGGATTGTTTAATCAATTAACATTTAAGATTGTATAGTTAGGCTTATATTTTTCACCATGTCTAATTTTTTTCAAGTTATGCTCTTCTGTTGTAAGTATAGTATTATATTCTTTCAGGGTTTTGTTGTTTGCCTACATGTAGGATCCTTGGATTGGCTATTGCAGCAGTGCTCCTAGTGGTGTAAGATGAAGGAGTTGTACTGAGCTAGTTCAGGGTATACATCATTTCATGTTTTAAAAAAAATTTTTTTTTAACATTTTATTGAATTGTGGGTGTCTTCAACCATGGAGTCAGCTACAATTTCTGTTTTGGAGAGGTTTGAGAGGTCATGAGAATCAGAAAAAAAAGGTCTAGTCCTCCATCTTGTTGATCACTTCAAAATGTGCTGTGTTTTCTGGTGATGTGGATTCTCTTACTCAGTGCTTTTTCATATTCAGAAGTTTTGGCTAATGGATTTATATTATTTCCTTCTTTATGGTATTCAGGTTTTTGATTTGTCATGTTCTGGAAGACCTATAATTAAATATTTCTGTGTATTCTATCTTCATGGGCATTTATTTTGACTTATGTAGAATTTGTTATTTGTTAATTTGTTATTTGTTATTTTTGTAATATCTCTCTTTATATCTACATCATGTATCTATTTTGACTGTATCTTGGTAAATGGTGTAAGATATTGGTCTATGCCCAATTTCTGCCAGACTGCTTTCCAGCTTTCCCAGCAATTTTTGCCAAATAATAAATTCTTATCCCCTGTGAGGAAATGGGGGGTTGTCTCCTCTCAATAAGGATTAATTCAAAAGCTAATTTAGACTAGTCTGGGAGAGTGTATTCACAGATGAGGGCTAAATCAAGATAGAAAAATTTTTCCCATGGGAAAAGTCAAGCAGAGGGGTGGGGATACTTGGTCGACTAGCTAGTTTTCACCCTGTAGATTGTAACCCTTGAAAAAGGGAGGGGCCATTTCTCATTAGGGATTAGGGGATAAAAGGGGCCTTCAAGGCTCCATTTTTGGTCACCCACCAGCTGTACACTGGGTGGCCCATTCTCAAGAGAATGACAATAAATCCACCTTTGACATGTCATTGCCACTGAGGAGTCATGTTCCTCACATCCTCCAAATAAAAGTGTTTATACTTGTCAAATACAAGGTTACTGTAGTCATTTGCTGCTGTCAATTGTATGTCTACTCAGTTCCACTGGTCTACCTGTTTCTTAGCCAGTATCAGATAGTTCTGATAATTACTGCCTTATAATATAGTTTAAGATCTGTTACTACTAAGCCTCCTTCCTTTATATTTTTTCATCAGTTCCTTTGATATTTGATCCTTTTGTTCTTCCAAATGAATTTTGTTATTTTTTCTAACTCAGTAAAATATATTTTTTAGTAATTTAATTAGTAAGGCATTGAATATGTGAATTAATTTAAGTAAAATTGCCATTTTTATTATATTGGTTCTGCCCATCTACGAACAATTAATATTTCTCCAATTATTTAAATCTGATTTTATTTCTATAAAAAGTTAAATTTTTTTTTTGTTTATATAGTTCCTTTTGGCAGGTATATTCCCAGGTATTTTATACTGTCTAAAGTTATTTTAAATGGGGTTTCTCTTATTAACTCTTCTTGCAGGGTTTTGTTAGTGATATGTAGGAATGCTGATGATTTATGTGGGTTTATTTTCTATCCTGTTAACTTTGCTAAAATTACTAATTGTTTTAACTAATTTTTTTTTGTGGTTGAGCTTCCAAGTATATCATTTATCATCTGCAAAAAGAGATAGTTTTATTAACTCATTGTCCATTCTGATTCCTTGTTTTTTTCTTCTTTTTTGCCATTGCTAGGATTTTCTTTGGGGGGGGGGTCCGGGAAATGAGGGTTAAGTGACTTGCCCAGGGTCACACAGCTAGTAAGTGTCAAGTGTCTGAGACCAGATTTGAACTCAGGTACTCCCAAATCTAAGGTTGGTGCTTTATCCACTGCGGCACCTAGCTGCCTTTTTTTTAATTTTTATTTTTTAATTGTTTTTTAATAGTATAGTATAACATTTTATATGCACTGGAAAACCAAAAAAGTTATGACTCACTTAAAGATATCTTTATTATAGTCGTCTGGAATTGAACCTGTATGCCCATATACAATGATATCAATGATCCCCAAAATAAATTAAATAACAGCTCTATTAGAAATATGTATCTAACATTTGGGGGAAAAAATTAAAACAGCATCACTATTATAGTAGACAATTTATCTTAACAAACCATATATGAGTAATATGGAAATATGTTTAGCATGATTGCAAATGTATAACCTATATGATTTGTCTGCCATCTTGCAGAGGAGGGAGAAAAATTTGGAACTCAAAATCTTACCTAATACTTTTGCCCACAAAATACACATGTACAAATGCATGCAAAAAAACTTAAAGAATAATGAATTACAAATACATGACAAAAAATTCAACTTTACAAGTCATCAAATATGAAATTTTTATTTTTGGAATGTGGGGATGGATATCTCTCAGCTTGCCCCAAAATGCAGGGAGCTCCTAAAAATGTAGCAGAAGCACTTCTGCACACTGGTTTCAGTAGCCTAGTTTGTGCAGAGATGTTTCTACTAGATTGAGTGTGTTTTGGAAGTACTCTTCATTTGGTCGTGTTTTTGACAGCCTGTAGCTCTTCAACAGGTTCCCACTTTTGCTTAACAAGTTCTCAGCTTCAGTCGCCCAAGTATTTCCTAGTCCTCTCTGCTGGCGAAAGACTGCTTGCCACCTCCAAAGTTGAAATCATGATCATCTTGGAGGTCTTAAAACTAGTGAAGAAAAAGAAAGAACTTATTCCTTTGATCACATTTGTGGGTATTGCTGGATGTGGAGAAGCCTACATGTCCATGTATTCCCTTTCCAAACCTGAAGTTATTGTTGACAGATGGAACAATCCAGAACCATGGGATAATGTGAATCCTTCCGAGCCTCAAAAGCTTATTGCTAGGATTTTCAATGTAATATTGAATAATATTGGTGATAGTGGGCATCCTTATTTCAAACCTGATCTTAGTGGGAAAGCTTCTAGTTTATCCCCATATTACAAATAAATCTTTCTTGATGGTTTTAGGAAAATGGTTTTATTTTAATCAATTTAAGGAAAATCCATTTCTGCCTATAATTTCAAGTGTTTTTAATAGAAACGAGTTTTGTATTTTATCAAAAGCTTTTTCTGAATCTCTTGATTTAATGATATGATTTTTGTTACTTTTATTATTGATTAGGTTAGTTTTTTTATGTTAAACCATCTCTGCATTTATGGTATAAATCCATCTTGATCATAATCTTTGTGATATATTTTGTAATCTTTTAGCTAGCATTTTATTTAGGATTTTTGTATCTGTTAACCTGTAAATTAAGCAAACAATCAATATAGGAGAAATAAGGTCTTTAATTGGAGCAGAGGAACTATAGCTTGTGGTATTGCAAAGCAAGAAGCTAGGGATACCCAAAGATGGGAACCAGGACAGGGTTTTTATGGAGTAACAGAACAAAAGGGAACCAAAAGACTGTTCCAGAGTCATGTAGAACTACTTAATGTTTTTTGTTTTTTTAGTGAGGCAATTGGGATTAAGTGACTTGCCCAGAGTCACACAGCTAGTAAGTGTTGTGTCTGAGGCCGGATTTGAACTCAGGTACTCCTGACTCCAGGGCCGGTGCTTTAATCCACTGCACCACCTAGCTGCCCCTAGAACCTTAATGTAAATGAATCTTTGACAAAAGACACTATAGAACTGTTCCTGAGTTAAGTATAGACGCTACTTAACTCTAAATAGAAACTACTTAATGTAGGTGAACCCTTTTACATAATAACATAAAGTCCAAGGAGTAATGTGGGAAATCATTGGAAGGGGATAGTTTTCTTGGGGGAGATCCATATATCAATCAAGAGTCTGGAATTGACAAAGATTGGTTAGCCCCAGGCAATTCATTGGCCTGGGAATGGAGAGTAGTTGGGGATCAGTGAGTTCTTAGTAAATTTGTAGTTATCATATCCATATTAATTAATGAAATTAGCCTATAATTTTTCTTTCTCTATTTTTACTCTTCCTGCTTTAGGTATCAGTATCATATTGGTTTCATTAAAGGAGTTTGGTATGACCCCTTTTTTGCCTATTAGTCCAAATAATTCATTTAATATTGGAATTAGTTGGTCTTTAATTATTTGATAGAATTCACTTGTAAATCCATTTGGTCCTGGTGTTTTTTCCTTAAGAAGCTCATTTATGGCCTATTCAATTTCTTTTTCTAAAATAGGTCTTTTACAACCAAGATTAGAAAGAAAGCAGAAAGCTGGGAAATAATCTTTACAGCTGATGCCTACAAATTTACTGAGAACTGACTGATTCCCCACCCAGTTCCCCTACTCAGGCAGGTGAATTGCTTGGGGCTGACCGGTCCTTGTCTCTCTAAGCTCATCCTCTGCCAACATTCTCATCAGTTCTTCTCCGTTCTCATTCACTTGTTCTCTGTCATTACTGTCAACCACAAAAATCAGTCCTTGTGTGTTCTGGAAGTAATGGCGCCATAGGGGTCAGATCTTATCTTGGCCACCTACATCCCAGACCATGAAGCTAATGTTTTTGTATTCTACAGTTTCTACGTTGAAACCTATAGTGAGAATAGTAGTTACTACTTCACCCAGCTTCAGGTTTTACAAAATAGTTGTCTTTCCTGTGGCATCCAGACCAACCATTAGAATCCGCATTTCTTTTTTGCCAAACAGCCCCTTGAAGAGGTTAGCAAACATATTCCTCATGTTCCAAGTTTGATGTTTCTCGCTCCTGAGCCTGGGACTTCCTGTCTCCTCACCCGCCAGCAGCCGCCACTCCTTCTTTTTATAGATTCTCCAGGCGTTTGGTTTCACTCCCACCCATTTCCACATGTATAAAAATATTTCTAGCGGTTTCCTTTGTGGTGTCAAAGAATTGGAAATTGAGGGGATGCCCATCAATTGGGGAATGGCTGAACAAGTTATGGTATATGTAGTTGTGGTAAGCAATGATGAGCAGGCCAACTAATGATGAGTGAAGTGAACAGAACCAGGAGAACATTATACACAGTAACAGCAATATTGTGTGATGATCAGCTGTGGTAGACTTAGCTCTTCTCAGCAATACAGTGATCCAAGACAATTCCAAAGGACTCATGATGGAAAATGCTCTCCACATCCAGAAAAAGAATTGTAGAATCTGAATGCAGATTGAACCATACTATTTTTACTTTTGTTGTTGTTTTTTTCTTTTTTTGAGGTTTTTCCCTTTTGTTCTGATTCTTCTTTTACAACATGACTAATGTGGAAATATGCTTAATGTGATTGTACATATATTGCCTATATCAGATTGCTTGTTGGCTTCGGGAGGGAGGAGGGAAGGGCAGGAAGGAGAAAAATTTGGAACTCAAAATTTTATAAAAATTAAAAAAATTCTGTGTTGAGCACTCTATTTTCATAATTGAGTACACTAACTGTTGACTTAAATTCATTACTAATGTCGTATTTATTTATTTTTTCTTTTAAACCAGTTTCAGGGTACTTGGTATTGTTCCATGATCTCTTGGAGGCAGGGTAGTAGAAAGGACCCACAGGATTCTATCAAATATTAGGTAATGTGGATGTGAAATTTGCTTAGTATTTTGGTTTCTCTTTTTGGTTGTTCATGTTTTCCTTCTGATTTTTAGGATTTTCTTTCATGGTATATCTGTTGACCTAGATTGATGCTTATTTCTTGATACCCTTTTAAATGCATTTTTTCCATTTGTCAATCTCTGGTACTTCCCCTACTGGTATCCCTAAACCACTAAGGCTGTCTCAGCCTCTTTAGATGGGGAATATGTGGCAAACAATATCAAGTCCCTGCCATGAATAATCTTTGGGGTTTTAAGCTGGTCTCAGTTAGGTTTCCAATCCTTCTTCCCTTATACCTGGAGCATCATGCCTTGTAAACCCATTTTCAGTGTTTTTTCTTCCTCTTCCTGCTTTCTTCTATTCTTTCACATTGCTGGGCAGAGGCAGCATCTGCTGTTACTTGTGGAGTAGGAGAAGGGCAGGGATGTTTAGATAGAATCTCTACAATATTAGGATTCCCCAACTAGGACCAGGCCCTGACATAAGCCCTTTTCTTAGCTTCTGCTTGTTGTCTTGGAAACATGGAATTTGAGGAAGGGGTGGGGAGGGAGGACACTGAGTAAAGTCCTTTAAGTATTAATTTTCTGAGGATTAATTCATATATCCTGAGAGATGCTTTCCCTGCTTATATATATATTTCCTTACGCTGAGGATTTTGCTGAAACTACTCTATCTCTGGGTCATAAATCTTTGGAAAATTGAAGAAGTTTGCTGAGAGTAGCTAATCCACTACCTTACTGATCATGGTGACCTAACCTCCTAATTTTTAATGTTAATCTCAATAATATATTTTTTCTTTTTAAATGAAATTGATAGCATGTCCAATAATGTGAGGTACTCTTGTTTTGTACATGTTTTTAGAAGAGTCATACTTCTATTTCTCCACAGCATATTATGTTGGCTCTTAGCTTAATACAGTTATTGTTTGTCACATTAAGAAAAAAATATCTATTTTTGTTTTAAATGTTTTATTTAAAATCTTGATTATTAAATTTTTGTCAAAGACTTTTTTTAGTCTTTCAATATAATTATGGGTTTTGGGGTGGTTTAGTTACATGTAGTTGGGGAAGCTAGGTGGTGCAGTAGATAGAGCATTGGCCGTGAAGTTGGGAGGACCTTAATTCAAATATGACCTCAGATACTTACTGGTTGTGTGACCCTGGGCAAGTCACTTAACTCCAATTGCCTTAAAACATCTGGGGCCATCACCTGATATATATCTCTATATCTATATCTTGCCACTGATGATATATATACAGACACACACACATATATATGTGTGTTTGTATGTGTGTGTATATGTATATATATCTCTATCTCTATCATTTCTATCTCTATCTATCACTCTATCTATCTATCTATCTATAATCTTGCCACTGGACTATATGGCTATGGAGGAGAGAGTGAGGCTAGTGACTGCACAGCCCTCCCTCACTAAAATCTAGTTTACTGCAAGTTATGATATCACTCCTGATGTCATGGTTCTCATCAAGAATGAAGGACAAACAACAACAAATAACATGTAGTTAAAGTTTTCTTAAATATTGGATTTCTAAATCTCTTCCATTTGTTCCATGACTAATGATAAACTTCTCTTTTCAGGTAAAATAATGGGGAGATTTCATGATTTCACAATTCTTTTCTGGAAGAATTTCATTATGATGGTAAGTATAGACACATATGGGAAAATACTGGAGGAGCTAATGATTCAAAAAGAAAAAGAATTATGCATGATCATTCTCTTTTAAGTTTATCTCTTTTATTTTTGTTAATGTTGAGACTATGGGCAACTATTGGTTAGGGGCTAATACTAAGAGAACCGAGATTGAGTGTTTAACTTAGACATGGTTAACAAACTTGTCATTGGATAGTTATCCGGAAGTCTATTTAAATAGTTCTGGCCAGGGGAAAGAAGTAAGTCAGAAAATTGAGTGTAAGCACCCTCAAATCAAGATGAATACGAATTCCAAAGGTCTGTGGAAGTTAGACAAGCAGTGAATTAGACACCAATTAGGGAAGGAGATGGCAAAATAGATACAATTACCAGAGAAGTGGGAAGAAGTAGATCAAATGCTAGCTAGGCAGATAAGAATCACAAAAACACAGAATCTAAAGGGTAAGTAAGGCAAAGCAAATCGTCAAACTTTTGAGCAGAAAATTGAGAACTAAAGGAGGTATTGGCAGAAGAACAGATAGAAGGCACCAGCACCAAGAAGAGGTTTTTGGTACTCGAGGGAGTTCCATGCCCATAAGAGGAGCTCAATAAACATTTGTTGGATGATATACTGAGTAACAGACACAACCGTCTGCTTCAGCCAGAGTGCTTTTATATCCTGACTTAGGGCAGGAATTGGTCCCAGATTTGAATAGTATAGGACTTCAGATTGGAAGAAGATAAGTGGGAGCATCGACCTGGATTTGAACATAGTAGGGTGGGAAGAATGTATATTTTAACAGGTAAAAATCTTGCCACTTTTCATGTAAGGAGTACTAGGATGGTATGGGATGAAGTTGAAAGAAAAGAAACTTTTAATATAAGAGAACTGACTGGGTTCCTTGTACATGTACTCTTCATTGGTTTAATGCATTTTTTTTTTCTTTCAGAAGCGGCTTTGGTACCTCATAGTCACAGAGCTAGCTCTGGCATTGTTGTTTACTTCATTTCTTTTGATTTTTCGTTCTGTTTTCAATGAAAACAATATTAATTCTCATAATTACACTCTTCTACATATCAATAAACTCCCTAGAGGTTTTGAAAGTGACAACATGAAAAAAACATGGGAACTAGTCTATGTGCCTTCCACAAGTGATGCTGTGAAGACTGTCATTGATGACGTGCAAAAAAATTTGGGCACTTCTATGAGAGGTTAGAAATGATGGAAAGAAAGAGGTTTCCTATGAACTACATTGTTTTATTGATGACATTCTTTTCTTTTTCTCTTTCTTTCTTTTAAAAAACTGCTTATGGGGTAAAGGTTCTTTTATTGATTTAAATAATAAACATTTTTATTTATAGTTTTGAGGTCCTAATTTTACCCTTCCTTCCCTCCCTTCCCTACCCCGTCCCTGAGGTTGCAAGTAATCAGATATGGGTTATACATGTGCAATTACATAAAACATCACCACATTAGTCATTTTGCACAAGAAAACTTGAATAAAAGAAAAAAATGAAAGCAAGTAAAAAATAGCATGCTTCAGTCTGTGTTCATTCAATATTAGTTCTTTTTTTGGAGATGGACAGTATGTTTCATTAATAGTCCTTTGGGATTGTCTTAGATCATTGTATTGCTGAGAATAGTTAAGTCATTCATAGTTCTTCATCAAATAATATTTCTGGAGGACATTATTGTTCCCACTTTTCATAATAATAGGAATTGTAAGAGCTAATTGTACACATAAGTGTGAAATTTTTAACTTGACAAAGAAAGGGAATAAAAATTAGATCAAATAATTTCTCAGCCTAAATAATACAAAGCCTAAATAATACAAAGAGTTAATTTTAGAGGTTCATATATATTATGCCTATATCCATCCCATCCAGTGATGGCAATGAGTCCAGCATGAGACCATATGAAACCTGTCTAGAATAGATGTTTGATTAGTTGAGATGGAGGTCATTGATGGAAATGTTAATGGACTATGTGACAAATTGTTAACAAATAGGCTAGGGAATTGGGGAAATTTCTTCCTCCTAAGAAAGGAACTAGATTGCCTCTGGTACCTATTGTTATGAACTAGCAAATCTGGTCAGCAGGGTATCTCTATAGAAATGGAACATGGTATTCTAGAAAGACTATTAGAATAGAAGTCAAAGTATATGGGTTCTAGTCCTGGCTTTGCTATTGCTTATGGCAAGTCCTTTGGTGTCAGTTAAGTTTGTGAAAAGAAGGATTTGGATTAGTTGATCTTTAATGGCCATTTTTGTTCCAAATTTTTGTTTTTCTCTAACTTGTCCTATTTTTATACTCTTTCTTTGGTATCCCCTTGAAGAAGTTTGATATTATGTATTTTTTTCTTTTTTAAAATTTCAATTTTAATTCATTAAATTTTTTGTTACATTTTAAATTCCAAACATTCTCCCTCCCTCTCTCCCCACCCCACAACCAAGAAAGCCACGATTTGATGCAGATTTATAAATATATATAAAGCCATACTATGCATACTTCTATTTTTTTGGAGGTAGATAGCATCTTTCTTCACAGGTCCTTTATAGTTGATCAGAATAATTTGGTTGTTCACAATTATTTGAACAATATTGCTGTTACTGCATACAATGTTCTCTTGGTTCTGCTCACTTCATTTTAAATTATTTCATGCAAGTCTTTCCATGTTTTTCTGAAATCAACCAGTTCATTATTTCTTACAGCACGGTAGTATTCCATTATAATCATACACCACAAATTGTTTAGCCATTCCTCAGTAGATGGGCATCCCCTCAATTTCCAATTCTTTGCCACCAGAAAAGAGCTGCCATAAGTATTTGGACACAGTTTTAAATTCCAAATGGTTGAATCAGTATACAACTCCACCAACAGCACATTAGTGTCTCAATTTTCCCACATCACCTCCGTTTGTCATTCCCCTTTTCTGTCCTATTAGCCAGTCTAATGAGTTTGAGGTAGTACCTCAGAATTGTTTTAATTTGCATTTCTCCAATCAGCAGTGATTTAAAGCATTTTTATATGACTTTAGATAGCTTTGATTACTTCATCTGAAAAGTTCATTTTTTAAAAATCATTTGTCAATTTGGGAATGGCTTTTATTTTTATAAATATGATTCATTTCTCTATATGTTTGAGAGATGAGACCTTTTTCAGAGAAACTTGCTTCAGAATTTTTTCACAGTTATGATAGCTAATTATATTCCCTTTCATTTTATTCTCTCTCTCCTTTCACCCTGTCTATCCCTTGTCAAGTTTTTTGCTTCTGACTACTGCCTCCCTCAATCCACCCTCCCTTCTATGAGCACCCCCTCCTTACCCTTCTCTTATCCCCTTTCCTTTCTACTTTCATCTAGGGTAAGATATATTTATTTCTCTTTTTTTCTGTTTAGAATTTTACATGTAAAAACAAATTTTGACATCATTTTTTTTAAAACTTTGTGTTCCAACTTCTCTTCCTCCCTTCCCGCCCCCAACCCCCAAGAACTCAAACAATTCAATTTAAGCTATAAATGAGAAGTCATGGAAAACATCTCCACCTTAGCTAGGTTGTGAGAAAAAACAGAAAAAAACAAAACTTCAGATTAAGGAGCTGTCAAAAAAAATATGCTTCAATCTGTTCTCAGACACCATCAGTTCTTTCTCTGTAGATGGATTGCAATCTTTATAAGTACTTCAGAGCTATATTGGATCACTGCATTGATGAAAATAACCACGTGCTTCCCAGCAGATTTTATTGCTGTTATTTTGTAAAGAATATCCAGGAGGAAAGGGTGGTCAACAGAATCAAATGCTGAAGAGGAGTCAAGAAGGATGACACAAGGACCTTGTTGTCTGTTGCCATTCTTCTAAAATAATAACGTATTTAAACATATAAGCAAGTGATTACTATTTTAGTGCTGACATTAATCAAAGGGATATTACAGAACATTTATGTTTGAAGTGAAACTTACACCTAAAATATTCTCCCAAATATTCTATTCCTTACCTGGTACCTTGTCAAGTTTTAGCAAAGCTACTTTGTCCTCATTCCTGGTTACTGTTCACCTTTGGTGTTTGTGTTTTAAAACAGCGTTTTAGTCAAGTTAGTGAACAGTTGTTCACTTTTAGCAGATTCAGTTATATGCACTAAAGTTTTTTTTTTAATATTGATGAGTATTTTTTGTTGCTTCTTCTGAAGAGAACAAATAGATCTGTTAATAGATGAATAGCTAATGCAGTCTTCCATGTGCTTGTTTCTGGGAATCCTGCTTCTGGAAAGGTATTGATGATATGTAATGGTTTTGTACAGCTCCTTGATTTGAAGCATGGGCAGATGTTCTGTAGCTAGTTACAGTGTGCTAACCATGTATCAAGTAGATGGACTATTAATTGGCCGTATAACCAGAATTGGGGTGGAATTGGATTAATTCCCCACCCTGCCCCATCCTTACATACAAGTAAGAAAGAAGACTGAAAGAGTGTCATACTGTGAGAAGTGCAAGCCTTTGATTTAACCATTCAAGTACAACTATATTCCATCTTTCTTCTTAGAGAACTTTGAAAGTTTGCTATCTCTTGGCAAGTTTAAGAAGTTTCCATTTTGTACATTGTAGTTTCTTAATAAATGTTTGTTGAACTGAATTGTGAAGTGGTTCTTATGTTTACATATCTCAAAAGTCATTAACCTTGTGCAAATAGTTCAGTTTTCCAATTTTCTCTTTTCATAGTTCAAGGCTTTTCTAACGAATCTGATTTTGAAAATTACATTAAGATTGATCTTCATAAATCATCTGAGGTGCTGGCTGCCATTGTTTTTCATCACAACTTTGGTAATATCAAAGACTCCCTTCCCCTTCAGGTGAGAAGTTCTTAATTAGTCACTTTAATTTTGCTTCTTTGTTACAAGAATTTGATCCAAAGGGCATTCAAGCAGTTATTTAGTACACTGGAATTCATTGGCATTTTGATGCTTGATTACCATATTTACTATATGATAACTCACATTTGAACTCAGGTCTTCCTGACTTCAGGCCCAGCTCTCTATCCACTGCATCACCTAGCTGCCCCCCATATTTTTTTTTGTTGTTGTGTTGTTGAGTCATGTTTGACTCTTTGTAGCCTTATTTGGAATTTTCTTGGTAAATGTACTGGAGTGATTTGACATTTCCTTTTCCAGATCATTTAATACATGAAGAAACTGAAGCAAATAGTGTTAAGTTATTTGCCCAGGGTCACACAATGTCTGAGTCCACATTTGAACTTAGGTCTTCCTGACTCCAGCCCCAGCACTCTTATCTACTGTGGCACCTAGCTGCCCCTTTTCTTGATTACCAAATATTAGAATTCTTCTCTTAATATTTTGTTGTGTGCATTTTCTACTTTAGAGCAGAGATTCTTTTAGCCTCGTGTTTAAATTTTTTTTTAAATCTTGATAACTTCTTCAATATAGTTAATTTATTTTTAATCTTATGTATTTTATATTATGCACTAAACATTATTCTAAGATGGGGTCTATGACAAAAATGGTTAAGAATCCTTGTTTTTGAATAAGTGTGGTGTAGTGGATGGGAGAGACTGACTTTAAGTTCAGCTCACTTAATGCTGCATTTTTGCTTACTTGTTGCATTAAGCTCTCTGAAGAGAAGACATGCATAGAGAATGTCCAGTGTGCCACTCTACCTGCAGTAGTGCATTTGGAACTTGTGAATACTATCAGAAACTAAGGACAGATTTAGTTTAGCTATGTGAGAAAAAAGGACAGATTTAGTTTAGTTATGTGTGAGGCCTACTACAGCTCCAAGAATCCCAGTGCAATATATTAAAACTAAAACTAAAAAGTTGATGAAGATATTAAAAAAAACATTCTTTACATAGATATGTTTTTGCTGTTGCTTTGTTTTGTAGATAACAGAATAACTATTGAAAATAGAATGGCTTTAAGGTCAAAATGGGTACATGATTTACACATAAAGATTGATACCATAAGCAGATTAAGAGAGCATAGAATAGTTTATCTGTCAGATTTATAAGGACAGAGGAAGAATTCAGGACCAGGGAAGATATAGAGAGCAATACAAAATGTAAAATAGATACTTTTGATTATATAAAATTAAAAAGTTTCTGCACAAACAAAACTAATGTAACCACGAATATAAGGAAATGAAAAATGGGAAAGAATTTTTGAAACAAGTGTTTCTGATAAAGGCCTCATTTCTCAAATATATAGTGTATATATAGAGAGTCAAATTTATAAATGTGTATATATATATAAATATTTAAAATAAAATACATTTATATTTATATATTTAAAATAAAAACATATATATATGTATAGTAAATTTATAAAAATATAAGTCATTCCCCACTTGAGAAATGGTCAGGGGATATGAACAGGCAGTTTTCAGACAAAGAAATCGAAGCTATCTATAATCATATGAAAAAATGCTCTAGATCACTATTGATCAGAGAAATGCAAATTAAAACAACTCGAAGATATCACCTCACACCTATCAGAGTGGCAAATATAACAAAAAAGGAAAATATTGGATGTTGGAGGGGATGTGGGAAAATTGGGACACTAATCTACTGTTGTTGTTTTTTCTTTTCTTTTTCTACTTTTATTGAGTATTGATTGGTTTGTGTTGGCATACAGTGCCTAGCACATAGTGAGCACTTAAATGCTTATTGCCTTCCCTTTCCCCCTCCCCCATTTTATTGATGAGGAAACTGAGGTCTAGAAAGGCAATGTGACTTGTTCATCGTCACCAAGGAAGTAAGTGGGAGAGATTGAATTCAAAACTCAGTTCTGCAGAGTCTCTCCAGTGCTCTTTCCATTTCATCATGTTCCTTTGGTTACTCCAAGCATCCGTTGTTTCCTGAAGATGGGGATCATGCCAATGTAAATTAGATCAGTAGTTTAGCACGTGGTCTTCAGGGGTTGCTCTGCTTAAACACTTCCATTTGGCCCCGGCCTTATGGTGAGGAGTCAGCTCTGAATCGCACTGGGCCTGTCCTCCCATGACAGACACAGTCACTAGGTTTTTCCTTGAAACTTTTCTATATTAGTAAGACTTGCCGGGGCTTGTGCAGTGCTGGCATAGCTTTTGATAACCCAGGGCTCTCTCCATGCTGCCAAGTGGTAGTGGAAGACTAGGGACATGCCAGACAGATCATGTATTTTGATGATTATCTTATCACTGTGAGAGTTCCTGGTCATTGAATATCAAAATGTGCTGCGTTCTAGCTCCATCTCCTTGGGATGTGGCAGCTTGGGAGTATGGGAGAAGTCTCTGATATCATCCTGATTTTTTTCCTTGACTTATTCCACTAAAATATTTTAAAAGAGGCTTCTGAGCACAGGAGGCCAAATGTTTTGTATCTGAATTTGAGGGCACCAGACTATTTTTATAAATTCTCTTCAAGACAGCTGGCATTTACTTTACATATATTAAATTCATAGCTCCCTGCACATTTCTTTAATGCTTTAGACCTTTGGACAGCTGAGAAATCCACTGCGATCCACATTTTCCTGTTGAAAATGATTAAGTTCTACTCTTTACACTCCACCACCATCATCATCCTCATCATCATGGTTTTTTGTTTTTGTTTTTTGTTTTGTTTTGTTTTTAGCAACAAACATTTATTTTATTTTTTCCAGTTCCATGTAAGGGTAGTTTTCAACATTCATTTTCATAAGATTTAGAGTTCCAAATTTTTCTCCCTCCCTCCCTCCCTTTCCTCCCCCCTCCACAAGATCCCAACCAGATTATATATGTAAAGTCCACAAGTATTCTTTTTATCAGTTCTTTCTATGGGGGTGCATAGTAAGCTTCCTCATTAGTTCCTTGGGACTAATCTACTGTTGATGGAGTTGTTATCTAACCATTCTGGAGAGCAGTATGGAGCTATGCCCAAAGGGCTATCAAACTATGCGTGCCCTTTGATACAGCAATACCACTACTAGATTTATGTACCAAAGACATTCCCCCAAAAGAGAAAAAGACCTATTTGTACAAAAATATTTATAGCAGATCTTTTTGTGGTGGCTAAGAACTAGAAATCAAAGGAATGCCCATCATTTGGGGAATGGCTAAACAACATTGTGCTATAAGAAATGACAAGCAGGATGATTTCAGATAGTCCTGGAAAGACTTTTATGAACTAATTCATAGTGAAGTGAGCAGAACCAAGAGAACATTATGCACAGAGATAGCAATATTGTTTGATGAAGAACTGTGAATGACTTAACTAATCTCAGCAATACAGTGATCCAAGGAAATCCCAAAGGACTCATAATGAAGCATATTATCCACCTCCAAAGAAAGAACTGATATTGATTGAACACAGACTGAAACATTCTATTTTTCACGTTCATTTTTTCTTTCATTCAAGTTTTCTTATACAAAATGAGTAATATAGTAATGTTTTATATAATTGTACATGTATAACCTGTATCTGCTTACTGCCTCAGGGAGGGGAAGAGAGGAAGGAGGGAAGGAGAGATAGAATTTAGAATTCAAAACTTTAAATAAAAATATTTATTATTAAAAAAAGAAAATAGCATGTCTTCTCTTTTTAGATAGACCAAAAAGAGACTGAGGCAGCTGGATTCTTAAACAGAAATGACCCGCTTTTTGTCTGAGCCGCCAATTACTGTAGTATGAATTTCTCATTAATATTTCTTCCAGACAACTTAAAGAACTACATCAATACTTAATGCTTAGAATTTCATGTTTTCTTTTAAAAAGTGAGATAAAATCAGGTCTGTTAGTTTTAGAACATTTCATGAAAGTGTAAATAATTTAATTTTCTATGAATAGTGAGTCAAGATGGTAGAGTACCAGGAAGAAGTACAGAGAGGTTCTTCTCTCCATTCCATTTCAAACAGATCTAGAAAACTTGCCTGATCAAATCTTGATTAAGAAGTCCAAGGAAAAAGTCACAGTGAGACATTTTGCCACCCTAGGTTGCCATAAAGAGATCTGTGGACAGTGAAATGGGATCTAGCCAAGAATGGTTGTGTGGATCATTCTGGTGTAGGGAGAAACTACACGTGGGGAAGAAGGGGTCCCAAATCCAGCATAGAGGGTATCAAACTTGTACAGTAGCATTTGTACATCATCACAGATCCTGGGAAAGACTGAGGAAAGGACCTACATCTAGGAGTGGAATTTTAGGATAAGGAGCAATTGAAGGTCCTAGGCTATGTACTGAGCAAGGAGCAAGTTCAGAAGGGAGCAGAAACTGTGTGACTGATCTCAGGAGCAGAGTAGGCTCTCAGTTCCATTGTCAGGCCCACTTTGAAGTCTGTAACAGAATAAGCAGGGCAGGAATTCCAGACCACAGGTTAAATCTGCACTTCTGTCACTGAACTTTCCATCTGGCATCTGATGGTGGCATCCAGTATCAGTCTGCTGGAAATCCTGCCAGGGCAAACCCATAGACATGTTTCTCAGACCCAAACACCAGTCAAGAACTTGCAGAGGTCACACCAGAAGGGCTATGATCCAACTTTAACCTATGTCAGACCACTTATGGAGCACTGAGAGCTTGCAGTCCCCAGCATGAGCTATCTCTGAGATCCTGGAATAACACAACATTCAGTCTGCCCAGAAAGCTGCAGCAAGATCAGCATATACCTTCACTCCATAAAGCTGTAGAGCCTGAACCTAACATGAAATCTGAAGTCAGGAAAAAGACTGGAAGAGTGAGCAAACAAAAAATTAATCCCAGCATTAAAAAGCTATTATCCTCAAGACACAAATGAAGAAGAATGACTCCCAAACATCTACAGTCATAGTCTCAAAACAGAACATAGGTTGGGTATAAGTTCAACTAGAATTCCTAGAAAAGATGAATCAAGAGTTTAAAATAAGTCAGAAATGTTTTTGTAAATAAAATGAGTACTAGAGGAAAAGATTGGAAAAGAGTTATGGAAGAAAGAATCTGCAGGGGAATTAATAGCTTAGCACAAGAGCTGCTTTGCAACCTTGCCTAAGCAACGAACAAACAAAATAAATAATAACTATTATTATCAAACTTAGAGTGGGCCAAATAGAAGCTAATGACTCTATTAGAAAATAAGAAATATTTTTAAAAAGCCAAAAGACTAAAAATAGAAGAAAATTTATGTTACAGAAAAAAGTACTGATTTGGAAAAGAAATTGAGAGAAATTTAAAGAAACAACCTGAAAGCCATGACTTAAAAAAGGACCTAGACATTATAATATGTGTGATAATCTCAGACTATGTTCCAAGAAACCAGAGCTTCCCAGATCTCTTAGATCCATTGGGTAAAGTGGAAACAGAATCCACTGATTACTTCCTGAAAGAAACCGCAAAATGAAAAATCCTAGGAACTGCATAGCCAAAATCCAGTTTCCCAATCAAAGAAAAAAATACTGCAAGCAGTCAGAAAGAATTTAAATATTGAGAAGCTACAGTCAGAATTACACGTTTTAGTAGCCACCGCTATAAAGGAGTAGAGAACTTGGAATATGTGGGATATGAATTTAAAATGAAGAATAACTTACCCAGAAAAATTGAGTATGATCCTACAAGGTAAAATGGATTTTTAATGAAATAGAGAACTTCCAAGCATTCTTAACTGAGAAGCTTAAATTGTTTCTGTATCATTTTTTTTATTGCTCCTATTTACAGTTAATTGATTTTATCTTATAACTAAGTTCTTTGTTTCTGAACTTAGTACAGAAATTCAGCTGGTCTTTAATAACAAATTTAGAAATCCATTTCTCTTGCTAATCACTGTTCTATTCTTACCTCAAGGAAATCTACTATCCATGGGGAATGCAGGTGCACATCAGGGAGTCTGGTCTGGTATCTTTATACCACCAGAATCAATGATGTTTGGTCCATTCTCTCTGACTCTGCTCAAGGTTGATTCAAACAATGACCTTTTTTTAGAGAAAAGGAGGGGGTTGTTGCTATCCCCTCATTCCCAACTTCCAAACAATCATATGGTTCCCCATGTCTCAGCTATGTAATCAGTCATGTTGTCCACGGTGCTATGATGTCACCAACTCTATAACCAATTGTATTATTTCCTCACCTACCCTGTTCTTTTCCAACTTTATAAAATGAGTTGTCTTTATCTCTGGGCCTTTGGCTAAACTGAGGCAGTCATTGAGCCATTTTATTGGTAGGTAGTGTTCCTGTTAATAAAATGCTATCTTCTCAGAGAAAACGTGCCTCAGTTCACCTTTGTGAACTTTATTTCACTTGAGGCATGATGAAAAGACTAGAGCTATATAAGATCTTTGAAGTTCAAACACAGTACTCAAGAGAAACATAAAATGGTAAACATGAGTGAATAATCATAAGGAAGTAAACAACGTTAAACTGTTATAATATGGTGAGGTGATATGTGTCTCCTCAGAAGCCTGTCATCATCAGGAGTCATAAAAGTAATCTAATTATACTGAAGGTCTGGGAGAGTTACTGTCATATCTTGTTGATCTTAAAAGCAAAATGGAAGGGCAATCAGTCTGAGGATAAAGGAGACCAAGGAAGTTTACAAAGGTTAAGTCACAGTGTTAACTACAGGTAAGACTGAAAACCCTATGAGTGGATATGGCAAAACTATCAGCCATGTAATTATAAGACTTAAAATAGGAAAAGGAACCAGTTGAAACTGGACCCCAGCATCTTTGAAAGTTTGCAGAAAGAGTGAGTGGAGGCTGGAGAAGTGATATGTATGTATGTATATACATACAAATGTACATGTGTGTGTATGTATATATATATATATATATACACAGGGACACATATGTGTGTATATACATATATATGTATATGTGTGTGTGTGTGTCTATATATATATATAGAGAGAGAGAAGCAAACAGTGGTGCAGTGAAGAGGCAAGGGAAGTGTGATACCTATGCTACCAAATTTGAACTTGAAGCAGAAGAATATGTTCCCTTTCCAAAGGGCAATGTGAACATGCAAAAAATAAATTATTTAGGATGTGACACTCCATGACTTGGATGTTGCCATTACTAGGCCCCAGGGTGGACAGGACATCCTTTCCATTATGGGCCAGTTAATGAAGCCAAAGAAGACTAAAATCACAGATAAGCTGTGTGGGGAGATTAACAAGGTGGTCAATAAGTATGTTGATCAAAGCATAACAGAGTTGGTTACTGGCATGCTGTTTGTCAACGAGGTGCACATGTTGGACATCAAATGCTTCACCTACCTGCACCACTCCTTGTAGTCCTCCATCACCCTCAACATCATCTTTGCTTCTAATCATGGCAACTGTATTATCAGGGGTACTGAGGATATGATCTCTCCTCAAGGAATTTCCCTTGACTTTCTGGACTGAGTGATGATGCTGTGCGCCTCACAAGAAATTAAACAAATAATAAAAATCAGAGTTCAGACAAAAGGGATTAACATCAGTGAGGAAGTGTGGGAGTACCTGGGATAAATTGGTACCAAGACAACATTAAGATAGTGCATCTTCTGACCCTAGCCAACCTGGGGCCAAGATCAGTGGGAAAGAGCATCAAGAAGGTACATTTGAAAGAAATGAGTGAACTCTTCTATGATGCCAAGTCTTCAGCTCAAATCCTATTAGAATAAATATATGAAGTAAAATTATAGTGGCATTTTAACCCTTTTAAGTTGAAATGTGAAAGACACCAAGAATGAGCTCTGACTTGCTAAAGCAGCAAAGATGTGAGGATGGATATTTCTGGAGCAGAGAAATCTCTGTACTTAATGTCTGTGTTCTTAGTTATAACCAAATAGTTATATTATCAGTTTTGTGTGAAATGATTAATTTTAAATTATCGTATCTTCTCCCATAGTTTCTGTGTTTCGAACCTCACTTGGAATATCTTCTAATAAATCTTTTTGGTTGATTTTGGTTAAAAAAACCCTTAGGTTGTCGAGGGAGAGGAAGGATAGGGGAAATTATTTAACACAAAAGGGGTGCACAAGTACAAGTCTATAAAAATAAAGAGAAGGGAGTGACACTTTCACTCTCGTCTGAACTAGTCAAAGGAAAGAATACACATCCACAGAACTGGCTGCAGAAATACATTTGACTAAATCAATCAGCAAATAAAAATTTATTAAGTCCTTTATATGTGCCAGGCACTGTGCTAACAGGGAAACAGGAGGGAAAAGGCAGAAGACTAAAAGGAGGGTATATTAATGGCCAGGGGATTAGTCCTAAGTAAAACTCTAATAATGTAAAAATATTTATTTATAGCAGCTCTTTTTGCAGTGGCAAAAAATTGTAACCTGAGAGGATACCCATGCATTGAGAAGTCATTGAACAAATTATGGCACATGAATATGATATAAGAAATATTGAAAGGCCTGGTTTCAGAGAAACCCGAGGAGACTTGTATGAAATGATGCAGAATGAAATGAGTAGAACTGAGAGAACAATTTATACAATGATAGCAACATTGGAAAGACAAACTATTTTGAAAGACTTACAAACTATTATCAGTGTAATGACAAGCCAGGATTCCAGAGTTCTTGTAATGAAACATGTTACATAATAGAGTGATGAAGGTCTCAGGAGTGCAGATTGAGACATAGGGTTTTAAAAAAATTTTGCTACAACTTTGTCTTTTTAATAATAAACATTTTTTATTTAAAGCTTTGAGTTCCAAATTCTATCCTTCCTTCCCTCCCTTCCATCAGATACAGGTTATATATGTACAATTATGTAAAACATTACTATATTACTCATTTTGTATAAGAAAACTTGAATGAAAGAAAAAAATGAAAGTGAAAAATAGCATGTTGCAGTCTGTGTTCAATCAATTTCAGTTCTTTCTCTGGAGGTGGATTGTCTGCTTCATCATTAGTCTTTTAGGATTGTCTTGGATCATTGTATTGCTGAGAATAGTTGTCATTCACAGTTCTTCATCAAACAATATTGCTGTTACTGTGTACAACATTCTCTTGGTTCTGCTCACTTCACTAAATACCAGTTCTTATAAGTCTTTCCAGGCCTTTCTGAAATCATCCTGCTTGTCATTTCTTTCTTTTTCTTTTTTGTAGTTTTATTTAGAATTTTATTTTTACCAAATTACATGTAAAAACACATTTTAACATTGATTTTTTAAAATTTTGTGTTCCAAATTCTCTTCCTCCCTCCCCAACTCCCCTTAAGAACTCAAGCAATTCAATATAAGTTATACATGTGTTTTCATGTTTAAAATTTCCACGTTAGTCAGGTTGTGAAAGAAAACAGACCAAAAAAACTTTAGAAAAGGGAACTAACAAAAAATTATGCTTCAATCTGTATTCAGATACTATCAGTTCCTTTACTGTAGATGGATTGCATTTTTCATAAGTCCTTCAGAGTTGTCTTGGATCATTGTATTGCTGAAAAAAACTAAGTCATTCACAGCAAATCATCCTACAATATCACTGTTATTTTGTATACGAGCATCTCACTTTGCATCATCTCATGTATTGCTTGTAATTTCTTATAGCATAAGAATATTCCATCACCATCATATACTATAGCTTGTTTAGCCATTCCCCAATTGATTTCCAATTCTTAGCCACCACAAAAAGATCTGCTATAAAAATTTTTGTACAAATAGGTCTTTTTCTCTTTTGGGGGGATGAGATTGAGACTTTTTTTAAAAAAACATGGTCAGTGTGAGAATTTGTTAATATATATATATATATATATACATATACATACATATATATGTAATGGGTTTTGGTTTTCTTTTCAGTGTGTGGGAGTTAGGTGGGATAAAGCAAAGGTAGATTTTTAAATTCTTATTAAAAATCAATTTTAAAAGTTTATACAAGCAAGAAAAAAGTAGCATTTGATACTTATGCTGTGGCAGAATTATTGTAGTATGGTTTAATGGAAAGAAGAATGTATTTGGAATCAGAGATCTGAGTTAAAACCCTAACTCTGATCTTAGGAAAGTCACAACCTTTCTGGGCTTCAGTTTCTTCACCCCTCAAATGAGAGAGTTTAGATGGATATCTAAGTTCCCTTCCTATTTTAAATCATGTGAACCTATAATGCCATTTCTTAACTCAAAACCTTGACTTGCTCATTTCAGTTCTGTGAATGAACTTCTGTTCTCTAATCACATAGAATTTCCCATCAAAACTTTAAATTTCTTTTGGCTCAATATTTTCTTTCAGTATTTTACATAGTGTTCTCATTGTTCCTTATAGGTTAGATACTCCCTACGTTTCAGTTCTACTCCAAGGAATTCCTTTAAAAACATGTCAGATGAAGGTGTGGAAGGATGGTACACATGTGCTCTTTTTCCAGCTACATTAGAAAAAGGAGCCAGAAATTACATGTCTAATTATGGGGGACCGCCTGGTGAGAATGAGTTTAACTATGTTCATTTAATTAACAGTTCAGTTGTTTGCCTATATTTTGTTTATATTTTTGACCAATGAAGAAATCTATTTATTTTATAGCTGTGAGTTAGATGGTTTAACTATTAGCCATGTTAGTTATTGTTCAAAAGAATCTAGCACCTTTGAAAAGCTGGATTGCTGAGTCTGTGGGAATAGACTGATTGGAAATTTCACATTAAAAGTCATTGGGGGGGGGCAGCTAGATGGCACAGTGGATAGAGCACCGGCCCTGGAGTCAGGAGTACCTGAGTTCAAATCCGGCCTCAGACACTTAATACTTACTAGCTGTGTGACCCTAGGTAAGTCACTTAACCCCAATTGCCTCACTAAAAATAAAAAAAAACAAAACAAAAACAACAAACAAACAAAAAGTCATTGGGGGGGGGGGGCTAGGTGGCACAGTGGATAAAGCACCGGCCCTGGAGTCAGGAGTACCTGAGTTCAAATCCGGCCTCAGACACTTAACACTTACTAGCTGTGTGACCCTGGGCAAATCACTTAATCCCAACTGCCTCACTAAAAAAAAAAAAAGTCAGTGGGGGTTGGGGCAGCTAGGTGGCACAGTGGCACAGTGGATAGAGCACCGGACCTGAGTTCAAATCTGGCCTCAGACGCTTGACACTTACTAGCTGTGTGACCCTGGGCAAGTCACTTAACCCCAAATGCCTCACCAAAAAAAAAAAATTAAAATTAAAAATGTTTTTTAAAGTCAATGGGGGTTGTCTGGTGTCTGGGGCCGGATTTGGGCTCTGGACCTCCTGGGCCCAGGGATGGTGCTTTGTCCACTGTGCCACCTAGCTAACCCATGATGACATCTTTAAAATAGGGGTGAGGGGTAGGAGGAATAGACTGGGGGAGGAGGGGAGGGGAGAGGTAGAATGGGGAGAGATAGCTCACATGAAGGAAAAAAAAGTCAATGGTGGGGCAGCTAGGTGGTGCAGTGGATAAAGCACTGGCCCTGGATTCAGGAGGACCTGAGTTCAAATCCAGTCTCAGACATTTGACACTAGCTGTGTGACCTTGGGCGAGTCACTTAACCCTCATTGCCCCACAGAAAAACAAAAACAAAAAAACAACAAAAGTCAATCAGGGCAGCTAGGTGGCACAGTGGATAAAGGACTGGCCCTAGATTCAGGAGGACCTGAGTTAAAATCCAGTCTCAGACACTTGACACTTACTAGCTGTGTGACCCTGGGTAAGTCACTTAACCCTCATTGCCCCCCCCCCAATAGTCAATTAGTAATAATGAAAAGAGCTGGTCAAGGAAAAATGGTTTGGGAGAGACTATTTTAGGTGAATGTATTTTTCTGGTTTGGGATTAGGGGGTACACTGAGAAGCAGGCAGGAAATAGACCAACTAAGATTGAGACATTCTGACTTAGTAATATGAGTGACAAAATAATATTAACATAACAGTTCTGACTTGGAGTTGCTAAAATTTTGAGAGCAGTGGATTAGGAGTTAGGAGAACTTGTAGCTACTTCCTCCTTAAAGAGTAAGCTAAGTTTCTTTATACAAATGGGAGTGTATTTTATTCCCTCCCTGAATCAAATCTGATGAGAGTAAGGTTACAATGCCCACCCCTCCTTTCTTTCCCTCTGTTGTAATGGGTTCTTTTTGTGCCTCTTCATATGATATAATTAACCCCATTCTACCTCCCCCTTCCTCTCCTCCCCTAGTCTTCTTTTATTATGCTGCTTAAGTTTCTTTATATAATAATATCAAAGTTGATTTAATAACAATACCTTAACAGAGATACAGATCTCAAGAGTTAAAAGTATTATCCTCTCTTGTATGGACACAAGCAGTTTAACATCATTGAACAACCCTTTTCCCCACCTTATTTACCTCTTTATATTTCTCTAGACTCTTGTGTTTGTAGATCAGATTTTCTGTTCAGTTCTGGTCTTTTTCTCAGGAAGCTTTGGAAGTCCCCTAGTTCATTGAATGTCCATCTTTTCCTCTGAAAGAGAATCATCAGTTTTTCTGGGTAGTTGATCATTGGCTGTAATCCAAGCTCCTTTGCCTTCCTGTATATCATATTCCAAGCCCTGTGATCCTTTAATGTTGAAGCTGCCAGGTCCTGTGCAATCCTGACTGTGGCTCCCTGGTATTTAAATTGTTTCTTTCTGGCTGCTTGGAATATTTTCTTCTTCACCTGATAATTCTGGAGTTTGGCTACAATATTCCTTGAAGTGTTCCTTTTGGGATCTCTTTCAGGAGGTGATTGTTGGATTCTTTCAACGATGATTTTATCCCCTGATTCTACAACTTCAGGGCAGTTCTCCTTAATAATTTCCTAGAATATGGTGTCTAGACTCTTTTCTTGATCATGGCTTTCAGGTAGTTCAATAATTCTCAGAGTATCTCTCCTGGATCTCTTTTCCAGGTCAGTTGTTTTTACAATGAGGTATTTCACATTTTCTTCCATTTTTTTAGTCTTTTGATTCTGCTCAGCAGATTCTTATTGTCTCATGGAGTTATCAGCTTCCATCTGCTCAATTTTAATTTTTTAAGGCCTTATTTTCCACAGTAAGCTTTTGCACTTCTTTTTCCATTTGGCCAATTATATATATATTTTTTTAGTGAGGCAGTTGGGGTTAAGTGATTTGCCCAGAGTCACACAGCTAGTAAGTGTTAAGTGTCTAAGGCCGGATTTGAACTCAGGTACTCCTGACTCCAGGGCCGGTGCTCTATCCACTGCACCACCTAGCTGCCCCCCAATTATATTTTTTAAAGAATTGTTTTCCTCAGTCATTTTTTGTGCTTCTTTTTGCAGTGTAACTCTCATTTCTCTCATTTCTTTTTCCATTTTTTCTTCTACCTCTCTCATTTTGTTTTTAAAAGTCTTTTTGAGCTCTTCAAAGAAGGTTTTTTGGTATGGAGAAAAGATCATTTTCCCTCTTGAGTCTTCACTTGTGGGCGTTTTTACCAACTCATCTGAGTTTGAGTTTTGGTCTTCCCTTTCACCATAGAAGTTGTCAATGGTAAGAGTCCTTTTTTGTTTCTTGTTCATGTTGTAGGCTATTTTAAACTTATAAAGTTGAAGTCTGCTTCTGGGGCACAGGGTTCACGTTTGTAAGCTTCTTACTGCTCTCAGCTGCCCCACTCTCGGCTGTGTCGAGTTGCAACAGTGTTGAGCTGCCCACTGAGCCGACCTGTGCTGAGAGAGATGCCCACTAAACCAAGCTTTGCTGAGGTGAGCTGCCAGCTGAGACAGTAGTGCTGAGCCGCCTTCCCCTTTCACCCAGGTGAGACCGACCTTTTCTGAAGTCTTCTAAATTATCTCAAGTATCAGGATTTTGTTTCTCTTGTTGTAGGTTCTG
The DNA here is from genome assembly GCF_019393635.1 of Dromiciops gliroides. Lineage (NCBI taxonomy): Eukaryota > Metazoa > Chordata > Mammalia > Microbiotheria > Microbiotheriidae > Dromiciops > Dromiciops gliroides. The sequence continues at coordinate 544,806,074 of NC_057861.1, read as the reverse complement.
TAGTTCCAGAATCTGTTTAGAGGCTTGATTTAATGTTGTTTTTGAGGGAAATATGGGAAAGCTCAGTAAAGTTCCTAGCTTCCCTCTGCCATCTTGGCTCAGCTGGTAGCTACTTCCTCAATCAAGGTAATTTTACTCTTTTACCAAGTTCTATTCTTTGTGCCCCTTTGGATAGTTTTCTGTCTCTTTGTAAAAACAATAGGAAGTGAAGAAATTTGCTATTTAAGCACTATAGAATAAAATTTGATTTAGTCACCTCTTTATTATTGCTACCTCAAAATGGTGTTGCTTTTGGGAACTCTGAGTACAAGCCAGCCAGCTTTCACATGCATTTTCTTTACCCCCAAACCCAAATACAATTCTAACATTAACTAAGACTAATTTTCTTTCATTTTAGTACTCAATTTTATTTTATTTTTGCATCCAAATCCTCTTCCTCTCACCTCTCCCATCTTACCCACCCTATTGAGAAAGCAAGAAAAACAAAACCTGCAAGAAATGTGTATTGTTATTGTACAAAAAATTAATTATTAATAAGTATATCTAACCTGGAAAAATTATATATAATTGGATTTATGAAAAATTATAAGTATATGAAAAATGATAAGTTTAGAGAAATTATAACTGGGCCATTAAGTCCCTTTGTGGTTGCCATTAAAATGTGAAAATATTTTTGAAATGACTAGCCTAATTTGGGGGCTAAATCTGACTGGAGGACTAATCTGGGGACTCTTGACTATTTGGCTATCTGACTGCTATTAATTTAACATGGGCCGTTTATAAAGTTCCACCACACTGCTCCCAAATTGATAAGCAAAATATTAAGAAGCCTCTTAACGAAATAATCGAAGCAGAGTTTATTTATGAGATACTATTGAAAATTAAGAATACAGGGAAATAAAATGTACAACCTGACTGCATTGTGGTGCGTCTCTTTCCTCTGCGTCTCTTTCGAACCTGTGCCTGTAACTTTTTTAATACAATAAGGGCCTTAGCCGCAAGAGGCCTCAGGGCACTTTACACTTTCCCTGGTCTGTAATAAGTCCTGTAACCTTTTTAATACAATAAGGGCCTTAGCCAAGCCCCTTTCACTTTGTAAATCCCCTTGCTTCTAACTTTCCTCTCCTTACTGTCACCACTGAACCCCTGTGCTTCTCTCTCACCGACCTTCTGTCTGTCTGCTCCATCAGTCTGCCCTCTGCTGCCTTTTCCGCCCCTCTAATCTTGTCCGCCGGCCTTTCCTCCTTGTTCCTAGTACTGAGTTACTGTTCATCTCGTCCTCCATCTCCTTGTCCGAACCTCTTCTCAGCCTCTCTCACCCGTCCTTGTCTGAACCCCTTGCTGTCTCACTCCCAGGTCTATATATACCTTTCCTTCTTTCCACTCAAATCTCAGGGCTTCTTGCGCCTCCACAGACCAAGCTAATCTGCCAGTCAGGGCTGCGGCTGGGGCTGGGGGGATGCTCCAGCATCACGTGCCTTACAGGAGCCCAGCCTGGACAAGCCCGGTATCTCTCGGATCCCTCCGCTCAGGTCAGAGGGAGCTGGGACTTTTTCCCCCTAGCTGTCTGACCTGGCGTCTTGGCTCTGCTGAAGTTGAGGAGGAGGGGAAAAGACCCTGAGGGCCTAAGGCTTTCTAATCTCAGCCTAAAGGTAGGGTCCCCAAATCAAAATAAATTTCCACACTATGCAAAACACTCTCCTATTGGCCATGTCTAAAACAAAACACAAGTTTCAGTCTACTCCCTGAGTGAGTAATATGTTTCTTCATGAGACTCTGGAATTTTGGTTGGTCCTTGTGTTAATCAGAGTTCCTAAGTCTTTCATAATTATTTGTCTTTATAATATTATTCTTATTGTGTACATTGTTCTCCTGTTTCTTCTCACTTTGCTTTGTATCAGTTCACATGTCTTTCCAGATTTATCTGAAACTATATCTTTCATAACATCTTATAATGCAATAAAATTATATTACATTCATACACCATAATTTATTCAGCTATTCTGTAATTGACAGGGACCCTCAATTTCCAATTCTTTGCCATTACAAAAAGGGTTGCTATAAATACATTTCTACATATGAGTCCTTTTCCTCTTTCTTTGAACTCTTTAAGATATAGATGTATTTATGCCCCAAAGGTCATTGTGTCAAAGTGTATGCATAGTTTAATAGCTTTTTGGACTTAGTTCCAAATTGCTTTCCACAATAGCTGACCAGGTCATAACTCCACCAACAGTGCATTAATCTACTTGTTTTCCCACAGCCCCTCCAGTATTTTATTATTTTCCTCTATTGCCAACTTTGCTAATCTAATGGGTATGAGGTGGTACCTCAGAGTTGTTTTAATTTGCATTTTTCTGGAGCTTTAGAGCACTTTTTTATATGGCTGTTGATAGCTTGGATTTCTTCCTCCGAAAATTTCTTATTCATATCCTTTGACCATTTATCAATTGGGGAATTGCTCCTCTTAAAAATTCCTCTTATATGTTCCCTACATATCTTAGAAATGAGACCCTTGCCAGAGAAACTTGCTGCAAGGATTCCCAATTTATTCTCCCCGCCCATATTTCTTGCTTTTCTTCTGATTTTAGCTTACTTGATTTTGTTTGTGCATAAGATTAAAACTTTAATTTTATGTAATCAAAATCCATTTTTACCTCCTGTGAACCTCTGTTATTCTTAATCTTAATTCACAAATTGTTTAGGCTCCCAAGTGCCTGATCCTTCCTCATACTTTCACACTTCTGTTCTCATCCTCTCTTTCATACAAACTCCTGCTCTTGCTTAACCATTCTGACTGCAAGCAACAGATCTTTTTCTTCTACACAGGAGGCTAGATTCCAGCAAACAAATGGCTCTTTTATATCAGTATTGTAAATGCATGGCATAATTAGTAGTTGCAGGCAGCTGCATGACCCTTCAGCCTCTGGTTTACAGCTTTTTTGCATCCCCAGACTGACACCTGTGTGTTAGTTCTAGCCTTATTACTAACTTGTTATATGACTTTGGGCAAATCACTTAACCTTTTGAGTAATAGGCTTCACATCTGTAAAATAAAAATGAGTAGGCAAAGAAGAAAGAACCCAACCACAGATAGTTACTATGGGGATAGATAAGACCTGGGTTCATATTCTGAGGAAGATAATGGAGCTTAAAAAGCCACTCATTTTTCAAAGAGAAATGTCAAATGGTCATAAGCCCCAAAAGAATTCTTAGATCTTTAAAAAGAAAGGGTATATAAAAAACTAAAAGACTTTAAAGTGTTTTTGACACAAAGATAAGAACTTAATGGAAAATTCAATGTATAAGATTCAGGGGAAATATAAAGTAAACATTAAAGAAAAATTATAAGGACTCAATAAGGTCAGACTCTTTACTTTTTATATGTGAAAATGTTATCAGTACTCTTATGACTGTCATTGTTTTGTGGGCAATTTGAAAGAAAGGCTTGGACTGAACTGAGTATGATGGGGGTGATTCTAAAAATGGGTATGGAGAAATAAAAAGGAGCAGTTATCTCATACAAATGAGGTGTGAAAGGAAGAAGCAAGAGGGGGCAGAAGACTGGTAGTACTGGAACTTTATTTTCATTGGAAATGGGTTAAAGAGGGAACATCTAAAATTCATCTAAAAATACAAAAATATTCATATAAAAGTCTTCTAAATTTAGAAAGAAATAAGAGGGTTAAGGGGATAGAAAAAGGGGGGACTTTTAGAATAGAGTCTAGGTTAAGAATTTGGAGGGAAGGAGAGCATAAGGGAGGAATTCTTAGAGGATTAAGTAGATTAAGATGGATGGTGGGGGGAGGAAGAGGATATAAGGGAAGGACTCTTAGAGGCATGAGTAGATTAAGGAATAGGAGGGCAAGGTAGTAGGTAGAAGTAAATTAGACCAGTGAGAAGGGATAGGGTAAATAGGGTGAGAAGAGTAGTAAAAAATAAAGTGGAAGGAAATCCATAATGAATAATTATAACTTTGAATGTGAATGGAATGAATTTTACCTATTAAATGAAAATAATAGCAGAATGAATTAAAAACTGAATTGGACAATATGTTGCTTACAGGAAACAAAGTTAAATTTTTAAAATGGAGAAATACTAATTGTTCCTAGGTAGGCCAAGCCAATATAATAAAAATTGCAATTTTATCTAAATAACCTATTTATTCAGTGCCAATTAAATCTATTTTAAATTTATTCAATGCCAATTAAATTACACAATTACAAAAATTATTTTACTGAGTTAGAAAAATAATTTTAAAATTAGTTTGAAAGAACAAAAAGTCAAAAATTTCAAAGAAACTAATGAAAAAACAAATGTAAAGGGAGATTTAGCAGTCCCAGACCTTAAACTGTATTATAAGGGAGTAAATATCAAAATTATCTGATACTGGCTAAGAAATAGAAAGGCAGATCAGTGGAAGAGAGCAGACATATAATATACAGTAGTAAAGGACTATAGTAACCTCATGTTTGACAAATATAAAGAGTTAAATTTGGGGGATAAAAAATCATTATTTGGTAAAAATTGTTGGGAAAGCTGGAAAGCAGTCTGGCAGAAATTGGGCACAGACTAACATATTGTCAGAAATAAAAATACTGGAGTTTCTCTTTTGGTGAATATATGAAGACTTTATTACATTTTTGCAAGAATGGGCACACACTCTAGAAGAGTGGTGCACTTTGCCATAGCAAACTTCCCTTTTTATCCCTAAGTCTAAAGCAAAGTCCCAGCCACTGGGCAACTCCAGATGCACACTCTTCTTGACACTTACTTCATATTAACTCCTAAACATGTACCCCCACCCTGATCATATGATACATGACTAAGTATACTGTTACTTATTAATCAAGTGCAGTACAATTTGGGGTTTACTAGAGGGCACAGAGGGGCCAGTTTGAGCTGGTATCCCAATCTCCATGATTCTGGGGAGAAATTGTCCTTGTGGGACAGTTTCTGATTGGATGAGGATTTTGTGGCCTTCTTGTTATCTGGCCTAGGCAACTGTAACTGCCAGCTCAGTAGAAAGGGGAAAAGGGAGGGGGAGGGGGCCCTGGAGGCTTGAACAACATGGCCTGCTTACAATGAGGACAGCACATTTCCCTTATCTCTCTCACATATAACATATATGAAGATAAGGCCAAAATGGATATATGACCTAGATATAAAGGGAGATATCACAAGGAAATTAGAACAACATGAAACATATTACCTATCAGACTCATGAATAGAATAATTTATGAATAAGCAATAGAGAGCATTGTGAGTTGTAAAATATAAAATGGATAATCAGTTATATTAAATTAAAAAGTCATTATACAAATAAAATCAAGGTAGCCAAGATTAGAAGGAAAGCAGAAAATTAGGGGGGAAATTTCATAGACAATCTCTCATATAAAGGTTTCATTTTCAAATATATTAAGAACTTTGTCAGATTTATAAGAATATGATTGATACCTCAATTGATAGCCAAAGATATGAACAAGAAGTTTTTTGGTGATGAAATCAAAACTATATATAGTCATATGAAAAATGTTCTTAATCATTATTGATTGGAGAAATGTAAATTAAAACAACATTGACGGGGGCAGCTAGATGGCGCAATGGTAAAGCACCGGACCTGGATTCAGGAGTACCTGAGTTCAAATCCGGCCTCAGACACTTGACACTTGCTAGCTGTGTGACCCTGGGCAAGTCACTTAACCCTCATTGCCCTGCAAAAAAAAACAAAAAACAAAACAAACAAAAAAAAACAACATTGAGATCATCTTACACTTATCAGATTGGCTAAAAAGATGCCTTTCAATTAGGGAATGGCTAAACAAGTTGTGGTATATGATTGTGATGGAATACAACTGTAATATAAGAAATGATGAACTGGTTGATTTTAGAAAAAATATGGAAAGACGGATCTATGCAATCTACTTGTAGAGAAAGAACTGAAAATAGAAATATGTATAGTCTGGGCTTACATATATGTATATGTGTGTACATATATGTATATATGTGTGTGTAGCTATATATGTACTTATTCATGTTTAATTGTGCTTTTTCTAGGGCAGCATGGGGAGGGAGGGAGAAAAAATAAAATTAAAAGTACACAGCAGAGAACAAAAGAAAACTTAGAAGGAAGCATAGTGTAAGGGGCTAAAATTCTAGCTAGTCTGTCTAAAATATCTAATGAGTGGTTGCCAATAAATTATAAGCTTTAGCAAGAGTTAGGTTTTTAAGCATTTATTAAGGAGAATAAGAATTTGGTAAAGAGAGAGAGAAAGGCCTAGATTCCTATCTATTAAAGGGAGAGCACATTTCTAGCTCCCTTCTCCGCCAGCGTCCTCAGGAAAAAGCCCGAGACTCCGCGCCAGTCTCTTCCTTCCTCCTCCCACTAGTCCGCGTCACTTCCTGATACCAAAGACAAGACTCCTGGTCTTGCCCTCAAAGACCTTCGCTTCATGGGCAGAACTCTTCTACAGTTAGTATCCAGCAGGTGGCGTTATTCCAATCGTTACAGTCCCCCCTGTTGTTCCTCAAGAAACAAAATGTTTCCTTGACGGAACAGTAAAAAGAATATAATAACTATTGATAACTAATAATATGTGAACAACAATATAGAAAAGGAAGAGAGGAAAGTTTTGTCCAGAGGGGCGATTTTTTTTTTTTTGTCCTCATGAACCGACGCTTTGACATTGGTCTTGCAAAGGGAGGGCCTCTGCAGAGAATACATGTTACAGATGGTGTATATTATAACAGAAAGAGAAAAAAAAACAACAAAAACAAATCAAAACTGTTCATTTAAAGTCTCTGAAAGTCTTTTCTCAGATGTCCTCTAGGTGTAGTCGTGGAATGGAAGTCTTTTCAGGGGTTGAGGTATGGATGCTGGTAATCAGCCAGGAAATTTCCTACAAAATTGAGCTTAACACAACTTTAAAATAGCTTTGTCAATAATAAAATCAAACAATGAAAGTTCTCAAAAACATGTCTAAGGGAATACAGAATCTTAGTTGTTACACATGAAACATATAATAAAACAAAAATTGAAACATTCTTTAAAATTATAATATTACTATAGTCCCCCCCCTTATGGAGGGTAATTGAGAAGACAATTGCTGCAATATTAATTATTAAAAATAATTTTTATCTGTTTCATCACTTTTTGCATCATCTGCCTAATTATCCTCATGCCATTATGAGAAATTTTAAAATCTAATATAATTAGTAACAGATGTCAAGGCCAAATTCAACACTGTTATTTATCATGACACCTGAGATAATTATGGGGGTTACCATAAAAGAACAGAGAAATGATGGGATATGAGCATTCCCACACTTGAGCAATATGTACTGCCCATACAGTATGCCAGGCTTAAAATAGGTGGATGGAATATACGTCCATGCCACCGAACATATTGGAGGAAACTGAGTCAGACTTAATCAGATGCATGGGATTGAGATGGTCCATGGCATCAGGCATATAGGAGGGAGCATAGAAGCCAGGTGTAGAAGTGAGGTGGGTGGGATCAATACTTCCAGCCATCTGTACAATATTGTGGGGAAAAATAAAATAAAATATTAAACCAAGAGAATCCAACCTCAACATTTGTCAAAAGCCGTTCCCTTGGCCATACCTTGACTTCATGCATGTCTCCCCTCATGTGACAGTTCAGTGTCTGCTCTTGCATGTATTCCTCTTGTGATTGGATGGCATCTTGGCCAACTGGCATCTGATAACTCAGAATAAAGGCAATTAATGTCTTAAATGATAAGTTCCCATAATCCAAGTCTCATATGGATTTAAAAATTGAGGATAATAAATGATTGCAAAAAATGTGAATACATCTTGACTCAGAATATAATATATAATTATGCAACAATTTCAAATAATACCTTTTTTTTACTTAGCATACAATTACTTTTTTGAAAAATCTGAACATATTTAAATACAAGTTAAAGCACAACACAATCTCAAAGACAACTTTTACAAATGTTCCCCTCTTTTTTTTTTTTTTTTGAATATGCTTATCAAAAATAATACTTCTAGAATCAATTTACACTTGCCATGGCAAACAATTTGCTAGGGAAATGCTTTAAAGAGTTTGATCAAATAATCAGTTGAGAAAAAATAACAAAAACAAACAACTCAGAATATGGGAGCACAATACTCCTAGAATTAACATTGTATTATGAAATCAAAACCATCTTGCAATGTTTCAAAATTAGAGAGATGAATAAATAGAAAAAAATACACACGGAACAATAAAAGACAATGAAATTCAAACTAGGGAAATCTAAATGAATATGAACTTAATATTAATAAGAGTATTATAAAATATAAACTTGATCATATGACTATAAAAAGCTTTACAAATATTCTCCTTGTTTTAGAAACTAAGTATAAGTCACAATCTCAAAAGCATGAAAATCTCTATGAAAATAAACCCATACCATTAATTTCAAAATGTATATATAATAGCATAGAAATCCTATGTAACCTCTGAACTGATACTATTAATAATCTGAGTGAATTTAGAACACTTTTGATTCCGATATCTAAAATCCCCAATACTCATATCAATACCTTGCTGCTTACTTCTACATTTCTGTAAAATATATACCCTTCCATGGCAAAAGAAGCAGAGTCTTGAACTATGTTGATTGTCATTCTTATTCAGCTTAAGTTTTTCTTCTTTAACCCCTCTATATTGTCTGTCGGGCTTTTCACCATACAAATGCTTTATAAGATTACTAATTAAAGACAAAAGCAGGTTAGCGAAATTGTGAACAAAACGAGCATATCTGGAATTTAAAGAGTTTTCTAAGATTGTCTCAAAAGCACAGCCAGGCCGGGGAAGGGCTGAGCCTGAAGCTGCAAATGCAGGTAGAAAAAGTTGAGCATGCGCATCAGATCTCTGGTCTTCCCAGGCAGGGGAAGCAATGGGCTTGGCCATGGGAGGAGTAGAGGGTGGGGTTTGGAGAGGAGGGGAGGGACCAGCACAATTAGAATCAGACTTGATTTTGAACTCAGGCCTGGATTCCTCTTCCCCCACTTTGCCTCTAGGTGCTAGGGGATTAAAAGCTTCTAGAGGGTGGGTCATTGCCTCCAGGCATGCAAAATTAAAGCAACAATTACTGTTAGAACTGGGAAAAGCTGCGGGAATCTCTTCAGGTTTCTCTGAAAAAGCATGGTTGGGAGAGGGAGAGCTATTTCCTTGTGTGAATAAGTTGCTGGCTCTTTTAACAAAAATAAAAAGAAAAATAGAAAATCCACAAAAACAAAGCATTAACATGATCTTATCTCCCATTTGTCTGGTTAAACAGACTAAAATCAAAAATAGGATAATTAGGGAGTTTAAAAGGTTCATTCGAAAAAATTTAAAGGAAAACACAGCCAGTACACCAGTACTTAGCAGTTAAAGGGAGAGGGAGGGGAAATTTCTTACCCAACCAGAAGATCAGAAGAAGACTGAGGTTTAGCTTTCCTCTTCGTGGTCAGCCATCTGTAAGGGGCTAAAATTCTAGCTAGTCTGTCTAAAATATCTAATGAGTGGTCGCCAATAAATTATAAGCTTTAGCAAGAGTTAGGTTTTTAAGCATTTATTAAGGAGAATAAGAATTTGGTAAAGAGAGAGAGAAAGGCCTAGATTCCTATCTATTAAAGGGAGAGCACATTTCTAGCTCCTTTCTCCGCCAGCGTCCTCAGGAAAAAGCCCGAGACTCCGCGCCAGTCTCTTCCTTCCTCCTCCCACTAGTCCGCGTCACTTCCTGATACCAAAGACAAGACTCCTGGTCTTGCCCTCAAAGACCTTCGCTTCATGGGCAGAACTCTTCTACAGTTAGTATCCAGCAGGTGGCGTTATTCCAATCGTTACAATAGAAAAGCTGGGTAGCTTTGAAAACAATGTGCAGTATTTACTACATAGGTTTTCAAAAAACGTAAACAGTTTGAAATGAAAATGTATTCTTTTATATTGAATCCTTTCATGTTCTGCTGTGTACATGGAAATGTTCTCTTTTTCTTTTCTTGTTTTGTACTTAAGTTTTAAATGAATAAAAAAATTAAAAAAAAAAAACACCTTGCTCCTCTTAATATATGATCTAGGGCTTGTGACAACTCCTTACTCCAGAATGCTACACCTGAACATGTTTCCTATTTAATCTGCTTTGTATCTGTAAGCTGGAACTGGATAGATGGCAACAGAGTTGTCAGTAGGTACCTGTTATTGTATTCTACATAGGTTTGGTTTCCTCTTCTGGATCTGGGATCCTTCTTGTCCTTGTGCCTCTTCTTTCCCTGTACTTAAGTGTTCCAGATGATTATGTTCCTGGCCAGACCCTATCCCCAGTATCCATAGACCTTTCTCCCTGTTTTTTTTTTTTTTTTACATCTATCTGATTTGGAAAAATTAATCACTGTAATTGCCCCCCTCCCCCAATTTCCTCATCAGGAGCCATTCTAATACTTTCTAGATCTATTTGAAGGAATTTGGAAGTAGAACTTGCTGTACTTTTTTGCTACTCTACCATCCTGGCTCTGTCTCTAAAATAATTTTAGTTTATTCTCTAAGATTGATTACTCAAAATATTATATGCAAAAGCCATATTTTATTTCTTCTTTGTCTATACTTCGTTTTTCAATTTCATTTTCTTGTCTTATTGCATTATCTAACATTTCTAGAATTGTATCAAATAATAGTGGTGATAATGGGCATACTTGCTTTATAACTTTGGTCTTATTTTAATGGCTTCTGAGCATTTCTTCCTTATGTATAATACTGGATCTAGCCACATTGAGGAAAGGTCAATTTATTCCTATGTTTTTTAATCTTTAAATGTAAATTAGTGTTGTATTTTGTCAAAAAGCCTTGTAATAGGGGCAGCTAGGTGGCGCAGTGGATAGAGCACTGGCCCTGGATTCAGGAGTACCTGAGTTCAAATCCGGCCTCAGACGCTTGACACTTACTAGCTGTGTGACCCTGGGCAAGTCACTTAACCCCCATTACCCCGCAAAAAAAAAAAAAAAAAGCCTTGTAATCTTATAATTCTTATTGTTTTTGCCACTAATATGGTCTGTTATATCAATATTTTTCCCAATACCATACTAACCCAACATAAAAATATGTATATTCTTTTCAGTTACTTTTTAGTAATTGCCAGAGGTCTATCATATCTAATTTTTCTAAGTTTCTTTTCTGGCTCTTAAGCTTTTTCTTATTTACCTTTTTGTTTTATTTTTCTAGAGTTGAAAGTGGCACAATGGGGGCCTTAGATATTAATTAGAGTGTTGCTGTCTGTTTCTCCTCATACTTTCCTTATCATTTCCATTAAATATTTAGGTGCTGTACCATTTTTACATATCGATCAAGCATTTATTAATTAACTGTTATGTGCCATGTTAGGTGCTACACATACATATACAAAGAATGAAATAATTCTTACTCTTAAGGAGCTTATATTCTATCAGAGAAACAACAAATATGTATATGTTATACAGAATAAATATAAGACTCATATAGGTGTAGAGGCTAGACCTGTAATTTCATTGGCATAGAGAATTCTCTGATGAGAAAAATCCCTCTATCGATTGTGGTCATCCACTTCTCTGCAATTTAAAGTCTTAGAGAGTTTGTCTGGCACATAGTAAGTACTTAGTACATATTTATTGATTGATCAATTGACTGATATCCTACAGATAAGAGTATTCAGAAGAGGATAGTCAAATGCAATGGAGAAGTTAAGTAGGATGAAGATTGGGAAAAGGAAATTAAGATATTCCTGGTAACTGCAGGGAGAAGATTAGAACCTAGATTAGATGGCAAAGCATTGTGGAATGAGTTAACAGAGGGGATGTAGAGACAACTGTAGATAACTTTTTGGCTGAAAAAGGAAAAAGAGATGAAATATGATAGTTTGAGGGAAAGATATTTTCTAGTGAAGACTTTTAAGGATGGAGATTTGGTCATGTTTAAAGGTATAGGAAAAATCAGAAGATAAGCAGAGGTTTAAGATTAGAGAGGCAAAGTGGCGCATGATTGAAGGAGCAATCTTCTGGAGAAGATGGGAAGATATCAAGGGCATATATAGAGGTGTTTGTATTGGCAAGAAGAAGGGCCACTTCATCAGAGAATTGATGAAAGGAGAGAGTAGGAGTTGAAGTCAACAGGCTATGAGATGAAGTGAAGGGAAGAAGAAAGAACTCACAGTAAATCCTATCAATTTTCTTACTAAAATAAGAGACAAAGTCCTCAGATGAGAGGCAGGAAGAGGGGGAAGTTGAGGGAGGCATAGGGAGAGGATAGAGGATTTGAATATCATCTGAAAGGAGTGAGGTAGGGAAGCAATTGGGAAGGAATAAAAGAAGTATTTTGCTATAGCAAGGGCTCCCTTTAAGTTGCATAACATGAATATGTAATGTACTCAAGCAGCATAGTGTCTTCTTTCTACCTGTCTTTAACAGTGTATAAATAATATTGAAGAAACTGATAGTGGAAGTAACTTGGATTTGGGATTTCATAAGGGATGAGCAGTGATATAGAACAAGGGAGTGAGAGATTTGAGAGTTGAAGACAGGTTGGAGTTGGATTGGTTAAATATAAGGTTGATATTGGAAAAGGAGGAAAGTGTGAAGTCATATAAGAGTAGTGGCTTGAGAAAGTGCTTTGTGATAAACATGTTGAAAGTCATCATGAAGGTGATCTTTAGGAAAGGTAATGCTTATGGAGAGATGAAAAGTTATTAGTGATTATCAGATACAGGTATTTGAAAGATTTTTTTTTAATATTAAGGAAGTGTTACAGCTGTGGGTAATGGTGAGATCCAGGTGTGACCATCTCAGTGAGTGGGTGAGGGGAAATAAAGCAGTACGTCATAGAGTTTAAGGAGATTGAGGAATTGGGAGGTTAAGGCATTGAAGGAGGATGAACATGAATTAAAGTCATAAAAGAGCAGATGTTAGGGAAAGAGGAAGATGGTTCAGGATGAGACTATTATTTCTTGATGTCTCATACTTCCATTTGTCCAAGTCTGCTTTTTAAGGAGTTACTTTCTTCAGTGAGGTTTTGTATCTGATTTGGCCAATTCTAATTTTTAAAAAGTTATTTTCTTCAACATTTTTGTGCCTCTTTTACTAAACTGTTAACTCTCTTTTCGTAATTTTTTAATAGCTTTTATTTCTTTCCCCAATTTTTGCATAATTGCTCTTACTTGATTTTTAAAATCTCTTTTTTTTGCTTTTTATTTTTTTCTGATAAAAGTATTTTATTTTTTTCCAGTTACATGTAAAGATAGTTCTCAACATTTGTTTATACAAGCTTTCCAATTTCAGATTTTTCTCCCTCCCTCCCTTCCCTCCCCCCTCCCCTAGACAGCAAGTAATCTGATATAGGTTATATATTTATAATAACATTAAACATATTTCTGCATTAGTCATGTTATAAGAGAAAAATCAGAGCAATGAGGAAAAACCTCAAAATAGAAAAACAACAGCACCACAAAAACAAAAGAAATAGTATGGTTCAATCAGCATCTATACTCCACGGTTCTTTTTTTTTTCTGGATTGGAAGATCCCCTTCCATCGTGAGTCCCCTGGAACTCTCCTGTACCATTACATTGGTGAGAAGAATCTAGTCCATCACAGTTGATCAGCACACAATGTTGATGATACTGTGTATAATGTTCTTCTGGTTCTGCTCATCTCACTCATCATCAGTTCATGCAAGTCCTTCCAGGTTTCTCTGAACTCCTCCTGCTCATTGTTTCTTACAACACAATAGAATTCCATTACATTCATATTACCACAACTTGTTCAGTCATTCCCCAATTGATGGGCAACTCCTCAATTTCCAATTCCTTGCTACCACAAAAAGAGCAGTTATGAATATTTTTGTACATGTGGGTCCTTTTCCCTTTTTTGTGATCTCTTTGGGAAAAAGACCCAAAAGTGGTATTGCTGGGTCAAAGGGTATGCATGGCTTTATAGCCCTCTGGATTTATGCCCAAAGGGCTATAAAGCTGTGCATACCTTTTGACTCAGCTTTTTATTTTTTAAAACTATTTTTAAAGCACTTCTAGAAATTCTTGTTGGGCTTGTGTTCAACCTACATTTTTTCTTTGAGTTTTCTTGTACTTGCTTTCAAATCATTGCCTTCTAAGTTTGTGTCTTGAGCTTCACTGTCACCAAGCCTTTTATGATCAGGTTCTTTTTTTGGTCGATTGCTCATTCTTCTAGCCTATTTCTTGACTTTGGACTTCATATTAGAGTTGGGCTTTGGAAGTCGGGGTATGTCTGTCCTAGCCTTCTATCTTTTATGTCTTTCTGCTGCTTTCACAGGTCAATAGAAACCTGTAAATTTTCAGTGCTTCCAAGGTGATGTGATGGGGGAGAGGTCTTATAAGTGCCTTGCTAATCTGTGATCTGGTCCTTATGACCCCTACTCCCTCACATCCATGACCCCTCCTTTCTTTACTGTGAAGCTGTGATCTAAGACTAGGTAATATGTGACAGAGTTGCCAGGTGGCACTTATTTGTACTCCTATTTCTAGTACAGAATTTCCCTGGGATTTCCTTCTTAGGCCCTTTGCCATTTGTGGGCATTGGGCCATGCCTGCTGCTGCTGCTGCTGTTGCTACTTCCCCTGCTACAACTTGGTGTTGTCATTCTTCTGCTATGCTACGTTCTTCTTGTCTACAGGCCACTTTTTGTCTTCCTAAGTTGCCCTGGGCTGGAAAAATAACTCACTCTGACTTTTTTTTTTTTTTTTTTAGTGAGGCAATTGGGGTTAAGTGACTTGCCCAGGGTCACACAGCTAGTAAGTGTGTGTTAAGTGTCTGAGGCCGGATTTGAACTCAGGTACTCCTGACTCCAGGGCCGGTGCTCTATCCACTGCGCCACCTAGCTGCCCCTCACTCTGACTTTTAATTGACTTCTGCTCTGAATTCAGTTTGATTCATTTTTTAGGTTGTTTTGGAGAAGGTATGTTGGCTCTACACCTCAATCTTGACTCTGTCCCTCTAGTGGATGACTTTCTTTTTTTTTTTTTTTAATTCTTTTTTATTTTTAGTGAGGCAATTGGGGTTAAGTGACTTGCCCAGGGTCACACAGCTAGTAAGTGTCAAGTGTCTGAGGCTGGATTTGAACTCAGGTATTCCTGACTCCAGCGCCAGTGCTCTATCCACTGCGCCACCTAGCTGCCTCGATGACTTTCTAAATTTAAATTTTGTGGCCTATGTCTCACCTACTTCTTTAAGAGGTAGCGAGCTAACTGACATGGCAGGTAGAGTACTGGATGTGGAATCAGGAGGACCTGAGTTTTAATCCTCCCTCAAATACCATGGGTTAGTCATTTGATCTTTCTGTGCTTCAGTTTCCACATCTATAAAACAAAGGGGATGGACTAGATGCTTTATTAGGTCTCTTCCTTATATACCCTAAGTTTGTGATCCCATGATTATGATCCTATGAATGGGCTAGATAAATTTGATATTCTGAACTTGAAAGAAGGAAAAAGGAAAAATCTAGAAGTGGTCTTGGGGAGCAAGAAGTAGTTTACCTTTCCCTCTTGGACCAGTGTATTGTGGGGGGTTACTGAAAGTACAGACATTGATGAAAAGAATGACCAGGGATCTAGTGTTTCCTGGGGGAATCCAGGCCTTGGTGGGTGCATATACTAGAAACCAATATGAAAACAGTAGATATAGGACAAAGGGAAATTTGTTTTTTATGGAATGATAATTCCAGAGTGCACAGTGGAAGTGGTAGTGGGTAGGCAGTCAGAGTATGAAGCATAAGATAAGGTAACATTGAGAAGAATGGCCTAAGAGCATGGGAGTGTGGGATATGGAGAGATTTTATTCCAGTGTAGTCAATGATTATTATAACAATAGGGCACTAGCACCTCTGGTGTAAGGGCCCTTTTCAGGACTGGTCATTCACCTAACTCTCACCCATGGCTCTAAGAAACTGTAGCATACACAGCAGCCACATTCTGGTAAACCTCGGCAGGCAAGCTAAACCAGGTTGAGGGTAACTGACAGGGCTCAAACCTGTCCGTGAGTTAGGGTGATGTTTACCTCAAGAACGTGAAGACTTTTCCCAGTGGAATGGGCAGATGAGAATAGCTTCTTGGTTGAGAACATCCAAGATGCCAAGGTCTTCCACTCCATACTATTCCAGGGTTCGTCATCCTGGTTTTTTTTCCTGCCACTGGACTTTGATGACTGAGGAAGAGAGAGTGAGGCTGATGACTTTGTGCAACTCTGTCTCACTTAAATCTAATTCACGTGCTAGTCAAGACATCCCTCCTTCTTGTCATTGATCCTGTTTGAAAATGAAGGACAGGGGGCAACTAGGTGGCACAGTGGATAAAGCACCAGCCCTGGATTCAGGAGTACCTGAGTTCAAATCCGGCCTCAGAAGCTTGACACTTACTAGCTATGTGACCCTGGGCAAGTCACTTAACCTCCATTGCCCCGCAAAAAAGAAAAAAAAGGAAAATGAAGGACAAACAACATTATAAGGATAGGGAAAGAAACAAGTGGTGATGGATTATAGATACAGGAGTAATAGTACCTGACTGGTGAATCATAATTCTCAAAATTTCCAGGGGGTGTTGTTGCTGGGCAAACTCCAGGGAATAGGGATTTGGTTGATCTGTATTCTCCTGCTTGTGACTGGCTGGAGTTGGGCAGCAGGCGGTGTATCAGTTGGTCTCCTGGGCCACAAGTTGAAAAGAAACTGCTGATGAGCATTGGTAGAGGAAATTTCCTATATTGATAAAATCACAGGATTCATTATTCTATTAAAGGTACATTCCTCTGTCCCTCAACCTCCCTAGTAGGATTATATTCAGTTTTGTAGGATATTTTACTTCTGATTGTAAGATTCTCTCCTCTAAAATAGTTGCAGTATAATCTTGTGTCATCCTCACTGTAATTTCTTGGTATTTGAAACTTTATGGACTACTTGTGATACTTTTTTTTTAACATAGAAGCTCTGAATTTTGACTTTGACATTTAGAAAGTAACCAGCTGATTGTTTCTAGTTTTACTTTGCCTTTGGGCAGCTTGGGAATTTCTTGCATAAGGGACTTTTAAATTCTGAGCTTGACTATAATTGACTGCACTTACCAGAAGCCTTTTTTGATATTAAGTGCTTTTTCCTCCCTTCCTCTCCATCTTAGAAAAACTCTGGATTATTCAGAATGCCATTGATGATTGGCTTGCTTTAGGTATCACTAAATCCTTCCTGTAAAGGACACTAGTCACTATAGGAATTGTGACTATGGAGGTGGCCTTCATATCTCACTTCCTTCCATTCTGGGAATAGAAAGTATTGATTTATCTTATATGCTGTTTATTTTTTATCTTTGAGCTGTTTTTTCAACCTAATGAGCTTGTCATCTTTGTAGTACAGTGGAAAGCACACTGGATTTAAAGACTAAATTGGTTAAGTTTAAGTCTAGCTATAGGACTAATTCTTAAATAGGTCTGTCTAACTATAGGACCTAAGACAGTTCACCTAATCTCTCTGATTCCATTTCCTTGTCTGTAAAATAGCAACAATTTTAACTAACCTACCAACACTTCACAAAGTAGTTGAGAACATCACATGACATAATGTATATGAAAATAGTTTATAAGATATGAAACTGGATATTGATTAAGATTTTATTATTATTTCTAATTCAGGGTATCTCCTTGAAGGTTTCCTGGCTGTACAGCATGCTGTGGATAAAGCCATAATACAGTACCATAGAAGAAATACTGTTAAAGACAAGTCTAATATCACTCCTCTTGTCTTTGTAAAGCGATTTCCATTGCCATCTGTGACTACTGATTACTTCTACTCTTTTTTCAACTCAGCTTTTCCCTTTTCAATTTTAATAGTTTTCTCCATTTCTGTACTTGGTGTGATCCGTTCTGTTGTGTCAGAAAAGGAAAATAAATCCAAGGTAAAACATTTATGTTTGGATTTAAAACCCTTGATAGGTTGGAATGCTGTGGGGGGTTGGAGACAGAATCTAAGATTTGGAGGGAGAACTCCACAGGCCATCTAATCCACATTATACTTGCCTGAGAATCCCTATAATATCCCCAACAAGTATATACCTTCTGCTTGAAAAACTACAGTAGGTTGAAACACTCTACCTTCCCTGCTTACTTTAGCCTAGTTCTATTTATTATAAAATTTTCCTTGTATCAAACCAAAATCTGACTCTTTGTAGCTTACACCTATTGGTCCTACTTCTATTTTCTGGGGCCAAGCAGGACAAATTTAATTTGTCTCTGAAACACCTTTCAAATACTTGAAGATTATCATTTCTTCCTTAAGTCTCTTTCTTCTCTAGGTTAAATGTCCCCAACTGCACCAATACATTTTGGTATGGCATGTTATTTAGTCTTTTTATTATTCTTGTTACACTCTTCAACTTTTCTGTTTCTCATAAAGCATAGTTTCCAGAACTGAATATAGTATTACAAATATGGACTTAGCAGAACTAAGTATATTGTCATCATACCTACTTTGTCCTGGTTACTACTGACTTTCAGTAAGACTATAGATAACTACTGATTTTTTTGACTACCATATCACACATCTGATTCCTATTTAGATGTTGTTCACAAGAACACACACTCCCAAATTCAGGAACTGTTGTCTAGCTATACCTTCATCCTTCATTTTGAAGTTGAATTTTTGAACCTAATTGTAGAATTTTATATTTATTAAATTTCACCTTATTTGATTTACTTTTCCTCCTGAGGTGAAAAGAAATGAAAGATTTTAAACATTCTGACTCCATTAAATATTTGCTATTCTTCATGGCTTTATGTCACCTATGCCTTTGTCCAAATAACTGATAAAAATGTTGTAGAGCTCAGGACCAAATTTAGGCCACTGGGGCATTGCATCAGATACTTTGACATTGGCCCATTAAAATGACTACTCTTTTTGTTTGATTATTCAACCAGTTCCAAATCCACCAAACTGTTACTTTATAGCCCATGTTTCTCTATCCTGTCCACAAAGATTGCCTGAAAAACTTGTTTTGCAGAAGCCAAAGTATGCTCTATTTATTGAATTCCCTAATCTACTTTTATTCTGTCAGGAAGGGGAATAGATTAATTAATCTTCATTATCTTTGTTGGTGTGACTTGTTTACTTAGAAGAGCTTAATGTCACATGAAAACTGTGAGATTTTACTATGGGCTCCATTACCCAGATAATTTATGGAAATGTATTATATAGACCAGTTGTAACACTGATCTCAAGGGAAACATCATTTATAGTTCTCCTTTCAGAGAATTATCCATTTATCCTAACTTTTTCTCTAAACAAAAAAACTCCTTTAATACATTGGCAGCCTGATTTTTAATATACAAGCCTTTAATTAACAACCTCAAAGGACAGTATGCAAAGAACCAAAAATCATTGTTTTATAATCTAATAATTCATGTAAACAAAACCCCAGGGAATTATATGTATATATAGACATATTAAAATACTATAGCATAATAAAGTACACAATATAACATTGTTTTCTTATGGCCAACCTAAAGGTAGCGTTCTTTTCATTCTACCTGTTGCCCTTGTAAGTTATTAGTACAACATGATTAATCAGCCTGTACTAGATATTTGTTACAGTTTGAAACATCAGATATTTTCATTGTGACTAATATCAAAATAATCTTTATGGCTTTAATATCTCTGAGTTTTGATAGACTTTTTTAGTTATGACTCAGATTTAGTATTTTTTAATAACTAGTAGTTGGAGGTAAAAGTATCTCTATAGACACATTGATCACATCCTTCCTGAGGATAAAATGTAAGAGATAAGGAAAGGAACCCTCAATTCAGTCCTGTAAAATTTTATTTAATAGTTTACTGTCATCAGACTAAAATGTTTGGTTATGTATTATTTGTTTGGTTTTTCTGGTTCCCAACAGGAATATCTTCGCATGATGGGACTTAGTAATTTTTTACTCTGGAGTGCTTATTTTTTCACCTTCTTTATAAATTTTCTTCTCATCATCCTTTTGCTGATCGTGATCCTCTATGCCAAGGCAAGTGTCTGGTGTGTTTTAATTTGGGTGAGGTTGGAGAGGACAACAGAGGGCATTTTATTGTTGAAGAGATGTTACACAATCAAACAACATCAAACAAACACAAGATGTAACGTAAATCAGTTGTTGCATTGTCAAGGTGGTGATGGTATAACTAAGTAAGTGTTTACCTCTGTAGGATACCAGGAGAAAAGAGGACATTGAAGATAATACAAAAGTCACCCTTTTCCTACCCCTACCTCAGGCAGGGTTTGTAGTTGAGGGGGGTTGATGCAAGAGTGTAATAAAGGAACTGTTGGGAGAGACTGATATGAGTAAGTTGTCCTGACGTTATTGAGTGAATGAAGCTCTGAGACTGATGAAAAGTATATACTGAGTCTCTTGGGAAATATTCCTTCTATTTTTAGAGATTAGGAATACCCCTTGCCCTTCCCTAAGGGGTGAGCTGTTTAGTTTACATTCCCTTTAATTGAACTTTAGTCAGTGGATAGGTTAGGTTAGTTGCTTTTGCAGTATTGGAATATTTAAGGACATGATCTATTTCTTCCCCATTTCTCCTTTGTTTTCCTTTAACAACACTTTTTGTGTAACTGAATGAATTTATTGGATGTTTTGTGGTAGATTGTACACCTGCCAATAATCCGCTACAGTGATATGTCTTTGGTGTTTGTCTTTCTGGTGTGTTTCGCCATTGTTTCCATAATCTTCAGCTTCATGGTCAGCACATTCTTCAGCAAAAGTGAGTTCAGGGGCCTTTCTATGTCAAATCCTTAGGGATTATTTCATTTTTATCTTTGTAGCTCCAGTGTCCTGCATACAGTGGGCACCTAATAAATGTTTGTTGAATTGTACTTTGTAAGGATGCAGTAGGGAGCAGCTAGGTGGCGCGGTGGATAAAGCATTGGCCTTGGATTCAGGAGGACCTGAGTTCAAATCCAGCCTCAGACACTTGACACTTACTAGCTGTGTGACCCTGGGCAAATCACTTGACCCTCATTGCCCTACACAAAAAAAAAAATGCAGTAGTAACTGGTCTCAGTGCTCCCTCTTCAGGTAGCATTATCACTTAAAATACTATATCTTCCTTATGTAGGAATATGAGATGATTTAGGCAGGCATTTGGGAACCAAGTTCTTAACATATTAGTTAAATACATTTTAATACATTTTAATTAAATCTTCTAACTACTTTTTGATAAAGGCCATTTTACTTAATAATGCATTTTGGTTCCAGACTTAACTTGTGATTGTTATTTACAAAGTACCTTTATGCTGTTCCTTGGGTGGCTTGATATAGTCACTCTGGCTGTACATATAGAAAGATATTCAATTAAGAACTGAATTCCTGCTGAATGCAGAGTACTTCATTAGGCAATATGGGGGAATAAAAAAAAAGATGTGTCTCCTTCCTTGCTCTCAAAGTTTGTGCTCTGGTTGGGAGAGATAGAGTGTCTGTGTGCACATACAACAACAACTGTATAATCTTTATTAATATACCGTATTAAAGAAGTGACATTTTTGTTATTCAGTAGTTTTTCAATCATGTCTGACTTTTCATGACCCTATTTGGAGTTTTCTTGGAAGATATAATTGGTTGGTTTGCCATTTCCTTCTCCAGCTCATTTTACAGATGAGGAAACTGAGGCATACAGGGTTAAGTGACTTGCCCAGGATGACACAGTTAAAAAATGTCTGATGCCATATTTGAACTCAAGAAGAGTAGTCCTCCTGATTCTAAGCCCAGTGGTCTATCTACTGTGCTCCTTAGAAGTCTCTAAATGACAGGTAATATAGTACAAAAACTGCTTGGATTTGTGGGGAGACCTTGAGTAGAAGAGTGAACATGGCCAGGTGAGGCCAATCATGTAAAACTCCCTGGAAGAAATGAGCCTGGGTTCAAAGAAGATGATGGACATTTCAGATGGGGATAGTGGCCTATAAAAAGACATGATGTGAAGACTGACAACATTTGTTATCTACAGTACACACTATTATTTAAAATTATGCTTGCCTCCATGGAACTTTCCATCTAATTGGTGAGACAGCTGTGTGTGTGTGTGTGTGTGTGTGTGTGTGTGTGTATATACATATATACATATGTATATATCTCAGGCAATTTGAGAGCAAGTATACACAAAAAATTCAAAACATATAGAACATGAGTGCTAGGAGAATGTACAATTAAGAAATGATCATTGTGAGCATAAGGGAAATTGGGAAAGTTGTTTTAGAACAGGCAAATTTTTTTTTTAAAAAGTTATCTTCTTTATGGAGTCATTAGAGTACACATCATTTTGTAGAAAGGAACAGGGAGAGGAGTCTAGGTGGGGAGGCCATCGTCTATAATAGTCATATAGACAAATTATGTACCATATAAAATGACTCATTTAGAAGATCATTGTCTCTATTTAGAGGGTTCATGGGCTTAACTATAGGTCATTTTCCCCTCTCCAGTCTATAAGATAAAAGATATTTTCTTCTTTAGACCACAATTTTTATAACACAAACTCTTCCCTTACTACTCTTATCCTACTACTCTACTAAGTCATCCTAAAAAGTATCTCAATCAGTTATCTATTGTGTGCATATGACACAAGGCAGTTGTATTAGAGTCAGGAATTTTATACTTCATGGAAGCTTAAGTTGGTACCATAATACATGTTATTAGTTGGTGGATAATCATAAGATAGTGTTTCTTACACAATATAGCAAAAAGGAATTATCTTTTTGCTGCATGCACCTAATCCCAGTAGCTTCTTGGCCAACATTTTAAAAAATTCTTTGTTCTGCAAATTAAGTAGTTATTATTGGTATTGTTATTATTATCCTTACCATTATCACCACCAAATAGTAACAAGATTTGCTTCAAATTATTATTAATAATAGTTGCTTGAAAATTTCACCCGTTTCCAGGATGGGGAATGGGCAACAACAAAGTAGTGCTTATGAGCACAAAAATGTTTATAGCAGTTATTTTTGTAATAGCAAAGAACAGAAAACTAAAGGGGTCACTATCAACTGAGAAATAGATGATGTATAAATGCAATGAAATTGTGCTCTTAGGAATTATAAAGGGAAGGGTTTCAGAAAAATCTGGGAAACCTTGTATGAACTGATGCAGAGTAAATTGAGCAGAACTAGAAGAGTGATTTATAAAATAGCAACAGTATTATAAAGATAACTTTGAAAGACTCAAGAGCTCATGTCAACACTGTGACTAATCATGATTTCCAAGGACCAATGATACAACATCCTATCCACTCTCTGACAGAAAGTTGGTGGATTCAGGGTGCAGAATGGGACAGATTTTTTTTAGATCTAGCCATTATAGGAATTTATTTTGGGGTTTTCTTTTGTAATTTTTAAAAATAGTATAGGGTAGGATAGGAGGAAGAAAAATTGTTTTCAATTGAAAACAATTAAAAAAATGTAATTAGTTGTTCTTAGATTGGAATTCCTAAATGTCCATTTGAATTTGACAGCATCATGAATCTAACTAGCAAACCAATCACACCAATGCAGAGTAATTTTTTTAAAAAAGGTAGCATTTGATATCATGAATGAATATATTTGTTTTCAGTATTTGATCTACATATGTTTTTCCCTTTATATATGCTTTTATTGTTTGGCTAAAAACAAAGAGATATATGATAACCCATTCTCTCAGGACATGAAGGAGATTGGGGAAATGGCTGGACCCTGAAATGTGATCATTTATTTTCGTTTGTTTTTGTGGGGCAGTGAGGGTTATGTGACGTGCTCAGGGTCACACAGCTAGTGTAAAGTTGCTATCTAGCTATACTGTCTGAAAATCTAATGAGTGGTCGCCAATAAATTAGAAGCTTTAACAAGACTTTAGACTTTTAAGCATTTATTAAGGAGCATAAGAATTTGGTGAAGAGACAGAAAGAGGCCTAGATGCCTACCTCTATCTATCTCAGGTAGCCAGCATTTCTACCTCCACTCTCCACGAGGTCCTCATGAAAGAGAGAGAGCCTGCCTCTTGTCTAAACAGGAAACATCAAACATCACTTCCTGACGCCAAGGAACTGACCTTCCAAGCCACATGGCTTGCCCTCAGACGCTTTTCCTCGTGGCAGAGCTTTCCTACAGTAACTCTCCAGTAGGTGGCATCACTCCAATTGTCACACTAGTAAGGGTCAAGTGTCTGAGTCCGGATTTGAACTCAGGTCCTCCTGAATCCAAGGCTGGTGCTTTATCCACTGTGCTACCTAGCTGCCCTCAACCACTTATTTTCTGGAAAAGAATAGGGCCCCTTTAATAGTGGTGTTATAAAGTATTCTAGGCTGTTTTTTGTCTTTTGAATGTTTAAATGGGACCAGAACAGATTGTTGCAATGATTATGTGGTAAGTGTACCTAAGCAACTGGCATGCTCCTTATTAGAATGGTCTAACAAAGCTATAGATAAGGAAATTTGTGATATTTGTACGAATATAAAAATCCACCAGGTGAGGGTCTTGCGTGGGCTGATGATGAGTGAGATGAGCAGAACCAGAAGAACATTGTACACAGTATCATCAACATTGAGTGTTGATCTACTGTGATGGACTATATATATTCTTCTCACCAATGCAATGGTACAGAAGAGTTCCAGGGAACTCATAATAGAAGAGGATCTCCAAATCCAAAAAAAAAAAAAAAGAACTGTGGAGTATAGATGCTGAATGAATCATACTATTTCTTTTGTTTTTGGTGCTGTTGTTTTTTTCTATTTTGAGGTTTTTCATCATTGCTCTGATTTTTTCTCTTATAACATGACTAATGCAGAAATAGGATTAATGTTATTATGTGTATGTGTATATATATATATATAAAACCTATATCAGATTACTTGCTGTCTAGGGGAGGGGGGAGGGAGGGGAGGGAGGGAGAAAAATCTGAAATTGTAAAGCTTGTATAAACAAAAGTTGAGAACTATCTTTACATGTAACAGGAAAAAAATAAAATACTTTGTTAATTGAAAAAAAATCCACCAGGTGGTGAACCTTATCATGAATGTGGATTACAAAATGAATGTCTTATATATAATGTTAGACATGACCCATTTTGTGGTATTTTCCCTGAATAAGACTGCCAATCCTGAAAAATCCTAAACAGTTGGCTAGTACTAGTGGATAATTTTAGATCCTAAACTGCAAGAGGGCTTAAGCAAAGCTATACTTTTGATATATTATCAGTATATGTCATTAATGATCAACATAAAACTTTATCTATAAAGACCCATAGCCAAAGGAGCATACCCTTTTCTGAGAAGGAGTTCAAGTTCTAGGTACACATGGATGAGGTTCAATACTTGGTAGAGCTTGATCTCAAATGATCCCACATAGAGGGGTGTGTGTGTGTGTGTGTGTGTGTGTGTGTCTGTGTGTGTGTGTTTTAAATAAACTCTGGATTATTTGCTTCCTTTCTGGGAGTTCTGGGGAAATTCTCTTAAACAGAGCTTTGTTTTGGTTCATGTCAAGGATCTCCCCCAAAGAGGATTTAACAGAGTTCCTTTTAGAATTGTACTTAATGTACAGAGTTATGCATATTGGGTAGGTATATTGGTTAGCTATATATTTCTTTCATTACAAAGACATACTTAAATCACAAAGGATTCGTAGGTATGTATTGATGAATATTTAAAACATAAATTGATAGCCTATAACATAGACCATATAGGAATCTGTAAAGTAATCAAAACACAAAACACTCAACTCACAAAAGCCCATCAGCTCTATTATACTCTTGTGGGAGGTAGAAAAGACTCCCAGGAGACTTGTAGGACTACATTAGGCATTCCATTTTAACTTTTAAAATTTAACATTTTAAATTGGTTCTTCACCATTTGAGCAACTCAGGATTCTTGACAGCCTAGAAGTCATGACTCATCTTCCATTTTGTCTCTCTTTGATATGCAAATGAAATCCTCTCTTCCCAAATCTGGCTGTGTTCCTCCTAGGGTTTGAAACTTTGCAGTCTCTTGTAAAATCAGTTATACTATACTTGACATCTAGATTTATATAACAATATATACTTAATATAATAGGGACAATTAATTCAGGATCCCAGGTAATTATCTAAGCATGCCATTCATAGCAAATATGTATCAGTAATACAGAAGTACAGTATAAAGCCTGGCAACTTCAAAGCATCAGATTTTTTTTTTCATAAGAGCATTTTTATTATTTTCCAGTTACATTTAGAGATAGTTTCCAACATTTGTTTTTTTATAAGGTTTCTAGTTTCAAATTTTTCTCCCTTCCTCCCTTCCCTCCCCCCTCCCCAAGACAGCAAGCAATCTGATATAGGTTATGTATGTACAATCACATTAAACATATTTCTGCATTAGTCATGCTGTGAAAGAAGAATCAGAGCAAAAAGGGAAAACCTCAAAAAAGAAAAACAAAAAAAATAGAAATAGTATGGTTCAATCTGCATCTAGATTCCATAGTTCTTTTTTTTCTGGATTTGTATATATGTATATATGTATTTGTATGTGTGTATATATATGTATATATATATATATATATATGTGTGTGTGTGTGTGTATATATTTAAAGTTGGGATGGGGCAGCTAGGTGGCACAGTGGATAAAGCACTGGCCCTGGATTCAGGAGGACCTGAGTTCAAGTCTGACCCTGGGCAAGTCACTGCCGAGAGAGAAGGGAAAGAGGGAGGGAGGGAGGGAGAGAGAGAGGGAGAGGGAGGATTATACAATTTTAGAGTTGTTTAAAATCCCAATGAAAAATTTTGATGTTGCCAGTCACTGTTGTATTTGTTTAAACTCTGAGAGTTTTCAGGCATTTGGAGAGGGGCTTCCTCTATAGGTTCTAATTAGACTAAATGATATCTGAAGTATTTTCTACTTCTAGATTCTCAGATTTATTTCTACATGATGTTTTCCAATCTTAATTTCTCATGCCATTTGGACTTTAATCAATAAATAGACATTTAAAAGGAAACTTTTAGGAGCATAATGATTGATCTTTGTTTAAATGTCTCTTAATAACCATAATCTTAATGCAGAAGAGCAAGTCTTAGGTATCTTCTTATACAAAGGCTGAATACACACTTTGGTTTGCAAAACTGCCTTATTGTGACTGAGAAAATGTTTTTTGTATATCATTTAAGGTTATTGAATATTGTTTAATTTTATTTTCTCTCTCCAAACTTTTAGCAAAAATGGCCTCTTCTGTAGGATTTTTTATCTATTTCATATCCTATTTCATACATACTTTAATCCAAAATCACTACAGTCATTTGACTCTCAGGACCAAGCTGCTTGCCTGTCTCCTCTCAAATGTTGCAATGCATTTGGGGATTGAACTCCTCGTCAAATCTGAAATTAAAGGTAATCATTTCTTCTAATATGACCTAAGCTCTTAAAGCACAAGGACTGTTTTGTTTTTGCTTTTGAATCCTGAATATGAAAGACTATGCGGTACAGTGAAGTGTGAGCTCAGAGTTAAGTTAAGACCAAAATTTAAAGCCTTGTATTTATATTGATAATCAATATTATATACTCATATTAATAACCATGAGTTCTTGGCTAGTGATGTAGTATACTTGACAAGAGCTGGTATTTCTGCATATTTGACTAGAGACTATGAATCTGTTCCTAAACTCCAAACTGATCAGGAAAAGAGAGGGACCAAAACTGCCTACAAATATAGTACAGGAAAAGTTGTACCATAGAAAGTAGAAAGTGCAAAACAGGAAGAATATCAGAAGAGAGGATCAATAAAATATTGGGAAGCAATATTCAAAAGGTAGTCAGCAGTAAAAACTCTGCTGGGCATACACACATGCACACACATACATATGCATGGTATTTAATAAAGCTTAAAACTGCACTAAGACTTCAGAGACAGTGTGTATCTGATAGTGATCTTGAGGCTCTGTACCTTTGTGGAATGGACTGTTATAGAAATTCTTAGGTGAGAAGAAAGAAATGAGAAGCAAGAAACCAGTTGGTGGAGAATGTGGTTAAAAAAAAAGATATAAATGAGTTAGTAAAGGAAGACACCAGTCTTGAAAGGCAAAAAGTTCCAGATTATACCAATTTTGTGTTTAAATCACCTAGTATCAGAATGTAGGATTGATTTAATTTGGAGGACCTTATCAAGCTCAGAAACTCAACCTCTTTATCTATTATAACAAATTATAGTCTATAAACTATGATTATTCTTATGATAGTCCATTAAAATTATCATTATTCTTCTAATATGAGAGAACCAAAAATCCTTTGAAATAATGTTTATTGTTGACTTAGGACATATGATAGAACCATGCCACCTTTTCCTTATCAAGGAGTACCTGAGAGTCATCCTTCCATTTAGTTGTAGCTTCCTTCTTTTTGTGAAAATTTATGATTTAGTTCCTACAATCAATTTAAGGGTTTTTCTTCAATATTTAGAATTTTATTTTCCCAAATTACATATAAAATACAAATTTTGACATGTTTTTTTAAAACCATGTGTTCTAAATTCTCTTCCTTTCCCCCCACCCCCAAGAACTCAAGCAATTCAATATAAGCTATACATGACCAGTCATGCAAAACGTTTGCACATTAGCCAGGTTGTGAAAGAAAAATAGACAAAAACAAAACTTCAGATAAAGGAACTAACAAAAAACTATGCTTCAGTCTGTATTCAGATACCATCAGTTCTCTCTGTAGATGGATTGCATTTTTCATAAGAACTTCAGAGTTATCTTGGATTATTGCATTGCTGAAAATAACCAAGTCATTCACAGCAGATCATCTTATAATATTGCTGTAATTTTGTATACAGTACATTTCACTTTGCATCAGTTCATGTAGGTCTTTCCAGGTTTTTCTGATAGCATCCTGTTCATTGTTTTTAACAGTAAACTACATTTATATAGTACTTTAAAGAGAGATTTCCTTACAATGAACTCATGAGGTTGATTATTGCAACAACAGTAAAAGATAACATTTATATAGTACCTTATACCTGACAAAGAATTTTCTTCACAATAGCCCAGCAAAGTAAGTACCATACATTTTGTCATCATCATCATCAATCATCATCAATCCTCGTTATCATCTTCGATCAGTCCTCATCTTCATCAGTCAGTCCTCCTCATCAATCAGTTGTGCTCATCAATCCATCAGTCATCATCATCTTACATTACTCTTGCCTGTTTCAAAAAATTTTTCAGTTACTATTGTTAACTGTTTCCCTCCCTCCTATTCCCTCCCCATGATATTTACTCTATTTTCTATCTTATTTCACCCTCTTCTTCCTCAAAAGTGTTTTGCTTCTGACTGCCCCTCCCCCACTGTCCTCCTTTCTTTCACCCTTACCTCCTATTTTCCTGCCTGGTTAGAGAGATTACTCCCCCCAGTTGAGTGTGTATGTTATTCCCTCCTTGAGCCAACTCTGATGAGAGTAAGGTCTTTGAGCTAATTCTGATAAGTGTAAAGCTCATTCACTGCCCTACTCTTCCCAATATCTCCCCCAATTACATAAGCCCTTTCCTGTTTTTTTTCATGTGAGATTTCACCCCACTCTACCTCTCCCCTTCCTCCTCCCCCAGTGCAATCCTCTCCTCCCTCAATTTTACCCTAAAGATGTCATCATGGGTTAGATAGGAGACACAGTGGACAAATAATCCACCCTGGACCCAGGAAGACCTGTGCCCAAATCTGGCCTCAGACACAAGACACTCACCAACTCCATGACTCCATGCATACCACCCAACCCTGACCACCCCTCCAAAAAGATAAACAAAAATAAATGCTTTACAGATATCATCCCTTCATAAACAATTATCACCTGTGCCCTCTGTTAAAATTTATTCCTATCATCTGCCATAATACTGAGAAAGTTCTTAAGACTTAGATGTATCATATTCCATGTAGGAATGTAAACAGTGTAACTTTTTAACATCCTTGATGATTTCTTTTTCCTGTTTACCTTTTTATGCTTCTCTAGGGTCTTGTATTTGAAAGTCAAATGCTCTATTCAGTTCAGGTCTTTTCACAATTTAAAGTTTATAGATTGTCTAAAAACAGTATAATATGTATACACACATACATACACACACACACACACACACACACACACACACATATATATATATATATATATATATTTTAGCACATTCTGTCTCTTTTTCTGCCACTCAACTGACATCACTATAGAAGTCAAAGGCAATCACATGGGACTGAAAGTCCTCTGATAGTTTACTTTGATGCATTTCCATGGTCAAAGAATTTACCAGCAAAGTGGCCAGATTACTGTTGTACTCTGTACTTAGAAAGACCAGTCCTTAGAAAGCTGACTTGTTCTATTGTTAGGCCATACTCAAAGCCTTTCCAACAGGGCAGAATCTGGCAGAGGTTCTGCTCTGTTGGCGTAACTTTTGAATAGCTAGGGCCATTTTCTAGCTAACTTCCTTTCCCTTTGCCCTTCTGATAGGAATATAGTTTAAGAATTATACAGTCTATTTCATTTGTCCCACCTCTTCATTAGCTTGTTTCATCTTTGGTACTCATAGAAAGTACAACAATTCTTTTCTTCCTTATTTTTCTAGGTAGTTGTTTGATTTCCTTCTTTAAAAGGGAGGTTTTGTCAACTGGTTATTAATCTTTGATATTGAAGAGATAACACCTTTTGTTTCCTACAGAATTAAAATTCTTCAATATTCCTCATTTATTCATGATTTTAAAATATTTTATTTTTAATTATTTTTGACACTCATTTAAGAAACTTGGGGTTCCAAATTCTCTCCCCCACCAATTGAGAAGGCCAACAATACAATATCCTTATTTGTGTTAAGTATTGCAAAGCATATTTCTGTATTAGCTATGTTATGAAAAAAGTAAGAAAAATAATAAAAGGGAAAACAATATGCTTCGATTTGCACTCAGAATTTGTCACTTCTTTCTCTAAAGGGGGTCTTTTGGAATTGTCTTGGATCATTGTATTCCTGAGAATAGCTAAGACATTCACAGTTGATCATTATATAATATTGCATTTACTGTATGCAGTGTTTTCCTACCTCTGGTCACTTCACTTTGCTTCAGTTTATATAAGTTTTCCTAGATTTTTCTGAAACTACTGTTTGTCATTTCTCATGGTACAACAGTATTCCATCACAATCATATACCACACCTAGTTCAGCTATTCCCCAACTGATGGGTATCCCTTTAATTTCTAATTTTTCACCACCACAAAAAAAAAGCCAGTCATAAATACTTTTGTACACATAGGTCCTTTGAACTTTGTAGTATACAGACCTAGTAGTAGTATTAAGGGGTCAAAGGATAAGTCCTTTTGGAACAGTTCCACACCATTCTCCAGAATGGTTGCACCAGTTCATAACTCCACAAATAGTGCATTATTGTGCCTGTTGTTTCCACATCCCTTCCAGCATTTGTCATTTTTTTTCTGTCATCTTAGCTAATCTGATAGGTATGAGATAGCACCTCAGAGTAGTTTTAATTTAGATTTCTCTAATTATTATAGTTTTAGAGCATTTTTTTTCATGACTGTTTATAGCTTTGATTTCTTCTTCTGAAATCTGCCTGTTCCTATCCTTTGATCATTTATCAATTGGAGAGTGGCCACTATTTTTATATATTTTACCCTGTTCCCTATATATTTGAGAAATGAGACCTTTATCAGAGAAAATTGCTGGAAAATATTTTCCCCTATTTCCTGCTTTCCTCCTAATTTTAGCTGCATTGGTTTTGTTTGTGCAGAACCATTTTAATTCATGTCACCAGAATTATCTGTTTTACATCCTATAATGTTTATTATTTCTTGTTTGGTCATGAACTCTTTCTTATCTATAAATCTGAAAGGAAAATTTTCTAAGCTTCTCTGATTTGCTTATGATATCACTCTTTATGTTTAAATCATGCACTTATATTGACCTTATCTTGGTATATGGTGTGAGATATTGTTCTATGCCTAGTTTCAGCCAGACTGCTTTCCATTTTTTTGGTAGGGTGCACTACTTATTCCTATCCTTTCTAGTGTTTTTAATTGAAATGAGTATTATATTTTGTCAAAAGCTTTTTCTGCTTCTCTTAATGAAATCATGATTTTTGTTGGTTTTCTTATTGCTATGGTCAATTATGCTTATAGTTTTCCCACTATTGAACAAACCCTGCATTCCTGGTATAATTCCCAATTAGTCATAATATATGATTTTGGTGATATATTGTTGTAGACTCCTTGCTAGTATTTAATTTAAAATTTTTGCTTCAGTATTCATTAGGGAAATTGGCCTATACTTTTCTTTCTCTGTTTTTGCTTTCCTTGGTTTAGCTATCAAAACCATATTGTATCATAGAACGAATTTAGTAGGATTCCTTTACCTATTTTTTTCAGATAGACTATATGTTATTGGGATTTATTATTATTATTTTATTTATTTTTTTTTTTAGTGAGGCAATTGGGGTTAAGTGACTTGCCTAGGGTCACACAACTAGTAAGTGTTAAGTGTCTGAGGCCGGATTTGAACTCAGGTACTCCTGACTCCAGGGCCGGTGCTCTATCCACTGTGCCACCTAGCTGCCCCGGGATTAATTATTTCTTAAGCGTTTGATAGAATTCACTTGTAAAATTCATCTAGTCCTGGAGATTTTTCCTAGAGAGCTCATTTATGGCTCATTTAATTAATTTTTTTAACATAGGGTTATTTACTCTATTTCCTATTCTGTTAACCTGGATAATTTACACTTTTATAGATTCTCATTTTACTTTGAATGTCTGTTTTATTGCCTTGTAATTGTGCAAAAATATCACTTAATACTTGATTTAATTCCATATTAATTGTTGGTGCATTCATCCTTTTTTGATACTGGTAATTGGATTTTCTTCTTTTTTATTATAAAAATCAAATTAACTGTTGATTTATCAATATTTTTGTTTTTTTATAAAACCAACTCCTGATTCATTAGATCAATGTATTGTTTTATTTTCAATTTCACTAATCTCTCCTTGATTTTCAGGATTTCTACTTTGGTGTTTAATTGGAGATTTTTAATTTGTTCTTTTAAAAATTATTTTTTAGTTGCATACCCAATTCATTGCCTTGCTCTTTCTCTTTTTAATTGATCTAAGCATTTAGAGCTATAAATTTTCCCCAAAGTACAACTTTGGCTGCATTCCACAAGTTTTTATGTCATCTTACTGTCATCATTATCTTTAATGAAATTAGAGATTGTTTCTATGATTTGCCTTCTGACCCACTCATTCTTTGAGATTAAATTATTTAGTTTCCATATATATGTATATATATAATATATTTATTTATTTTTAAATGTTTACTGATATTTAAAATTTTTATATCACTTTAATTTCCAACGCTCTCTTCCTCCCCAATTTCTTTTCAAATAATCATTCCCAGTTACAAAGATTAAGAAAGAGAGGAGGAAAAAAGCAGTTCAGCAAAATAAACCAAGATACCAACCCAAAGCATATGTAGTGTTATGCATCTATTGTTTCTGGCCTCTGTAAAGAAGAGAAAAGGAACATTTTCTCTCCTCTTCTTTACAACCAAACTTGGTTCGTATAATTATAAAGCGCTCAGTTTTGTTTTTGTCATTCTTTTTATTTATATTATTGTAGTTATTTCTTTCTAATGTTCTGACTACTAACCTCCCTGGCTTCCTTTAAGTCCCCACTAAAATCCTACCTTCTAATGGAAGTTTTCCCCAATCCTCTTAATTCCAGTGCCTTCCCTCTGGAAATATTAATCATTTAATTGTTGTTGTTGTTCAGTCATTGTAGTTCTATCTGACTCTGACCCCATCTGGGGTTTTCTTGGCAAAGATACTGGCATGTTTTGCCATTTCCTTCTTCAGCTCATTTTAGAAATGAGAAACTGAGGCTAACAGGGTTAAGTTACTTGCCCAGTGTTACCCAGCTAGTAAATGTCTGAGGTCAGATTTGAACTCATGAAGATGAGTCTTCCTGATTCTAAACCCAGCACTTTCCAATTATGTTTTAATTTGTTTCCTGGCTTTTTATATGAATGTAATTTTTATTGCATCTTGGAGGAAAGGGTACATTTAGTATTTTTTCTCTGTATTAATTTATGAAATTTTTATGTACTAATACATGGTCAGTTTTTGTGAAGGTATCATGTACCATAGGCACATTCCGTTCTATTCCAACACAATTTTTTCCCAAAGGGCTATCATATCTAACTTTACTAAAATTCCATTAATTTCCTTAATTTCTTTCCTTATTTATTTTATGGTCAGATTTTTCTAGTTCTGAAAGGGGGAAAGTTGAGGTTTTCCCCACTAGTAAAGTTTTACTATTTTCTCCTATAAGTCATTTAGCTTTTCCTTTAAGAATTTGGATCTGATGCCATTTCATACATGTATAATTAGTATTGTTATTACTTCCTTTTCCATGGCACCTTTGTTGGGTGAGGCAATTAGGGTTAAGTGACTTGCCCAGGGTCACACAGCTAGTATGTGTCAAGTGTCTGAGGTCAGATTTGAACTCAGGTCCTCATGACTCCAGGGCAGGTGCTCTGTCCACTGTGCCACCTAGCTGTCCTTCCATGGCACCTTTTAGCAAAATGTAATTTCCCTAAATATCTATTGTAATTAGGTCTCTTGTTGACTTTGCTTTGTTTTAAACCATGCTTTCTACCTCTACCTTTTTATTTCAGTAGAAGCATAATAGATTCTGCCCTAGCTGCTTGTTTTAGCTTCATGTGTCTTTTTGTTTATTTCTTTTCTTTTGTGAGGTGACTGGGGTTAAGTGACTTGCCCAGGGTCACACAGCTAGAGTGTCAAGTGTCTGAGGCCAGATTTGAACTCAAATCCTCCTTATTCCAGGTCTTGGCTCTATCTACTGCCCCACCTTGTTGCCCTTGTCTTTTTGTTTCAGGTGTATTTCTTGTAACAATATATTGTTGGAGTTTGGTTTCTAGTCCAGTCTGCTGTCCTCTTTTATGGGTGATTTCAGCCCATTTATATCTGGTTATGAGATTCTGTATTTCCGTCTACCCTCTTTTTTCTGTTTCTCTTTTCCCTTCCTCAAAACTCTGTTTTGCTTCTCATCACTGTCTCCTTTAATTGGCTCCACCTCTTATCACTACCCCCTTCTTTTATTCACTTTTCTTCCTACCTCCCTGTTGGATAAAATAGATTTCTTTACCCAACTGAGTATGTATGTATATTTTTCCCTCTTTGAAAAAGTGCAGATGACAGTGGGGTTCCAGCATTGCCTTTAAATCCTATTCCTCATATACCCTCCATTGTAAAAACTCTTCTTTTCCCACTTCTTTTTCGAGATATTTTCCCCACCCTTATTCCTTTCCATTTCTCCTTCTTCTGGTGTTTCTCCCCTTTTTACCCCTCTATTTTCTTTTTAGATCATCCCAATATAATCAGTTCATATTCTTGCCCTTTAACTATGCTAATACCTTTTGACTACATTAATAATCAAGTTCTTAGGAGTTACATATACCATCTTCTGATAGAAGAATGTAAATAGAACTTTGAGCCCTGTTTGATTTCTCTTTCATGCATACTTTTTTATGTTTCTCTCAAGTCTTGTATTTGAAAGTCAATTTTTGATTTATTGCTAGTCTTTCCATCAAGATTGCATAAAAGTACTTTATTTAATTAAATGCACTTTTTATCCCCTGAAGGATTATGCTCAGTTTTGTCGTTTAGGTTGTTCAGGTTGGTCTTCAGTGTAATCCTGCCTCCTTTGCCCTCTGGAATACCATATTCCAAGCCCTCTTGTGCTTTAGACTGGTAGTTGTTAGATCTTGTGTGGTAGACTGGTAGACTGGTAGTTGTTAGATCTGGTGTGGCCTGGTTAGCTTTGGAGTGGGGGGGAAGCAGAGCCAAGATGGCAAGAGGAGGCAGCAACTCACCTGAGCTCTCTCAAATTCTACTTTAACCAACTTTGAATAATACCTCAAAACATTCTGGAGTAGGAGAACCCACAAAAGGACTACATGAAACAATTTTCCAGCTTATGACAACTTAGAATGTTGGCATGAAAGCTATGTTGCACTTGTATGAGAGTGAAAATCAGTTCAGCACAGGCTACACCAGTGTAAGCCAAATCAGCGTAGGCCATGTCCACCAAACCAGCAGCAGGCCTTGGGAGTAACTGAATCAGAGGTGGAGGCAACAGAGTCTTTATCTCTGAATCCACAGAAGGTAAGAGGTCAGACAATTGGTCAGAAGGAGATTAAAATGGTCCCTTTGTTGGTATTGGATACAAGATTCTGATGCATTGCCCATATGCAGATCTGGGTCTCATTCCTGCATTGCAGTCCCAAGGTGAAGAAAAGCAATAGCACACAAGAGCTTGTGACTGCAGGGGAATAGAAATAGAGACCTAGTTAGAGTTCTGGGATAGAAAAGAATGTTTGAGGTCATTCACAGACTAGAACACAGGCCAGGATAGTCACAAAAACATCTTATCTTAGATCATACCACTTGAAAGAACTGAAAACTAACAGACCCCCAGAACTTGCTCTGAAAACAGCTGCACAAAAACTGAAGTTTGAGACAGTGCCCTCTTCAATTTAGTAGGAGAGCCTAACTTTAGCATCAAGTTAAAAGTCAATAAATAGACTTGAAAAATGAACAAACAACTAAAAAAGAACCTGACCATAGAAAGTAATTATGGTCATGGGGAAGATCAAGATACAAACTCAGAAGAAGAAAAAAAGTCAAAACTGCTACATGCAATGCCTCAAAAAATGTTATTTTGTCTCAGGCTGAAACAGAATTTTTAGAAGAGCTCAAAAAGGGTTTTAAAAATTAAAAAATAGGGGCAGCTAGGTGGCGCAGTGGATAGAGCACTGGCCCTGGATTCAGGAGTACCTGAGTTCAAATCCGGCCTCAGACACTTAACACGTACTAGCTGTGTGACCCTGGACAAGTCACATAATCCCAATTGCACCACAAAAAAAAAAAAATTAAAAAATAGAAGTAGAGGAAAATTGAGAATAATGCCATGATCATGAAAGAAGAGTCACCAGCTTGGTAAATGAACAAAAAATACTCAAGAAAATAATCCTGTAAAAAAAGAATAGGCCAAATGGTAAAAGAGGCACACAAATTTACTGAAGAGAATTCCTTAAAAAGCAGACACATGGAAAAAGATATATAAAAATTCATGAAAAAAAAGAACTCTTTAAAAAGCAGAATTGGTAAAATGGAAAAGCAAGTATAAAAGGTCAATGAAGGGGCAGCTAGGTGGCTCAGTGGATAGAGCACCGGCCCTGGAGTCAGGAGTACCTGAGTTCAAATCCGGCCTCAGACACTTAACATTTACTAGCTGTATGACCCTGGGCAAGTCACTTAACCCCAATTGCCTCATTAAAAAAAAAAATTAGCTCAATGAAGAAAATAATTCCTTACAAAGTAGAATTGGGCAAGTGGAAGCTAATGATTCCATTAGACATCAAGAAACAATAAAACAAACTCAAAAGAATGAAAAAAATAGAAGAAGACGTGAAATATCTTATTGGAAAAACAAGTGGCCTTGAATATAGAGGAAAAGAGAGATAATTTAAGACTTACTGGACTAACTGAAAACCAGGATCAAAAAAAGAACTCAGCATCATTTTTCAAGAAATTATAAACGAAAACAAAATACTACCCTGATATTCTAGAACCAGTGGATAAAATAGAAATGGAAAGATTCTAGTGATCACCTCCTGAAAGAGATCCCCAAATGGCAGCTCCAAGAAATATTATAGCCAAATTCCAGAGCTCCCAGATCAAGGAGAAAATATTTCAAGTAGCCAGAAACAATTCATATAATGTGGAGCCACAATCAGCACAAGATTTACCAGCCTCTATATTAAAAGATCTGAGGGCTTGGAATATGATATTCTGGAAGGCAAAGGAGCTAGAATTACAAATAAGAATCACCTACCCAGAAAAACTGAAAATAACCTTTTAGGAGGAAAATGGGCATTCACTGAAATAGAGAACTTTCAAGCATCCCTGATAAAAAGATTAGAGCTGAATAGAAAATTTGAATTTGAAATTTTCAAATACAAGCATAAAAAGGTAAACAGGAAAGAGAATTCATAAGGGATTCAATAAGGTTAAAATGTTTATATTCCAGCATGGAAAGATGATGCTTATAATTACTGAGAGCTTGATCATAATCTGGGTAGAAGATAGAGGAAATTGGTGTGAATTGAATATGATGGGATGAATAATTTACACTGAGGAAGGGGAAAGAGAGATAGAATGGGGGTCCATTGTCTCACATAAAAGAGGCATGAAAGGAACAGCTTTTACAGTGAAGGGGAAGGCGGGGTGGGTGAACAGTGCTTAAACCTTACTCTCATTGGAATTGGCTCAAAGAGCTAAGAATATACACACTCATTTGGGTATAGGAAGATATCTTCCCCTACAGGGAAGTAAGAGAGGAGGGGGACAAAAGAGGGAGTATTGATGAAAGGAAGGGTGGATTAGGTGATGTGGTGCTTAGAAGGAAACTTTTGAGAAGGGACACAGTGAAAGGAGAGGGGGGAGGGGGGAGAGAGGGGGAAGGGAAAGAAGGAGAGAAAGAAAGTGAGAGAAAGAAATGGGGAAAATAGGATGGAGGGAAATACATAGTAATCATAACTGTAAATTTGAATGTGATGAATTCATCTATAAAATGGAACTGGATAGCAGAATGGATTAAAAACCAGAATCCTATAATATGTTCTTTACAAGAAACACGCTTGAAGCAGAGAGACACACAGAATAAAGGTAAGGGGTTGGAGTAGAATCTGTTATGCTTCAGACGAAGTTAAAAAGCAGGGATAGTGATAGCAAAGGAGGGGTGGAGCCAAGATGGCAGAGGAAAAACATTAAACGCACAGAGCACCTGATACAATCACCCCAAAAATAGCAATAAAAGAAACCTTGGAGCAGAAAAACACACAAAAATATGGGCTGAGAGTTTTCTCCAGCTATAGATAGATTTCAGGGGGCCGTGCTGGGCCACGAGTAAAGCCTAACCCCACAATCAGGGTGACACACCAGACACCCGCCCGAGGAATTTGCCCCAGAGCCTCTGAATTGGCTGCAGCACTGGTGTCTCCTGTAACTGAGCGTGCGGTTGGGTTAAACGGTTGGCTGGGGGTGGTAAGTGCAGGGGTACCAGTGGACTGGGGGGAAGAATTTGACTGTCCCACCCCAGTGGGGAACCAGGAAGAAATCTGAGCAGTGGGAGGCCCACGTGGGGGAGGAGAGCAGTGGAGCAGGTTCATCAAAACTAAGAACCACACCACAGAAAGCTTTGCTGGTTGGTTGTTTCGTAAGTAGGCTTGAGGTTATCTCCAGAAAAGAGAACAGGCCAGGTAAGATTAAAACCTCCCCCCACCCCATCCGCAAACCAAAACACCTGGGATCCTCTGAAGCTAGGAACAGGAGTGGGGCTGAGAAGCAGACCTCCCCCCCCCCACCCCCAGTGGAGAGTTTAAAATAAAATAAAAGAAAGGCCAGGCAGGCTGAGAAGAAGCCCAATCGCTGCCCCCCCTTCCCCCCCCCCCACCCCAGGCCACCCTGTAGCTTGAACAGTGTGTCCTGGAAGCAGTGCAACACTTTAAGAAGGAGATAAAAGCCAAGAAATAGTAAGCCAGGGTGAGTAGGCAGAGGAAGCAGAAGACCATCAAAAAACTTCTTTGGGGGAAAGATAGACCACAATACAACCTCAGAAGAAGAAGAAGATAATAACAGGATTAAAGCTCCAACATCCAAAGCTTCCAAGAAAAATATTAACTGGTCTGAGGCCATGGAAGCTCTCAAAAGGGACTTTGAAGAGAAAGTAGGAGAAATAGAAAGAAGATGTAGAGAAAGGGAGGAAAGAATGGAAAGAGAAGTGAGAGCAATGCAGGAGAGTCATGAGAAAAAAGTTAACAGTTTGAAAAGCCAAATGGAAAAGGAGATTTAAAAACTGTCTGATGAAAATAACTGCCTAAGAATTAGGATTGAACACATGGAAGCTAGTGAACTTATGAGAAACCAAGACACAGTAAAGCAAATCCAACTGAATGAAAAAATATAGGGCAATGTGAAATATCTCCTTGGAAAAACAGCTGACCTGGAAAATAAATGTAGGAGAGAGAATTTGAAAATCATTGGACTACCTGAAAACCATGACCAAAACAAAAGCATAGACACCATCTTCCAAGAGATTGTGAGGGAAAATTGCCCTGATATTCTAGAAGCAGAAGCTAAAATAGAAATTGAAAGAATCCACTGATAACCTCCTGAAAGAGATCTCAAAAGGAAAACCTCCAG
Source organism: Dromiciops gliroides (assembly GCF_019393635.1). Lineage (NCBI taxonomy): Eukaryota > Metazoa > Chordata > Mammalia > Microbiotheria > Microbiotheriidae > Dromiciops > Dromiciops gliroides. The sequence goes on along the minus strand of NC_057861.1, from coordinate 544,765,743 downwards.
GAATATTATAGCCAAATTCCAGAACTCACAGGTCAAGGAGAAAATATTGCAAGCAGCTAGAAAAAAGGAATTCAAATGCTGTGGAGCTCCAATAAGGATAAATTAAAATCTAGCAGCTTCTACATTAAAGGACCGATGGGCATGGAATATGATATTCCAGAGGGCAAAGGAACTGGGACTACAGCCAAAAATCACATACCCAGCAAAACTCAGCATAATCTTGCAGAGAAAAAATGGGATTTCAAAGAAAAAAGTCTTTCAGTCATTTGTGATGAAAAGACCTGAACTGAATAGAAAATTTGACTTTCAGATACAAGACCCTGGAGAAGCATAAAAAGGTAAACAGGAAAAAGACTTCATGAGGGATATTAAAAGATCAAACCATTTACATTCCTACATGGGAAGATAATACTTCAAAATCATAAGAACTATCTCAGTAAGAAATTCACAAAAGATGCAGGTCTGAACTGAATATGACGGGTTGATATCTGTAAAGCATTTATGTTTTGTTCTTTGTGGGGCAGACAGGGTTAGGTGTCTTATGTCTGGGGCCGGGTTTGGTCTTGGGGCCTCCTGGGTCCAGGGCTGGTGCTTTGTCCCCTGGGCCACCTAACGCATGATGACATCTTTAAAATAGGGTTGAGGCATAGGAGGAATAGACTGGGGGAGGGGTAGGGGGAGGATGGTCTGGGGAGAGATAGTTAACATGAAGGAAACAAGAAAAAAGCTTATGGAGGGGAGGGAAAGAGGGGGAAGGAGTTGGGGAGTGAGTAAACCTTAATATCATCAGATTTGGCTCAAAGAAGGACTAACATAAATACTCAGGTAGGTATAGTAATATATTTTTGCCCTGAGGGAGGGGAGGGAGATAAGGGTTGGGGAAGAAGAGAAGGAGGGAAGGGCAGATTGGGGGAGAGAGCAATAAAAAGCTTAAAACACTTTTGAGGAAGGTGAAGATGTTCTGCATTACTGCACAAGTATGACATAGTGAATTGCTCGATTTCATAGGGAAGGTTAAGGGTTATATTGACAATTTCTTAATCTCAAGTTGTTTTGTTTTTTTTACTGTTTTCTCTCACAACCTAGCTAATGTAGGAATGTTTTCCATAACAACTCATGTATGACTTATTTTGAATTGCTTGAGTTCTTATAGGTGGAGGGTGATAATGGAGGGAGGAAGAGAAGTTGGAACACAAAGTTTTAAAAAATTGATGTTAAAATTTGTTTTTACATATATTTTGGAAAATAAAATTCTATTTAAGATTTTAAAAAAAGTAAAGTAAAAAAAAAGCATGGGAAGCAATCATGATCTCAGACAAAACAAAAGCAAAACCGGACATAATTACAAGAGATAAGCAGGGAAACTACATTTTGCTAAAAGGCACCACAGATAATGAAATATCAGTACCAAACATATCTGCACCAAATTGTATTGCATCGAAATTATTAGAGAAAAAATTAAAAGAGTCATAGAAGGAAATAGACAGTGAAACTGTACTAGAGGGGAACCTCAGCTTTCTTTTCTCAGCCTTAGATAAATCTAACAACCCCAAGAGGTTAAGGAGGTAATAGAATTTTAAGCAAGTTAAATTATGATAAAAGGTAATTGGGGGGCAGCTAGGTGGTGCAATGGATAAATCACTGACCCTAGATTCAGGAGGACCTGAGTTCAAATCTGACCTCAGACACTTGATACTTCCTAGCTGTGTGTCCCTGGACAAGTCACTTAACCCTCATTGCCCCACAAAAAACAAACAAAAAAAGGGTAATTATCATAAACATCTGAAGAGAATTGAATGGCAATAGAAAGGAATATACCTTTTTCTCATTGGTACATGGAATGTGCACAAAAATTGACCAAAGATTAGGACATAAAATCCTCACAAGTGCAGAAAAGGATAACGATTAAATGCATCCTTTAGAGATCATAAGATTATATTCAATAAAGTGCTGTGGAAACAGATTAGAAATTAATTGGAAATTAAATTATCTAATCCTAAAAAAATAAGTGGGTGAAAGAAAAAAAGAATAGAAAAATTAAATATTTCCATGAAAGAGAATACAGACAACAACAAGACAACATACCAAAATTTATAGGATTCAGCCAAAATTGGGAAAATTTGTATTTTTAAATGCTCACATCAAAGTAAAGAAAGAACTGATCAATGAATTGGGCATACAACTAAAAGATAGAAAAGGAACAAATGAAAAAATCCACAACTAAACAGCAAATTGGAAATCCTAAAAATCAAGAGATTGATAAAATTGAAAGTAAGAAAACCATTCAACTAATAATAAATAGAAGTAGGAGCTGGTTTTATTTTTTTTAAATGAAATAAATAAAGCATTTATTAATTTGATTAAAAATACCAAATTGCCAGTATCAAAAATTAAAATTCATCACCAATGAAGAGAAAATTAAATCAATTATGAGGAGCTTTTATGCCCCATTACAGTCTAATAAATCTAATCATCTAAGTGACATGGATGCATATTTATAAAATAGAAATTGCCCAAATTAAAAGAAGAGGAAATAAAATACTTAAATAATCCTATCTTAGAAAAAGAAATTTAACTATCCATCAATGAGCTCCCTAAGAAAAATCCCTAGGAAAAAATGGATTCACAAGTGAATTCTACCAAACATTTATTGATTGATTGATTGATTGATTTTTGCCAGGTATCCTTCTTTGTTTTCAACAAACATTTATTTTATTTTCCATTTACATGTAAGGATAGTTTTCAACATTCATTTTCATAAGATTTAGAGTTCTAAATTTTTCTCCCTCCCTCCCTCCCTTTCCTTCTCCCTCCACAAATCACAATCAGGTTATATATGTACAATCCACAAGTGTTCTTTTTATCAGTTCTTTCTATAGGGGTGCATAGTAAGCTTCCTCATTAGTTCCTTGGGATTGTCTTGGATCATCGCACTACTAAGAGTAGTTAAGTCATTCACAATTGCTCATTGAACAATACTGCTGTCACTATGGACAATGTCCTCTCAGCTCTGCTCACTTCACTATACATTGATGTTCATTAGTCTTTCAAGGTTTTTTGGGGATCCTCCTGTTTGTCATTTCCTGTAGCACAAGTCCATTCCACTACAATCATATAACACAGCTTTTTCTGTCATTCCTCAATTGATGGACATTCCTTTGATTCTCAATTCTTAGCCTCCACCAAGAGTTGCTATAAATATATTTTTTACAATTTTTCCCCCTTTTCTCTTTTTCATGATTACTATTGTTAACTGTTTCCCTTCTATCCTATTCCCTTCCCCATGATATTTATTCTATTATCCATCTTCTTTCATCCTATCACTCTTCAAAGGGGATTTGGTTCTGTCTGTCCCCTCCCCCACTCTGCCCTTCCTTCTTTTGCCCCTCTCTCTTTATCCCTTTCCCCTACTTTTTTCCTGCAGGGTTAGAGAGATTACTCCACCCAATTGAGTGTGTACATTATTCCCTCCTTGAGCCAATTCTAATGAGATTGAGGTCTTTGAGCTAATTTTGATGAGTGTTAGGCTCTTTTACTGCCCAGATTAAATAGATTACTCCACCCAGTTGGGTGTGTGTATTAGTCCCTCCTTGAGGCAGCTCTGATGAGTTTAAGATCTTTGAGCCTTTTCTGATGAGTGTAAAATTCATTTACTGCCCTGCTCCTCTCCCATCTCTTCCCCCACTCTATAAGCCTTTTCCTGTTTCTTTCATGTAGGATTTCACCTCTGCCCTTCCCCCTCCCCCAGTGAATTCCCTTCACTCCTCAATTTAACCCTAAAGATGTTATCATCTAGCTAAGTGACACAGTGGACAAATCATCACCCCTAGACCCAGGGGGATCCCAGCCAAAACCTGGCCTTGGACACAAGACAGTCGCCCACTGTACGACCCCAGGTATGTCCCCCAGCTCCAATTTGTTTTTTTTTTATGGTCTTCTAGGGTCTTGTATTTGAAAGTCAAATTTGCCATTCAGTTCAGGTCTTTTCATCACAAATATCTGAAAGTCTTCTTTTCCATTAAAGTCCCATTTTTTCTGCTGAAAGATAATGCTGAGTTTTGCTGGGTAGGTGATTCTTGGTTGTAATCCCATTTCCTTTGCCCTTTGGAATATCATATTCCATGCCCTCCAGTCCTTTAATGTAGAAGCTGCTAGATCTTGAGATCTTGTGCTATCTTGACTGGAGCTCCACAGTACTTGAATTTTTTCTTTTTGGCAGCTTGCAATGTTATCTCTTTGACCTGAGAGCTCTGGAATTTGGCTATAATATTCCTAGGAGTTTTCTTTTGGGGATCTCTTTCTGGAGGTGATCAGTGGATTCTTTCAATTTCTATTTTAGCTTCTTCTTCTAGAATTTCAGGGCAATTTTCCCTGAGAATATCTTGGAAGATGGTATCTATGCTCTTTCCTTGATCATGGTTGTCAGGTAGACCAATAGTTTTCAAATGATCTCTCCTGGACCTATTTTCCAGGTCGGCAGTTTTTTCCAGAAGATATTTCACATTTCCCTCTATATTTTTATTCATTTGGATTTGCTTTATTGTGTCTTGGTTTCTCATAAAGTCACTGGCTTCCATTTGTTCAATCCTAATTCTTAGGCAATTATTTTCATCAGAGAGCTTTTGTACCTCCTTTTCCATTTGACTTTTCAAGCTGTTGACTTTTTTCTCATGTCTTTCCTGCATCTCCCTCATTTCTCTTTCCAATTTTTCCTCTACCTCTCTAATTTTATCTTCAAAGTCCTTTTTGAGTACCTCTATGGCCTGAGACCAATTCTTATTTTTCTTGGAAGCTTTAGATATAGGGGTCCTGATGTTGACATCTTCCTCTGAGGGTGCCCCTTGGTCTTCCTTGTTACTGAAGAAACTTTCTATGGTCCTTACCTTTTTCTGTTGGCTCATCTTGCCTTTCTTTTACTAGACTTTTAGCTCCTTAAAGTGGGGCACTGTTTCCAGGCTGCACTATCCCAAACTTAAGAAGTCCCAGGTGGTATGATTTAAGGAGAATCAGGTTCTTCACTCACCTGGCCTGTTTCCTGGTCCTAGATGACCCCAGACCAACTTGCCAATCAACCAGCTTTGTGTGTTGTGGTTGTTAGCTCTGACGAGCCTGTGCCTCTCCCCCACCTGTGCCCCTTCTACTGGAGTCTACCACCTGGTTCTCAGTAGGGGTGTAAAATCCAAGTTCTGCCTTAGCACCAGAATAGACCCCTGTAGTCTCTCCCCTGCCCAGGGCTCAGCCCACTCACCAAACTGTGAGTTTAGTTCCAGATGACACTGGTGCTTCAGCTGATTCAGAGGCTCTGGGGGTCTCCTTCTCTGGTGAGGACTTCCTGAGACTGGATCTGTGTCAAGGTGACTGTGGGGTTGGGCCCGACTCCTGTATCAGCACAGTAGCTCCCTCCTTCTGACCTTCCAAGCAGTTCTTGGTTAGAAGATGATTTTAGCACATTCTTCTGTGAGTTTTGCTGCTCCAGGCATTTTCCTATGACCTTATTTGGATGTTTTTTGAAGCGATCGTGTTATGAGTTCGGGAGCTCACTGCCTTTCCTCTGCCTACCAAACATTTAAAGAACAATATTATATAATTCCAATATTATGTGATTTACACAATTCCGATTCCAATACTATTATATAATTCCAATATTATATAATTTGGAAAAATAGGCAAAGAAGGAATCCTACAAAAATTGGTAGGATTACATAAATATGGTACTTATATCATGAAAATCAAAAACAGAGAAAGAAAACTATAGACCAATTTCCCTAATGAATATTGATGCAAAATTTTTAAAATACTAGAATGATGATCACAGTAATATAACACAAAGATCATAAACTATGACCAGGTGGTATTTCAATATTAGGGCTAGTTCAATATTAGGAAAACTATCAGCATAATTGACCATATCAATAATAATACCAACAGTAATCATATGATTATCTTAATAGATTCAGAAAAAGCTTTTGACAAAATGCAACACTCTTTCCTATCAAAAACACCAGAAAGCAGAATATATGGGGCTTTCCTTGATATGATAGGTAGAGTATTGTCTAAAATCATCAGCAAGCCTTCCTAATAAGATCTGCGGTGAGGCAAGGATGTCTGTTATCACTATTATTCAACACTGTACTACAAATTCTATCTATATCAACAAGAAGGATAAAAAAATGGAAGGAATTAGAATAGTCAGGGAGGAAACAAAACTCTCATTCTTTGCAGATGATATGATGGTATTCTTGGAGAATCTTAGAGAATCAACTAAAATGGTTAAAATACTTAACTTTAGCAAAATTGCAGGATATAAAATAAATGCACAGAAAACAGCATTTCTGTTACCAACAGTGTCCAACAGCAAGGGATAGAAAGAGAAATTCTATTTAAAATAACAACAGACAATATAATATACTTGGGAGTCTACCTGCCAAGATAAATCCAGGATCTCTATAGATACAATTACAAAACACTTCACAAAAAAAGTCAGATCTTAACAATAAGAAAAATAATTGCTCATGTGTAGGCTTAACCAGTGTAATAAAATGACAGTTCTACCTAAATTTAATTATTTAGTGCTATACCAATCTAACAACCAAAAAATTATTTTATGAATCTAGAAAAACTAATCATTGGAGGAACAAAATATAGCGGATGCCCATTAATTGGGGAATGGGTGAAAAAGTCGTATATGATTGTGATGGAATACTATTATACTCTAAGAAATGATGAACAGGATGTTTTCAGAAAAACCTGGAAAGGCATATATGTATTGATGCAAAGTGAAGTGAGCAGAACTAGAAGTGTTACACAGTAACAGCAATATCATATGATGATCAACTGTGAATGACTCAGCTTTTCTCAGTAGTATAATGATCTAAGACATTTCCAAATGACTTATGATGAAAAATGCTATCCATCTTCAGAGAAAGAATTGATGGAGTCTGAATGCAGATCAAAGCATACTTTAAATAATTTTATTTTTCTTGTTTTATTTTTCTAATCTGTTTTCTTTAACAGCGTGACCAATTTGGAAATGTTTTGCATGACTTCCCGTATATAATCTGTATCAAATTTCTTGCCTTCTCAAGTTGGGGGGAAGAGGGAAGGAGAGAGAGAGAGAGAGAGAGAGAATTTGGAACTCAATTTTTTTTAAATGTTAAAGAATGTTTTTACATGTAGTTCCAATTTTTAAAAAAATGATTACAGAGGGTGTTTGGCTTTCAGTGTCTGAATATGTTATCTAAATATTAGTTGTATTTGAAGGTAAGCTACTCTCTTAAAATGAAATCTCCTTGAAAAATAGTTATATAAAATTACATGTTATAGTTCAGTTTTTTAAAGGATTTAATTTAGAAGCTTATTTAAAGCTTCTCTCACCTAAGAATATAAACTCTCATCACAAGTTAAAAGACATAGGAAAGTGAGGAAAATTTCAAGAACTGAACATTTTCCCCTTCTCAATGCTATCTAATTTCAAGGTCTTGTAGGGTAATTTTAATGTGTGAATAGTAACTTAATATTGTTGTTTTTTCTTGTTTCAGAGACTGGACTTCACTGGGAAGAACTTATGGAACCAGTTACCTTTGATGATGATTTATCCTTTGCATATATACTAGAAATGCTATTGTTTGACTCTTTTATCTATGCCTTGGTAGCCTGGTATATGGAAGCTGTTTTTCCAGGAGAATATGGAATTCCTCAGCCCTGGGCATTTTTCTTGATGGTGAGTTCCGAAGCTGTTGTTATTAAGGTCTTTATAGTAGTTTTTTAGGCTATTTGTTTGTAAAAGAGTTACCATTCCAACTATTCTCCAAGGTGTATTGTTCCTCAAACCTGTAATTATTAGGAAATGATTATCCATGACTGAAACAATGGCATGAACTAACTCCACCACAATTAGCCTAGGTTATATAGAATAATTGATGTCAATATACATGTCTTTTCCTGAGTTCTTTGAGGTTAGTGTTGTATTATTTATCTTTGCCTCAGATCTAGCAGATTGTCTAGCATGTAGTAGATGTATAGTGAATGGCTTTTCAGAAATTGTTTAATGACTATAGCAAACTAAGGTAGAGTGAATATTACCTTCTTTTTTTCTTTGTCTGTCTCTGTATATCCTGATATGTTTTCTTTGTCATGACCTCATTTTGAGATTATTTCATCTTGACCACTGCTTCTATGTAAGTGATATATGTTTTTATGTTTCATTTTAAAATTTTGTTACAAATTCTCTCCCTTCCTCCTGCTTCTCCCCTCCCCATTAATATGACAAGCAATATATCAGTTATAGAAGTCTTGCAAAACATTTCTATATTAGTTATGTTTTAAAAAAGCCCCAAAGCAAAAAGTAATGTGCTTCAATCCACACTCAGAATTCATTGATTTTTTTCTCTGAGAGTGGATAACATTTTTTATCATGAATCTTTTGGAATTATCATGGATCATTACATTGATCAGAGTAGTTAACTAGTCTTTCACAGTTGATCATTATTACAATATTGCTATTACAGTGTTTAATGTTCTCCTAGTTCTGTTCATTTCACTTTGGTGTTTGGAGGTTTTTTTAACATTTAATTTTTATTTTATTTTTTCTCAGTAACATATAAACAAATCATTTAACATTCCTTATTAAAATTTTTGAGTTCTATATTCTCTCACTCCCTTTCTTTTTACCTTCCCTACCCTCTTCTTGAGAAGATAAACAGTTAGATTTAGATTATATATGTACAGTCATGCAAAACATTTCCATATTAGCCATGTTGCAAAAGAAAATATAGACCAAAAAATCCAAGAATAATAAGGTAAAAAAGTATTCTTCATTCTGCATTCAGACTACATTAGTTCTTTTTCTGGAGGTGGATAGCATTTTTCATTGTAGATCCTTTGGAATTCTGGATTCCTCATTGTTATCCAGAATAATTAGACCAGTTTACAGCTCTACCAATAGTACAGTAATGCCATTGGTTTTCCATATCCCTTCCAGCATTTGTTATTTTTTTTTCCTGTCATTTTAATCGATCTGATGGTGTGAGGTGGTACCCTCAGAGATGCTTTGATTTAATTTTTCTAATTATTTGAGTTTTAGAGCATTGATAACTTTGTTTTCTTCTGAAAACTGCCTATTTGTATCCTTTGACCATTTATCAATTGGGGAGTAGCCAATATTTTTATAAATTTGACTCGGGTCTCTATATATTTGAGAAATGAGATCTTTATGAGAGAAACGTGCTGGAGAATATTTTCCCCTATTTCTCTGTTTTCTTCCTAATTTTAGCTGTGTTGGTTTTGTTTGTGTAGAATTTTTCTAAGCTTCTCTACTTTGCTTATGATATCACTGTTTATGTCTAAATCATGTACTTATGTTGACCTTATAATTTTGGTATGTGGTACAAGATAATTCGTCTATGCCTAATTTCTGCCAGACTGCTTTCCATTCTTCTATACAGTTTTTTATCAAATAGTGAGTTTTTATTTCCAGCCCTTGGATTTTGAGGTTTATTAAACACTAGATTACTATGGTAATTTACTACTGTGAACTGTGTACCTAATCTATTGCACTCATCTACCATATATTTCTTATCCATTAATAGAGTGTTTTGATGACTATTGGTTTGTAATATAGTTTGAAATCTTAAGTGCTATTTTAAAAACATGTTCTGATGTTGTTGAATTAAAATCTAAGGTAATTTTCATGTGATAATTTAGTACCTTTAAATTTTTACCTGCTTTTCCAGTTTTAAACCATAAAGTTAACAAAGCTATTTTGTTCACAACTGTACAAATGCTTCAAACTTTTGGCAGCTGATCATTTTTATAATAAAATTTTTTATTTTTTTCTTAGCCCTCCTACTGGTTTGGGACTTCAAAATTCATCATGCCTGTGAAAAACATCTCTGAAGATGCTCTAAAAAATAAGTACATTGAGGATGATCCTATAGGATTAGTACCTGGGATCCAGATAAGGCACCTGTGCAAGGTATTATATTTTACTGGTTCTCTTTGCTAGTTGAGTCTAAATATCTGTTAACAGCATTTGATTTTTTTTCATTTATTTATTTATTTATTTATAATATTTATTTTTAAAATTTTAGTTCCAAATTCTCTCTCTCTTTCTCTCTTGAACCTATCTTTTATCCATTGAGAATTCAAGTAATATGTTATCAGTTATGCATGTGAAGTCATGCAAAATGTACTTCTGTCTTAGCCATATTAGGAAAGTAATAGTTATGTTTTCTCTCTGCCTATTCTTATTCCTTCAATTTCTTTTTCTCCTCTTATTGCTATAGCTAGCATTTCTAGTACAATATTGAATGATAGTGGTGATAATGGATATCCGTGCTTGACCCCTGACTATATTGGGAAGCCTTCTTGTTTATCCCCATTACAGATTATGCTTGCTCTTGGTTTTAGATAGATAACTACTTATTATTTTAAGAAAGGTTCCAATTATTCCTTTTCTTTCTAGTGTTTTTTATTGGAATCAGTGTTGTATTTTGTCAATTTTTTGCATTGATTGATATAATAATAAGATATTTTTGTTTTCTTATTGACATGATTATAGTTTTTAAAATATGTTTTAATATAGTTTTTTTAAACATTCATGGTATAAATTCCACCTGGTCATAATGTATGATCTTTGTGAAAAAGTGCTATAATTTCCTTACTAGTGTTTTATTTAACTTTTTTGCATCAGTAATTATTGCAGATTTGCTGCAATATCACTGATATTGCAAATACGGATGCAAAATTATTGTATCAGTGGAGAGAAATAGATTTATAGTTTTCTGTCTGTTTTTGCTTTTCCTGGTTTAGGTATCAAAAACATATTTGTGTCATAGAAGGAATTTGATAAGACCCCTTCTTTACCTATTTTTTCAAATAACATATTTTCAAATAACAGTACTGAGGTTAATTGTTCCTTAAATGTTTGGTAGAATTCCCTTGTTAATATACCTGGGCCTGGGCATTTTTTCCTAGAGAACTCATTTATGACTTGTTTAATTTATTTTTCTAAGATATGGTTATTTAAGTATTCTTTTTCCTCTTCTGTTAATCTGGGAACTCTATATTTTTGTAAATTTTCATCACTTCACTTAGATTGTCAGTTTATTGGCATTTTATAATTTGGCAAAATCACTCCTTTAATTTCATTTTAATTTTTGGTACATTCACCCTTTACATTTTTGTAACCGGTAATTTGTTTTACTTATTTCTTTTTTAAACAATCAAATCAACCAATGGCTTATTTTATTGGTTTTTAATAAAACAAGCTCCTAGTTTTTTACTTCAGTGTTTTGTTTTTTTACTTTTACTAATTTCTCCTTTGATTTTCAGGTTTTTATTTTGGTGTTTAATTTGGGATTTTAAATTTGTTCTATATAGAATTAATTGTTATTTGAGGTTTTTATGACCCCATCTTTTGGCTAGAATTTTAAAAACCCAGGTGCGCGTATTGGCCTGGGGCTCAGGCCAGTGCCTCCCACAAACCGCACGGTGCTCCACCCACTGGTTGTAGCCATTGCCATGGCACTGGCACCTCACATCATCACCACTTGCCGATACTTACATAGGCCTGGCAAAATTATAATGACTAGAAGCCCAGTGAGGGCAATCATGTGACTGTCAGAGCTGCCAGCCAATTGGCTTGGGGCTGTGTGTGGTCAGCCTGGGGTCAGCTGGGAAGAAGGGAGGTTTTTTTGCCATTCTAGCTTGAAGCTGGAAGGCGACAGGACGTTGCTGTGTGTTCTCATCTGATTCCTGGGTGGTGGTGTTATTCAGGTTGTGTTATTTCCCTTTCTCCATTTTATTTCCTTTCTCTTAATCCTATCGATCCTGTTTGTGTTTTTTTAAGTTCGTTCTTAAGACCTGCTCTGTTTTTTTTTTTAATTTCACATTTTAATTTTCTTTTTTATTCAAAAAACCATGTCCTTTTTATTTACTTTTTTGACTCTGTGCCTTTGCCTTCAACACCTTCACAACAAATTTCTGCTCCTCAATCAGGAAAACACACTTGATCCTGTCACGGACACATTTAGCACACATGGAGCCACCATAAGCCCTGCTGACATGCTTTTTGGTCTTTGATAGCCTATTAAGAACTTTAGGTCTCACTGCACGAACACCTCGAAGTCTTCCTGGGTACACACCACAGGCTGATTTTGGTGCTTTTCCAACTTTCTTAGTATGAAGGTAAACAATTCTGTTACCTGGGGTTCGTGACAGCCGAGTTTTGTTGGAAGCTGTGTTGTAGGACTACCTACGGCGATATGTCAGACGCAGAACCATTTTTAATTTCTGTCGAGTCTGTCACCAGAAGAGAGAAGAGCAATCCTGTTCTGTTTTGAGGGAGGCTGTTGGTCTCCTTCCTTGCCCCAATATTGCGGTGAGCCGCCTAGCTAACACTCCCCAATTAAAAATTGGTCCCTACAGGTTTTTTTCTAGTTTTTTTAGTTGCATGTAAAATTCATTGATCTGCTTTGTTTTTTTTTCAATTGTTCCAAGTGTTTAGAGATGTAAAATTTTCCCTAAGCATCCCAAATTTGGTTATATTGTCTCATTATTGTTGTTATCTTTAAGGAAATTATTGTTTCTGTGATTTGTTCTTAGACTCACTCATTATTTAGGATTAGATAATTTAGTTTCCAAGTAATTTAAAAATATTTTTATTTAAGTAAGTATTTTTCAATTACATGTAAAATTTTTACCAGCCTTTTTTTTTTTTTTTTAGTGAGGCAATTGGGGTTAAGTGACTTGCCTAGGGTCACACAACTAGTAAGTGTGAAGGGTCTGAGGCCAGATTTGAGCTCAGGTCCTCCTGAATCCAGGGTCGGTGCTCTATCCACTGTATCACCTAGCTGCCCCACCATCCATTTTTAAAAAATATTTTCTGTTCCAAATTCTTTCCCTCCTTCCTTCCCGGTCCCCCCCCCCCCAACTACTTGAGAATTCAAGTAATAAAATGTTGCTTATACATATAAAACATTTCCCTGTTAATCGTGTTGCAAAAGAAAGTACATAGACAACAAAAGAAGAAAAATAAATAAAGAAAAAAGTATGTTTCAATCTTCATTGAGAGGACATCAGTTCTGTCTCTGGAGGTAAATATTCTTTTTCATCATGGGTCCTTTGGAATTGCCTTGAGTCTTTATCTTGATCAGAGTAGCTAAGTCTCTCACAGGTAATCACCATTTTAATATTGCTGTTACTCTGTAGAATGGTCTGGTTCTGCTTCATTCACTTTGCATCAGTTTATATAAGTCTTTCCGGATTTTTGTAAAATCATTCTCTTCATCATTTTTCATAGCACAATAGTATTCCATCATAATCATGTAGTACAACTGGTTCAGCCATTCCTCAGTTGATGGATGTCTCCTCAGTTTCTAATTCTTTGCCACCACTAAAAGAGCTACTATAAATATTTTTATACAAATAGGGCCTTTCCCCTTTTCTTTGATTTCTTTAGGATACAGACCTAGTAATGGTATTGCTAGGTCAAAGAGTATATACAGTTTTATAGCCTTTTAAGTATAGCCCCAAATTGTTCTCCAGAATGGATGGACTAGTTCATAACTGCCAGTAATGCCTTAGTGTCTCTACTTTTCCCCATTCTCTCTAGCATTTGTAATTTTCCTATTTCTGTTATGTTAACCAGTCTCAGAGGTGTGAGGTGATATCTCAGAGTTGTTTTAATGTGTATAAATTTATTCAGTAGTGTTTTAGAGCATTTTTTCATCTGACTATTGAAAGCTTTGATTTCTTATTCTGAAACCTGCCTATTCATATCCTTTGACTATTCATCAATTGGGCAATGGCTTTTATTTTTATAAATTTGACTCAGTTCACTATATAGTTGAGATGTGAGGTCTTTATCAGAGAAATGTGTAATTTTCTCCCCAGTTTCCTGTTTTTCTTCTAATTTTGGCTACATATGGTTTTGTTTATATAAAATCTTTTTTATTTTTTATAATCAAAATTATCCATTTTATTTCTTGTGAACCTCTTTATTTTTTTGTTTGGTCATAAACTTTTCTCTTATCCATAGATCTGACAGGTAAATTTTCCAAGCTCTCCTAATTTACTTATAATATCACCCTTTATTTCTAAATCATTTATCCATTTTCACCTTATCTTGTTAAATGGTGCAAGATGCTTGTCTATGCTTAGTTTCTGCAAAATTGCTTTCAAATTTTTGTAGCAATTTTTGTAAAATGGTGAGTTCTTACCCTGAAAGCTTGAATATTTGGGTTTATCAAACACTAAATTACTATGGTAATTTACTACTATGTATTGCATACCTATCTTTTCCACTGATCTACCCACCCTATTTCTTTCTTTCTTTTTTTTCCCCATTTATAGAGGGTGCTCTATTTGCAAAACATTCATTAGAGGCTTTCTAAACATGGCTGATGTTGCTGTCACACAATCGATTGAGAGGGTCCTTCATAATTGAGTCAGGGGTCTGATGGCATAGCTTCCTCCTGATTTTTTAGTCATCCTCAAACAGCATCTCCACCAGACTAGCTTTCACACACTCCGACTCCACCATATTCTGGAGCATCCTGTACTTGAGCAAGGTCAGCAATGAGGTCAAGTTTAGCTTCTTCTTGAACTCATTGTTGAGATCTTTCCGGTAGGGCTGGTCCCCAACCTTGCAGTGGATGAACATGGCATCTTCAGGGATGTGCTTGAGGGCCTCCAGGACCACAGGCTCAGCCTCTGTACAGTCAGGGCACCAGCTGCGGCCCTCGGTATCCTTGTCGCCTGTGAAGTAGGCGAAGATGGTCTTGCCCCTGTGCTGCTCCACCATCTGGCAGGAGTCACCATAGCCTGACACACGTACCTCCTCGTAGTGGGCCATGCTGGGCTCAGAAAACCTAGACTGTCTCTGGCCAGCCAGGGTGGGGCATCCATGTGGGGTACTAGATTAGCCAGTACTAGATTGTTTTATGATTATCCCCTATAATATAATTTGAAATCAGGTAGTACTAGGGTGCCTTCCTTTACATTTTTTAATTGATTCCTTTGATGATCTTGATATTTTATTCTTCCAGATGAATATTGTCATTCTTTTTTTTCTAGTGCTATAAAAGAATTCTCTGGTAGTTTGATTGTTATGGCACTGAAGAAGTAAATTAATTTAGATAGAATTGTACTTTTTATTATAATGGTCTGGTCTACCCATGAACAATTAATATTTTTCCAATTGTGTACATTTGTTTTTATTTGTGTGAAGCATATTTTGTAATTGTGTTCATATAGTTGCTGGGTTTGTGTTGGCAGCTAGACTCCCAATGATTTTTATAACATTTTTAAGTGGAATGTTTGAGTCTCTTCCTGCTGGATTTTATTTGGAGTATATAGAAATGCTGATTATTTATGTTTGTTTATTTTATATCCTGCATTTTTGCTAAAGTTGTTAATTGTGTTAAGTAGTTTTTAGTGTCTTCTCCAGGGTTCTCTAAGCATAGCATCATATCATCTATAAAGAGTAATAGTTTTAGTTCCTCATTACCTATTTTTATTATTCTAATTTCTTTTTCTTTTATTATTGCTATTTATTTATTATTTGTTATTCATCATTGTTTATCCTTCATTTTTGAGAACTAGTAACATCACAGGTGATATTTTGACTTGCACTTGAATTGGATTTAAGTGAGGCAGAGTTGCACAAAGTCTTCAGCCTCACTTTCTTTTCCAGAGTCTTTGAAATCCAGTGGTAGGACAAGATGACTGGCTCTGGCCCAGGATGCAGTGGATGACCTCAATATCTTCAATTTCTTATAAAGTTCTAAGCAATTCACATTGCCTGCTTCAGCCACTTTCATGGCCATTGGAACAAATTGTTCTCATCCTAGCTACCATTGCTATAGTTGGCATTCCTAATACAATATTGAATAATGGAGGTGATAATGGACATTCTTGCCTCACCCCTGATCTTACTGGGAAGACTTCTATTGTATCCCTGTTAGAGATAATGCTTAGTCTTGGTTTTAGAGAGATACTAGTTATCATTTTAAGAATGATTCCACTGATTTCTTTGTTTCCTAATGTTTTAATTAGGAATGGTTATTCTATTTTACGAAAAGCTATTTCTGCAGCCATTGATATAATATGATTTTTTGGGTTACTGATATGCTCAATTATGCTGATAGATTTCCTAACACTGAATCAGCCCTGCACTCCTGGTAGTGTGTTATCTTTGGGATATATTGCTGTAATCTTCTTGCTAGTATTTTATTTGAATTTTTTGCATCAATACTTATTAAAGAAATTCATTGACATTTTCTTTCTTTGTTTTTACTCTTCTTTTTAAAATTTTTATTTTATTTTATTTTTTTAAGCAACAAACATTTATTTTACTTTTTCCAGTTATATGTAAGGGTAGTTTTCAACATTCATTTTCATAACATTTTGAGTTCCAAATTTTTCACTCTCCCTCCCTCCCTCCCTTTCCTCCCCCCTCCACAAGATGGAAACCAGGTTATATATGTGCAATCCACAAGTGTTCTTTTTATCAGTTCTTTCTATGGGGGTGGATAGTAAGCTTCCTCATTAGTTCCTCAGGATTGTCTTGGATCATTGCATTGCTGAGAGTAGTCAAGTCATTCACAATTGCTCACTGAACAATACTACTGTCACTATGCATAATGTCCTCCCAGCTCTGCTCACTTCACTATACATTGATGTTCATTAGTCTTTTCTTGCTTTAGGCATCAAAACCATATCTGTATCATAAAAGAAATTTGATTAGGCTTCTTTACCTATTTTTTCAAATAGTTTATCTTCTATTAAGATTAATTAATTGTGGGGAGCAGTTAGGTGGAGCAGTGGATAAAGGCACCAGCTCTGGATTCAGGAGGACCTGAGTTCAAATCCATCTTCAGACACTTGACACTTACTAGCTGTGTGACCCTGGGCAAGTCATGTAACCCCCATTGCCCCGCCCAAAAAAAAAAAGATTCATTAATTGTTCCCTAAGTGTTTGATATAATTCACTTATAAAGCCATCTAGTCTTGGGGATTTTTTCTTAGGGACCTCATTTATGCCTTGTTTTATTTATTTTTCTATATTAGGGCTATTTAAATATTCTGTTTCCTTTTCTGTTAATTTGAGTAATTTATATTTTTCTAAATATTCATTTATTTCACTTAGATTGGCAGTTTTACTAGCATAGGATTGGACAAAATAACTCCTAATAATTTCTTTAACTTTAAAAAGGGTACATTTACCCTTTACATTTTTGTAATTGATCATTTGGTTTTCTTTCTTTTTTTTTTTTTAAATGAAATGACCCAATGATTCATCTATTTATTTGTGGGGTTTTTCCCCCCAAAAAACTCCTAATTTTATTACTTAAGTGATTTTTTTACTTTTAATTTTATTAATCTTGATTTTCCAGATTCTTATTTAGATATTTGGTTGGGGATTTAAAATTTGTCCTTTTACTAGTTTTTAGGTGTATGGTCAGTTTATTGATCTGTTCTTTCTCTCTTTTATTGATGAACATGCTTAGAGATATACATTTTTCCCTAAGTGTTGCTTTATCTGATTCTCACATATTTTGATATGTATTCCCATTGTTGTCATTCTCTTTCATGATATAATTTTTTATTTGTATGACTTATTCTTCGACTCATTCATTCCTTAGGATTAGATTATTTAGTTTCCAATTAACTTTTTTCTTTTTTTTTTAAATTTTGAATAGAATTTTATTTTCCAAAATATATGTAAAAACAAAATTTTAACATCAATTTTTTTTAAACTTTGTGTTCCAACTTCTCTTCCCCCCCTTCATTCCCACCCCCCACCCACAAGAACTCAAGCAATTCAAAATAAGTTATACATGAGTAGTCATGGAAAAATTCCCATATTAGCTAGTTGTGAGAGAAAATAGTCAAAAAAAACCAAAACTTCAGATTAAGGAATTGTTGAAAAGGAAAAGAAAAAAAAATTTTTGAATGTGTTTCCATCTGTTTTCAGATACTATCAGTTCTTTCTCTGCAGATGGGCTGAAATATTCATAAGTCCTTCAGGGACATATTGGATCATTGCCTTGCTGAAAATAACCACATGTTTCCTAGCAGATCATCCCCCACTATTGCTGTTATTTTGTATACAGTACATTTCAATCTGCTTCAGTTCATGTAGGTCTTTCCAGATTTTTCTGATAGTATCCTGTTCATTATTACCTGTATATAGTACCTTAAGCTTGACAGAGAATTTTCTTCATAAAAGCCCAGCAAAGTAGGTACCATACATTTTGCCATTATAATCAATCATCATAACTCTTTCCCTCCATCCCACTCCCTTCCCATGACATTTACTCTATCTTCTTTTTACCTGTTCTTCCTCAGAAGTGTTTTACTTCTGACTATCCTCTCCCTCTCTCTGTACTCCCTTTTTTCACCCTTCCTTCCTTATCCTCTTCCCCATCTACTTTCCTGCAGGGTTAAACAGATTACTCCTCCCAATTGGGTATGAAAGCTATTCCCTTCTTGAGCCCACTCCAATGAGATCAGTATCCCTGAGCTAATTCTGTGTTCTAAATTTTTCTTCCTCCTTCTCTCCTCAACCCTCCCTATGAGATCAAGCAATTCAGTATGTCATACTGGTACAGTAATGCAGAACATCTTCATCTTCCTTGAAAATGTTTTGCTTTTTACTGCTCTCTCCCCAAATCAGCCCTTTCCTCCTTCTCTTCTTCCCACCTCCCCTTTTCTCCCTCCCCCCCCCGCCACAGGGCAAAAATATATTACTATACCTACTTGAGTATGTATGTTAGTCCCTCTTTGAGTCAATTCTGATGATATTAAGGTTCACTCACTCCCCAACTCTTTGCCCCTCTTCTACTCTCCTCCATAAGCTTTTTTCTTGTTTCCTTCATGTGAACTACCTCTCCCCAGACCATCTCTCCCCTTGTCCCTCCCCCAGTCTATTCCTCCTACACCTCAACCCCATTTTAATGATGTCATCATGGATTAGTTAGGTGGCACAGTGGACACAGCACCAGCCCTGGTCCCAGGAGGCCCCAAGTCCAAATCCAGCCCCAGACATGACACTGCACCCTGTCTTCCTCACAAAGAACAAAACATAGATGCTTTACAGATATCATCCCTTCATATTCAGTTCAGACCTGTCTTCTGTGAATTTCTTACTGAGATAGTTCTTATGATTTTGAAGTATTATCTTCCCATGTAGGAATGTAAATGGTTTGATCTTTTAATATCCCTCATGAAGTCTTTTTCCTGTTTACCTTTTTATGCTTCTCCAGGGTCTTGTATCTGAAAGTCAAATTTTCTATTCAGTTCAGGTCTTTTCATCACAAATGACTGAAAGTCCTCTTTCTCATTGAAATCCCATTTTTGTCTCTGAAAGATTATACTCAGTTTTGTTAGGCACATAATTTTTTGCTGTAGTCCCAGTTCCTTTGCCCTCTGGAATATCATATTCCATGCCCATCGGTCCTTTAATGTAGAAGCTGCTAGATCTTGCTTTATTCTTATTGGAGCTCCACAGTATTTGAATTCCTTTTTACTAGCTGCTTGCAGTATTTTCTCCTTGACCTGAGAGTTCTGGAATTTGGCTATAAATATTCCTGGAGGTTTTCCTTTTGAGATCTCTTTCAGGAGGTTATCAGTGGATTCTTTCAATTTCTATTTTAGCTTCTGCTTCTAGAATATCAGGGCAATTTTCCCTCACAATCTCTTGGAAGATGGTGTCTATGCTTTTGTTTTGGTCATGGTTTTCAGGTAGTCCAATGATTTTCAAATTCTCTCTCCTACATTTATTTTCCAGGTCAGCTGTTTTTCCAAGGAGATATTTCACATTGCCCTATATTTTTTCATTCAGTTGGATTTGCTTTACTGTGTCTTGGTTTCTCATAAGTTCACTAGCTTCCATGTGTTCAATCCTAATTCTTAGGCAGTTATTTTCATCAGACAGTTTTTAAATCTCCTTTTCCATTTGGCTTTTCAAACTGTTAACTTTTTTCTCATGACTCTCCTGCATTGCTCTCACTTCTCTTTCCATTCTTTCCTCCCTTTCTCTACATCTTCTTTCTATTTCTCCTACTTTCTCTTCAAAGTCCCTTTTGAGAGCTTCCATGGCCTCAGACCAGTTAATATTTTTCTTGGAAGCTTTGGATGTTGGAGCTTTAATCCTGTTATTATCTTCTTCTTCTTCTGAGGTTGTATTGTGGTCTACCTTTCCCCCAAAGAAGTTTTTGATGGTCTTCTGCTTCCTCTGCCTACTCACTCTGGCTTACTATTTCTTGGCTTTTATCTCCTTCTTAAAGTGTTGCACTGCTTCCAGAACACACTGTTCAAGCTACAGGGTGGCCCGGGGGGGGGGGGCAGCGATTGGGCTTCTTCTCAGCCTGCCTGGCCTTTCTTTTATTTTATTTTAAACTCTCCACTGGGGGTGGGGGGGGGGAGGTCTGCTTCTCAGCCCCACTCCTGTTCCTGGCTTCAGAGGGTCCCAGGTGTTTTGGCTTGAGGGGGGGCAGGTTTTAATCTCCCCTTGCCTGTTCTCAGGTCCAGAGATAACCTCAGGCCTACTTATCAAGCAACTAACCAGCAAAGCTTTCTGTGGTGTGGTTCTCAGCTTCCAATGAGCCTGCCTGCTCCCCTACCCCACCTGGGCCTTCAGACACTCAGGATTTCTTCCTGGTTCCCCGCTGGAGTGGGACAGTTGAATTCTTCCCCCCCAGTCCACTGGTACCCCTATACTTACCCCCCCAGGCCAGCTGTTCAGCCTGACCACGCACTTGGTTCCAGAAGACGCTGGTGCTGCAACCGATTCAGAGGCACTGTGGTAAATTCCTCAGGCAGGTGTCTGGTGTGTCGGCCCGATTGTGGGGTTAGACTTTATTCCTGGCCCAGCACAGCCCCCTGAAATCTATCTATAGCTAGAGAAAACTCTCAGCCTGTATTTTTGTGTTTTTCTGCTCCAAGGGTTCTTTTATTGCTATTTTTGGGGTGATTGTATCAGGAGCTCTGTGGGTTTAATGTCTTTCTTCCACCATCTTGGCTCTGCCCCCCCCCCATTAATTTTTTTTTGTGGGGGGGGGGAGGCAATTGGGGTTAAGTGACTTGCCCAGGGTCACACAGCTAGTAAGTGTTAAGTGTCTGAGGCCAGATTTGAACTCAGGTCCTCCTGAATCCAAGGCCAGTGCTCTATCCACTGCACCACCTAGCTGTCCCCCCAATTAACTTTTAATCTATGCTTCCAAGTCTCTGTATTGAATGCAATTTTTATTCTGTATAATGGGATAAAAGGGTACATTTAATAATTCTGCTTTTATAAATTTGTTTGTGAGGTTTTTATGCCCTAATATATGACCAGTTTTTGTGAAGGTGCCATATATAGCTCAGAAAAAGGTATACTCCTTTATATTCCTATGTAATTTTCTCAAGAGGGCTATCATATCTAACTTTTCTAAAATTCTCTTCTTCTAATTAACTTTTTTATTATTTTATAGTTATATTTGTCTAGCTTTGAGAAGGACAAGTTGAGGTGCCTCTCTATTATAGTTTTACTGTTCCTTCTGTAACTCATATAACTTTTTATTTAAGAAGTTAGACCAGGTTCCATTTGATGTATACATTTTTAGTATTGAATATTGCTTTATTATCTATGGTACATTTTAGCAAAATTCCACTTCATTGAATGTCTCTTTTAATTAGGTCTATTTTTTTCCCTTTGCTTTGTCTGATATCAGAATTGCTACTTCTAACTTTTTAATGCTACCTAAAACATAAAAGATTCTGAAGTTCTAGCCCTTTATTTTAACTCTGTGTTTCTTTCCTTTTCAAGTGTGTTTCTTCTAACCAAGATATCATTGGATTTTGTTTTCTTTTTTTTAAATTTAAATGTTTTACTGATGCTTTTTACTTTATTGATCTATCATTATCAACAACAAACATTTATTTTATTTTTTCCATTTACATGTAAGGGTAGTTTTCAACATTCATTTTCATAAGATTTTGAGTTCCAAATTTTTCTCCCTCCCTCCCCCTCTTTCCTCCCCCCTCCACAAGACAGCAACCAGATTATATATGTACAATCCATAAGTGCTCTTTTTATCAGTTCTTTCTATGGGGGTGGATAGTAAGCTTCCTCATTAGACCCTTGGGATTGTCTTGGATCATTGCATTGCTGAGAGTAGTTAAGTCATTCACAATTGCTCATTGAACAATACTGCTGTCACTATGGACAATGTCCTCCCAGCTCTGCTCACTTCACTATACATCAATCAGTTCATGAGTCTTTCCAGGTTTTTTCTGGGATCATCCTGTTTGTCATTTCCTATAGCACAAGACCATTCCACCACAATCATATACCACAGTTTCTTCCATCATTCCTTAATTGATGGACATTCCCTTGATTCTCAATTCTTAGCCACCACAAAGAGTTGCTATAAATATTTTTTGTACAATTTTCCCCCTTTTCTCTTTTTCATGATTACTATTGTTAACTGTTTCCCTTCCATCCTATTCCCTTCCCTATGATATTTATTCTATTATCCATCTTCTTCCATTCTATCCCTCTTCAAAAGGGATTTGCTTCTGTCTGTCCCCTCCCCCAATCTGCCCTCCCTTCTTTTGCCCCTCTCTCTTTATCCCCTTCCCCTCCTATTTTCCTGCAGGGTTAGAGAGATTACTCCATTTGATTGAGAGTGTATATTATTCCCTCCTTGAGCCAATTCTAATGAGATTGAGGTCTTTGAGCCAATTCTGATGAGTGTTAGGCTCATTTACTGCCCAGATTAAATAGATTACT
Source organism: Dromiciops gliroides (assembly GCF_019393635.1). Lineage (NCBI taxonomy): Eukaryota > Metazoa > Chordata > Mammalia > Microbiotheria > Microbiotheriidae > Dromiciops > Dromiciops gliroides. The sequence continues at coordinate 544,742,966 of NC_057861.1, read as the reverse complement.
CCACCCAGTTGGGTGTGTGTGTTAGTCCCTCCTTGAGGCAACTCTGATGAGTGTAAAATTCATTTACTGCCCTGCTCCTCCCCATCTCTTTCCCCACTCCATAAGCCTTTTCCTCTTTCTTTTATGTAGTATTTCACCTCTGCCCTTCCCACTCCCCAAGTACATTCCCCTCACCCCTCAATTTAACCCTAAAGATATCATCATGGGGCATCTAGGTGACACAGTGGACAAAGCATCACCCCTGGACCCAGGGGGATCCCAGCCAAAACCTGGGCTCAGACACAAGACTGTCACCCACTGTACAACCCCAGGTATGTTCTCCAACTCACCTAGCTAACCCCCATATCTATTTAGAATGTCTCTTAATAGTATTTTTCCAGTTACACATAAAGATAATTTTCAACATTTTTTTTTTTAGGATTTTGAGTTCCAAATTTTTCTTCCTCTCTCCTCTCCCCTCAAGATGGCAAACAATCTGACATAGGTTATATATGTACAATCTTGTTAAATCTATTTCCACATTAGTCATGTTTTGAAAGAAAGGGAAAAGCCACAAGAAAGATAAAAATACACAAGGTGAAAATAGTATCTTCTATCTGAATTCGGACTTCATAGTATTTTTTTCTGGATTTGGAGAGCATTTCCCATCATAAGTCTTTCAGAATTGTCTTGCATCATATTGCTGAGAAGAGCTAAGGCTATCATAGTTGATCATTGCCCCATGTTGCTGTTATGGTGTATAATATTCTTCTGGTTCTGTTCACTTTACTCAGCATCAGTTCATGTCAGCTTTCCAGGTTTTTCTAAATTTGCCTGCTTATCATTTCTTACAGCACAATAATATTCCATTGCATTCATATACCACAAGTTGTTCAGCCATTCCCCAGCTGATGGGCATCCCTTCACTTTCCCTTTCTTTGTCACCACAAAAAGAGCTGCTATAAATATTTTTGCACGTGTGGCTCCTTTTCCCTTTTTGATGATCTCTTTGGTATACAAACCTAGTAGTATTGCTAGGTCAAAGGGTATGCACATTTTGATAGCCCTTTGGGCATAGTTCCAAATTGTTTCCCAGAATGGTTGGATCTTTTCACAACTCCACCAACAATGCATTAGTGTTTCAATTTTCCCACATCTCCAACATTTATCACTTCCTTTTTGTTGTCATATTAGCCAATCTGATATGTGTTAGGTAGTACCTCAGAGTTGTTTTAATTTGCATTTCTCTAATCAGTAGTGCAGATCTACTCTTATTGAAAGATTAGAGAAACTACCATCCTTTCTCTGTGCATCTGTAGTATGAGCGACTCTCCAACTCTTCTCAGGCCTATTCTTGAATGTTCTGACTGTGTTACTGCTCCCACAAAACATATGAATCCATGTATTGAGGAGGAAAGGATCGGCCAAGGACCCTAGAGTTTAGTTCAGCTTTTTGTCCTTCCCTTTCCCACATTCTTTAAATTCCCTCTAAACATTTAGCCCTTAGCACCTAGAATAGTATCTGATGCACAGTAGTTATTATTTTCAAGAACTGCTGAAGTTATTATGTTTTATTATTCCTGGGTCTTGTTTACCTAATCTGTTCCATTGACCACATTTATTACATTTTTAACCAATATACTTCAGAAATGCCACAGAGGAATCTGAAGTTACTCTTTCTTTGCCTTTTTCCACAGGTATTTAGTGCAGGACATACTACCAAAACAGCAGTAAAAGACCTTTCTCTGAACTTCTATGAGGGACAGATCACTGTTCTCCTAGGACATAATGGAGCAGGGAAAACCACCACCCTGTCATTGCTCACAGGTATGTTTGTTATCTGCTGAGAGGCCAGGGATCTGCTCTACATAGCTTTTTTTGTTTTCAGAAGTAGAGAAGATGCTAACTAGCATTATGCTATCAAGTTTTCATCTGTCTTCTTGTATTTGGTTTTGTTATTAAAATATTACTTATCATTCCTCATCCAACAAGTTTTCAGTTCTTTGTAAGAGATTTATTCTGAATGAAAATATGGAATATGGAAAAAATATCTCTTCTGTTGTGTTCTGCAAAAATATTGTTCTCAAATGCAAGACTTAAACATTGCCTGTAAGTTAAATGAATGAAAATTTCATCTTCTACTTCAGTTAAGCTTAACTACTTATTGTTTTCCACTCAACATGATTCATTGTTCCTTTCCTCACCCCTTTGAACATTCTGTTCCCCATAATTAGGTGCTACTTTTCAGATCCTAGTCCTACCAAGACAATGGCACTTCAGGATACACTGAAGGAAATGTTGCCATATTATCCTGGCTGGTCAAAGGAACTTTCTATGTGGAAACCTCTTCACGGATAATTTGAGTTAACCAGTTTATTCTTTTTTTTTTTTTTTTTTGGTGAGGCAATTGGGGTTAAGTGATTTGCCCAGCGTCACACAGCTAGTAAGTTTTAAGTGTCTGAGGTCAGATTTGAACTCAGGTACTTCTGACTCCAGGGCCGGTGCTCTATTCACTGCACCACCTAGCTGCCCCTAACCAGTTTATTCTTAACATTCCAAGCTTTTGTAGCATGGGCTTTTTAACTGGACATCAGTACTTCTATCTTCATAAATGTGTACCCCCATGCAATTTGGTTTCATTGTACTAGACTTGCTTATTCTCAGCCTCAGAACCCATGCATCAACACTGTGGACATCTTTCTATCTTTTCCCAGCTTTGTCACCTTATTTTCCTGCTTCCTTCCCCTTGTCTACACTCCATGATAAAGAACATAATAATTAAAACAATAACAGCAACAATCATTTATATAGTACTTCAAAATTTGCAAAGTGTTTTATGTATGTTATCTCAGTTGATCCTCACAAGTTCCAGAAGCCTTCTCACTCTGGAAGATGCCTCCATCCCCTCAGCTCATTCCTCTGATTTGTGTGTTCTACCTAGAACCTTTATTTTAAGGAAGGTCAGCGATGTTCACTCCTTCATTCCTCTCTAGGCTCTGTTCTTGATTCTCAGGATTTCTTTCTCTCTTCTCCCTTCATTTTTTGGCTCCCCCAATTAGAATGCAAGAATTGGAAAATAAAGAACTGAACAAACTATTAGAGAATTCATGTCTGGATAATTGATACAAAGAAGGAATTCTATTGGGGGAATTGCTTGTAGTGATAATGATATAAAAAATTTTAAAAAGAAAAAGTATCAATGAGGCATTAAAAAATAAACAGAAGAGTAAAATGTAGTTGGGAATGGGAAACAGATAAGCTAGACATTTCCATTACTATTTTGTCAAATTTAATACACATCTAAAACACTCTACGTAAGAGAAATTCAGTTTTATGTACAATCTTTTTTTGTACTTAAAAAAATTTAAGAATTAAAAGGAGAAAGAAAAAGAGAAAAGTTATTAGAGGTGAAAGATTTAATGATATCAATCAATAAATAAACATTTATTAAGTGCCTATAATGTGCCAGACACAGTACTAAGCACTGGGATATAAAAGAGAAGGAACTCATAATTGAATGGGAATGCAAACACTTATATATGAATGAGCCATTTACAGGGATAAATAGGAAATAATTAACAGAAGGAAAGTACTAGAATTAAGAGGGGTTGGAAAAGGCTTCCTATAAAAAATGGGATTGTATTAAGTTCTTTAAGGAAGCTAGGGAAGTCATCATGTGGAATTGAGGAGGGAGAGCATTCCAGGCATGGGGGACAGCCAGAGAAAATTCCTGGAGCCATGACATAGATCCTCTAGTTTGTGGGACAGCCAGGAGGCCAGAATTTCTGGATCAAAGAGCATATGGTGTGGAGCAAGTTTGAAGAAGACTGGAAAAGGTAGGAAGGGGTTAAGTTATGAAAGGTTTTGAATGCCAAGAAGAGGATTTTGTATTTGATCTTGGAGGTGATAGGGAACCACAGGGGTCAACTGAGTAGAGGAGCAGGGTTGACATGGTCAACAAATATAAACAAAATAAATATTAAAGAAAAGTATTGAAAACAAGAGAAGAAATCTGCAAATTAGAAAACAAAAAAATATAGAATTGACTTCTTTTAAAACTCAATTCAAGTAGGACCTCCTATAGTAGGAGATCTTTCTTGCCTCCCCATGTACTAGTGCCACTCTTTCTAAAAGTCCCTTCCCTCTTCTCTGAATTCATCTTGTGTGTTCTGACTTATATATGTTATATCCCAGGTTGGCAGGGACTATTTTTGCTTTTTCTTTGCTTCTCCAGAACAGTGCCTTACATATAGTAAGTGCTTAGTAAATTCTGATTGATTGATTTTTGTTGTAGTGATTACAAGTTTGGAGGGGCTTCATCTCAACTAGCATTTTTACTGGGAAGCAGAGTCTCAGAGTAAGACTGTTTATAGACTTTAGGGTCTATAATTCTAATTCTAACCAATTAACCAGATCCCCAAACAAGTTTGCATATTTCCCCCTGCCAGGGTGCTAAGGTGCCACCTGAGGGGTAGGAATGTCTTTCTAATGTGATTGGCTTGAGCCTCCATTCTGGGGTATTTCCTCAGTATAAATCACCAGTTACAGTTAGCCCATTATTATTTATACCATTGAGTAGTCTTCTGGTGTCACTTTACCAATTAATATTAATTTGCTTTTGCACAGAAATATTTAATGAGAAGATGTAGCATAAACAGAAGTACAACCCCCCATCCTCTCCCACAACTAACAAAACAAACCATAAAACATCAGGGCACATTCTCCCCTATCCCACTTTGGTACATGGGGAGAGTGGGCTCAATCTTAGATTAATTGCTACAAAGTATTCAACTGAGGCAGCAGCATATTGGAAGGATAAATTATTCCCCCTGCTTGCAGAAACCAGTTTCTAGATGTTAATCCACTACTGAGTAATTTGCTCTGGAATATATTCTTTTCCAGGCTCAGCTGCTTACATATCCTTGCATGTGCTTCCTTGGAATTCTCCTGTTTGAAAGTTCACAAGATTATGCCCTTAGTTCATTTCATCCTAGTTACTCCATCATCTGAGGCAGAGAAAAATAAATATATTGGGGACAGAAGCAACAGCAAGGTCATGTACTTTTGGCTTCATGTCAACCTGGGGAGAAGTGTAGGCTTTTGGAAGGTTTCCTACCTAGAAGTTTATAGCAGTTATTACCTTGTTACTTGCACACAGACAAGTAGGAAATAGCACAAGGCTGAGTTGTTGGGGCCTTTTATATGTATGCTCAGTTCTGACTTAGAAGCCAATTGTAAAACCTTTCCTCACTACCTGGTAAGCAGATCAGACAAGTCATGGAATTCCCTTCACATTTTCCAAATGTCCACATAGTAGGTTGTATCAGGTCAAGTTTTCTGCTCATGCTTATAAGAATTGATTTATGTTAAGGGATGTTAAGGGGTTCCCTAAAATTGTCTTTTTGACTCCCTGAAATTGTCTTTTTGAATTGACATATTTTCCAAAACACTGCAGGAGGCCCTGAACATGTCAAGGATGAACCCCTGCCCCAAACTGACATAATTTGTTGTTTGCACCCCAAGCTGTACTCCCTTTCTGTTTCTTGGGAGTCAAAACAGATGTCAATCAATCTTCACTAGACTGAGAAATTGCTTATGCTGCTGGGACCCTTGTAGATTAGCAGACCATCACATCTTCATGGTCTAGCAGTGCCCAAAGGAAAAGATTGCCAGTTCTACCATTGTCTTGCACCTCCCCTTCAGAGGGATTTTGTCCTTTTCCCACTTTTAGTGCACCTTTTCTCCTTTCCATGCCACTGCCCTTTAGAAGGAGATTTCTAGTTTCTCTTCCTTCCTTTGTTGTACTGCCACAAATATGCAAATTTCTATGTGGATTGTGAACTCTATATACTTGTTTAGGATTCCACATGCATATTCATTTCTCTTAAAACAAACCTAGTTTTTATGTACGTTTTGTGAAGTTATGATTGTCTGTTGACATCGATCTTCAGACAGTCTTCTATTACATTGTGCCTATCTGATTTTTTTTTCTCTTTTTTTTTCTTTTTCTTTCTTCTTCTTTTTTTGTGTGAGACAATTGGGGTTAAATGACTTGCTCAGGGTCACACAGCTAGTAAGTGTCAAGTGTTTGAGGTCAGACTTGAACTCAGGACCTTCTGAATCCAGAGCTGGTGCTCTATCCACTGTGCCACTTAGCTTCCCCTTCTTCTATTACATTGTGATGGAAAGAACTAGAAACAAAATAGAAGCTCATTGATTTGAGAATGGCTAGACAGTGCTATATGAATGTAATGGAATATCACTGACCTATGAGACTATAAGACATTATAAAAAATGGTTATTATGAAGGTTTCAGAGAAGCGTGAGGTTACATGTGAAATGATGCAAAGTGTGTGCGTATGCACACATGCATACATGTATGTCAGTAAACAAGCATTTTTAAAGCACTTACTATGTGCCAGGCACATTGCTAAGTGCTGGGAATACAAATATAAGCAGAAAGATGGCAGGCCCTGCCCTTAAGGTGCTCACATTCCACTGTGGAAAATAATATATAAAAAGGAATTCAAAAGCAGGAGATGGGGAGGGTTGGCTGAGTTAACTAGCAAAGGGGCATAGTAGAGCAAGTCCTAGAGATGTGAGTCAGTAGTACAGCCTGGAGAAGAATGAAGGCATCTTTGGCCTGGGATCCCTCTTTAAATGGACAGTCTGAAAGGATTCTGTCATTCAGAGGGAGAAACCACAGGGCAGAAGGCTATAATGTGAGAAGTAGTCCAGGGATGGAGTGAGTTTCCAGGGAGAAGGTTTTTCTGTGGCATAGTAGACAAAGTCCTTGGGAGATGAGGAAAGACTGCAACCATGTAAGTGGAAATAACAACAAAAAAGAAACTGAGTGCTGTGTAACTATTACACATTGTTGCATAATTATCACACATTTTAATTTTGTAATTATTGGGTAATATTACACATTCTTACATTTCATTTTCCACTTGATTTTACTCCTTTGGATTTTTCCATCATGCTCCCAGGAACTTCATCATTGGGAAACCTCATCATTTTGCAAGTCCTAATCAGTCTTGGTATTCCTTATCAGTACCTCTGCACCTCTGATTGTAGGCAAAAGCATGAGCTTCAAAACCTCCATTTAAGGATAAGGCCTCTTTATTTCCCAATCAGCTGCACTCCTTTGTACTTCTTTATCATCCATCAATATAAACTGTACCCGCTCCTCTGCCACTTCCTGCTTTTTAGCATTCTTTTGTATGTTGTTTTTTCCTGTTAGATTGTAAATTCTTTGAGGGCAGGTATTATCTTTTTCTTATTTGAAACTCCAGCTCTTATTTCCATAGTGCCTGACACATAGTAGGTGGTTAATAAATATTTATGAAAAAGCTTAATTAAGCCCTGAAGAAAAAATAAAATATACCTTCCTCCGTTTTTTGCGAAGGTGGAATGCTATGGAAATGGAACTTTGAATATACTGTGAAACTCAGTTGATATATTCATTAGTTTTAACTAAACTCAAGATCCTTTTTATTTTTTGTTTCAAGGTATATTTCTTGAGGTATAGGAGAGGAATGGATCTATTTGTTTGTTTTGTTTTTGTTTTTGTGGGGCAGTAAGGGTTAAGTGACTTGCCCGGGGTCACACAGCTAGTGTCAAATGTCTGAGGCCATATTTGAACTCAGGTCCTCCTGAATCTAGGGCTGGTGCTTTATTCACTGTGCCACCTAGCTACCCCTTGGAATGGATCTATTTGGAAATGAAGGTGATATAAAAGCAAAATGTAGCAATCATTTTTAAGAAATCTGTTTTCAGAGTTAATTCTTCTAAGAAAGATTTCTTAACTCTCTCCCTATACATTCCTCTTTTTCACCCCTTAATTTTATTTTTTTAGATATCAACCCATCATCTTCAACTCACGCCTATGCCTTCTGTCTAAATATATTGCTTCTAACTGCCCTAATAATGAGAAAGTTCTTAGGAGTTACAAGTTTTGTCTTCCCATGTAGGAATATAAACAGTTTGACTTTATTAAGTCTCTTATGATTTCCCTTTCCTGTTTACCTTTTTATACTTATCTTGAGTCTTCTTTGTGGAAGTCATATTTTCTATTCAACTCTGTTCTTTTCATCAGTAATACTTGAAAATCCTCTATTTCACTGAATATCCCTTTTCCCCCTAAAGGATTATACTCAGTTTTGCTGGGTAGATGATTCTTTGTTGTAATCCTAGCTCCTTTACCCTCTGATCCTTTCATGTAGAAGCTGCTAAATCTTGTGTTATCCTGACTGTGGCTCCATGATACTTGGATTGTTTCTTTCTGGCTGCTTGGAGTCTTTTCTCCTTGACCTGGGAGCTCTGGAATTTGGCTATAATATTCCTGGGAGTTACCATTTGGAGATCTCTTCTTTCAGGAGGTGAGCAGCAGTTTTTTTCAATTTCTATTTTACCCTCTAATTTAGAATATCAGGCAGTTTTCTTTGATAATTTCTTAAAAGATTATGTCTAGGCTCTTTTTTAAATCATATCTTTCAGGTAGTCCAGTAATTTTAAAATGATCTCTGCTGGATCTATTTTCCAGGTCAGTTTTTTTTTCCAATGAGATAGTTCACATTTTCTTCTATTTCTTAATTTTTGATTTTGTTTTATTGTTTCTTTATTTCTCATTAAATCATTAGCTTCTACTTGCCTAATTCTGATTTTTTAATGAATTATTTTATCCAGTGAGCATTTCTACCTTCTTTTCTATTTAGCCACTTCTACTTTTCTTCAGCAAATATTTGTGCCCCCTTTTCCATTTAGCTAATTCTGCTTTTTTTTTTTTTAAGGAGTTCATCTCCTCAGTGAATTTTTGTAGATCTTTTTCTGTTTGGCCAAGTCTGCTTTTCAAGGCATTTTCCTTCTCATTGGATTTTTGTACCTCCTTCACCATTTGGTCTGTTCTTGTTTTTAAGGTGTTATTTTCTGTGATATTTTTGGTGCTTCTTGTACCAAGCTATTAACTCTTTTTTCATGATTTTCTTGTATCACTCTCATTTCTCTTCCCATTTTTTCCTGTTCCTCTTTTACTTGATTTTAAAAATCCTTTTTGAACTCAAACATGGCCTGAGACCAAATCATATTTTTCTCTGAGATTTTGGGTATAGGAGTTTTGACTTTGTTCTCTTCTGAATATGTGTTTTGATCTTTCTTGTCACCATACTAACTTTCTGTAGTCAGATTTTTTTCCTGTAGATTTTTTTTCCCTGTAGATTTGCTCATTTCCCAGCCTATTTCTTGACTTTTAACTCTTTGCTAAAGTAGAGCTCTGTTTCCAAGGTGGAGAGTGCACTGTCCCAAACTTCAGTGGTATTGTGCAGCTGTTTTCAGAGATACTTCTAAGGATCTACAAGTTTTCAGTTCTTCCAACGTGGTATTATCTGAGAGGTGTGTTTAGTATTCTCCTGACATGTTCTCTGGTCTGTGAGTGACCACAAACACTCTCCTTTGCCCTGAAACTATAATGAGGGTCCCTGCTCGACTGTAGCTGCAAGCTCTGATGTGCTACTGCTCCTCATCACACAGGGGCTGCCATCCAGAACTGCAACCTAGATCTGAATATGGGCAAAGCAATGGAGTCCTGCCCCTAGTGCCAGCAAAAACAACCCTGTAATCACCTGACCAGTTTTTCAACCTCTTTACCATCTGTGGACTGAGAGATTCCCCCTTTACATTATAAATGAAAGACTGAGCCTCTTAGAGGTGAAGTGACCTGCTAAGGTCACACAAGTAACAAGCAGCAGAGCTAGAATTTGGTTTTAGAGTATAGGGCTAGAGTTAATCTATGAAGACTAGACAAAATCAGGCTTTTGAATTCAAAGCCATATATTAAAATGTCCTGTCACTGAAGTCTTTTGGATATGTTTTTGTTTTTTCTAGGTATGTTTCCTCCAACAAGTGGAGAGGCATATATCTGTGGGTATGCAGTCTCAACGAACATTGTTCAGATTCGGAAAAGCTTGGGGTTTTGCCCCCAGGATGATATTTTATTTGATTACATGACAGTATCTGAGCACCTTTACTTCTATGCTCAGGTAAGCCAAAGAGATGCAGTATTATCTTGTCTTTCCTCAGTTCGTCTACTAGGATGGATATGGCCATAGAATCCTTCGTATGATTCAGAATATACTTTTTGAAGAACTCTCTCTGAAACAGTGAGGGGAGGGAGAAGGGGACTTCTAAACCAGTGTGTCTAATTAGAAGTTTTCAGAGGCAGTGAAGGTGATTCGATAATGCTGGAAACTCTTTTTAAGCAGCCTCTTTTGTTTTTTTTAGCTGAAAGGATTTTCCAAGCAGAAATGCCATGAGGAAATAGTTGATATTTTGAACACTTGGAACTTGGAAGAAAAGCGTAATACACTCTCAAAGTCACTGAGTAGAGAAATGAAGCGCAAGCTCTCCATTAGCATTGCACTCATGGGAAACTCCAAGGTAAAGAAAGTGGATAAGATGCATCCCTCTTGCTGCCTGATTTGAAAAAATCAGCTGATATAAACATAAAACATAAAAAGGAAACCTACCAAGGTACCCTCAGTATGGAAGTACCTTAATGGCATGATTGGTATAAGGTAAGTGCAAAGCAGTCCTAAGCTGGGTCCCAGGAATAAATATTAAGAAGCTATTTATGTGGCACAGCATCAGTACTAATGTCACAGTGCTATCCTTCTGGTCTGTAGGTGCTTATTCTGGATGAGCCAACATGTGGCATGGACCCCATCTCCAGGAGGATCACCTGGAATCTCATTCAGGAGTGCAAGAGAGAGTGCACCATTCTCATGACCACCCAGTACATGGATGAGGCTGACCTACTGGGTGATCGCATTGTCATCATGGCCAATGGGACTCTGCAGTGCTGTGGCTCTTCGCTCTTCCTCAAACAGAAATATGGTCTCTCTGGCTCTGTCCTGATGATGATTCCTTCATATCACTGTCAGACTAATCTTCCATAAAAGTTTTCAATGTTTCTGACTCTATTACCTCAAAATTCTTCTCCCTGATTTTCAAGGCCCTCTAATCCCAAGCTTCTTAAACTATGGGTTGTGATCCTACATGGGGTCATGTAACTGAATTTGGGGGTTGTAAAAAATTTGGCAACAGTAAAAGGTTCTGCATACCTCTTTTATATACTTATATAACCAGGGTTGCATAAAATTTTCTTGGACTAAAAGGGGTCATGAGTGGAAAAAGTTTAAGAATCCCTGCTCTAATCTAGCCTCATCCTTTCTCCTTATAGAACAAAAACTTGTTCCTCTAATATTTTAAGCAATGTCTGTCAGAGACCATTTACCAATGTACACACATTAATGCTTGAATAGAGGTCCAAACATGCAGAGATCCCTTGCTAAGGAAAATTCTATCTCCAAGACATGTCCACTTATATCTTATAGTAATATAAAAATAGAAGACAAATTCCACAGCAAGTGAGTAAGACATTCCCATTCCTTGGTCATCATGAAGAGGACAGAAACTAATGAGCCCAGTCTTGGGAAATTGTCTTTTATTGAATGAAGACTAATTAAGTCTTTGTTTCAACTGATACCAAGAACTTCAGGCTGGAATAGTCGTAATATTTTTCCCTTTCCCATTGCTTTTCCCTCTTCCTTCCTTTTTTCTCCCCACTTTTCTCCTCCTTTCCTTTTCCATGTAAAGCCTAAAATTCTAGCTGTGATGTTTAAAATCTAATGTGTGGTTGCCTGATCTGACCCCAGGGTGGGGAGAAACTAGCTAAGCTTTACGGATCAATTCAGCAAGAGTTTAGGCTTTTAAGTGTTTTTATTTTTATTTATTATTATTATTATTTTTTTTTAGTGAGGCAATTGGGGTTAAGTGACTTGCCCAGGGTCACACAGCTAGTAAGTGTTAAGTGTCTGAGGCCGGATTTGAACTCAGGTACTCCTGAATCCAGGGCCGGTGCTTTATCCACTGTGCCACCTAGCTGCCCCTTAAGTATTTATTAAAGTGTATTAGAAGTTGGTGAAGAGAGAGAGGTTGAGAACAGATCCCTTATAGCGTGGAAAATCCTAGCTTAGATCTATTCAGTATAGCCAGAGAGAAGCCCTTGCTTTTCCTAGCTATCCATGTGAAGTTCTGCCACCACGCCAGAATCCCAGCTCTGATTCTCACATCCAACTGGGTCTCCCTATCTTGTCTAGGCTGGATGTACAGTGGCCACTCACAGGACCAATCATAATGCTAATCTGCACAGAAGCTTTCACTTGCTTTGTTTTTCCGACCTGAGTTAATCCTCCCTTCCTTAGGAAGGTTCTCCTCTGCTCCTGGGAGTTCACCATATTGTTATCAGGCTTAGTGTCTTTAGTGTTATTATAGCTCAAAACTCCTAAACTCAAAACTCTTGAACTCAAGCAATCTATCAGTCTTAGCCTACCCAGTAATAGGGATTACACTGTATGCTACTACACCTGACCCATAATATTATTCCTTAATTTTTTATAACACAACCAAAGCCTTAATGATATATGCCTCCAAGTCCCTAAGCTTTTTCCCTATTACCCAATATTCACCATTTTTTTTTTGCTTTTTTTTTTTTTTTTGGTGAGGCAATTGGGGTTAAGTGACTTGCCCAGGGTCACACAGCTAGTAAGTGTCAAGAGTCTGAGGCCGGATTTGAACTCAGGTCCTTCTGACTGCAGGGCCGGTGCTCTATCCACTGTGCCACCTAGCTGCCCCTATTCACCATTTTTTACAGTCAAGCAGGTCTTTTCATATATCCTCAAAGTTGACATTCTTATTCCCACCTCCATGCTATTACTCATTTTGTTATGCTTCCCAGCAAAACATTCCTGTTTCTAAATTAATTGATTGAGCTATTGGTTGAGAGAAGATTTAGAAACTAGGCAGATCTACACCTTATTCTCATTAGCTTGATAGCACCAAGTCTCTAAAATAGTGAATTTTGTTCCAATTAGATCAAATCAAAATAGGGATTATCTTCCCTAGCTAATTTTCTCCTTGATCTAGCATCTACTAGGTGTTTGATTTCCTATCAAGAATTTTCTTCTTCTGATTGTTTGGTCAAAACATGATAATCCTATAACTGGTTAGGCATTCTAAGTGAGTTCCCAGCAAAAAAAAAAAAAATAGAAGATACAACTGATTAGCAATATTTAAACAATTAAGAGATTTTTTAAAAAACATTCAAACAAATAATTAATACTCACATTTAAACACTCTAAGGCTTATTAGAGACTTTTCTTAAAACCATCCTATAACATAAACTAATGTATCATCCCAGTTTATAATTGAAGAAACTGAGGTCCCAAAAGGTAGAATGACACTCATACATCATAAATGGTTCTTTGAAAATTCAAATCTCTGTGTCACCCAGACTCTAAATTGATATCTCTTTCCACAAGACCACACTCCATTTCCCCTTTCCTCAGAAACTAATCCAACTCAAATGATGAGTAGGACAAGCATGGTCTATTAAGATCAGTGGAACACATTTGTTCTTAAAAATAATTTTTTTTTTCAGGTGTGGGATACCACATGATCATAGTGAAAGATTCTAACTGTAATGAAGAAAAAATTTCTGATCTTGTTCATCAATTCATACCAAGTGCTACTTTGGGGGGCAACTCTGGAGCTGAATTATCTTTTATCCTACCCAAAGAGAGTACAAACAGGTATGAATCTTGATGGTTCTGGCCTAATAATTTTTGATGATATAATGTTCATATTTTCCTTTTTTAAATTTCTCAAGCTAGGTAAATGCGCCTTCTGATAATCTGAGAATCCTGTCCCTACTATAGCAAGTAATGCAAATAAATGTTCACATTAGAAATTCACATGTTGAAAATTACTTTTATTGTCCCCATAGTTGCAAAAGAATAGGATCATAAATCTGTCCCCCTATCCCTAACCCACAAACTTGTTAGAAGTAAACATTCATCACCAAATAACAGAGGAAAGCCCAGGGACTTTTATAACACAGTGTATCACTAATTATTTGGATTAATGTGAAAATGTGGACATTATTTGTATAATATGTGGGTAGTCACTCTGAGAGAGCTCTATTTAAATTGTAGGAACCCTTCTCATTCATATATGAGATACAGAGCTTGTTACTGAGCTGGGGAGGGGAAATGCTAATATATTGACATATCTCATATGCAGGAAGAATATTTGGGATATAAAACTAGTACAATATCTCTTCAGAATAACTTTTATTTCCTTCCTAGTATAGCAATTAATTGAATTTTGACATCTCTCTAAATTACTATGCTTGTATGCACAAAAGAGATCTTAAATTAGATTATGCTGGTGAAGGAAAACAGAAATTTTGAGTGGTTTAATTCCACAGAATACCTTGAACCTGGGATAGCTATTTTAAAAGGGGGACCTATGTGTAAGAAGGGAATGTCCTGAGTGTTATATTGTGAGAGCTTATCCAGGATAACCATGTTAAATGCTCTAGTACTGCAGGGATCCATTGGAGAGGAAAAGTAAATCTTTGTGTTCTTCCAAAATGTACCTTTTTTTCAGGTTGAAGCAGCTGCTGTAAAGCAACTATTTTACTGTGTAAAGTAAATTCGAGTATTTCATAGCTAACACTATGTTTGGTTACAAACTCTTCCCTCATCCATAGATCCATAGAATTCTAATTTTTATTCTATTTGCTTAGCCTACCCATGAGCAATTCATATTCTCAAGTTCTTTAGATCTCTCTTTATCTCAGTGAAAAGCGTTTTGTAATTGTGTTCCTTGTTCTGCATACTGGCAGGTAGTCTGTCAAGTATTTTATGCAAGTTGCAGTTACTTTAAATGTAATTTCTCTTTCTATCTTTTCCTGCTGGGTTTTGTTGCCATTATATAGTAATGCTGATGATTTATGTGAGTTTTATATCCTGCAACTTTGTCAAATCAAGGAGATGCCCATCATTTGGGGAATAGCTGAACAAGGTATGCTATGCGATTGTGATGCAATACTATTATGATATGATGAAAGTAATGGTTTCTGAGAAACTTCTGGGAAGACTTATATGAACTGATGTAAAGGTAAGTGAACAGAAAGAGGTCATTGTACACAATAACATCAATACTGTAATGATCAACTATGAAAGACTTAGCTACTTTTATTATGACAGTGATCCAAGAAAATTTGAAAGGACTCATGATGAAAAATGCTATCCACCTCCAGAGTGAGAAGTGATGAACTCTGCTTGCAAACTGAAGTATACATTTTTCACTTTCTTTATCTTTCTTGATTTATTGTTACATATTTAATATGGAAATTTATTTTGCATTATTTCACATGTGTGATTTTTATCATAGTGCTTGCCTTCTCAGTGGGTGGAGGAGGGGCTGAAATGAGGGAGAGAATTTAAAACTCAAAATTTTATATTAAAAATGTTAAAAATAAATAATATTTTTCAAAATTATAAATGTATTTTATTATTTTCCAGTTACACATAGAGATAGTTTTCAACATTTATTTTTATAAGATTTCTAGTTTCAAATTTTTCTCCTTCCCCCTTCCTCCCCAAGACAACAGGTAATCTGATATAGGTTATATATGCACAATAACATTAAATATATTTCTGCATTAGTCATATTATAAGAGAAGAATCAGAGCAAAAAGGAAAAACCTCAAAAAAGAAAAATAACAGCCCCCAAAACAAAAGAAATAGTATGGTTCAATTTGCATCCATATTCCAAAGTTCTTTTTTTCCCCTGGATTTGGGGAGTCTTTTCCATCATGAGTCCTTTGGAACTATCTTGTACCATTGTATTGCTGAGAAGAATCAAGTCTATCACAGTTGATCAATACACTATGTTGATGATACTGTATATAATATTCTGTTTCTGCTCATCTCACTCATCATCAGTTCATGTAAGTCCTTCCAGGTTTCTCTGAAATCTGCCTGCTCATCATTTCTTACAGCAAAATAGAATTCCATTACATTCATATACTACAACTTATTCAGCCATTCCCCAATTGATGGGTAGCCCCTCAATTTCCAATTCCTTGCCACCACATAAAGAGCAGCTATAAATGTTTTTTTACATGCGGGTCCTTTTCCCTTTTTTATGATCTCCTTGGGGGAAAGACCCAATAGTGGTATTGCTGGGTCAAAGGGTATGCACAGTTTTATAGCCCTTTGGGCATAATTCCAAATTGCTCTCCAGAATGGTTGGATCAGTTCACAGCTCCACCAACAATGCATTAGTGTTCCAATTTTTCCACAGCTTCTTCAACATTTATTATTTTCCTTTTTTGACATATAAGCCAATCTGATAGGTGTCAGGTGGTACCTCAGAGGTGTTTTAATTTGCATTTCTCTAATCAATAGTGATTTAGAGCATTTTCTCATATGGCAATGGATAGCTTTGATTTCTTCATCAGAAAACTGCCTGTTCATAAAAAATAAATAATAATTCTTAAAAAGAAAATAAAAAATAAAATGGCTATAGGCAATATAAAACGCATTAGATTCTAGCTGTCGAGAGAATATGAATACAACAACAAATATTCTTTACACAGATGAAGACATCTATCTCTAAAATCAAAATAATCTGGGTTTTTTTTTGGGGGGGGGAAACAATGAGGGTTAAGTGACTTGCCCAAGGTCACACAGCTAGTAAGTGCCAAGTGTCTGAGGCCGTATTTGAACTCAGGTCCTCCTGAATCCAGGGTTGGTGCTTTATCCACTGTACCACCTAGCTTCCCCCAAATAAAAATAATCTGACAAATATCAAATGCTTATTATTAGTAGTGTGTCTTATTATTTTATAATAAAATACAAATGCATATGTAACTGGTTTTCTTTTTCTTTTTCAATGAATGAAGGGAAGGAATTAGGAAAAAGGGAAGATTTAAAAATAAAATTTAATTGTAAAACTCTTCCGCTTTGGAAAACTGCCTCCTCCTCTTTGCCCTCAGAAGAAATACATCTTCTAGGGTCTTTCTGTTTATTGGTATATGTATATGTATATGTATGTGTGTGTGTATATATATATATATATATATACACATACACACACACATATATATGGCTATGAATATGTAGATATTTGTAAGTATATGCTGATACGCATGTGTGTATATACACAAAATACAGGTGAGTATATGTATGTGTGTAAATACACATATATAGTATGTGTATAATGTTTTCAAATAGATAATATAAGTCTTTTGTACCAGGAGATACCTCTCTCATTTTTGCATCAGTATTTGTGGTATTACCCATTGTTTATTATTCATAAGTTCCTTCCCATCCTTCATATCCCACATTCCTAGTTGACAACTGGTAAATCAATTCTAATAAGTGCTGCGTTATAAAATTATGTACTATTAAGTTCAACAGCCAACTGTAATTACTGCTCAGGAACAGGTAGAACATACATGATTTTAGAAGTTGATAGAGAACTAGAAAACCAGAACTGTGATAGGAGATAGGAGCAAGTCAATGAGGGATAGTTAGGTAGGAAAACTGAGGAAGGATATGTAGAAATGAGATAGTTTATCCTGATGTGGCTTTTCTTTAAGGCCAAGCTATACTATTGAGCTCAAATTGTCAGAAAGCTGGGGATAGCCAACCAATCTTTGCCCATCCTTCAAAAAGGAAGTTATTTTAGACCTCAAAAAAGCCAGAAATCTACTCAGAATTCCCATTTCACTTTATGTTTCTTTCCTTATTCTAGATTTGAAGCTTTGTTTACTGAACTAGAAATGGAAGAAAAACAGCTGGGAATTGCCAGCTATGGAATTTCTGTCACAACCATGGAAGAAGTCTTTCTTAGGTAATTATGATTCCATGGGGGGAAAGTACATTTACTTAAAATCACATGTTATTTGGTGAGTAAATGCCAGTCTGTTTAGGACCAGACAAATAAAACATTGAATTTTTTACATATGTTAATATTTCACATTAATGTTTTTCTTGAAACATAAAGACACTTGGAGTGGCTAATGCTTCTGATAGTGGAATGATCATGGAGAGTGGGATGGTACATAATCCTAAAGTTTTAAGAAAAACTGATGATTCAGAAATCAAATGGACAGTATGATCATTACAAGTTATAAAAACACATTAATCTATTGAGAAATCTTTAAAAGCAGAAGTTGTTAAAGGAGTTGATCTAGGGGCAGAAGATTTGATGTGTAGAAGACAGGGCTAATACAAGGAAATTGTACAGTGGTTTCAAACAGAATAATATAGGATTAGGACTGCCATATCATAATGTAGAATTAGATAATAGAAAATATTAGGTAGCTCATGTAAAAGAACATAAGTGTCCAATGTTAATGAACATACTGGTTCCTACAATATTCCAGTAATGGAATTGACAACCTTTGACTTTTTTGAAAACCTCAGTTCTGCCCAGAACCACCTAAGGAAAAAGTTGGATTCATTTTTAGGAGGTATTTAATATTTAGTATTTTTAGTAGGTAGTTATAACTGAGCCAGTTAAAATGAAATGTTATTTTCTTGGAACATTTTTAAATATTACAAATAAAAAATAAAGATTGACGGAAGAAAGAGTAGATGCATCCAGGGCCCAATTCAGAGTGAATTACAACAATGGAATTAGAAAATGATTTTTAACCAATGATAAATTGACTTTATGAATGTTAAGAATAGGAGAAAAGAGAAATTTACCTAAAACAAGTCCTAATCACATTAGTTTACTTGCATAATAATTTTGGCTAATTGACTAAGTTGGTCATCTATGACCAAATTCAAATACCCATCCAAGTATAAAAGTAAGATAGTCCTGGTTTAAATTTCTTTTCAATTTGGTTCATTATTGAGCACTTAAATTATATTCATAATTTGTTATCCATGCCATTAAAATAGCATTTATTATTTGATCACTTTTTGTTTTATTTTGTTTTGTTTTAGTTTTTGTTTTTTTTTGGTTAGGCAATGAGGGTTAAGTGACTTGCCCAAGGTCACACAGCTACTAAGTATCAAGTGTCTGAGGCCAGATTTGAACTCAGGTCCTCCTGACTCTAGGGCTGGTGCTGTATCCACTGCACCACCTAGCTGCTCCCTATTTGATCACTTTTAAGAAACTAATCAAATTTTAAAACATGTTCCAAATTAATGGAACATCAGTTAACCATTTAATTTGACAGAATATAGAGAGATATCAAGAGGTAGGGAATAGAAGGTTGATCTTACTGTCAGAAATACATGGGTTCAATCCCAAATCTTCTTCTAAAGACTAAATTGCTTATCTGAATTAACGGAAATTTCTTATGTGGGAGAAATAATCAGGACATTCCTCTCCTCCCCCTTAATTCTAGTAAAAAAATTCCTATTGGTTAGTATTTAAATTTTTATCTTCTGAACCAAATAACTCAATTTTTCTCTTCCAAATCTCAACAAGTTTTAGAAGGAAGTACTTAAGCTAGGATTGTTGTGACAATTTTAATGTTGTGGCCAGTTTAATAATCTCAAGACTGTGCAATCAATGAGCTGGTTATGGATCTTGTCTGGAACCAATACCGAGTATTTCAGTCTTTATCACAAAGAATTTATTTAGTGGTGACTCTGAACTATTTTACTGAGCATGCTCACAGGAACCTTTATATTCAAATTCTTTTATTTTTTTTGGCTTTTGTAATTAATCTAACACACACACTTTCTCTAATGACAACATTTTATCTTGTGAGGTTGATTCTTGTGTTTATGGCTTGGCCATACCAATATAATAGAAATGATAATACTACTGTAGGGGCTAAATTTTAATTGGGGAGTGTTAATTAGGTGGCTCACCATAATATTGGGGTAAGAAAGGAGATTAACAGCCTCTTTAAAAAACAAAACAGGGGCAGCTAGGTGGCGCAATGGATAAGGCACTAGCCTTGGATTCAGGAGGACCTGAGTTCAAACCCAGCCTCAGACACTTACTAGCTGTGTGACCCTGGGCAAGTCACTTAAACCCCATTGCCCTGGAAAAAAAAAACAACAGGGTTTATTAATGGGAACAAATTTAAAACACAAATAAGGTTAATAGAACTAGGGATAAAGAAAAAAGGAATAGGAGAAGGAAAAAGATACAATCCACAACTCATCACCACACGGAAATCAGCAATTGCAACGAGAACCCGCGGCACAGCGCTCCAGCATCTCGCTCCCTCCACTGCTCATGCCAGAATGAATCTCTCTTCCCTTCTCTCTCCCAGCAACCCCCTCTCTCACAGGAAACAGGGCAGCTACACACACAGCCCCAAGCTAATTGGCTGGCAGCCCTGATTGACAGAATTAACAGGCGGCTGTAGAACTGCCAGCCTCCCAGTTTCCGAATGACAAAGGTCACCTGACTACCCTTACCAGGCTTCTAATCATGGTAATTTGGCCAGGTCCATGTAGGTGTCATCGAGTGGTGATGACGTGAGCTGCAGTGCCATGGCGACGGCCACAATCAGTGGGTGGAGCACTGTGCCAGCAAGGAGGCGGCGCCTGAGGCTGGTCAGAGTGTGTGCCAGGGCTTCTAATTTTAGCCAAAGATGGGGACATAGAAACCTCAAATAACAATTAATTCTTTACACTACCAAAGTTAATTTATACTTTGTGCCATACCAATTAAATTACGAAAAGGATTCTTAATCAAACTTAATAAAATAATAACATAATGTGTGAGGTAAAGCAAAAGATCTGGAATGTCAAGAGAAACGATGAAAAAAGGGACAAAAGAGAAATATAACTTCTAGATCTCAGACTATATTATAAAATGACAGTCATCAAAACCATCTTGAATTGGTTAAAAAAATAGGGAGGTCCATTACATGATTAATGCAGAAATATGTTTAATGTGATTGTACATATATAACCTATATCAGATTTCTTGCTGTCTTGGGGACGGAGGGAGAAAAATTTGAAACAAGAAATCTTATAAAAACAAATGTTGAAAAGTATTTCTACATCTAACTGGAAAATAATAAAATATTTATATGGAAAAAATTTTAAAAATAGGGAGGTAGATCAATAGAACCAGTTAGACAAGAGGAAGTCAGAAACAGTAGAACTCAGTAACTCTGTGTTTAATAATATGGAAAAATTAAACTAAGGAAAAAAACTCCTATTTTATATAAAAAAAAAACTTCTGGGAAAATTGGAAAGCACTCTTACAGAAATTAGGCTTAGATCAACACCTTGCTCCATATTCCACAATACATTCTGAATGAATATGTGACTTTAATAGTAATTACAATAATAAAGATTTTACTTTAAAAAAATGTAGAAATTGGGGGGAAAATGTATAAATCACATAGCTCTCACAGCTATGGGTAGGAGATATGTTATTAACCATGCAAGATATAGAGGCAATTACAAAAGATAAAATAGATATTCTAATTATATGAAACTGAGAGGCTTCTGCACAGACAAAATTAATAACCTAAGAAGGGAAGCAGTTGAATGAGGAAAAACAGTTTTCGTATCAATTACCTTTGATAAGGGTTGTTATCTAGAATATGTAAACAAATAATATATACTTACATGCACACATGTGTATGTGTACACATATAAATGTGTGTAAACATACATGCATGCATACATATGCATACATATATATGACTAATATTCCCAAATAGATAAGAATATTTTAAAGTTTCCAAAAGAATAATTGCAAACTATTCACAACCACATGAAAGAATGCTTTAAATCACTAGTTTTAAGAAATGCAAATCAAGACAACCCAAAGATTTTACTTCAAACACTGAAAATTGGCAAAGGTGATTAGAATGGTGATAGTTAATTATGGAGGGATCGTGGCTTGATTAGGCACACCAGTGCATTTGTTGATTGACCTGTGAAATGGTATAACCACTTTGGAAAGCATTTCAGAATTATCCAATCAGAGACCATCTTTTACAAATATTGCCCTTTGATCCTCATAACAATCCTATGAGTTCAGTGGCATTATCTCCACTTTACAGTTGAGGAAACTGAGACAGGCTAATTGACTTGCCCAAGGTCACACAGGCATTAAGTGTCTTAGGACAGACTTGAATTCAGGTCTTTGTGACCCAAGGCCCAGCTCTCCATCTACTGCGCCACCAGGTGCCTCTATTATGGTGTTGTAAGTGATGATGTATATGGTGAATACAGAAAAATATGGAAAGCTCTACATGAACTAATGTAGAGTGAAGTAAACAGGGCTAAGAAAACTACATGATAATGACAACAATGTAAA
Organism: Dromiciops gliroides; assembly: GCF_019393635.1. Taxonomy (NCBI): domain Eukaryota; kingdom Metazoa; phylum Chordata; class Mammalia; order Microbiotheria; family Microbiotheriidae; genus Dromiciops; species Dromiciops gliroides. The sequence continues at coordinate 544,720,820 of NC_057861.1, read as the reverse complement.
TGGAATAAAGAAACTACATATACACACACTCAAAAATCATGTGAATGCAACATATAAAGATCAAGTAGGATTTAAATAAAAAGATCTGAGAGGACACCCCCAATCTTTTGTGGAGGTAGCAAAATCACAGGTGTTACACATTGCCCATTTTTCAGGGTTTTTTTTTTCAGTTTATTGATCAGTTGTGCTATTTTTTTCTTTTTCATTTTTTGTCTTTAAAAATATTGTTATATTGGATGGCTCTCTGGGAGGGGGTGAAAAAAGGATACTAAGGACAACTATGGTAACATCAAAAATAGAAGACATAAATAAAAACTTATTTTTTCTGTTCCATGCCTTCCACCCACTCAAATAATCATGCCAAGGAACCTTGTATATGTTTGGTGTTTTATCAATTGTCCTGATGCATATTCCCCAAAACAAAATTATGTTTTAACTGCAATGAAAAGGCATTTTTTTTTTTGGTGCAGGGCTGGTGCACTGGTTGATTTAGAGATGGATCTTCAAGGCCCTCAAAAGCTTTCTTATTTGCTAGATGAGCAAGAAGGAGAGGACAAGGAGGAAATTGTGTATGGTGGGAAAAAAGAACCAAATTACCATTTTAAGACCATACCCATGCATGATTTTTCTACTGTGAAATTCAACACTGGGGTAAGCACTTTTCTTGGAATTGTAAGCCTGCTAAATTTGTGTAAGGTAAGGTTTGAAGATGAAAGATCTAGCCAGTTTTAAGGCATTGCCTACTCAAAATGTAGACCTACTAATTTACAAATGCTAAGTTATGGCTTTAGTCAAGATTTATACAATTTCTTTTTTTTTTCAGCAACAAACATTTATTTTATTTTCCAGTTACATGTAAGGGTAGTTTTCAACATTCATAAGATTTAGAGTTCCAAATTTTTCTCCCTCCCTCCCTTTCCTCCCCCCTCCACAAGATGGAAACCAGGTTATATATGTGCAATCCACAAGTGTTCTTTTTATCAGTTCTTTCTATAGGGGTGCATAGTAAGCTTCCTCATTAGTTCCTTGGGATTGTCTTGGATCATCGCACTACTAAGAGTAGTTAAGTCATTCACAATTGCTCACTGAAAAATTCTGCTGTCACTATGCACAATGTCCTCCCAGCTCTGCTCACTTCACTATACATAGATGTTCATTAGCCTTTCCAGGTTTTGGGGGGATCGTCCTGTTTGTCATTTCCTGTAGCACAAGACCACTCAACTACAATCATGTAGCACAGCTTTTTCCATCATTCCTCAACTGATGGACATTCCTTTGATTCTCAATTCTTAGCCTCCACCAAGAGTTGCTATAAATATATTTTTTACAATTTTTCCCCCTTTTCTCTTTTTCATGATTACTATTGTTAACTGTTTCCCTTCCATCCCATTCCCTTCCCCATGATATTTATTCTATTATCCATCTTCTTTCATCCTATCACTCTTCAAAAGGGATTTGCTTCTGTCTGTCTCCTCCCCCACTCTGCCCTTCTTTCTTTTGCCCCTCTCTCTTTATCCCCTTCCCCTACTATTTTCCTGCAGGTTTAGAGAGATTACTCCACCCAATTGAGTGTGTACATTATTCCCTCCTTGAGCCAATTCTAATGAGACTGAGGTCTTTGAGCCAGCCAATTCTGATGAATGTTAGGCTCATTTACTGCCCAGATTAAGTAGATTACTCCACCCAGTTGGGTGTGTGTGGTAGTCCCTCCTTGAGGCAACTCTGATGAGTTTAAGGTTTTTGAGCCTTTTCTGATGAGTGTAAAATTCATTTACTGCCCTGCTCCTCTCTATCTCTTCCCCCACTCTGTAAGTCTTTTCCTGTTTCTTTCATGTAGGATTTCACCTCTGCCCTTCCCCCTCCCCCAGTGAATTCCCTTCACCCCTCAATTTAACCCTAAAGATGTCATCACCTAGCTAAGTGACACAGTGAACAAATCATCATCCCTGGACCCAGGGGGATCCCAGCCAAAACCCAGCCTGAGACACAAGACAGTTGCCCACTGTACGACCCCAGGTATGTCCCCCAGCTCCAATTTTTATGGTTCTCTAGGATCTTGTATTTGAAAGTCAAATTTGCCATTCAGTTCAGGTCTTTTCATCACAAATATATGAAAGTCTTCTTTTTCATTAATGTCCCATTTTTTCCGCTGAAAGATAATGCTGTTTTGCTGGGTAGGTGATTCTTGGTTGTAATCACATTTCCTTTGCCCTTTGGAATATCATATTCCATGCCCTCAGGTCCTTTAATGTAGAAGCTGCTAGATCTTGTGCTATCCTGAATGGGGCTCCACAGTACTTGAATTCTTTCTTTTTGACAGCTTTCAATGTTTTCTCCTTGACCTGAGAGCTCTGGAATTTGGCTATAATATTCCTAGAAGTTTTCCTTTTGGGATCTCTTTCTGGAGGTGATCGGTGGATTCTTTCAATTTCTATTTTAGCTTCTTCTTCTAGAATTTCAGGGCAATTTTCCCTGAGAATATGTTGGAAGATGGTGTCTAAGCTCTTTCTTTGATCATGATTTTCAGGTAGATCAATAATTTTCAAATTATCTCTCCTGAACCTATTTTCTAGGTCAGCAGTTTTTCCCAGAAGATATTTCACATTGCCCTCTATTTTTTTATTCATTTGGATTTGCTTTATTGTGTCTTGGTTTCTCATAAAGTCACTGGCTTCCTTTTGTTCAATCCTAATTCTTAAGCAATTATTTTTTTTAAATGTATGTATATTTTATTAATTACTGTGTAAATTTAACTTATAAATGTGCTTAATTTCTTTTTTCTGATAGGGGTATATGATCTCCAAAGTTTGGAGACCATTGATAATGTTTTATTTATAGGGTTTTATTTTTTTAATTTCTATTCATTTTATTTTTTGTTTTTAATTAATTAATTAATTAATTTCCGTTACATGTATAGTTCTCAACTTTTGTTTATACAAGCTTTCCAATTTCAGATTTTCTCCCTCCCTCCCCTCTCTCCCCCCTCCCCTAGACAGCAGGTAAGCTGATATAGGTGTTTATATATATATATATATACACACATAATAACATTAATCCTATTTCTGCATTAGTCATGTTATTAGAGAAAAATCAGAGCAATGATGAAAAACCTCAAAATAGGAAAAACAACAGTACCCAAAACAAAAGAAATAGTATGGTTCATTCAGCATCTATACTCCACAGTTTGTTTTTTTTTTCTTGGATTTGGAGATCCTCTTCTATCATGAGTTCCCTGGAACTCTTCTGTACCATTGCATTGGTGAGAAGAATATAGTCCATCACAGTAGATCAACACTCAATGTTGATGATACTGTGTACAGTGTTCTTCTGGTTCTGCTCATCTCACTGATCATCAGCCCACGCAAGACCCTCCAGGTTTCTCTGAACTCCTCCTGTTCATCGTTTCTTACAGCACAATAGTATTCCATTGTATTCATATACCACAACTTGTCCAGCCATTCCCCAATTGATGGGCATCCCCTCAACTTCCAATTCCTTGCTACCACGTACAGAGCAGCTGTAAATACTTTTGTACATGTGGATCCCTTTCCCCTTTCCATGATTTCTTTGGAAAAAAGACCCAAAAGTGGTATTGCTGGGTCAAAGGGTACGGACAGCTTTATCGCCCTTTGGGCATAATTCCAAATTGCTCTCCAGAATGGTTGGATCAGTTCACAGCTCCACCAACAATAATACATTAGTGTTCCAATTTTTCCACAGCTTCTACAACATTTATTATTTTCCTTTTTTGTCATTTTAGCCAATCTGTTAGGTGTCAGGTGGTACCTCAGAGTTGTTTTAATTTGCATCTCTCTAATCAATAGTGATTTAGAGCATTTTTTCATATGAGAATAGATAGCTTTGGTTTCTTCATCAGAAAACTGCCTGTTCATATCCTTTGACCATTTCTCAATTGGGGAATGACTTGGATTCTTATAAATTTGATTTAGTTCCCTATATATTTTAGAGATGAGGCCTTTATCAGAAGCACTGGCCTCAAAAATTGTTTCCCAGCTTTCTGCCTCCCTTCTAATTTTGGATGCATTGCTTCTGTTTGTACAAAAATTTTTTAATTTAATGTAATCAAAATAATCCATTTTGCATTTTATAATATACTCTATCTCTTGATGGTCATAAACTGTTTTCCTTTCCAAAGATCTGATAGGTAGACTATTCCTTTCTCTCCTAATTTACCTATGGCATTACCTCTTATGTCTAAATCATGTATCCATTTTGACCTTATTTTAGTATAAGGTATAAGATGTCTATGCCTAATTTCTGCCATACTATCTTCCAGTTTTCCCAGCAGTTTTTGTCAAATACTGAGTTCCTATCCCAGAAGCTGGAGTCTTTGGGTTTATCAAACACTACATTACTAGTGTCATTTACTACTGCATTTCCTGTGCCTAGACTATTCCATTGATCTACCACTCTATTTTTTAGCCAGTACCAGATAGTTTTGATGACTGCTTAGGCAATTATTTTCATCAGAGAGCTTTTGTACCTCCTTTTCCATTTGGCCAATTTGACTTTTTTCTCATGTCTTTCCTGCATCCCCCTCATTTCTCTTTCCATTTTTTCCTCTACCTCTCTAACTTTATCTTCAAATTCCTTTTTGAGCACCTCTATGGCCTGAGACCAATTCATATTTTTCTTGGAAGCTTTAGATATAGGGACCCTGATGTTGACATCTTCCTCTGAGGGTGTTCTGATGAAAAATTATGCTCTAATGAAAAATCTGTATGTATCTTCATGGATAAATATCCTCCATAGTGCCTTTTATTCCTTCTTTTTGCCAGCACCAAAATTTGCCTTTGCAGTACCCCTGACTTCATTCTGTTCTTGTGTTCCTTTCGCTGTTTTCTTGAGGTCTTTTTCTTCTCATACAGACTATGCCTTACAAGTAAGTCTGTGCTTTGGTTCATTTTTCTTTGCATAGTCAAGGGAATCATAAATCATGCCAAAGTCTGTTGTTTTGTCACCACCAAAATGGGTTCTGAATCCAAAGACAAAAATGACATCTGGAGTTGTCTTGTCCATCTTGGCCAGTTTTTCTTGAATTTTAGTCTTGAGCACTGTGGCCTTTCCAGGATGAAGGACATCTATAACCATCTGTTTATGCTGAAGAAGTCTGTTCGTCATGAACTTCCTGGTTCTGATGGTTATAGTGCCATTTGCTCTTGGAGCTCGGTTCCTGGCTAGTTTCAACATTGGAGCATATAAGAGGCCTCCAGGAAACAGGCTGAGAGGAGAGTCGAGAACCAAGTCAAAGGATGGCACAGATGTGAGACAGATGGCCTCTAGACCCCAGGAAGACTCACCATGGCGGCTGGCTCCTTGAACAGCAGGAGAGGGATGAATGTTGATTTTAATGTATAAATTTCCATTAGAAACTATCTCTAAAAAATGATTGCTGCCATATTCAGATGTCAGTGCATTCCCTTCTGTAGAATAAACCTCTAAGGGGCTCCCAACTAAATTCAAAAGAGTATTTTATAGAAAATGAACTTAGAAATAGGGGGATTAGATGGCTTTCAGAATAATTTGAGAGCCAGTATGTGTAAGGTATAAAGAATCAGTCTTAGAGTTTCACTCTACTTTGTATCAGCTGCTATGCCTTGTTTTAGCTCCAAGGAACATGATGCCTCTCCCTGATGTCCTGATACCTTAGTTTTCTTTCCTCTTTTTGTGTGTTGTCTTCCCCCATTAGATTGTAAGCTCCTTGAGAGCAGGGACTGTCTCTTATTTGTATCCCTAGAACTTAGCATATAGTAGACACTTAATTAATATTTATTGAGTTCTGGAAGTAGAGCCAAGATGGAAGAGTGAAATCAGGAAGCTGCCTGACCTCTCCCAAATTTCCCTGAGAAACAACCTTAAATTAAGCATCTCAACACATTCTGGAGCTGCAAAACCTTCAAAAAGACAGAGTGAAACAATCTTCTGATTTAAGATAACCTAGTAGATCTTTAGGAAAGGTATGTCTCATCTTGGTAAAAGGGGAACACAGCTCAGTGCAGAGGGTTTCTGGACAAGCCAGCAAAAGGCTCTTAGTCACAACACAGATCAGTAACTAAAGACCCTTAGTCCTAGCTCCGCAAGTTAATGGCACTAGCAGGCCCCAATGCAGAAGGCAATCTGCCAGCAGGGGTATCTGCTACCCAACAGGCCCAACTAGGCTGGGCCACTCCAGTGCAGTGAGAAAGTTACAAGCAGTTGAGGCCTCAGAGCAGAAAGACAATGACTGGGTCCCTGACCCTCAGCAAAAGAAACTTGGAACAGTGCATGATGTACCACAGGAGCAGAACTCAACATTAAAAGGCACAAAAGAGAATAAAATATTAATAAGAAACAGTAAAGAACCTTCACCATAGAAACTTAACAACAATGTTAAAATGCTTACATGTGAAGCCTTAGAGGGGAAGACAAATTGGTCTTGAGACCAAAAAGCTCTCTTGGAAGAGCTCAAAAAGGATTTTATAAACCAAATAAGAGAGATAGAAGAAAAATTGGGAAAAGAAATGAGAGTTATGCAAGAAAGCTTGGAAAAAGGACAAAAATTGACTGAGGAAAACAACTCATTAAAATACAATTAGCCAAATGGAAAAGGAAGTACAAAAGCTGACTGTAAAAAATAATTCCTTAAGAATCAGAATTGGGCAGATGGAAACGCATGACTCAATGAGACAACAGGAAGAAGTAAAGCAGAATCAAAAGAATATAAAAGAAGAAGAATATGTAAAATACCTCTTCAGAAAAACAACAGACCTGGAAAATAGAATCAGCAGGGACAATCTAAGAATAATTATACTACCTGAGGACCATGATAAAAAAAAAAAGAACCTAAACAGCATATTTCATGACATTATCAAGGAAAACTGCCCCAATGTCTTAGAACCAGAGGGGAAAATGGTCATTGAAAGAATCTACCCATCACCTCCTGAAAAAGACCCCAGAAGGAAAACTTGAAGGAATATCATAGTACAATTCCAGAATTATCAAGTAAAGCAGAAAATATTACAAGCACCCAGAAAGAAACAATTAAAATATCAAGGAACAACAAAGAGGATTACACAGGACCTGGCAGCTTCAACATTAAAGGATCAGAGGGCTTGGATTATGATATTCCAGAGGACAAAGGAACTGGGATGATAACCAATACTTTTTACTAACCAGCAAAATTAAGGATAATCTTTGAGGGGAAAAGATGAGTATTCAATGAAATAAATGACTTTAAAACTTTCCTAATGAAAAGCCCAGAAATGAATAGAAAATTCAATCTACAAATACAAGATTCAAGAGAAGCATGAAAAGGTAAAATGGGAGAAAAAATAAAACGTTATTCAGTGAGGTTTGTTTACATCCCTACAGGGGAAGAAGATACCTGTAACTCTTGAGAACTGTATCTTTTTTTAAGGTAGAGAGGAGAAGTATACACAGACAGAATGTGTGTGTATGAGTTGATTCTGATGTGATGATATTAAAAAAACACCTTAAGAGGTAACAAAAAGGATTTTACTGGGAGAAGAGGAAATGGAAGGCAGAATGGGGTAAATCACATCTCATGAAGATGTACAAAAGACCTATTATAATAGAGGGAAAGAAGGGGGTGGGCATTGTTTCAACCTTACTCTCATCGGATTTGGCTCAAAGAGGGAATAGCATACACACTCAGTTGGATATAGAATTTTTTCTTGCCCCAGAGGAAAGTAAAAGGGGAAAGGGGAAAGAAAAAGGTGGGGTGCTGATAGAAGGTAGGGTAAAACTAGGAGGTGAAAGGGAAAGGGAAAAAAGGATATGGGGCTGATAGAAGGGAGGGTAGACTAAAGGAGGTGGTGGCCAGAAACAAAACACTGGTGAGAAAGGGATAGAGGAACGGAAAGAGAAAAGTATAAATAAGAGGAAAAATAGGATGCAGGGAAATACACAGTAATCATAACTGTGATTGTGAATGGGATGAACCTCCTATAAAATGGAAGTGAACAGAAGAGTGCATTAAAAACCAGAATCCTACAATATATTGTTTAGAAGAAACACATTTGAAGCAGGGTAAAGGTAAAAGGCTAGAGCAGAATATATTATGCTACAGTTGAAATAAAAAAAAAAAACAGGAGTAGCAATTCTTATCTCAGACAAATCAAAAGCAAAAATAGATAAAGAAGGAAACTACATCTCACTAAAAAGTACCATAGACAATGAAGTAATATCAATACTAAACATATATGCACCAGGTGGTACAGCATCCAATGAGGAAATAATGACAACAGTAAGTATTAAAGGTTCTCAGAAAGTCAGGTACATGTTGGTGATGCTGCAAAGTGGTCCAGACCTTTTGGATATCAGTTTGGAATTGTGCAAGGAAAATTAGTAAACTCTCTATACCTTTTGACCTAGCAATCCTCCTAACTGGGCATATACCACATGAAAGTAAAAGACAACAGTGGTCCAATATTACCACGAAATTCATAACAGCACTCTTTGTGATAGCAGGGAACAGTCAACAAAGTAGGCTAGGAAATGACTCAAATACTGTATTATATGAATGTAATGAAATATTACTGTGCAGAAAGAAAATATGTATATGGGAAATTCAGATAAACACAGGAAAATTATATGAACCAATATAAAGGGAATTGAGCAGAACCAAGAGTATATGTAGTATATCCAGTGATTTACTGTTGTATGTATCATACAATACAGGATAGAGGGCCAGTCTCGGAATCAGGATGAATTGAGTTCAAATTCAGCCTCTTCCACTGTGTGACACTGAACTTCTGTTTGTCTCAGTTTTCTTGGCTATAAAATGAGCTTCATAATAGCACCTATCTCCCAGGATTGTTATGAAGATCAAATGAAATAATCTTTGTAAAATGTTTATCACAGTCCTTGGCACATAGTAGGTGCTTAGTAAATGTTTATTTCCCTCACTACTCAATAACATAAATTAGAAGAAATTAAACTCCAAGTAATTGGAGCTTACTCCAAAACAATAACAACGTGGAGCACAAATAAATGCCTCCCTCATGGCAGAGAGATAGGGGACTAATATACATTGTCAGATGTTACTGTTTTCTATGCTTTTGCTTAATTGTTTTCTTTGTTGTGAAGGAGAAATAAAAACAAAAGTAAATCTATGAAATACATTTTCCGAAAAGTGAATAAAATTTTTAAAAATATAATTAATATCCTTTATATTTAGAAACTTGAGAAATATAGATTTAATAGATAAAAATCAAATATTATTTCATTTTTTAAAAATTATAAAATGATATATTAATGGGGGAAATCATCATATTTGAAGCAGAAATAACATAGCCAAATAATGATTAACTACACCCCCTTCCCAAAACTTTTAAAATACAGTGAAACAGTTTTAAGAAGAGGTCATTTCAAGTGAGTCAAGTTGGAGCCAAGCTCCTGATAAGTCTTACATATGGAGCTGGAAAAGGAGAAACCAAGAGAAGCCCTATGGACCTGAGAGAGCAGAAGTCTTGATGGATATAGCTACGACAACGTTGAAGGCTCTTTGGGGCAGTCAAGCAGGAGAAGCATGATCAATTCTGTGATACTGAAAACCTTCCCCCTCCTTCCCCACATGCACATTTCTGGGCCACAGACCCCAGGATAGTAATTCTATATTTATTCTTTCTCTTTGGGCTTCCTCATTAGAAATCTAGGGCACAACAGGAGCTGGTTTTGGTGACCAGAAACTTTTTGAGCTGAGGAGGATTTCAGCTTAAATGACTTGCTGAAATGTCTGACCACTGTAATGCTGTGTCTCTTTTTCCTTTTTCTAGTGCATTCTTTACTGCCAGCAATTCTACGCCATGGTGATAAAAAAAGCTGTGTATAGTTGGTACAACTGGAAGATTACCTTGATATACATGTTGGTACCTGTCCTGTACATTTCCTTACTGCTCAGTGTCATTCATTGTTCATTTTCTCATGATGACCCAATCTTGTTACTGGATTTGAGTCCATATAGAAAAACCATTGTGCCCTTTTCTGTCTCGGGTAATTCATCTGTGACCCAGAAAATTTTAAAATACGTTAAAGTTGTGTTGACAGCTGATGGACAAATCGCCAAAGAAGTAGAAGGTAAGGACCATGTGAGTATTGTAGGCTGATGTGAAGAACTGTATTGTTTTAACAACACTTTAGTGTCCTAGCTTTGAGAGCTAGAAGAGACCTTGGAGGCTATTTTACTATTTTATCGGCTTAAATGACTGGTAAGGACTCACAGATAGCAAGTAGCCATGCAAGGACTTGAACCCAAGTCCTGTAATTCCAAATTCAGTGCCCTTTTTGCCACAGCATATGTTGCCAGTTGGAAAGAAAATGGACCCTGAAGAATTCAGCTGGGTCACAAACATGGCATGTCAAGCACATCCTTCCCACCTCTGGCTCCAATACTCACTTGTTAATACAGGCAATTTTGCTACAAGCATTCTTATATGCTGTAGCCCCCTCTTATATACCAGTGGCTGACTATACAGGCTAAGATATTGGACATTATCATTTTGTTACAAATAAGACTGTCTGATGAACTAACCAAACTCTCCATGTAAAGCAGGGTACAACACCTAAATTGGCCCAGAGACTGGATACACACTGATCTTTAGCCTCCTGTGTATGTTATGTAGAAGTAAGTGGGATAAAGGCCAAATGAAATGACACCTACCAATTCATTCTGGAAGCACAAATCCAGACTTCCGAGGCTAGGTTAAGGAGCTCTAAATAAAGCTTATAGTACTTTACAAAGACTTGAATCAGCAAAACATAGATTCTAGGCTTTTGCCTTTCATAATTGTCTACTAGTTACTTGAGTTATTAATAACTTGTTTTTCTTGAACTACTATGAATTTTTAAATTGTAGAACTATATTGGCTTTGCAAATTACACAAGGTGCAAAATTGCTAACATTTCTGGCCATTCACAGGAGAGGGGGACAATAGTACATTGGGTAGTGAAGTATAGTTTCTGAAGTGGATTATTTTTACCTTCTTCTTAAATGTTTATGGTATTGTATTCAATGTTTTTTAATTGTTTTCATTTTTTTAAAGAGGAAGATGCAATCTGGCAGAGGTAGAGAGGACTTTTTCCCTTCCTTACCAATAATTGATTGTGATATCAAGAGAAAAAGACATCAATAAAATGTATTTTTAAAAAAATATTCCACATATGCTGTGAAAATGCCTATGAAAATATAGATCATTTAATATAAGTAACATTATTCTACCCTAGTGCCTCATCATTCTTTAAAAGTCTACTAATCCTACTTTAGGATAACTGGAATTGGAGCTCCTGGGGCAACTGGCATCTGGGGAGAGGTAAAGAATGGACAAAGGGAGCAGAATTTGAGACAAATGGAGAAAAAAGTAACAGGGGAGAATATAGATCAGTGGTAGGCTGCATAATCACAGATATGGTAAGGGAAGGACCATACCATGGGACAGTGTCCTCTCTGGTAACTGGCCTTGTTCTGAGAGTAAGGCATGATGGAAAAGGAGAATCCACAGAGTAAGCTCTAGAAGGAAGTAACAGAAGGGAAAGCCTAGAATAGATAGTTTGGAAGCCTTGATTGCTTGAGGAATACAGAGAAAAGAGAGACTAGGTAATTATAAGGTCATGAATTAGAGCATGAGGGTCTCGAGTAGATCCAAAGAGAAGATAGATAATGAAGAGAGCAAAAGAAATCCTCTCTGGAAAGGGGTCCTACAAATGAAATTTTAAAAAGCAATGAACATGACTAGTTAAAAGAGAGACAGAAAGAGGAATCTACTTAACTAGCTGAAAAGAAAGGGGGGAAGAATTAAATAATGAGATAAAAGCAAGAGTAGAAGGAATCTATGCAAAATTTTAAAGATAAAAGGGTAACAAATGAGAGGGGGATCAAGGTTGAGGGGAAGAGAGCCAGTGGAGACAGGGCCACCTTAAAAAAGATTTAGTTAAGTAACTAAAGGAACACAATAGTGTGATAACATAAGAAGGAAAAGCTTTAACTTGGGAAAAAAATGATAAAATGTAAACCTAATGCATCATTTTAAATATGAATGGATCAAACAATCCAATAAAATGAAAAAAGTGACCAATTGGATAAGAAAACAAAGGCCTGTAATCTGTTCCTTACAAGAGCATAAAAATAGGGGCAGCTAGGTGGTGCAGTGGATAGAGCACCGGCCCTGGAGTCAGGAGTACCTGAGTTCAAATCTGGCCTCAGACACTTAACACTTACTAGCTGTGTGACCCTGGGCAAGTCACTTAACCCCGATTGCCTCCCTAAAAAAAACGAACATAAAAATGAAACTAAATATTTTAAAATTATAATGTTTAAAATTATAATGACCAATCTTGGCCCCAAAAGAGAAAGAAGAAAATTCTTTTCCCTCTCTTATTTGCAGCAGTGGGGGACAAAGGGTCTGGGAATATACTGTTAGATGCAGTTGATGTTCAGGTTAGTGTTGGTGACCAGCTTTGAACATCTTTTTCTCTTTTATTCTTTGTTACAAACTATAACTGTGGGGAAGGTTGGAGTGGGAAATGAAGGTGACAGAAAAATTTTTAAAAAATTTTCTTTAAAACATAAAAGCAGGGCAGCTAGGTGGCACAGTAGATAAAGCACTGGCCTTGGATTCAGGAGGACCTGAGTTCAAATCCAGCCTCAGACACTTGACACTTACTAGCTGTGTGACCCTGGGCAAGTCACTTAACCCTCATTGCCTCACAAAAAACAAAACTAAAACCATAAAAGCTTTTTTATTTCTTTTTTGAACATTTTAGATTTTCTTAATTTTTCTTTATGAACCTTAAGAAGTCCATCAATTTTATTGCGTTGTTCTCCTTTTTGTTAGGGATTTTTGATTCACTCTCCTTTAAACTATAACATTTATTCTGTTATGATTTTGGGGAGTAATCTTGATTATTTTTCCTTTCTTTGAGTCTTGCTGTTGGTTTATTTATGTGGAATCAGGCTCCTACTTTGCCTATTTGTACTTCATAATTTTTCTTGCAGTAATAGAAGTTTGTCTCTTGCTTCTCTCTTCATTGTTTCCTTCTACTTCTACTTCTAGAACCCTATTTTCTTCTCAACAAATCCCTGACATTAGGTGGCCCCACATATCTTAAGTTGATGGTCATGGGGACCCACAGGGTACCTGTTCTGGGTAAACTCCACTGGAAAAAGACAATATAGCCCCTATTCCTTAGGCAAGGAAACTCTGTGCTCTAGGTGACAAGATAAATCTCTAATTTATCCTGTACATATTTTATTTGTATATGGTTGTGTTTTTTTCCTCCATTAGATAACAAAGTACCTTGTACAGGTAGGCATGTCTGAGTCTTCCTGACTCCTCCTGAGGTTTTCTTCTCAAGGATACTGAAGTGGTTTGCCATTTCCTTCTCCAGCTCAGGACAAACAGGGTAAAGTGACTTGTCCAGGGTCACACAGCTAGAAAGTGTATGAGGCCATATTTGAAATTAGGTCTTCTTGGCACCAGGCTCAGCACTCTGTTGAGCCATTTAGTTGCCCCACTACATTCTGTAGTTGTTTTTTAAATTGAATTCCTCTTTCTATCCCTTCCTGCTAGGTTTTGTTGGTAATAAACTGACAAGCTGGTGATTTGTATAGATTTATTTTATATCCTGCAACTTTGAGGAAGTTATTGTTGTAATTAATTTTCAGTTGATTCTTTAGGGTTTTCTAAATAAACCGTCACATCATTTATAAAAAGTGTTAGTTTTTTTTCTTTGTCTAAGCTTATATCCTCAATTTGTTTTTCTTTTGCATTCCTTCTAGCAATATATCAAATAGTAGTGCTTTACCTGTGTAGATAGATACTTGTATATTAAGGAAAGATCTATTTATTCCTCTGTTTTTTAGTATTTTTAACAGGATTGGGTGTTGTTTCTTGTTTTAAAAAATTCTGCATCTATTGTTAGAATAGGATTTTAATTGTTCTTATTAACATGCTCTATTATGCTAATAGTTTTACTAATATTGAACCAACCCTGCATTTCTGGTAAAAATCCAGCCTGATTATAATGGATACAATGTATTGCTGTATCCCTTTGATAATATTTTATTTTAAATTTTTTGTATCAGAGTTCATTATGGATATTGGTCACCAGATTTCTGTGCTTTGATTCAATCTGGTTTAGGTGTCAAGACAAAATGTATATACTAGAAAGAATTTTATACAACCCGTTCTTTTCCTATTTTTTCAAATAGTTTATGTAATATTTCAATTATTTGAATTCATTTGCAAATTCATGGATTTTTTTCCTTCTCTCAGAAGCAAATCTATTAAGCTATTCTCAACATTTCAAGTAGGAGACTATATGTTAGAGGCAATAAATCCCCAACTGTCAGGTCACCCTACTGCTTCATTATAACTGTGCCAGTCAGAGGTTGAGAAATTATTCCAGCTGTTTAAAAATCAAACCCCTATTCTCACTATATTAGAGATGATAGCTATAGCACAGGCCAGACTAGGGAAGAGATAAAGCTAATGACTGGTAGCAGGGATATACATCTTTAAAAGGCAATAAAAAAGTTCTAGCTGGACCTCTGCCATCATTATATTTTGGAACTGTAACAAATATTAATGTTGACTTTGATATGTTTGGATTATAGTTCTAATTTATTATCATGTTAAATATGAAAGTTAAGCTTATGAGTGTGACCTTCTTTGTCATATTAAGTTTAACCCCATGTAGGTATAGAAGAAAGATAATTGCTATATTAATGTTTATGTTTCATCTTTAAAGCTTAGGATTCTAAACCTCTTGAAGACAAATACTATAGTTTTCATTTAATCTGTCGCCATCCATTCATGGCAAAAGTTATATATTTCATATCATCTGACTTCCCTCAAATGCCTCCCTATCTTAGGTGACCTAGAAGAGTTCCTGGGGAAAAGTAGAAGCTGTATTGAACGCTGTATAGTTGCATTTTCCATTGAAGTCAACGAATCCAATTTTGTTGCCACTGCTCTGTTCAACAATCAGGCATATCATTCATCTGCAACATCCCTGGCTGTGGTGGATAATATCCTGTTTATGTTATTTTGTGGCCCCCAAGCTTCTCTCAAAATCCTCAACAAGCCTCAGCCTCATAGAGGCACTGGTACTACAAAAAAATCTCTTGGGTATGTGTGACTTTCCTTTTCCTTAGGTTGGAGGGGAGGGGTAGTCCACAGCTATATTATTTCTCCCACCTTAATTCTGTGCTTGCCCATTTATGTATACTCTGGAAAGCGTCATTAATAGTAATCTTTCCTACTTTCCATATATATTAATGTCTCTCCATGTCCTTTTTCTTATAGTTTTATTCATGGATATGAATTTGCCTTTGTTTTAATTTTTGGCACGGCTAACATGGCAAGTAGTTTTGCTCGACCGGTAGTCAGTGAAAGAGTCATTGGAGCAAAACACATTCAATTTGTGACTGGTGTACATGTCCTAAGTTTCTGGTTGTCTTCATTGATATGGGATCTCATCAGCTTCTTCATTGTCTATTTACTGTTACTGGTAAGTACCATGTGAGTATGTCTTTTCCTGTACCATAAGAACTCCCTCTTCAGTAAGTGCTACTCTGAACTCAAACCAAGTCAGAAATTATTTGCAGCTAGGGACTGAAGCCTCACCTCCTATATTAGTAAATCCAGTGTGGAATCCCCATTTTGTGCAGTTCTTCCTTCAGCAGAAAAAGATTAATTTGCTGGTAACCTTGTTTCCCTAAAAACAGACAATCCTTCCTAAGTTTGGCTCGTCAGTATATGCTAGTCTTAGAGCTTCTCCTAAGATAAAAATTATTCTTGTGGTTGTTATGCTAAGTGACCTGCACTATCCTACTGAAGTCTGCAGTAAGTTTTTGTTATTGTCCTATGCACATCCTCAGACTTATGACCTCTTAGGTTAGGCCATGTGGCCTGTCTCCCTAGCTATGCGAAGGATTCCTACATACAGGGAACCTACAGTTTTACTTAATTTGTTTTTAAAAGTTCCATCCTTAGAAACAGTGAAATATAGGTAAGGCTGCACAGAAGAGAAATTATCCTGTATTTTCTTTCTCCTCTCCATCAGCCTTCCATGCTCCCCCACCATTTCTTT